>NC_091980.1:119147878-120520378 GCF_044704955.1 Pristiophorus japonicus
GAAATAGACAGTTTCTTAAACTATAAAGGGATAAGGGGCAGGCAGGGAAGTGGAACTGAGTCCATGATCGGATCAGCCATGATCTTATTGAATGGCGGAGCAGGCTCGAGGGACCGTATGGCCTACTCCTGTTCCTATTTCTTATGTTCTTATGATGGATTTTTGGATATTAGGGAAACAAGGGATATGAGGATAGTGCAGGAAAGTGGAGTTGAAGTAAAAGATCAGCCATGATCTTATTGAATGGTGGAGCAGGATTGAAGGGCCGAATGGCCTACTCCTGCTCCTAATTCTAACATTCTTATGCTCAAAAGTATCTCAGTTGCTGAGATGTCTGACTCAAGTGCAGCAATGCTGAAAATGAGCAGCACCAGTTTGAAATTAACTCCCCTTTCAGAGCTAGATTGAGCTGGAGGCAAGGATTGAAGGCTGATTGCTGAATGCAAGTCAGCTGAAATTGGGTGAACTCTCTGTCAAAGGTGTCCGTGCAGCGCCCCACTGAGGCCATTAGTGCCTCATTTACCGCCCCCTTCGCTCCTGGGGTGAAAACGCCCAATTTCTCACAATTTTGCAAGCCATTTTGCCAGGCGCTAAATTTTCAAAAATTAAGGGGCCAAGTTTCGGCCTGAGTTGATCCTGTTTTTTTTGGAGCAACTGTTTTAGAATGGAGTATCTTAGAAATTTGAATTCTCGGCATTTAGTTTGCTCCAGTTCTAGTCAGTTAGAACAGTTTCTCTTTGGAAGAGAATTTTTTTTCCAAAAGGGGGCGTGTCCGGCCACTTACGCCTGTTTTCAAAGTTTAGGCAGTGAAAACTTACTCCAAACTAACTTAGCGGGGAGGGGGAGAGGGGCAGGGGAGTAGGGGGGGGGAGGGGAGAAGGGGGGAGGGGAGAAGGGGGTGGGGGGGAGGGAGAAGGGGGTGGGAAGGGGGAGGAGGGGAGAAGGGGTGGGATGGGAGGAGGGGAGGAGGGAGAAGGGGGTGGGAGGGAAGGAGGGGTGGGAGGGAAGGAGGGGGGTGGGAGGGAAGGAGGGGGTGGGAGGGGGGAGGGTAGAAGGGGAGAAGGGGGTGGGAGGGGAGAAGGGGGGTGGGAGGGGAGAAGGGGTGTGGGGAGGAGAAGGAGGGGGAGGGGGGAGAAGGGGTTGGAGGGGAGGGGAGGGGAGGAGGAGGAGTGGGTGAAGGAGGAGGGGTGGGTGGAGGGGAGGAGGTGGAGGGGTGGGTGAAGGGTGGAGGGAGGGGGAGGGGGAGGAGGAGGAGGAGGAGGGGGAGAGGAGGAGGAGGAGGAGAAGGGGGTGAGAGGAGGAGGAGAAGGGGGTGAGAGGAGGAGGAGAAGGGGGAGAGGAGGAGGAGAAGGAGGGGAGAGGAGGAGGAGGAGAGGGGAGAGAGGAGGAGGAGGAGAAGGGGGAGAGGAGGAGGAGGAGAGGGGGAGGAGGAGGAGGAGGGAGGAGGAGGAAGGGGGAGGAGAGAGAAGGGGGAGGGAGGGAGAGAGAGGGGGAGGAGGAGAAGGGAGAGGAGGGAGGAGGAGAAGGGGGAGAGGAGGAGAGGAGGAGGAGGAGAAGGGGGAGAGGGAGGAAGGAGGAGAAGGAGGGAGGGGGAGAGGGAGAGGGGAGAGGAGGAGAGAGGAGGAGGAGAGGGGAGAGGAGGGGAGGAGGAGAAGGAGGGGGGAGAGAGGAGGGCGAGAAGGGAGAGAGGATGTAGGGAGGGAAGAAGAGAGGATGGAGGGAGGGATGGAGAGAGGGAGGGTAGGAGAGAGGAGGGAGGGAGGGAAGGAGAGAGGAGGGAGGGAGATAGGAGGGAGGGAGATAGGAGGGAGGGAGATAGGAGGGAGGGAGGGAGAGGGAGGGGGAAGAGGAGAAGGGGGGGAGGGAGAGAAGGAGGCTGAACGGCCGGGCCCAAGACCTCGGGCTGGATTTACAGGAAGGGGGCGTCGGGTCTGGGGGGGGGGGGGCGAACTCGGAGGTCCGGTGGGGGAGCAAGAGTCGCGGAGGGGACCGGGGGGGGGGGGGGGGGAGGGGGAGCGGAGGTCGGATCACCCGGGGGGGGGGGGGGGGGGGGGAGCGGGGGTCGGGTCGGGTGGGAGGAGCCTTATTCACGCAGCCCCAGTGAGGCCATTCGGCCAGGGCTAGGGGCTGCGTGCTTCGGGCCCCACCCACAGCTTTGGGCGCCTGGAGCTACTGCACATGTGCACATGTGCAGAGGTCCTGGCACTATTTTCAGCGCAGGGACCTGGCTCCGCCCCCAACAGCTCGTGCTGCTCCACGCCCGGCTCCAGAAGACCTGCAGGGAGCCGGAGAATAGGTACGTTTTTTTTAGGCGCACTTTCTGGTGCAAAAAAACGGACGTCCAGGTCGGCGCAGCCCGAAACTTGGACCCTAAAAGTTAGCGCCCAAATTTCGACCCCTTATTTCCTTATGTCGCCTCTAGTTCTTTTGCCAATTACCTTAAATCTGTGTCCTCTGGTTACCGACCCTTCTGCCACTGTAAACAGTTGCTCCTTATTTACTCTTATCAATACTCTTCATGATTTTGAACACCTCTATCAAATCCCCCCCTTAACCTTCTCTGCTCCAAGGAGAACAACCCTAGTTTCTCTAGTCTCTCCACATAACTGAAGTCTTTCACCCCTGGTACCATTCTATCTGTAACTGAGCCCATTTAGTGCTCCTAGTAAAAATTGTTATATTGCTGTTTATTATTATATTAAAAGGATTCGATAGGGTAGATACAGAGAAACTATTTCCTCTGTTGGGGAAATCAAGAGTGGGGTCAAAATCTTACTATTAGAGCTCGGTCATTTAGGAGGCAAATCAGGAAGCACTTTCTCTCACAAAAGATAGTCAAAATCTGTAATTCTCTGCCCCAAAAGGATGTGGATGTTGGGACAATTGGAACTTTCAAGACTGAGATTGCTAGATTTTTTTTAGGGGTCTGGGTATCCATGGATATAGTGCTACGGCAGGTAAATGGAGTCGAGATACAGATTAGCCATGATCTGATTGAATAGCGAAGCAGGCTCCAGGGGCTGAATGGACCTCCTTCTGTTCCTATGTCCCTATTAAGTTCCATTTTCCGTAATTAACCTAAGATTCCTTGTACCGAAGCAAAACAACTAATTAAGTCTGCTGCTGGTGATACTAAAATAAATCCAATGATTTTGAATTGCATTTTTCGGTGATAAATACATGCAGCTTAGCTGTGTGGTGCAGGCTAGGATGGTCCGAGCTTCAGATCCACGGCTGTTCTGAGTTAGCTGCTCTCAGCTGGGTTGGTGATCGAGGAGCTACACTTGGTCTGTGCTGGTGTCGGGAGGAGAAAATCAGCCTGGGTTCCCACACCTGATTTCTATCTAGCAGCTCCCTTTGAGAACTGTGCACACGGTGGATGAGGCCAGGATTCTGCTCAGTTGCGATGCCCACTATACCAGGAATAGGCTGCTGACACTCACTGTCAAGGCTAATGCATGAAGAATGGCTACTTGGGTGAGGTATGAGAGGGTGACTGGTGCCTATGGAACTCCAGCAAGGAGTCAGCAGGGAGAGAAGAGGAGGAATATTAATGAGAAAAGAATAAAGTATCTCCTTTAAAGCACGACTCTAGGCCCAAGTGTGCTTTAAGGGAAGCAAAAAGAAAAATACTGCAAAGGCTGGAGATAAAATAAAAACAGAATATGCTGAAAACACTCTGCAGGTCAGACACCATCTGTGGCGAGAAATGCAGGGTTAACATTTCAGGTCGATGACCTTTTGTCAAAGGGTCCAGTGGGATCAGGCCGATTAAAATATTTCAGGTGGGCTCCCAGCTCTATGCCATCCTCTTTTGGAAGTACACCTCGCTGGGGGGAGGGAGAGGGTAATAATTGTGGCTGCTCCCTCGGATATTGTGGTCAATGGTGCCAGCTGTTATTTCACATATCCCACTTTGCTGAGTGCAGTTATTCGCTCTTCAGTGGATCACTCTGAAATTCATCGCTCTGCAATTGATCACTCTGCAATTGATCACTCCATAGTTGATCGCTCTGCACTTGGGAAAGCTGCCTTTTCATTCAGGTGGCCCCTTCCTCCACCCACCTTCTTAGCACTGCTGGATGGTGGCAACACAATAATGATCTTGTTGCCCAGTGGTTGCTGAGGCATTAATTCAGGGGCACATGTTAAACGTAAGATAATCCCAGAAGTGGCAGAGAATGCACCTGGCAGCCGAGGAACAGAACACCGGCCACAGATCCTGCTCCACAACACCCCAAAATGCATAGCAACAAAGAGGAAAATCCAGACCGCAAAATCCTGTCTAATTCCTTCCCCATTTTTGACAAGCACTTAGTGCCAAATACAATCTGCCACAGATGATAGTGCTGTGACTAACAGAACTATTGTCTTTCTTCATCAGTCTCTTGAATATAATTACAGGGGAGCTTTAGAATTGCAAAGCAACATATGATTTTTGCAATCTAGCCATAATGACTAAATTCTACAGTTTACGACTTCAAAGACTTGGCTGGCACAAGGCAAGCTGCCTTCTACACGCAGAAAGTGAGGGAATGTGGACCCGAAGGATAACATCGTGACACATTTGCCAGACCACTTTAAGAGATGAACGTGCAAGACATTGGCCCATCTCGCAGCATTGCCTACACAGTTATTTCATATCCACTTAGAAATAATTCATTGTCCAGCATCTGGCAGAACGAACGGAAATGCAAAAGTGAAGAAAAATGACTACAGTATTGAAAAGTTGTAATTTTAAAACGAAGTAGGTATGCATCGTAACTAGTAATACGTACTGGTGGGGGATGGGGGAGTGGGGGGGAAGGTGGTGATAGGGGAGACAGACCTGTGGTCAAGGGCATTTCAGCACAGTGACTCCACACAGGCAAATTGAGCTAGAACTGATCTTATGGAACTAGAACAATATTTTTTTCTGAATCCCTCAATTAGATTCCAGCCTGTAACTCACTCTCAGTATCTTTGGGCTGGATTTTAGGCTTTTCTGTATTCGGGGTGAAAACAGGCGGGGTGGGAAAGTTACCGGCTGGGAATAGGTTACACTTTAGTAAGGAATTTTCACCATCTGGGCCTTGTGCCAGGCTGCGCAACACGAAGGGAGGCATTGTACAACTTTCGATGCGCAAAAATGGGCAACTCGCAAACTAAAATGCTGGGCCATGTGCGCTTCAAGAGAGGCCGTGGGGGGAGGAGGGGGAAACCTTAAAAAAACACTAAAACATTCCCAAAACATTGTCCACGCCACCACAACATAAAAACAAATTAAAAGAACACTCACACTTACCTTCACAGCACTTTACCTTCTTCACCGCCGCCAGCTTGGCTGGACCGCTCTCGTTTCCCAGGTGGTCATTGCGAGGCGCGATTGCAGGCGGACAGGTCGGTTCGAGTCAAAACTCAGACAGTGTCGCAACAAGTGGCGTTACGCACCCAGCGGAGCTTTTCCCAGCGCAAAACCCTACCTGAGGATCGCGACCGGATGCAGGAGAGCTCACCGTCACATTTCACACTGCTCCAGGGTGAAACCAGAAGTGCAAAGGACTGGAAAATCCAGCCCTTTATCTCTTATTCTATATATAAACCATCTAAACCCCTCAAGCCTATTACTCACTCCCAGTGTCCATTATTCTAAACAATCTGAATCCCTCAGTTGGATTCAAGCTTGTAACTTACTCCCGGGTATCTAATATTCTATATATAAACCACCTGGACCATTTGATTAGATTGCAGCCTGAAATTCATTCAGTTATCCATTATTCCGTATATAGTTAACTGATGTCAGACAACACAGTTCTGGGGTGCACATTTCTCCATTTCCCTCGGCGAATATGTTCCAGGTTGCTTGTGATTAATTTCAGAATCAGGCCTATTTGTGGTGCCTCCTTCCCACCTCCTATCCCTCCATGGACTCGCCCCCTCCCTATCTCTGTAATCTCCTCCAGCCCCACAACCACCTGAGATATTTGCGCTCCTCTAATTCTGCCGTCTTGAGCATCCCTGATTATAATTGCTCAAATATTGATGGCCGTGCCTTCTGTTACCCTGGCGATACGCTCTGGAATTCCTTGCCTAAACCTCTCTATCTCTCTCAACTCTTTAAGACGCTCCTTAAAACCTACCTCTTTTGGTCACCTGCCCTAATTTCTCTTTATGTGGCTTGGTGCCAAATTCCTTATCTCATAGTACCCCTGTGAAGCGCCTTGGGACATTTTACTATGTTAAAGGCATTATATAAATACAAGTTGTTGTTGTTATTGTTGTTATCCATTGGTAGAACAAGCCACCTACACTCACTGTCCAAGCTTATTAGGAATGATCAGCTTGACAAGAGAGCAGACACCTGGGTTTGTACATAGCAAAGGCAATGGGCCCTGACAACATCCCGGTTGCTGTGCTGAAGACTTGTGCTCCAGAATTAGCTGCGTCTCTAGCCAAACTGTTCCAGTTCAGCTACAACACATCCGACAATGTGGAAATCTGCCCAGGTATGTCCTGTCCACAAAAAGCAGGGCAAATCCAATCCAGCAAATTACCACCCAATCCATCTACTCTCAATCATCAGCAAAGTGATGGAAGGTGTCATTGACAGTGCTATCAAACGGCACATACTCACTAATAACCTGCTCACTGATGCTCAGTTTAGGTTCTGCCAGGACCACTCGGCTCCAGACCTCATTACAGCCTTGGTTCAAACATGGACAAAAGAACTGAATTCTAGAGGGAAGGTGAGAGCGACTGCCCTTAACATCAAGGCAGCATTTGAACGATTTTGGCATCAAGTAGTCCTAATAAAATTCAAGTCTATGGGAATCAGGGGAAAAACTCCACTGGCTGGAGTCATACCTCGCACAAAGGAAAATGGTTGTGGTTGTTGGAGGTCAATCATCCCAGCCCCAGGACATCACTGCAGAAGTTCCTCAGGGCAGTGTCCTAGGCCCAACCATCTTCAGCAGCTTCATCAACAACCTTTCCTCCATCATAAGGTCAGAAGTGGAGATGTTCGCTGCTGATTGCACAGTGTTCAATTCCATTCACATCTCCTCAGATAATGAAGCAGTCCATGCCCGCATGCAGCAAGACCGGAATTCAGGCTTGGGCTGATAAGTGGCAAGTAACATTCACGCTATTCAAGTGCCAGACAATGACTATTTCCAACAAGTGAGTGTCTAACCACTGCCCCTTAATATTCAATGGCATTATCACTGAATCCCCCACCATCAACATACTGGGGGTCATAAATACTGTGGCTACAAGAGCAGGTCAGAGGCTGGGTATTCTGTGGCGAGTGTCTCACCTCCTGACTCCCCAAAGCCTAGCCACCATCTTTAAGGCACAAGTCAGGAGTGTAATGGCATACTCTCCACTTGCCTGGAGGAGTGCAACCCCAACAACACTCGAGAAGCTCGACACCATCCAGGACAAAGCAGCCCGCTTGATTGCACCCCATCCACCACATTCAATATTCACTCCCTCCACCACCTGTGCACTGTGGCTGCAGTATGTACCACAGCACTGCAGCAACTCGCCAAGGTTTCTTCAGCTGCACCTCCCAAACCTGTGACCTCCACCACCTAGAAGGACAAGGGCAGCAGGCACATGGGAGCACCATCACTTGCAAGTTCCCCTCCAAGTTACACACCATCCTGACTTGGAAATATATCACCATTCCTTCATCATCGCTGGCTCAAATTCCTGGAACTCCCTCCCTAACAGCACTGTGGGAGTATCTTCATCACAAGGACTGCAGCGGTTCAAGAAGGCAGCTCACCACCACCTTCTCAAGGGCAATTAGGGATGGGCAATAAATGCTGGGCTTGCCAGCAACGCACACATCCCGGAACTAATAAAAAAAAACTAGAGGTGACATCCCTGGAACCTGACCCCAGCATGAGTTACTGCTTTCAGGAAAACAGCTGAGGTAAGCAGAAAGAAAGATATGTAGAGAGTTTTTGAGGGGTTGATTTGTATCTCAGTGAATGACTGTATACAGTGTCAATTGGGTTCTTCCAAACTGGGCCTAGAGTGGTATAACTCCCCGAAGAGCTGAATAGAAAACACTGGAATATTCAGAGGGGGAATAAAGCAAAGTGATTTTCAGTAATGAGCCACATTGAGTATTATGTAGCAGACACCGATGAGACAGTATTCACCTCAAGTTGACTTCAGTCTAAAGATATCCTAGTACAACCAAGGGCCTAGTTTCAATCATTCACAACATGAGTATCAACTGCACCAAGTAAGCTCTTGTTAGCTACTCTGACCTCGGTATGACCCATACACATCTTATTATCTGTATGACAGGATATCGGCTCTGTGTACTACTGTACTCCATACACACACATGCAAACAAAAAGAAGAAAAAGAACTTTTTATCCGGGGGGCCTGTAACAGTGTAAATTCAGCTCTATTCAGAGTCGTGCTCTGTGGCGTGTTTAATAAGCAGCATGACACAATAGGTCAGGAAACTGGATTTTCAATCAATTCAGGGCAGCAGAAGAAAGGGTTGTTCAGAGGATAATGCTGCTTCTGATCTAAACATATCGTGGGTGGAAGGAAATGTTGGCAGCACACTACACGAGACTTACTGCAGTCTTGTTTAACTCTTACTGTGCGACATCCTATGGGCTTAGCCAGCCAAAGTCTAACGGTTACCGTGGAGGAGGCTAAAGGTCAACATTTGTCTGTGTCACTCAACTTCAGGCCTTTAGTGGATTTGATGGTAATTATTATTCAACTACTTAAAAAAAAAATCTTGCTACATTATGGGATTATGGGTACTAGCTGCTGTGGTAATGGCTGTCCCGCTCTTTTTGCTTTGTTGCTTTTAACGCCGACTTACCCGCGCATACTCAGTTGTAGTAAAGGCTGGATCTTTATTTAGACATTCACAAGCCAACAACTTTGCTTGCAAAGGCATCTCTTCCAGAAGTTACACACCTTTTGAGATTCCAGTGTCTCTACTGTCCATAAGAGTCTGTGTGACAAAAGCCAGTTCCATCTTTTATATCTAAAAAGCCTTTGAACTCTTATTCTTGGCATTTAAACAATCACGACTAACTGCTTTCTGAATCGTTTAACATACGGTCTATTATTCCCACCGTAACAAGGTACTCAAATACTTAACATTGCTTGTTTAATCTACAGATGATCATTAAATAGTAACAAAGGTACAATCAAATACTTAACATACAGAATCGTTTCCTCGCATAGTAACAAAGTTACTCAAATACTTAACATACAGATTATCATCAAATCGTTTAGTCATGAATTTCCATTATTCCCACCATAACAAGGCGCTCAAATATTTAATATCCAGACATGATCAGTCACTCATCTCACTGGCTGGAAGGCACCACATTGTCTAACAGTCTCTTTCGATCCAAACTTCCAATCTTCTCGTTTTTTAATCCAAACTTCAGACCGCATGCTGAAGCAAAATGCGGGACTGTGCTCCCACAGCTGCTACCTCGTCCAGTTGGCTGTTCTTCATAAGTGAGCCTGGTCAAGCCATTTGATTACAAAGGGCATCACACCCAAGACCAATCACACTCTCATCCAACGTTCACACACGCACTTCCCGTGGGATCATTGGTTAGCGATCAGGAGTGAGAGCCTCCACTGCTTTATTTTTCCCCTCCTTAACTCGGGTCCCTTAGGCAAATTGTAGCATCTCACGTACTGCCTTTTTTCGCTTGCCACCATTTTTCAGTTACTCACCACAGGCTGCCAATGTGATATTCCCTCCAAGCGAAGCTCCAGTCATGTGCAGCCACTGTCATGTTTGTGAAGTCACTGGCTACAGATTGAGTCTATTCCCCACACCTGAAATGAAGGCCTGATCTAAAGCCATTGTGGTAGTGGGGCCTACAGAGGGATCAATACCAGATGGTCTCTTTCAATAGTGAATGGGACTTGGAGTAATGCGCTGTTGCTGAAATCAAAGAACCCTCAAGAAATCCTGCTCCAAATCCTCTGGCAATGCGTTCCAAATCCTCTGGCAATGCATGGACATGATAGGTCCAAGTCAGCATGGATTTGTGAAAGGGAGATCATGCTTGACAAATCTTCTGGAATTTTTTGAGGATGTTTCCAGTAAAGTGGACAAAGGAGAACCAGTTGATGTGGTATATTTGGACTTTCAGAAGGCTTTCGACAAGGTCCCACACAGGAGATTAATGTGCAAAGTTAAAGCACATGGGATTGGGGGTAGTGTGCTGACGTGGATTGAGAACTGGTTGTCAGACAGGAAGCAAAGAGTAGGAGTAAATGGCAGGCAGTGACTATGGGGTACCGCAAGGTTCTGTGCTGGGGCCCCAGCTGTTTACATTGTACATTAATGATTTAGACGAGGGAATTAAATGTAGTATCTCCAAATTTGCGGATGACACTAAGTTGGGTGGCAGTGTGAGCTGCGAGGAGGATGCTATGAGGCTGCAGAGTGACTTGGATAGGTTAGGTGAGTGGGCAAATGCGTGGCAGATGAAGTATAATGTGGATAAATGTGAGGTTATCCACTTTGGTGGTAAAAACAGAGAGACAGACTATTATCTGAATGGTGACAGATTAGGAAAAGGGAAGGTGCAACGAGACCTGGGTGTCATGGTACATCAGTCATTGAAGGTTGGCATGCAGGTACAGCAGGCGGTTAAGAAAGCAAATGGCATGTTGGCCTTCATAGCGAGGGGATTTGAATACAGGGGCAGGGAGGTGTTGCTACAGTTGTACAGGGCCTTGGTGAGGCCACACCTGGAGTATTGTGTACAGTTTTTGTCTCCTAACTTGAGGAAGGACATTTTTGCTATTGAGGGAGTGCAGCAAAGATTCACCAGACTGATTCCCGGGATGGTGGGACTGATCTATCAAGAAAGTCTGGATCAACTGGGCTTGTATTCACTGGAGTTCAGAAGAGTGAGAGGGGACCTCATAGAAACGTTTAAAATTCTGACGGGTTTGGACAGGTTGGATGCAGGAAGAATGTTCCCAATGTTGGGGAAGTCCAGAACCAGGGGTCACAGTCTAAGGATAAGGGGTAAGCCATTTAGGACCGAGATGAGGAGAAACTTCTTCACCCAGAGAGTGGTGAACCTGTGGAATTCTCTACCACAGAAAGTAGTTGAGGCCAATTCACTAAATGTATTCAAAAGGGAGTTAGATGAAGTCCTTACTACTCGGGGGATCAAGGGGTATGGCGTGAATGCAGGAATGGGGTACTGAAGTTTCATGTTCAGCCATGAACTCATTGAATGGCGGTGCAGGCTAGAAGGGCTGAATGGCCTGCTCCTGCACCTATTTTCTATGTTTCTATGTTTAACTCATGATGTGAGTGCTCGGAAGCACACGGGTGTGCATGAATCACTCCCTACCTGAGAGAAGCTGCTCTGGCCTCTACACAGTACCTCTCCTCCTCTAGATGGCATGGAATTGTGACTTTGAATCTTTGCACTGCCAATCCATGGTGTGGTGTGTGGATTCCACTGACCTGTACCATCATATGGTAGAAACCATCTTGTAAATGTGAAGCAAGATGGCTGCCCATCATTCATAATGCTGTTGACTCCATTGTATCAATTGAAGAAGAAATTCTACTCTTCTCCCAGGACACCTCTGCCAATTCTTTTCTTCTCTAAATTTCTCCTATCACCTCGTCTCCTGAAGGCGCTACCACCAAGCTGCAGTATGGTTCCATGATCCATTCTTCATATGTTCGCCAGGCAGTGAGTGTCACCAGGCTATTTGACCACAGAGGCACCAAAACCATGCTTGATTCTATCCTAGGAACACAGGCACAGGAGGAGGCCATTTAGCCCCTCGAACCTGTTCCACCATTCAATGAAATCATGGCTCATCTGTGACCTAACTCCATATACCCGCCTTTGCCCCATATCCCTCAATACCTTTGGTTAACAAAAATCTATCAGTCTCAGATTCAAAATTAACAATTGACCAAGGATCAATTGTCATTTGTGGAAGAGAGTTCCAAACTTCTACCACCCTTTGCGTGTAGAAGTGTTTCACTCCTGAAAGGACTGGCTCTAGTTTTTAGACCGTGCCCGCTAGTCCTAGACTCTTTGATCAGCATAAATCACAGTACTTGCCAACCTTCACTGGCTCCCAATCTGCCTACACATCAATTTCAAAATATTAGTCCTCATCTATAAATCCCTCCATGGCCTTGTGGCCTCCTTCAACTCTATATCCCAGCACATGCCCTTCCCTCTCTGACTCTGACCTCCTTTGAATTCCTCTTCTCTCTGTTCTACTTTTATCTGCAGATTCTTCAGCCCCGGATTCTGGATGCTCGTCCCAAACCTCTTGGCCTTGCTGTCTCTTCTCCATCCTTCAAAGTCCCGCCTTAAAACCTATGTCTGTACTCTTGGTTTCTGTCACCTCCCTTAAATCTTCTCTCTCCACTATTCGGTTCTAGTTACTTTTCTCTCTGTGAATTGCCCTTTCTTAACAGTCATCAAAAGAAAGAAAGAAGGAAAGAACTTGCATTTATATAGTGCCTTTCACATCCTGAAGTGCTTTACGGCCAATTAAGTACATTTGAAGTGTTGTGTAATGTTGTTGTAATGAAGGAAAATCAGCAGCCAATTTGCAAACAGGCAAATTCCGACAAACAGCAATGTGATAATGACCAGATAATCTATTTTTTTGTGGTATGGTTTGAGAGATAAATATTGGGTAGGACACCAGGGAGAACTCCCTGCTCTTTGAAATAGTGCCTTGGGATCTTTTACGTCCACCTTCGAGGGCAGATGGAGCGAGCCTTGGTTTAACATCTCATTTGCAAGACGGCACCTCCAATGCTCCCTCAGCATTGCACTAGAGTGTCAGCCTAGATTTTGGGCTCAAGTCTCGAGTGGGATTGAACCGACAACCTTCTGATTCAGTGCTACCACTGAGTCACGGCTGACACCTGAGGAGACAAGGGAGTGCTTTCAGGAAAGCTGCCTGCTGCTCAATTGGAGCTCTGTTTAAACTAGCCTGCCCCCTTAAGGCCATAAAGCCTAACTGAACTAGAGCAGAAATCTGATCTGCTACCTGCTCAATGACTTGCTGTGGGGATGTTTGTCACTTTATAAACAAATCTGAATTTTTATTAAGATGCTACTTGTTCAATGGTAGGCTTCCTACCAGTTCAGTTGTGAGTTATTGACTTATGAATGTATTTAAGTCAATCAGGTTCAAGTATGACTCACCTGTTTATGTTAAGTGTGGCATTTTGAGGTGCAATGGAAATACTAGACACAAGACTTTTGTTATATAAAAGTAGCTGATCTTTCATGGTGTATTCTAGGATTTTTTAGGATCTGGGAGCAGCGTGGAGGCCTCGACCTGCGTGAGAACACCAGCGGCAGGTCGGGGCCATGAAAGGAGCGGAGGTGTGGCGGCCCGGGAGCAGCGTGGAGGCATGCCACTTCAGGGAGCAGCGCGAGCTGGTGCAGGAGGGCGACGGCAACGAAGAGTGACATCATCAAGATCCAGGTTGGTGATTGGAGCGTGGGCAGATACAGCAGGAGTGGCGAGAGACTGTGGAGGGATGTGATCGGAGCCCAGGAGAGGCGTGAGTTCGGGGCCAGGAGCCCAGGGGCAGCACGGTCCAGCACACACTGCGATATGTGTGCGCACTAGGTCCATGCAGCAGAGCAGGTCTCCAGTCGTCTTGGATAACCCTTGCCACTGGACCAAGATCTAGCTCTGTCAAGTCTGTGTGGTGGCTGGTGTGCAACGGTCACCACACGCTAAAAAAAAACCCACGCACAGGTATCTTCCACCCTTCAAGATGTAGTTTAGGACCTGGAATATTAGTTCCTTCATTGAAACACCTGTGAACTCATCTTTTTTTTGGTGTGGAAGCAAGTCACCCTCGTTTCGAGGGACTGCCTATGATGATGATTCTAGGATCTGAAGCATATTTATGATGTTTAGCTGCTAACTTGGGGATGTCTCTTAAAGCTCTTTAAAGGAAAATCCAGCTGCTATAAAACTGCTGAGATCATTCAGACTGCAGCTGTAACTGCTTGTAAATTTCAGGCTGCAGCTCAGTGACGGGCTTTTTATTAAAGAGTGTGTTGCAGCTACAACAAAGTGCGAAACTTTGAAGGGTGACATCTGACGTGTGATAGATGCACAAACTAGATGTAAGACAGATAGATAGACTACATATCCCCTTTAATCTTGGCCTTTTTTGCAAAGGGGATGGAGTATAAAAGCAGGAAAGTCTTGCTACAGTTAATACAGGGTATTGGTGAGGCCACACCTGGAATACTGCGTACAGTTTTGGTTTCCATATTTAAGAAAGGATATACTTGCTTTGGAGGCAGTTCAGAGGAGGTTCACTAGGTTGATTCCGGAGATGAGGGGGTTGACTTATGAGGCAAGGTTGAGTAGGTTGGGCCTCTACTCATTGGAATTCAGAAGAATGAGAGGCGATCTTATCAAAACGTGTAAGATTATGAGGGGGCTTGACAAGGTGGATGCAGAGAGGATGTTTCCACTGATGGGGGAGATGAGAATTAGGAGGCATAATCTTAGAATAAGGGGCTGCCCATTTATAATTGAGATGAGGAGGAATTTCTTCTCTGAGGGTTGTAAATCTGTGGAATTCGCTGCCTCAGAGAGTTGTGGAAGCTGGGTCATTGAATAAATTTAAGACAGAGATAGACAGTTTCTTAACCGATAAGGGAATAAGGGATTATGGGGAGCGGGCAGGGAAGTGGACCTGAGTCCATGATTGGATCAGCCATGATCATATTAAATGGCAGAGCAGGCACGGGGGGTGGGGGGGTCGCGAGTATGGCCTACTCATGCTCCTATTTCTTATGTTCTTAATACTGGGCTTAAACATACACAGTGACCAGTAAAGCAGGGCATTGCAGTTTTAAAACCTAGAACAGGCTTCTGGTTAAAAAGCCACAGGTGTGTTGGAAGCTAATGAATCCACCCTCCACCCCAGGCAGTTGCCTTACTGTAGATTTACAGAGGCAGCAGAATAATAGCAGCTCCCTCTCTCTGTGACTAGTGGTTAGCACCATTTTTTTTAAAAACCTACACATAATGCAGCCTGTTTTGTTTATCTTTAGTTTTGAACTGAATTGAGATAGTGCAGTCAATGTAAAACTAAACACATAATTAACACAACTTAATAGTCTCAAGGGGAAAAAATCTACAAATGCTGGAAATCTCAAAGAAATGGAGAGAAGACTGAAACACACAGTAAGTCGGAAGACTGAAACACACAGTAAGTCTGCCGAGAGGAAAGAATAGGTTAACATTTCAGATCGAGACCATTCATTGAAACATAGAAACATAGAAAATAGGTGCAGGCATAGGCCATTTGGCCCTTCGAGCCTGCACCACCATTCAATAAGATCATGGCTGATCATTCCCTCAGTACCCCTTTCCTGCTTTCTCTCCATACCCCTTGATCCCTTTAGCCGTAAGGGCCATATCTAACTCCCTCTTGAATATATCCAATGAACTGGCATCAACAACTCTCTGCGGTAGAGAATTCCACAGGTTAACAACTCTGAGTGAAGAAGTTTCTCCTCATCTCAGTCCTAAATGGCTTACCCCTTATCCTTAGACTGTGTCCCCTGGTTCTGGACTTCCCCAACATCGGGAACATTCTTAAGTGGAAGATTATCCTTTATAACATTGAATCCGCCTCATACTCCTTCATTGTGTTCCGTTCTATTAATGGGGCTAATTTATCTCCCAGCCAACTGGTATTAACCAGTCCTTTCTCTTTCTGGTGCTGATCAACATGCTGTGTATTTCCAGCTTTTCCTGTTTTTATATTTTAAGTAATAAATTAACTTGGCATCATTAAGGAAAACAGGTCATTTACACAGCACCAGTTTGTTTTGCTGGAGGGAGCTCAGGGATAGTTTTATATGCATTTTAATCTTTGTGCCAATCAAACTTGGCTTGGCAAATGAGCAAATGTGATAATTAGTAAAATGACCCACAGGCAGAAATAACCCATTTTACAGGATACAAGAGGCATGGACAACTTTATAACCCAGTTACACTGCATATTTTCCAGAATGTTTTGAAGCGACTTTGCTTTTATATTAATGTATAATGTATAATTCAAGTATGAAGCTATCAAACTGACAGCCCATGTCAGTTTAACAAAGAGCATGGCATTACCTCCAAGAGTGGCCACCCCCACATTGGCTTCACACTGACTGTAGTAAATGTGCAGAGTGAAGTTTAAAGAGTTTCCATGCATTCTTTTAAAACTTTTTAGTACCAGCAGACCTTCACTAACAGATACTTTAAAAAAAAATCAAGGTGAAGGACGTCAGTGCTAGGGAATGGCACCCAGGGTCAGTATCAAGCACTTCCAGGTCAGGTACAGTACAGCTGGATGCAGAGGAAAACTCCTGCTTTATCTCAACAATGTGCTTCAGTCCCAGCCTCAGAAAAGCACAGCTTTTTCCATTTCCCATCCCAGCCATTGTTAGTGGCGGTGCCAATTAGTGCAGGTTTGTGCTGCAGTTCAACGCCCTTTTCTGCAACTACATTGAGACTGGCCAAAGTCACTTCACATTGGATGCTTACAGCCAACAGAGGATACTTTCATCCTCCCGTCTGAGCTGGATTTGAGCACAGGTCCCAGAGGTAAAGTGCCAGTGACACACCCGAGCTGACATTGCTGAGAGCGATTGACTGGCTGGAGCTGAGTTGGGTGGGAGCAATGTTAGCTGTTCCAGTATTTGCCTCTATACACATGGATTCCCTGTGATATAGAGTCCTGCATCAGACTTTCACTTGCCGCAGAATAGATAGAAACATACTGTGCATGGGGTTAAAAACATAATGATTTTATTTCTACTTTCGACAAAATTTGAGTTCCTGTTCAAATGCACCTTACTTTAACTTTCCACTTAGATTGTACAAGTGTCAGCACCGACCGAGCCTGGAAGACCCTGTGTGAAAGGTGCTTATAGAGGCCTTTTGCATAGAGGAGTCTCTTATAGCCATTCCAGCCCCCTTTCTGTATTCAGAGCAGAGACTTGTACTGTCTTTTTTTATTTTCTTGGCTTCGTTGTTTTTATTTCCCAGCCGCAGGAGGATTTTTTTTTAATTTACAGAGGTGGGGGAGCTGTTTCCTTCTGTTTGAAGTTGCTTTTGCTGCTGTTTATTAAAAGATCAACATGTTAAAAAAAATACTTGTCAGAAAGTGAGTTCCATCACCCAGCCTTTGCAACCTCCGCGCAGCTTAACAAGGAAGTTTGAAAAGTGACTAATAACTAATAAATTCACAGAATGATACAGCACAGAAGGAAGCCATTTGGCCCATCATGCCTGTGTCGGCTCTTTGAAAGAGCTTTCAATTTCATCCCACTCCCCTGCTCTTTCCACATAGTGCTGCAAATCTTTCCTTTTCCAGTTTCCAGGAGAGCAGCTCAGTAGCAGAGCTAGCTAATTCTCAACATGATGAGCAATGGACTCAGGATCACTCCCACGATTCCACACACAGCGTGCTCCTAATTTCAAGCTTTCCACCGAGGAGAGGATGTGGCGTACAGGATCTATCCTTCCCCCACCCCGGTACTGGGCTAAGGTGAGCTAGAGCGTGAGTCGCCCGGGCCTACATGTCCTTTTGAATGGGTAATGACACATGGCACTAGCAATATCTGCGAAAGGAACAAAAAAGGTTCACAGAAGTCTTCATGGAGCAGTGCTTGGAAACAAATGCAAAAGGTTTGTCAAACGCACAATGCAATGCTGTAAATTAGCGCACAACGTAACATCACGTCACTTGTGTGTGACACACTTGTGGGAAAAAAGACAAATACCTCTCTTGCGTCCTCAATAAAAAAAATTGCCGACCATTTTTTCATGGTGACATTGCTCCTTTAAGTCACAACTTCCTGTCAATAGTTAGTATTTCACTATGTCCTGCTTCAGCTATGCGGGTGGCACATTTTCAGAACCACACAGATCTTCGCTGCGACCACACAGTACTGGTTGACATGTGATAGTCTCTGCAGATTAGAATTGTTGTGTTCCTAACACAGATGAGACTGCACACAGGGAGGTTAAAGTAACAGTGACCTCAGTCTTTATTAAGACACTCCAGAGTGAGGAACAGGCCTTATATACAGTGCTCCCAAGGGATGCTGGGATCCCTTGGGACTTCAGGGGATGCACTCCCTGGTGGCGGAATATGGGAGTGCCTGCTTTACAGATACACAACATCACTCCGCCCCCCCGCCCCACCAAAGTCAAAGTGAAAACTATTTACAAGGTGAGGCGATCGGGAGCCTTTCTTTCACTGGTGGACTGCCTCGGTACAAATGTCTGTTCTGGTATGTTGGCTGTGCCCTCGCTGGGCTGGCGTGTTGTTGGTCCTGTAGGGCTGCTGGGTGAGCCTGGCCTTGTTGGGCTGTTGGGTGTGATGGGTTCAATTTCCTGGTCCGGGGTGGTGTCGTTGATCCTTTGGGTGTGTGTTGTGGGCTCGAAAAAAGTGGTGTCTGCTGTGGATTGTTCAGGGCAGTCTGTGAACCGCAGCCTCATTTGGTTCAGGTGCTTTCTTCAAATTTGTCCATTGTCTAGTTTGACTACAAACACCCTACTCCTTTCTTTAGCTATCACCGTGCCCATGATCCACTTGGGACCATATCCATAGTTTAGCATATACACAGGGTCAATCAGATCAATTTTCCGTGACACAGTGGCGCAACCATCGTTTACATTTTGTTGCTGCCGCCTGCTCTCTACCTGATCATGCAGGTTGGGGTGAACCAGCGAGAGGTTGGTTTTAAGTGTCCTTTTCATGAGTAGCTCAGCCGGGGGCACCCCTGTGAGCGAGTGGGTCTCGTGCGGTAGCTGAGCAGTACTCGGGACAGGCGGGTTTGGAGTGAGCCTTCCGTGACTCGTTTAAGGCTCTGTTTGATGCTCTGCCTGCCCATTGGAGGCTGGTTTAAACGGGGCTGAGGTGACATGTTTGATCCCATTGCGGGTCATGAATTCTTTAAATTCGGCACTGGTGAAACATGGCCCATTGTCACTGACCAGTATGTCACACGTGCCATGGGTGGCAAACATGGCCCTCAGGCTTTCAATGGTGGCGGTGGCGGTGCTTCCCGACATTATTTCACATTCATTCCATTTTGAAAAAGCATGCACCACCACCAGGAACATTTTACCGAGAAACGGGCCCGCATAGTCGACATGGATCCTTGACCATGGTCTGGAGGGCCAGGGCCACAAACTTAAGGGTGCCTCTCTGGGGACGTTGCTCAACTGAGCACACACGCTGCATTGTTGTACACAGGACTCTAAGTCAGAGTCGATACCAGGCCACCACACGTGGTGTAACGTCCTTACTCTACAGTATGAAACCACACAAGGCACCTTCTGGGGACAAGGTCACTCTGTGACCTGAACTCTTTATTCACAGGACTCCAAAGGCAGTGACCCTGCGTGGGACCTCCCTTTTTATACCTGAGTGATCAGGTAAGGAGTGTCTCCCACAAGTTCACCCCTTGTGGTCAAGGTGTGCATCTAGGTTGAGTGTATACAGTAATACAGTGGTGTTACATTGTGGTTACATACATGACATCACCTCCCTCCGCCTCCCCCCCACAAAGTCTTATTGGAATCATAGGTTTAGTCTTTCAGATGGAACGCCGCAGTTGGGGCTCTGGTTGTTGGATACTGACGCGAGTGTCTGTCACCTGTGGTGATTCCGGTCCGTCTGGGCTGACCGCAGGGACTGTGCATTCTTCTGATTGCTCTTGTTGCTTGTTCACTGGCGGTGTGGTGAGCTCCATCTCATGGTCTTCTTCAGGTACCTCCGTGTCGATGCTGAACCTTTTTTTTGCTTGGTCCAGATGCTTACGGCATTTCTGACCATTGTTGATTTTTACCACGATGATCCTATTCCCCTCTTTGTCAATTACCGAGCCCTCAAGCCATTTGGGCCCCATGGCGTGATTGAGGACGAATACAGGATCATTTATTTCTATACATCTCCCCCTCGCATTATGGTCATGGTACTCGTTTTGTGACTTGCGCTTGCCCTCAACTCTGTCGGTCAGGACTGGGTGAATGAGGGACAACCGAGTTTTAAGTGTCCGTTTCATTAGTAGCTCTGCGGGCGGGACCCCCATGAGCAAGTGCGGTCGGGATCTATAGGCCAGCAGGAGGCGCGATAGGCGGCATTGAAGGGAGGGCCCTTGAATCCTGAGCATACCTTGCTTAATGATTTGGACCGCACTTTCCACCTGGTCATTGGAGGCCGGCTTGAACAGCGCCGTCCTGACGTGGTTGATGCCATTGCCCGACATAAACTCTCGGAATTTATAGCTTGTGAAACATGGGCCGTTATCACTAACCAGGATGTCCGGCAAGCCATGGGTTGCAAAGATCGCACATAGGCTTTCCACGGTGGTGGATGACGTGCATGAATTCAGAATGATGCACTCGATCCATTTCGAGTACTCATCTACCACAATAAGGAACATCTTACCCATGAACGGGCCCACGTAGTCAACATGAATGCGTGACCATGGCCTGGTGGGCCAGGACCACGGGCTGAGCGGGGCCTCCCTGGGGGCAGTACCCAGCTGGGCACACATCGTGCACCTGCGAACAGTGTTCCAGGTCTGAATCATTTCCAGGCCACCAAACATGTGACCAGGCATTGACTTTCATCAGCACAATACCTGGGTGCTCTCTGTAGAGTTCCCTGATGAAGGCCTCCCTGCCCTTCTGGGGCATAACTACCCGGCTGCCCCATAGTAGGCAGTCGGCTTGGATGGAGAGCTCATCCATCCGTCTGTGGAACGGTCTGACCTCCTCAGGGCATGTTCCGTGTGCGGGCGCCCAATCCCCAGTCAGGACACATTTCTTAATCAGGGATAGGAGGGAATCTCTGTTTGTCCAGATTTTGATCTGGTGGGCTGTGATGGGGGAGCCTGCGCTGTCAAAGGCATCGACAGCCATGACCATCTCGCCGCTTTGCTCCGCTGCCCCCTCAGTGGTGGCCAGTGGAAGCCTGCTGAGTGCATCAGCGCAATTTTCAATGCCGGGCCGGTGCCGGATGGAGTAGTCATAAGCAGCCAGCGTGAGAGCTCATCGCTGTATGCGAGCTGATGCGTTGGCATTGACAGCCTTGCTGTTTGACAACAGGGATGTTAATGGCTTGTGGTCCGTCTCTAATTCAAACTTCCTACCAAAGAGGTACTGATGCATTTTTTTTACACCGTAGACACATGCAAGTGCTTCCTTCTCGACCATCCCATAGCCCTGTTCTGCTTGAGAGCGCGATCTGGAGGCATAAGTTACAGGTTGTAGTTGACCCTCAGCATTGCCCTACTGCAACACGCAACCAAACCCATAGGACGATGCATCACATGTCAGAACCAAGTTTTTACAGGGGTCGTACAGGGTCAACAACTTGTTTGAACAAAGTAGGTTTCGCGCCCGATCAAAAGCCCGTTCCTGACAGTCCCCCCAAAACCAGTCGCAGCAGGAGCACGCTTAGTGGCTTCAACAACGTGCTCAAGTTTGGCAGAAAGTCCCCAAAATAGTTCAACAGTCCCAGGAATGAACACAACTCCGATGTGTTGCAGGGCCTGGGTGCTCGTCGAATCGCCTCTGTTTTGGATTCGGTGGGCCGAATCCCATCTGCAGCAACCCTCCTGCCCAGAAACTCAACCTCAGGAGCTAAGAACAAACATTTAGACTTTTTGAGTCACAGGCCTACCCGGTCCAGTCGGCGTAGCACCTCCTCCAGGTTGTGGAGGTGTTCCTTGGTGTCTCGATTCGTGATGAGGATGTCGCCCTGGAATACGATTGTTCCAGGAATGGATTTAAGCAGGCTTTCCATGTTTCGTTGAAAAATCGCGGCCGCTGATCGAATGCCAAACGGGCACCTGTTATAAACGAACAGTCCCTTGTGCATGGTGATGGTGGTCATTAGTTTAGATTCATCGGCCAGTTCCTGGGTCATATAGGCTGAAGTGAAGCCCAACTTGGTGAACAGCTTGCCGCCTGCCAGCGTGGCGAAAAGGTCCTCCGCTCTCGGGAGCGGGTATTGATCTTGTAGGCACACCCGATTGATGGTGGCCTTATAGTCGCCACAGATCCTGACAGAGCCATCCGCTTTTAGTACGGGAACGATGGGGCTTGCCCAGTCGCTGAATTCGACAGGCGAGATGATGCCCTCTCTCAACAGCCGGTCCAGTTCGCTCTCGATCTTTTCCCGCATCACATAAGGCACCGCTCTGGCTTTGTGGTGCACTGGCCTGGCGTCTGGGGTGATGTGTATCACTACTTAAGTGTCTTTGAAAGTCCCGACGCCAGGTTGGAATAGTGAATCGAGTTGTTGTAGGACTTGTGAGCACGAACTTCGCTCCACAGATGACATTGCGTGAACATCCCCCCATTTCCAGTTCATCTCGGCTAACCAGCTCCTCCCCAACAGTGTGGGACCATTGCCCGGGACAATCCAAAGCAGTAGCCAATTCACTAACCCATTGTGTGTGACAGCCAACATTGCACTGCCTAGCACCGGAATGATTTCTTTAGTGTAAGTCCGTAATTCTGTGTCAACACGTGCTAATTTGGGTCTACTGGCTTTAAGTGGCCATAGCTTCTCAAATTGCTGAATGCCCATGAGTGACTGGCTGGCCTCAGTGTCCAACTCCATGCGTACAGGGATACTGTTTAATAAAACCCTCATCATCATTGGTGGCGTTTTGGTGTATGAACTGTGAATATTCGGCACATGGACCCGCTGCACCTCGGCATCCATCGATTTGCCCCAAAGGTCATCCTGCCTCAAAAAACCCTCTTCTGGTCCATCCGCCTCATATATTAGTCTGGTTGCAGGCTGCCTGCACATTCGAGCTAAGTGGCCACTGAGATTGCAGTTCCTGCAGACAAACTGTTGAAATCTGCAAGATCTAGCTGAGTGTTTCCCCCCACACCTCCAGCATGAGTTAAAGTTTCCATTGTTGGGAACAAAAGGACTGTGGCCAGGCATTCCGCGCTGACTGTCCCTTTGACTGCTCTTAAGTACCCTATTAGTGGGTGTCAATGGCCCTATCCCGGGCTGCATTGTCCACTGTGATGGCGTGAATGTCCGTTCAGCCTGCCATTGTCTCTGTTGAAGTCCTGCTCTGGGGGTCTATTGCTTCGGACTGCCCCTGCCTGCCTGCCTGCAGGGCTCTGAGTTGCATTAATGACTCCCTGATCCATCGCCGCGTTAGAGGCAGAATTGCGCGCTTATATTATTTTTGTCTCTTCCTCCCCCGCCATGAAAGTTTGAGCCATCAACGCCGCCGCTTCCAAGGTCAAATCCTTGGTAGCAATTAATTTGCGGAAAATTCCCGCATGACCGATGCCCTCGATAAAGAAGTCCATTAGCATCTTCCCCCTGCAGGCGTCTGTTAACTTACAGAGGCTGGCCAAACACCGGAGGTCCGCTACGAAGTCCGGTATGCTCTGTCCTTCATGACGTCAGTGGGTGTAGAATCTGTTTCGGGCCATATGTATGCTACTCGCCGGTTTGAGGTGCTCCCCGATCATTTTGCTAAGTTCTTCAAAGATTTTGTTAGCTGGCTTTTCAGGTGCTAGTAAGTCCTTCATGAGCGCGTAAGTCTTTGGTCCGCAGCTGGTCAAGAGATGAGCCCTTCGCTTGTCGGCCGCTGCATCCCCCGGCCAATCTTTCATAACGAAGCTTTGCTGAAGCCTCTCGACAAAATCGTCCCAGTCTTCCCCAACACAGTACCGTTCCTCTGTGCTACCAGTGGCCATTCTCGTGGGTCGTGAATTCCCGTTTTTCGTCGCCAATGTAAAGTCCTTACTCTACAGTATGAAACCACACGAGGCACCTTCTGGGGACAAGGTCACTCTGTGACCTGAACTCTTTATTCACAGGACTCCAAAGACAGTGACCCTGCGTGAGACCTCCCTTTTTATACCTGAGTGATCAGGTGAGGAGTGTCTCCCACAAGTTCACCCCTTGTGGTCAAGGTGTGCATCTAGGTTGAGTGTATACAGTAATACAGTGGTGTTACATTGTGGTTATATACATAACACGTAGGATCTGGCTATCGTTTTCATCATTACTATACCCGGGTGTGTGCTGTGGAGATCTGAGATGAACGTCTCCCTGCCCTTTTTGGGTAGCACTACGCGGTTACCCCACAACAGGCAGTCTGCCTGAATGGACAGTTCGTCCTTTTGCCGCTAGAACGGCTTGATTAGCTCTTGCATTTTAACGGGGATGCTGGCCCAGCTCCCATGCAGTACACAGTTTTTTACTAGGGACAGCAGAGGATCTTTGCTGGTCCAAATCCTAATCTGGCGGGGTGTGACAGATGATTTATCATTTTCAAACGCTTCCAGGACCATCAACAAGTCTGCGGGCTGCGCCACCATCAACAAGTTTGCAGGCTGCGCCATTTCCATCCACGTGGTGGGCAATGGTAGCCGACTGAGAGCATTCGCACAATTCCCGGTGGCTGGCCTGTGGCGGATGGTATAGTTACACGCTGATAGTGCGAGTGCCCACTTTTGTATGCGGGCTGAGGCATTAGTATTTATCCCCTTGTTTTCAGCGAACAGGGATATGAGGGGCTTGTGATCGGTTTCCAGCTCAAATTTGAGGCCAAACAAGTACTGATGCATTTTCTTTACATGCTAATGCCTCTTTCTCATCATGCTGTAGGCTCTTTCGGCCTTGGACAATCTGCTGGAGGCATAAGCGACAGGTTGCACTTCCCCACAACGTTAGCTTGTTGTAATACACACCCGACTCCGTACGACGACGCATCACATGCTAGCACAAGTCTTTTACACGGGTTATACAATACAAGCAGCTTGTTGGAGCATAAAATGTTTCTGGCTTTCTCAAAAGCAATTACTTGGTTTATTTCCCCATACCCAGTTCTCACCTTTACACAATAACACATGTAGGGGCTCTAAGAGGGTGCTTGACCCAGGTAGGAAGTTACCAAAATAGTTGAGGAGCCCCAGGAACGACCGTAGCTCCGTGACGTTCTGTGGCCTGGGCGCGTTCCTGATAGCCTCTGTCTTGGTGTCTGTGGGCCGAATGCTGTCCGCCTCGATCTTTCTCCCCAAAAATTCCACTTCTGTTGCCATGAAGACGCATTGCAACCTCTTCAGCCGCAACCCTACACAATCCAGTCGATGGAGGACCTCCTCCAGGTTTTGCAAGTGCTCGACGGTGTCCCGACCCGTGACTAATATGTCGTCCTGAAAAACCAACTTGAGTAGGCTCTCCATGTTTCTCTGGAAGATCACTGCAGCCGAGCGAATTCCAAACGGGCATCTGTTGTAGATGAACAGTCCCTTGTGCGTGTTGATGCAGGTGAGGCCCTTCGAAGACTCCTCCAGCTCCTGCATCATGTAGGCCAAAGTCAGGTCGAGCTTGGTGAACGTCTTGCCTCCTGCCAGCGTCGCAAATAGGTTGTCTGTCTTACGTAGCGGGTATTGGTCCTGTGGCGAGAAACGATTAATAGTTATTTTATAATTGCCGCAAATCCTGACCGTGCCATCACTTTTGAGTACTGGAACAATCGGGCTGGCCCACTCGCTGAATTCCACTGGGGAGATGATGCCCTCACGTTGCAGCCTGTCCAGCTCGATTTCCACTCTCTCCCTCATCATGTGAGGTACCGCTCGCGCCTTGTGGTGAATGGGTCATGCCTCTGGGACCAAGTGGATCCACACCTTCGCCCCAGAAAAGTTTCCAATGCCTGGCTCAAAAAGGGAAGGAAATTTGTTAAGAACCTGGGTACATGAGGCCTCATCGACATGTGATAGTGCTCGGATGTCATCCCAGTTCCAGCGGATTTTGCCAGTCAGCTCCTTCCAAGCAGTGTGTGGCCATCGCCCGGGACAATCCAGAGTGGCAGTTCGTGCATCATGCTCTCATAGGTGACCTTGACCATGGCGCTGCCCAGGATAGTGATAAGCTCTTTGGTGTACGTTCTCAATTTCGTGTGGATGGGGCTCAGGGCTGGTCTGAGTGCCTTGTTGCACCACAGTCTCTCAAACATCTTTTTACTCATGATGGATTGGCTAGAGCCAGTGTCCAGTTCCATGGCTATAGGTAAGCCATTCAATTTTACATTTAGCACTATAGGTGGACATTTCATCGAAAATGTGTCCACCCCGTGTACTTCAGCATCTGCCTCCTCTCTCTGAGGCACAAAATTGCTTTGATCCACTATGGACCAATCTTCCTCTGCCACGTGGTGGTTAGCAGGTTTTGCAGAGCTTGCAGCTCGTCTGCAAGCACGTTGGAGGTGCCCCATTGTTCCACAGCTCTTGCAAACATACCCCTTGAAGCGGCATGAATAGGCTGAATGGAAGCCTCCACAACGCCAACAAGGTGTGAATTGCCTTGCATTCATCCTTTGTCGCAGACTCTGAGTCATCTGGGTCACCTGAGGCCTGCTGGCAGTTGCAGACTCATGGGTTCTGCCCTGTACATTTCTGCTCGCAAACACAGTTCCAGTTAATTTATGAACATTGCCAGCACTTGTGTGCTGAGAGATTTGTTTGGTGTTATCACTGGTGGACATAAACACCTGTGCTATTGCAATGGCCTTACTGAGGGTCGGTGTCTCTACAGTCAAAGGTTTTCGTAGGATTACTCGTGGCCAATGCCCAGCACAAAAAAGTCTCTAAGCATTTGCTCCAGGTAGCCATCAAACTCACATTGTCTGGCAAGTTGCCTTAGCTTGGCGACGTAGCTCGCCACTTCCTGACCTTCAGATCGCTGGCACGTGTCAAACCGATACCTCGCCATCAGCACACTCTCCCTCGGGTTAAGATGCTCCCGACCCAGTGTACGTAGCTCCTCATACGACTTATCTGTGGGTTTCACCGGAGCCAGAAGATTCTTCATGAGGCTGTAGGTCAGTGCCCCGCAGACCGTGAGGAGGATCGCTCTCCTTTTTGCAGCGCTTCCTTCTCCGTCCAGCTCGTGGGCTACAAAGTACTGGTCTAGCCGTTCGACATAGGCTTCCCAGTCCTCACCCTCCGAGAACTTCTCCAGGATGACCACAGTTTGCTGCATCTTTGTGTTGGATTCGTAAACTCGACGCTAGTTGTTGTGTTCCTAACACAGATAAGACTGCACACAGGGAGGTTAAAGTAACACTGACCTCAGTCTTTATTAAGACACTCCAGAGTGAGGAACAGGCCTTAGGGGCCAGCTTATATATAGTGCTCCCAAGAGATGCTGGGATCCCTTGGGACTTCAGAGGATGCACTCCCTGGTGGTGGAACATGGGAGTGCATGCTTTACAGATACACAACAAGAATGAACCCACAGATGCAGATAACGTTGCAGACACTGTTAGACCCTCAGGCAGTGATAGATCCTCAGACACTGATACCCCTCAGGCACTGATAGACCCTCAGGCACTGATACACCTGCAGGCAGTGACAGACCCGCAGGCACTGATACACCTGCAGGCAGTGATGCACCCGCAGGCAGTGATGCACCCTCAGGCACTGATGCACCCGCAGGCACTGATGCATCCGCAGGCACTGATGCACCCGCAGGCACTGATAGACCCTCAGGCACTGATAGATCCGTAGGCAGTGATAGACCCTCAGGCACTGTTACACCTGCAGGCACTGTTACACCTGCAGGCAGTGATAGACCCGTAGGCAGTGATAGACCCTCAGGCACTGTTACACCCTCAGGCACTGATACACCCGCAGGCAGCGATAGACCCTCAAGCAGTAATAACCCTCAGGCACTGATACACCCGCAGGCTGTGATCGGCCCTCAGGCACTGATAGACCCTCAAACAGTGATAGATCCTCGCGCAATGGTAGACCCTCAAGCAGTGATAGATCCTCGGGCAGTGATAGACCCTCAGGTACTGATACACCCTCAGGCACTGATAGATCCTCGAGCACTAATAGACCCTCAGGCAATGATCGACGATCAGACAGTGATTGACCCTCAGACAGTGATTGACCTTCAGACAGTGATTGACCTTCAGACAGTGATTGACCTTCAGACAGTGATAGACCCTCAGGCAGTGATAGACCCTCAGGCAGTGATCGACGATCAGACAGTGATTGACCCTCAGACAGTGATTGACCTTCAGACAGTGATTGACCTTCAGACAGTGATTGACCTTCAGACAGTGATAGACCCTCAGGCACTGATAGACCCTCAGGCACTGATAGACCCTCAAGCAGTGATAGATCCTCAGGCAGTGATCGACCCTCAGGCAGTGATTGATCCTCAGGCAGTGATAGACCCTCAGGCACTGATAGACCCTCAAGCAGTGATAGACCCTCAAGCAGTGATCGACCCTCAGGCAGTGATAGACCCTCAGGCAGTGATCGACCCTCAGGCAGTGATAAACAACAACTTGTACTTATATAGCACCTTTAACGCAGTGAAACATCCCAAGGTGCTTCACAGGAGTATTATGAGATTAAAAAAATTTGACACTCAGCTGCATAAAGAGAAATTAGGGCAGGTGACCAAAAGCTTGGTCAAAGAGGAATGTTTTAAGTAGAGTCTTGAAGGAGGAAAGAGAAGTGGAGAGGTTTGAGTAGAGAATCCAAGCGCTTAGGGCCTGGGCAATTAGAAGGCACGGCCACCGATGTTGACAGGAATGCTCAAGAGGGCAGAATTAGAGGAGCGCAGACATAGGGAGGGGTGAGGCCATGGAGGGATTTGAAAACTAGGATGAGAATTTTGAAATTGAGGCGTTGCTTAACTGGAAGCCAATGTAGGTCAGTAAGCACAGGTTTGATTGGTGAGGGGGACTTGGTGAAAGTTAGGACAGCCGGGTTTTGGATCACTTCTAGTTTACGTAGGCTATCAGGAGGTCGGCCAGGAGTGTGTTGGAATAATCAAGTTTAGAGGTAACAAAGGAATGGATGAGGGCTTCAGCAGCGGATGAGCTGAGGCAAGGGCGGAGATGGGCAATGTTACGGAGGTGGAAAAAGGTGGTCTTAGTTATGCTGTGGATATGTGGTCGATATCTCATTTCAGAGTTAAATATGACACCAAGGTTGCCAACAGTCTGGTTCAGCCTCAGACAGAAGTTGGGGGGAGGGATGGAGTCAGGGGCTAGGGAACGGAGTTTGTGGCGTGGACCAAAACAATGGCTTCGGTCTTCCCAATATTCAACTGGAGAAAATTTCTGCCAAGTCGGACAAGCAGTCTGGCATAAAGGTTTATGATGTTAAAAGAATTTTGTACACTGGACTACAACTTGTCAGCTATTAGGTGCTATGGCATTGTTTCAATCTCTGTATATATTTTGCAACTCAAACTCAAATAACCAGTCAACTGGATCCGGACTGAGGAATGCCCAGGAAGCAGCCATGTAACTCAGAATGACCCTTAATTTGCCCATCTGGGTTTCTGTCCTGCAAGGCACAAGCAGTGTAGGATGTATTCAACCAGTCATTAGTTATCTGCTGCTTTGTCCTGGCTCCTTGCACCATAAGAAACGACTAACTGCTGAGACCTCCTACACTGCTCTGTGCAACAGTCCAGTAACTTAGGGCTCTGTGAACATCTACACAAAAGGGCAACGGGACATTTTAGTGCATGATACCTAGAAACCCCGGGCAGCAACTCAAAGGCTGCCGATGAGCAGGCCTTTGGTATAGTTCTGATGAAAGGTCATTCACCTGAAACCT
This sequence comes from Pristiophorus japonicus, assembly GCF_044704955.1. Taxonomy (NCBI): domain Eukaryota; kingdom Metazoa; phylum Chordata; class Chondrichthyes; family Pristiophoridae; genus Pristiophorus; species Pristiophorus japonicus. Next base: position 119,177,564 of record NC_091980.1, read on the forward strand.
TAACTCTGCTTCTCTCGTCACAGATGTTGTCCGACTTGCTGAAAATTTCCAGCATTTCTGTTTTTATTTCAGATTTCCAGCATCCACAGTATTTTGCTTTGCTTGATTCTGTTGGGGGAAGGGGATTTAAGAGGGTTTTTGCTTTTAATAGCCATCCCGATTACAGTATGCTGGTCTGCTGGCTTTTCTCAAGACATTCCAGCAGTTCTTTTACTTGTCCCCTGAAAATACATTTCCTATAAAAGGGCAGTTGGAGTATTTGCTGCTTTAACTCCACAGGAACCAGTGCAGGGAGAAAGAGACCAAAAGCCAGAGATCTCCCTGCCGGGTTCACGATCTGGATTGCTGCTCCCTGCTGTAGCACAGTAGCCTGCATTTGAGCTTTGATCAGAGTCAATAACTCAAAATATCATCATCCATTTTAGAAACAGCCTGGAGCTGTGGAGCATGTTAGGTGAACAAAAGTCAGTGGCATCCCATCTTAACTTCGCGACATCCTTATTGATAAATTAGTAGATTCAACCTGTCCATTAGCTTAGCCACTTGCTTGGAAGACCCTGGGGGGCCGAAATTGCCCCTTCCGATAAGGCCTCTGGCTGCCTGAAAGCGGCAGCCACAGGGTGGCATGGATTGGCCGCCAACTCTCCGCGGAGGGCCGCCATTTTGTAAATTGCCCTTCGTGAGCTTTGGAGCGGTGCCCGGACCGCTTGCCGTGACGTGCATGTGTCAACTCCTTACCGACTGGCGGGGAGCCCCTCGTGAAATTGCCCCTTTCCCTGTATTGCCCCGTGTGAGCGACCCCACCACCGATTGGTGCCCTCGACAGCTTTTGCTGTCAGTACACTCTCTGTGGGCAGATGGCCCGGCCGTCCTTAAAAGGGACGGCGCACTGCCCTGGCCGCCATGTTATTTCTTTTGTCGGCTGATTGCCAGGTTGCGCCGACAATTATGGCTGCGGGTTTGGCCGGGCCACCAACAGGCAGCTTGGCACCCCATCTTGGGTGCTGGCCGAAACCCTCCCTGGTGACCCAGTGTTTACCATTAAAGTGGTTGCATAGTTCACAGCGGCTCTTCCCTTTAACTGAAGGGGAGAGACGTTGTGACGCCACAGCGCGATGATGTCATCAGCACGCCGCTGATGACTGACAGCCGCACCCCCACTTCGAAGTTCGACGGATAGGCCGTCCCAATGCATGGGGCGGCCAGAACACGTCGAAAACAGTAGGTGCGCCTCGTTTTTGGCGGTGGGCAATTTCAGCCCCTGGGTTTATTTTCTGTGGATGGACTTTCCATGCCAATTCAGAATCAATTTTAAAATGTATGTTCCTTTATGGACCCTGTACATTGTAGAGCCGATATTTTGCATATGTTAATGACCATGTCCTATAAGGATCCAACCATAAAGAATCTTGTAGTTTAAAAAATAAATCTGCTGCAGTCTATACATTATCTAGAAGAAGGCTCCCAGTCGGAGATCAGTCTTACAATGCATCTTCTGGCAATTAAGATTTTCCACCTTCCTCACCTTACCAGGGCAGTCCCATTTCCAACCACTGCAAAAAAATGGGAACATTCTAAAGTAAACCTTATCATCTTGCTCGCTGGTGGGGTTATAGTCAGTCCAGGTATCAGCAGTATCACGGTATTCTGGTAGCTAACAGCTAGGTTGGTTTCAGCAAAACTGTCTAAGGACCCTTAAGCTGAGGGGTCATGATCAGAGACCAACAGATACCTCCATTCAGGTGTAATGTGCCCTCACTTTACATAGAATTGATATACACTTAGCTCGTGGCACCAAGGGCTCTCTGAGTCAATCGATGTTGGCACTGTCTCAGCCAGAGGCTATAGCACTGTGGGAAGCCTCCATTTCCTCAAACACCAATGAGCACCAGTGTGTATTCACCACTGGCTGACTGCTCATAGATGGATTTCCTGAACTTGCTGTATTCATATATCTTGTTCTGAATAAGGAAAACAAACTGCAGCCATTCCATATGAACATGCTCTCTAAATCCAAGGCAAATGTAACCCCACTGTTTAAGAAAGATGGGAGAGTGAAAATGGGAAACTACAGACCTCAGTAGTGGGGAAAATGCTAGAATCTATTATTAACGACGTGGTAACATGACAGTTAGAAAATAATAAAAGGACTGAGCAGAGTCAACACTGATTTATGAAAGGGAAATCATGTTTGACAAATCTGTTAAGAGTTTTTTGAGGTTGTAACGAGCAGAATAGATAAGGGGGAACCAGTGGAGTATTTGGATTTTCAGAAGGCATTCAATAAGGTGCCACACAAGAGATTATTAAACAAAATTAGGGCTCATGGGATTGGGGGTAATATACTAGCATGGATTGAGGATTGGTTAACAGACAGAAAACAGAGAGTTGGGATAAGCGGGTCATTTTCAGGTTGGCAGGCTGTAACTAGTGGGGTGCTACAAGGATCAGTGGTTTGGCCTCAGCTATTCACAATCTATATCAATGATTTGGATGAAGGGACCAAATGTAATATATCCAAGTTTGCTGATGACACAAAGCTAGGTGGGAATGTAAGTTATGAGGAGCTTGCAATTAGGCTTCAAGGACATATAGACAGGCTAAGTGAGTGGGCAAGAACATGGCAAATGGAATATAATGTGGAGAAATGTGAAGTTATCCACTTTGGTAGGAAAAATAGAAAAGCATAGTATTTTTTAAATGGTAAGAGGCTGGGAAATGTTGGTACTGCAATTATATAGGGCCCTGCTGAGACTATATAGAGGGAGTGCAACAAATGTTCACCAGACTGATTGCTGGGATGGGGGGATTGTCCTATGAGGAGAGATTGAGTAGACGAGGTCTATATTCCTCAGAGTTTAGAAGAATAAGAGGTGATCTCATTGAAACATACAAAATTCTTACAGGGCTTGACAGGATAGATGCAGGGAGGATGTTTCCTCTGGCTGGGGAGTCTAGAACCAGGGGTCACAGTCTCAGAATAAGCGGTCGGCCATTTAGGACTGAGATGAGGAGAAATTTCTTCATTCAGAGGGTGGTGAATCTTTGGTATTCTCTACCCCAGAGGGCTGTGGAGGCTCAGTCTTTGAGTATATTCAAGACAGAGATTGATAGATTTTTGCATGTTGGGGGAAACAAAGGATATGGGGATAGTGCTGGAAAGTGGTGTTGAGGTTGAAGATCAGCCATGATCTTATTGAATATCAGAGCAGGCTCGAGGGGCCGAATGGCCTACTGCTACTCCTGATTTCTGATGTTTTTATTTTTTTTAATTACATTCAGCAAGCAGCAGTACTGCTTGTGGAAAAAGCATTCAGTGCAATGATCAAGAGGAGAGATTGTGAATTAACTCTTTGGTAGATGTTGGCACAGACAAGCTAACCCAACTGTAGCAGCACTCGAGTTTGCTTTTGATACAAGCAAGATATAGCTTAGTCCAGTGCCTATAGCACACCTTACGAATACAGAACCTGTGCCAAGTATAAAATTCCAAATAGTGCCTTAGCTCTTGTATACGAATGCTTTTATGTTGCCTGGCTTATTTGCTTGTTAGATGACCATATGGGAAGTGTAGGATTGATCCCTGGTGTAATTATACAAGCTGAAAGGGGCACAGATTTGCCCTAAAATCGAGAGCCTAATATGATGGTTCCTGGTTTGGCTGGTGTTGAATGTATTGACACCTGGGAAACCTGGACAGGCCAGATACATTAACAAAATATTTGTGATCAACTCAAATATCTTAATAATTGGATCCAATTATCTGAATGGTGACAGATTAGGAAAAGGGAAGGTGCAACGAGACCTGGGTGTCATGGTACATCAGTCATTGAAGATTAGCATGCAGGTACAGCAGGCGGTTAAGAAAGCAAATGGCATGTTGGCCTTCATAGCGAGGGGATTTGAATACAGGGGCAGGGAGGTGTTGCTACAGTTGTACAGGGCCTTGGTGAGGCCACACCTGGAGTATTGTGTACAGTTTTGGTCTCCTAACTTGAGGAAGGACATTCTTGCTATTGAGGGAGTGCAGCGAAGATTCACCAGACTGATTCCCGGGATGGCGGGACTGACCTATCAAGAAAGACTGGATCAACGGGGCTTGTATTCACTGGAGTTCAGAAGAATGAGAGGGGACCTCATGGAAACGTTTAAAATTCTGACAGGTTTAGACAGGTTAGATGCAGGAAGAATGTTCCCAATGTTGGGGAAGTCCAGAACCAGGGGTCACAGTCTGAGAATAAGGGGTAAGCCATTTAGGACCAAGATGAGGAGAAACCTCTTCACCCAGAGAGTGGTGAACCTGTGGAATTCTCTACCACAGAAAGTAGTTGAGGCCAATTCACTAAATATATTCAAAAGGGAGTTAGATGAAGTCCTTACTACTCGGGGGATCAAGGGTTATGGCGAGAAAGCAGGAAGGGGGTACTGAAGTTTCATGTTCAGCCATGAACTCATTGAATGGCGGTGCAGGCTAGAAGGGCTGAATGGTCTGCTCCTGCACCTATTTTCTATGTTTCTATGTTTCAATGCAACTGGAGACTTCATCCCATAATTTTAGAAAGTTCCAAAGAAAATCATTTAACAGAGGAGTAAAAGTCGTAGCTTAGTGGCACAGGTCCTTGGGCTTTATATGAGGCAGGAATAGAAGATGACATGTGGTACTGACCACTTGAGAAGTTTAAGGACCCGGACTTGGTCAATGCTAAGGCCCGCCTAAATGCCGTCCAAAGGACCGCCGAGAGACCTGGCGGTACTTTGCCAGGAAGATTCATCTAAAAGATCTGCCAGTACCGCCTGGTGGCAAAATAACGACTTACGCCGTGATTCTGGGCAGCAGGGGGCGAGAGTTCCCAATCTCAGCGGCAAATGCGATCCTCGCCAAAGTGCCACTGAGGATTGAGTCGGGCCCAGGGAGGGGGGAATACATAGTATTAAAAATTTTCACCAAAAAAAGGAAGACCTTCAAGGGACCCCATACACATAAATCGCTTAAAAAAAATTAATAAAAGTTCACTAACCTTTTTTTGCAGGTCTTCTTACTTAGCGTTGTGGGTTAGACCTGCCTTCACGCAACGGTTCTTCCCCTTGCTGCTGCCGACTCCCGCCCGCACCAATATGGCAGCTCGGCGGGTGGGAGGACACTCACGCGCCTGCGTGCCAGTGGCCGTCAGCGGGCGGTTCCCAGCAGTCCTCCCCTCCCGCTGGCGGGGGGCCTCCACGAAAAAGGCACCGAGGGGAGATCGCCCAAAAACCTCGGCGGCAGTGGGCGGTAAGGCTACCAAGTTCGTGCCCATAATATAAACGTGCATACTCAGAACATCAGTTCTGGGGAATCCATCGAGCTGCTGCAGGTAGAGAAAGCAAAATGACGAACTCGCAGGTCAGCAAAATAAATTCTCTTCCTTATTGCCATTACATGGTTACAACATGTTGACATATGTTACATTTACAGAACACGTAGGATACTATACCTAAATAATGATGGTGGGTGAGCTTTACTGAATGGCTGATCCTAGGGACTACCAACAATGCTAGAGTATATTGCTGTGCTCACCTGGTGTGCCAGTCCTTGAAAGTGCAGGTTTCAGTTGCGGTACCAACCTTAATTTCAGTTGGTCACAAACACCATTAGCAATAGACACCCTAAGTGAGACTGCTGCTGAAACATCCATGAGGACAAGTTCGTTCAGTGACTCCTGCTCCAATTAGTGGCATCAGAGCCATGAAGATTCAATATAGGCAGGTCAAGAGGAGGTGCCACAGAATATTGATCAGAAAATGAATGTACTGTGGAAGAATATGGGTTTACTCACCTCAAATCAGGTTAGATAAAATGGGGAAAATCATAAAGATGATGTTTGGAATCTGAAAATGTTGGAGGACAAGTTAAAACAATGTGGGGTGGAGGGGGTCGTCACAGCAAGTCAAAAAAACTGCACTCAAATGGGCAGGCCGATCGAACTAAAAAACATATTTTTCCCACTAAGGGGAGGAACATGCCATGTGACATGGGAGAGGGCAAAATCTTTATTTTACAATTTTGCTCAGTTAGAAGACAATGTTTGTGTTTTTAGGATTCAAATGGAGCTTAACCCACATTTTGGAATTCAGCTTTGGGGGTAATTACTGAGTTACACTTAAAATAATTACATTGTTTTTTGTATTCTTTTAAAAATGAGGCAACAGAAAAAGATACAATCATATTTGCAACAGAAGCAAACTGTAATCTATAACAGGGCACCACAATTCTCAGACAGATCTTAATAGGAAATGAATATTAACTTACAATCTCATTGTCCTTTCATTTAAAAAATATATACTAAAGCCTTCAAGCGATTAACATTCACTGATTCTGATGTTCCTAACATCAACATAATTGAATGCTGCTTGGCCAGTTTGTCATTTATCACTGCAGGTTTATTTACTGGTGGAAACACATCTAAAGCATTCATTCTAAACTCCACAAAGGGCTCCAAATATTTGAGCAGCCGAATAAGGCAATGTTTACTGTGGACAAGTGATTACCTATTTGTGCACATGCCAGGATCTATAGACAATAATCGATACACATGTCCCACAGTTACAAATTCAGTTCTGCTATTGATATTTTCTCTCATTTGTTGGTGTCTATTGAGCCTGTATGTGGATCCCATGCCAGACTGGCCCCTCACTGACCAATTTCTGCTTGTATGATAGACCGGCAGGAAATGATAAACCCTAATGCGCTGATGGATGCTCATACAGTGATAGACCCTATGGGCTAGAAATTTGGTTGGTTATCACCTCCCATTAGTGCCCCAGAGAGGAGGTACAGCGTCGCTCATGGCTTAACGTGCGGCCGCAGAGATTTCAGCAGCACCCAGATACTTTGGTTGACTTTTACCAGCGGCGCTAACAATTATCGCATCGCTGTCTACCAACAGTCAGGTCATGACGTCAGTACGCGTGCAACACCCCGCAAGCTCCCCGGACACGAACTTCAGTTTTGTGCGCCTTACTTACCGACAGCCGCTGAACACGCGGAGAAATCAGGCAGTCCCGACTTCTTTGGGCGATACCAGGAGGGTAATTAAAGGGAGGAGCAACCGGGTTACTCAGGGTTCACAGTGAGTGCTACGTTTCCACATAGCACAGTGCGTGTATCTCTGGGATTACTGAGGCAGATTGTCTTCAGAGTTGCAGTTAAGTAGCAATTTGAGGTGTGCATTTAAAAGGGTGGAGTGCTATCACGCCACCTTCGCCTCCTCCAAGCAATTTGTAGGTGACATCTACAGAGAAGAGAGTTTGGGAATGTGGGGCCATGAATGAGTACACCTCGTAGACATTGGGGCAGGAAGCCTGACTCCCATGGGTTTATCGGGAGCACTTATATGTGTCTGAGGAGCAGTGCATTACAAGGCTGCGGTTCCGCAAGTAAGTAGTCAGTGAGCTACACCATCTCCTGCAGCGAGACTTAGAGGCTGAAATCGGGACCAGGACTTCGCTGTCCATCGCAGTAAAACCTCTGTGGCGCTCAGTTTCTATGCCTCCGGTTCCTTCAAGGCTGCAGCAGGGGACATCTGCAGTGTTTCGCAATTTGCTGCTCATTGCTGCATCCGCATGGTCACAGATGCTCTATACCGCAGAGAATAAGAACATAAGAAATAGGAGCAGGAGTAGACCATACGGCCCCTCGAGCCTGCTCCGCCATTTAATACGATCATGGCTGATCCGATCATGGATTCAGGTCCATTTCCCTGTCCGCCCTCCATAACCCCTTATTCCCATAGTTCGCTTGCCAGACACGAGGCTCCCTAAGCAATTGCTCTGTGCGGAGCTCCTTCACGGAAAACGAGCCAAAGGTGGGCAGCGGAAACGTTACAAAGACACCCTCAAAGCCTCCCTGGTAAAGAGCGACATCACCACTGACACCTGGGTGGAGAAAGTGCATCCGGGAGGGAATTGAGCTCTTCGAATCTCAACGCCGTGTGAAGAAGTCAGGCGCAGGCAGCGGAAGGAGCGTGCGGCACATCAGTCCCACCACCCACCCCTTCACCCGACGAATGTCTGTCCCACCTATGACAGAGTCTGTGGCTCTCGCATTGGACTGTTCAGCCACCAAAGGACTCACTTTGGGAGTGGAAGCAAGTCTTCCTCGATTCCGAGGGACTGCCTATGATGATGATGATGATCGTTTAAGAAATTATCTATTTCTGTCTTAAATTTATTCAATGTCCCAGCTTCGACAGCTCTCTGAGGCAGCAAATTCCACAGATCCACAACCCTCTGAGAAGAAATTTCTCCTCATCTCAGTTTTAAATGGGCGGCCCCTTATTCTAAGATCATGCCCTCTAGTTCCAGTCTCCCCATCAGTGGAAACATCCTCTCCGCATCCACCTTGTCAAGCCCCCTCATAATCTTATACATTTTGATAAGATCACCTCTCATTCTTCTGAATTCCAATGAGTAGAGGCCCAACCTACTCAACCTTTTCTCATAAGTCAACCCCCTCTGGAACCAACCCAGTGAACCTTCTCTGAACTGCCTCCAAAGCAAGTATATCCTTTCGTAAATATGGAAACCAAAACTGCACACAGTATTCCAGGTGTGGCCTCACCAATACCTTGTACAACTGTAGCAAGACTTCCCTGCTTTTACACTCCATCCCCTTTGCAATAAAGGCCAAGATTCCATTGGCCTTCCTGATCACTTGCTGTACCTGCACCTTTTGTGTTTCATGCACAAGTACTCCCAGGTCCTGCTGTACTGCAGCACTTTGCAATCTTTCTCCACTTAAATAATAACTTGCTCTTTGATTTTTTTCTGCCAAAGTGCATGACCTCACACTTTCCAACATTATACTCCATCTGCCAAATTTTTGCCTACTCACTTAACCTGTCTATGTCCTTTTGCTGATTTTTTGTGTTCTCCTCACACATTGCTTTTCCTTCCATCTTTGTATCGTCGGCAAACTTGGCTACAAGAATGGACTACATAATGTTGCCCTTGACAAGGGAGAAACAGCAGGAATGATCATGTGGGTTCACCAGGATAGCGGGCTTTCCGCTGGTTCAGGGCGCCATTGCACCCACATGGCATTGTGTGCACCACACTAGAATGCAGAGGTGTTTCGCAACCGCAAGGGCTACCACTCTCTGAATGTACAGTTGGTATGCGACCACACACAGCGCATCCTCGTTGTGAATGCCCGCTATCCTGGCAGCATATCCTCGCTGTGAATGCCCGCTATCCTGGCAGCATACACGATGCTTTCATCCTGTGGGACACCGCTGTGCCACGACTCTTCCAGCCACCACATGAAGGTTGTGGCTGGCTGGTCAGTGACAAAGGCTATACTCTAGCCATATGGCTCATGTCACCCCTCCACAACCCCAACACCCGTGCTGAGCGTCAGTACTAATATGTCCTTACTATACAGTACAAATGCACACGAGGCCCATACTAGAGAGAAGGTCACTCTGTGACCAGTAACCTTTATTAGCCAGCACTGAAGTGGAGAAGATGGGTGGAGCTTCCCCTTTTATACCTGAAAGTCCAAGTTAGGAGTGTCTCCCACAAGTTCACCACCTAGTGGTCAGTGTTCTCGCGGTGTACAACTTAGGTCAGTTTATACATGGATTATAATGACAGTTGAACACATGACAAGTACAATGAGAGCCATGCGGTCACCTGGACCCTCATAGAGCAGACTATCAGGTTGCTAAAGCAGTGTTTCCGATGCTTTGACCGCTCTGGAGGCAGCCTTCAGTACTCCCCTGATCAAGTCTCGTGCTTCATTGTGGTCTGCTGCATGCTGCACAACCTGGCCATCATGAGGGCCCAGGCATTGCCACTTGGGATTGCAGCTCCACCTCATGAGGAGGAAGAGGAGCATGACGATGCACAGCATGTCGAGTCAGACGAGGAGGAGGATCAGCAGCCACTGAGGAGGCACCATGCCAAAGCTGCCACTACAAGGATCTCACGTCAGTGTCTCATCCTGTATCGATTCCGATGAATCAATGAGCGGATGACTATTGGGCCTCATAGTCACATCGCTATGTGCTAGGCTGATGGCGCAGCTCCGTGAAATTTCCCATTCATACACATGACAGCAATGCAAAACGGTCAAATCAACATTTTATTATCTCTAACAAGAGTGTGCCCCCAGGCAGCACACCAACAACCATTCACCAGCAACTAATAAAGGATGTAACAAATGACCCTTGAAACAGCATAACACAAAAGCAATTTCATGATTATATACACAAATGCCTCTCCTATCTGAAATTCAAGACCAGCTCTCATGAATCCTATTATGCCAAATCATCAAATCATCATAGGCAGTCCCTCGTACCGAGGACTTGCTTTCACGCCAAAAAGGGATGAATTCACAGGTGTTTCAATGAGGGACCTGATATTCCAGGTCCCGAACTACATATTGAAGGGTGGAAGATGCCTGTGTGTGGATTTTTTTAACGTGTGGTGGCCGTTGCACACCAGACACCACACAGGCTTGGAACAGTGGCAAAAATTAACCAAGACGACTGGAGACCAGCTCTGCTGCACGGACCTTAACAGGCGTCAAACATCAGCAACAAATGATGTACAATTATATATACAAGATGTGGACATCTGGCTATGGTGGGCAAAGTCATTACTCACTTATATATTTCCCACCCCTTCCCTTTTCCCCCCTCCCACACCTCGTGCTCCTCCTTAATGTGTCCACAGTGCCTGCAACAAGTCTGCTTGAAGGGTGCTGTGTCTGTGAGGCTGTGACTGCAGATGGCCTCGCAGGACGCCCTAGCCCAGCGCTGGCAGCAGTCTGGGATGGGTGGGGTGCAGACCATGGCAGGTGCAAAGGCGGAGTGGCAGTGGTGGCAGCTGGAATGCTGTCACCGTGAGAGAGGACAGCACCTTCCATTTCCATTGACACTCTGCCACTCCCCTGGGGCAGAGCCTCAGCATCTGGAGCAATCGGCTGGAACACAGATTGCTGGTCTGCTTCATTACCGTGAGTTCCCTGTTGGACTGTGGGGACTCCAGAGAGGATGGCAGCAGTCAGTGCTTGCGTTGCATCAATCTGAGTTTGCATGAGAGCAGACTGAGTCTGCAACGTAGCAGACTGAGAGTTGATGCCACCAACCAGTGACTACATCACATCACAAAGGCCTCGCTGTGATAGTTGCTGCCACGTTAGCCATGGCACGCGCCCTCACCTCTGGATCCCCACGGTCGCTCGTCGACTCCAACATCCTTTGGTACTTGTCAAGGGGCTCGATGGAATGCTCAGAGGCACGGCAATGTGAGGTCCCCCAACCTCACAGCAAGTGCATCCATGCTCTGCGGGACCCTTGCCCATGCCCACAGTTGCGGTGTATCCCCTGAGACTCGTCATATCCTCCAAATCCACGTCCATGTCTGAGTCAGGCTCAGTAGGACTCAGGCGCAGACTCACCCTCTGGGGAGATGGCCCCCAAGCTTCCCTTTGCGCTGGGCTTTACTGGTTCACATTATGGCATTGTAAGGTTAATAGAAAGGGTACTCACCCTGACGAAGCAAGTGAGGTCGTTCAACTTCTTGTGACAGTGTGGCACAGTTCTGGGCACCGTGCTTCTTGTAGACAGGTGCTGTGCCAACTCCCTCCACAAACGCCAAAATACTCTTGGTGGTGGCCTCCTGCCTCTCTCAGGCTGCAGGACATCCATTCGCCTCTCAACAGCCTCCATCAAAGCCTCCAATGCCACATTGGAAAAGTGGTGCGCCGCTGGCGATCTGCTGTCTCAGCCATGCTGCCGCTCTGACCAGACAGTGTCATCTTACATCCCCTTTAAGGAGAGGCTGGTGCCGGAATGTCTACCGACCATCGCCTCATCCACATTTGCTCTGGGAATTTATCGCAATGATTTTCGTCTTTGCCACCCTAAGAGAATTGTGCAACGACTGATATACCAATCCATTTCCCTCTTGGGGCACTGAAACCAAATTTCACGGTAGACGCCGTTAAATTTCACAAGGCGCTACAGTTACCGACCAGCTGTGATTAATGCCTCAAAATGGACAATACCGAATTTCTAACTCAATGTCTCTGATAGACCCTCAGACACTGATAGCCCCTCAGACAGTGAGAGACCCTCAGTCAGTGATGGGCCCTCAGCGTCTGATGAACACAGGGCCCAATAGACCTACAGATACAAATATTTCCACAGATACAGAATGACCTGATCATTGCCAGAGCAATTCCTATACTGACTTCTCTAATGTTCCCTTTAATTTTTTTGTGTGTGTGTGGGGCCGCTTGAAAGCATGCCGGTTGTTCCTATTGTCAAGCCAGCAAGTGGCCTGCGCGGAAGCTCCGTACAAAGGGAACATTGGACTTCTCTTCCCACCATTCCAAACAGCGAGCTGCTGCAGCGACCAACTGGGAGAATAAGAAGTACAAAGAATCAAAGTGTGACATCACAGGAAAGCAGGGACGTGATTGGTCGATCGGTATTTCGCTCTTTTTCTTGGACATTAGTTTTTAATCCTGGCTCTTAATTTAAACCAAACGTTCAAAACTTAATTAATAGAGTAGGGAAATCTTCCTGTGTCCTGGCCAATATTCATCCCTCAACCAAACTGTCATTCATCTCATTGTTGTTTGTGATACCTTGTTCTGTGCTAATTGACTGCTGCATTTGCCTACAGCAGTGACTATACTTCAAAAGCAATTTGTTAGCTGTGAAACACTTTGGTCTTCCGAAGAATGTGAAATTTTCCATATAAATGCAAGTTTTTTCTTTACCATAGTTGAAGCACAGGAATATATCTGAGAATCTAGCCAGTCTGCAAAGACCATCTCATGTTAGCCATGATCTTAAGATGTCACAAATCACTAACATTTACATAACACTTTAATTACATCTTTCAGAAGTGCCTTAAATCACTGCACACACAGAGTAAATTGTTTTTGACACCATCGCCTTTTTTATGTAAGCAAGCGGGGCAGCCATTTTGAAGACAGTGAGATCCTACAAATAACAGTGAGACGAAGGACAAGTTAATTTGTTTTGTGGTGGTATTAGGAAAGCAATTGTCTAGGTTGTGGACACTTTCGTTGAAACTGTATAACTTAAATTAATAATTGTTTTCAGAAACTGTTTCCAAGAGGGACAGCTGAACTGGGTGTGCTGTGGTGTTTGCAATGCCATTTGTATGAGGTAACAGCAGTGCCTCAGGTTCATATATAATCATTCAGGTCTAGCACAGACTTGTTCCAGTACCTCTATTTACTGTGCTTGCTGAAGAAAGATGGTCATTGTTCACAGTGGTAACTGTGAGAGTACCCACTGCCCCTCCCCCTCCTCCCAAACCACGAGAAACATGGAGAAACTATCAAGTTTCTCCGCAAAAAAACTATGGGGCAATTTTATAATTGAGCGTTACGCACGGAAGCCTTGCATATTGGGAAAGGACAGGCGCGCTGCCCATCATTTCCTGTCCTTGTCAATAGTATAAACGAGACCTACTGACTTACAGTCTCCATCAGATTTGATGGAATTGGATGTATCTGTCAAAAACAAGGGGATATAATCTTATAATTAGAGCTAGGCCATTCAAGAGTAAAAACAAGAAACATTTCTCCAAAAAAAAAGGTAGTAGAAATTTGGAAACCAAAAGACTGTGGATGCTGGGACAATTGGAGCTTTCAAGACTGAGATTAATAGATTTTGTTGGGTAAGGGTATCAAGGGATAGAAACATAGAAAATAGGTGCAGGAGTAGGCCATTCGGCCCTTCTAGCCTGCACCGCCATTCAATGAGTTCATGGCTGAACATTCAACTTCAGTACCCCATTCCTGCTTTCTCGCCATACCCCTTGATCCCCCTAGCAGTAAGGACCTCATCTAACTCCTTTTTGAATATATTTAGTGAATTGGCCTCAACAACTTTCTGTGGTAGAGAATTCCACAGGTTCACCACTCTCTGGGTGAAGAAGTTCCTCCGCATCTCGGTCCTAAATGGCTTACCCCTTATCCTTAGACTGTGACCCCTGGTTCTGGACTTCCCCAACATTGGGAACATTCTTCCTGCATCTAACCTGTCTAACCCTGTCAGAATTTTATATGTTTCTATGAGGTCCCCTCTCATTCTTCTGAACTCCAGTGAATACAAGCCCAGTTGATCCAGTCTTTCTTGATAGGTCAGTCCCGCCATCCCGGGAATCAGTCTGGTGAACCTTCGCTGCACTCCCTCAATAGCAAGAATGTCCTTCCTCAGGTTAGGAGACCAAAACTGTACACAATATTCCAGGTGTGGCCTCACCAATGCCCTGTACAACTGTAGCAACACCTCCCTGCCCCTGTACTCAAATCCCCTTGCTATGAAGGCCAACATGCCATTTGCTTTCTTAACCGCCTGCTGCACCTGCATGCCAACCTTCAATGACTGATGTACCATGACACCCAGGTCTCTTTGCTCCTCCCCTTTTCCTAATCTGTCACCATTCAGATAATAGTCTGTCTCTCTGTTTTTACCACCAAAGTGGATAACCTCACATTTATCCACATTATACTTCATCTGCCATGCATTTGCCCACTCACCTAACCTATCCAAGTCGCTCTGCAGCCTCACAGCATCCTCCTCGCAGCTCACACTGCCACCCAACTTAGTGTCATCCGCAAATTTGGAGATACTACATTTAATCCCCTCATCTAAATCATTAATGTACAGTGTAAACAGCTGGGGCCCCAGCACAGAACCTTGCGGTACCCCACTAGTCACTGCCTGCCATTCTGAAAAGTACCCATTTACTCCTACTCTTTGCTTCCTGTCTGACAACCAGTTCTCAATCCATGTCAGTACACTACCCCCAATCCCATGTGCTCTAACTTTGCACATCAATCTCTTGTGTGGGACCTTGTCGAACGCCTTCTGAAAGTCCAAATATACCACATCAACTGGTTCTCCCTTATCCACTCTACTGGAAACATCCTCAAAAAATTCCAGAAGATTTGTCAAGCATGATTTCCCTTTCACAAATCCATGCTGACTTGGACCTATCATGTCACCTCTTTCCAAATGCACTGCTATGACATCCTTAATAATTGATTCCATCATTTTACCCACTACCGATGTCAGGCTGACCGGTCTATAATTCCCTGTTTTCTCTCTCCCTCCTTTTTTAAAAAGTGGGGTTACATTGGCTACCCTCCACTCCATAGGAACTGATCCAGAGTCAATGGAATGTTGGAAAATGACTGTCAACGCATCCACTATTTCCAAGGCCACCTCCTTAAGTACTCTGGGATGCAGTCCATCAGGCCCTGGGGATTTATCGGCCTTCAATCCCATCAATTTCCCCAACACAATTTCCCGGCTAATAAGGATTTCCCTCAGTTCCTCCTCCTTACTAGACCCCCCGACCCCTTTTATAACCGGAAGGTTGATATGGAGCAAAGGCAGGAAAATGGAGTTGAGGTACAGATCAGCCATGATCTAATTGAATGGCAGAGCAGGCCCGAGGGGCTGAATGGCCTACTTCTGTTCCCAATGTTCCTATGAGCGCATGTGCACATATGTGTTTATGTGTGCATATGTGCATGTGTGAGCACATGCATATCTTTGTATGTGTCTGCATGCCTATGTATGTAAGTGTCCATGTGTGTACACCCATCCATGCATGTATGTGTGTGCATGCAAGCATGTGTGCGTGTGCATGTATATGCAGTGTGAAGTGCCCAAGGGCTAGTTTTTATACTTTTGTATAGACCGCCCAAAAATGGGCAGTTTTTCCGGAGTGGGCAATAAAATTGGGTTTTCAAATCGGCGGCTTGTCGCCCATTCTCAAAGCCCCTAGTCTCCATTTTTGAAATTGGGCGTTACCGCGAGCGATATGAAATGGGCTTAGCGTTAAATCTCTCTGACCTTTTGCCGTAAAGTGTCGCGTCCTTAGCAACGGTATGGTAATGCTCGATTCAGGAGGTTGAGGGACATTATGACAGGCGCAGAAGAGGAGACAGAGAGAGAGGGAGCTGAGAGGGACTGAAGACATATGTGGGTGTGGTGTGGCTGCTTTGGGAGGAAGGAGGAAGAGTTTAGAGTTTTAGAGCAAATAGGGAAACAAAAATTAGCTGTTACCAGCTAGATATTTGCCCAAATTTGGCCTATAATGGAGGGAGAGGAGGAGGCATCACAGCACGCTGTGGAGACTGACGCTGGCGAGAGCAATGAGCTGGGAGAGGAGCACATTGGAGAGCGCAAAAGAGCAAGGAGGTTCTCAGAGGAGGCAAATGCCTCATCCTGCAGGTGGTCGAGTCTTGCTGGGGTGATTTGACACAGGGAGGGCGTGGGATGCCCACCCCAAAGGCCTACCAGAAGATATGGGCCTCTGCTATCCAGCAGAGGTGGTTTCGTCGGTGACCAACGAGGTGAGTGAGGGCAACCAATGCCGCAAACGATGGAATGACCTTGTGGGATCCACAAGAGTAAGTATTACATTTATTTACATGTACTTATGTATTTATATAATTTGATTTGTAACCATCATGAATGACTATCAGCAGATGTGAGCTCTTTCACTTTTACCGGGAATGTTGTCGTCAAAGCCTGCGGTCACGGTGCACGTCTTTAGGTAAAGAATGATAATTATCATAATCATCATGATTACATCTGTCGGTTATGTGTTGTATCGTCTCTGTGACAGTACCTAGCAATGATATCACGCAATGATCTCATGCCATGTCATCCTGTCACCTTTTACAGAAGAAGCTCTCGATGCTGAGGTCCACGCAGAGGCGAACAGTTGGGGGGCCACCAGACCCTAGCGACATCACTGACATGGAGGAGCGGGTGCTTGCACTCATGGGGAAGCATCCCTGGACAGTCGCGCAAGGATCTGCAGATCCTGAAGTGAAGCGACGTGAGTAAAGTTTACACCATTTACACCATTGTGTGATGTAAAGTCAATAGATGCTACATCCACTCATATCCAAACAATAGTAGATGATTTCTAAAATTGTCCTAGAAATAATGCTGGTCTAGTGAAAATCATTGCAATGCAGAATGTGTTGATGGTCATGAAATGTGATGTCTGTGATGATCTTGAGAGCGGTGGTGCTTTTGTCGTGCATATGCTGTGTGTAGCGCTGGAATCACCTTGTGACCCTAGCACCTCCTTCTCCTCTAATAACCTCATTTGTGTTTTGCAGCTCAGCCAGCAACGCGGCCCCAGGCAAGGCCACAGAGGCCAGAAGGTAGGGGTACGGGGCCAGACTTGCCGGACGATCCTACATCTGCTGAGGAGCTCCGATTCTCGCCAGTCAGTCTGCTGGGTCTGTTCTCCACGGATGAGAACGCAGACTTTGAACAAACTGCATCGCCACGCTCCAGAAGCCATTCCACGCTAAGGCCATCTTATGCTTCTCCGGTCATTCCTGCCTCCACTCTGGAGGTACCAGCCCCAAGCACCTCGCCACAGGATACCCCATTTGTCCCCAGGACGGCGCCGAGCCCACGGAGGTTTCGTGGACGCGGCAGGTCTGAGAGCGGAGAGATGGTACAGTTGTCCAAGAGGACTGCAGACATTGGTGACCAGCTCCTCGATGCATTGGGGCGGCATATCCCGACAGCTGGCCACCATGACTGAGTACGTTCCGCGGATGGCGGAGGCAAAAGCCAGGAACACTGCTGGCACAGGCCTCCCAGTGGTCCTGGAGCGCGGCACTCCACCCCTAGGTTCTGCAACACCACTGCGAATGACAGATGAGAGATAGGACCAAGATCCTGCTTCTGGATCAGAGAATGTTCCCCCTCTCGGCACCCCCTGCTCCCGTACCCGTGTAACCACTGCCTCTGCCTTCATCCCCCCTAATGAGGCACCGCCTGAGGAGCTCTTCGGCCAGGCGGCGTGGAGCGAGGAGGGGAAGGGGTAGAGGTGGGGAGAAGAAGGGGAGGGGGGAAGGAAAGTGAGGTGCATGTCCGCAGGTGATGGCTGTGTTATATCTCCATCGATGTATGCAATTTGTTGTAATGTATGGGGGGAGGGGACCACCCTCCTGCATTGCATTTGTGTTCTGTGTTGCTGGACATGTTGACCATTTGATTGATGTCAATGGTGGAAAAAGTGGGGTGTGGACGGGGTGGGGTGTTTTGCCTGAGATACTTATGATTTCAGACCAATTATTGAACATAACCTTGTTGCGCATTATCTCAGATAGCTGGACCATTACACACTGGTGATTTCTTAACATGAAAGGGTTAAATAAAACTTAACTTCAATCAATGTAAACTTTAACTGGCACCAAGATAATGGCCACCATTGATGTCTGAGCTGCACGCACACAACAGTGTGTCAGTGTTGTCACTCACAGCAATGTTCTTTCAGGCAAATTGTTCAGATATCAGCTCCTCACGTAAGAGTCTTGCAAGTATGTAGCCACCTCCGGCCCTTTCCTGCAGTCTGGAGGAGGGCGTGGGCATGGTTGCATAGCCAGCCTGATTGTCTGGCCCTAGGTCAGCGCCCAACCCCTCGTCCTCCTCTTCCTCTGTTTCCTGAGGTGGACCATTAGTCCCTTCTGCCAATTCTTGGCCCCTCCTGATAGTCAGGTTGTGCAGCATGGAGCACGTGACCACGAATTTAGCTACTTGCTCAGGGTTGTGTTGCAGCTCCCCTCCTGATTGGTCTAGGCATCTGGAGCGCTGCTTAAGCACAGTTATTGTTTTGTGGACCACATTGCGTGTGTCTCTGGTTGTATCGCTTCTCGGCCTCGGTGTGGGTCTCATGCAGGGGAGTCATCAGCCAAGTTTAGGCCATATCGGTTGTCACCAAGCATCCAGCATTGTCCTTGTGGCTGACTCTTAAACATGTCAGAGACAGCGCTCTCACGCAGGATGTAAGCCTCATCGAAGCTGCCCGGACATTTGGCATTCACTGCCATTATGATCTGGTTGTGGTCGACAACTAGTTAAACCTTCAGGGAGTGAAATCCTTTTCTGTTATGAACAAGCTCTGGGTACTGAGAAGGTGCCCGCATGGCGATGTTAGTGCGCTGTATTGCTCTCTGCACCCTGGAGAACTTAGCAATGCGGCAGAATGCTCCATCCCTGTCAGTCTGAGCCTCAGTGGTCATGAGGAAGCTGTTAAAGTCCATCCTTCGCACGTACAGGGCCTCCGTGACCTGTCTAATGCAGCGATGGGTTGCATGGTGAGACAGAGGGGAAATCTCGACCATGGAAGCCCGAAAGACAGTTCCGCGGTGACCTTGACCTCGACCGACACTGACGTCTTGATGGCAGTCTGCATATGTGGCCTGATGAGCTCACATATTTAATTGATCACCACCTTGTGGAAGTGCAGTCTCCGAAGGTAGGTGTGCTCGGATATGTCGAGTTAAGACCTCTTTTCCCTGTATGTGCGGGGTGTGTATGGTCTGGACCTCCTCCTCATTCTTGCATGTCTTAAATTGGGGACATAATGATGTGCATCAGACATTGAGTCATTTGCACTCTACAGCATCTGCATATTAATCGATGCAGGCTGGCCCCATTGCAATGAAAGTATAATAGCCATTGATCAGAAGCAATAATTTCCTCACTAAAATACATCTACAGAAAACCCCCAATAGTCCAGAGTCTGAAAATATGTCTGTTGAGATGGTCACTTCACCTGAGAAGAACTCCAGAGTCAATCCAAGCTCTCCCAAAGTTGAAGCAGCCTTTTGAATGAAGCGACCTGCGATTTAAAAAATGGCGCCCACACAGCTGTGATTCGTTCAGAACAGTTCCACTTTTTCTGAGTGGTGTTTTGGGCGAGCGATATTGTGGGCGAGATGTGTGCGAGGTGGTGAAAGTGAAGCTGGGCGATTTCCTGGGCGTTAGTTTCGGAAAATGTGATCTTTACAACAAAAAAAAGTGGGTGGGCGGTATTATTGAATCTCGCGTTAATTACGTGTGGAAACTAACACTGGGCAATATTATGGGCGTTGATTTCGCCCATTCTGATGATTCTTCCCCCAAAAAAGTGGGCGGCAGTATTATTTTTTTCCGGCGTTATGTATCCGAAAAATGGGCGTCAGTTTCCATTTTGTAGCTAAATGGGCGATATCTGGGCGTTATATCTCATTTCAGCAGTAAAGTGGACGTTAAGTGGGCGTTATGCATACAAAAAAAGTGGAAAATCTAGCCCTATCTCCTTTAGCACCTAAACACAAGAGGATTTGCGGAAGTATTCAGCAGTTACAAGGAAGTGGTTATAACTCAATTGTTTCACTTGATCTTGAACAAAGTGTTTCTGAACTCCACACTGCCTTAATTGTGATCTTTGTTCTTTTCACAGAGATATACTGGAACTGGAACACAACAAGAATGTTGTATCTAACTGTGGAAAGCATATCAGGTCGGACTTCAGGCCTACACTTCCAGAAATTTATTCTTCAATGTTCAACCAACTGTACCCAACTGGCACTGAGACTGAGCTTGCACCTACCCAGGAAGGAATTTTCAACAACTTGTTATTATTTTGAACAATTCAGCAAAATGCCCCAGCCTGGCACTGTGTGCCACAACAATAAACCGCCAACTCCTCGTTCCAAACAATTGTTACACACCTATCCGTCCTCCAAAAATACATAAATGAAAGCTTGTGAAGCTATTACTGCAATGTTACCGATCTTGACAGAGCATTGGGTAACTGGTAACAATGTGGTGACTGAAAATGATGCTAATAAAACACACCAAACTATTTTCTAGTTAGATTGGGGTACAGTATTCAATTCCATAGTAACATTTTTTTTAAAGAAAATAATTCTTGAAAGTTCCTCCACATTATTTAAAAGTTTCTCCCGAGGTTTTAAAAGTTTCCCCAAGTTGTTTAAAAGTTTCCCAAGTTGTTTAAAAGTTTAAAATGAAAGTTAATAGTAAGTTACTTCCTTTGGTATTGTTCCATTGGTGCTGCCAGCCCTCTGCAGCTGCACAAAGCCCTGGTTAGACCACACCTGGAGTACTGTGGGGAAGTAGAGGCCCAGCCGTCTCCGAAGGAGAGGGAAAGGCCAGCTGCCGTCGTGGAAGAGGAGGAGGCCCAAATGCCGTCGTGGAGGAGAGGCACAGCTGTTGCCGCTGGAGGGGATCTGGTCGCTGCTGAGGAGAGGTCTGGACACCGCCAGGGGCCCGAACGCCTGGCTGGATGCTCACCTAGCTCGCCTGGTGACAGCTGCAGGAAAAAATGCAGGGAGCAGCGCCAGCCCTTATACATGGCCTTCTTCGACCTTACAAAGGCTTTTGACACTTGGGCCTATGGAGCGTCCTCCTCCGTTTCGGATGCTCCCAAAAGTTCGTCAACATCCTTCGCCTGCTCCACAACGACATGGAGGCCGTGATCCTTACCAGCGGATCCATTACAAACCCAATCCACATCCGGACCGGGGTCAAACAGGGCTGTGTCATCGCTCCAAACCTCTTCTCAATCTTCCTCGCTGCCATGCTTCACCTCACAGTCAACAAGCTCCCCGCTGGAGTGGAACTAAACTACAGAACCAGTGGGAAGCTGTTTAATCTTCACCGCCTCCAGGCCAGGTCCAAGATTACCCCAACCTCTGTTGTCGAGCTGCAGTATGCGGACAATGCCTGCGTCTGCGCACATTCAGAGGCTGAACTCCAGGATATAGTCAACGTATTTATTGAGGCATACGAAAGCATGGGCCTTACGCTAAACACCCATAAGACAAAGGTCCTCACCAGCTTGTCCTCGTCGCATAGCACTGCCCCCCAGTCATCAAGATCCATGGCGCGGCCCTGGACAACGTGGACCATTGCCCATACCTCGGGAGCCTCTTATCAACAAAAGCAGACATTGATGAGGAGATTCAACACCGCCTTCAGTGCGTCAGTGCAGCCTTCGGCCACCTGAGGAAAAGAGTGTTCGAAGACCAGGCCCTCAAATCTACCACCAAGTTCATGGTCTATAGGGCTGTCGTAATACCCACCCTCCTGTATGGCTCAGAGGCATGGACCATGTACAGTAGACAACTCAAGTCGCTGGAGAAATACCATCAACGATGCCTTCACAAGATCCTACAAATTCCCTGGGAGGACAGATACACCAACATTAACCCTCGACCAGGCCAACATCCCCAGAATTGAAGCACTGACCACACTTGATCAGCTCCGCTGGGCAGGCCACATTGTCCGCATGCCAGACACGAGACTCCCAAAGCAAGCTACTCGGAACTCCTTCATGGTAAATGAGCCAAGGGTGGACAGAGGAAACGTTACAAGGACACCCTCAAAGCCTCCCTGAAAAATTGCGGCATCTCCACCAGCACCTGGGAGTTCCTGGCCAAAGAGCGCCCTGAGTGGAGGAAGTGCATCCGGGAGGGCGCTGAGCGCCTCGAGTCTCATTGCCGACTGCATGCAGAAAACAAGCGCAGGCAGCAAAAGGGACGTGTGGCAAGTCTGTCCCACCCTCCCTTACCCTCAACGACTGTCTGTCCCACCTGTGGCAGGGACTGTGGCTCTTGTATTGGACTGTTCAGTCACCTAAGGAGTCATTCTAAGAGTGGAAGCAAGTCTTCCTGGATTCCGAGGGACTGCCTATGATGATGACCAATGTGGTACCCCAGTGGCTGCTGAATGGCTGGTGGAAGGCTGCTGATTTTCAGTGGGGGAAACTGCAAAATCATTTGCATATCTCCAACCATAAAATCTTCGTGCAATCAGGCAACTTTTTAGAACGTAAATCTTAAAAAAAATATTGCATTAAAAAATATTCCTTGATATATTTGAGAGCGGCAACCCGGTGCAGTTTTATTGATACAGATGAAAATGCGTTTCTCACAAAAAATAAGCATTTTAATCAGAATGTCTCGTCCACCACCTGCGAGTAACCCAATTTTAAATAATTGAAATTGACTTAAAAAACTATATTGAACCATTTACTAGTTACATTGGTGTATAATAGTCAGTTTCTTAGCAAATTAAAAAATAATATTTAAAAGCTGTTAAATGAAGAATGGCCAATCGAGTGAGATACCAGCAAAGGTCAGTGCCTTCATTGGGGGAGAGGTGAAGCACTGACCACACTTGATCAGCTCCGCTGAGCACATTGTCTAAATGCCAGATACGAGACTCCCAAAGCAAGCGCTCTACTCGGAACTCCTTCACGGCAAACGAGCCAAAGGTGGGCAGAGGAAACGTTACAAGGACACCCTCAAAGACTCCCTGATAAAATGCAACATCCCCACTGACACCTGGGAGTCCCTGGCCAAAGACCGTCCTAAGTGGAGGAAGCACCTCGAGTCTCATCGCCAAGAGCATGCAGAAATCAAGCGCAAGCAGCGGAAAGAGCGTGCGGCAAACCAGTCCCACCCACCCTTTCCTTCAACGACTATCTGTCCAGCTGTGACAAGAGTCTTTGGCTCTCATATTGGACTGTTCAGCCACCTAAGGACTCATTTTAAGAGTGGAAGCAAATCTTCCTAGATTCCGAGGGACTGCCTATAATGATGGTAAAGGGGAAATAAAACCCACATCTGAAGCTTTTTTGGGGGAGGGATGATGAGGGGGTCTTGGGGAAGTTTCCTTAGTGTCCTTGCGCTTAAAATAAAGCTTAATTTTAAGAGCTTCTGCGACAGCTCACAAACAGTTCCAATTAGCGGAAGCTCACAATAGTGATTAATTCAATTTAGGGCGTGGGACCGGCTTCTAGTTTTAAACTGCCGTATAAGATCGTGGAAACTCTATTCTCGCTGGACAGAATTTGCACTTGAAATCCTTCGATCTTTTGCTTCGGTTTGGCTGATTTGGGGTGAATTGCGCTGAAAAAAACAGTGCCACCCAGCAAAAACTCCTGCCCAGGATCAGACTTGGCTGTGATGCCTCTCACGCCTGAACAGCTTGCCAACACTAACTGTCTCACATGAAGAATGACCACTTGGTTGATGTGGTGAAGGGTTGCCAGCCTCTTTAAAACGTAGTCCCCCAGCAATGAGTCAATGCCTTCAGGTGAGAAGCTTGGAAAAAGTGAATCCAGATCCACTGTTGGAGGGTCTAAATTGTCTACCTGTTGCAAATCCTAAGCCATGCATCCCCTGCCTCACAGATTGGACACCTGCCTCACAGTCATACTGTAGCTCTGGTAGGTTCACTATTCTGAACATTAGCACCTTTAACCAAGCTGTGAGTTGAGAGAAGATGGTGCCAAAAATACATTCAGAGAGGCAGTAGTGGCAGGGCATTCAGGACATTTGAACCTCACTTGGGTGGGTGTCATCATATTTTATACGATTGACTTTGTTTGCTCAAGCTAGTTTCTGATGTGCTTGACCTTCCTGCAGAAAGTCAACCGTAAACTCCCCCAAGACCTCCTCAACAACCCTTCCCAAAAAAGGCTTCAGATGTGGGGGCGTTTTCTCCCTTTATCTCTCATGAAGCATGGCTGCATAGTTGCTAGCAGCTCACCTGATTGGCCATTCTTCACTTGTGAGGACCTTCTAGTCTTTGACTGTAGAAGCAAATTCATGACTCTAGGATCAGGAAATGTTGCAGGCTTTGTCCATGCTGAGCAAGGGTCTTGGGTTCATCCTTCTGCAACAGGGACAACCAATTGCATATGCGAGCCAAGCGCTCACTCGAGCAGAAACGCGATACTCTCAAATCGAAAAGGAGCTGCTTGCTCAAGTCTTTGGAGTGGAACAAAACCATCAATACGTATATGGTCACAAGATCACGCTATGGACAGACCATAATCCTTTGGTTGCTATACGTCGCAAGCCGTTATCTGCAGCACCAAGCGACTACAATGTCTGCTCATTCGGCTCAACCAATATGACATCGAAATAAAGTATCAACCAGGAAAAGAAATGTACCTAGCAGACACCCTCTCGCGTGCATACCTCGAAAACATGGAGAGATCACCGACAGAAATTGCAGTGAAATACATCCACACGGTGGACTTTCTCCCATTCTCCAAACAAAGACAGACTACCATACAATGCGCAACTGCAAGCGACTCCACACTACAACTGGTCATACAACAAATCACAATGGGATGGCCAGAAATGACACATGAATGCCCACCTGAAACGCATGCATACTTCAAAGTTCATGACGAACTCACAACACAGGATGGCATAGTCTTCAAAGGCTATTGTTGTGTCATACCAAAATCCCTGCGATCCAACATTCATCAGCGACTTCATGCTGCTCACACTGGCGTCGAGAGAACTCTTCGACGTGCCAGAGAATCTGTTTACTGGCCAGGACTGAACAGTGATATAAAAGACTATGTTTCAAAGTGTGAAACATGTAACACTTGGCTAAAGAATCAATAAGACAAAGTTTTGTTGTTGTTTGTTAAACTTGTAGTTGCTTACTACATGTAATCATAAGAGGTTAATTACCAGTTTATATTGAAGCTAACTTTAATTCATTTTTGTTTCTTATGAAAGGAAAGGTATAACGAGATAATGTATAGCGCCCTCTAGCTAGGGGGTATCGATATAATGTATAGCGCCCTCTAGCTAGGAGGTATAGGAAGCTGTATTGAGCGAGAGGGTCTGTGATGGCACACCATCATCAAGCTCCACATGACTGTCTGAGATCTCCCAAATAAATAGAGTTGAGTTGAACTAAGAGTGTTCAAGCGACTATAACGTACAGTGACGAGTGTTGCTACGGTTGGCCTCAGCACCTCAAGTTTAGGAGTTAGAAAAATCAGCAAGAGCTCTTCCTCTTGATAGTTATCCCGTGATCACTGATAGAATGTGGCTAGGTAATGAGAGGCACCACACCATACGGCAGACTGGCCATATGTAAGTATGTGAGTGTGAACAGGCTACTTGATATCACAGCTGAGTCTCACCCTGATATTGTCATCACTCAGGCACTTTTTTCAGTGGACAGTGATCTAGACTAGGATCCTCAGATGATTTTTCTTCTCCTGACCCAGGAAGGCTGAGATCATTTTTAAAATTCATTCTCAGGATGTGGGCGTTGCTGACAAGACCAGCATTTATTGCCCATCTCCAGTTGCCCTTATCTGAGGGACTTGCTAGGCCACTTCAGAGGGCAGTTAAGAGTCAACCATGTTGCTGTGGGTCTGGAGTCACATATAGACCACAATGGAAAAGGACGGCACATCTTTAGGACAATCGGACAGCTTTTTATTTACAGATTTTTTTAAAGACTGAATTCAAATTCTCAAACTGCTGTGGTGACTTGAACATACATTCTCTGGATTATTAGTCCAGGCTTCTGCATTACTAGTGCAGTAACATAACCACACTACCATGCCCATGCACAAACTGTAGTACCTTCAACCTCGCAGGCTGAGGTCAGCTCGAAGCATCTCCTTGACCTTCGGTTGCAAGTTTGTGGTCAAAGTACCTGAGCACCGGAGAATCTGTCACGTGTTGTTTGATAGATTCAAACGCTTTGTCTTGTTCTTCAGTCCATTTCCAGACCATGTCTTTATGAGTAAGCCATCGCAGAGGCTCGCTGAGGTCTGAAAGATCTGGCAAGAATTTTGCGAGGTCCTTTGTCATGCCGACAAATCATTGTACACCTGTGACATCCTGCGGTTTCTGCATTTCGTTGATTGACACCACTTTGCTTGAGTCAGCTTTGAGTCCATCACTAGGCAGTACATGTCCCATGTATTTCACTTGGGAGCTCTTGGATTCGAAGTTACGTTTGATGTTTCGCTCTCGGCATCTGCATGAATTTGCATAAGTTTGCATCATGATCGTGATTGGCCTCTTTAAGTGTCTCACCGCGTCCAGTGATCAAGATATCATCTGCAATCTTGTAGACTCCATCTAGACCCTCAAGGTTTTGGTCTAGCTTCTGCTGGAAGATTTCCGGGGCAGGACTGATGCCAAATGGCATTCTATTATATCGATATAGTCCCTATGGAGTCTGGAAGGTCATGAGGTAGGAGGAATCTGTGTCTAGTTCACATTGCAAGAAACCCTCCTTGCATTCTGCTTTAGTGAAGATCTTTACATTTGACATCTGTGGCAAGATGTCATCGATCACAGGAAGTGGATAGTATTGTGTCTGTAAGCACTCTAGTAATGATTCCACGAGGCAAGGTATTGTACTTGAACAGTTATGACCTTAGTCCATTTATTGCAGCTCCTGAGTGAGGGCACAGCATGGTGAGCTCCCTTTTATACCTGGTTACCTGTTGTGTACAGGTGACCCCGAGGTCTCCACCAGTTGCACCCTCTGGTGGTACAAGCATAGTGTATACAGTGTGAAGGTACATCAAGTGGTCTTATGTAACTGTACATTAAGTGTACAGGGAGTATACTTATAGTATACATACACAACATCACTCTCCCCTAAGTCTTGTGCCACTGGCCTTTGCATTGTGTGCTCTGCCCCTAGACTTGAGTACCCAAAACCCTTGCACCTTGTCTGTGCTTTGGCTTGGCTCTCTCCCTGTTGACCCCCAAGTCCTTATTGCCACAACATTGGGAAATGGTCAGCAGTGGACGGTTAGAGGTTGCAGTGAGGGTTGAGTGGATTCTGGGTGTGATCCATGTGTGTCCATGGCTACATACATCCATTCCCCCCCCCCTCCAATACATATACCATGTGTGTGGCTCAACACCTACATGTGCATACATGTGCAGAGAGAACAAAAAAAACCATAGGATTAATTACATCACTGTTTGGGTTCTGCAGTAGTGGAACAAGTACATTTTACAGGTAAGGTACATACGTGGTATCACAGTCTTGCCCCTGGGTGGTGGGTGGGTGAGGACGCTAGCAGGTGGGTGAGGACGGTAGTTCCAGAGTGACCAGACTGTGTTCAGGTTGCTGATGGCGGCGCTGCACCCCCTGCCAGCTGGGTGGGCTCGGATCGCTCAGCTGGCTGAGTCTCAGGGCCTTTGCCGTTGCCTAGTGGTGGGCAGTGCCACAGGAGTGTGTAGCCTCCCTATCCTCCTTTGAGGGCTGCGGTGTCTCTTTGCTGCCCTTCAACGATAGTGGAAGCCTGGTCATCCCAGGTCCCGTTGGGAGAGTGCTAGCCTCTTGCTCCCGGTACAGGCCCTCGTGGCCAGAGAGGTAGAGCCGATCAGGGGCAGGGTACCGGTACTGGTGCCTATGCTGTCCGCTGAGCGCTGGCCCTGCAGCGGGTATGCTCCCTCTGTGTGTGGCCGTGCTCCCTGGGACATCACATTGGTCCCGGAGGCGCAGGCTACATAATTGGGTAGCCCGCTGGACCTAGGTGCTTCCGACGGGAGGCTGCTCTTGGTTTTGTCGGCATGCATGTAGAACCCGGCATCGCGCATCATTACTTCATTTACTCTCACAATACATTGGTTCCGACCGCAATCACCCGACTTAACATGGTTAGTTACATTTACATACTTGAATTTGTCAATTACATCGCTTACATATGTATCACCGGCATCGCTGTATAAAGAGTGGAACTGTCCCTTTAATTGTGATGGGTTGCTGATCTCCTTTAAGAGAGCTTTGCAATCTTTACCCCAATCCGGTGCGCTGCTCGGCATTACGTGTTGCACCATCAACGCTGCCCCTCGTGGTCTGGCCGCCACCATCTTTACTTCAGGCCCTTCACCTCGTGGTTCGGGCGCCATCTTCTTTCTCTCCACGAGGTAGGCTGCGGTGATCCTTTTCTCCCCAGGTTCACGGAAGCAGGGAAGTTGCCTTCTGCGCCGATTTTCTTCCTCTGGGGTCTTGCCACTGGAGCCTGGAAGGTGAGGTCGGGTCGTTTGGGCTGGATCATCTCGCAGTTGGGTTGAGTGGCCTGTGTCGTCTCCACGCAGTCGAGTTGAGCGGCTGGTGTCTCAGGTGTTGTGCTGGATCCAACTTTGGGGCCGCGTAGGATGTCGATCGCTGGAGGCTGGAGGTTTTCCCAGCTCCAACGGATTTGTTTCATCCATCTTCTTCCTGGCAGCGTTGCCGACCATCACCAGTAACGATCCACAAAGGTAACTTTTGCATCGCGCCGTCATGGGACACCTGGACATCCACGCTGCCAAAGACTTGGATGGTGTAGTTTGTGTAGGTGAGCAGCTTCATTTGGATCGGGATCATTTTAGGTCGTTCGATTGGATTGTCCCAAAGTTTCTCAAAGGCTGCCTGATTCATCAGCGATTGGCTCACCCCTGTGTCCACCTCCATTGTGACTGGAACATCGTTGATTTAGACTTTCATTTTCAACAGGGAACTCTCGGTGGTGCAGGTAAACACTCCATTCAACCTCGTCGTGCGGCTGAGCTGCCTTATGGACTCTCTCTTCATCGTCGCTGGAGTCCGGATGATTGGCCAACTCTTCATTGACTCGGTGAGTACAATTTATCTTGCACATTCTCTGGAGGTGGCCCTTCGTGTTACAGCCTTTGCAAGTATATAGTCTTTGTAGCGGCACTGGTGGGCCCTGTGA
Organism: Pristiophorus japonicus; assembly: GCF_044704955.1. Lineage (NCBI taxonomy): Eukaryota > Metazoa > Chordata > Chondrichthyes > Pristiophoridae > Pristiophorus > Pristiophorus japonicus. The sequence goes on from NC_091980.1 coordinate 119,206,940, forward strand.
TTTGCTCCACAGCGCCAGCATGGGGTTGGCCGATTGACCCCATGTGGCAGACTCAGGGTTGCGGGACTCAGGGTTCTGTTCTCTCTACCCTGAGAGAGACTGCTAGTGGCAGCCTTGCCTCTAAAAGGCGGCAGATGGTTCACAGTACTTGCCGGGTTAGAGTCCTGGGGGTGAGACATCCGCTTGGAATCGCAGGCCGAAATCATGAACGCCTGGCTCACGTTAATTGCCTTCTGCAGGATGACCATGGTATCCACAGAGAGCAGCTTGTGGAGAAGGCCCTCGTGGCCGATTCCAATAATGAAAATGTCCCGCAGCACTTCGGTGAGGAGGTCACCAAAATCACACGGTGCAGCCAATCGTCTGAGGTGTGCAGCATATTTTGCGATTTCTTGGTCTTCGGGCCGCCGGTGGGTGTAGAACCAGTGTCTGGCTTTGAGGATGCTCTCTTTAGGTTTTAGTTGTTTCTGTATCATCGTTTCGAGCTCCGCATATATTTTGGTTGTTGTCTTCGCTGGGGCTAGCAAGTCCCTGACGAGGCCATAGATGGTGGGCCCAAACTGCTGAGCAGGATGGCTCTGCGCTTATCAGCCAGCGAGAGTGGGTTGTCTCCCGCCAGGTCGTTCGCAATGAAAAAGAGTTCGAGCCTTTCCACAAAGGCATCCAAATTTTCCCCATCGGTGAATTGTTGAAACGTGCCAAGGTTAGCCATTTTCGCGTGGAAATTTGTAATCTCGTCGCCAGTTATTGTGTCTGTAAGCACTCTAGTAATGACTCTACGAGGCAAGGTATTGTGCTTGAACAGTTGTGACCTTAGTCCATTTATTGCAGCTCCTGAGTGAGGGTACAGCATGGTGAGCTCCATTTTATACCTGGTTACCTGTTGTGTACAGGTGACCCCTAGGTCTCCACCAGTTGTACCCTCTGGTGATACAAGCATAGTGTATACAGTGTGAAGGTACATCCAGTAGTCTTATGTAACTGTACAATGAGTGTACAGGGAGTATACTTATATTATACATACACAACAGATAGTGTCCACATTTCAGAGCATTGTTCAGATGTTGAGGGTCGATTCATACTCGTATCTTTCCATTTGGTTTTTGTACAGTCACTAGACTAGATACCCAGTTCGTTGGTTCAACAGCTTTCGTGATGATTGGTCGATTTTCCAAACGATCGAGTTCCTCTTTTAGCGTTTGTTTGATTGCTAGTGTCACCCGTCTGGGTGTCATCACAGCTGGTGTTGCTGATTCATTAAGTTCAAGATGAACTGTCCCTGGCATGTGTCCAAGGGCTAGAACCCCCACTTTTGTGGTTATCGCCCAAAATTGGGCATTATTTCCAACGTGGGCGGTAAAAAAGGGTTTTCAGATCGCCGGCTTCTCGCCCATTCTCAAAACACCTTGTTTACATTTTTGAAAATGGGCGTTACCAAGAGCAATGTCAAATGGGCAGAAGCGTTAAATTTTTTTACCTTTTGCCGTAACGCGTGGCTATCCTTAGCAATGGCATTGCACTGCTCGATTCCTGTGATTCTGGAGGTCAAGGATCACCATGACACGCGCAGAAGAGGAGACAGAGAGGGAGCTCAGAGGGACTGAAGGCATGTGTGGGTGTGGTGTGGCTACTTTGGGAGGAAGGAGGGAGACTTTAGAGCTTCACAGTAAGTTGTCAAACAAAAATTAGCTGTTGCCAGCCACATATTTGACCGAATTTTCCCTATAATGGAGAGAGAGGAGGAGGCATCACAGCACGCTGTGGAGACTGACGCTGGAGAGAGCAGTGAGGTGGGAGAGGAGCACATTGGAGGCAGCAAAAGAGCCAAGAGGTTCTTGGATGAGGCAAATGCTTCCCTCCTGCAGGAGGTCGAGTCACACTGGGGTGATTTGACAGAGGGAGGGCGTGGGAAGCCCATCCCAAAGGCCTACCAGAAAATATGGACCGAAATAGCAGAGGTGGTCTCATTGGCGACCAACGAGGTGTGTGAGGGCAACCAATGCCGCAAACGATGGAACAACCTTGTGGGATATGCAAGAGAGTAAGTATTACATTGATTTACATGTACTTATATATTTATATAATTTGATTTGTAACAGTCATGAGTGACTATCAGCAGATGTGAGGTCTTGCACTTTGACCGGAAATGTTTTACTTAAAGCCTGCGGTCACGGTGTACGTCTTTAGATAAAGAATGATAATAATCATGATTACATCTGTCAGTTATGTGTTGTATCAGTGTCTGTGACAGTACCCAGGAATGATATCACACAATGATCTCATGCCATGTCGTCCTGTCACCTTTTACAGAAGAAGCTATCGATGATGAGGTCCGAGCAGAGGCAAACCATGACTGCTCGCACTCATGAGGAAGCACCCCCGGACAGCCATGGACACATCTGCAGACTCTGAAGTGATGCCAAGTGAGTAAAGCTTACATCATTGTGTGATCTAAAGTAATAGATGCCACACCAACTCATATCCGAACAATCATATATGATAGATGATTTCTAAAAGTGTCATATAAATAATGCTGGCCTCATGAAAATCATTGCAATGCACAATGTGTTGATGGTCATGAAATGTGATGTCTGTGATGATTTTGACAGTGGTGGTGCTTTTGTCGTGCATATGCTGTGTGTAGCGCTGGACTCACCTTGTCACCCTAGCACCTCCTTCTCTAATAATCTCATTTGTGTTTTGCACTTCAGCCAGCAGGCCGGCAAGGCCACAGAGGCCAGAAGGTGGGGGCGCGGGGCAGGAGTCGGCGGACGATACTACTACATCTGGTGCTGAGGAGCTCCGATTGTTGCCCGTCAATCCGCTGGGTCTGTTCTCGACAGATGAGAGCACGGACTTCGAAGAACCTGCATCGCCACACTCCAGAAGCCATTCCACCCCAAGACCATCTAGTTGTCCTCCGGTCATTCCCACTTCCACTCTGGAGTTGCCGGCCCCAAGCAGGTCTGTTCCACGAGCATGACATGACAACTGAGAGATGGTACAGTTGTCCAGCAGGACTGTAGACATTAGTGACCAGCTCATCGAGGCATTGAGGGGGCATATCCCGACACCTGGCCACCATGACTGAGTACATTCCACGCATGGCGGAGTCCCTGGAGACGATAGCCAGGAACACTGCTGCCACAGGCCTCCCAGTAGGTGGTCCCCGAGCGTGCCCCACCACTGCAAACGACAGATGAGAGCAAGGACCAAGATCCTGCTTCTGCATCAGAGAATGTTGCCCCTTGGCACCTCCCGTTTCCGCACCCATGCAACCACTACATCTGTCTTCATTCCCCCCAAATAAGGCAGAGCCTGAGGAGCTCCTCGGCCAGGTTCCATGGAGCGAGGAGGGGAAAGGGTAGAGGTGGGGAGAAGGAGAGGGGGAAGGAAAGTGAGGTGCACATGTGCAGGTGATGGCTGTGTTATATCTCCATCTGGGTGGATGCAATTTGTTGCAATGTATGGGGGCTGGGGACCATGCTCCTGCATTGCCTTTGTATTCTGTGTTGCTGGACATGTTGAACATGTGATTTATGTCAATGATGGGAAAAGTTGGGTGTAGGCAGGGGTTGGGTGTTATTAGCTGTGATACTTATGATTTCAGACCAATGTTGCGATTAAACTTTTTCTTATTGAACATAACCTTGTTGCGCATTGTCTCAGATAGCTGGATATTTACACACTGGTGATTCTTTAAGGGTTAAATACAACTTAACTTCAATCAACGTAAACTTTAACTGGCACCAAGGTGATAGGCACCATTGATATCTGAGCTGCACACATACAGCAGTGTGTCAGCGTTATCACTCACATCAGCGCTCTTTCAGGCTAATCTTTCTGATATCAGCTCCTCACGCAAGAGTGGGATTTAACAAATGCCAGCCACACCGCTGGCGTCCGTCCCGGTCAGTTCCACTTTTTGTGGATGTTTTTTTTAGCAGCAATGCGTGTGTGAGGTGGTGAAATTGATGGTGGGTGATCTCCATGGCTTCTAGTTTGGGTAAATATGCTCTTTACGACAAAAAAGCAATCGCCCATTCTGCTGATTCCACCCCCAAAAAGTGGGCGGGCGGTAATATTTTTTCTTGGCGTTAAGCCCATTGAGAAATTAACGCTCGCCGATAAGTCTCCTAAAAAAGCCCGTCGGTTTACATTTTGTGCCAAAATGTGCGATATATGGGCGTTATACGTCATTTCAGCGGTAAAATGGGCATTAAGCATGCAAAGAAAGTGGGGGTTCTAGCCCCATGTCCCTTAAACACATCCGGATACCCATTGCTGATATTAGTTTTTTACACGAGCGAGATGTTTGCCTTGTTTGTAGTTTGCGATTTGCGTGGCTCATTTACCACCGTGATATTCTGATGCTGCACTTTTATTAGTTGTAGCTGTTGAGCAGTGCATGAGCCAATCAGTGGTGCACTTTGGCACTCAATGATCACAAAAGGCACAACATACTTTTGCTTGTTCTTTGTATTTTCCAGTGGCACATTTCAAGTCCCTACCACTGGAATGGTTGCATGAATGTCATATAGTGACAGTATTGTCTTAGATTCTTTTATCTTTAAGCCTTTTGGTAAGTATCTAAGAGGTAGCACATTGCATGTGGTCCCACAATCTATTTGCAGTTTTACCATTTGACCTTTAATGGAGAAGGTGGCCATAATCTTGTTAGGATACTTTCTGTCAACTTTGTCCTTGATTGTGCGATCAACTTTACCAAGCATCTTATAGTCATGACTTCAAAATCAGAATCATAACTCTCTTCATATAGTGCATAAACTTTTGGCTTGCCCTTATATTTAGAGTTATGTGTAGGCTTCTGCCTCAATCCACTTTGCACTTTTGAGAAAAGTGATTTAGTTTGCCGCAACTTGTGCAGGTCTTCCCATATGCTGGGCATTTAGTTTTTGACAGCTCATGTCTTTTGCCACAATACCTGCAATTGTTCGTGAACTCTTTGTTTGTGAATTCTTTTTTTATGGGCCGGGGTTTCTGTCTGGCAGCTTTGACATCTTCGGAGTCTGTTTTAGTGAGCTTCATGGATTTCATTTGCACAACTGTGGCCGCTGAAGCTTTACACAGCATCACACATTTATCGAGTGATAGGCTTGGTTCTTACAACAGCCTCTTATGCAGTATGTTAACAGATATTCCGCAGACTATGCGGTCTCTGATGAAATCATCCCTCAAATTGCCGAAATCAGATGACGATGCTAGCTCTCTCACTTTCACAAGATATCTGTCAAACCGCTCATTCCCTTATACACAGTTGTTAAACTGGTACCGTTCATAGATGTTGGTTTTACCTTTACAGTGCTCTTCCCTGAGCTTCAAAATAATCTATTTCCTGCTCGTCTTCCTTTGATTTGTAGAGAAGATTATTGTGGATATCTAAGGCATCGCTGCCAATGGCACGTTGCAACCCTAACTCTATATGTTTTTTCCACAATATTCGTGATAATTTCATAGCTGTCCCACAGCTGTTGAATTTTTTCCAGTTGGCTTTCAAATTGCCAGTCACCTGCAATGGAGGTAGGAGGGGAATGTGTGCAGGAGTTGGCACCATGGTGGTCATGATAGCTCACTACAGTTTAGGACTTTGAATTTGTCACAGACATGTATACAATTCAAATATCCTGAGAACTAGAACAAATCTAATAGTAAAATATTGTGGCCATGTAATTGTAGAAATACTTTTTCAATCGAGGCTCTACAATAACTTATGCCACTTTAAATTTACTTTACTAATATCTCTAGATTATTTTACAAGCTTATGACTATCACCCTTTACGGATCCACGCGCGATGTGTAGGAAGCACGCTCTACACTGCACTGCTTATCGGCGATTTCGTTTGGCTCGAAAAAGTCTTACAGTTCCAATATTTCGGTCGTAGATGCATTTGACGAAAGATTGGAAGTCTCCGCTTCTGACACCATCTATTTTATAGTCACTTGAACACTTTATGGGCACTATGCATTATGTCACTACCTCCTAGTTAGAGGCTGCTATACATTATCTTGTTCCAATCACCTCAGCTAATTCAACAGAGTGACTGAAGCCGAGATCTTGCTCGCCTGCATGCCTCAATCCACACTGGGCAAGCACCGACCCACTGAGCCTTCAGAGGTTCCTCAGAGGAGTTCTTGGACCTGACAGGGTGACAGAGTGAAATTAATATACAAGGTGCAATAATAAGAGGTTTATATAAAAGCAATGGGTTTTAAAAAGCGCATAGAAGGATTTAGTATTTAGTGATTGTATACGAACAGCAAAATGTCTGAAAATATATGCATGTTATCTAAATACTTAATTGATGATAATCCCGCTCCACACACTGGCAGGCTGAGTAACTCCTCCCAGCCAGCTCCCTGTAGGAATATAGACTGAAATTTTCCCAGTCCTGAGTGTACGGGTTTGTAGGTGGGTCAGCAGTAAAAATCGCCAAAATGCCAGCGCGTCATCATCCTGCCTATTTCCGCATTTAACTCGGGTGCGTTTCCCAGCATGCCAGGGACCCGCTCAGGAGCGGCGGATGACTTCATTCAAGTAATTAAATGCTTTTTGACAGACCCTAAGAGGGTTTTTAACACCAGCTTTTGGCTTTAACTTCAGAAACACGGGTATCAGGTACCTCGGAAACCTTGCCTTGCCTTGACGGGGAGGTGGAAGCTCAGTGGTCATTATGCGAGTGCATTAATGGAGAGCTGGGAAAAAGCACATCAATATTCCATGAACAGCCTGGCTCTAATTTTAAGCTTATGCCCTGTTGTTCTGAACTCCTCTACCAGAGGAAATAGTTTCTCGCTATTCATCGTATCGTATCCTTTAATCATCATAAACACTTCAATTAGACCACCCCTTAATCTTCTATACTGAAGGAAATGCAAACCTAGTTTATGTAACCTGTCCTCATAATTTTGTCCTGGTTTACACCAGGTGATCATCCTGGTGAACCTGCGGTGCAGCCCCTCCAAGGCCACTCTATCCTTCCTGAGATGGGGTGCCCAGAACTGAAAGCAGTACTCCAGATGCAGTCTAACCAGAGCTTTATATGATTGTAGCATAACTTCCACACCTTTGTAGTCCAGCCCTCTTGAGATAAAGGCCAATATTCCATTAGGCTTTTAAATTATTTTTTGGACATGTCCACTGGTTTTTAGTGATTTCTGTGCATGGACCCCATAGTTCCGAGCCTATCATCATTTAGTGAATACTCTAATCTATCTCTCTCAGGTCCAAAGTGGATGACCTCGCACTTCCCCACATTGAACTTCGTCTACTACAGTTTTGCTCATTCACTTAATCTGGCTATGTCCCTTTGCAACGTTTTGCTGCCATCTACACTACTTAATGTGCCACCTAATTTGGTATCATCAGGAAACTTGGATATATGGCTTTCTATTCCTTCATCTAAGTCATTGATAAGTAAAGTGAAACCTGAGGCTCCGGTACAGATCCCTGGGGGACAGCACTGGTCACATCCTGCCAATTGAATACATACCTATTATTCCTAATCTCTATCTCCTACCATCTAACCAATTTGCTAACCATGCCTGGAATTGTGCTTTCATTTTTGCTAACAGTCGCTTGTGTTACTGACTATATCTCTACTAATGTTAATACAGCTCCCTCACACTGTCAGGCTCAGTAATTCTTCCCAGCCAGCACCCTGTGTAACCGACTGTACATCTATTGATTTTAATCCAGATTCCTCACTAAATCTTGCTCAGTTACTGCTGCCAGCCAATAAAATTCTTCAGAACTTGGCTCTTAAAAAAACCTAGAAACTGCAATACAAATACAAAATAAAGTTAAAGTTTTCTTTTGCAACAGATTGGTTTTCAAAGCGGTTGGTCCCAGTGGTGAGGTTAGCTATAAACTCTTTGAGCAGCACAGAGCTACGTTTGTCCTCCTATACTCATTACACTGCTGTAACTTTCCATCTTACACCAGATTGCAGAGAAAGGCCGGCTTGAGGAGAGGTCAGACTGCACCGACTGTAGATCATTCCTTTCTTTATTAATCTTTTGACAGTTGGCAAACATTGAAAAAAAAAGTTTGGAAGTTTTTTTTGTTTCCAAACTGGAGAAGTGGAGGAGGGTTTGAAACGCTGGAGACGCTTCCTGAAGATTGGCAAGTGCAGGCCATACCATGGAGCTGACTCTATCTGCACATGCAGAATAACTTAGAAAGCAGCCGGACATTGTGGAAATTGTAGCATTAACCTTCTCCATCCTGGCCCAACTGGAACTGCACACAATCCCACGTACAACAGATTTACGGCTTATGACGAATGGCCTAAAGAAAGCTTAGATTTGTTTTGTTTTCTTGCCTTCTCCACACCTGAAGCTATTGGCTCTTGCTGGGGGACAGTTCTGTGGACACTGACAGTCCACCGAAACCTTGCCCAAGTGGCCATTCTTTTTGTGTGAGCCTGGACAGTGAACCTAGGCTATTCAACCACGGAGCTGGAGTGCGGACATTACAACTCAACCCAATAGCATGGCCTGACACCCAGGCCCGTGCCCAGTTTCATCAGGGGTCACTGAATATCAATTGGAAGCTGCTCTTGACTTCTTAGCTGAGTTGCACCCCTACCGTTGCCAGGCTGAGAGGAGCAGACTGTAGGTGAGACCTGGTAAAGCTGGGTTAAATGTAAATTTCAGTGTGTCCTTCCACACTGCTATAGAAGCATGACATGAGAACGTGGCTGGTTGGGAGGCCACCAGGACATGGCTGGTCGATTAATCAATGTCTGGTGCAGTAAGCTGACAGCCCTGTGAAAGGCAAGGTCTTCATCTTGGACATGTCACAACGGGAACCGTCGGTATGTAGGACTGAAGCTGGCTTCCTACATACCGACGGTTCCTGTTGTGACATGTCCAAGGTGAAGACCTTGCCTTTCCCATAGTCAAATAAAGAGAGTCATTGATAGAAATACATGAACAGGATGTCTACTACCCTTGAGGCAGGAAATGGTGTACAACACACTTGATCAAAGGGATTATATACAAGGCATACCAAATTAAAGTTCAGGTTCAAACCCCAAATTTCAGAATTCCTAATCTCCAGATTCAGATTTTATATATTTTTTCTTACCCAGGATACCGTCAAGGACCAGCTGGACACAATATTGAGCTAATGAATGCACTCATATCCTCTCCATCACAAAGAACACCTACTTCCACCTCTGTCCCTGCCTCAATCTGCCGTTGAAACCCTCGTCACTTCCAGGTTCGAGTATTCCAATGCGCTCTTGGCCAGCCTCCCATCCTCCACCCTCCATAAACCTCAGCTCATCCAAAACTCTAGTGCCCCTATCCTATCCTGCACCAAGACCTACTCACTCAGCACCCTTGTCCTTGCTCACATCTACATTGGCACCCAATCTCTCAAGTTTAAAATTCTCATCCTTGTGTATAAATCCATTCATGGTCTCCATATCTCTAACCTCCTCCATTCCTACAATCCCCACTCCCCTTCCCACTGAAGTCACAGTTACATAAGAACATAAGAAATAGGAACAGGAGTAGGCCATGTGGCCCCTCGAGCCTGCTCCGCCATTCAATAAGATCATGGCTGATCTGATCATGGACTCAGCTCCACCTCCCTGCCCGCTCCTCATAACCCCTTATCCCTTTATCGTTTAAGAAAGTGTCTATTTCTCTCTTAAATTTATTCAATGTCCCAGCTTCCACAGCTCTCTGAGGCTGCGAATTCCACAGATTTACAACCATCTGAGAGAAGAAATTTCTCCTCATCTCAGTTTTAAATGGGCGGTCCCTTATTCTAAGATCATGCCCTCTCGTTCTAGTCTCCCCATCAGTGGAAACATCCTCCCTGCATCCACCTTGTCAAGCCCCCTCTTAATCTTATACGCTTTGATAAGATCACCTCTCATTCTTCTGAATTCCAATGAGTAGAAGCCCAACCTCCTCAACCTTTCACAATAAGAAACCGCCTCATCTCCGGAATCAACCTAGTGAATCTTCTCTGAACTACCTCCAAAGCAAGTATATCCTTTTGTAAATATGGAAACCAAAACTGCACGCAGTATTCCAGGTGTGGCCCCATCAATAACCTGTATAGCTGTAGCAAGACTTTGCTGCTTTTATACTCCATCCCCTTTGCAATAAAGGCCAAGAGACCACTGGCCTTCCTGATCACTTGCTGTACCTGCATACTATCCTTTTGTGTTTCATGCACAAGTACCCCCAGGTCCCGCTGTACTGCAGCACTTTGCAATCTTTCTCCATTTAAATAATAACTTGCTCTTTGATTTTTTTTCTGCCAAAGTGCATGACCTCACACTTTATAACATTATACTCCATCTGCCACATTTTTGCCCACTCACTTAGCTTATGTCCTTTTGCAGATTTTTTGTGTCCTCCTCACACATTGCTTTTCCTCCCATCTTTGTATTGTCAGCAAATTTGGTTACGTTACACTCAGTCCTTTCTTCCAAGTCGTTAATATAGATTGTAAATAGTTGGGGTCCCATCACTGATCCCTGCGGCACCCCACTAGTTACTGATTGCCAACCAGAGAATTAGCCAATCCTCAATCCATGCTAATATATTACCGCCAACCCTGTGTACTTTATGTGGCACCTTGTCAAATGCCTTCTGGAAGTCCTCTGACATTGGCCTCGTGAGCATCTCCTTTCCCTTAGTGGCCACGCCATGAGCTGTTTATGCCTCACGCTTTGGAATTACCTCTGTAAATCCCTCCACCTCTTCACTTCCAACTCCTCCTTCAAAGCTCTCTTTAAAGCCCACCTCTCTGACCAAGCTATTGGTCACCCCCCTAATATTACCTTCTTTGTCTCAGCATCCCTTTTTGTCTAATCACACCTCTGTGAAGCAACCGTTCCAACGTTAAAGGTGTTATAGAAATGCAAGTTGTTGTTGATTGAACAGGTGCAGTACTCGGTCAACTTGAGCAGATGTTTCTTAACCATCACAGACTTCCTGCAAAGTTATTTGTGTTTTCTCTATATATAACGCTTGAATTTTCTCTGTATTTTACCTATATGAACATATGTGCAAAGACACCAGGAAAAACTGTTTAGAAATCTCTTTTGTGACATCGTTCTGTGCACACAAGATTTTTAAAAATTTCATGTTCTATATGCTTATCTGGCCATTTATTTCATCTTTGCTGTGTATTAATTGGCTACCACATTTTGCCTACGTAACAGTGATCATATTTCAAACGTAACTCATTGGTTGTGAAGCACTGTGGGATAAAAGTACTTCATTGGCTGTAAAGCGCTTTGAGACATCCAGTAGTCCTAAAGGCACTATATAAATGTAAGTCTTTTTTTTCCGGAGGCAAAAGGCACTTAATAAAAATGCAAGTTCTTTCTTTCCATTCACTTTTGTTTCTTCTTCCTTCTTACTGCTACTGCTTTCCTTTTCTATCTCTTGGTTTTGCTAATGGTGATTGATGTCTGTGTTTCTTTACTTTCGCCATGTGAATTATCATTTTCCTTCTATGCTTCCCTCCCCTCCCCACTGTTGACCTTATTTCCCTACTCCTCCCAGCGTCCCAGGCCCCAATTTGAGTGTAGCACAACCGTATTTACCATCAGGAGCCTCGAATAATTTTACTGGGGCATTTTCCAGTTTTCATTTGGGTTCTGCAATCTCAGGAATTTCCTACTTATATCCCTATTCCCTTAGGGAATCCTGTGAGTTGTCGAATCGTAATATAGGTATGAGTATCAACTTTACGATGAAAATAGGAACAGGAGTGGGCCATTTAGCCTGTATCCCCATTCAATGAGATCATGGCTGATCTGTGGCCTAACGCCACATACCTGCCTTTGCCTCATATCTCCTAATAGCTTTGGATAACAAAAATCTATCAATCCCAGATTTAAAGTTAACAATTGACCTACCGTTTGCAGAAGAGAGTTCCAAACTTCTATCACCCTTTGCATGTAGAAGTGTTTCCTAACTACCCTAAACAATGAGTTATCATGCAGCCTGGATGTGTTTGTGTCTATGGGGATGAAATTCGGTTGCGCCCCATTTGGGGTGGTAACATCCGGGAGGCGGGACATGCTATGCACTGGGCCATATAGCGCTGCTGAGTAGGAAGGGCTCTTCCCTTCATTACAGGCAAGGGCCCAAGCTGCAGTTAGAAAACAGGCCTCCATGGACCACAGGGGAGCTGGGGTACCGTGCCAACAGCCCAACACTCAAGCAGATTGCCGGACTGAATGATCGTGGCACGGACCCTGTGATCGCGGCACCAACGGGGCACTGAAGAAAAACGGCATTTTTTTTTAAACAGAGCTGTCACCTCCCCTTTACTTAGTCCCCCGCGAGCGGCCTGCAGCCCGGTTCAGCTCTCCTAAAGCTGTCGCTGGCATTGCCTGGCACAGCTTCAGGGGGCGCTCCCCAAATTCTGTTCCAGGGCAAAAACGGGACGCTGTGCACGGTGATGACATCATCATCACCGGCGCAGCGAAGCGGGGTGCTATGGGTTACCGCCGTTGCTAAACTCACGCAGAATTTAGCGGGAGTTGTTAACGGCGGCCTGTGGGAGGTGCAAACGACCCAAATTTCTAGATCTACGTCTTTCTTGCTTTATATTAGTTATTTATTTTTAACCACCTTTCTCCAAAATCTGTTACCTTACCCAAGTGGCTACTAATCCTTTCCTTCATTTGATGACACTTGATGTTGGACATTGATCTACTTCATGTTTTGTATCTAACATTTGATCTTATGTATTGATCCACTCTGTGTTTTGTATCTGACACCATCTGATCATGGGCTCCAGTGGTAGCCCAGTGACAGCAGGAGAGGGAATGTCAGTGTCAGAGATGAAGCGCCAAAAATATACCAGACCAGCAAGACCTGTACCAGCCAGGCTGTGGAGGTTGTTGGAGCTGTTTTCAGCCATATAGTTGAACTACAGATGTTGTGAGTCCCTATTCACTGGAAGAACTTTTCTTCATGCATGATTCTAGACAATGGGGCTGAAATACGGTCTCCCGAAAAGGCCTCTTACCGCCAGAAAGCGGCGGCCAAGCGGCGGAATCCAGTGGCCGCCAATTTGCGGTCGAATGGCTGCTGCCAGCGAAATTCACTTCAGGAGGTTTTTCTGGCAGTCCCCACTTCCACCCCGCTGCTGCCGACCCTTCCTCGGTGCCTAATCAAAGCGCGCACCACCGATCTCCCGCACCTCCAGCCAAATTTAGCTCCAAAGATCTTTGATCTGCCGCGTAGTGCTCCCGACAGCTTTTTCTGTCGGTGCACCTTGCTTTCAGTGTGTGAGCCAAGGCAGCGCAGCGGCCCTTCAAGGGGAGGACGTACTGCCGCGGCCGCCATGTTATTTTTGTCGGCTGACTGCCAGGTTAGGGCGACAATTATGCCCCCGGGTGCCAGGCCGCTGGCCCAGCTGAAACTCTCCCTGGTGATCCAGTAGATGAAAATTTCAAAATGCTGAAGGTTCTCCCCTTTAAGTTAAGAGGAGAGTGTGATGACGCACACGTGTCATGACGTTATCACTGCTCCGCTGATGATTGACAGCAGCGGTGACTCTGTCCCGCCTCCACTTCCGCCCCTCTTGTTGCCGATCTATTGCTTACTACCCGACTTCCACCCCCATTATGACCGACATCTGGTCCGCCTGAAATAAAAAGACAAAGAGCTGAATTTACCGAAAGAGGCGGCCTCATCCGACGCAGCGGAAAAAACACCAGGAGTGGAAGGTGTGACTCGTTTTGGGCAGGGGTGAATTTTGGCCCCAATGAGTGTTAATAGGTCATTCGACCATGGACCATCTTAACCCAAAATATACCTGCAAGGACCATCAGCAGGTCGGGGCCTTCAAAGGAGCAGCATGGAGCGTACCTTCAAGGTGCAGCACGCGCTGGAGAGCGATGGCTGTAAAGAGGGAGACTGGATTGGACATCACCAAGGTCCAGGTTGCTGATCGGAGTGTGGGCAGGTACAGCAGGAGCGGCGAGGTTGGGGCGCAGGAACGGCGAGTGATCAGGAGAGATGTGATCGGGGCCCAGGAGAGGTGCGAGTTCGGGGCCCAGAAGAGGTTTGGGCCTAGGGGCAGCATGGGCCAGTCCACACTGCAATATGTGTGCGCAATAGGACCGTGCAGCAGAGCTGGTCTCCAGTCGTCTTGGTTAATCCTTGCCACTGGACCAAGACCTAGCTCTGTCAAGCTCATGTGGTGGCTGGTGTGCAATGGCCACCACACGTTAAAAAAAAATCCATGCACAGGCATCTTCCACCCTTCAACATGTAGTTCGGGACTGGAATATTAGGTCCTTCATTGAAACACCTGTGAACGCATCCCTTTTTGGCGTGGAAGCAAGTCATCCTCGACATGAGGGACCGCCCATGATGATGATGCCATATACACACTTTCCAATAGGAGTCACTGATAGTGATAAGGAGCAAGAAGCCTAATTGACTTTCCCCTCCCTAGACCAGGGGCCGATCCCCCTCATACCGTCCAGCTGAGATATGCTAACTCAGTAGTTAGTCTGTATAATTCAACTGCTCAGTGCCTTTAACAACTGAACCATGGAGGAAGCTACCGTTTTCAAAACTTTTAAACTAAGCATTAAGTTTGCATCTGCTAGAATCTGTGATCCAGGAGTGTGGTTCTCTGAATGTTATTTTATGAGCATGGGAAGGACTTGCTTTGTGTGATGCGCTAGATTGGGTTGACTCACAGGGACTATTAGTTTCCCTGTCAGGTGCTTGATGTTATTCACACGCCTTTACACAGGATTGGAACAATGCTGGCAATTGTCAGAGCCAACTGCTGTTAGCCAGAGACCTGACTCACAGTGTAAACACACAAGATACACTGCCGTTCTTACACAAATGGGTAATGTTTTTTACATGTCCTTTGAAAAGGGATGGTCAATAGCTGCCCATATTATCGTGTTATTTTTAATGAATTCATAAATGCCTTTATGGCAACATTTTGTTAAAACTAATACATGGGGGAAAGTTACAAGATTCCAATTTGTGACTTTCATGAGAAATTGAATGGGGCAAAAAGGCCAAGAAGGGAGCGAGTGGGGGGTGAGTAGGGGGATGGTAGTCGGGGGTGGGTGGGCGAGTGTGGATACAGGTTAAAGAGACGTAAAACATTGCCCCTCCCTGTCTCTGTAATATCCTCCAGCCATCAACTGTTTGAGAACTCTGCAGTTCTCCAATACTGGACTCTAGTACATCCCCAATCCCTTTGCCTCACCATTGGCGGCCATGTCTTCAGCTGCCGAGGCCCTAAGCTCTGGAAATCCCTTCCTAAACCTCGCCGCCTCTCTACTCTTTTGGCTACAGTCCGAATGTCTCCTTTGGATCGGTGTCAATTTTGTTTGACTGACTATGCTCCTGTGAAGCACCTTGGGATAGGTGCTATAGAAATGCAAGTTGTTGTTGTAAAATGTGAGGTATAAAGTCAATATCCCTCATTGGAATACCTCAATGGGAGGAGGAGCCCATCTGGAGGATAATGTGTCTTGCTACTTGGCATGTTTGGGCAGATCTGTTTGCGGAAGCCATCCCTTCTTAAGAGAATACAGTACGGCTATAGACGCTACCTGTTGCGACACTTGTCATCTGCAGTAGCTCTGACGCCCAACGTTTGAAATTATCTGTACTGAGGTGGGGGAGGGAAGAGGAACCTCAAAAGCTGAAGTCAAAAGTACTAAAAGCAGCTGATCTCTAAAAGTGTGACCACTTATTTCAGGGGAGGGGGAGCGGAGCTATTATTTTAGAGGATGCCTCAAAATAAATGGTCACATTTAGGGAACTCTGACTGCCTATCGCTCTTTAGTGAAGAGTGAAAGGACCCCTAGTTAGCTGCCTGTCTCACAGCCATAAGACTTGCACAATTAAATTAAAAGGTATCAGCATCTTAAATACAAATCTGGAAACAAGATCTTATGGGCAATATCAGTGAGTCTGCAGGTAAGGGAGTGCTTTAGCCTCATTGATTATCACAAGTTCCACTGTTTTTTGTAGATCTGCTGCTAAACCTCAGCAAATACACCCACATCTTCCCATCAAAGACAAATGGAGGCGTCTACCAGAAAGGACTTGCCTAACCGAGCCCCTGAAGGCCCAGTGATTAAAGGCACTATTGGGCGCAGCACTAAGTCCTGCAGATCAGGAGATTGGTTTGATCCCTGGGATGTGCTGATACAGTTGATCCCTGGGATGTGCTGAACCAGTTGATCCCTGGGATGTGCTGATCCAGTTGATCCATGTGATGTGCTGATCCAGTTGATCCCTGGGATGTGCTGATACAGTTGATCCCTGGGATGTGCTGATACAGTTGATCCCTGGGATGTGCTGATACAGTTGATCCATTAAAGCTCACAATGCTCCTGGACTAGATTGAACTTCAGTCCAAAAGTTCAAATGCCGCACCTGGCACCAGTGGGATAAAATGCATGGCACTGAGCAACAATTTGTAATGCCTTGAGCTCTGAAGCCGCCAGAACCCGCATCACCACAACATTAGCAGCGAGGATAGCAAATGTGCTTAGTGTGTGGCTTCAACTGCAGTATTTTAATTTCTTTGGACGTAGACTGCCTACGAGCAGGATAAGGACCTTTGTCCTAGAAAGTGCCCCTTACCCAGCGTCCCGGCTATGAAGGATGACCTGCCTTGACAAGACATAGTGCAAATGCTCAGAAAGTCTTGTGCACCAGCCAAAAGATGACATTTTGATAAACCAGCCTAAGTAGTAAAGCAGAGTGTTCATATACAAGCAGCTGAACAGTGAACACTGAATGACTTGATTTTTTTTGTGGGAAAGCAGTCTTTGAAGGTTGCCCCTTGTGGCTGCAGTGGGCAGCTGGTGGTAAATGTGTTTGGCATTTTAATGGAAAATACAATAAACATTTGTGTGCAACAGACCAATGGAGGAATTTGTAATGGACTCAGGAAACACACAGCAGGTCAAATGAGAGATTACTATTTTACTTAATTGATTTTCCCTCTCTATCTCTGTAACCTCCTGAAGCCCTACAACCGTCCCTGAACTCCGCGTTCCTCCAATTCTGGCCTCCTGTGTATCTCCCCTTCCTACGCCCCACCGTTAGCAGCCGTGCCTTCAGCCATCTAGGCCCAAAGCTCTGGAATTCCCTCTCTAAACCTCTCTGTCTCTTGACCTCCTTTAAGACCATCCTTTAAACCTACCTCTTACCTGCCCTAACGTCTCCTTCTTTAACTTGGTATCAATTTTGTTTCTGATTACACTCCTGTGAAGTGCCTTGGGATGTTTTACTATGATAAGGATGCTAAATAAATGAAAGTTAATGTTATCTGTTCAAATATGTTGCAGCTCAGACTCCTGCTCTGTGCTCCCAGAGGCTTAATTTTACTACTGATTTCGGTTTCCTCCCTTGTTGAAACATCGACTCCTGTCTGGAATACAGCTCAAGAGGCAGTGGGTGTCCATGTGGCCACGATTCATTCCTGAGACTTCAAGCTATGACCTTGGGAGTTATTACAGCCGAGCCCAATCCTGTCCTCAGCCCAGTTTTCACAAGGACACTCTACCATCTTGGGCCACTCGATAATGAGCAGGATTAGGAAAAGTGAGTGTCTTTCTCCGGATTAGAGCTGCTGAGGTCAGCTGTCGTGAATGTTCACTGCCCTTGCTGAGGTCAGGCCGGAGATTGAGCCAGGGACTTTCCTTGCTCAGATATGCACTGGATAAACACAATGAACCATGGGAGGAGCTCCTAGGAGAATTTGAGTAAACATATCACTGTACCTGACACATTGCAGTGCCTGAATCCTGCACAGAGTTCCAGTGTTCCCACTCAATTCCCATTCACTCTTGTTTGATATGATTGAGTAGCCACCGTGGAATGTATCGTTCATGGGTTAAATAATGGCCACCGATACTCGGCAGTCTGTTCCCAGGCCCCTCGGTGGTTATGAAAGGCAGCAGTTTCAGCCTTCGCATTTTCAACATGCTCATGGGATGGCATAGCTAACACATTCCCGCTATGCTTAAGTGTTTCTCTTAAAGGGAGAGAGGAATCTAGAGGGGGCACATTGATTTAAAATAATTCCCATTCTTCAGTGAAAAAAGGTATTTTTACAAAAGTACCTGCTAATATTGTTTTTAAATGGAGACATGCCTGGTAAATATTTGCTGTTTTTTTAAATGTCAACTAATATGTTTGTGTACATGTCATTTTTCGATATAGAATGGGAGAGTTGTTTGAGTAAAACATACCCCTCCCCTTTCACTTTCCATTCCTTTGTAAGCAGAGAGCGTGAAATATTTTGCCACAAGGTTTGGCTGAAGCAGAGCTCATTGTATTTTTAAAGGAAAATGGGGTAAATATTGAAGCAGAGGGTGATACAGGACTGTGGGGAGAGTGCAGAGCAGTGGGATTAGTTTTGGATTGCTCTAGCAAAGAGCCAGCACAGACATAATGGCCTCCTTCTGCGCTGTAAACGTCTATAGGTTTATCACAAGCAGAGATCAATAATCCCAAACCAGACTGCCACACATTGCCACTATCGCTGCTCTGGTATCTAGATTCTGCTTATTTCTCTCCTTTATGGACTATCCACACTATCCCCGGGCCCTGCTGCTAGCTCTGTGGGCACCTCGGCTGTTACTGCAGTCTATGATTGGTTTTCAAGAAGTATGGAGGTTATTTTTTTAACCCCTTTCTGCTCCTAAGACACTGATCCCTTGCAGGGATATGGTTCCACAGGCACCAGGTCTCATCCAAGTAACATATGTCGACAGCATCTTAGACCGTAGAGGAGATCATAGTCGAGCCCAACCCTTCCATCCACACAAATGCACTCTCTGATCGGGATCACAGAATAGAAATCAGGAGCAGGAATCCCAAGCACCAAAGCATTGAGGACAAATGTAGAACTTGAACTGCTGCTTCAGTTGAGACGTGCAATCCCAGCAAGACCTGGGATTGAATTTACAGCCATCTGTTTGGCGTATAGTTGAACTGATATACCTGTATAGGTACTTACACATCATCATAGGCAGTCCCTCGGAATCGAGGAAGACTTGCTCCCACTCTTAAAATGACTTCTTTGGTGGCTTAACAGTCCAATACGAGAACCACAGTCCCTGTCACAGGTGGGACAGATAGTCGTTGAGGGGAAGGGTGGGTGGGACTGGTTTGCCGCACGCTCCTTCCGCAGCCTGCACTTGATTTCTGCATGCTCTCGGCGTTGAGACTCGAAGTGCTCAGCGCCCTCTCGGATGCACTTTCTCCACTTAGGGCGGTCTTTGGCCAGGGACTCCCAGGTGTCAGTGAGGATGTTGCACTTTATCAGGGAGGCTTTGAGGGTGTCATTGTAACATTTCCTCTGCCCACCTTTGGCTCCAAGCATATTGCTAACTCGGTGCTCCCCTGATGGGAGTATGCACATTGAAGCAATTACAGCCCAAGGTATCTCTTGTATTGTTTTTGTTATTCTTTGATGGAAGATTCTAGAGGGTTTGGAAATAAAAATGGCAGCTAGTTATTACCACCAATATGAGTGATTATTCAGACATAGCAGTGGCAACGAACCTTCAAATGGGAGCAGAACCGGTTCTTGGCTCGGGCAGAGATCACATCTTCTAAATGGTATAAAATCGTTCTGACGAAGGGTCTTCAACCTGAAATGTTAACTCTTTTTCTCTCTCTGCACTACTGCCTGACCCGCTGCGTATTTCTAGCATTTTCTGTTTTTATTTCATAGAAATGGTAAGTGGTTTAATAGTTAACACATGCATAGTCAATGTCATCTCCTGGACTGGTTTTTATTGCCTGTGGGCGTCACAGAGGGAGTTCCAGTTTTTGCTCCCATTCTGGTCCTGGGTTTTTTCCTTTGCTTTTCCCAATAGTTTATTTGGCTGCAAGGGGTGGGGTGGTAGGAAGTGGTCGATTTTTCTCAATTATGCCGTAACGCACCATGTGATCTCATTCTGCTGATATCCTTTCCTTCAGACCATAGGATACCGCTCTAGGCCTAAGAAATGTTTGGCTTCACCCCCTCCTTCAAATTAAATTGTACCTGGATACTCTTTGCTGTATCAAGTTTTAGACTGAATAATGACTTGTTTTTTTCCATGAGTAAGTCCACAGATCTTTGAGTGGTGATAACATAAGAACATAAGTATTAGGAGCAGAAGTGGGCTATTCGGCCAATCGAGCCTGCTCTGCCATTCAATATCATGGCTGATCTCCCACCTCAACTCCACTTTCCTGCACTATCCCCATGTCCCTTGATTCCCTTAATATTGGCCCAGTATTGAGAAACCAGATGGTTTCGGATGGACAGTCGGTGATGTTAGCTTTGACAAGATTAACGAGACCAAACCAATGACTTGACCTTCAACCCCTCATCACTGCCACCCAGGGATCCAGACTGGATTTAAAAAAAAAATTTATTGTGTGGTCTGTTGGTCTATGATAGTCTTTATCAACACATTGGGTTTGACTCTGGAAAATCAGGAGTGGAAGATACTTCCCTGTTCAATTCCCGGTTTGTGATGAGTTTGCTAATCTCAGCTGGGATGTCGGTACAATTGGTCTCAGTGCTGCTGGGCAGAGAAAGAGAAAAATCAGCCAGGGTTTGCGCTCCTGATCGTTAGCTAGCATCCTCTGCTGGAAATCTGCATGGCTGGATGTTGGATGAGGACAGGATCAGCTGTGACACCCCCAAGGTTGATCAGCCTGTCAACACTCAATGTGAATAATGAGCACCTGGATAAGTTACTGGAGGATTGTTTGCCACCTATTGGCAGGATAGGTGTGCCAACGGCAGCGTTCTCTCTCAGACCAACATCCCCAGCATTGAGGCATTGACCACGCTTGATCAGCTCCAATGGACGGGCCACATTGTCCGCATGCCTAATGGCAAGACTCACGAAACAAGCGCTCTACTCCGAGCTCAGACATGGCAAGCGCGTCCCAGGAGGGCAGAGAAAACGCTTCAAGGACACCCTCAAAGCCACCTTAAAAAAATGTAACATTCCCACCGACTCTTGGGAATCTCTGGCCCCAGACCACTCAAAATGGAAGAGGAGCATTCGAGAAGGCACCGAACACTTTGAGTTTCTTCTTCGGGAGCACACGGAAGCCAAGTACAAACAGCGGAAGGTTTGTACGACAATGCAAGCACTACACCCACCCGTCCCTTCAACCACCACCTGCCCCACCTGTGACAGAGTCTGTAGGTCCCGCATTGGATTCATCAGCCACCTGAGAACTCATTAGTGTGGAAGCAAGTCATCCTCAACTCTGGGAGACTGCCTAAGAAGAAGGTGGAACTAAATGGTAACAAGAAGTCAACTACTTTGGGGCAGGGTTTGGGGGGGCGCCGGGGGTAACGTGTGGGGGAGTAGAAATTGGAAATGAAGATTGTGGAAAAAAAAACATGATAGTGTTTCCCCACAGCTGGGACAGGGATGTTGCCGGTCCCTTCAGTATGACTGCCAACAACCTGTTGGACTAGATTTTGAACGTACTGTCTGACAAAATCCAAAATGCAAAAAGGCTGCTTTGAAACAAATAAAAAGCCCATTTGTTCCACTTCTGTGTGGTATGATACGGAAATTTGAGGCTATTAACGTTTTTCCTCATTAGCAAAGGAAACTTCACATGATTCCATGGGTATCCTCTCTTACCCCCACCCCCCGATCTGGAGTCGGCTTTATCACGTGTGTGGCAGAGATACTCTGCTCTTCAGTTAACTGATTCAGGGGCGAATATGGAAGAGGACAGACTGCAAGAGAATTTCAGCTCACTCTGAGAATGTGATGCCCTCTTGTGATAAAACTGTGAATTACATTGAGGATAACTGCCTGTTCGTGCTAGAACAAACAAGCCTGAAGTTAAATAATTGACAAGTCCCTTATTCCAACATTCCTTCCTTGTTGATCTAAATGCTTAAACAATTTGGGATTTTTATTTTAGAATATTGTACAGTGATGATTGATTTTTAATGTCACATTGTTGCAGGTGTTAGACTGAGGCACTTTAAGGGATGTGATTAGTACCTATCCAATCATAATGGTTTTAACACAAAAAGCATTCTCAGCAAAGTATTTTTTTTAACTGTTTTTCTCCCCACCTCTCTCGAAGGCACTGCCTCATGTTGGATACACAGGTGCTGGCCACCCGCTACTACCTTGCCTAAATGCACGAGCTTAGGCAGTAACTGTTGGACTTGAGGGAGCATCACAACAGAACCTGATCATGTTCTTGCTTGGCATCTACACAGGTGCACTTCCAGAGCTGGAACATCGGCTCAATGGGTAATTGCATCAGTCAGTATGGTACCAACCAACACAGATCAGCGGGGCCCCATGTCAAATCTCCAGTCTATGCCACGTCAGCCAATTTCAGCCGCTATGGTGGTGACATTATTAAAATGACTTCAGTATCCACAGGCTAGGGAGAGAAGAAACTGAGTCAAGGTTCCCACTCCTGATCGCTGTCCCATGACCCCTGTTGGAAAGTGTGCAAAGGATGACAGATAAGGACAGGATCGGACTTGGTTGTGGTGCCCCATATGGTTGAACAGCCTGTTGATATCTGTACCCACTTGAGCAAGGCTGGTGGTGCAGGAAATGCACCCTGTTGTAAGTCACCACCTTCAGGAGAGAAGATGAGAATACAGTAAAATAATAGGAGTGTTTTAAAAGGAGCAGCTTCATCTCCAAGTTTAGATGATTATAGGAATTGGAGGAAACCTATTGGTTAGGAGATAGGAGACAGAGTAGGGATAGTGGGTATGTACTCCACTTGGCAAGATATGCCAAGTGGCATCCCCCAGGGATCTGTACTGGGGATGCAACTTTTCACTATGATGATAAATGACTTGGATGAAACAATAACGAACTGCATGTCTAAGTTTCCTGATGACACCAAGTTAGGTGGCACAGTAAATAGGGTAGAAGGGAGCAGAAAGTTGCAAAGGGGCATTGATAGATCAAGTGAGTGGGTAAAACTGTGGCAGATGGAGGTCAATGTGGGAATGTGCGAGGTCATCCACATTGGACCGAAGAAAGGTAGATCAGAATATTTTCTAAATGGCGAGAAGCAGGAACTGTGGATGATGAGAGATTTAGGGGTCCATCTACAGAAATGGCTAAGAGCGAGTGCACAGGTACAAAAAATAATTAAAAAGGCAAATTAAATGTTGGCCTTTGTCTCAGGGTCTGGAACACAAAGGAGTGGAAGTTATGTTACAGTTGTACAGAGCTTTGATTAGATCCTATCTGGAGCAATGCTTTCAGTTCTGGGCACCACAGCTCAGGAAGGACTACTGGCCTTGCAGGGGGTGCAGTGCAGATTCACCAGAATGATACCAGGCTAAGGGAGTTAAATTATGAGGACAGGTTGCATAGAATAGGTTTGTATTCTCTTGAATATAGGAGATTAAGGGTGATCTAATTAAGGTGTTCAGGATGATTGAAGAATTTGATAGGGTAGATATTTCCCCTGATGGGAGATTGCAGAACAAGGAGGCATAACCATAAAATCAGAGCGAGGCCATTCAGCGTGATATCAGAAAACACTTCTTCACACAAAGGAAATCTGGAACTCTGCTCCCCCCCCCCCCCCCCTCCCTCAAAAAGTGCTGTTAAAACCAGGTCAAGTGAAAATTTCAAGACTGAGATCGATAGATTTTTGTTACGCAAGGGTATTAAGGGTTACGAAACCAAGGTGGGTAGATGGAGTTAACATACAGATCAGACATAATTTAATTGAATGGCGGACAGACTCAAGGGGCTGAATGGCCTACTCCTGTTCCTGTGTGCCTAAGGTTTACTATAGTGTCATTTTAAATAGGATTATTTTGTTCCAGGGTGCCTGGTAAAGGGAACAGGCAAGTATCTGCAAGTGGCAAGCATCAAACATGTAGAGGCGGTCATCAGCGGGTTAGTCCCTCAGTCACTGTGATTTCCTGGACCCTGTTTAATTTCCCAGAGATTTTTCCTAAATTGGCCTGTGTTTTTTTGCCACTACCAGGAGATTGCAGGGCTGCGTGGGGAAGGATGGGTGGAGAAGTGCGGGGTGAGCGGGGGGCAGTAGGGGTGTGTAGAAGTTACAACGTGAAGTGGGGCAAGCTCCTTTCTTGTCCTTTTAGTACATGTGTATCTTTGTGCTGTATGTCATAAGTATGAGGTACCCCACCTCGTACCCCACTTTAACCATCTGCTGTCTGGTCTGCAGTGGTTGAGATTCTCTAACCTTCTCTGATAGTTCATCCCTTTACATTTGGGATCAGTCTTGTTGCTCTTCCCGTACTCCCTCCAATGCTTGGATATGCTTTTTACTGCATGGTAAAAAGCTCCAGCATATCCCCTGTACATTTGTACTCTCCTGCTCTGGTGATATATCCCACTAACTGATTTTTTTACATTGCTTTGCTACATTGTCTAGACATTGAAAGTGATTAATCTACTCCTGGGTCCATTCCTAAAAAGCTGAGAAATTATATAGGTGCCATTCTAAGTCTCCCTGTGTTAATTGGGTTTCATTTATTTTTATGCTTATAACATGTTTTGACCAACCTATTATTATTCTGCATTTATATTGGTGTTAAACTTCATTTGCCCTTTTTCTGCTCAATTGTATAACAGATCTAATTCTTTGCTACATCCTCTGTCTCTACTGCTCTACTTACGTAGTGTCAACAGGAGGTATGACAAGCTTAAGTTTGGTTTCATATGCAAGTTATTAATATTTATTGAAACAACAGGAATCCAAGCATTGGCACCTGCAGTATGTATCACAGTATCACTCCCCCAGTCTAATATTATTTACAAGTATTCTGTTTCCTATCTTTTAGCCAACTTCCTAGTCTCTTGCAGGTTTTACCTTGGGTTCCTGTGACTTTTAGTTTACTTAGAAGTTTTTCATACTGGGATATAAAGTGAGTGGGTGTAAGTTAGAGGTGACCGTGAGGGAGAAGGACAAGGGAGTGATCATCGATCAATCCCTCAAAGTTTCAATACAGTGTGAGGAGGCTACAGCCATGACTTACAAAACTAGGACCACAATAATAGGGTCATATAAGTCTTCGGTATGATTTCCTTTGGAATACTGTGACAATTTTTGGTCGCCCCATCTCAGAAGGACACTGTGACATGACAACAAGGATGATTTTCAGCCTGAAAGCATTGAGCAGTGAAGATCAATTTGATACCTTGGATTTGTACTCTCTGGAGAAACAGAGACCTCGAGGAGATCTGATCTACATAATTAAGATTATTAAAGGCATGGTTTATTTGAGGTGATGGGGACGCATAGAACTAATGGTCAGCCATATAGACTGAGGAAGCAGGGCATTAGGTGAATGTCCAGAAGTTTTACTTTTGCCACGGCTGATGGCTGCGGAAGAGAATTCCAGAGGAGGCGATAGACAGACTTCTAGGAAAAGAGGTGTAACATATGGAAGGCAAGATAGTCTGGACAATAATTCATGGGTTTAGGGCTTGACTGCAAACTCTCATGAGGGGTCGGAGAAGAATTTTTCGAGAAGAAACTTCTGAATTGGTTACAGATCTTTCTTTTACCTTTCCCAGGAGGGGTTGGTGTATGGGGATGAAATCAGCCACAGATGGGAATGAGCATTTATGGCGCTGAAGGCCTTTTCTCAGCCTCGATACATAAACTGCATCAAAAGCTTTTTGAAAGTCTAAATAAATTATCGCAGGGAATACCACCTCCACTGTTACTGTCTTTCAGATGGCACTACCCCCCTATTCATTTTTGGCGCATAGAATGTTTCCAGGTTTATAACTTTTGGCAACATTATGCTGCTGTATGGATTCATCCCCCACCAGTCTGTTAAAGAAAATAAATATTCTGAAATTTTAGTTCTGCCTCAGTAACCAAACCAGCAGGCCGGATCAAATGACCTTTTTGTTTTTATTAACTGCTTGCTGTTCTCCTGCACCTTTTTCTATTTTCCAGTGTTTTTAAATAATTATTTTCTTTTTAAACACAATAGTTTGGTTTAATTAAAATAAATGTTTATGTTTGGCTTGACATCAGCTGGTAATTGTTAGTATCGACGGTCATGGACTAAGAATAAATCATTCATTATTAAACTGCAAAGGATTAAAAATAAGTTAGAACAAAATTGTTTATCCATTAGATACATATAAAAGTAGTTAACCTGAACATCTGTTACTAAAGGAGAGTACTTGTGAGGGGAGTAGTGACTGACTCGGGTGGGGGGTGGAGCGATTGTTGAATGGATTCCTGCAGGACTCAGTGCTCGGACCTCTGCTGTTTCTAATCCACATTAATGACCTGGACATCGAAACCATATGTAAGTCGGTCAAATAATGGATGGCAACAACAGAGTTGGCAGATCAGTAGAACCAGAGGACACAGCAAAAGGTTTACAAAGAAACAAAGATCCTTCGAATTGCTCCCTCTACCACAATGGTGGGGGTCTTCAGTGGGGCAGAACTTCCACCCACCTGTTATTTGCACCCCGACTCCGGGGTCAGGGGCGTTACTTGTGATGTGATTGGACAGCCTTTCTCGGGTGGGATGGTGGAAACTCAGGTGGTGCAGTCTCAACCAAGGTCTTGTGGGTGCAAGTCCAGGACACAGAACGACCCATAATTCGGCACCAAATTGACAATCTCACAAAGATGGATTTGTCTGGAGAAATTCATCATGGTGCAGTCAGGGATACTCTTCTGAGGATGGACCATGTAGGAGCTTTGCATCAGATTATTCTGCAACGAATCCAGGAGCTCTTGATGCTAACACTGGGTGATAAAAGTGGAAAGTGCTCTATTCCAAGTAAGATCATCCAGCTGAAATTAAATATTAAGAAACAATAAATGAAAGTACGAGAGAGTATGGAAGAAAACGGAATTGAAATCAAGGCAGAGGCGAGCTAAACACAAAATCCTCTGCGCTAATGGACCTCTTGTGCCATTGCTCGGAGTACATTGGAGGATATGCTACAGGAACATTATACATGTCACATAAAATGTGTGACTGTGCTGATCAGGTTTAGATATGTTTAATTGACCTTTCCCTCAAGGCCATAAACTAGTAAATATGCACATCATGAGTTGGATTCTGCTGTTGAGGTAAAGTTGTGGATTGGCATGTGCTTGTAAATTACTGGTTCCAGGCAAAATTAAATTAACAGGAAATGTTTATTTTAAAATTCTCATTCTTGCGTTCAGATCCCTCCATGGGCTAGCATCTCTGTAACCTCCTCCAGCCCTACAACCATTCCGCCCTCTTGTGCATCCCCCACTTCCTTCCACCATTGGTGGCTATGCCTACAGATGTCTAGGCTCTAAGCTCTGGATTCTATCTCCAAACCTCTTTGCCTCTCCACCTCTCTCTCCTCCTTTAAGACGCTGCTTAAAATAACCTTTTTGAACAAGCATTTGGTTACCTGTTCTAACGTCTCTTTTTGTGACTTGGTGTAAATTTTTGTCTGATTATGCTCCTGTAAACACCTTGAGATGTTTTACTATGGTAAAGATGCTACATAAATGCAAGTTGTTGTTGACTACCTTTCTTTCTCTTGTTTAATACTTTTGAAACTTTAAAGTCTGAAGTCTGATGGATGCATGGAGCCCGCCAATAAGCCAGAGACGGGTTCTGAGCAAGGCTGGAGGGAGGGGGGGGCGGGTGCAATAGCGGGCGCAAAACCCAGATGTTTCAGCACATTGGGATGTCTGATTTCAACATAGATACCTAATTATCACTGTACTGCCGGGCTTTGCGTCTCCAATGTGCGTCAGCGCTTTTAACGACGCCTCACTTTGATGTACTGCTGAGGACAGCAGGGAGCAGGAAGGTCATCTTCCCCAGCAATCTGAAGAAGAAACCTTCTGCTGTTACCAAGAAGGTGTGCTTAGAGGTGACTGATGAAGTCAGAAGCAGGGGAATTGTGCCCTGTGCCGGCTTCCAGTTATAAGAAATCGTGGATTGGAAGAAATAACTTGAGCCAAAAAAGTCTTCAGACTGGTGTTAGAATAACTGGATAGATGCTTAGAATTTGCTCATGTTTTTGATTTCCTGCGGGTGTTATAACATTTAATGATTCATTCCATGGTACAATAGCTAAAGTTACTTCAACAGCATGAACATAAATAACTGATATCAAGCATCTGAAGGCCAAGAATGGGAGGATAAGGACAGGAAAGATGGGCCTTCAGAAAGTATAGACAGAATAGACATGTGGAGAGGAGCTGTGGAATTTCCTTCCTAAACCTCTCCTCCTCCTTACCTATCTCTGCTCCTGTAAGTCCCTCCTTACAACCTACCTCGTGGACTAGGCCTTTGTCTCCTTCTTAGGCTTAGTGTAAATCTTTGTCTGATTATGTTCCTGTGAAGCACCTTGGGACATCTTACTACATTAAAGGTGCTATATAAATGCCAGTTGTTATTGTTATGCTATCAGGGAAACACTCTGATTATTTGTAGGAGTGATGTACATCCAATTAAATGATTGTCACTCCGAATAAGTAACATTTGACTAGTCTGGCCTAATCCTCCCACCTCCCCCCCGCCCATAACATGAGCACCTTTAATAATACCATGTTTTTGTGAACAAAAGATTTGCCAAACCATTTTTTATGATGACTGCCACTTTAAATGACAAAGTGAATTCTGACAGATATGTTATTTTAACCAATAGTACGATGAGAACAAGAATTTTGTGAAAGCAAAACAATTGGTTTACCTAACTGAGTGACCTAGCTAAGGCCCAATCAAATGAAACTATGGACACAAGAAATATCAACCCACTTCATTTGAGCAGCTCTTGCTTAAAAATCGGAAATGGCCAGAGACACACAGCTCCACCTTGTGGAAGGAAGATCACAGTGCAAGTATCAGCTGCAGTTTTAATAGTAAACAAACCATATGGAAGCTAAGAAACTGTTCAATTAATTTCTGTTAAAACTGGTGAATTGGCCGTGGCATGCCCACAGTTAGTTGATGAATATACAAGAAGTCCTTTTGTATACAAGAAGGCAACAAGTGGTTAGGATTTGGAATGCATTGCCTGATAGGGTGGGGGAAACCAATTCAATAGTAGCTTTCAAAAGGGAATTGGATGAATACTTGAAGGCAAAAAAAAATGGCATGGTTATGGGGAAAGAGCGTGGGAGTGGGACTAACTGGATTGTTCTAAGAAAGAGCCGGTGCAGATTCGATGGTCCAAATGGCCTCTTTCTGTGCTGTACTATTCAGTGATTACAAGGCGACAGAATTGAGAGACTTCAGAAACTCACTCCACTGTGCCATCTAGTGGCCAGAGCCTGTAACTATATTGTGATAACTGATAATGTAAAATTGAATGGGAAATATTGACATAGCAATTTAACGTGGTAAATGTTGACAACAGGAAGTAAGGTTTGTGTGACAACAGGAAGTAAGGAAGTAAGACAGGAAGTGTGCATCTCAAGAATTTTAATCATGTATGGATGTAAACTGCATAACTGTAACTTACAATAATCCACTGGTTAGACTATTTTGTTAAAACATTTCTGTTGGTAATAGGGAACAGAGGCCAGGAGCTAGAATAATTGACTTGGGAAGAAAAATTGGCTACTATTTCTCTCTAGACCCACACAAAATGGCATCCAATGGACTCCTTTGATGGTAAGTACTCGGTCACTATGTCCAAGAACATCTCAGATTTGTATAAGGTGATCTGAGTTGGGGTAGTTGTATGGACACCATGATTGGCCTCATTGTCCCTGTGATTATGAGAGGGGAAAATGAAACCGGCTTCCCACATCTGATCACTACAGTTACTCTTGTTGGAAAGCATGTGTGTGTAGATGTCAAATCAGGCTCATTTAGAGTCACCGAGGGGACTTAGAGGCTGAAATTGCCCCTTTTTGCACCTCCAGGAGGTGCTAACAGGGCGCAATGGCTTTTTTGCCCAGCAGCGGGCGGCAGTAACACTCTGGGCGAAATTGCCCCGGAGATTTTGGGGGCAATTTGCCGGTAGCGCCATGCGCGCCGACCCCTTTGCGGCCCGTGGGGGAATTTGCCCCATGGGCCATGAAGCTGGCGTGGGCCGATGTCAGCGCCAACTTCACAGGACGTTGCTATCTGCCCGGGGCATCCCTTAAAGGGGAGGCAATGTGCACCCCGGGCCACCATTTTATTATGTCGGCCAACTCTTCGGTCGGCGCTACAATGGGTGCCTTTTGGGTGCCGGGCTGCTGGCCCAGTGTCGGGCACCGAAGGGCCTGCAGAGTGAACAGCGGCCCTCCCCTTTAATTGAAGGGAACTGGCGTTGTAGCGCAAAAGCTCCATCTCGTTTGAGGGGCTCAAAGCCCAATTGCACACCTGGGCAGGACTTCTGGCCCGAATGGTAAATGCCTCCCAAATCTTGTACTGTTTCAAATCCAATTAATCTACATTAAAGGTCTAAAGATCCAAGTCTTTTCAACAGGGCTCCATTTCTTTTTATCCCAACTTGTGGTTTTCAGCTCATGCTCATCATCCATTTGTTGCAAGATCAGAGAGCTCCAAAAATTGTCATTATTTCCTTATTGCTTTGTTCAAACACCATTGTTTGCAGCCATTGTCAGTCAATATAACCAAAATCTTTATGAAACTGATGCGCTACATTACAAGAAGTGACAGTCACCATGGTAGTGATTTCACTACAAAGTGTTTCATTCTGAATGTTCCTTTGGGAGGAATACCCTAAACAGTTGGGGAAAAGTACTGTCATTTTTATGCACTAGCAAATTGAACTGGGCAGTATTAATAGGGCTCCATTTTAAATACTGGCCTGCGTTACAAACTGGTGAGGAATTTATGTCCCTTGAAATCATTTGCAATTTAAGTGTTCCTGAGAAAAGTTGGTTGCAGAAAGTTATTTGTTGTTGGACTGCCTCAGGCCTAAAGAACCATTTTTATGGGTGAGGAAATAGATGGTGCCTGCTCTTGGCAGGGCTGCTACGTACCACTTATTTCACAAAATGTTAGGAAGCTCGTGGCAAGACCACGCTAGATTAGCAGCCTTGTTCTTTTTGGAATTAGGATACGTCTGTTAAAAGCCAAGTTGATAGTCAAACTTTACCGTACTGCAATTTATCAGTTTTTATTCATTGGATGTGGGTGTTGCTGGCAAGGCCAGCATTTATTGCCCATCATAATTGTCCTTGAGAAGATGGTGGTGATCCACCTTCTTGAACCGCTATAGTCCATCTGGTGAAGGTTAGGGAGGGGGTGCTGTTAGGGAGGGAGTTCCAGGATTTTGACCCAGTGACGATGAAGGAACGGTGATATATGGTGTGTGACTTGGAGGGGTCATATCTGAATCCGGTGCCTAGGTTGATGCCGGATGGTCCATCTGGTTTTATTGTTATTGTTTTCCTAGTGAGTTAATATAACTGAATGATTTGCTAAGCCATTTCAAAGTGCAGTTAAGAGTCAACCACAATGCTGTGGGTCTGGAGTCACATATAGGCCAAACTGGGTAAGGGCAGCATATTTCCTTCCCTGAAGGACATTAGTGAACCAGATGGGTTTTTATGACAATCCGGAAGTTTAACGGTCACCATTACTGATACTAGCTTTTTATTCCAGACTTATTTAATTAACTGAATTTAAATTCCCCAGCTGCCAGTGATGGGATTTGAACTCGTGTCTCCGGATCATTAGTTCGGTAATATAACCACTATGTTACTGTTCCCTTAAATTGTGGTTTATTTATTTGTTTATTCCCCCTCTTTTATAATAATAATTATTATAAAGCAGGAAATGTGAATGATTTTGAACTGGGGTTAACATTGAAAAGGCTTTCCTCATATGACCACTAGCTGAACATGGGGTCAGTTTGTCCGCAAGAATGGAGACAAGATTGTTTGATCTGCTAATCAGGTAGGGGCGGGTGATGTATTGTTTCCAACATTAAGCAGTTCCTTGGTATGTAAGGCCACAACAAGATATGAACATATGCTCTGCAAGCACCTCGATGCTGAAGAGGTTCTATTGTATCTTTGAGTTCTGTTGTATGACAGTTCTATACCAAAGGACTCTGAGGCTGAGCCAATTGTTCCCTCAGACCAACTATATCACCAGGTCCACCTAGTGAGACAAAATTCCGTGAGTGTAAAGATATAAGCTTGCTTAAAAAGCTCAAGTAAAGGACTCTTGAGAAAAGAACATGAACAATCTTGAAACAACTTGTTGTGTTGAACTTAGAAAACTGTTTAATAGACCAGTAAAAGTTAAGCACTGTATTGTTTTCTATTTACATCATCATCATCATAGGCGGTCCCTCGAACGAGGATGACTTGCTTCCACACCAAAAGGGATGAGTTCATAGATGTTTCAATGGAGGACCCGATATTCCAGTTCTGAACTCAAGGGGTGGAAGATGCCTGTGCGTGGATTTTTTTTACGTGTGGTGACCGTTGCACATCAGCCACCACATGGGCTTGACAGAGCTAAGCCTTTACCCAGTGGCAAGGGTAAACCACGACAACTGGAGACCTGCTCTGCTGCACTATTTACATATGATTACATAGGATATACAGCACAGACACTCGGCCCAACCAGCCCATGCCGGTGTTTATGCTCTACTCGAGCCTCCTCCCATCTTTCCTCATCTAACCCTATCAGCATAACCCTTTATTCTCTTCTCCCTCATATGCTTATCTAACCATCCCTTAAATGCATCTATACTTTTCGCTTCAACCGCTTCTTGTGGTAGCGAGTTCCACATTCTCACCACTCTCTGGGTTTGGAAATTTCTTCTGAATTCCCTATTTGATTTCTTGGTGACTATCTTATTTTGATGGCTCTAGTTATGATCTTCCCCACAAGTGGAAGCATTCTCTCTGTATCGACTCTTTTCATGATTTTAAAGACCTCAGCCTTCTCTTTTCAAGAGAAGAGACCCAGTCTGTTCATCCTTCCCTGATAGGTATACTCTCGCATTTCTGGTATCATCCTTGTAAATCTTCTCTGTGCCCTCTTCAGTGCCTCTATATCCTTTTTATAACATGGCAACCAGAATTGCACTCAGTACTCCAAATGTGGTCTAACCAAGGTTCAATACAAGTTTAGCATAACTTCACTATTTTTCAATTCTATCCCTCTAGAAATAAACCTTTGGTTTGCTTTTTTATGGCCTTGTTAACCTGTGTCAATACTTTTAGTGATTTGTGTATTTGTACACGTAGATCCCTTTGCTCCTCTACCCCATTTAGATTCTTATTTGATGATTCAATTTGCTTCTGTGTATGTTTCTTCCAATAACAATTTATAGTTTCGCCCAGGATGTACGCCCCTGATTTT
Source organism: Pristiophorus japonicus (assembly GCF_044704955.1). Taxonomy (NCBI): domain Eukaryota; kingdom Metazoa; phylum Chordata; class Chondrichthyes; family Pristiophoridae; genus Pristiophorus; species Pristiophorus japonicus. Next base: position 119,240,261 of record NC_091980.1, read on the forward strand.
ATCAGGCACCATGTGCACCGCAGAACCTGCTGGTGGCAGGTGCAGGTCACTAGATATGATGCCCGACCTCACAAATTCAATGCCTAGTACACCGACTTTATCCACATGCAGTTTTTCTGAGTCAAAGGAGGCAACACCTTTAATGGAACTCTAGTCTTAATTGGAATTATCGTTTGATAAAGTACCACACTGAATTTCTTGAGTTTCGGCAAAGCTCCAACTCCATCAACACAACTCATCCATGTAAAATGGTGGCAAGACAGCTCAATGGGCCTGACCTGATTTAGTCTAATCCTTAATGCAATGTTGCTGTTGTGCATTGGTGTTTTTTTTGATCCAATACGTTTATCTACATCTGCTGTTGACATCTTGCATAGCTTGGTTTGTCTGTGCATGTCTGCATTTTCGCTAAAGCCTTTAGTTTGTGAGGCAAAACATTCCAGATGTCTTTGCAGTTTGCTGATGCATAATAAGTTTTAGCTGATAAAGTTGGCAGGATGGGAATCCCTTTTATTGTTACCACCGTATTGTATGGATTGGATAAGGAGTACGAGGGACAAAGCCTTCAGGTTCAATGACACTTCAAGCCAATGTGTTGGCTCTCATCGATACCTGTATTTATAGACCATGACAATCCTTCCTGGGTATATCAAAGCAGACCTACTTTTGCCACCTGTACTTCATTGTCAAGGCTGTCACCAAGCTATGTCATTTGTTGTGGGTTGACTTACAGAAAACCTCAAGGACTGGGACAGAAGTTGAATTGCCATATTTTTATGTCTGCTAGCACATACTGCCTTTCTGAGGTCCTACCCCACAAACACTGTCCATACGAAGGATAAATAAAATCAATAGTTATTTAATATTTACATCAGTTTTGTGTTCTAAATCCTATCACCATGCTTCTCCTTAGTGACTTTCCTTGACTTACTATATAATTTAAGGTCATGTCTAAGGTGTAAGAATTCCACGAAAACATCGACAGCAAAAACAAACTTTTCAACTTTAAATTTTGGACTTTGCTTTTGGACACATTTTCTGTTACTGCAGAGGAGCAGAACAGCATGATTTGGGACAGGTCCAAACATGTTCCACAGGAATACACATCAGATGGGCAGGGATGGGTCAATGGCTGAATGTAGGAAAGCATCGCAGGAAGGAACCTAATGGAGGACCCTTTTTCATGTAATCAGTGAGCTATCAACAAGGTTGGTCGGTGCTCATGACACAAAGGAAGCTCTTTGACCACCCAGACTGGTTGGAGCCTTATCGAGGAAACAGCCCAGTAACAAAGGATCAGGCCGAAGACATGATTTTGCTCTTTTAGTTGTACTGCCACAGGCGAAGGACAGTTGAACTTTTGGCGCGAGAAAAACCATTTTGCAGGTATAAAAGTGGTTTTGGCTGCCATCTCTCTCTCCCCTCTTTTACACCTGCTTGTGTCGTTCAACGCACAAGGACTGAGCACTCCGTCTGGGATGGAGAGAAGAAAAATCATCGACGAGCAAAGAGAGCCTTGCTATTTCGACTGGGAAGCTGACCTTGAGACTGGATTAGAATACCACAGATTGGTACAGAACCAGAATATACGTAAACTTGCGCAAAACATAAAAACAGATAGTAAAAGCTTTTACCGATATATAAAACGGAAAAGAGTGACTAAAGTAAATGTTGGTCCCTTAGAAGATGAGAAGGGGGATTTAATAATGGGAAATGTGGAAATGGCTGAGACCTTAAACAATTATTTTGCTTCCGTCTTCACAGTGGAAGACACAAAAACCATACCAAAAATTGCTGGTCACGGGAATGTGGGAAGGGAGGACCTTGAGATAATCACTATCACTAGGCGGGTAGTGCTGGACAGGCTAATGGGACTCAAGGTAGACAAGTCCCCTGGTCCGGATGAAATGCATCCCAGGGTATTAAAAGAGATGGCGGAAGTTATAGCAGATGCATTCGTTATAATCTACCAAAATTCTCTGGACTCTGGGAGGTACCAGCAGATTGGAAAGCAGCTAATGTAACGCCACTGTTTAAAAAAGGGGGCAGACAAAAGGCAGGTAACTATAGGCCGGTTAGTTTAACATCTGTAGTGGGGAAAATGCTTGAAGCTATCATTAAGGAAGAAATAGCGGGACATCTAGATAGGAATAGTGCAATCAAGCAGACGCAACATGGATTCATGAAGGGGAAATCATGTTTAACTAATTTATTGGAATTCTTTGAGGATATAACGAGCATGGTGGATAGAGGTGTACCGATGGATGTGGTGTATTTAGATTTCCAAAAGGCATTCGTTAAGGTGCCACACAAAAGGTTATTGCAGAAGATAAAGGTACGCGGAGTTAGAGGAAATGTATTAGCATGGATAGAGAATTGGCTGGCTAACAGAAAGCAGAGAGTTGGGATAAATGGGTCCTTTTCGGGTTGGAAATCGGTGGTTAGTGTGTGCCACAGGGATCGGTGCTGGGACCACAACTGTTTACAATATACATAGATGACCTGGAAGAGGGGACAGAGTGTAGTGTAAAAAAATTTGCAGATAACACAAAGATTAGTGGGAAAGCGGGTTGTGTAGAGGACACAGAGAGGCTGCAAAGAGATTTAGATAGGTTAAGCGAATGGGCTAAGGGCTAAGGTTTGGCAGATGGAATACAATGTCGGAAAATGTGAGGTCATCCACCTTGGAAATAAAAACAGTAAAAGGGAATATTATTTGAATGGGGAGAAATTACAACATGCTGCGGTGCAGAGGGACCTGGGGGCCCTTGTGCATGAATCCCAAAAAGTTAGTTTGCAGGTGCAGCAGGTAATCAGGAAGGCGAATGGAATGTTGGCCTTCATTGCGAGAGGGATGGAGTACAAAAGCAGGGAGGTCCTGCTGCAACTGTACAGGGTATTGGTGAGGCCGCACCTGGAGTACTGCATGCAGTTTTGGTCACCTTACTTAAGGAAGGATATACTAGCTTTGGAGGGGGTACAGAGACGATTCACTAGGCTGATTCTGGAGATGAGGGGGTTACCTTATGATGATAGATTGAGTAGACTGGGTCTTTACTCGTTGGAGTTCAGAAGGATGAGGGGTGATCTTATAGAAACATTTAAAATCATGAAAGGGATAGACAAGATAGAGGCAGAGAGGTTGTTTCCACTGGTCGGGGAGACTAGAACTAGGGGGCACAGCCTCAAAATACGGGGGAGCCAATTTAAAACCGAGTGGAGAAGGAATTTCTTCTCCCAGAGGGTTGTGAATCTGTGGAATTCTCTGTCCAAGGAAGCAGTTGAGGCTAGCTCATTGAATGTATTCAAATCAAAGATAGATAGATTTTTAACCAATAAGGGAATTAAGGGTTACGGGGAGCGGGCGGGTAAGTGGAGCTGAGTGCACGGCCAGATCAGCCATGATATTGTTGAATGGCGGAGCAGGCTCGAGGGGCTAGATGGCCTACTCTTGTTCCTAATTCTTATGTTCTTATCTTCTCATTGGGAGAAGCAGCGAGTAAGCCAGAGGGGTAAATGATGAGCATTTATCCCAACCCACACATCTTTAAGACCACCGCATAGTGTGAAGGGGTGTCGTGTGTCCCAGCCAAGCCTTAGGGGTGTAGTGGGGAGGTTTTAGCATGGATCATAAGTGTACACACAATTCTGTTGGACAGATTTGGTGGTGCACTTTTGAATCCGAGCAGGGGTGTTTTAGTCGTGGATACTTCGCATTAGGGGCCTGTTCAGATGGGCCAAGGTTGTGTGTTGTATTGTTTGTTTATTTGTTTTACACCACCAGGGTGCATTTTAAAGGGTTCAGGTGTGTGCTTTAAACTTGAATAAAAGCATTGTGACAGTTGAGACTGAAAGATCTGGCTATAACTGTGTATTTCTGTTCACCACAGTGTCTAGAACTGTTGTAAGGGAGGTGATTCAAAACCACCAAGGGCAAAACCACTTACAAGTGGTCCTTTAGTGGCAGGAGCAACTGTAGTTGCACGCTTCTGTTGGATATTGTAGCCCTGTGGGATAGTGGTGACCTGTTACCTCTAAATGCAAACACCATATCCAACAACACAATGACTGCCAGCACCCGCTTGCTCTCATGCAACCTGAGAGAAACCTACCTCATCTGCCCCTTCTGCCACACTGCAGGTGTTGGGGACCCAAGCTGGCTAGCTAGCGATGTACACGATAACAATCTGTATGGTATACGCCACCGCAGGTCGGGAGGATAAAAGAGCATACCACTGCAGCTTCCTGTGCGAGCTGCTACAAATGTGCGACAGCTTCGAAGTGGGCGAATGGATGATGTCATCAAAACCCAGGTCGCCATTTGGAGCGTGGGCAGGAATATTGGCAGGGCCCTGGTACAGCGGAGGAGCGGTGAGAGATCGTGGTGGAGGTGCGGCAAATGTTTTTGTGGCGGAGGAAGAGTGAGAGATCGTGGCAGAGGTACGGCGAATGTTTGTCGCGGAGAAACGGCAAGAGATCATGGAGGAGGAATGGTGAGAGATTGTTGCGGAGTTGCGGCGAATGTTTGTGGCGGAGGAGCGGTGAGAGATCGTGATGGAGGAGCGCTAAGATTGTGCCAGAGGTGCGGCAAATGAAGGTACGGGGCCCAGAAGAGCTGAGGGCCCAGAGGCAGCACGGGCCAGCCCACAGTGTGATATGTGTGCGCGCTAAGTCCGTGCAGCAGAGAAGGTCTCCAGTTGTCCTGGTTAACCCTTGCCATTGGATAAAGGCCTAGCTCTATCAAGCCCATCTGGTGGCTGATATGCAACAGTCACCAGACGTTAAAAAAATTCATGCACAGGCATCTTCCACCCCTTCAATTGGAGTTCAGGACTGGAATATCGGGTCCTTCATTGAAACATCTGTGAACCCATGTGGATGCAAGACATCCTCATTTGAGGGACCACCTATGATGATCTGCCATGTGGGTTAAGCCCATCACTTACTCTGCCAAATTCAGCAGCAACAAACTGATCTAAATGGATGTCCAAGGTCTCCGTGTTCATGAAAGTTGGTCTGTGCTGGTTCCCTCTGTGTTTTGAGCCTTCCCTGCAGATGGCTGTGAAGATGCATTTGAGTAAACCTCTCACACCTGACTGCGGTAACGTGAACTGTAGACATACAAAATTGGACAGGAAAAGACCAGCTGGTCCATTCAGCCGGTCACATAAAGCTATGGTGTAACTGAGCATCATCATCCCCAACGTCCCCATACTTCCCCCCCACCCCCCCCCCCCCCCACCCACTAGCAACTCTGTTAGCTCCTCCACGTTATCTGTCAGCTGCTTCAGGTGAAAACAAAAAATGTTGCAACGCCCTTTTGCTCCAGCATGAACTCCAGTCTGAAGGGAGGCCCTATATTATAATGAATGAACTTGCATTTATATAGCAGCTTTAATGGCATTCTAAAGTCCTTCACAGCCACCGAATGACTTTTGAAGTGTTGCCACTGTTATGTGGATAAACATGGTGCACAGCAAGGTCCCACAGACAGCAATGAGATCCATGACTGGATAATTTATTTTGGCACAGCTGGTTGAGGGATAAATGTTGGCCGGGATATTGGGTGAACTCCCCTGCCTTTTAAATAGTGCCATGCAATTGTTTACATTCTCCTGTGTAAGCAGGCAGAGCCTCAGTTTAACATTACATCTGAAAGACAGCACCTCCAAGATTCCCTTAGTACTGCACTGAAGTATCAGCCTAGATTAGGTGCTCAATCTTGGAGTGGGGCTTGAACCCACAACCTTCTGACTCAGAGAAAAGAGTGCTACCAATGAGCTAAGCTTACACTACCAACATGATCCTTTGTCTGTGCAGCTGATACATCATGCGGTTGTCAGCTGCATCAGGCCTTTGCTGTTGTCTTCTACCAGCTCCACCTGCTCCCTTTCGTTTGAGACTTTGTAAATAATGCTTCTTCCACAAGTTCACTACCTACATTCTCCAAGGTGATAGGATTTGTGCTGGTACTTACAAGGGTGGATTAATGCATGGGACTATGGAAAACATGCCCAGGGGCCCCTGGTAAAACTCACCGTAATACAGAATAACTGTATACAACTGCTGGATAAAAACTCTAGCATTTAAAAATACTGTCATAAGGGGGCGAGGCAGAGTCAACGCAATATAAATACTGACAGTGGTGTGTAAACATTCTACAGGCCTGCTTCTTCATGCATTTGTTTTTAATGGATGTGGGGAGGGAATTGTGCAGGGGTTGCTGAGGGGCCCTGAATGTTTTTAGTGCCCAGGGTCCCAAGAATTCGTAATCTGACTCTGCGTTTAGCAGTCCCAGCACAGAGGCCGGACTGTATGACTCAGTACCATTATTAAGCAAGGCAGGCGCACACTGAGCTATCAATGAAGCTTCTCTTTGCAGTTCATCAGAAATCTGTAACTGCACAAACTCCATTAGACTACAAAGGTCATAAACTCACTGGGTCTGATTGATTTCAACGAAGAGAATTTTACCAGCAGCAGCGTGTTATCCAGTTTCTCAACGAATAGCGCTCACTCAGTTTTTCTGAAAGAGTTCCAGGATGGATTTGTGGTTTGGGTTGGCGTTCGTGTTCTGCTGAAGGGTATGTGGAAAAAGTACCTGGTATTTTCCAATCCTGACACTGTCTGGAAAAAGCTGCAGCTTGACAGAATTTGCTTTTAATTGATGAATACATTTCACACACGTACATCATATCATATTCAGGGGAATACTGGCTGGATTTAATCAGTTTGTTATATTTGGCAATTTAAATGCTATTTGCAGTGACTCTTCAAGCATTTCATTTCAAAATACCTTTATCAATAAAGTCAGTGATTAGGGAAGCAAAAGCAGAAAACTACTTAGCAGGAAACGTGAAATGGGTTCAAATCCAGCACAGTTTGGTGAAATGAAAGTCTCCTCTTTCTCCAGTGGCTGTAAGGGTCCTAAATGAAATGAGTTTTGACTAGTCTTGAGCCAGTTCTTCATACAAAATTGACCATAATTTGGCATTGGTTGTTACTGAACAGGCATACTTATTCATGGGAATGGCTGTGCAGCAGAGGAGTTCTTCTATTGTTGCGGTTTGACAAGGAGCCTGCTTCTAACCTGTGCTACACCAACTCAGAATGGTTCATGGGGCAATATAGAGGGAGTTTTTTTACTCTGCATCTAAGCCCTGTCGTATGTGACCTGGCACCATTTGATGGGACAATGTAGAAGCTTTAGTCTGCATCCGGCTGTACAATAGAGGGACTGCCTATGATGATGATGATCTGGCCTGGGTTGTTTGATGAAACAGTAGGGGGAGCTTTACTCTACAACTATGTTGGAAATGAGCTGAGTGCTTGGTGCTGATGGTGAGTATAAAAAGTAGGAATGTGTGTGATTCCCTCACATGATATCCTTCTACTTACAAAAAGAAATTGAGGAAAATTGTTTAAGTTGAATTTATCCAATTTCGCTTAGCCATAATTGGCAGAGAATAGCTTTGACCAAATGCTTAAGAAAAAAGTTACCACTCAGTAGAGGCTAGGTCAATTGAAAATTTCAAAACTGAGATTGATAGATTATTGTTAGGCAAGCGTTTTAAGGGTTATGGAACCAAGGCGGGTAAATGGAGTTAAGATATAGATTAGCCATAATCTAATTTAACGGTGGAACAGGCTCGATAGGCTGGATGGCATGGCCTACTCCTGCTCCTATGTTTTATGTCTAGATCTTCTAATGATGGTTGAAATCATTCAATTAACTGACTCATTGAAGCAGACCATCAGTACAATTTTCATATGTTTATTTTATTTTTAAGTTTTATTGTCAAGCTAGTGCCAGCTGTGGCTCAGTGGGTAGCACTGTTGCCTCTGAGTTAGAAGGTTCTGGGTTCAAATTCTCCTCCAGAGGCTTGAGCAATAAATCTAGGCAGACACTCCACTGCAGTACTGAGGGAGTGTTGCACTGTCAGAGGTGCCGTCTTTCAGATGAGACGTTAAATCGAGGCACCGTGTGTCTCAGGTGGACATAAAAGATCCCATGGCACTATTTCAAAGAAGAGCAGGAGAGTTATCCCCGGTGTCGTGGCCAATATTTATCCCTCAATCAACATAACAAAAACAGATTATCTGGTCATTATCACATTACTTTTTGTGGGAGCTTGCTGTGCGGAAATTGGCTGCCAGGTTTCCTACAATACAATAGTGACTACATTTCAAAACAACTTCATTGGCTAAAAGCACTTTGGGATGGCTGATGGACGTGAAAGACGCTATATAAATGCAAGCTTTTTTTTTTAGCTCTCCTGATGGATCAGTTAGTAAAAATAGTGTGTAACCAGCACAAGATCAGTGCATTTAGGAGAGGAGGGAAAAGAGTTTTACACAATCCGGTGAAGTTTGTCAGGAATTTCGAATGATTATAGAGTTAAATTACCAATTTGAGTACCCCAGATATTCGGATCACATTCTCCTCATTCTTATGTTATTACAAGAATTTTTTTTTGTTCTTTGGGAGTTTAAATTCTATGGATTAATTCAATAAATAACCTGAAATTGTTGTGAAAAACATGCATGAAAACACAGTGAAATTGGTTTGGTTCTGTTGTATAGTCAATCCCCAGACAGGTGCTGGATGCTGCTGTAGGACTGTATTGATACCTGTATTGATTAAACAAATTGAGTTTTGCAAACTACTACATTTTGTCACATTCCACAATGGGTCAATAATGTACTACAGGAGTAGGCCATTCAGCCGCTCGGGCCTGCTCCATCATTTCATTTTATGTAATGATCTGTACTACAACTCCATTTACTCATCTTTGACCCATTTCACTTGATACCCTTCCCCAACAAAAATCTATCGATCTCCGTCTTAAAAGCTCCAATTGAACCAGCATCCACAGCATTTTGTGGGAGAGAATTCCAGATTTCTACTGTCCTTTGTGTGAAAAAGTGCTTCCTGACTTCTCTCCTAAATGGCCCAGCTCTAATTTTATGATCTCACCTCATTCTTGATTCCCCCATCAGAGGAAATAGTTTATCTTTATCTACCTTATAGAATCCTTATAATAGTTTAAACACCTTGATTATTTCATCCCTCAATCTTCTATACTCAGGGAATACAAGCAAAATTCATGCAACCTATCCTCATAATTTAACCCTCTAAATCCTAACGTCAATCTGGTGACTCTGCCTTGCACACCCTCCAATGTCAATATATACTTCCAGAGGTGCAGTGCCCAAAACTGAACACAGTATTCAGATGGGGTCTGACAAAGGCTCTATACAACTCAATTACCAATTTTTAACTGAGCTACACAGACCAGAGCATCCCTAATTTAATCCCTAATCTCTGCTGAGTTGGGTGCCATCAGCCTGGGCAACAGTAGCAACTCTACCATTGGTCTATGCAGCTGTGGGCTAGGGAGGGGAAAATCAGCCAGGGTTTCCATTCCTGATTGCTATCCTCACTGGAAATGCACATTTTTGTACGGGGACACTGGGTGAGAACAGGATCAAGCTTGGCTGCGATGCCCTCTGTGGTCAAGTAGCACATGAAGATTAGCCACGTGGGAGACATACCAGAGGCCAACTGGCAGCCACCTAACTGAACCCCAGCAAGAGTCAGCACCATAAGGAGTAGAGTGGAAAAGATGAGAGAAACATGTCAAAGGTAGCTTCAGTCACTTGAGTGTGTACAATGAAAAACCATGTTTTTATGGTCACTCCTACAAGTTCAGAATTGACATTCTGAAATGTGCATATATTTTAATATCAGCAGTACATTATTATTATTCATTAACGCCCAAAAACTTAGAGTAATTTAGCATTAATGATTCATTCAGAAAATTGAAGATGCATTTGTTGACCTTGAATAGACCTCAATGGACAGAGATGGAGTTCAAAGACAGAATTTCCAAAAACACATTGATTCCAATCAGGATTGGTAAGATATGTTGCTAAAAATGAAATCCTCCATTTTAAAATTTGATTTATTCCTTCCCATGCTGAGTACTGTTCCCAATCAACTACAACCTTTAACGTAATAAAATATCCTAACGCACATCACAGGAACAAAAATTGTCACCGAGCCAAAGTAGATACTGGGACAGGTGACCAAAAGCTAGGTCAAAGAGGTAATCTGCTGTCAGGACTCCACCCGTGTTGCTTTTATGCCAGTTGTTAGAATGTTTATGGGAGAACACTGGGATGACTCATCCGCAGATTCTCTTCTCCATTGGGAAATGCCTTGACCTGTACAATATCTATTACTCATTTAATTCCAGTAACGGTGTAGTAATGTCACATATTAAATTGGTTGGTGCATTGGTCATCACCACGACTGATTGGAACATCTAAGTTATCAGAAAAAGTCACAACTGAGAAAAGGCCATCCTTCTGATATTCTAACTCTCCCAGCGTAGCATCTATTTGGATTTTGGATGTGTCTCCGCTGCCTTATCTGGCAGGTTATCCCCAATATTTATCACTCTTCGAATAAAGACTTTTTCTGCTATATATCTGGTTTAAATATACTTTTCATGAATTTAACTTTGGCTAGGAATTTCCTCGGAGTTGCTCTCGCTCTGTCACTGTAACTTCACCGGAAGAACAATGGTTTAGATGCATACACATGGTTTCCCCTGTACTTCTGGCAAAATTATGGCAGCGGCGTGCGGGCAGCTGCAAGGAAATTTCCCTTAATGAATTTATAAAGTTCATGATAAAATGGACGTCCTTGCAGCAATTCTATTCTAGGTAGAGGAAGAAGAGAAAAATTAATTGGGTGTCCCACCAATGTCATTGGGTGACCAGAGCACATTTCCGCCCGATTTGTGGCACAAATGAAAATCGGCCCCAATATTGTATCTATAATCGAAGCAATGAGTCTGCTCCCAATCTCTTTGAGACTTCATATGCCAATTCTGTTTCCTTCATTATATACTTATGCTTTATATTCTTTTTACCCTGTATCAGTTACCTTACATTTTTCAGTATTAAATGTAATTTGCCAATTGTCTGCCCAATTGTGCAACAGATCTAAATCCCTCTGTAAATCATTAACTGCATTCCTGCTATGCTCTCTGTTTTACTGTCACCTGCGAATTTAACAAAGTTACAATTGATTTATGCATCTAGGTCATTCCAACAATGTTCTGCATAGCTTTATCCTCCCCCCCCCATCCCAAACAAAATGAACGCGAGTCAAACGTAAATTGTATTTCTCAAAGAAACACTGCTAATAAAATAATTAAAATTAAAAACTCATCTCGGAAACAAATGACCACAAATTACATAATCTCATTTTAAATCCTTGATGATGTTAAGTTCAGAATAACTCCACGAGGCTGTGTAGTAAGCTCAAACCATTGTGGCCTTGATCTCTTTAATATAACTCCAAAGTGAGGCAGCAGCATGGTGGACTGCCTTTTATACCTGCCTGCCCAGGCTGCACAGGTGACCCATAGGTCTCCCACAGGTGTGCCCTCTGGTGGCAAGCCTTACACACTGGTGAGGTTCACATACATAACATCACTTCCCCCCAAAGTCTTGAGTACAAGTTATTTACAGGTTGAGGCGATCTGGCGGTCTGCGTTCCCTGGTCGATCGCCTGAGTTGACATTCTGGCATGGGTGAGTTGGTCGGATCATCGCTGCACGGCAGCTCGGCTGGTCTGATCGGACTGTCGGGCATGGTGGGTTCATTCTCATGGTTGACAGCGAGGTCAATTGCTGGTTGGGTGTGTGTTGATGGATCATAGATGGGAGGGTCTTCTTCAAACTGTTCTGGGTAGTCTGTGAATCGCAGTTTGGTCTGATCCAGGTGCTTTCTGCACGTTTGCCCATTCAACAATTTCACAACAAACACTCTATTCCCCTCCTTGGCTAAGACAGTGGCAGCAATCCACTTGGGACCGTGATCGTAATTTAGAACAAACACCGGATCATTGACTTAAATGTCACGCGAGGCCGCCGCGCAATCATGGTACACGTTATGCCTGTGCGGCCGGGTTTCCATGTGATCATTGAGATCTGGGTGGACTAAGGAGAGCCTGGTTTTGAGTGCGCTCTTCGTTAACAGTTCTGCAGGGGGAACCCCGGTGAGCGAATGGGGTCGCGTCCGGGAGCTGAGCAGGATCCTAGATAACCGGATCTGCAAGGAGCCGTTCGTTACGCATCTCAAGCTTTGCTTGATTGTTTGGACTGCTCGTTCCGCTTGGCCGTTGGATGCGGGCTTAAATGAGACAGACCTGACATGCTTGATGCCATTGCGGGTCAAGAACTCATTTAATTCCGAGCTGGTGAAACATGGTCCATTGTCACTGACATGGGTGGTGAACATGGCCCTGAGGCTTTCAATGGTGGCAGTGGACATACGTGATGACATTATTATACATTCAATCCATTTTGAGTAAGCGTCCACTGATACTGGAAACATCTTCCCTAGAAAGGGGCGAGCGAAATCTACGTGGACCCTGGACCACGGTTTGGAGGGCCATGACCACAGGCTCAGGGGAGCCCCCCGGGTACGTTGCTCAGCTGTGAGCAAGTGTTGCATTGGTGTATGCATGACTCTAATTCGGAGTCAATGCCGGGCCACCAGACGCGCGACCATGACTATGCCTGGGTGGGTACTGTGTAGGTCGCGTATAAATGTTTCCCTGCCCTTTTTGGGCAAAATCACGTGATTCCCCCATAGGAGGCAATCTGACTGGACTGACAGTTCATCCTTGCGTCGGTGAAAGGCTTAATTTCATGTTGCATTTTCCCATGAATCCCCGACCAGCTCCCATTCAGGATACATCTTTTTACTAGTGATAACAGGGGGTCTTGGCTGGTCCAGGTCCTGATCTGGCGAGCCGTGACAGGTGATCCCTCGCTCTCAAAAGCATCCATTACCAGAAGCTAGTCTGCGGGTTGCGCCATTTCCACCCCGGTGGTGGGCAATGGCAGCCGACTGAGGGCGTCAGCGCAGTTCTCTGTGCCTGGTCTGTGGCGGATTACATAGTCATATGCAGACAATGTTAGTGCCCAGCTTTGGATGAGATGAAGCATTGGTGTTGATACCTTTGCTTTCTAAAAGCAGTGAGGTAAGTGGTTTGTGGACGGTTCTGAGCGCGAACTGGAGACCAAATAGATATTGGTGCATTTTCTTAACCCCATATACACAAGCCAATGCTTCTTTCTCAACCATACTGTAGGCTCTTACATCCTTGGATAAACTTCTGGATGCATATGCAACCGGTTGCAGTTTGCCTGACACATTTGCTTGCTGTAACACACAACCGATCCTTTACGACGACGCATCACATGCTAGTACTAAGCGTTTACATGGGTCATACAATACAAGTAACTTGTTAGAGCATAGCAGGTTTCCGGCCTTGTTAAAGGCTGTTTCTTGAGATTTACCCCAAACCCAGTCGTCACCCTTGCTTGGCAACAAATGCAAGGGTTCCAGCAAAGTGCTCAACCCCGGTAGAAAGTTACCAAAGTAGTTGAGGAGTCCCAGGAACGAACGCAGCTCTGTCACATTCTGTGGTCTGGGTGCATTCTTGATGGCCTCCGTCTTGGAGTCCGTGGGTTTGCTGCCTTTCTCCCCAGAAATTCGACCTCCGGTGCCAGGAAAACACACTTTGAGCGTTTCAGCCTGAGTCTCACTCTGTCCAATCGCTTTAGAACCTCTTCCAGGTTGTGCGAGTGTTCAGTGGTGTTGCGACCAGTGATCAAGATGTCATCTTGGAACACCACGGTGCATGGAACCGATTTCAGCAGACTCTCCATGTTCCTCTGGAAGATGGCCGCCGCCGAGCGAATACCAAAGGGGCATCTGTGGTACACGAACAATCCTTTGTGCGTGTTGATGCACGCCAACTTCTTTGACGGTTCAGCCAGCTCCTGTGTCATGCAAGCGGAGATTAGGTCCAGCTTGGTGAACAACTTTCCCAGTGCTAGCGTTGCGAATAAGTCCTCCGCTTTGGGTAGTGAGTACTGATCCTGTAACAGACTCGGTTGATCGTCACCTTGTAGTCCCCGCAGATTCGAACCGTCTCATCGCTCTTTAGTACTGGCACGATTGGACTGGTCCACTCGTTGAACTAGACTGCCGATATGATTCCCTCTCGTTGAAGTCTGTCAAACTCAATTTTGACTTTCTCTCGCATCATATATGGGGCTGCTCAGGCCTTGTGATGAACAGGCCGTGCCCCAGGAACAAGATGGATCTGCACTTTGGCGCCTGTGAAGTTGCCAATGCCTGGCTCAAATAACGCCGGGAATTTGTTTAGCAACTGGGCGCATGGGGCATCATCCGCCAAGGACAGTGCTTTGATGTCGTCCCAGTTCCAGCCAGCACCTGCCGAACAGCGTTGGGCCATCGCCCGGTACAATCCATAGTGGTAAATCATGCACTCTTCCACCATACGATACTTTCACTGCCACACTGCCGATAACAGGTGTAACATTATCAGAGGGCTTTTGGTGGTGAAGGTGTGTACCCCATACAATTCCTCCTCATCCTCCGGTTGAGTTGCTTCTCCTGCTCTCTCAGCGTGATCCGCGCTGGAACGGTCGCTCTCTGCTGACTTTGCCATGATGTGAGTCTGAGGTCGCCTGCACATTCGCTGGAGGTGCCCCATTGTTGCACAGCCCTTGCACACATAATGCTCGAATCGACATTGATTAGCTCTGTGACTGCCCCTGCAGCGCCAGCATGGTGTTAATGGATTCACATTAGCACTCCCCAGCGGCCTGTAAGTCACCCTGGGCCTGACCTCTGCAGCCGTGTGGGCCCAACCATGTACAAACCTGCCTGCTGAAGGCATTATTTTAAGCACAGTACTTGCCGGTGAGCTTCAGCTCTGTGAAGATATCTGTTTCGTGTTGTCGCTCGTGGATGTGAAGGCTTGGGCTATCATGATGGCCCTACTCAGATCCAGGGATTCACAGACAGCAGTTTGCGAAGGATGACCTCGTGGCCAGTTCCAAGCACAAAAAAGTCCCGCAACATTTCCCTCAAGGATCTTGCAAAGTCGCACTGCCCCGCAAGGCGTCTTAGGTCGGCGACAAAACTCGCCACGTTCTGGCCCTCGGAGCGACGATGCGTGTAAAAGCGGTACCTGGCCATCAGGATGCTCTCCTTTGGCTTGAGGTGTTCCTTAGCCAGCATACACAGCTCTGCGTAAGATTTGTCCGTTAGTTTGACTGGTGCCAGCAAATTTTTAAGGAGGCCATATACCGATGACCCACATATGGTGAGGAGAATCGACCTGCGCTTGATCTCCGTTTCAGCTATGTCCTATTCATTAGCCACTAAGTACTGGTCGAGGCGCTCAACGAAGGCTTCCCAATCATCACCCTCAACAAATCTCTCAAAAATACCAACGGCAGCCAGTTCTGCGTGAAAGTTCATGATCTGTAACTCGTCGCCAGTTGTTAAGTTCAGAATAACTCGAGTTTGTGTAATAAGCTCAAACCATTGTGAGCTTGGTCTCTTTAATATAACTCCAAAGTGAGGCAGCTGCGTGGTGGACTGCCTTTTATACCTGCATGCACCAGGATACACAGGTGACCCATAGGTCTCCCACAGGTGTGCCCTCCAGTGGCAAGTCTTACACACAGGTGAGGTTCACATATATAACAGATAAGAATTTTCTTTTGTAATTATTCCCAATCAACCCTTATTTCTTTTAGAGCACAGAAGGAAGCTATTTGGCCCACCTGTGCCAGCCTCTGAAAGAACAATCCACTTAGTCCTGATCCCCTGGTGATTCCTCCTCTCATGCCCTTTTATGTTTCTTCTTTTCAAATAGATATCCACTTCCCTTCTAAAGGCTATTATAGATTCTACTTTCACCAGTTTCCAGGGTGGCAGTGCATGTTCCAAAAACCCTCTTCCAAATAAATAATTTTGCCTGCTTCTCCCTTTCTTCTTTTGGTGATGATCTTAAATTTATGCCTTCTAGTTACTGTCCCATTGACCAGCGTAAATAGTTTTTCTTCCTATTTACCTTATTAAAACCCCTCATAAGTTTTGAACACCACTAGCAGATTTCCTTTCAACCTTCTCTGCCCTAGTAAAAAGAGCATCAGTTTCTCTCCTCATAACTGATACCTCTCATCATCTTTGTAAACTTCTTCTCTTTCCTCTCCCTGGCCTTGACACACTCAAAGTAGGATGTCAAACGTGGACTAGTTTTCTAACTGAGGCTGAACCAGTAAGTTTAGCATCTATACTGCTAGTTATTAAACCTAGGATCCAATATGTTATTTTATTATATTTTTATCAACTCGTCATCCCACATTTAAAATATTATGCATCTGAACCCCTAAATCTCTCTGATCCTCTACTCCTATTAAAGTTTTACCATTTTTATTTATATGTCCTCTCCTTATTCATGCCCCCCAAAATTCATTATGTCACATTTCTGCTCATGGCATTTTGTTTACGCCAACTTACATTTATATAGCACCTTTAATGAGGTCCGTGCAGCAGAGCTGGTCTCCAGTCGTCTTGATTAATCCTTGCCACTGGACCAAGACCTAGCTCTGTCAAGCCCATGTGGTGGCTGATGTGCAACGGCCATCACAATCTAAAAAAATCCACGCAGAGGCATCTTCCACCCTTCAAGATGTAGTTTGGGACCTGGAATATTAAGTCCTTCATTGAAACACCTGTGAACTCATCCCTTTTTGGCGTGGAAGCAAGTCATCCTCGATTCGAGCGACTGCCTATGATGATGATTAATGAAGGAAAACATCCCTAGGCACTTCACAGGAGCGTGATCAGGCAAAAATTGACACCAATCCAAAGAAGCAGACATTAGGACAGATGACTAAAAGTTTGGTCAATGAGGTAGGTTTTAACGAGGCTCTTGGAGCAGAGAGAGGTGGTGAGTTTTAGGGAAGGAATTTCAGAGCATACTGTCTAGATGACTGAAGGCATGGCTGAAATGTTGGGGTGAATAAAGTGGGAGATACATGAGGCCAGAGTTGGAGGAATGCAGAGTTTAACATCCATTTTCCCAATCTGCTAACCTGTATGTCCTCCTGAAGTTGCGAACATCCTCTTCATGCGCCTTAGTTTTGTGCCATTTGCATATTTTGATATTGTGCTGTATTCAGTCCAAATCATTTATTTATATTTACATAAGTTTGATGAAGTCAGATTAATTATATTTGAAAATTATCTGCTGAATTTTGGTGTGTAAGGCCAAACATATCTCAAACTGTGTGTCAATTATGTTCATATTTCTCAGTAATAAAACAATTTTATAAAATAAAAAGGTGCTCACATAGCTCTCATTTGGTTGGCCTGGCTAAAGAGAGAGTAGCTGTGATAAGGTTTCATCACCAATCTGATCTCAACCAAGGTAGCAGTTAGTGCAGTACAATTAATCTCAATGCCCCTGGGCCAACAAGGGGAAAATTAGCCCAAGTTCCTGCTCCTGATCATTATCCAGTAACGCCTGCTGCAAGTGCATGTGTGTGAACTGCCTATGATGCCCTCCATGGTAGAATAGGATATAAAGACTCCCTATCTAGGCTCACACTTGCTTGCTTCACTGAGGCCGCAGCGCCTGGTGGTGGTCATGGATCCGAGCCCCAGTGAGTCTGGAGAGGAGATGAGGAAAGGAGAGAAAAATAAATCTGCATAATAAAACTCTTCTAAATTATCTCGTTCTAATATTCCATGATTTCACTGGGTGAAGATATTTAATGTTTGTCCTCTCATACAATACGAAGAACAGTGACTACATTTCAAAAAGTAGTTCATTAGCTGTAAAGCGTTCCTGAGGTTGTGAAATTAAAGTCCTCAACATAACCCATGTTATAATTCCAAAATAATGCTAGTGTTTTGGGCAGTGCGATGAATTTGACGGTTAAATGAGATGCACGGCGGTCATTTTAATTCATTTTACTGAGGTTCTGAGTGTGGATTTATTTCTGAGTCTATTTCATTCCATCTTTCTCTGTTATATGGTTTGTTGTCAAATTTTTCAATATAATACTCCTGTGAAGTGCCTTGGGATGTTTTACTACGTTAAAGGCGCTATATAAATAAAAGTTGTTATTGTTGTTGTTGAAGGAAAGAGAAATGATAAGCTTTAAATGAAGAATGAGAGATAAAACAGCCTAAAAATGACTGTTTCAGAGTTTAGCGAACAAACACTAAATGAGTTTCTGTGGTATTCCTATTTATATAAAATGGTATATATTGTTTTCCTAACACAGATGAGGCTGCACACAGGGAGGTTAAAGTAACAGTGACCTCAGTCTTTAATAAGACACTCCAGAGTGAGGAACAGGCCTTATGGGCCAGCTTATATACAGTGCTCCCAAGGGATGCTGGGATCCCTTGGGACTTCAGGGGATGAGCTCCCTGGTGGCGGAACATGGGAGTGCATGCTTTACAGATACACAACATCACTCCCCACCCAAAGTCAAAGTGAAAACTATTTACAAGGTGAGGCAGTCGGGAGCCTTTCTTTCCCTGGTGGACCGCCTCGGTAAAATGTCTGTTCTGGTGTGTTAGCTGTGCCATCGCTGGGCTGGCGTGTTGTTGGCCCTGCAGGGCTGCTAGGTGAGCCTGGCCTTGCTGGGCTGTTGGGCGTGATGGGTTCGATTTCCTAGTCCGACATGGTGTCGTTGATCCTTTGGGTATGTGTTGTGGGCTCGAAAAAGATGGTGTCTGCTGTGGGTTGTTCAGGGCTGTCTGTGAACCGCAGCCTCGTTTGGTCCAGGTGCTTTCTGCAAATTTGTCCATTGTCTAGTTTGACTACAAACACCCTATTCCCTTCTTTGGCTATCACCTTGCCTGCGATCCACTTGGGACCATGTCCATAGTTTAGCACATACACAGGGTCATTCAGATCAATTTCCCGTGACACAGTGGCGCGACCATCATTTACATTTTGTTGCTGCCGCCTGCTCTCTACCTGATCATGCAGGCTGGGGTGAACCAGAGAGAATCTGCTTTTAAGTGTCCTTTTCATGAGTAGCTCAGCCGGGGGCACCTCTCTAAGCGAGTGGAGTCTCGTGCGGTAGCTGAGCAGTACTCGGGACAGGCGGGTTTGGAGTGAGCCTTCTGTGACTCATTTAAGGCTCTGTTTGATGGTTTGTACTGCCCGCTCTCACTGCCCATTGGAGGCTGGTTTAAACGGGGCTGAGGTGACATGTTTGATCCCATTGCGGGTCATGAATTCTTTAAATTCGGCACTGGTGAAACATGGCCCGTTGTCACTGACCAGTATGTCAGGCAGGCCGTGGGTGGCCAACATGGCCCTCAAGCTTTCAATGGTGCCGGTGGTGGTGCTTCCCGACATTATTTCACATTCAATCCATTTTGAAAAAGCATCCACCACCACCAGGAACACTTTACTGAAAAACGGGCCCACATAGTCGACATGGATCCTCGACCATGGCTGGAGGGCCAGGACCACAAACTTAGTAGTGCCTCTCTGGGCGCGTTGCTCAACTGAGCACATACGCTGCATTGCCGTACACAGGACTCTTAAGTCAGAGTCGATACCGGGCCATCACACGTGGGATCTGGCTATCGCTTTCATCATTACTATACCCGGGTGTGTGCTGTGGAGATCCGAGATGAACGTCTCCCTGCCCTTTTTTGGTAGCACTACGCGGTTACCCCACAATAGGCAGTCTGCCTGAATGGACAGCTCGTCTTTTTGTCGCTGGAACGGCTTGATTGGCTCTTGCATTTCAACAGGGATGCTGGCCCAGCTCCCATGCAGTGCACAGTTTTTTTTACTAGGGACAGCAGAGGATCTTGGCTGGTCCAAGTCCTAACCTGGCGGGCCGTGACAGGTGATTTATCATTTTCAAACGCTTCCATGACCATCAACAAGTCTCCGGGCTGCGCCACCATCAACAAGTTTGCAGATTGCGCCATTTCCACCCCCGTGGTGGACAATGGTAGCCGACTGAGAGCATCCGCACAGTTCTCGGTGCCTGAACTGTGGCAGATGGTAGTTATAAGCTGATAGCGCGAGTGCCCACCTTTGTATGTGGGCTGAGGCATTAGTATTTATCCCCATGTTTTCAGCGAACGGGGGTGTGAGGGGCTTGTGATCGGTATCCAGCTCAAATTTGAGGCCAAACAGTACTGATGCATTTTCTTTACCCCGAACACACACGCTAATGCCTCTTTCTCAATCATGCTGTAGGCCCTTTCGGCCTTAGACAAGCCCCTGGAAGCAGAGACGACAGGTTGCAACTTCCCCGCAACGTTAGCTTGTTATAATACACACCCAACTCCGTACGACGACGCGTCACATGCTAGCACAAGTCTTTTACACGGGTTGTACAATATAAGCAGCTTGTTGGAGCATAAAATGTTTCTGGCTTTCTCAAAAGCAATTACTTGTTTTTTTTCCCCATACCCAGTTCTCACCTTTACACAATAACACATGTAGGGGCTCTAAGAGGGTGCTTCACCCCGGTAGGAAGTTACCAAAATAGTTGCGGAGTCCCAGGAACGACCGCAGCTCCGTGACGTTCTGTGGCCTGGGCGCATTCCTGATAGCCTCGATCTTGGCATCTGTGGGCCGAATGCCGTCTGCCACAATCTTTCTCCCCAAAAACTCCACTTCTGTTGCCATGAAAATGCATTTCAACCTCTTCAGCCGCAGCCCTATGTGATCCAGTCGCTGGAGGACCGCCTCTAGGTTTTGTAGATGCTTGGCGTTGTCCCGACCCGTGACCAATATGTCGTCCTGAAAGACCACCGTGTGTGGTACCGACTTGAGTAGGCTCTCCATGTTTCTCTGGCAGATCGCTGCAGCCGACCGAATTCCAAACAAGCATCTGTTGTAGATGAACAGTCCCTTGTGCGTGTTGATGCAGGTGAGGCCCTTCGAAGACTCCTCCACCTCCTGCGTCATGTAGGCCGAAGTCAGGTCGGGCTTGGTGAACGTCTTGCCTCCTGCCAGTGTCGCAAATAGGTCGTCTGCCTTAGGTAGCGGGTATTGGTCCTGTAGCGAGAAACGATTAATAGTTACTTTATAATCGCTGCAAATCCTGACTGTGCCATCATTTTTGAGTACTGGGACAATCGGGCTGGCCCACTCGCTGAATTCCACTAGGGAGATGATGCCCTCGCGTTGCAGCCCATCCAGCTCGATTTCCACTCTCTCCCTCCTCATGTGAGGTACCGCTCGCGCCTTGTGGTGAATGGGTCGTGCCTCTGGGACCAAGTGGACCTTCGCCCCGGAAAAGTTTCCAATGCCTGGCTCAAAAAGGGAAGGAAATTTGTTAAGAACCTGGGTACATAAGGCCTAATCGACATGTGATAGCGCTCGGATGTCATCCCAGTTCCAGCGGATTTTGCCCAGCCAGCTCCTTCCAAGCAATGTGGGGCCATCGTCCGGGACAATCCAGAGTGGCAGTTCGAGCACCGTGCCCTCGTAGGTGACCTTGACCATGGCGCTGCCCAGGACAGTGATAAGCTTTTTGGTGTACGTTCTTAGTTTCATGTGGATGGGGCTCAGGGCTGGTTTGAATGCCTTGTTGCACCACAGTCTCTCAAACATCTTTTTACTCATGATGGATTGGCTAGCGCCAGTGTCCAATTCCATGGCTACGGGTAAGCCATTCAATTTTACGTTACGTATTATAGGTGGACATTTCGTCGAAAATGTGCGCACCCCGTGTACTTCAGCATCTGCCTCCTCTCTCTGAGGCTTGAAATTGCTTTGATCCACCATGGACCGATCTTCCTCTGCCAGATGGTGGTTGGCAGGTTTTGCAGAGCTTGCAGCTGGTTTGCGGTGCCCCACTGTTCCACAGCTCTTGCAAACATACCCTTTGAAGCGGCATGAATAGGCTGAATGGAAGTCTCCACAACGCCAACAAGATGTGAATTGTCTTGCACTCTGAGTCATCTGGGTCACCTGAGGCCTGCTGGCAGTTGCAGACTCGTGGTTTCTGCCCTGTACATTTCTGTTCGCAAACATAGTTCCAGTTAATTTATGAACATTGCTAGCACTTGTGTGCTGAGAGATTTGTTTGGTGTTATCACTGGTGGACATAAACGCCTGTGTTATCACAATGACCTTACTGAGGGTCGGTGTCTCTAGTCAAAAGTTTTCGTAGGATGGTCTCATGGCCAATGCCCAGTACAAAAAAGTCTCTGAGCATTTGCTCCAGGCAGCCATCAAACTTAGATCGGCGACGTAGCTCGCCACTTCCTGACCTTCAGATCACTGGCACGTGTAGAACCGATACCTCGCCATCAGCACGTTCTCCCTCGGGTTAAGAGGCTCCAGAACCAGTGTACACAGCTCCTCATACGACTTATCTGTGGGTTTCACCGGAGCCAGAAGATTCTTCATGAGGCTGTAGGTCGGTGCCCCGCAGACTGTGAGGAGGACCATTCTCCTTTTTGCAGCGCTTCCTTCTCCGTCCAGCTCGTTGGCTACAAAGTACTGGTCTAGCCGTTCGACATAGGCTTCCCAGTCCTCACCCTCCGAGAACGTCTTCAGGATGCCCACAATTTGCTGCATCTTTGCGTTGGATTCGTATTCTCGTCGCCAGTTATTGTGTTCCTAACACAGATGAGACTGCACACAGGGAGGTTAAAGTAACAGTGACCTCAGTCTTTAATAAGACACTCCAGAGTGAGGAACAGGCCTTAGGGGCCGGCTTATATACAGTGCTCCCAAGGGATGCTGGGATCCCTTGGGACTTCAGGGGATGAGCTCCCTGGTGGCGGAACATGGGAGTGCACGCTTTACAGATACACAACAGTATAATATTGGACAGAGGCACTACATACAAACAAATTAAGTATTTGCACACTAACACTATAAACAACAATTTCTAACTTCTAAAGTGTGTGTGTGGGGGGGGGGGGGGGGGGAAGAGATTTATCTTCTGACTAACTGCTTCTCGTACAACCACGTCAGGTTTATAATGAAAGTAGATTGTGTTGTATGACTCATAGCTCTATCCCACTCAGTATTACTGATATTGATCACACGGTTCTCCAGACACTCACATGAGTTGTCACTTATTTTCTATTTTCATAAAAACAATCCCACCATGAATGCATAACCATGCATCCCATTGTTAACGTTTAACATATTCCCAATAATCTAGTGGGTAAATGCAACACTGGTGTAATTCTAAGTTATATGGATCATTGTTTCCAATGGCAGAAGGGTCAGTAACCAAAGGACACAGGTTTAATGTAATTGGCAAACCATCCAGAGGTGACCCTCTGCAGCTGAACAGCCTGCCAATTCAGTGTGTTGGATCACATGAAGAATGACCACTTGGGTAAGTTACCAGAGGGCACCCATCTACCTTGATTCTCATAGGATTCACCATACCTTTCTCAGAATGGAAAAGTGTATTGAGTGGTGTTCTACAAGGGTTTGTGTTGGGACTGCTCTTATTCATTATAAAGCACAAGTGATCTGGAGTTAGGAATTCAGGCAATAATATTAAAATTAGCTAAGGTGGTAGTACAAGTGGATAAGACCATAAGAAAGGCAAATGGAATCTTTGGTTTTGTATAGAGGCACTGAATACAGTCTGACAAAACAGAGGTGATTATGCAGTTGAGGAAAGTAGTGAAGATATACATACAGTTGCTGTCATCAGCATATATCTGGAAACTGATCTCATGCTAATGAATGTAGGTTAGGAACTTGATGTGATGTGTAAGATTGAGTGAGCAAAGAAGAGCAGGTGCCAGAGGAGAGGGAGCAAGAGGAATTAAGGTGGAAATTGAAATCAGAGGACGAGGAGTTGCTCCCTACAGATTCTGAAGGAAGAAGGGAAGAGATCTCAGTAAAGAAAACACTATGAGGCTTTGGAGGACCATAGATAACAATGAATTAAAAGGAGCAGCAGGAGGGATGGAAAACATTTTGGTGCTTGACTGAGGAAAACTTGCCATAAGGAGTACAGGAAGAGGCTGATATGGGATCTGGTGATGAGACACACCACTTTAGCCAGTTTGGGTGGGTAATATTCTCGAACATATAGGCAAATGGGGCATTTGGCAAGAGAAAGGAGTCACTGCCCATAAGACAGGTTTCTGTCAAGCCCCTGATACCACCACTCGTCCAAAATGTTGAATGCGATAGAATCAAATTAAATAAAGAAGAATCTACCCAACTTTGCTTAACCACAAACATGGGCTCTTGTATTCATTTTTCTTTTATGCAAGGTAAGATAGACTTCTTCAAATAAATTTCCTTAGTGCAAACGATAATATATTGACAGAATAGATTGCAGTAACATGAATGACATTAGTAACTTAATATAGATTCAGTGTTTGAGCTGCCGTTCCCCTGCCCGCCGGGTCTCGCTTAAGGCGGCGATGTCAATGTTGAAGTGCCAGAGTTCCCAGGCAACGGTAGCGGTGCAGCGTTCTGCAAAGGCAAACCAGAAGCAGAATGCCACCTCCATGGGGTTGGCTTCATCATAAAAAAAGAACTAGTGGGCTGTCTCAGAGATCTCCCCTGCAGGATAAACGAACGCCTCACGACTCTTCGGCTCACCCTAGCCTGGAACCAGTACGCTACGGTCTTCCGCGCATACGCCCTAACACTGGAAGCTACAGACGAGATGAAAGAGCAATTCTACTCCAGCCTCGAACAATCCCTGTCCCAAGTCCCAAAGAGCGACAAGCTGATCCTCCTCGGCGACTTCAACGCCAAAGTCAGAAAGGACACTGACCTCTGGGGAGGTGTGATCGGCAGAGAGGGGATAGAGAAAGCCAATTCCAATCGCACCCTCCCCCTGACGAAATGCTTAGAACACGGCCTTGTCATAACTAATACCCTGTTCCGTCAGAAGGACAAATATAAAGCTTCATGGCAACACCCTCACTCCAAGCAAAAGCTTCATGGCAACACCCTCACTCCAAGCACTGGCATCTGCTAGACTACGTCATCGTCCGAGCGAGAGACCGCAAAGATGTGCGCATTACCCACACCATGACAGGAGCTGACGACTGTTGGACAGACCAGCGCCTAATTTTCTCTGTCATTACCATCAACATTGCCCCAAAACAACGACGACAACAGAAACAATGCCGCAGGAAAATCAACGCTGGTGCACTTATAGATCCTGCTACGAAAGCCCTATTCAGCCAGCGCCTCGCTACCAACCTGACGACTCCAAGTGACCCAGAGTGTCCACAGTACCTGGTCAACTCTCTAGGCTTCCATAACCAGCACCTGCGAAGAGATGCTCGGTCACTCAACCAGGAAACTGGTTCAACGAGAACGACCAGTAGATCCAGGATCTAATATGCCGCAAGCACAAGGCATTCTTGGACTGGAAGCAGCAACACAACTCGAGGGCAAGAAAGCAGCTTTATAGACATCTGAAGGCCGAGGTCCAACAGAAAACCCGTGACCTAAAGAACAGATGGTGGATGGAGAAAGCTCAAGAAATCCAGTAGCTAGCCGACAACACGACGTGCGAGGATTCTTCAGTGCAATCAAGACGACCTACGGCCCAAGCACTCAAGATCCTATCCCACTGCTGGCCAAGAACGGAGAGGTGCTCATCAAGGTCAGGGAGGCAGTCAGTGCCCACTGGAAGAAGCACTTCGAGGAGCTTCTCAACTGAGACTTTGTCTTCGACGTGAGTGTTCTCGGTTCCATCCCACAGTATGCCACCCGCCACCATCTCAGCCTAACCCCAGGCCATCCGACAACTGAAGGACAACAAGGCCTCAGGAGCAGATGGAATCCCTGCCGGAGTACTAAAACATAGCAGAGAAGCACTACTGGCGCGGATCCATGACCTCATCTTTCTTATCTGGAAGATCATGCCAGGAGATCTCGGAAACCCTGTAATCGTGACCAAGAAAGGTGACAAGTCCTACTGCGGTAACTACAGAGGAATCTCCCTGCTAGCGACCACCGGGAAAGTCATTGCAAGAATCCTCCTCAATCGCCTTCTCCCCGTGGCTGAAAAACCCCTCCCAGAGTCACAGTTCGGATTCTGCCCACTAAGGGGCACAATGGACGTGATCTTCACTGCGTGGCAAATACAAGAGAAATGCAGGGAACACCACCAATCCCTGTACATGGCCTTCTTCGACCTCACAAAAGCCTTCGACACTGTCAACCGTGAGGGATTATGGTGCGTCCTCCTCAGATTTGGCTGCCCTCAAAGGTTTGGCACCATTCTCTGCCTGCTCCATGATCCTGACCAACAGATCCACCACAGACCCATTCCATGTTCGGACCGGAGTCAAGTAAGGCTGTGTCATCGCACCAAAGCTCTTCTCGATCTTCCTTGCTGCAATGCTCCATCTCACCCTCGGCAAGCTCCCCGCTGGAGTGGAGCTAAATTACAGGACAAATGGGAATCTGTTCAACCTCCGCCACCTCCAGGCCAGATCCAAGGTCGTCCCATCCTCCGTTATCAAGCTACAGTACGCAGACGATGCCTGTGTCTGCGCACACTCGGAGGCCGAACTCCAAGCCATCGTGAACGCCTTCACCAATGCGTGCGAGAGCATGGGTATTACACTAAACATCCGTAAGACAAAGGTCCTCTACCAACCTTCCCGCGCCACAAAGCACTGCCCCACCGGTTGTCAAAATCCACGACGAGGCCTTGGACGACGTGGACTATTTTCCATACCTCGGGAGCCTACTGTCAGCAAGAGCAGACATTGACGACGAGGTCTAACACCGCCTTCAGTGTGCCAGTGCAGCCGTCGGTCGCCTGAGGAAGAGAGTGTTTGAAGACTTCAAACCCAGCACCAAGCTCATGGTCTACAGTGCAGTGGTGATACCCGCCCTCCTATATGGCTCAGATACATGGACCATGTACAGCAGGCACCTCAAAACACTGGAGAAGTACCACCAACACTGCCTCCGCAAGATCCTGCAAATCCATTGGCAGGATAGGTGCACCAACGTCAGTGTCCTCGCTCAGGCCAATATATCCAGCATCCGAGCACTGACCACGCTCGATCAGCTCCGCTGGACGAGCCACATCGCCCGCAAGCCTGACACGAGACTCCAAAAACAAGCGCTCTACTCGGAGCTCCGACTCAGCAAGCGAGCCCCAGATGGGCAGAGGAAACAGTTCAAGGACACTCCCAAAGCCTCCTTGAAAAAATGTAACATCCCCACCGACACCTGGGAAGCCCTGGCCCAAAGTAGAGGAAAATCATCCGGGAAGGCGCTGAACACCACGAGTCTCTTCATCGAGAGCAAGCTGAAGCCAAGCATCGACAGCGGAAGGAGCGCGTGGCAACCCAGGCACCCCACCCACCTGTTCCTTCAACCACCGTTTGTCCCGTGACAGAGACTGTAGGTCCCGCATTGGACTCTTCAGTCACCTGAGAACTCATTTCTAGTGTGGAAGCAAGCCATCTTCGACTCTGAGGGACTGCCTATGATGATGATGATAGATTCAGTATTCTGAATATTCAAATATATGCTTTTCTTTTCTCCTTTATTCTAAGGTGCAATTAAATTTCTGATTGAAACATACTGTTCTAGTTTCAGTTTGACATTCATTTACTGACAAATTTCCTCCGTGTAGAAAGGTCTGTGTGTAAATTCAAATAGCAAAACTGCCTTCAGCCTGTGTAAAATGGATGCTCTGATAATGTGTTGCAAAAATCCAAAACAGCAAAGGAATCACACTATATCATTTCCATGGATTGCAACCCTTCAAAAAGCACAGGAGTCATTCATAAAAAGTACAATTTAATGCATATTGCAATAATATGGTACCAAAAAAACAACTATTAATGTCACCTATTATCAAAATGCTACTTCAGAGCAGCCTGGATTTGGTTTCAATTATTATGAATCTGTTTGAGATGTTTGTTGAGAGCTTGATATAAGGATTTAATGTTTTGCTGAGTTATACAGTCCAGGGAAAATTTGTCTTTGCTGTAGTCTTTGCTAAAATTTGTTCTCACTGGAAATTAAAAGGTACAAGACTCTGGAATGCAACTCAGAATATATCCATTTATCACAAGAGCTAGATCTCGGAGCAAATGTGCATTTGGTTACTAGGACTAAGATTGTCCCTGATCTGTGCACACCTACCAGTGTCCCATCACACCTTATTAACCATCCTACAATCAAGAATCACTTCCAAGGGGATTAAATCTCTAAAAATGCTAATATTGGTAATAGGACAAGATCGACTTCCGATGCTTCCAAATCCAGTAAAACATCTAATTCTATCAGAAGATTTATGTCCCTTGTATGAAGTGTCATATGCTAATATCACTGTCGGCAAATGTGTTGCCACAAGTTACATTTATGACCTGGATTAATCTCATTGGAGTTTAGTGGAATTTTCCAGCTACTGATCACATTATCGAGAGAAAGGAGCAATTTATTTTTTAATATGACAGAAAATAGTGTAATTATGGCAAATGGGTAATAATATTGACTCTAGCGGTGCCACTAGTGGAAAAGATTCGGAAACTGTGATTATTAGTGCTGGTGGTCTTGCAAAAACCTTACTACATATGGATTTATTAAAGCGGACTCTCTAGAAGATGAATGAACATATTAGGCCTAGCAATAACCATCAGTATGGTGTTTCAGCAATTGAATTTGCTGTCAAGTATTTTTAGATTACTTTTGTCTTACTTTGCAACCATCATCTGTATAGAATGAAAGGGTTTTTTTTGCAGCTGTTGTATAATAGAAAACTACAAAGTACATTTAATACTCAAAAATGTGGCTTGTCTTTTATTTGTTCACGGTATGTGGATGCTTGGATTTATTGCCCGTCCTTAGTTGTCCCATCAAGGGTGGGCCGCCTTCTTGACCTGCTACAATCCTTCTATTGATGGTGCTCCCATACTGGTGTTTGGTAGAGAATTCCAAGATATTAATTCAGTGACAATGAAAAAAGGCAGGATGGCATATGACTTGAAAGGAAATTTGGAGGTTATGGTATTTCCATGATACTGTTGTTCTTGTCCTTATAGGGTGGAAAAGGTCACGGGGCTGGCAGGTGCTGTTGATGTAACCTTGGTGATTGCTGCAATACAGGCTGTAGATCTTACATACTGTAACCAGTGCACTGGTGGTGAAGGAGTGGATAATGAATCAGTTGGCAGGAGCACCAATCAAGCATAATACTTTGTCCTGGAGAATGTCAAACTTGAGTATTATTGCAGCTGTACCCATTATGGCATGTATTCCATCATACTTCTGAATGAGATTTGAGGGATCAGGAGGTGGGCCATTCATTGCAGAGTATCCTGCCTCTGCTCTTATAACCAGAGTGTTGATACAGCTGCTGTAGTTAAGTATCTCGTCAATGCTGACCTCCAAGATGTGGTCAGGACGTGGTTGGACGAGGAGGGAAAGAAACAAAAGTGATGGTTTAAACCAGGGGTGTCACACTCATTTTCTATGGTTTGCCCTCATACAATATCCTGGCACTTGGCTTGGGCCATTCAGCAAAAGTTATTAAGAAAGAAATAGATGAAGATAAACTATGTTGATACCAATGTTCCCTTTAAGCTGTGCAGCCACGCAGCACTCTGCAGCTCCCTCGCAGCCGGCTCACCGGTTATTAAATAGGAAAAAACGCGCGCACAATATTTTGAATGGGCCGCCCACCCCAATAATAATTAAAGGAAGCATTGATTGGTACTTGCTTACATTTAGATCTCATTTACTGTTGTACCCAGATACCTGACACCTCTTCGCTTGAATGATTGTCTCAAAATGTTATAAAGTAAATGACTGTGCTGAGGCCTGTCTTGGATACATGAGGACCATGTGTCACGACTGAACTTTGTGCTCCACTCACTAACCCTGGAAGTGAATTCTATAGCCTCACAACTCCCTGTTCTTAATCTCTTACATTGAATCTTGTATCCATGGATCTTTGTCTTGACCCCTCAACCGCTGGAAACAGTCTGCTTATATCTACTCCATCCCATGTTTAATAATTTTAAATATTTCTATCATATCACCGTGGAATATGTGTTGAATATGAGAAGGGCAAGTCCAAACAGAAAGGGCAAAAAGTCAGAACGGGACTGACACTTACCTTTGTGGTCAGCAATGCACCTACCTTGTTCGACTTCCTGCACTACTGATCCGTTAAACAACCACAACTGGCAACTTTAGTGATTATTAGCTATAAGCCACAGGCACATAACATTTTCTGCTGCACACACCCTGGGTCCTTCACAATGGGAAAGAAAACTGCAAGAAGACAGGAACAGAGGATTGCCTTCTCATGGCAATCTGCGTGTTTCACTTTGTAATCTCTATTGTTCAAATAAAGTTAACTCTCTTCTGGCTTTTTTCAAGGTTGACAACGTGAACAACCTGCAGCATCCGTGACATCGCAATGACGATTTACATAACATGACCCTGCATCGCGGTGTTGACACTACACGATTTAGTGTTAGTGGTTATTGGTTAGGACTGTGGTTAGGGTATTACAGACTTAGAAACCATTATTGACAGCACCACGGTCAATAGGCATGTCCTTTTTCATTTCATGTTTTACCTCATACAGATGAGTCACAAAACAGGCTGATGATTTGCTCATTCAAGGAACCTTCTGGCCTGAGCTCGATTTCCTACCTTCTTTTACATCTCTACATTTCCTCACAGATAAAGACAGGAACAACAACATACAGGTCCCGGTACTGCATTGCTTTAGAATCCGGCGGCGGATCAGCATCGGTCCGAGAGCATGCGAGGAATCTATCTGCATCTGTGATTGGCGGCCCGGGAGCGGGGGGGCATGTGAAGCTGTGATTGGCGGTCCGGGAGCGGGGGAATGTGAAGCTGTGATTGGCGGTCCGGGAGCGGGGGAATGTGAAGCTGTGATTGGCGGCCCGGGAGCGGGGGAATGTGAAGCTGTGATTGGCGGCCCGGGAGCGCGAGGTGAGGGGATGTGAAGCTGTGATTGGCGGTTGGAGAGCTGAGGGGAGGGGAGGGGTGGTGTAGGGGGAATGTGAAACTGTGATTGGTGGTCTGGGAGCGGGGGAATGTGAAGCTGTGATTGGCGGTCCGGGAGCGGAGGTATGTGAAGCTGTGATTGGCGGTCTTGGGGCGGGGACATGTGAAGCGGTGAATGGCTGCCCGGGAGCGGGGGGCATGTGAAGCTGTGATTGGCGGCCCGGGAGCGGGGGGCATGTGAAGCTGTGATTGGCGGCCCGGGAGCGGGGGCATGTGAAGCTGTGATTGGCGGTGAAGCTGTGATTGGCGGCCCGGGAGCGGGGGGCATGTGAAGCTGTGATTGGCGGTGAAGCTGTGATTGGCGGCCCGGGAGCGGGGGGCATGTGAAGCTGTGATTGGCGGCCCGGGAGCGGGGGGCATGTGAAGCTGTGATTGGCGGCCCGGGAGCGGGGGGCATGTGAAGCTGTGATTGGCGGCCCGGGAGCGGGGGGCATGTGAAGCTGTGATTGGCGGCCCGGGAGCGGGGGCATGTGAAGCTGTGATTGGCAGCCTTGGAGCGCGAGGTGGGATTGGCGGTTGGAAAGCTGGTGTGGTCAGGGGAAACGTGAAGCTGTGATTGGCGGCTGGAAAGCGCGGGTTGTACATTCCCTCCCCCCGCCCGCACTTCCGGGCTCTCAATCACATTCCCCCCCCCAGCTTCAGATTGATAGAAACATTTTTTGCACGCCGGCTTCAACCGCTTTCACACTGGCTGGGCGGGCTGTGCTGCTCCTCTGCCGTTGTAGCACGAGCACGTGAGAGGTGCGTACGCAACTCAACAGCGCGTGGCAAGAAGCGGTGGGTCGGCCGGGGGTCGGCGAGGAGCTGGGAAAACCCTGGGGGGGGGGGGCGCGAAAGCTCCCAGCTCAGCTGCCGAGGTGGGGGTGAGTGACTCGGGAACATAGCCAGGCCGCCTCTGAAGCCCGGATCCCGGTCAGTGTCCGAATGTTTGACGTCTCTGGTTAGAAAAACATCCACAGCGGCGGCAAGATTCAAACCGTCAGTATTTTGCCCGATCGCAAGGGTACTCGCGCGCCTCGCCCGGAATCGGGAATCCCTTCATCTCGAGAAAGGCGCGCATGACGTCAGGGAGAGGCAGGCAACTTTTATGGTCGGGAACGTGGGGAGGCGGCGTCTGACGCCGCAGAATGACGTTTAGCGCGCTCTGGTGCGTGTTGCGTCACGCGCGGGGTTTCTTGGATGTGCGGAGCGGCAACATTGCAGCGAGAGTGAGTGAGGAACGTGGTGTTATCAATGTGAGTGTAGCAACTGCGCCGGTAAGCAGCGCGCACACTCTCAGTCTGTCCCTCCGACTGCAAGTTAGTGAACTTTAGAGGCAGCGAGCACGCGTTTCATTATTTATTTATTTATAATCCGGTTTTTTTCCTCCCCCCCCCCCCCCCCTCTCTGTGTTTCCGGTAGGAACAGCCTTGCTGTGGGCACCAACAGGAAGCAGCATGGTTTAAGGAGCTAGAGCACTTTTGTGAAAGAAAAGATTAAGGTAACGAATAAACGCAAGCATGAGAAGGGGAGGGGGGTTTCCTTATTTTTTAAAGGGAGGAGGGGGTGAAGTTTAAATACTGCTCAATCCGTGCACAGTTATACAACGTTGTTGCGATTCTGAACTTTCTAAGGCCCACCATAAATAGGACCAGAGGAAAGTTATAACTTTGGATCCTGCAAGATCGTTTTTGGTCTTTAAAATTCACCAAGTTATTTCACATCTTCTTTTAAAAAAGGGTTTACATCAATAAAGCCAGCCAGCACTGCCTACTGTTCCTAATCCAACATCCTAGGAATATGAATTAAATTGAAAATATACCATTTTCCTGTTATTGATTAAATTGCTGCAATTAAAAATAATCTGACTCGGGTTTCAACTGTTTTCACTTACAAATTGACAGATATGGTACTTGTATAATCTGATTTTGTGTTGAGATCTGCACATGTCCCTCTCTTTTCAGGGTCTATTTATCCTATTGTTTTAGTTGTTGCAAAGTGCTCCAATGCTGAAGTAATATAAATCCTGAATTGGGGCTCATCTTGACGCCAGTGAAGTGATGTGTGACTTCCTGGGTTGGTAGACTGGCATCATGTTGGTTTGACGATGCATGGAGTGTAATTCCAGTGCAGTACCAAACTAGGTTTAAAGATTGCTCTCCCTCAACACTTTCATATTTTCCTGCAGTCAATTTAAGTGTGTAGATCTAGAAGGACAAGGTGCAATATAATGCCATAACCTCCAGATTCCCCTTCAAGTCATCCTGACTTGGACCCATATTGCCGTTCTCAACGTGCTGGGACAAATTTCTGGAACTCTTGAGCTAACAGCATTGTGGGATCACCTTCACCACAAAGACTAGTAATTTAAGCAGGTGGCTCAGCACTACTTTCTTAAATGTCGGCATTGCCAGTGATGTCCACATGGCGAGAATGAATATATCTAAAATGAAAGTGAAGGAGGCAGCAATGATCTGATTCAATGCCTACAAAATGTGCAAATAAGATTGAGTATTAGTGTGTAATCATGATCAAGGCCACTGGTTTGTAGTTTTCATAGAAAAATGAATGGGTAAATCATCGAACCAGATCCCTTGAAGCATGAACACATGATTGAATTTGATCTATTCAACCATCATATGCTAGTGGTCTTGATCATGATTCTGCTTAACTCAGAAGCAAGTCCATAATTCTCTCTAATTCAATCTTGAAAAGGTTGAATATCCCAGCTATAGGAGCTAGGAGAGCCAGTACCAAAGTCTACCCAGTGTATTTGTAACCTGTGAGTGGGGCAAGTGATTGATTTATTATTGCTGAGATGTGTCTAGACATGGGCATTTGCGCTACCCCAGGAATTTGAGCAGAATTGTGATATTCTGTCAGCAAATTGAGTTGAGGTTCTCTGGAAAAATATATTGTCAGAAACCAGTAACTTGTATGGAAGTATTATGGGTTTGAGTTGATGGTATTTGGATTACTGGAATTTTTTGTCTTGGTTCACTTCCCTTGGTGTATATGCATCACAGAACACATTTTTCATTTCGCTTAACTGTTTTAAAATGCTGCTGATGCTACTCTGTCAATAGTTGTACTGTCTTGCTTCTCTTGTGCATTTAATAAATATTCCCTTAATCTCCAGTTTCTCTCTTTTCTCTTTGAGGTCAGTGATTACTGTTGGGGTACAGTCCCACAGGCATCCTTTGCCCAAGTGGTCATTCTTTTTACATGATTCTCGATGTTTTATGTTGGGACCGTATTCAACTGAGCTCGGTCCCCTCCTTGCCATACTTCTCTACACGTGCTTTTTTCAGCAGGGGACCTTGGATGCTAAAGTGCAGAAACACTGCCTATTTTTTGTTTTTCTGTCTCCCTCTGTATAATTGGAGACACTGAGGCCATTTGTAGTGCCATCATTGCTGCTATTTTTACTTTTATGAAAGAAAATAAACTATTGAAGGTTAATTTCAGTACTGGATCTGAATTATTTTTGGACATGTTTCCTAACTCCTGATGTTGCTTTTGTATCAGTTGTAAGACTGATAATTTTGTGTAGAAAGGCATTGTGTCGTGCAATACTGAGCCGTTCAGATATTTAAAGTGATAGCCCTGGTTTGTGGTAAATTGGCTGGTCTCAGTCAAACTGGCAACAGAAGAGAGAAAAATCAACTATCCAGTGATTGGCGCTGGAAGCTGTGTGTGTGAACCTCTGCCAAGGACAAGATCAGAGTACGTGTCTATCTGTTGTACCTGTATTTTGTTAATGGGATGTGTCCTGTTGCCCTGAGCACTTGGGTGAATACACCATCTCTGAATCACACACCCACATACCAGGAAGCTCCCTGTGTTCCATCTCCAGTATGTGCTGATCTCAGATGGGGTACAGTATGTTTGCTGCAGTTGCTTCACCCTGGGTCGAGGGAGGGAAAATCGGTGGGTAGAATTTAGTTTGAATTCTCTTTGGCTTCATCTGTAGTTTTACTACAACAACTTGCTTTTATATTGCACATTTTTAAAAATTCATAATTGTCCCAAGGTGATGTAAGCAGACAGACATGGATGCTGAAACCAAAGAAGGAGATAGTAGGAGGGTAAAGAGATGGGTTTTAAGAGGGAGAGAATTCCATAAAATAGGGCTTGGACAGCTGAAGGGCACAACTACCAATCGTAAGATGAATTGAATGGGGTGCACAAGAGGCGAGGAACAGAAATGAATAAGGAGGGGAGTGGAAGAGCTTGTAGGGTCTAAGGAGATTGGAGGTAGGGAGGGCAAGTCTTTGAAGATATTTAAATGAGGATGAGAATTCTAAATTCGAGGCACAGGGGGCCAGCGTAGGTCACCGATGATGAGGGTGATGGGTGAGTGGGACTTGGTGCGGGATAGCCTATGAGCAACAGGGATTTGGATGAGCTGAAGTTTACAGGACACTAAGAATGAGAGCCTGACTAGGAGAGCATTGAATTAGTCGAGTCTGCAGTTGACAAAGACATGGTGGGAACCGAAGATGATGGATTCATTTTTCCCAATGTTTAATTGTAGGAAATTGCAGTTGATCCAAGACTGGATGTTGGACAAGCTGTTTTTACAACATAGTGACAGTGGAGGGGGCGAGAAAGGTGGTGGAGAGGTAGAGCTGAGTGTCGTCAGTGTACATATGTAAGCTGACCCCATGTCTTTGGATGATGTTGCCAAAGAGCAGCATGCAGGTGAGGTAGAGGAGGGGGCCAAGAATGGATCCATCGGGAGGTAATGGCGCAGGTTGAGGGACCAGATCTGGGGATATTTTGGCTATGATTGGCGAGGTAATGGTGGAACCAAGCTAGGGCAGGCTCTCTGAGCTGGACAATGGAGGAGGATGGTGTGGTCGACCGAGGTCGAGGAGGGAAAATATGTTTGGCTATTGGGCCTTGAGGTGCATAAGAACAACCCATCTCCAAGGGGCAGGCACCTGACATCTGCTCAACATCAGATTTCAGCAGTGAAATGTCGCTCTACATGGGGATGGTGGAAGCATAGGGTAATCATGACTGGTCTGTATCTGAAATAATCACAGTTGTGCATGTGGGGCAGAGACCGTTGACTGCATTTGATTTGCACTTGATGGTGGGAGACTAAGCCAAAATGTACAAGCTGCAGCCCCAATCTTTTGCACCTTCGGTTACAAGTTGCATATGATCTTCTGCACAATTTGAAGGACTGTCAAAAGGCATGTATGCTTTAGCTGTTGGTGTCTAACTGATATTTCAGCTTGTGAAATAATGCAACGCCGAGGTGACATGCCTCTGCCTTGCTTGCACAGCTGGGATTATTTCAGACACAGACCAGTGAAGATTATTCTACGCTTCGTCTGCCCCCATGAAGGGTTGAGATGCACTGCTGAAATCGGGCGTTGAGCAGACCTTGGGTGCCTGCCGCTTGGAGATGAAGCTCTGGATTGTTCTTGTGCACATCAGCTGTGTTACTAGAGGCCCAATAGAAAAAAAAAGTCACCGGCACATTGACCCCTCGATGTCTCTGCAACCTTTGATCCAGTCAACCGCTCCATCCTCCTTTGCCGTTTCTCAGTTCAGCATTTCCCAGTACCTCAGCCAGTGTAGAGATCTTGTGAGTTTGATGCTAGCTGTCAGTCTGGTTGCTTCTCTTTCTCCACCCTGCCCTCACCCCTGCAAAAATCAATAGCCCACACATTTCACTTTCCTAACATTGTTTTATCTGCCAGATCCTTTGAGGCATCTGTGGCCCTGTGCTGCTTCATACAATTAGTGGCGCACGGGTTCACATCTTATTCCCTACACATTTGTATTGCTTGGGGCAGGTTTTAAACAGACCCTTGGTGCTTTGCTTATTGGGGACAGCAGGAAAGGGAGCCCTTTAGGGGAGTAAATTTGAGAGGTGATCTTATCGAAATATATAACATAATGAGGGGGCTCGACAAGGTGGATGTAGGGAGGATATTTCCACTCATAGGGCAAACTAAAACTAAGGGGACATAGGGCCCAAGTTTCCACATGATTCGCGCCTGATTTTTAGGAGCAACTGGTGGAGAACGGACTATTTTAGAAATCGCAATTCTCCACTTTTTTTTTTCTGCAGTTCTAGTCAGGTAGAACCGTTCTAGTTTAGAACAGAATTTTTTCTTCAAAAGGGGGCGTGTCCGGCCACTGACGCCTGATTTGAAAGTTTCCACAGTGAAAATGTACTCCAAACTAAAGTAGAATGGCGCCAGTGAAGATTTTTGTAGAACTGAAAAAACCTGTTCTACACATTAAAAAATCAGGCGCAGGTTACAAATTAGGCGTCCAGAACGAGGTGGGGGGAAGGGAACTCATTAAATTTGACAATAAATCCTTATTTATACTTCTACAAATATTATACAAATAAATCCAACCTGAATAAACATTTATAAGCCAAGAAAAGATTAAATAAACCATCTTCCTACCTGTGTGAAAGTGCTTCAGCCAGGGAGAATTCTGCAGCTGTTCGTGCCGCTGAGCGAGAGGGAGAGGGAGAGGGTGGGGAACAGGAGCGGGTGTCGGGTCGGCGGGGGGGGGGGGGGAAGAGCGGGTCTCGGTCGGGGGAGCGGGTCTCGGGGTGGGGGGAGCGGGGGTCGGGTCGGGGGGGGGAGGGAGTGGGGGTCGGGTCGGGTCGGCCGGGGGGGGGGGGGGGGGGAGGAGAGCAGCAGCTGGCCGTGGGAGGAGCTTCATTCACGCAGCCCCAGTGAGGCCATTAGGCTAGGGGCTGCGTGCTTCGGGCCCCTCCCACACAGTTCGGCACCTGGAGCTACTGCACTTGCGTGCCGACTGTAGCGCGCATGTGCAGAGGTCCCGGCACTGTTTTCAGCGCAGGGACCTGGCTCCGCGCCCCCACAGCTCGTGCCGAGTGCCACAGGACCTGTAAGTCGGTGGAGAATACTGAAGATTTTTTTAGGCGCGAAAAACGGGCGCCCAGCTCGGAGGGGTGCCCGTTTTTTTTCTTGTGGAAACTTGGGCCCATTGTCTCAGAATAAGGGGCTGTCCATTTAAAACTGATGAGGAGGAATTTCTTCTCAGAGGGTTGGAAAATCTGCGGAATTCTCTGCCCAGAGAGTTGTGGAGGCTGGGACATTGAATATATTTAAGGCGGAGATAGATTTTTGAGAGATAAGGGTTATGGGGAGCGGGCAGGGAAGTGGAGTCCAGTCCATGATCAGACCAGCCCTGATCTTATTAAATGGCGGAGCAAGCACAAGGGGCCAGGTGGCCTACTCCTGCCCCTATTATTTTCTTATGTAAAGTTGTTTTTGTGTGTCTCCAAGCAGCCACCTCTGGAACAGTACTGCCAGAGGTTGATGAGTGGGTCAGTGAGTTTATCTTTCGGGGTGGGTTGGGGAGGGGAAGAAACCAAAAGAAGGGGGAGAAAATCCAATCTCTGCACTTCTCCCTGCTCCTCCTGGCTTTGGCTTCTGCTGGGGTTCAGTACCATGACACTATCTCCCTCCAGTTCTTCACCCAGTGGCCATTGTTGTGTGAACCAGGATGGTGAGTGTTTGCAGGCAGTTTAACCATAATCATCATCCATAGGCGGTCCCTCGAACGAGGATGACTTGCTTCCACACCAAAAGGAATGAGTTTGCAGATGTTTCAGTGAAGGACCAGATATTCCAGTCCTGAACTTGAGGGATGGAAGATGCCTGTGCGTGGATTTTTTTTAATGTGTGGTGACCGTTGCACTTCAGCCACCACACGGGCTTGACAAAGCTAGGCCATTATTCAGTGGCCAGGGTTAACTAGGATGACTGGAGACCTCCTCTGCTGCATGGACCTAGTGCGCGCGCACATCGCAGTGTGTGCTGCCCCTGGGCCCTCGGCTGTTCTGGGCCCTGTACCGCATTTGCCGCACCTCCGCCACGACCTCTCGCTGCTCCTCTACGACAAACATTCGGCGCACCTCCGCTACAATCTCTCACTGCTCCTCCGCCACAAAACATTCGGAGGTGCGGCAAATGTTTGGTGCGGAGGTGCGGTGAGAGATCGTGGCGGAGATGCAGCGAATGTTAACCATAATACTCAACATCCACACATTTCGTGTTTTTCAGTGGGAATCACTGGATAGTGATCAGAATGGGGGTCTCTGGCTGTTTATAATAAAATTCCCTTTCCTAGCACAGGGACCCTGCAACTCTCTACTCCCATCCTTGCTATCATCACTTAACTCGGCGCAGACTGGGAATTGAACCTCTGACCTGCCTTATTTTATCATGTGACTTTTCCCTCTAAAGATGATGACCCTTGTTTGGGGTCCACTGCTTCCAGTTGTCCAAAGACAGGACCTTCCTGGTCTGTTTTAGCTTTGTGCTACACTTTGTGGTTACTCGCTGAGCCATTGTGACAGCAGGGCCAGATGTCGTCCAGTGGTTCTGTAGGTTTAATTTGGAGTCGCATTTTTACTTTTAAGTAGGCAGAGGCAAGCATGCTTCATAAAATCATAGAAATTTATGGCACAGAAGGAGGCCATTCGACTCATTGCGTTTGTGCTGGGTGAAAAAGAGCTATCCACCCTATTGCCATTTTCCAGCTCTTGGTCTGTAGCCTTGTAGGTTACGGCACTTCAAGTGCATATCCAAGTACTTTTTAAATATGATGGTTTCTGGCTCTACCACCCTTTCAGGCTGAGTTCCAGCCCTCCACCACCCTCTGGGTGAAAAGAATTCTCCACTCTAATCCTTCTACCGATTAGTTTAAATCTATGCCTCCTGGTTGTTGACCCCTCTGCTAAGGAAAATAGGTGCTTCCTATCCACTCTATCTCGGCCCCTCATAATTTTATACACCTTAATCAAGTCTCCCCTCGGCCGCCTCTGTTCCAAAGAAAACAACCCCAGCCTATCCAATCTTCCTTCATAGCTAAATTTCTCGTCCTGGCAACATCCTTGTAAATCTCTGTGCCCTCTCTAGTGCAATCACATCTTTCCTATAATGTGGTGATCAGAACTGCCGCAGTACTCTGGCTGTGGTCTAGCTAGTGTTTTACACAGTTCAGGCATAACCTCCCTGCTCTTGCCTCGGCTAATAAAGGCAAGTATTCCATATGCCTTCTTGACCACCTGATCTAACTGTCCTGCTGTCTTCAGGGATCTGTGGACATGCAATCCAAGGTTCCTCTGTTCCTTTGAACTTGTCAGTTATTGTG
This sequence comes from Pristiophorus japonicus, assembly GCF_044704955.1. Classification (NCBI taxonomy): domain Eukaryota; kingdom Metazoa; phylum Chordata; class Chondrichthyes; family Pristiophoridae; genus Pristiophorus; species Pristiophorus japonicus. The sequence continues at coordinate 119,280,336 of NC_091980.1, forward strand.
TGTTCCCTTTAACCCTCCCCAATGCATTACCTCACACTTCTGCGGATTGAGGGGGGTGGGGGGATTGATGGTTGTAAAAGGGATCATTTTTGAGCCAATTTGATCAGGAAGCACTCTGGTTCAATTCCTGGTCTGTGTTGAGTTAGTCAACTTCTGCCAGAGAAGTGGTAGGTATATTACCATCAGTCTCAGGGTCAAAGAAGGGAAATCAACCAGATTCCCTGCTTCTGATGGCTACCCAGCAACCTTTGCTGGAAAGGCATATGTGGATGTTGGGTGAGGACAGGATAAGGTGCAGCTGTGATGTTCTCCACAGTTCAATAGCTCACCAGTGCTCACTGTTGACGTCCATACATGAAGAACAGCTGCTAAAGCGTGGTACCAGATGGTGATTGCCTCTTGTGGAACTATAAGCTTTGGAAGGAAAAGGGATACAATTATTGAGGGAAAAAATGTGCATAGTCCTGGGTGGTGCCTTATCCAGGCCCAGACAAGTCAAAGATTCTGGTGGAGCCTTAACTTCCTGAGGTTTCCTATTGAGGAGATGCACGTTTGAACTGTAGGTTAATTGCTATATTCAAACGGTTCAACAGGAAGTGCTACCTACCTAGTGAAGTTTGCAATGAACTACAGATTATCACTCTGATTTGCAGCGATCACATCAAGGTTGTTAATCCTTCACTTGTGCATGTTATGTTTCAAATCCGGGGAGTTACCCAGTTATCTGTCCACTGTCGAACACACTGTGCTGCCAACTCCATAGTGTATATTACAGAGATCAGAAGGAATGCATGGGAGTCATTGTGAGGCAGTGACTCAGTGTCTGGATTCAAATGACAATGTAAACTGCCGAAGCTTTACTGCTGTATGTAACAACAACTTTTACATATAGCGTAAGTTTAACATCCCAAGGCGCTTCACAGGAGCGTTACACCGAGCCACATGGGATATTAGGACAGAAGTTGGTTTTAAGAAGCGTCTTAAAGGAGGTGGAGCAGTTTAGGGGCCTACACAACCAAAGGCACGGCCGGTAATGGTGGGTGATTTAAATTGGATATGCACAATGCCAGAATTGGAGGAACGCTGGGATCTTGGAAGGTTGCAGGGCTGGAGGAGGTTAGAGAGATGGAGGGATTTGAACATGAGGGTGGGAATTTTACAATCTAGGTGTTGCTGGACTGGGTAGCCAATGTAGGTCAGCGAGTATAGGAGTGATGAATGAACTAGACTTTTTGTGAGTTAGGATATGGGCAACAGAGTTTTGTATGCGCTCAAGTTTAGGGAGGGTGGAAGATGGGAGGTTGGCCTGAAGGGCATGTCATTAAATTGTTTCAGAGCTACAACAATGTGGCTTGGCCATGCAACTTGGTACTACCTCAAATTGTACTGTGTGCAAGTAGGTAACCAGGAAGGTGTGGGTTGTAGTACTGTGTAAATAGACAGGAATATTACATTAACATTCAAATGTCACCTGCTATCGCATTTTGTGTAGGAGTCCGATGAACATGGAATGATTGGTATTGGATGAGTGAGTGGTGCAGCATGGTGATCCTGTATACACAACTTGCCATCTGCAGTTCTGAAAATGCTTTTTGACTGAACCACATGTGGGAAATAATTTTGGAGGTTGGGGGGGTGGGGAATCCTACACCTTACTGGAGATTATTTAAATTTATCTTTTTTTTGAAAAAACAGGCTAACGGGAGCTTTTGGGAATATTGAAACCTGTGAATTTTGATGTCTGGTGTCTCCGGTTTTTGGTGTGGATAAAAACTAATCCACCTTCAGTGATCGTCGTGCCGACCTCTGACCTGTAGCCCTCATGTCTGTGCCCGTCATGGACAAACACAAAGTAAAGCGAGCACGTCTCGATCGCATTTGCGAAGGTAAGAGGTTAAAGTTGAAAAGGACATCTTGTGAAGTTGTGCCTCAGTGTTGTATTATATGTTTTAAAGTAGAATATATTATGATTATTTGCTAGCCCATTTCACATCTCCTCCTCTGAATTTTGTTTTGGTCTCGCTCACTGAGGGCTGGCAGCTTAATGTTTCACGTCTGTCGGTACTTACCTTATACTTGGCTACTGTGCATAGGTTCCGGAACTTGCTGTGTGGGGAATCAATGATGTATACACAGGTCTGAGGTAAAAAGTGTTCAAAATACTGCCTACTGGGACACTGACGAGTGCTGTGATAAAATGTCATTGAGATTTGGTGGTGTGATTTCGACGAAGGGTTAAAGTCTGTATTGATTCTTCATCATAGGCAGTCCCTCAAGGTCGAGGAAGACTTGCTTCCACTCTCAGTGAGTTCTCAGGTGACTGAACAGTCCAATACAGGAATTACAGTCTGTCACAGGTGGGACAGACAGACAGTCTTTGAAGGAAAGAGTAGGTGGGACTGGTTTGTCGCACGCTCCTTCCGCTGGCTGCGCTTGATTTCTGCATGCTCTTGGCTATGAGACTCTGCTCAGTGTCCTCCCAGATGCTGCTCTTCTACTTAGGGCGGTCTTTGGCCAGGGACTCCGTTGTTGGTGGGGATGTTGCATTTTATCAAGGAGGCTTTGAGGGCATTGCAGGCTCCCATGTCATACATTATTTTGAAGGGCCACCCCCTTCAAAAATCAAATTGACAGTTCAGGTGTCCCAAATGCCCAGTGCCCATGAACATGTTTGGATTTAAATATTGCTAATCTTTTGAGTATTAACTTTTTTTTGTTGTGGGGAACCCCCCTTCCCACTGAGGCCCATTAATTTTTGAAAAATTCTACCTGCACCCCATATTTTCTGACTGTTGAAAACTGTTAAATAATCGAACCGTGCATCCTTTGCAAATGCTGCAGTACAGGGGAGAAGTTTAGGAATGTCCAGTGTGCCAATGCATGTGGTAATAGAGCCTCAATGTCCCAGGTAAATAATGCTAATCCATGGCTTTGATATTGCAAAAATAATCGCTGCGCCACCAAAAAGACTGTACAGAGTCAGCATCCTTTCCTGAGTTGGAGGAAAGATTGCCCACGTGGTTCAGTGAGAGAAGGACAGAAGGGTTTGAGGGTCATTGTAACAGCAATCGGTGTTAAAGCTACATCTGAGTAAAAGGAAGGGCATGAATCTATAATTTGTAGTTTTGGTTTGTTTTATGTGAGGGAAATTGTCCATTATGATTTTTCTAACTATCTTGTACTAAATGAGGGAAGGATCACAACTTTTGAGGGTGCCTCCTGCAGTATTCTTTCCAAAAATAAATGTTTCGATACTACTCCATAGTTCTTTCTAATAATGTGCTTGGAATTTGTATCTACCAGAAGCAAAAATAACAGAAGATGACAATTTTGAGACAGTGCATGCTCTTTCAAGCAATAACACTTGTGTCGTTGACCCAAGTCAATGAATACCAGATGGGGCTACCTGTGGTTTGACACTTGGAGCAATACCCTGTTGAGTGCTGTCATTAACTGGATCTGTATGTGGTCTCTCATAGATTCTTCATTGTTGCAGCCATAGGTTAAAGTGTTTTAAATGGAGAAAGCTGCAAATGTTGAATGTTTAAAATAAAAACAAAATCTATTCATGGAGTTACTGCTTGTCATTTTGAAGAATTGTAGAATATAAATTTCAACGAGGAGGAGGTCATTTCACCACTTCACATGAGTCAGTGATAGCTCCCCTCCAACTATCAACCCTTCTCTTTAATATTTTCCTTCTCAAGTGATTGTCTAAATCCTTGTTGAATATCTTGATTGATCCTGCTCCAATAGCCACCCACTTAAGATAACTTATTCCATATTCTAATTCCTTTACATAGAGGGGGAAAAAATCTAACCGCGCCCTTTTAAGTGTTAAGTACTAATCCCAAATTTATTCCCTCTAGTTATGGTTCACCAAACCAGTGGAAATAATCTTTCACTCTTTCACCCTCTCAAACTCTTTGAAAACTTGTGATACTTTTATTCAATTCCCCTTAATGTTTTCTAGCAAATAAAGCCCGAGTTTAAATCCTCATATTAGATTACAGTCTTGTAATTAGTTGCCCTCTGATATTTTGTTTGTGATATTGTGCACTGCTTGCACATGGCAGGGGAGGAGGAGGAGTTTGTTCAGTTTTGGATTGTATGGTGAGTTTGGTAAAGCATAATGTTAGGAGTCCCTGTCCAGCACATGAAATTACTCTCTATTTCTCACTCCCTTGTATTTCTTTCATTTCTATAGTTTACTTTATCAGTTTATCTCTTCTGTGTCTGCAAGCAAACTCAGTCAAAATCATGGCAAGGGAGGCGAAGCTTACTCATACTCCTCAGTCTTTTATATGGTACCAGCAAAAAAAAACTGAATATTGATATCCAGGCCAAAGCTTCCAGTGTAACAGCATGGATATCTTGTACACTGGGCGTTTCTTCTGAGGGCAGTATTCGATGATAAGCTCCAGGATCTGATTAAGAGCTCTACAGTTACATAACATAATAGGAGCAGGATTAGACCATTTGGCCCTGCGAGCCTGCTCCGCCATTCAATAAGATCATAGTTGATCTGATCATGGACTCCGCTCCACTTCCCTGCCCGCTCCCCATAACCCTTTACTCCCTTATCGCTCAAAAATCTGTGTATCTCCTCCTTAAATATATTCAATGACCCAGCCTCCACAGCTCTCTCGGGCAGAGAATTCCATAGATTTACAACCCTCAGAAGAAATTTCTCCTCATCTCAGTTTTAAATGGGCGGTCCCTTATTCTAAGACTATGTCCCCTAGTTTTAGTTTCCCCCAATGAGTGGAAATATCCTCTCTGCATCCACCTTGTCGAGCCCCCTCATTATCTTACATGTTTCGATAAGATCGCCTCTCATTGATGGGGATACTTTAATCTTCCATTTATGGAGAAAGTGGCAGCATCAACTATGATCGGTTTTGAAGTGGTTGATGATTGTCCACTATTTGCAAAGAAGGTTTGATCTTGTACTGTGGGTCCTCTATACTCAGTAACACTGCACTGTAACTTAGTGATTTATAGAATGGTTTCCTTTCTCCTTAGCTGTTTGGGTAAGGTTTGCCTCCATTTGTAGAAAACGCTTAGAACCAACGAACAGTAGCAGAGTTATTGCACAGCAGTTAAAGTATATCTGACATAATGTGCTTAATAAGCCGCATGTGTTGTTTGTGCCAGCAGCACCATTGTTTTTCCTCACCAATTTACATCACTCCATCTGCAGATACTGACTCCTGAGGTATTGTTCCCGATTGCTGGCTGTCTAATACCTTGGCAAGTAGTCATTATTGAGTTAAGTCTTGATCCTGAGTGTCGGCCAGATATTTGAACGTATATGTGGATGGGTGGCTGAGTATGTATGCATGTAAGTGCGTAGAGGAGGATGTTGCGTCACAGCTGAACCTGATTCTCACTCTGTCTTGCTCAAATGGCCACATTTGGGCATTTCTAGCGAGGATTGCAAGGTGGCGATTAGGTTTGGGAGCTGTGGCCATTTCTTTCTCTAACCCAAGGATGCTGTGACCAGTTGAAGTATCCTTGCCATGCCCCAGCTTGGCACTAACTTGGTACAGACCAGGGATACAACTTGGGACTTTCCTGACTTGTGTGACTTAGTTACTCTTGGATAAACCTACTGCACCATCATGGAAGTTACCAGCAACATCAGTAAGTACCAATGTTGTCTGGCCGGGTGTGGCACATAATGTTCAAGTCGTAGGATTAATGAACAGCATCATTGCAACATGTTTATTGACAAGTAATCTACAGTTGACAAGACTTTTTTTAATGCTTTTGTATTACAGATTTCACTTCAGGATTTACTTTCAGTTGCTTTGTATGCATGGTTTGATGAGATTACATGTATTGAATAGTTTCTTTGTTGGACCATTATCATTGGGTGTAAGTGGAGGCTTGCCTATTAACTAGGTCCCACCTGCAACAGGCCTATTCATTTCAGATTTTTCATATCTTTTCTCGTCTACCTTTGAATAACTAGTTAGCTCTCAAATTCTGGGAGATGTTTGTGTTTAGTCCATCTATGTTCTACACAGCAGCATATTGTCGCAGGAAAAAGTTCACAAGCTCATTTCTTGGTTTCTTGAAATCCAGCTGCAACTCCATTGACTTAGTGTTCTGGAAATTAACAAATGTAAGCAAAAAGGGTACGAGGAAGCTTAGTGATGCACACACTGTCCTTGTATACCCGGAGCTTGGATTTCTATCCAATCCAGTCTGATAAATTGAAAGTCTCCCTCTTTAAGGCTCCAAAGTGAAATGACTTTTGAGCAGTCTCGACAATCCAGGGAGGTGCAGGTCCACAGTGCTTTGCAGTCTCGTTCAGAGGGATGTGATGTTTGGCAGTGTTGGAAATGGAAATGTTACACTGGTGCAATGGCGAGGAGGGGATTCTGTTGAAGTTGGAATTATTGTGGGCAGTGCCGAGGGGGGTCTAACTCTGCAGCTGATGGATACCCAAACCTGACTTCAGTTACTTGTTGGCAAATGGAAAACTGTCAAGTCTTGAGCACTGATGTCCCACACTTTTTTACATACATAAGAAAGGCAGGTAGTTTAAGAATTCCAGGGTTACATGTAGAAGAGTCTGTAGCTTGGGGTTGTTGGACTGTTCATAGTTTGCCCTGAATTAGAGAGTGGTGAACTTAGCTCATATATTTTTATTAGCACTTTGGGGAAGTGCTGGCAATACCTGGGTGGTGGTGTATCAGCAGGAGAGGGGGGTGAACTCTGTGTTGTAAATGTCAAGTACTTGCTGTCTAGGGTTAGTTTATGTCTTGGTTGTGGGTTATCCAGAGGGATTGGTCATGTTCAGAATTCTGCATTTATATAAATGGTACCCTGCAAACAACATTTTTAGTAACAGTTTTTGGGCCTTCTGGCTCAACAAGTCTGCCCTTTTTGACTGATCTCAGCCACATCTTATTGTACCCATCTTCTGCTCTGGAAACTCCTCTATTAGATTTCGAATAATACTCATCACTGCTTTTTGGTAAATAAAATTTAAAAATCCAGAACTGCAGTCTTATTCAACTCAAGTGTACACCACTAATATTTTATGTGTGACCCTTATCATTGTATGCAGGGTGGTGTTTCATATATTCTGAATGTATTGCGTAACTTGTATTTTCTAGCAAGGGGCACTTCTACTTACAGTGAACTACTCGAAGTCTCACTCTGACCGCAGAATAGCGCATTGCATTGACTGAACACAGCATTTCTCTTCTGGATTACTACTGTTGAAGTATTAAGAGTTTGGAGGTGAAACCAATTTGTAATTTTTGTTTTTATTTTAAATGGTTTGAAATACATTTTATTTTGAAATTGCTGATCAACTACAAAACCGTTCCAGCCATATAATGAAAGTGCTTCTCTATTAAAACATGTGTATAGCTTTACTGCCACTTTGTACAATGAAATCTTCATTATTGGCCAAAAATGGAGGAAATAATAGCAATCAGCAGATAATTGAGTCCCCAAATTTGATTTTTTTTAAAAACACGTGTGCTACAGCAATACCTAGACATGGGGAAAAAAGTCAAACACAAATAACCAAAGAAGCTGCTTCTCTCAAACAGCCACTCACACTCAGTTAGGTGTAGATTTTTTTAAAAAGCAGAGGACTTGCATTGATGTAATGCCTTTCATGAAATCAGACATTCCAAAGTACTTTACCACCAATGAACTACATTTAAAGTGTACTTGCTGTTGTATTGTAGGGGCATGGAGCATCTAATTTGCGCACAGCAAGTTCCCACAAAGAACAATGAGATACAGTACGAGATAATACATTTTGATGATGCTGGTTGAGGGATAAATTTATGGGACCTTCTGCATTCAGTGAAGAAGTCAATTTAACATCTCATTTGATAGGTGATACCTCAGACAGGGTAACCCACACTCCATACAGCCTAGATTAGGTGCTCAAACCTCTGAAATGGGGCTTGAACCCATGACCTTTTACTAGGGTTATGGCACAAACAGGCCATTTGGCCCAACCAGTCCATGCTGTCGTTTATGCTCCAATAGAGCCGCCTCCTGTCTTTCCTCATCTAAATCTATCAGCATAACCCTCTATTCCTTTTTCCCTTGTATGCTTGTCTAGCCTCCCCTTAAATGCATCTATACTGTTCGCTTCAACCACTGACTGCCTGCGGTAGCAAGTTCCATATTCTCTCCACTCTGGGTAAAGAAGTTTCTTCTGAATTCCCTTTTGGATTTCTTGGTGATTATTTTATATTGAAGGTCTCTAGTTATGCTCTTCCCCACAAGTGGAAACATTCTCTATCCACTCTATCAAAACCTTTCATAATTTTAAAGACCTCTATTAGGTCACCCGTCAGCCTTTTTTCAAGAGAAAAGAGACCCAGCCTGTTCATCCTTTCCTGATATGTATACCTTCTGACTCTGAGAGTGTGCTACTACTGAGACATGGCTGACACCTAAACTGAGGGTAACAGTGCTGTATCAGTGGAGGTAGATAGACCAGGATGATGATGCTGTATAGGTGAGAGCGGATAGAATGTTGAAATGGTGTTGTATCAGTATGAGTGGATAGAACATATGAACAGTGACTGACCGGAATAGCCCCATAGGTCCATCCAGTGTGTCCCACACAATTGTGATGCCTTGTGCATTGCAATACATATGCTCCCTGCCACACTATGGGATGTGAAACCATGGGATTTCCTGGGAGAAAAAAAACTAGGAAATTCCTCTACCACCCCCTTAGGTGATCAAAGCTAGACCTTTCTGGCCCAGATAATGCCATGCAGTACCTACATTTTGAGCAAGGTGATCTTGGCGCCAGCCAGAAACAGGTCCAGCTCTTGCTTGAAGGAATTGAATGAATCGGCGTCCACCGCATGAACCGGTAGTCTGCTCCGGAGGTGGGAAAAGAACTACCTCCCGACATCTAATGAGATATGGCCTTGTACAACTTAAAATTATGACTCCTCCCTCCATCCTTGGTCCTCCCTAACCTATGGAACAAACTTTCTACTCTATTCCCTTCATCGTCATCTTATAAACCTCAATCAATTCACCCCAAAATCTACACTTCTCTAAAGTGAGAGTCCTGACTCTTTTTTTTAGGTTATCTTGATAACTAAGATGCTACAAACTAGAAATTATTCTTCTGCACCCTTTTCAATATCACCCACCATGTCAGCAGACCAAATTTGGACACTGTATTCTAACTGAGTCATAACTAAGGTCTTGTGCAAGGACAAAATAGTATGCTTTTCTTAGTCAATTCTTAGTCCTATAAATGCACCCCAACTCCCTATTTGCTCTAGCTATCACTTCGTGGGATTACTCATGAGCCTTTAACGATCTATGCATTAAAATGCCCAGATTTTCTTCATATGCTTTCATGATTTTCTCTGAAGGTTGCTGGAATGTTCAGCATTCATTCAGCCCAAATGCATCAACTCTGCTTTTCGATGTTATAAGAATATAAGAAATAGGAACAGGAGTAGCCCATACGGCTCCTCGAGCCTGCTCCGCCATTCAATAAGATCATGGTATATCTGATCATGGACTCAGCTCCACTTCCATGCCCGCTCCCCATAACCCCTTATCCCCTTATCGTTTAAGAAATACTCTATTTCTGTCTTAAATTTCTCTCTTTCTGTCTTCCACAGCGCTCTGAGGCAGTGAATTCCACAGATTTGCAACCCTCAGAAGAAATTTCTCCTCATCTCTGTTTTAAATGGGCGGCCCCTTATTCTAAGATCATGCGCTCTAGTTCTAGTCTCCCCCATCAGTGGAAACATCCTCTCTGCATCCACCTTGTCAAGCCCTCTCATAATCTTATACGTTTCGATAAGATCATCTCTCATTCTTCTGAATTCCAATGAGTAGAGGCCCACCCTTCTCAACCTTTCCTCATACGTCAATCCCCTCATCCCTGGAATCAACCTAGTGAACCTTCTCTGAACTGCCTCCAAAGCAAGTATATCCTTTCATAAATATGAAAACCAAAACTGCACGCAATATTCCAGGTGTGGCCTCACCAATACCTTATATAGCTGTAGCAAGACTTCCCTGCTTTTATACTCCATCCCCTTTGCAATAAAGGCCAAGATACCATTGGCCTTCCTGTACTTGCTGTATCTGCATACTATCTTTTTAATGCACAAGTACTCCCAGGTCCAGCTGTACTGCGGCACTTTGCAATCTTTCTCCATTTAAATAATAACTTGCTCTTGGATTTTTTTTTTCTGCCAAAGTGCATGACTTCTCACTTTCTGACATTATACTCCATCTGCCAAATTTTTACCCACTCACTAGCCTGTCTAGGTTCTTTTGCAGATTATTTGTGTCCTCCTCTCACATTGCTTTTCCTCCCATCTTTGTATTGTCAGCAAACTTGGCTTCCTTACACTCAGTCCCTTCTTCCAAGTCGTTAATATAGATTGTAAATAGTTGGGGTCCCAGCACTGATCCCTCCGGCACCCCACAAGTTACTGGTTGCCAACCAGAGAATGAACCATTTATCCCGACTCTCTGTTCTGTTAGTTAGCCAATCCTCTATCCATGCTAATATATTATCCCAAACCCCGTGAACTTTTATCTTGTGCAGTAACCTTTTATGTGGCATCTTGTCAAATGCCTTCTGGAAGTCCAAATACACCACATCCACTGGTTCCCCTTAATCCACCCTGTTCGTTACATCCTCAAAAGAACTCCAGCAAATTTGTCAAACATGACTTCCCCTTCATAAATCCATGCTGACTCTGCCTGACCGAATTTTGCTTTTCCAAATGTCCTGCAAGTGCTTCTTTAATAATGGACTCCCAACATTTTCCCAACCACAGATGTTAGGCTAACTGGTCTATAGTTTCCTGCTTTTTGTCTGCCTCCTTTAAGTAGGGGTGTTACATTTGCAGTTTTCCAATCTGTTGGGACCTCTCCAGAATCCAAGGAATTTTGGTAAATTACAACCAGTGAATCCACATTCCCTGCCGCTACATCATTTGCCAGTCTTGAGCCCAAGCCCCCCTCCACACACACACAGAGTAAGATCTGCCTGAATCAGTCGTGCATTGTCTACAGTCATGGCACTCGCACCAATCTTCGTATCATCTGCAAACTTGCAGATCGTGCCCCACACGCTACCTCCTAGATCCTTAATAAAGATAGTGAAGAGGAATGGTCCCAACACTGATCCCTGTGGGAACCACTGTTCACTGGTCTCCAAGCAGATCCAAATCCATCTACTACATTTTGCTTACAGTCTTCAGTTCTCCATCCAGCTCAGTATATTACCACTGATACCGGAGGCCTCGACCTGCTAGAGAACCTCTTGAGCTGTACCTTGTCAAAAGCTTTTTGGAAGTCTTAAGTAAACAATGTCAGCTGGGCTTCCCTCAACCTTCATCTTGGTGACTTCATAAAAAATTAAATTTCTAAGACAACTTTTTTTGAAGCCTGGATTGGCTGTCCCTAATGTGACCCTCTCTATCTAAGTAGTCATGTATTGAATCCCTAATGAGTCCCTTAAGCATATTCCCTGATGTCAAACTAATGAGGCTATAGTTACTTATAGCTGCAGGGTCTCATTTTTTTAAATCTGGGAACTACATTAACCTCTAATACAAAAGCAAAATACTGCAGGTGCTGGAATCTGAAATAAAAACAGAAAATGCTAGAAATCTCAGCGGGTCAGGCAGCATCTGTGGAGAGAAAAACAAGAGTTAACGTTTCAGATTGATAACCCTTCATCAGAACAGTTGAATGTTCAAAAAGAACAGATTCCTAAGGAGCATTGAAAGGGGGAGGGGAAGAAAGAACAAAAGGGAAGGTCTGTGACGGGGTGGAAGACCGAGATTGGAGAAACAAAAGGGATGATGGGCGTCCTTCCATTCCAGTCGAAGGGAGTTGTCCCCGGGCGGATGTCACTTCCCTCACTGAAGTTCCTGTTACTGAGGCTGCTGTAGTCACTGCCCTACTCCCAGCGCCCCTTTTCCAACGCCCCCATGCCCAGCCTTCTCCAGACAAATAAAATTCGAGGATTTTTGTGACACTTCTTGCTACTTTAATATTTATTTCCAGCCTCAAATATTCATCAGAAAATTTGCTTCCATTTCTAAACATTAACTTCCCATTTGAGTAATGGTCCAGATGGTGCCCACGCACCACAAGGAGTGTCATACATCAATTTGTTTTCATAAACTATTTTTATTTTTCTGTTCCTTGGGGAAAGTACGGAAGGAATGCTGCATCCTTTGAGTCTTGCTGCTCTGTGGAGCAACCTGATTGGGCTCCAAAGTATTTCTGTGTGTTTTAATGCAGACTCTCCTTGCTTTACTAACTGCCTGGGTCCCAGCTACTTTATGTAAAGGTGTCATGAGTCACTATTTAGACAATTAAAAAATTTTTTTTTAAAAATTGTAATACAGGTGCAACATCTGAAATCCGAAATCATTTGGAGAGTCCGTGCTGGTTTTTAGGTTTTGCCGGATTTCGGACCTCGCCGATCCTCCACTGTTCGCCAAAATGTCCGGTTTTCGGACAACTATGGTTTTCAGAAGTCTGGATTCGGGACGTTGCACCAACCTGTCTTCTGCTGGTGCTCAGTAATTTCGCTTCCATTTGTATGTAGCTCAGCCCTGCCCAGTTTCCCAGACTGCCTTTTTTGTTTTTGAGATTTGGACAACACTAGCAAGGCTGCATTTATTGCTTGTCTATAGTTGCTCGGAGGAAGTGATGTGCCTTGAACTGCTTGTAGCCTTTGTGCTGATAGTGCCCTCGCAATAGTGTTGGATAGGTATCTCCAGGATTTTGACAGTGTATATGTCCAAGTCAGGATAGTGTCCAACTTGGAGAGAATTTTGCAGGTGGTAATGTTCACGATCTTGCTGTTCTTCTAGAGGTTGTGAGGCTGGGAGGTGCTGCTACAGTGCATCTTGTAGATAGCACGTACTGCCACCGTGTGGTGGAGGGAGTGGGTATTTGTGTTCGGTGGCAGGAGTGACATTCAAGTGAACTGCTCTACTTAATGGTGTTGAGTTTAAATATAGTTTTGGCTGACTTGAGACTATGAAATGATGGAAAGGATTTGAGGTTACGGGAGGTAAGCTGTTATCGCAGTGTACCCAGCCGTTCCCCTGCTCTTGTAGCCATGTTGTTGATGTGAGTGGTCCAGTTAAGCTTCTGGGTGACACCCGATGTTAATGGTGAGGGACTCTATGATGGTGTCATTGAAGGTCAAGGAGGTATTTAGGTCTTCTCTAGTTGGATATGTTCATTGGCTGAAAGAAAAGAAAGAATAAACTTGCATTTACATAGCACCTTTCATGTCCTCCGAAATGCTTCAGTTAATGAAGTACCTGTACTTCGGAAGTGTTGTAATGTAGGAAAACGGTAGACCCAATTTGCGCACATCAAGATCCCACAAACAGCAATGAGATAAATGACTACGTGATTTGTCATAATGGCGTTGATTGAGGAATAAATATTGACCAGTAAACTAGGAGAACTTGCGTGTTCCTCTTTCCATAGGGTTGTGAGATCTTTTACATCCACCTGAGCAGGCAGATGGAATCTCTGTTTAGTGTGTCATCTGAAAGAAGGCATTTCTGACCAGTGCATCACTCGCTCAGTACTGCACTGGAGTGTCTGCCTACGCTGTGTGCTCAAGTCTCTGGAGTAGAGCTTGCACCCGCTACCTTCTAACTCGGAGGTGAGAGTGCTACCACTAAACGAAGGCTGGTGCTTTTTAGGTGAGGTGAATGTTACCTGCCACTTGCCAGCACAGGCCTGAATATTATTAAGGTTATGCTGTAGACTGGTATGGACTGCTTCATTATTGAAGGAGTTGTCAATGGAGCTGAACACTAGAATTATAACCACACCGCTCCATTCGTGATCTGAAGACAGGAAAGGCATTGAGCAAGCAACTGAAGCTGGTTGGGCCCAGGATGCTGTCCTGAGGAACTCCAAAGGGCTGGTGTTGCAACATATGGCCTCTTGGCAACCATGATCATCTTCCTGTATCAACTATGTATGACTCCAACTATTAGAACATTTTCGTTGACCCCCATTGACCTCAGTTTTGTTAAGTACATAAATAGGGGCAGGAGTAGGCCATATGGCCCCTCGAGCCTGCTCTGCCATTCAATAAAATTAACCTGCCTGATTTCCCCTAGAATCCAAAAATCTATCCATTTCAGCCTTGCATATACTCAGATACTTCGCATCCACACCCCTCTGGGGAAGAGAATTCCAAAGATTCACAACCCTCTAAGTGAAGAAATTCCTCCCCTCTGTCTTAAATGGCCTACCCCTTATCCTGAGACTGTGCCCCTTTTTCTAGAAACTCCAGCCATGGGAAACAACCTCTTCGCATCAACCCCGTCAATCCTCTTCAGAATCTTGTATGTTACAATGAGATCACCTCTCATTCTTCTAAACTATATAATCTCTCGTCATACGACAGCCCTTTCATTCCAGGAATCAACCTAGTGAATTTTTGTTGCACCGCCTCCAAGGCAAGTATATCCTTCCTTGGATAAGGAGACCAAAACTGTGCACCGTACTCCAGATGTGGTCTCACCAAGGGCCTGTTCAATTGTAGTAAGACTTCCTTCCTCTTGTACTCCAACCCACTTGCAATAATGGACAACATGCCATTTGCCTTCCTTGTGGCTTTTTGTACCTGCATGCTAGCTTTGTGTTTTTTGCACGCGGACACCCAAATCTCTGAACGCCAACATTGAAAAGTTTCTCTCCATTTAAAAACGATTCTGTTTTTCTATTCTTCATACCAAAGTGAATAACCTCACATTTCCCTAAATTAAACTCCATCTGCCTCCTGCCATCTATCTATGTACCTTTGCAGACTCATTGTGTTCTCCTCACAGCTTACTGTCCTACCTAGCTTTGTATAGTCAGCAAGCTTAGATACATTACACTCTGTTCCTTCATCTAGGTCATTAATATAGATTGTAAATCGCTGAGGACCCAGCACTGATTCTTGCGGCACCCGACTAGTTACAGCCTACCAACCTGAAAAAGACCCATTTATCTCTACTCTGTTTTCTCTCCGTTAACCAATCCTCTATCCATTACCTGTAATCCCATGAACCCTTATCTGTGGCACCTTATTGAATGCCTTTTTGAAAATCCAAATATACTACATCCACTGGTTCCTCTTTAATCTACCCTGCTAGTTACATCCTCAAAAAAAAACTCTTAATAGGCCTCCTTGGTGCCATACTCCATTTGAATGCTGCCTTGTTGTCGAAGTCAGTTGGTCTCACCCACACCTGTACTTGTCTGGGTGAAGGTTGTAATGAGGCCTAGGAGCCAAGTGGGTTTGATGGAGCTTAACAAACTGAGTTTTAGGCGAGCAGGTTATTGGTGAATAGGTGTTGCTTGATGGCACTATGATGGCTCCTTCCATCACTTCACTGATGATTGAAAGGCACAGGATACAAGATACAGCGCGAGCTGGTGCAGGAGGGCAATGGCAGCGGCAGCGAAGAGTGACGTCAGCAAGGTCCAGGTCGGTGATTGGAGCGTGGGCAGATGCAGCAGGAGGGGCGAAGGAGCTGAGAGAGACTGTGGGGGTGGGGGGGGAAGATGCGATTGAGGCCCAGGGGAGGTGTGAGTTAGAGGCCAGGGGCAGCACAGGCCAGCCCACACTGCGATATGTGTGCACACTAGGTCCGTGTAGCAGAGCAGGTCTCCAGTTGTCTTGGGTAATCCTTGCCACTGGACCAAGACCTAGATCTGTCAATTCTCTGTGGTGGCTGATGTACAACAGCCACCACGCATTTTTTTAAAAAATCCACGCACAGGCATCTTCCACCCTTGAGGATGTAGTTTGGGTTCTTCATTCGAAACACCTGTGAACTCAGCATTTTTTTTGTCGTGGAAGTATGTCATCCTCGTTTCGAGGGACTGCCTATGATGATTGAAAGGAGATGGTAATGTGCTGGGATAGATTTGTCCTGCTTTTTGTGAATAGGAAATACTCGGGCAATTTTCAGGCAGAGCTTTACAAAAAGTGTTTGTAAAAATTAAATGGAAAAAATACTGTGTTCAAATATTTGCAGTGCAGTGAACTTCCCTTTGTTTCTCTCTGCAGCAAAGTTAAATAGTTGTAACTGAAGGAGTGCACAATTGCATGATTGGTCATTGCCCCCAGAGACCCAATATTTAAGATTAACCATGTGGCCTGACGCTTCCTTAGCCAAAGGCAGGGAGGGCACTGAGCACCAGCACCAAGAATGCAAGGTCAGCATTCTCTCACCCTGGTGCATTTCAAATGTTCATGTTTTCTTTTAAGAAATTAAGCCTGCCAAAGCATCAAAAGTAATGTTTGTTTTCTTTCTCACAGATCCTAAATGAGATCAAAATGGTGTAGTTCACATTTGTAGGATTGGGGAAGGCAAAAATTC
Organism: Pristiophorus japonicus; assembly: GCF_044704955.1. Lineage (NCBI taxonomy): Eukaryota > Metazoa > Chordata > Chondrichthyes > Pristiophoridae > Pristiophorus > Pristiophorus japonicus. The sequence continues at coordinate 119,296,742 of NC_091980.1, forward strand.
GAGATTATGAAGGTCAAGTTTAGGACACATGCCAGAAGTATTTCTTTACATGAAAGGTGATCAGCAGCTGAAATTAGCTGCCAGGAGGGAAGGCTAAGGCACTCAAATCAATTTATGAAACAATTAGATGGGGAGAATGCAGAACTGGTATTTTGGAAATATGAGATCAAATGAACCAAAAGACTTTCTTCTTCTGAACTGATCTTGTGGTGAATGCACCAATGTACTTCACTTAGTCGGCGTACAGATGAGTGTAGTGTCGTGCTGTGCGTCAGTAGAGTACTCTGAATAAAACGGCATCAGAAATAGGGCTGTTAACTTTGGGTGTAGTCCTGGAGGTTTCATCACATGACCTCCCACCCCCATGCTCCCCACATTGGGCACCCTCCAATCCATCCTCACAGCACCACATTCCTACGCCAATTGGAAAGTCAACAGACGTCATTACTTGATTTGTATAATTTTTGACCTTCAATCAAGCTGCCATTTATCCATTCCCAATGTTTTTATAACCAATAAACAAAAGTGTTCAAAGAAAATGGAGAATTTTTTTTTGTAAAGCCTCTTTGAATTTTTTCTTCCTGGTCGCTTGTAGCAGTGTGCTGCAGATTAATCTTTAATTTATGGAGACTCCAGGACAACCCTGGAGGGTTGATGACCCAAATGTGAAAAGTTCATTGTTAAAATTAAGGTTGGTTCCTGTTCCTGTCACAAACTTAATATCACATAGAAACATAGAAAATAGATGTAGGAGCAGGCCATTCGGCCCATCGAGCCTGCACCACCGTTCAATATGATCATGGATGATCATGCAACTTCAGTACCCCATTCCTGCTTTCTCTCCATACCCCTTTAGCCGTAAGGGCCACATCTAACTCCCTTTTGAATATATCTAACGAACTGGCCTCAACAACTTTCTGTGGCAGAGAATTCCACAGGTTCACAATTCTGAGTGAAGAAGTTTCTCCCCATCTCAGTCCTAAAATGGCTTACCCCTTATCCTTAGACTCTGACCCCTGGTTCTGGACTTCCCCAACATTGGGAATATTCTTCCTGCATCTAACCTGTCCAATCCCGTCAGAATTTTATATGTTTCTATGAGATCCCCTCTCATTCTTCTAAATTCCAGTGAATATAAGCCTAGTCGATCCTGTCTTTCTGCATATGTCCGTCCTACCATCCCGGGAATCAGTCTGGTGAACCTTCGCTGCACTCCCTCAATAGCAAGAATGTCCTTCCTCAGATTAGGAGATCAAAACTGTACACAATACTCGAGGTGTGGTCTCACCAAGGCCCCGTACAACTGCAGTAAGACCTCCCTGCTCCTATACATGATCCTCTCTCACTTGAGGCTTTTTCTTGGGGTGCCCTGGAGGATGAATGTGTGGAGTGACCAATGGCAGGGACGTGGGACGAGAAGTACATGTGAAAACTACAGGAATACATCCAACCAGAGTTGACACCCCTATTTCACATGCCATTTTACTAGAATGGTACCTGGGATGAGGGAGAGATTGAAGCAGAGGTTGTTCTCCTTGGAGAAAAGAAAGTTAAAAGGAGATTTGATCGAGGTGTTCAAAAACGAGTTTTGGTAGAGTAAATAAAAGGAGACTGTTTCCAGTGGCAGAAGGTTCAGTAAGCAGAGGACACAGATTGAAGGTGATTGACAAAACGGAGGCGACATGAGAATTTCTTTTTACACAGCGAGTTGTTGTGATCTGGATGGGATGGAATGCACTGCCTGAAAGGGTGGTGGAAGCAGATTCAGTAGTAACATTCAAATGAAAATTTGATGAATACTTGCAGGAGGAAAATTTCCAGGGGTGTGGGATTAATTGGATAGCTCCACTAAAGAGCCGGTACAAAGTTTGATGCGTTGAACGGCCTCCTTTTGTGCTCAAAAAACAATGCTTTGAAACAATAGGTCTAGATCTTTTGTCCCTGGTAAACAATATTGCATTCAGTTGCTACCCATGTGACTGTTCAAAAGCATAAAGCTAATTAGTAAGTTTGATTTCAATCTCGCAAAATACCTACCATACCAGCTTCCCTTTTAATGTTTCCTTTAACAGACAAATTGGACATGAAACAAAAGATTAGTCCCTCTGACAGTACAGTTGCTCCTCAGTCCTGCACTGGAATACCAGCATAGATTGTACACTTAAACACTTAGATGGGCTTCAGTCCCACAATCTTCTGACCAACTAGGTAATGGTGTTACTAACTGAGCCAATAGCATTGCAACAATGTGATGTCATCGAATCATAGAATGATGCAACACAGAAGGAAGCCAGCTGTGGCTCACTTGCCTCTGAGTCCGAAGGTTGTGGGTTCAAGTCCCACTCCAGGGATTTGACCACACAAATCTAGGCTGACACTCAGTGCAGCATTCCCTCAGTACTACACTGGTCAGAGGTGCCGCATTTCAAATGTGGGAGTTATCCCTCAATCAACATATCAGAAACAGATTGCAAATTGGCTGCTACGTTTCCCACTTTACAACAGTGACTACATTCCAAAGTACTTCATTGGCTGTAAAGCACTTTGAGATGTCCGGTGGTTGTGACAGGCGCTATATAAATGCAAGTCTTTTCTCTTAGGCCATTCAGCCCATCTTACCTGTGCTGGCTCGTTGAAAGAACAATCCAATTAGTTTCACTACCTGCTCTTTCCCCATAGCCCTGCAAATCACTCCCCTGCAAGTAATTATCCAATTCCCTTTTGAATGCTACTATTCAATCTGTTTCCACCATCCTTTCAGGCAGTGATTTCCAGATTGGAACCACTCGCTGTGTATATTTTTTTTTAAATTCTCCTCTTGTCAATCACCTTAAATCTGTATCCTCTGCTTACCAACCTTTGCTGTTGGAAATTGTTTCTTCTTATTTGCTCTATCTAAATACTTTATGATTTTTGAACACCTCTACCAAATTTCCCCATAACCTTCTCTACTCCAAGGAGAACAACCCCAGTTTCTCTAGTCTCTCCACATAACTGAAGTCTTTCATCCCTGAAACCATTCTTGATTGTTGGTTCCCATTCTTGACTTCTGTCCAAGTTTGTGGTACATTTGTTCAAAATGTTTTACTTGGATACATTCCCATAATAACCAGATGTAATGTTGTACCCAGTATTTGGCACACACTTATGGATACTGTTGTATTTGTCAGTCACTTTGCAGCATTGCCCTCATGTCTCCAGCGAAACCTCTCTTCACATTGGTATGGTCTAGTGGTCTGCTGACTGTCCACATTTATTTATCGAAAGGGTCAGAGGGCAGTCACTGTACAAACTGCCACCTTCAATAAGAACTTAGTGTTGGCTCTGTAACTCGACAGCAATGTCTTGCTTCCAGCATTTCATGAACCACTGTCAGTTTGGCTAGAGTTTAAACCACAGTGCAGATCCCTTCTAAAAATGTCAGTTGGATACGTTGTGGATTTAACGCGGGATAAACTGCAGATTGTCGTATTCCAAAACCATCCTGATGTAATCCTTGTTTTGCTGGCGCTCCATTCAGAGGTCAGTGGTAGAATGGACAATGTTCCTTGACCTATATTTGTGATTTTCCAATTTCAAGTTAAGCTCTTCTGTTTCATGACTTGCCCAGTTTCTCACCTGGTCTCTTGTTGTCTACACTGCTAGGCTACTCTTATCCAGTAGCTTTCACTTAGGCTCATTGCTGCTCATCATTCAGGGCCTGCATGGGCAGCTGGGTGACTCTTCTCCAGACCTGTCAGTGCTGCTCTTAAACTGACCAAATACAGGCGTGTGAGTGTAATGATGTGCTGTCTGATTTTAATTGTCCCCTTCTCTGGAGAACCATCTAGTCATCCATCCTGTACTTGACATCTGAGTGCCAACATTTGGGCACTATGTGCTGTTGCTTCACTTTTCCATCTTTTAAAGATAGCTGTTGATTTATAAATGTTCAAAAAAAATTGCTTGTGAAAATAAAGATCAGGTCAAAGCAGCTTCATGTAATTCTTATGAATTTTAAAAAAACTCAAAATTGCTGTTTTCCAGTTGAAAGCATCTATGAAAAATCCTGCTGGTGCATCAAGTAGCTGTCTTGTCACCGGAGTTTCAATCTAGCCAAGACTGGCATGGTGACATTTCCTTCTGCCTGCTCTCTAAGGGTGCTACCTCGGGGCAAAATTCAAGAGGAAGTTTGATGTATTGTATCACCGATTGGGCTATTGAATGAGAAAGATAAAGTGAAAGCTTTGATATTAAGTAGATTATGGTATGGGAGATTAAGTTGATATGAAGTCTGGAACTAACCCAATCGATAGAAATGGTCCTTTGCAATCCTGTAAACTCCTATGTTCTTGAGGGCTTTGAGACAATACAGGTTAATGACTCCTCCAAGGGCAACCATGGTCTCCTGGAGCTTGCTTGATTGCTTTAGGGAATTGGGGAGGAATTTTCCAGACTTCGTTTCTGGAATTGTCCAGAGGTTTTTATTTACCTCCCCAGCAGTTAGCATTGTTGGGGAGGGTGGTGCACAAGATGCCATTGTCTAATGCGTTAAGTGAGCAGTGCTGGGCGTGTTTGGTCTTTTGTTGCCTTGAAATATGTACATTTGTATGTACATGTAATGAGTGTGGGGCAGTCTTAACTAAGCCACAACACACACTTGTCTGTAATTTGGTGCAAATTGGCAATATCACTCTGGCTGTAAGAATGAGCGGCACGTGAAGTGGAAATGGTAGTACAGGTTGTTCCCCTCCAGTCCAAGACACACTCATCCAGTAACATCTGTAGTTAGGCCTGAGGAATTGGCGGGTTTATTTTAAGTTTTCATCGGCTGCAGTAGCTGCCATCAGTGTTCGCGGAGCAGCAGTCAGTCAGTGTGTGCGCGGGTGCTGAGGGAGCTGCCCACAGGGTGCCAGCATGCACACTCGGACACAGAAGCCCGGGCGCTGTCCACCGGTACCGGTAAGCGAGACCTCCAGTGGTTCGGCAAATTCTCTGTTCTGGCACCGGTCAGGTCCCGAGGGTGCCAGACTGGAGAAGTACAATTGTACAGGTATAGGGTGCTCTTCTGGTTTGGGGGAAGGATACTGGTTCATCCAACACGAAGGAGTGAGAAGAACAATGGAGAGGTGATGTCTTTCCCAGCCTCAACATGCTGAGTGCAAACACAAATCTGCTGCTAGTGATTAAAATTAGTGTTATCAATTTTGACAATCTGGTCCGTCTGTCTTGTGGCGATATTTATTGCGTGTCATGGAAGTTCATGAAATATCCTGTGTAAATGTGTCTTTACTTTTTAAAAAAAATTTTGAATTGATCTAGTACACAAGTTACAAGTGAGGTTAGACACTGCACTGATAAAAAATGATGAGGCAAGTCTAATGTGCAATTGTGATAGGAAGTCCTAGTAAAAACTTGTAAATGTTTACTCATAATTGAAAGGTGTTGGCTTTATGTAGTACTTGAACGTTTGTATAGTGCAGTCGCTTTTCAGATGTACTTGGGTGTAGTAAGTACAATTTAGAATGGGCAATCTTTGTTACAATTCTTTTGAGTGGTGTGTGCCACAGTTGAGCTGTCTTTTACTACCATATATCCTCCAATACTTTGTTGAGACATGGCTTGCAAGAGACCTTCTACAACTTGCATTGATATAGTGCCTTTAATGCAAGGCACATCACAGGAGCGTTATACACCCGTAGAAGGAAATTTTAGGATAGATGTGGGGTAGATTTTTAAGGAGGGTCTTAAAGGTGGAGTCATAGGTGGTGATGGAGGAGAGGTTTAGGGAGGCAATTCTGGAGTTTGGCGCTTAGACTGCTGAAGGCACGGCCACCTCCTGGTGGTGTGAAGGAAGTGGGGGGTGGACGAGAGGCCAGAGTTGGAGGAACACACAGTTCTGAGGGTTGCAGGAAGAGGCAAGGCCATGGAGAGATTTCATGAGGATGAGTTTTATAACCTGGGCAAGTTTGGAGACCGGGAGCCAATGTAGGTCAGTGAGCACAGGAGTAATAGGTGAACATTGGACTAAGATTTGCAACGAAGTCAATATGGTTACAAGATTCCTTTCAAAGAAGATGAATGTTGGTGAACCTTCTGCACTGGTCTGAAGTGCAGTTCTGATAGCTAAGTATAGAAAAAGAAAGACTTGCATTTCTATAGCGCCTTTCATGACCACTGGATGTCTCCAAGCGCTTTACAACCAATGAAGTACTTTTGGAGTGTAGTCACTGTTGTAATATAGGAAATGCGGCAGCCAACTTACGCACAGCAAACTCCCACAAACATAATGTGATGATGACCAGATAATCTGTTTTTATTATGTTGTGAGGGATAAATATTGGCCAGGACACTGGGGATAACTCCCCTGCTCTTCTTCAAAATAGTGCCATGGCATCTTTTAGATCCACCTGAGAGCAGATGGGCCTCAGTTTAACGTCTCGTCTTGTGTTTGTTCAGTTATTGTGATTCCGGCCTACAGATGGCAATGTGAATGGCCTGACATGTCAATATAATCATATCTGTCTGTCCTGATTTGTCGGAAAACAGAGTGAATTAATATTGGGGTTTCAAAACTTTTATTTTTCATTGGTATGTTCCCAGAGGCCTGTTTAGCAGTTAATTCAAACTGTTCAACATCCTCTGGTAAAGTCGTATTCCTCAAATAATTGTCTGACTATCTTCTGTTGTATACGCCCTCCTGTGTGGCTGAGACGTGGACCATATACAGTAGACACCTCAAATCGTTGGAGAAATACCACCAATGATGTCTCCGCAAGATCCTGCAAATCCCCTGGGAGGATAGACGCACCAACATCAATGTTCTCGATCAGTCCAACATCCCCAGCATCGAAGCACTGATCACACTCGACCAGCTCTGTTGGGCAGGTCACATTGTCCGCATGCCCGACACAAAACTCCCAAAGCAAGCGCTCTGCTCTGAACTCCTATGCGGCAAGCAAGCTCAGGTGAGCAGAGGAAACATTTCAAGAACACCCTCAAAACCTCCTTGATAAAGTGCAACATCCCCACTGACACCTGGGAGTCCCTGACCAAAGACCATCTTAAGTGGAGGAAGTGCATCCGGGAGGGCGCTGAGCACCTCGAGTCTCGTCGCCGAGAGCATGCAGAAAACAAGCACAGGCAGCAGAAAGAGCGTGCGGCAAACCAGACTCCCCATCCACCCTCTCCTCCAACGACTGACTGCCCCACTGTGATAGAGACTATAATTTCCATATTGGACTGTACAGTCACCTGAGAACTCACTTTTAGAGTGGAAGTAAGTCTTCCTCGATTTCGAGGGACCTCCTATAATATATATCATAGAATCATCATAAACTCAGAAATTAACAGCACGGAAGGAGGCTATTTTGGCGCATCGTGTCCGTGCCAGCCGACCAAGAGCTATCCAGCCTAATCCCACTTTCCAGCTCTTGATCTGTAGCCCTGTAGGTTACGGCACATCCAAGTATTTTTTTAAATGTGGTGAGGCTTTCTACCTCTACCACCCTTTCAGACAGTGAGTTCCAGACCCTCACCACCCTCTGGATGAAGAAATTTCCCCATATCTCTCCTCCAACCCTCTCCCCAATTACTTTAAGTCTTTCCTCTCCACTCTATCCAGGCCCCTCATAATTTTAAACACCTCAATCCAGTTTCCCCTCTGCCTCTGTTCCAAAGGAAACAGACTCAGCATCTCCAATCTTTCCTCATAGCCAAAATTCTTCAGTCCAGGCAACATTCTTGTAAATCTCCTCTGCACCCTTTCCAGTGCAATCACATCTTTCCTGTAATGTGGTGACCAGAACTGCACATAGTATTCCAGCTGTGGCCTAACCAGTGTTTTATACAGATCAAGCATAAAGTCCTTGCTCTTGTATTCCATGCTTCGACTAATAAAGGCAAGTATTCCATATGTCGTCTTAACCACCTTATCTACCTGGCCTGCTACCTTCAGGGATCTGTGGATCTGCACTCCAAGGTCCCTTAGTTCCCTCTACACTTTTCAGTGTTATACCATTTAATGTATATTCTCTTGCCTTGTTAGACCTCCCCAAATGCATTACCTCACACTTGTCCGTATTGAATTCCATTTGCCACTGTTCTGCCCACCTGACCAGTACATTGATAGCTTCCTGCAATCCGCAGCTTTCTTCTTCATTATCAACCACACAACCTATTTTAATGTCCTCTGCAAAATTCTTAATCATACCCCTAACATTCAAGTCCAAGTCATTGATATATATCACAAAAAGCAAGGGACCTCGTACTGAGCCCTGTGGATCACCACTGGAAACAGCCTTCCAATTACAAAAACACCCATCAACCATTACCCTTTGTTTCCTGTCTTTGAGCCAATTTTGAATCCAACTTGCCACTTTGCCCTGGATCCTATGGGCTTTTACTTTCATGACCATCTGCCATGTGGGACCTTATCAAAAGCTTTGCTAAAATCCATAAACACTACAGCCATCATATGCACTGCCCTCATCCACCCTCCTAGTTACCTTCTCTCAAAATTTAATCAAGTTAGTCGGACACGACCTTCCCTTAACATATCCATGCTGCCTGTCTTTAATCCATGTCTTTCCAAATGAAGATTGATCCTGTCCCTCAAGGACTTTCTCCAATAATTTTCCCACTACTGAGGTTAGGCTGACTGGACTGTAATTACTCGGTCTATCACCTTTTCTCCTTTTTTAAACAAAGGTACAACATTAGCAGTCCTCCAGTCCTCTGGCACTACACCTGTAGCCAGAGAGGACTGGAAAATGATGGTCCGAGCCTCTGTTATTTCCTCTTTTGCTTCTCAACAGCTTGTGATACATTTCATCCGGGCCTGGGGATTTATCCATTTTCAAAGCTGCTAAGCCCCTTACTACCTCCTCTCTTGCTATGTTTATCTCGTCTAATATTTCACACACCTCCTCCCTCATTGCAAAGTCTGCATTGCCCCCCTCTCATGAAAACAGATGCAAACTATTCATTAAGAATCATATCCACATATTGAGCCTCCACACACAAACTTCCTGTGTGGTCTCTAGTCGGCCCCACTCTTTCGGGTCAAGTTTCGGCCGCCCGCTAGAACGGCGCACATCAGAGAGGCCCGCCTAATTTATCGAACAAAAATTGCGCCGAATACTTGCCTCGCTGTAGACCCAATTGCACCTCGGCGCGCGCAGCAGGAGCTGCTGGGGGTGGAGCTACAGCCCGGTGCCGAAAACAGTGCCAGCGGCTGCACGCATGCGCAGTAGCTGCCGGTGTCCTGTCTCCGAGGGCGACGACCCGATCCCAGGCCAAAGGGACGTTGCCCCTATTCCCAGCTGAGTGACCTGCGCATCTTCCCTCAGCGGTGGGGCCCTCCCGCCCGGCCTCTCGCTGGGGGCGGCCCCCACCCGAAGAACTCCTGGCAGCTGGCGTCGTTGTTGTAGTCAGCGGGGCTCGCCCGCCCGCATCTTGCTGGGGTGGGCCCCGCCCGAAGACACGTTGGCAGCTCGGCATCAGCGGGTCCTTGGCGGGTCCCGCGCGCCCGCATCTCGCTGGGGCGGGCCCCACCCGAAGAGGCGGCGGCGGTGCTGCAGTAGGTGAGTAGAAATAATTTTTTATTGTGATTTTTAATTTAAAAAAAAAATGTTTTTTTATTTAATTTATTTGGATTGATTTATTGGTTTACTTATTGATTTATTTATCATTTATTATTGATGGCTCTTTATTTGTAAAAGTGAAGTGTTTAATGTTTGTAAAACCAGCCCCCCCCCCCCCCCCATCTTTCGTTCCATACGCCTGATTTCCAAGTGTAGGCAAGGTTTTTCTGAGCGTACAAAAGTCTACACTTACTCCATTCTAAGTTAGTTTGGAGTATGTTTTCACTGCCTAAACTTGCAAAACAGGCGTAAATGGCTGGACACGCCCCCTTTTGGGGAAAAAAAATCTGTTCTAAAATGAAACTGTTCTAACTCACTAGAACTGGAGCAAACTAAAGGCCGAGAATTTCAATTTCTAAGATACTCCATTCTAAACTAGTTGCTCCAAAATATAGGAGCAACTCAGGCCGAAACTTGACCCCATAATCTAATTATCCTCTTGCTCTTAATGTATTTATAAAATATTTTTGGGTTTTCCCTGATTTTGCTTGCCAACATTCTTTCATGCTCTCTTTGCTTTCCTGATATCTTTTTTATTGCACCCCTGCACTTATACTCCAAGTTTCTGCAGTATTGAATTCTTAGTATGTGTCATAAGCTTCCCTTTTATTCTTTCTTGCCCTGTATGTCCCTTGACATCCGGGGGCTCTAGATTTGTAAACCCCACCTTTTTGTTTTAAAGGGAACATACTTGCTTTGTACCCTCGGGATCTCTTCCTTGAATGCCTTTCACTGCTCTGACACTGATTTGCCATCAAGTCGCCATTTCCAGTCCACTTTGGCTAAATCCCATCTCATCTCAGCAAAATTGGCTTTACTCGAATTGAGAATATTTTTTTTTCCTGGTCCACCTTTGTCCTTTTCCATAACTACCCTAAATCTTACTGAATTATGATCACTAGTACCAAAATGCTCTCCCACTGATGCCCCTTTCACCTGCCCCTCTTCGTTCCCCAAAACCATCTAGAACCGTCCCCTGTCTTGTTGGGCTTGTTGCATACTGGCTAAAGAAGTTCTCCTGAATGCATTTTAGGAATTCTGCATCCTCTGTACCATTCACGCTACTTTTTCCCAGTTAATATTAGGGTAGTTTAAATCCCCCACTATTACAGCTCTATAGTTTTTGCACTTTGCAGCAATTTGCCCACATATTTGTTCTTCTATCTCTCACTATTTGGGGGTCTATAGTACACGCCCAGTAGTGTGATCACCCCTTTTTTGTTCTTCAATTCAACCATTACAATTCAAGTTGTAGAGCAAACATAGCCAAAAGGTTCTGTGGTATTGCTGTCTGTGACTCACTGGATCTATCCCTAGGTTTCTTCCTTTATGAAACCTATTTCAATGACGCCTGGCATCTGTAATCAAATTGTACCTTTTGAAGGTGGAAGGACATATGTTAAAGCATATTGTATAGAGTAAATAAGCAAGAAAGTCATGCTCACCTTTTGAAACTGGTTAGTCCTCGGCTAGAATATTGTACCTGTAACATTCTGGTTACCACACTTTAGGAAAGATATCAAGGCCTTGGCGAGGGTGCGAAGGAGATTTACCAGAACTATGCCAGGGATGAGGGAATTTAGTTATGTAAAGAGTCTAGAGAAACTGGAATTGTTCTTGGAGCAGAGGAATTTAAGGAGACATTTCATGGAGGTGTTCAAAATTATGAAGTATTTTGAAAGAGTAGATAGGGAGAAACTGTTTCCAGTGGCAGGTGGGTCTGTAACCAGAGGACACGGATTTAAGATAATTAGCATAAGAACCAGAGGGGAGATCAGTTTTTTTTTAATGCAGTGAGTTGTTACAATCTGGAATGCATTGCTTAAAAGGGTGATGGAAACCAATTCAATGGTAACTTTCAGAAGTGAATTGGATATATACTTGATGGGAGAGATTTTGCAAGGTAATGGGAAAGAAGGGGTGGGGGGGTTAGACTAAGTGGATAGCTCTTTCAAAGCGCTGGCACAGGCATGATGGGCTGAATGGCCTCCTGTGCTGCAAGATTTTATGATGTATGCTAATTGTAACCCTATACTGACAAATGAAATCACAGGAAAGCTGTTGACAAATTCTCAATTAGTAGATTTTACTCACCGGCATTAAAAATCTGTTGACTTTTCCCAGTGGTTCTGGTGCCTATAGAATTTGTCTTTGGAAGGGTTGAGACGTGCATATGGTTTGCTAATCAAGCCTGGAATTTTGTATGCAAATTCTGTCCTCGGAGAATGTGATGCATGTGCCCAATCGGGCTCTGAATTACATATTAATGTAGAGTCATGCATGAAATCCTGTTTGTCAAGCCCTCATTTTTCTGAAAGTGAAAAATGTTACTTTTATTGCTCTATTCCTGTCTGGTCAGTGGTGGTCTTGTATTGATCCCCCTCTCCCCTAGAAAGACCTGAAGCTAGTCACTGTTCTTTGGTATCTTCCCTGGTATCTTCCTCTTCCCCTTGGGGAAACTACTCCTGAGGACTTGTATCTGCTACCAGTCCTCAGAATGCTCCCAATGGCTGGTGAACTAGATCCAGGTTTGTTAACATATTATGTGTGCTTGTAATACCAGCTCCGCCATGGTTGTCAGATCTGAAGACTTCAGTATAATTTTGACTTCATGCTCAACCTTCTCCAAATTACTGAAAATTGATTAGTCTGCAGGCATTGACGACAAGCTCCTGAATTGTGCAATTGTGGAATGTGCAAATGTGGGCAGATAGTCTTCTGCCATTGATTTCCAACTAGCATTTTTTGTAGGTACATGTCATCTCTGCCAGGAATAAGAGTGCTTGTTCAACAATTTGGGAAATTACTCCCATGTCCTAATTTCACCATGGCAGATGTCAAAATACTGGTGAGGTTTGCCTTCCAGGTAATAAGGGGCATGGGAAATTTTTAAGGGGGTCACTATTCTTTCCCACTTCCCCTGTTGAAATTTGATTCAGCTGGTCACTTGGAGATTATGTACCATTGTTAAACAGAGTGTGCTTCTTATCCTTTCCAAATACTTGTATCCAACAAATCAGTGACTACTGCGTTAGCAAGTGGGGAGATGCAGGGAATAGTGGCTGCTGAGGTTGTCAATGTCTTCAGGAGAGGTATACAGAATTCACAACAAAAAACTGATCAGTATCAAACTAGAGCATTTTATTTATCTGGGCATGTTTCAAAGAAGGAGCTTAACATTGAATTTAACTTGTGCTGTACTTAACCTGAGGTTGGACAGTGTAAATTCTTGGAGTTTTGTCAGTGACTTGGGCTATGTCTGATGCATGAATCTCCACTCCCCAGATTGGGCATCTCTCCTGGATGAGGCCAAAAAAAAAATTGAAATACATTAACAATTTGTATTTATATAGCACCTTTAACCTAGTGAAACATTCCAAGGTGCTTCACGAGTATTGAGATTTTAAAAATTGACACCGAGCCGCATAAGTAGAAATTAGTGCAGGTGACCAAAAGCTTGGTCAAAGAGGCAGGTTTTAAAGGGTGTCTTGAAGGAGGAAAGAGAGGTTTAGGCAGAGAGTTCTAGAACTTGGAACCTAGGCAACAGAGCACACGGCCACCAATGGTTAGGCGATTATAATCAGGGATGCTCAAGAGGGCAGTATTAGAGGAGTGCAGATATCCTGGGGTGGGTGGGGGGGTGCTGGAGGCGATTACAGAGATAGGGAAGGGTAAGGCCATGGACGGATTTCAAAATAAGGATGAGAATTTTGAAATCGAGGCGTTACTTAACTGGCAGCCAATGTAGGTTAGCGAGCACGGGGGTGATGGGTGAGCGGGACTTGGTGTGAGTTAGGGCACGGGCAGCCGAGTTTTGGATCATCTCTAGTTTACTTAGGGTAGAATGTGGGAGGCCAACCAGGAGTGCTTTGGAATAGTCAAGTCTAGAGGTAATAAAAAGGCTTCAGCAGCGGATGAGCTGAGGCAAGGGTGGAGACGGGCGATGTTACGGAGGTGGTGGTGGTCTTAGTTATGCTGCGGGTATGTGGTCAAACATGACACCAATGTTGCAAACAGTCTGGTTCAGCCTCAGACAGAAGTTGGGGGAGTCAGTGGCTCGGGAAGGGAGTTTGTGGCGGGGACCGAATACAATGGCTTCGGTCTTCCCAATATTCAATTGGAGAAAATTTCTGCTCATCCAGAACTTGATGCAAACAGTTTTAAGGGGACACTGCTGTGTTTTGCTGTACAGTGGACCACAAAAGTATGTTTCACAGTTTAAGTTTGTCTTCAAATCTATTTATGATTTAAAGTTGGGAATTTCTGGAACTCTTTGTAGTTTTCTGGTTCTCTTTAATATTCAGGGACCTGATGGCTATTCTTGAGGTGACCTACAAATTCCTTGTTGAGTAATTACAAGCATATTACAGTAATTATTCCTGTTGGTGCTGTGGGCTGTACGGCTAAGGCACATTCTTGCAAGACGGCAGGCAGAGGGGCCAGCTGAATTATCTCAAAGCCACTGTGCTGCTCCCGACATCTTATCCATAGCCTCTCCCAAGGGAAGCTGACTGACGCTTTGTTCGGGTTTTTCCCGGTGGGAATTAATGGCTTAAAAAAAATCCCACTGAATAAAATCCACTGTTAGTGGTTCGGGCTCTTTAACCAAAAGAGCAAGATGTATAGCTAATGAGCTTTGTCATGGTTGGCTGGCACTGAATAATGTCTGCGTCTGATTGGTTTGTCTTGAGGCAGTATGTGTGTGTGTGTGGAAAGTGAGTAGATCCACACACTGCACATTCTCCATTGCTTCCCTGGACTGGCCTAGTCTGTGGAGAAAGCTGTAAAGACAGGAATGCAAGGTTAGTGCGCCTCTATTCCCTCTCTCTCTCTCTCTCTCCCTGCTCTTTTCTGCGCCTTTCGATGTAGGCCTTCAAATATTTGTAGTGTTCTTTTATGCCGTGCTGATGTTGCAAGGGGTTGGGTTGTAGGGGGGAGGGGATTGATTTTTTTTTCCCCTTAGTAAGGTCAGGGTGGGGTTGCAGCAGCTGGCTTGCTACTGTTCCTGCCGCTCTTTGAACACAGGCTTGAACAGTGGTTTCTGTGTACTCCTCCGAGCTATCGGCAGGGAGGTTACTGTTTTATTGTTGCAAAATCTAGTACATCCAGCACCATGTTGCTGAGACGCAAACAGCCGATTCAGGAGCACTTTTCTTTAAAAAAAATCTGCAGTTAAAGGCCCAGAAGCCAGACAGTAAAATCTGTTTTCATCATTTTGTAACACACAATTATTCACTCCCCCCCCCCCCCCCCCCCCTCCTCACATCACCACCACCACAAGGTAGTGTAGGGAAATATGCCAAATATTTGCACAGGGATGTTTTAAAACCAACCACAAAATACATTCCGAGAGCAGTTAGATAAACTAAGGGATGTCTGACAGGGCTGTGTGGAGTGATTTAAGTGTCCTGCAGAGCACGGAAGCTGCTGCGTAACACTCATGGTGTAGTCCCTGTGCATAGAGAGAAAATATTTCATGGCATTGCCCATCAGTCAGCCAGACGAAGAGCAATCCAGCCAGTAAACAGAGGGCAAAGAGCTTGCGCGGGGGGAACTGATGCAATGAATGGATGCTTCTGTGTGATTAACCCTTTTCAGGAGTCGGCTGTGTTGCTAGCTTTCTGGTTTGCTGGCCTCTGTCTTTTGTACCAACTGATTGGGTTCACGTTTCTCGCGATCGTCTAAAGTTTTGATTCTGGCATATCTCCTGCAGTTCAGTTAGTTCAGCTTGTGCAGTTAGTTGCTGGAGGGCAATAGGCTGACTGGTTCTTTTAACCAACTCTGCTTTGAACACTCCTGCCTGAAATGGAGTGGACAGGAAGAAGTGTGTTCAGTAATATTCCCCAAAAAGTTTTTTGATTAAATATTAAAGAAATGCAACACAGGAGTGCTTTACCCCAGTAATGTTCAGTGTATTTTAATATATGGAGTGTTATAACAACCCACCAACGTATAGTATATTCTAGAACATGGAGTGTATAATACCCCAGGAATATGCAGTGTATTCATGCCCTCCGAGCTCATCTTGTCCATGACACCCACTTCTTGCTCCCTCGACCCTATTCCCATTAAGCTGCTGACCACCCAGCTTCGTTTCCTGGCTCCCATTTTAGCTGATATTGTTAACGGTTCTCTGTCCTCGGGTACGGTCCAAATTTGCCGTCATCACCCGTCTCCTCACAAAAAATCCTTGCCCCTCTGTCTTTGCAAACTACCATCCCATCTCCAACCTCCCTTTCCTCTCTCAAGTCCTTGAACGTGCTGCTGCCTCCCAGATCCGTGCCCATCTTTCCCAGAACTCCATGTTTGAATCCCTCCAATCAGGTTTCCGCCCCGCCACGCTACCGAAACGGCTCTTCTCAAAATCACAAATTACATCCTAAGTGACTGACAAAGGTAAACTATTCCTCCTCGTCCTTCTAGACCTGTCTGAAACCTTTGACATGGTGACCACACCATCCTTCTCCAATGCCTCGCCACTGTTGTCCAGCTGATGGTACTGTTCGCAACCTTGGTATCATATTTGACCCTGAAATGAGCTTCCGGCCATATGTCTGCGGCATGTTATTAAGACAACCGATTTCCACCTGTAACATCACCCGTCTCCGCCCCGCCTCTGTTTATCCGCTGTCGAAACCCTCATCCATGCCTTTGTTACCTCTAGACTTGACTATTCCAACGCACTCTTGATTAGCCTCCCACGTTCTACCCTAGTAAACTTGAGTTCATCCAAAACCTGGCTGTCCATATCCAAACTCGCACCAAGTCCCGTTCACCCATCACCCCTGTCCTTGCTGACCTACATTGGCTCCCGGTTAAGCAACGCCTCAATTTCAAAATTCTCGTCCTTGTTTCAAATCCCTCCATGGCCTCGCCCTTCCCGATCTCTGTAATCTCCTTCAGCATCACAATCCCACCTGAGATATCTGCGCTCCTCTAATTCTGTCCTCTTCAGCATCCCTAATTTATAATAGCTCAAACATTAATGGCCCTATGCCCTGGAATTCCTTCCATAACCACCACCTCCTCCTCCTCCTCCTCCTCCTCCTCCTCTCTACCTCTCTCTTCTCCTTTAAGACGCTCCTGAAAACCTACCTCTCTCGAAGCAATGTAAATAGCGAATCGCTCATTCCAGTGAATTCTAGATATCTGCCCTAATTTCTCATATGTAGCTTGGTGTCAGATTGTCATGTAACATTCCTCTGAAGCACTTGGGTTATTTTACTGTGTTAAAGGCACTATATAAGTACATGTTGTTGTTGTTGTAGTAGTGCACTCACAGGGTTCCATTCTTACCTATCCAATCATAGCCAGAGCACCACTTGAAATGGCTTCTCTTCCCGCTCCCACACTGTTGCCTATGGTGTTCCCCAAGGTCCCCTCCTATTTCCCATCTACATGCTGCTCCTTGGCGACGACATTTGAAAACACAGTCAGTTTCCACATGTACTCTTCCCTCAGCTCTACCTCACCAACACTTCTCTCGACCCTGCTACTATCTCTAAATTGTCAGACTTCTTGTCCGACATCCAGTACTGGATGAGTGGAAATTTCCACCAACTAAATATTGGGATGACTGAAGCCGTTGTCTTTGGTACCAGCCACAAACTCCATTTTCCCAGCTACTGACTCCATCCCACTCCCTGGCACTGTCTGAGGCTGAACCAGACTGTTTGCAACCTTGGTGTCATATTTGACCCTGAAGTGAGCTTCCAGCCACACATCCACGCTATTACTAAGACCATTTATTTCCACCTCTGTAACATCACTCAATTCCGCACATGCCTCATCTCATCTGCTGCTGAAACCCTCATAAGAACATAAGAAATAGGAGCAGGAGTAGGCCATACGGCCCCTCGAGCCTGCTCCGCCATTTAATACGATCAAGGCTGATCCGATCGTGGACTCTGGTCCACTTCCATGCCCGCTTCCCATAACCCTTTATTCCAATTATCGGTTATGAAACTGTCCATCTCTGTCTTAAATTTATTCCATGACCCAGCTTCCACAGCTCTGAGGCAGCGAATTCCACAGATTTACAACCCTGTGAAAGAAAAAATTCATCTGTTTTAAATGGGCAGCCCCTTATTCTAAGATTATGCCCCACTTATTCTAGTGTCCCCTATCAGTGGAAACATCCTCTCTGCATCCACCTTGTCAAGCCCCCTCATAATCTTACACATTTCGATAAGATTACCTCTCATTCTTCTGAATTCCAGTGAGTAGAGGCCCAACCTTCTCAACCGTTCCTCATAAGTCAACCCCATCTCCGGAATCAACCCAATGAACCTTCCCTGAACTGCCTCCAAAGCAAGTATATCCTTTCTTAAATATGGAAACCAAAACTGTACATAGTATTCCAAGTGTGGCCTCACCAATACCCTGTACAACTAGCAAGACTTCCCTGCTTTTATACTCCATCCCCTTTGCAATAAAGGCCAAGATTGCATTGGCCTTCCTGATCACTTGCTGTACCTGCATACTATCATTTTGTGCTTCATACACCAGATCCTGCTGTCCTGCAGCACTTTGCAATTTTTCTCCATTTAAGTAATAACTTGCTCTTTGATTTTTTTTTCTGCCAAAGTGCATAACCTCACACTTTCCAACATTATACTCCATCTGCCAAATTTTTGCCCACTCACTTAGCTGTCTATGTCCTTTTGCAGGTTTTTTGTGTCCTCCTCGTACATTGCTTTTCCTCCCATCTTTGTATCGTCAGTAAGTGGTTACATTACACTGTCCGTTCATCCAAGTCGTTAATATAGATTGTAAATAGTTGGGATCCCTGCGGCACCCCACTAGTTACTGATTGCCAACCCGAGAATGACCCATTTATCCCGACTCTGTTTTCTGTTAGTTAGCCAATCCTCTAACCCCCATGCTAATATATTACCCCCCCCCCCCACCCCCAAACCCCATGAACTTTTATCTTGTGCAGTAATCTTTTATGTGGCACCTTGACAAATGCCTTCTGGAAGTCCAAATATACCACATCCACTGGTTCCCCATTATTCACCCTGTTCGTTACATCCTCAAAGAACTCCAGCAAATTTGTCAAACATGACTTCCCCTTCATAAATCCATGCTGACTCTGCCTGACCGAATTTTGCTTATCCAAATGTCCTGCTACTGCTTCCTTAATAATGAACGCCAACATTTTCCCAATCTCACATGTTAGGCTAACTAGTCTATAGTTTCCTGCTTTTTGTCTGCCTCCTTTTTTAAATAGGGGTGTTAAATTTGAAGTTTTCCAATCTGCTGGGACCTCCCATGCCTTTGTTACCTCTAGACTTGACTATTCCAATGCGCTCCATTAGCCAGCCTCTCTTCCACACTCCATAAACTTGAGGTTATCCAAAACTCTGCTGCTCGTGTCCGAAGCCGCACTATTGCCCCTGTGCTTGCTGACCTACATTGACTCCTGGTTCAGCAGTGCCTCGATTTAAAAAAAAAAAAAAAAAAAAAAAAAAAATTCTCATTCTTTTTCAGATCCCTCCGTGGCCTCGCCCCTCTCTATCTCTGATATCCTCTAGCCCGACAACGTCAAATATCTGCGTTTCATGTTCCCCATAATTTTTCTTTTGGATGCTTGACCCCTTTTAAGGGGTTGCGTGGCCTATTCATATTTTCGCGCATGCATGAAATTTAACTTGAAACATTGTGCAGCTTAAAGGGAACATTATCTGCGCTCCTCCAATTCTAGCTTCTTGAGCATCCCTGATTTTAATTGCTTCACCATTGGTCCCAAGCTCTGAAATTCCCTCCCTAAACCTCTCCGCCTCTCGACCTCTCTCCTCCTTTAAGACGCTCCTTAAAATCTACTTCACATCCGCCCTAATATATCTAAGTGGCTTGGTGTCAAATTTTGTTTGATAACGCACCTGTGAAGCGCCTTGGGATGTTTTGTTATGTTAAAATGCTATATAAACACGTTGTAATATTTGTTTTGTAATACCCCAAGATATGCATTGTATTCTAATGAATATGTATTTACAGGTAGGTTGTTAGTTGGAGCAATTTAAAAGTGATAAAATAATCAGTAACGATGTACTTTTATAAAGTCCCTTTCACAACCTCAGGATGTTCCTAAGCACCTCACAGCCATTGAAGTACTTTTGAATTGTAATCATAGAATCTTGCAGCACAGAAGAGGGTTTTTCAGCCTTTTCGGTGTGGAAGATGGAGGCAGGCTAATGGAGTGCATTGGAATAGTCAAGTCTGGAGGTAACAAAGGCATGGGAGGTCCCAGCAAAAATTCTTGCCTGTGCCGGCTCTTTGATAAAGCTGTCAAATATAGAACAAACCACAGATTTTTTTCCCCTATAACCCTGCAAATTATTCATCTTCACGTACATGTCCAGTTGCCTGTTGAAAGTTCCAATGGAATCTGATTCCACCACCCTGTGGGGGGGGAAAACAATTCTCCCCTCTAGTTCTTTTGCCAATTATTTTAAATCTATGGCCTCGTTTGCCAGCCCACTTGCCAGAGGAAACCATTTCTCCCTCCTTGCTGTTTCACAACCATATATAATTTTGAAGTCACTGTTGTTATTGTAATGTAATTGGCAGCAGCCAATTTTCACACAAGGTTCCACAAACAGCAATGAAATAAATGACTAGCTCTATTTTGGGTATTGGTTGAAGGATAAATGTTGGCCAGAACACTGGGAGAACTTCCCTGCTCCTCTTCGAATAGTGCTGTAGAATCTTCTCACTACACCCGAAAGGAATGTAACTAGTAGAGTGGACAAGGGAGAACCAGTGGATGTGGTGTATTTGGACTTTCAAAAGGCTTTTGACAAGGTCCCACACAAGAGATTGATGTGCAAAATCAAAGCACATGGTATTGGGAGTAATATACTGATGTGGATAGAGAACTGGTTGGCAGACAGGAAGCAGAGAGTCGGGATAAACGGGTCCTTTTCAGAATGGCAGGCAGTGACGAGTGGAGTGCCGCAGGGCTCAGTGCTGGGACCCCAGCTCTTTACAATAAACATCAATGATTTGGATGCCGGGATTGAGTGTAATAACTCCAAGTTTGCAGATGACACTAAACTGGGTGGTGGTGTAAGCTGTGAGGGGGACACTAAGAGGCTGCAGAGTGACTTGGACAGGTTAGGCGAGTGGGCAAATGCATGGCAGATGCAGTATAATGTGGATAAATGTGAGGTTATCCACTTTGGAGGCAAAAATGCAAAGACAGAATATTATCTGAATGGCGGCAGATTAGGAAAAGGGGAGGTGCAACGAGACCTGGCTGTCGTGGTTCATCAGTCATTGAAAGTTGGCATACAGGTATAGTAGGTGGTAAAGAAGGCAAATGGTATGTTGGTCTTCATAACTAGGGGATTTGAGTATAGGAGCAGAAAGGTCTTACTGCAGTTGTACAGGGCCTTGGTGAGGCCTCACCTGGAATATTGTGTTCAGTTTTGGTCTCCTAATCTGAAGAAGGATGTTCTTGCTATTGAGGGAGTGCAGCGAAGGTTCACCAGACTGATTCCTGGGATGGCTGGACTGACATATGAGGAGAGACTGGATCAACTGGGCCTTTATACATTGGCGTTTAGAAGGCTGAGGGGGGATCTCATAGAAACATAAGATTCTGACGGGATGGGACAGGTTAGGTGCGGGTAGAATGTTCCCAATGTTGGGGAAGTCCAGAACCAGGGGACAGTCTCAGGATAAGGGATAGGCCATTAAGGACTGAGATGAGGAGAAACCTCTTCACTCAGAGTCGTTAACCTGTGGAATTCCCTGCCGCAGAGAGTTGTTGATGACAGTTCATTGGATGTATCCAAGAAGGAGTTAAATATGGCCCTTACAGCTAAGGGGATCAAGGAGTATGGAGAGAAAGCAGGAAAGGGGTACCGAGGAATGATCAGCCATGATCTTATTGAATAATGGTGCAGGCTCGAAGGGCTGAATGGCCTACTCCTGCACCTATTTTCTATGTTTCTATGAACCTTGGTTTAATCTTTCATGCGAAAGACAGCACTTCCAATAGAGCAGTGGAGATCCCTCAGTACTGTACTATAGTGCCAGCCTAGATCATGTGCTTGTCTTTGGAGTGGGACTTGAAACAAAGACCTTCTGACTGAGGCGAGAGTGCTGCCACCAAGTAAAGCACTTTATGCAGTGCCAATATGCATCTTGGTAATTATGCATCAAGTGATTATACCGAATTCCAACTGTTTAGGTTTTCTATAGTCACATTTATATCTCTGGTGTCCTCCTAGTGCTGCCAGTTCCCAGGTCTTGCGTAGCTTGTGGCATTACTGGTGCACTTGCCAGATTCATGCAAGCAAGCATTTGAGAAGATCCCTTTAAAAAATATAAATAAATAAAAACTGGGTCTTTCTGGTCACCGGCCTTAGTGAATCTGACAAGTTTACTTTGGTATCGGCAATGGCACTAAGACAATATAAAACCGGCCTATGAAATAACTGCGCATTCAGCCCTCTGTAATGCTGTCTTCAGGAGCCAGACGAAGAGTGTGGGCCTGCTGCAGCATTTTATCGTGTGGGAGTAAATTTGTAAAGAAAATGCTGTGTATGGTTTCTCGGTGCTTTTTAATCAGCAGAGTTTATGGTACATTCAAAATTGCTGTGCTGAAGATGTGCTCCACCAAGAATACCAGCTACATCAGATGTCTGATTTATCGGAGATTGTTATGAGTGATTGTGCCCATTAGAATTGTGCATTGGGGTGAATGGGAAGTATCGTGTCGATCAGAAGCAATAACTCAGGTTAAGTGTGCATTGATCCTGAGTTTATGGTAGTGCAGTAAAAATGTTTTTATGGACTACACTATTCTGCAGCAGAGACATGCTCACTGATTTCCCCAAGAATGACCCAGCAAGTTGTATGTTTAGGGTGCGCATCTTATTGTAATTGAAGACCAATTTCTGTAGTGAATAAGGTGATGTTTGAAATCTCCTTGTTTTGTATACACTTTCCCTCCCCTTCCCATATGGGCCCAAGTATCCCCAGGAGTTGCTCTGTTTTTTTTTGAGCAATTAGATTTTTTTTGGAGAAACTTAAACATTGCAATTCTCCCCATTTAAGTTGCTCCAGTGTAAGTGAGTTAGGTTTTTTTCGTTTTTTTTCAAAAGGTGGCGTTACCAGCCACTTATGCCTGTTTAGGCAGCTAAAACTTGCTCCAAACTAAGTTAGGCCAGAGTAAGTGGCCACTTTTGTATGTCCCAAAAAACCCTGCGGTGAATTAAGAAATCAGCGCAGGTAGCCTCCAAATGACAGTGTTATGATAGGAATGCTAGTTTAAAAAAAAAAAATCCCAAGCAGTGAGACTGGACGGAGTGTAGGTGCTGAGTATATTTTTAGTAAAGATAGCTAGGTTCTGGAAAATCTTTGAGGATTTATCCCCCCCCCAGGATCAAAACTCTTTCCTCCAGCCCCCCCACCAACTTGCCTCTTGTAGCCCTCAGTGTGGGAAAGCGGTGGCCAGCCTGTGCAGCAGGCCACTTGGCCTGGGATAGGGGCATCGGCCCCTTCCACACAGCCTGCATCACACACACTCCAATTCTGGGGGCTAGGAGCTACTGCGCATGCGCGGAGGTCCCGGCACTGTTTTCAGCGCCGGGACCTGGCTAAGCCCCCGAATCCAGTTGCCACGCTACACCATGGAGGAGAGGCTGGGGAGCAGCCAAACTCGGCCTGAAGATTTTTGGCGCCCTTGGAGTTCTACAAAAGCGGCGCACCTCTGGTGAGTGCGCCAGAAATCTGTACTGGCCAAATTTGGGCCCGTAGAGTGGAACTTGCGTATAACCTCTTGTTAAATGCTCTGAGAACTCAACACAAGATCGCTTACAACTTAAAGGCTTGTGGTGTGCTGCACTGCAACTTCATTTGGGCAAAGCTGTTCACTTGATCGGCACCCCATCCACAGTCTTAAACATTCACTCCCTCCACCATCACCATTCTTCATTGTCGCTGGGTCTGAATCCTGGAATTCCCTATCTAATAGTATTGTGCCGCGGTTGAGAAAGGAGGCCTACCACCACCACCTCTAGGGCAACTTGGGATAGGCAATAAATGCTGGCCTTGCCAGTGACTCACATCCAGAGAATGAATTGAAAAAATAAATCCTGCCGGCATCTGGAACTACCATGCTGCCAGTTTGCAGCTGGAACTTGTGGATGGGCATTACAGATTTGTGAGACTGCCTGTATTACCTTATATTGACAGACGTATTGAACCCAGAAATAAAGATTGCTCTGGATACTGAAAGTCCATGGAGCACAATTGATAATTTGGCATTCACAACCCTTTGATAGCAAAAACTTCTGGTGGTACCTTGAGTGATACAACAACCTTGAAACTCATCAGGCACTGCATATAAAGTACAAGGTGTGCTTGTGCCCCAGCATATTGAATATTCAGAGATTATTAACTAACCCCATTTGTGGCTTGCCCTACTTGGATGTGGTCTTTCCACAGTGAGCATGTTGGGGGGGGTGGACACATGCGCCTGTGAGTATCTATAGGCATCAACTGTAACTGCACTGTCAACACTGGACAGGAAATGGTGAAAGTTAGTTACCAAAAAGAGCGCAGTAGTTTTTAAATTTATTAAGTGGGTTTATTTTACATCAAAATGGGTGATATTTTAAACCAATGTATATCAATACAAATGAGTGATGTAGCAGGTGGACACTAGCCTCAGAAGACAATCTAATAGATAACTGAAGCTCAGTCAGATCTGCAGGAAACCACAAGCAGTTATAAGCACACACATTGCTAGCTGTACGACGCAAAGGGGGTTTAAACACCACAATTTACTGCAGCGACAGCAGGTGCTATTTCCACTTTTTCTATTGGAACAAAATACAAATTTATATTTTTGTAGATTTTGTTTCTGGAGGTTAGGAAAAGGAAACATGCCTGCTCCCATTCCTTTGTCAACCATATTAAGTACTCCTAAGTTAGGTATACAGACCCACCGAGTAGTGAGCGGTTTGGGATTGTTTGCACACAGAGTAAAGCTCCCAATACGTGCTCACCGTGATGGATTTAGAGTAAAGCTCCTATGCTGTTCATCAAGCACTTCCAGGTTCGGTATACCAATGGTTAGATACAGAGTGAAGCTCCCTGTTTACCTGGCCCCATCAAGTGCATCTCCGGTTAGGTATAATTGGGCAGGAGTTGCTCTGGTTTTTTGGAGCAACTTGGTTTTTCTGGAGTATCTTAAAAATCCCCATTTTGCATATTCAATTTGCGCCAATGTAAGTGAAATTAATTAGGATTTTTAAAGTTTTTTTTTTCAAAAGGGCCATCACCAGCCACCTACGTCTGTTTTGGCCATTTAGGCCACTTTGGACAGCTAATAGTTACTCCAAACTCGCTTAGGCCAGCGTATGTGGCCGCACAGAAGACCCTTGCGGAGTGTTAAGAAATCAGCGCAGGTAGGTACATCGGCGGCCAGCAGAACTTAATGACTTGACTAAGGAATGTGAATAGGATCAAATAGGACCATACAGGACATCATATGACAAACTTCACAAAGTTAACTTACTATACAACAGAAGCATTCATGGAAGCTTAAACTACAAAAATAAAAGTAAAGAGAAAAAAATTTACATTTTTTCAAAATATCCAAATAAAAAATAGAAGTACCTCCTGCTTGTAATTCTTACGTTCTCCCAGCTGCCTAAGCTCACTCACCATCATAGAAATATTTTATACCATATAGCCAGGAAATTTACTGTTTGTTTTATGCTTTTAAATCTATTGAAAATTCAAGCAAAATTATTCCACCAAATCTAATGCTCAAGAATTGATTATGATGTATTTTAAAGTGTTTTCTATTAACTTGGTTGGGAAAGTATTTTCATCAACAGGGTTAAGGAAAGTCTTGAGTAAGCGCATTAAAATTACTGGCTACACAGTTATAATCACGCCCCGCACCAACCTGCTTGTTGTGGTGGACTAGCCCGGGAAGGCAGCAGGCCAGCCTGTGCGGGAGGCCACTCGGCCCGGGATAGGGGCGGGACGCATCGAGTCCCACGCTGCAGCACGCACAGAGGCTGGGGGCAGGAGCTACTACGCGCATGTGTAGAGCTGCCGGCACTGTTTCTGGTGCAGGGCCCGAGCTCTGCCCCCCCCTACCCCCAATCGACTGGCCACGCCGTGCCAAGCCCCAGGAGAGGCAACACAGCGGCCAGAATCAGGGGAGATTTTATCGGCACCCTTTTCAGCCCACAAATTCGGCGCATCTCTGGAGTGCGCTGAAAAAATTTTGAGCCCATAGAGAGGAAGTACTGAGCCTGACGTTGAGGTACTCTGCTGACTGGCATTGAGTCTGGGAGGAGTTATTGAGCCCGACATTGAAACAAGGTGCTGTTGGTCTTGGGTGGGGTGCGGGCTGGACAGACACGAGTAGAGATGCAGTTAACACGAGTGCTGTAGTGATCAGCTTCCTTGAATCATGAGTATCATAACTCTAACCTGACCGTTAATTCTTAACTGTTCTGCTTATGAGCGTAAAAGCTTGCCAAGTCATTTGTATTCTTCCCTACTTAATGTCACCCAATAATATATTTTGCAGTATGCTGTAAATGCAATGTAGTGGGCGGAGGAAGGGGTGCGTGGGGGAGGGAGGGCAGAAGGTTGCGGGTAGAGGAAACACAGCACGTCATATCTCATGGTCTGACCTTGAGGTTGGCTTGCTTCTAGCATCCTTGGATTTTCTGCTGTTTCGGTATTTGTAGGATGAGCATTGAGTTGTGATGAAGGGTCTCTGCTGTCCTGTTTACGAGAAAATGTTAAGGACCGCATGGGTGCATTTTAGAAATCATTCTGCCACTGCAGGATTGAATTTTAACATTTATTTTTAGAAAATAGGGCATGATGTCGAAGCGCTGTGATAATTAACTTGTTTCATTTACATTATGCAGCTTATGATTTAACAGCCACCACTGATGATTAAACTTTATCCAGGGACCATTTTGCTTATTTACTCACACAAGTAATTAATTCTGTAACGCTTTTATCTGTGTTTTTCATGGGATAATTTTGGGGGGGTGGAGTGGGTGAACTGTTTAGGGTGTGGTCTCTTGGGGTTTCTTGGATGACAGCAGAGAACCCCCATTTCCCAGACTAAAGCAGAAATCTCTGCACCGGGACACTTTTAAAAAAAAAAAATCTACACTTGCATTCTTGTGATTTTGCGTGCCCCCCCCCCCATTCCATTTCAGTTGATTTTTGTGAATATTTTTGTCTACATAGTGTGGACTACAAGATCCTGTCAAAGGTCATCGCCAACAGAGTCAAGTCTGCTCTTGAGCTGGTGATTCACCTGGTCCCCGGCAGGAAGATCTCTGATAGCCTCGTGCTACTCAGGGATACAATCGCCTACGTGTGGGACAGGAGGGTGGACACCTGCTTAATCAGCTTGGACCAGGAGAAAGCCTTTGACAGGATATCGCACACGTACCTGATGGACGTGCTCTCCAAAATGGGGTTTGGGGAGGGTATCCGCAATTGGGTCCAACTGCTCTACACAGACATCAGTAGTGCAGTTCTAATCAACGGGTGGGAAACTCAAAGCTTTCCAATCAGATCTGGAGTCAGGCAAGGCTGTCCTCTCTCGTCTGTCTTGTTTGTGTGTTGTATCGAGCCCTTTGCCGAGTCCATCAGGAAGGATGCGGGCATTAGAGGGGTGACGATCCCAGGCAGCGGAGGCGCTCAGGTCAAGACCTCCCTGTACATGGACGACGTCGCCGTCTTTTCCTCGGATCCACAGTCGGTCCGCAGATTGCTCGCAATGTGCGACCAGTTTGAACTGGCCTCGGGAGCAAAGGTCAATCGCAGCAAGAGCGAGGCCATGCTCTTTGGCAACTGGCCTGGACTGAGTTACTGAGCCTGATGGTGTGATGAAGCTGGATTAGTAGAGATACAGTCAGTATTGGAGGGTGCTGTCGGACAGTTTACTGAACTGAATGGTGTGATGAAGCAGGATTAACATCAGTAGAAATACTGTCAGAGTGGCAGGGTGCTGGCTGGGAGGAGTTGCTGAACCCAGTGGTGTGGGCAACTGGATCAACACTAGCTGCACAACACACAAGTCTGAGTGTCGAGTGAGCTAAACGATCTGTATCACGTGTGGGTTATTTTCTGTATTTCACTGCTCTGCAAAAAGTAGGACAAGTCGTAAGTAGCAGTCATTTTTTTTTAAAGGAAATTTAACACTGGAGATAATTCCGCTTGGTTAGGGTGGGGCGGGGGATGGAAATAATCAGTTAGTTGCCGACTTGTTTCTCCTCCTGTGGTTGATGGAAGTAAATCAGCACAGAACAGCAGTCAGCCCAACAACAACATTCAGCTCTACGAAGCAAGGACTGGCAAAGTCAAAATGAGGTATTGCAGATTTCCAATTTCAGGAAGTGTCTTGAGGGGAGAAAATTCAGCCGTCTGCCAGTGGGCGTGTGTCGATCTGCCTCCGAGAGATGGAGGTGTCTGGCAGCTTGCCTGCGGGGGTGGAGGCGACTTCCTTGCCAAGGAAGTACAAGTCTGCAGCTCGTAGGTGTGTTCCTGCTTAATTAATGGCTTGCAGTCCACATAGCCTTTACATGCCGCTGAACTGTGCGTTATTGGTGGAGATTTCGAGAAGGGAGCTGACACGAGGCCTAGTTTACTTTCTTTTTAGACATAGATCCCTCGTATAAGTCGAGAAAGGAATTAATCTAATTACAGTTTAACTGTTTTAAATTTGATTTAGAAATGTTTTTTTTCTTACCGTCACAAGCGCGTTGACGTGTGCTGGGATGAGTTCCCAAGGCTGCTGGTATGCTTTTGTACCTCACCCAATTGACCATTCATCATGGATGAGTCTGGACAGCGAATGCCTGCTGCTGCACAGGACATTGTAGACAAGTCAGCTCCTGTCCTTGCCTGATGTCTGTGTGCACACATTCCAGCTTGTGTTACTGGATTCTGATCAGGAGTATTACACCTCCTCTTCATTCATTTTCCTCCTCCCAAGCCCCCCTCTCAGCTTGGTGAGACAGAGGTCAACTGTAACTCTGGAACTGAGCTTGCAGCTTTGTTGGTATGGTTTAATCCATCTATGTGTTCTATTTTCCAAGTGAGTTGTTTTTCTTACCGTAAACCTATACTGCACAACCTAGTCATGTTTGACAAATTTGCTGGAGTTCTTTTGAGGATGTAACGAACAGGGTGGATAAAGGGGAACCAATGGATGTGGTGTATTTAGACTTCCAGAAGGCATTTGACAAGGTGCCACATAAAAGGTTACTGCACAAGATAAAAGTTCACTGGGTTGGGAGTAATATATTAGCACGGATAGAGGATTGGCTAACTAACAGAAAACAGAGTTGGGATAAATGGTTCATTCTCTGGTTGGCAACCAGTAACTAGTGGGGTGCAATCTATATTAACGACTTAGAAGAGGGGACAGAGTGTAACGTAGCCAAGTTTGCTGACGATACAAAGATGGGAGGAAAAGCAATGTGTGAGGAGGACACAAAAAACCTGCAAAAGGACATAGACAGGCTAAGTGAGTGGGCAAAAATTTGGCAGATGGAAAGTGTGAGGTCATGCACTTTAGCAGAAAAAAAATCAAAGAGCAAGTTATTATTTAAATGGAGAAAGATTGCAAAGTGCCACAGTACAGCGGGACCTGGGGGTACTTATGCATGAAACACAGCAAGTGATCAGGAAGGCCAATAGTATCTTGGCTTTATTGCAAAGGGGATGGAGTATAAAAGCAGGGAAGTCTTGCTACAGCTATACAGGGTATTGGTGAGGCCACACCTGGAATACTGTGTGCAGTTTTGGTTTCCATATTTACAAAAGGATATACTTTGGAGGCAGTTCAGAGAAGGTTCACTAGGTTGATTCCAGGGATGAGGGGTTGACTTACGAGGAAAGGTTGAGTAGGTTGGGCCTCTACTCATTGGAATTCAGAAGAATGAGAGATGATCTTATCGAAACGTATAAGATTATGAGGGGGCTTGACAAGGTGGATGCAGAGAGGATGTTTACACTGATGGGGGAGACTAGAACTAGAGGGCATGATCTTAGAATAAGGGGCCGCCCACTTAAAACAGAGATGAGGAGGAATTTCTTCTGGAGGTTGTAAATCTGTGGAATTTGCTGCCTCAAAGAGCTATGGAAGCTGGGACATTGAATACATTTAAGACAGAAATAGACAGTTTCTTGAGTGATGAGGGGTTTTGGGGAACGGGTGGGGAAGTGGAGCTGAGTGCATGATCGGATCTGCCATGATCTTATTGAATGGTGGAGCAGGCTCGAGGGGATGTATGGCCTACTCCTGTTCCTATTTCTTATGTTACTGTTATTAAGGCCCCAAATGCCAGGTATCTAACTCAAATCCCACTGCATTGGATGTTGGCAATGCCATGCTCTTCCCTTCTGTTCAGTTTCTGAACATATGAGCAAGGAGTACAGGAAAAAGGCCAGCTGGTTCAGTTGACCCTGCCCCATTCATTAACTTTTGTACAGCATCACCCCACAACCATGCAAGCAAACAATCTCCTGGGAGAGGTAGAAAAAAAACCTTGGCCAATTAAGGTACATTGTTGGGTAGAGTACCCAGTACTAGGTTCAAGACTGCTCGATGGGGCAGAGTATAAAAGGACTTTACTCTGGATCTAAGATTATACTACATCTGGCCCTTGGAAGTGCTGGCAGGCCTTCACCAGTCAGGGCACACTGACCTTGATGTGTGCTCCTCTCATAGAATGATGCAGTACAGCAGGAGGCCATTCGTCCCATCATGCCTGTACCGGCTCCTTGGTAGATACAGGCAATACAACTACTGCTCAACTTTCCCTGTACTCCTCCCTCCTCTTTCTAACAACCCCCCACCCGACCAGATGCAGTCACTGCATTGTGACACCAAATCTGAAAACTGGAGCGACAGAGGGAAGTGAGCTTGAATAGCTACCAGTTCCAGAACTCAAACTCTCCTTATCATTGACTGTTAACTGAAATTGCCAGGTGGGTTAGTTTCAGGGCAGGAACATTGAAAAAAGCAGAGAAATTATCAGCAAAGCCCACCGTTTTGAGGGGAAGAAAGGCATCTAGCTCAGCAGCATCTTTTCACTTAGGAGGTAGTACCTCAGTTTGGCTTCAGTCACCCTTTAACTTGCTTGTAAATTGTATTTTGTTTTGAAGTGCAATTGCAGTTCAAATGTGAAATATCCAGAGGGCAATAAACAATTTTGTTTTTAAATTCTGAGTCACTGCACAGCTGGTTAATCTGGTTGTATTTAAGAATTCACCTGGAGTTCACTTCAATATCGCTTTATTGCCTCCCTCTCTCTTTAATCCCCTCCTCACCTTAAAGTGCGGTCTGTGATACTGAGTGCAGGCAGGTTGTTTAGCTTTGGAGGGCATCGCAGCTGAACCCTGTCCTGTTCTGACCGGACATTCGCAAGCACTTTCCAGCACCATTAGGAGAGGGGAATCACTTCTTTCCTCCCTCCCTCCAACCCAAGGGTGCTGGAGGCCAGTTGCATCACCCCTGCACCTGTCCTCACTCAGATCTGCTAACACTGCTCACAGTGGAGATTGAACGAGGGACAATCAAGCCTAGATGTCTTAGTTCTAAACCTAACCGTGTAATTTATTTGCTCACTAAGCCGCCGCAGGAGCTGTGTTTTTGAGCAGTAAATGAGACTTCAATGTAAAATACAAACAAATAAAAGGCAGGTTCAGGGCTAAAGTCACAAGTACTTCCTCGTAGAAAGATGGATTAGTATCTGTAGTTCTAGTAGGATAGTGAAGGCAAAAATATCATTCAAGAGTTGGGTTAGGTGCTTTGTTGGGAAATTGTAGGCATGTATAGAAGGGTGATCTAACTGGGCTGAATGGTCACTCTCTCAATTGTTCTGATCTTTAAGACAGGCAACAATGCTACTGTAAAGTCAGACATTCACAATCCCAATGTGGAAAATAAGAACATAAGAAATCGGAGCAGGAGTAAGGCCACTTGGCCCCTCGCGCCTGCTCCGCCATTTAACAAGATCATGGCTGATCTGATCATGGGCTCAGTTCCACTTCCCTACCCGCTCCCCATAACCTTATAAGAACATATAACCCTTTAAGAACATAAGAAAACGAGGACAAACCAGAAATTTATTTGAACTTTCTATTTGCAGAATAGCAGTTGTATTGCTGGTTCCTCCAGTGGCAAACTGTAAGGATTTCTCTGCTGTCGATATTCCTTTGCCCTTGTGGTATTGTGTGGAGATGTGAAGTATGGCACCTGTTAGCAGCTAGCGCATGCTTGTTTCAGAAGGGTGTAATGTTTTTATTTTCACTGAAATGTCAATGGTAGGAATGGTGAAAGTGCCAATGCACTTGCGTGTGTTATTTGCTTATACTTTGCTCCACATTAAATTCTGGGAGACTTGTACGTTGAGATGTGTCACAAATATTATTCGGTAAGGACATTGGCAAATAGCTCCTCTCTGGATTGTCCTGCCCCAGGCATCAAGGGAAAAAAAAACATGCATCAAAATAAAACTGTCTCCACCTACTCTAAACTCTGTATTGTAACAAAATAGACATGCATGCAGGTGACCTCATCTTGTGGTTTGTGAAGGCTTCTGAACCCTTGCTGACTTAACCCTAACCCTGTAATTACTCCCAGATATCTGTTTACTGTTCTTATTGCTGTGTCAATTTTAATACTGTATAGTAAACTCTGGAAGGATTTCTTGGAAGTGGCCCAGTACCTGAAGTGAGGAAGGTTTGGTGGTTTGAGCCTCGGGGTTGCTGGGCACTGAAGCAATTCTGCAATATGTTCCAAATAGCGCTTTCACCTTGCTGGGCGGGTAGGAGCTGCAGGCAGCAGTGAGTGCAGTCCAATCTGCATGTGTTTTCAATTGTGCTCTTTAGCCAGCTACAGAACAATTACGGAGAAATCTGCAAACCTAGATCCCAGCCTTGAGGCATATCTGGAGAGTTGCCTTGAAAATGCACTGCAAGGTGTGTTACTGGGCAGCACACAACAGAAAGTTGCCAGGTCAATGGGGGCGGTGGTGGGGGGACACTAGAAATGACCTCCTGTCCCTGGGCCAGGCTTTGTGCTGTGGATTCCTATCCAGTAATCCCTGTTGGAAAGTGTGGGTGTTGTGGGAGTTTGGCATAGGGAAGATTTAGTTCTGACTTGGCTGTATTGCTCTCAACAATTGAATAGCCTGCCGACTCCGTCAAGGCTCGCATGTTAGCAAATGGTACCCTGACATGGGACTGTACCCCAGCAGAAGTCTGTGCCTCGAGGAGGAAGTAGGAGAAAATCTGGGGAGAGATTGGAAATTAAAACTATGCATGAATTCCTTGTTTGTTGCTAATTTCTCTCCTCTTCCTGACCCCCCCCCACCGCCAACGCCTGCATTCCTGATCAAATGTTGATGGGCTATTTGTCCATTGGTGGGAGAGTTAAGAAACCCATCCCCCCCCTCCATTCTGTGCACACAGACACGCACTCCCTCTACTAGGAAGAGTTGGCGAGCTGCAATCTGGAGCAAAAACGCGAGCTAAGATCAGCGTACTCTGCACAAACTGGAGAGCAGACCTGGGACTCTTCAGAGACTTCATGCACAAACCTATTTAGCCATCGGCAAAGCCCTGGATGGAACCTTTGCTTCTGGGACAGACTAACCACATTGTCAGGCCCACTGATGCAACAATGTATTAAGTATCTCCAGTTCAAGTAGGAGCTTTTTTAAAAAATGGATGTCTTTGAAGTGAAGGCCTTCCATCAGGGGATTAAGAGCTTGACAGGAGTTGGTAATTTTTTTTTTATCAAGCAGCTGCTGGTGGAATTTTCCAGTAAATGTCATCTTCATGAAGTTCTAGTCACTAAATGTGTCAGTGTGGCTATGTTGGGATCAGCTCAGTGTAGCCGGTGCCCGGATTCTGGAATGAGAGCTGTTGTAGCTCGTGGGAAGGGAAGGCTATTGTTTGTCAGTACAGTATTTAATGATCCCAAGTCCTGTGAAGAAATATAATGGAGTCCAGAGTGTCATTCTAAATTTAATTTTAAGCAAATATCCCAGTGTTGGTTGTGAATCTTGTTATGCCATCTGGAAATCACAAACACAAACCGTGCTTGTTCTGATCCTTTGAATTATGAAGCTTTTAATTATTAATAGAATGTACAAGTTTCTGTACTCCTTCTTACACCTTTAATCCAGCAGTATCATAGAATCATACAACACTGAAGGAGACCATTTGGCCCATCGTCCCTGTGCTGGCTCTTTTGAAAGAGCTATCCAATTAGTCCCACTCTTCTCTTTTCCCCATTGCCCTGCAAATGTTTTCTCTTCTATTATATATCCAATTCCCTTTTGAAAGTTACTATTGAATCTGCTTCCACCACCCTTTCAGGCAGTACACTCTAGTAAAGCAGTCCTCTTAATGGGTAGGCTATAATTTCCATAGTGGTGGCTGGTGCTCACATTGAACGCTGTAGATTTTCAGGATACATATTTTTACCAGAAATCTGATGTGTGTGAGATGCTTTGGGAATATGAAAGGGCTATACCTGCAGAAGAGCAGAAATTTTCCCCCCCATAATTGAATTGAACTTATGAGCAACAAGAGAGATTGTCAGAGGGGAAGGGTTTGCAGGTTTGAGGATAATAGACCTATGAGTAATGAATGGTAGCGGGCAGGAGATTCCAAGTAATGCAGAAGGTAATCGGCAAGGCGAGCAAGAATTGCACAAAGGGCATGGGGGGGCAAGAATTCGAGGTGACAGGGCGGGGGTCCCCAAGGGTTACATAGAGGGTATTGGGGCAGGGGTTGGGGGGAAAGAAAGAAAGAGAGAGAGAGAGAGAGAGAGACGCGTGCGGAGCTAGCTAATTCAATTCATTTTGATGACAGTGTGTGGTTAAAAAGGATGTGGTGAATTGCGAGCTGTAACTTGTTGATGGGCATTTATTATCTCTTGCATTGTCTGGTGTGCATTTATTTTGAAAAAGACAAAAGAAAAGCTTGTTTGTATTGTCTTTCATGACCACCTGACATCCCAAAACGCTTTACAGCCAATGAAGTACTTTTTGAAGTGTAGTCACTTGTAATGTAGGAAATGCAGCAGTAATTTGTGCACAGCAAGCTCCCACAAACAGCAATGTGATCTGTTTGTGATGTTGAAGGATAAATATTGGCTAGGACACTGGGGATAATGTCCCTGCTATTCTTTAAAATAATGCCATAGGATCTTTAATGTCTACCTGAGAGAGCAGACGAGGCCTTAGTTAACGTCTCATCCGAAAGACTGCACCTCCGACAGCGCAGCACTGAGGCAGTGTCAGCCTAGATTTTTGTGCTAGAGTCTGTGGTGTGGGACTTCTGACTCCGATGCAAAGATGCCACCAACTGAGCCAGTTTTACTTCAAATATATATATAGATTTTTAAATCTTCCCAGTAAGGTGTTTGGGCCAATATCTTTTTGATGTTCCCAATACTTCTAGTAGTGTAGTGAATAATGTAAGTGAAAGGTGGAATTGATATTGGGCCTGAAGGTTTACAGTGTTGCAGGACTGGAATATTGGAAGGGTTGCTGAAGGAAGATGTGCATTGTATCAAATAGAAAATGTCTGAACCTGTGTTAAACTGCTTAGAAATGGCTTTTACCTATAATCAGGGTCCTCACCTGTTTTGTCAACTACCTGGTCACCTCCAATCGTTAGCAGTGAGCTGGTATGCATGTGACTTTTGCCTGTAGGACAGTCCTCTCTTGGAGATGCTTTTAATACTATTGACCAATAATAATGCCATGGCATGTCTAGCCTTGTGGCGGGGAAGAGTCTGAAGATATGATCTGACGATCTCTTGGGGATATGCACTTGGGCCTGGGATTACTGACAATGCTAGTTATTCTCCAGAATTACTGTGTGGCCTTCCTCACTGACTCTTCCTATGCTGCCTGCCATTATTTGCTACTCACCCACCAGGCAGTCGATATCCAAACTAAGCTGTGCTCTGTATTAGCTGCTGGTTATCATTATACGTAATGCCAAATGTTGGCCATTGAGTCACTTTTCTACATCTCTTGTCAATATTTTAACATTGAATCTTTACCCTGACAATTCAGTTCCTGTTCTGAACCTAATTTTCCTTGTTTGCAAGTAAGTAGTCAGTTTGCACAAGTGCCAGAAGGTAATGTGGGTGGTTTCCTCAGGAGCCAAATTGTAATTATTGGGTTGCCAATTATATTTTCCCGAGTAGGATACCTGTTCAGTTGATTCAGCGGGATTAGGTTCCAGAGATATTACATATATTGATTCATCTCGGCTCTTGCAGAGAAAGTATTCAGTACTCCTTTCAGAAATCAAACCGTAAGGGTGGCAAAATTAGCTTCTGTACCCCCAGGTTAGGGATGGGAAAAATCAGCCACTCCTGACAGCCATCCGAGGTCCCCGCTTTTTAAAAAATGCACTCACACACGATGTGGACAACTCTAGTAAGGCCAGCATTTATTGCCAACCCTAATTACCCTTGCGAGTCTTGCTAGGCCATTTCAGAGGGCAGTTAAGAATCAACCACATTGCTGTGGGTCTGGAGTCACTTATAAGCCAGAGCAGGTAAGGACGACAGATTTCCTTCATTAAAGGATATTGGTGAACCAGATGGGTTTTTACGACAATCCGATAGTTACTTGGTCACCATTACTGATGCTAGCGCTTTATTCCAGATTTAAATTCCCCAGCTGCCGTGGTGGGATTTGAGCTCTTGTCTCCGGATTATTAGTTCAGGCCTCTGGATTACTTGTCCAGTAACAAACCACTATGCTACCGTTCCTGTGAAAGCGCCTGTGAGGATCAGATTGGGCTCGGCCACCGTGGGTTTTGAGTGATTTGTTTATGCTCACTCGAGGCTAACTAATAATGGATAGGGGTTTTGGAAGGGGGCTGTGCCCAGGGAGTCATTTCCCAGAGGCGCTCAATGCCATCAGGAGGTGAAGAATTAGGATTAACTTCTAATGTTTGCAATTTTTTTTCAGTTTCTTTACTTTTATGACTATATTTTTCAATTTATATAACGAGAGATGAAACATTAACACAAAATAAAATAGCAATATTCTAATTTCTAAAGATGATGGATGAACGATTCAACACACTCTCTCCCTCACTGTCTAGCTCAGTAACTCCTTCCAACCAACAGCCTGTATTTCTGATTTTCTCTACTATTCCAGCTTCCTCACACTATCTGGCTCTAACCCCTCCCAATCGGTATCGTTTAATACTGATTATCTGGAGTTCCATCATGCTGAGATAGTTTCATAGTTGTTTTGAGTTCTCTATACTGTGCTGAAGCGATTACTCTCCTGTGTGCGTCAGCAGGACGTGTTGGCAGACTATTCAACAGTAGGAAGTACGACAGCCGACCCCTGCTCCTGTATTTAACCTATAGCTCACTGGGTAGTAATTAAGAAAACTGTCCCTTGCTGATTTTTCTTTCTCTCCTTTTCCCTCCATACTTTCCCCAAGATGACTCTGCCAGTTCTAGTGCCCCTACTACTGCCTCTGCTGAGTAAGCACAGATTGAGAATCAAAACTGGGCCCCTTTCAGCTCTGTCTGGCTCAGAACTACCACACATGATGATTCATTTACCCACCAGGAGAGGCCTCCCTGAGTGCTCACTGAGCAAGAATATTTTAAGCAGCAACAGAATGACAAAGTGGTTTTTAACTGCCCTGAAGGCCTGGTGTGGAGCGGTGCCTTTTAGACCAGCAGGGCACGGGTTTGATTCCTGGCCTGCGCTCAGTCAGCTGTGCCCGCTTGGGGTGATGCAACTGGCCTCTGTGTCCTGGACTCCTACTGCTAATTTGGTATCTGATGATCCCTGTTGGAAACTCCATATATGAATATTGGATGAGGACCTGTTCAGCTGCAGCACCCTCTACAATTGATTAGGAGACGGATTTGGTCTAGCTTCACCAAAAAGGAATGATTATTTGTGCAAGGCACTGGGCCGCCAATGCCCATGAACCATACCCCAGCCAGCGTTGGTTAAGAAAACGAAAGAAGATGATTGAAGGAGCTGTCATAACCTGTATTCTCTTCCTGTGGTGTTCAAGCGTTTGTGTGTTGAGAATGTCTGTGAATGTTGACACGTTCCTGGGGGCCTGCCTACAAATGGTGACTGAATCTTGAGGACCCTCGTCCTGTTTATAACGTCCAAACTGACTGTCAGCGATCCAAAGGAGCACTGCAAATGACATTTACTGGTGCACGGCAACATGAATGGTGTGCTAGTTAAGTTGGCAAATGGAGGAAAAATCAGGAATCTGATGACCAACTCGCATCTGTTGCTCACCTTGCCAAATCCCCTGGGCTCAGGCGCTCCAGTTTGTTGAATGGAATAAAACCCAGCATCGCTGCAGCTTCATCACACAGCACAACAGCCTGCCAGTATAAATCACTGCGGCAGCACATTGTTTGACCCATGTTGCAGATTGCTGGCTTCTCAGCTGGTCTGAGAGTGAAATACAGAAGGGGCATGGCAGTCTTAAAAGCTGTTTAGTAATGGTGTGGCAATGTTAAAGCAAGCTGCAGGGACCACTGGATAACACCTGGACCACTGAAGAAAGGTAGCCTTGATAAATTGACCAAGTGGGATAAACACATGATAAACAGGCCTTTTGATCTGTAGGAGGTTAAAAACTGCAGTATATTTCTGTCCAGATTACCCCTTCATTTTTATTTGCTCTCCATTATGTCTTGAATGTAGCTGGAGATATTGAGAATTAAACATTTGGTTTAATGTTCCTTTTTGCATGCTACACTCTCGGGTAAAGGGAGCAGGGCTATGTGTTAGTTGTGGTAAGATCTGGGTCATGGTTTATTGTTTTCGGAAATATGTTCTGGACTAGTGCTATCATATCCTTGGATATAATGGCCAAGGAACATAATGAGGCTTGTTGACCACCTCTTGACTTGAGTTACCACTGGCTGCACTTTGTGTTTGAGCTCCAAATAACCTGATCGTCGCTCAAATATTGATGGTGCGCCCATGTCCTACTTTATTCATCCGTGGTGGTCATTCTTCTGAGAGTTTCAGTGTTCTGTACAAGTTGACTGTTGTGCTTAATTGAAGACCTACATTCTGCTTCCATGTTTTGGTTCCCAGAATAATAGCTCTGAAACCGGTTCCCTTTTGTTCTGAAGGAATGGCCGGCAAGTTTCAGCTTTCTATGCTTTATTACCGCTGTAGTATTTTGAGTTAAGTCTCCATATAAGTACCTCTCTGGGGATGTGGTCTTTCCAGCTGATAACTAAGGCTGTTCCTCTCATGATGATGAGGGTATTGCAGCCAAGTCTTGTCCTTCCCTAACCTAGCATCCACATGCACATTCCATCGGGGGATGGGAGACAGCGAGAGAGAGCTTCAGGCTGGAATCTGATAGTGGTTCAGATGGTTTATATATAGAATAATGGATACTGGGAATGAGTTATAGGCTGGAATCTAATCGGGAGGGTTCAGGTAACGTCAGCAGTGACAGTGAAGTTTGGTTTATAATTCTCACTTGTTGGTTTATAATCCTCACAGTTTTACATTGCTCTCTGGAATAATTTTTTGTGCAGTACATAGTTTTAGGTATTGCTTCCATACTGCTGTTGGGCCTTTGATGGCTCAGTGCTGGATCTAAGGGCATATATCAGGAGAGGAAGCCTGGCCAGTTCGAGTAGTTAAGGGATGTTCACATGCACCATTATTAATAAAATTAAGTTTGAAACAGACTTGTACTTTGTAAATACTTGAGTTTCCAGCATGATTTTAAACTTTGGCATATTTTGTGCTGAGTAGGGTGTGGTGAAGAATGGATTCCTTACAAAGTCATTATTTGCAAGGTTAAATTCATAAAGTTCAGTCTACCTTGTCCAGTCACTCCTTCCCAGCTCTGATCCAATTGAATTTGATTCAAAGTAAAGCTTCAATGAGACACAAGCTTATCCTCTGAAGGAGACTATTGCACAAGTGCTTAAAGTTCTGTTTCTAACATCGGCAGTTTCTGTGACCTTGCTGAGTGAGACAGGCAATCGATGTGTTATATTTATTCAGTACATATTTATTATAATTTTTTGGCAAGGAGTTTAAAGTTCAAATTCAATATTTCACTGACGTTAAATAGCTTGAGCTCGTCTCCTGCAACCTGACATCAGAATTACTCAATTTAATGAGTCTTGTCCTTCACTGTTCCAAACTAGCACCCCAATCAATTATCCTCTGCAACTCACTGCCTCCTGTTCATTGCCCACTGTCGAACCAGCCTGTGTGTCAGCTGTGGCTCAGTGGGTAGCACTCTCACCTCTGTCACTCCGGGGACTTGAGCACAAAGATATAGGCTGACACTCCCGTGCAGTACTGAAGGAGCGCTGCACTGTCGGAGGTGCCATCTTTCGGATGAGACATTAAACCGAGGCTCCGTCTGCTCTCTGAAGTGGACGTAAAAGATTCCATGGCACTCTTTCGAAGAGGAGTAGGGAGATATCCCCGGTGTCCTGGCCAATATTTATCCCTCAAGGAACATAAACAGATTATCTGGTTATTGTTATATTGCTGTTTGTGGGAGCTTCCTTGTGCGCAAATTGGCTGCTGAGTTTCCCACATTACAACAGTGACTACACTCAAAAAAAAAAAGTACTTAATTATCTGTAAAGTGCTTTGAGCTGTCCGGTGGTCGTGAAAGGTGCTATATAAATCCAAGTCTTTTAATTCTACGTCTGTCACTCCAGTGTCTTGAGCCATGGTGGGCATGTACCTCTGAGATTCCATTTTAACCTGAGCCTGCCATATCGGCATTGATTTGTGCTTTATATAAATGACCTATTTAGTGCAGGAGGGAGGAGCAGATGGAAGGGTGGGCACTTGGTAGGAATTATTTCTGTGGGAATGATCTGAGCAAAACTATTTCCTTCTCGCCACTTTTTATAATTAAGATTTTCAGTTCTCACTGGAAAATGAAGAGGTGATTTGCAGGTGTTTTTTGGATGCCCAAATCCAAGCATCGAGGAAG
Organism: Pristiophorus japonicus; assembly: GCF_044704955.1. Taxonomy (NCBI): domain Eukaryota; kingdom Metazoa; phylum Chordata; class Chondrichthyes; family Pristiophoridae; genus Pristiophorus; species Pristiophorus japonicus. The sequence continues at coordinate 119,337,406 of NC_091980.1, forward strand.
TCGCCTTGATGCATCCTCTTGTGGATATTTAGCCGAGCAATAGAATTTGCTGTCAAGCCACGTTAAAAGGTCTATTGATGGATCATTCCTGAACATATCTACAGAGTCTTTTCTGTTCACGTCGAGCTTTGGCACGTGCTATCGATTGGAACTACACATTCCTAAAGGTAGAATCAGAATAGCTACCAGTCTATTCTCTGTTTAAATCAGAAGATGACTGGTGTTGTATCAATAACAAACTTGCATTTATATAGCACCTTTTTAAAGTAGCAAAATGTTCCAAAGCACCTCATGGGAGCATAATATGACAAAAATTAAGACTAAGAAGGAGATATTTGGAGAGATGATGAAAAGCTTGATCAAAGATTTAGGTTTTATGGGGGGGTCTTGAAGCAGGAGAGCAGCGGAGAGTTTTAAGGAGGGCATTCTAGAGCTTATGCCTAGAAGCTGAATGCATAGCCACCAATAGTGGGGTAAAGGAAGTTGGAGTCAAGACAAAGAGGAACACAGAGTTCTTGGAGGGTTGTAGGGCTGGAGAAGTATAGAGATGGGAGGGCTGAGGCCATGGACAGATTTGAACACAATGCAAATTTTAAAATCAAGGCGTTCTGGGACTAGGAGCCAAAGTTGGTCAGTGAGCTGGGGTAGCTTCAAGGATTACCTCAGTATGCCTGGGTTAGAAGGTAAGGAGGAAACTAGCCTGTGTTCCACCTCGTGATCCCTGTCCATTGATAACCTGCTGCTAAGTGCATCTGCATGGACATGAAGTGAGGGGTATTAACTTGGTTGACTTCCACAGTCAAATAGCTTGTTGATATTCACTTGCACATGGAAGAGTTGACTGCTTGGGGGAGGTATTAGAGTGTGATTTCATGTGGATCAGTGCCACAGCAATGAATCGGGGGGTGGGGGGTAGAGGTTCATAAATGTAGACTATACAGAATAGAGTTTAATTGATCTAAAAGTTTCTGTCTGTCTCTTGCACTATTGGAGATGATTCCATAATAAATATGAGCTAATTTTAAGGAATTATCTACAGGTTTCTTGAACTGCTTCTTGGTGCCATTTTGGTATTTTCACGTTATTAATATGCCAAAAAAGTCAATATTTTGTGGACTGTCTGCTTTTTGGCTTACTTTGCTCAGAAAAGCACTGAACCTCAAATTTAATTGTTTATTCTTTGTCTTGTAAGTGCAGCTTTGTGTTGTAGTTTGTTTCTTCTGAACTGCATTTAAATTGTTTGACTGCAAGAATCCATTCGCACACTCCCTATAAATCACGTAAAACACCAGTGCTTTTTTTTTAAAAAGCCCCTTAAAATCTTGGTGAGTTGGAAAGGACATGCGGTTTGCCTCCCCTTAGCTTGTTACGTCACCAAATTTAATCCCTGGAAAGTTGAAATGCTGATCTTTTTATGCAAAAAAAAAAGGGCGTTTTTTAAAAAAAAAAACTTTTCATCGTGCAATTAGGTGTAGGCACGTAGCTTTCAAATGCTGCAGCAAAAACAACTAGGAACAATGAAAGGGGCAGCCGCTTAATTTAACAACACTGGCTGAACAGATTCCTTACCCCACCCCCCAACCCCCCTTCCTTTTCCTATGTTGATCTGTTGGAGTGGCAGGGTTTGTGAATGAGAGGCTTGTTCATTATCGCAGCTTTTGAATACTGTCTAACGAAGGAGGGGGAAGGGGGTGGTGGGAAAAAATAGGAATCTGTGCTGCTTGGGGTAGTCTGGGAGAGCTCTGTTTACTTAACAATGCAGAGGCCTGTTTGAATGTTGTGTGAGCTCCTGATTACATTTGTGGTTTCCTGTCTGCAGTGAGATTTCAGTTCAGCTTAACCCCTTTGGAGCTGGACTCAAGTGTGCCAGTGAAAACAAGGACAGGCCTATGTCTGAGCAGTATTTTCTCCTGGCATCTTTCCCAGTTTGCTTAACCCTGTCGAGGTTGCTGGAACACCAAGATGTCTGCGCCGATGACTCTTGCTTCGACCTGTGGGGGAGAGGAGGCTAATGTTCTGCCAACTCGTCCTTTGGCTTCATCTTGCACTGCGGGCTGTGCGTTCGAAGGCAATACTTGTCGTGCGCAGGCTGCTCTTTGTCAAGTCGGGAAAGCCTGTAGCTCAACCGTGTAGAGACAGCATTGCGGACCGACACAGACTTTTGTTTGTCCTTGGGAATGTGCGTAGTGCTCCTCCACTAGTTGCCCCGAGAAGATGGTGGGCCGCTCCCTTGAAATGCATTTACAACTGAACAACTTGAGAGGCCAGAGGATATGTAAGCCAGATATAAGAACAGGAGTAGACCACTCAGCCTTTCAGGCCTGTTGCAACTTTCATTCACGTCGTGGCTGATCTGTAACGCAATTCCATTTACCTACTTTTTTGTCCCCCCATACCTTACCAAACAAATCTATCAATCACAGCCTTGAAAATTTCAATTGACTGCATCCACAGCCTTTCGATGGAGAATTTCAGATTTCCACTGTCCTTTTTGTATGGGGAAAAAGTGCTTCCTGATTTCACTCCTAAATGGCCTAGTTCAAATTTTCAGGGTGTATCCAGTGTTCCTTTTAAATTGCGCACCCGTGTGGCACAATGGTTGTGTCCCCTTGTACTGGATTTCCCCAGAAAATAGTTATTCTGTATCTATCCTATCAAATCCCTTAAACATTATAAACACCTCGATTAGATCATCCCATAACCTTCAAAGCGCTAGGGAATGTTCACCAACTTCATGCAACCTGTCCTCATATTTTTAATCCTTTAAGCCCTGCTATCATTCTGGTGAATCTGAGCTGCACACCCTCTAAGGCCTGAAGTTTGGTGCCCAAAACTGAGCGCAGTACAAGATGGAGTATGACCAAGGCTCTACAAGCAAAGCATCACTTCCTCACTTTGAATTGCAGCTCTCTTGAGATGAATAACAACATTCCATTAACCTTTTGTGATTACTTATTGTACCTGTGCATTAGCAGTTAGTGGACTTCACTTTCCCACATTGAACTCCATCTGCCATAGTTTTGCCCACTTGCTTTAGTCTGTGTCCCTTTTGTAACTTACTCCTTCCATCCACACAACATCCCGTGCCTCTGAACTTAGTGTAACCTAGGGGTGTCAGTCATTAATTAACTAATTGACAATCTTGATGGAGCCAGCCCACAACTTATTGAATCCAATAAATTCCAGAGCACTGCAGCTTCAGCTAGTTGTGTAAACCTGGGCAGAGTTCTATTTAATAAAACAGCAAAACACCGGAGATTGTTGTGAAGTGGTGTACTGCCCAGTGCACTCATATGATTGTGGGCACTGTTCAGTGCACTCATAGGAGGTCCCTCGAAACAAGGATGACTTCCTTCTATGCCAAGAAAGGATGAGTTCACAGGTGTTTCTATGAAGGATTTGAACTACATTCTGAAGAATGGAAGATGCCTGTGCGTGGATTTTTTTAATGTGTGATGGCTGTTCCACACCAGCCACCACACAGGCTTGGCAGAGCTAAGTCTTGGTCCAGTGGCAAGGGTTAACCAGGACGACTGGAGACCTGCTCTGCTGCACGGACCTAGTGCGCACACTTATCGCAATGTGGGCTGGCCCGTGCTGCCCCGGCCCCAAACTCTCACCTCTCCTGGGCCCCGATCACATCTCTCCACAGTCTCTTGCCACTCCTGCTGTATCTGCCCATTCTCCAATTACCAACCTGGACCTTGATGACTTGTCACTTCGTTGCCATCGCACTCCTGCACTAGCTCGCGCTGCTCCCTGGAGTAGTGTGTCTCCGCTGCTCCCCGAGGCCTCCACACTGCTCCTTTTATGACCCCCAACTTGCTGATGATGTTCTCACGCAGGTCGGGGCCTCCATGCTGTCAGTGCAGCGTGTACTGGTACCGGGTGCAGTGTGGTTGCACTGCGCACTGGTACCAGGAGTAGTGTGGTGGCACTGTGCACTGGTATCTGGAGTGAGTGAACTGCTGTTGTTGTCAGGATCTCCTCCAGCACTTTTGAGATCTTTTTTTTTGAGATTTTTTTAAAACCTTTTTTTTAGAGTTTTTTTGGCTGCCTGCTTTCTCAAATTCTAAACTGAATCGGCCCTGGCATGTACTTTGCTTTAGTGAGACTTCGTGACCTCTACATGTTGCTGCTCCCTCAATCGCTGCCAAAGGGTTAAAAAGAAAATGGCCTCCTCCATGATGTCTGTACTCTGAAAGAAAGACTTGCATTTATATCGAGCATTTCACGACCTCAGGACGTCCCAAAACGCTTTACAGCCAATGAAGTACTTAAGTGTAGTCCCTGTTGTAGAAAACACGGCAGCCAATTGCACACATCAAGCTCCCACAAATAGAAATGTGATTATGATAAAATCTGTTTTTGTTACATTGATTGAGGGATAAATACTTGCTGGGGATAACTCCTGCTCATCTTCGAAATAGTGCCATGGGATCTTTTGTGTCCACCTGAGAGTAGACGGGGCCTCGGTTTAACATCTCATCTGCAAGACGGCACTTCCAACAGTGCAGCACTCAGTACTGCACTGGAGTGTCAGCTAGATTTTTGAGCCCAAGTCTGGAGTGGGATTTGAACCCACGACCTTCTGACTCAGGCAAGAATGCTACCCACTGAACCATGGCTGACGGTAAGAATCGTCGCACTCAGGAGAAAATGAAATCATTTTAGTGAAGTAAAACTTCCAATTACGGAAAATGAAGAGGAAAGTGGCCCTTTTTTGATCTTTGGGGGGTGGGTTTGAGAGAAGATAAACCACACAACTGTTTGAGAGAGTGAGTTGTGTTGCTATATAGTGACTGAGATTTTCAAACCGTACATTGCTTCCATGTGTTTCCATCAATCACAGCAAAATCCTTTTTGTTGCAAGGAGTAAATGACGCAGCTGGTAATAGTTTATTTGTGAAACTGTTTGCCTCAGGTAAAATATGGCACTCTGGAGGCTTGGCTCTGTCTGCGAACAAATGTTTCATTAGCACCACACTGGATTGTAGGTCGGAAGAGTCTTCAGTCAGTCCGTAGCGGAAGTAGCTCTACTGACGGTCCTGAGAGAGACACTTTTCTTTTGTTTGTTTTCCCTTTTTCCATGCCTGCAGTTCGAAGGCAGAAACACTCTACAGCTGGAGGAATGGTCCACATTGCATCCAGCGATCGACACACCCTTTTTTAAAAAAAATCATACTGTTGAACAGAATGACACATTAATACAAATTTGGCTTTTATCAGTTTACTTTTTATTTATTTTATTTAAACAGTGAAATAGCAAGATTGCTAAAGCATCCTGTGTTACTAACTATATTTCTACTGATCCCTCAAACTTCCAGGCTCAGTAACTTCCATCTATCCCCAGTATTGCTGACTATCTCTACTGATAATGTTGCTGCCTCATGCTGTCCGATTCAGCATTTTCCTCCCACATTGCTTCAGTCTGACACTTGCATTCCTCACTTTTACCGTCTCCATCAGACTGCAGATATTGGCACATGATGGGGAACTGTTGGTAGGAAATTTGGCAGTAGATGTGACCGGTGTATATTTTGGGGACACAGACGCACTGTGTGTCACAGTGCTTTCGGCACCGGCCATAAGTAAACTTTCGGCTATTGCGGTGAACCCTGGCCTTGTGCCTCTGCTCACTCAACAGCAGGTAGCTAAGCCGATGGGGTGGAGCCTGCTGCAGAAACTGGTCACACAGCTCGTCCAGTGTGTCTCCAAACACATATCCTTTGCTTGCTGACATTCACTGGCATTCTATCCAAGATTCCCCCCAAGGCCCCTGCCCAGTTCTTTTTTTAATATATCTCTCTAACTCTCACTTTTTCTGGGTCTCTCTCACTCTGTTCCGATCCTGTCACCGCCCCCTGCCCTCCCAGTCTTTCCTTCCAAAGCCTTGTGCTTTCGACACTCTCTCCATTTCCTCCTGCTTTGGCCATCTGCTCCAAGCTTCACTGATTTTTCTTTCTCTAGCTCTGAGCTCTATATGTCCTAAGATAAAATTGGTGTACAAGACTCGTGGCGTGGTTCAAAAGCTGAGCTTGGAGCTTGAAGGTGGCAGGAGACGTTGATATGGCAGTGAAAAGAAACATACGAGGTCTTTGGCTTTATAGAGCACAGAAGCAAAGACGTTATGCTAAATCTTTATAAATTGCAGGCTAGGGCTCAGTTGGAGTATTGTGTCCAGTTCTGGCACAACGCTCTAGGAAGGATGTCGAGGCATTGGTGAAGTTGCAGAGAGGGTTTACCAGAATGGTACCAGGGATGAGGGACTTCAGTTATGTGGCGAGCCCAGAGAAGCTGGGATTGTTCTCTCTCTCTCTAGCAGAGAAGGTCATGGGGAGATTTAATATAAATGTTGTGAATAGATAGAAAGAAACTGTTTCCACTGGGATAAGGGTGGATAACCAAAGGACTCAGAAGGACATATTTGCAGGATTATGGGGAAAAGGGAAGGGTGTGGGACTAATTAAATAGCTCTTTCAAAGAACTGGAACGAGCTGAATGGCCTCCTTCCCACATTACAACAGTGACTACACTTCAAAAGTACTTCATTGGCTGTAAAACGTTTTGAGACGTCTGATGGTCATGAAAGGCGCTATATAAATGCAAGTCTTTCTTCTGTGCTGTAAAATTCTAGGAGTGGCGAGAGGCTGATGGACTCAATCTGAGGAGAGCTAGCTTAGGAAGGGTTCTGAGGCAGAGACAGGATTCTAACCTGGTTGCCACAACAGCAGCTTCAATCATTTTAGTGGGTGGGTGCATGCAATGTGACAAGTCTGTGTTACATCGGAACTTCAACCCCTCGAGTGTTATACCGCAGCTGATCTTGTATCCACTCCATTTCACACTTAAATGTTCTAGCTCTAATTTTAAGATTATGATCTCTTTCTAGATTCTCTACATCTAATCTAATCCTTTTGTCATTTTAAACACCTTGATTAGATCACCACTCAAACTCAAGGATATATAAACCCAGTTTGTACTCTCCTAGCCTCATACTTTACAACTTTAAGTCCTGATGTTTACCAATCCGATCTGAGAACTTAGGATTTCATCGGACTCCATTTTTACTAAAAAGTGAAATAAAAATGCATTGTAGACAGCTTTTGTTGAGCTGTGGCATTTTTGTTACTGTGTGTGGTTCAACAGGATGAGTAATTGAGGTTTTTTAAATGTTTTAAAATTCCTTCATGTAGCAGTCCTGAGGTTCAGTTTAGCTGAGCTGTAGGGTACCTTAGGGTATTATTGTCATTTTGGAGTAGCAGACTGATTCGTTTACTGCGGCATAGATGGGCATGCATTTTTTTAGCAAATCGCAGTCCGAAGGTGGACCGTGGCTGGTTTCTATCACTCAGCCCAAAGTCACTGAGGTCAATTGTAACACCTCTACCACTAACCCAACTGAGATCAGGTATTGATCCTGGGACCTTCTGTTCTGAGTGATTCAAATATTCTCTGTCTTAACCAGCAGAGCCACTGAAGAATGCAGTATGAATTTCTACAACCCTCCAAGATCTCTGCGCTCCTCCAATTCTGGCCTCTTGTGCATCCCCAATTTTAATTGATCCACCATTGGAGGCTGTGTCTTTAGTTGCCTGGGCTCCAAGCTCAGAAATTCCCGCCCTAAACCTCTGTGTCTCTTGCTTTCTTTCCTCCTTTTAAGACTCTCTAAAACCTATCTCCATCTGCCCTAATATCTCCTTATGTGGCTCGATGTCAAATTTTGTTTGATGCTCTTGTGAAGCGCCTTGGGATGTTTTACGACGTTAAAGGCAAGTTGTTATATAAATACAAGTTGTTGTGAAGATGTCATATTTTCTTTCCATAATTTGCCTTCTGTTTTGAATTTTAATAGTGAGCAAAAGGTTTGATTTGGATGGTAACATTTAATTCTGACCTCTAACTGGTTAAGCATCCAGACTCGGTGCTTCTGTTTTTGTAAAATCTGCCTTGTTGCCATGGGCATTGTATTGAACCTTATTGTCTGCTGTCTGAATGATAAACATCTATTTTTAGACTGCAGGAACTATCGGGGTTGTAGTGCAACTAAATTCCTGCCAACCTTGGCATTTGTTCTTGATTTGCAATGACCTAGAGCATAGGTTTTCAAAACTGTCAAGTCCCCGTCCATTTACGGGCTTCAGATTTCTGTAGCTTTCATTTTTTTTGACTTGCTAGCACAAAGATGATTTTTTAATAAAGCTGTTTTACTTTGGGAGGTAAAGACGTGGCTCCCTGGGCGGGTGGCGATGTGTATGGGGGTGCCCGAGTGGAATCAATAATTGTAGCAGTGGTAAATATGCAGGCATCTATTTTTAGCACTCTGCCAGAATAAAGATTCCATTTACTGCAAACTATCAGGATTAAGCCAGAAGAATGGCATGTGTAAAGTACCCCATCCATCTATATGCCATTTTCAGATGTGAAGGCCAATCTCTGACCACCTGTGCGATACTGGCACACTCTCACTGCATTCACCTTTTGTGGGTCTCTGCCAATTACAGGTGCCCCATTGCAATGTTCCCTTTAATTTTTTTTTCGGTTGTGTGACCCATGCAAAATTCTGCGCATGTGTGGTTTACTCAATTTAAAAGCCAGCTCACCGACTGCGCAGGACCTGCAGAGCGCTGTGCAGCTTAAAGTAAGCGTTGCTCCCTCGCTGTCTCGATGAGGTTACAAGTGGCTCATGAGAAAATCTTTCCTTTCCCTTCGCTAATTGAGACTGAATCAGCTCACTGTGTTAAAAACTAGTTGGGATTTAAAACACCCAATTAGTTATTGATGGTAGCACTTATAGTTGGGTAGTGTATGTCCCTGGGGATCAATCCGGATCCTTCCCAGTATTCGCAATATTAATGATCCTGATTACTGTTAGCAGGAAGTATTGAGTTTCAGGAAGATGCAAAGTAAGGTAGGATGGTCTGATGCATAGGCCCACAGGTGCTTAGCATCTGGGAAGAGCATTTTAAGCTATACAACATTCTGGTGGTTACTGGTCTGTCACTGGGGGTAGTAATGGTGGAATTCCTTTGAGGGAATAAATTGAGTATCACATGACGTTAAAATATATTAAAAGAAAGACTTGCATTTATATGCAGCCTTTCACTACCTTGGGACATCCTAAAGCTCTTTGGAGCCAATTAAGTACTTTTGGAATTGTATTGACTGTTGTAATGTAGGAAACACAGCAGCCAGTTTGCGCACAGCAAGCTCCCACAAACACAATGGGATCATGACTGAATCGTGAGGTTGGTTGAGGGATAAACACTGGCCAGGACACCAGGGAGAACTGCCTTGCTCTTCGAATAGTGTCATGGGATCTTTTACATACAACTGAGGGCAGATGGGGCCCTGGTTCAACGTCTCACCCAGACGGTGGCACCTCCAACAGTGCAACACTCCCCTCAGTACTGCACTGGAGTGTTGGCCAAGATTGTGTGCCGCAGTTCCTGGCGTGTGGCTTGAACATCTGGCCTTTTTTACTCTGAGGCGTAAATTCTATTACTGAGTCAAATTGACACTTGAAAGCCTATTTTCAAAAGTGAAACAAGCATTGAGAATGATTCAGACAAGGGGAGCAAGGATGCTGCTGGGTTCACCAGTAAATCAACTACATGGAGACCGACTATTCTCACAGGCTGGTGGAATAATTGACCCATATTCTATGTGTTTCCAGGCATTCGTCCTCCCATTTTAAATGGCCCAATGCACCCGCGTCCCTTAGTGGCGCTGTTGGATGGCCGGGATTGCACTGTGGAGATGCCAGTCCTGAAAGATGTTGCAACAGTGGCGTTCTGTGATGCACAGTCTACTCAGGAGATACACGAGAAGGTAAGAACATTGTAATAATCATTGGAAGTTGCCCTGGATTACCCCACTTCATCTGCAGTCTAGCCCTCTCAGCTGTTAGCGAATGAAATGTTAATTCAAGGTCACAGGTGTAGAAAATAAATGTTATATAACTAACCAGCACAGGTACAGATGTTCATTGGTAATAAGATATCTTCTTGCTGTAATGTTAATGAGGTCCAGAGGGCAGGGAGGCTCTGTGGATTTGCATTTGGTGCTGCAACATGCATTTATGTACATTCTTGAGGATGTTTATCTGGAATTAACTTTTTTTATTAAAAAGGGTGTGGTGGTGTATTTAAGTATAATAGGATAAATACCATTATAATGCTACTGAATATTCATTCTCCGTACCACTGCTGTGGGAAGTTGTAGATGCCTCCTCTCAGGAGAGGGAAGATCCCACAGTAAGTCATATCCCAGTGTGCTGTTGTTTGCTTCCAAACAGCGGTCTCAAAAGTTGCTTTGGTGAAGGCTTGGAAGCAGGGTCCCCATTGTCTAATCTGCGGGTGCTACATGGCCCAATGGCCTGATGTGAAAGAATAAAATCTAATTGTGTTCGCTGGTCTGTTGTGTTAGCTGGTCCAAGCCAGGATTTGGACGGAGAAGGGGCTTTTGATTTGCTATTCGTGACCACTGCTGCTATGCCTGTTGTGTTAATGTAGGTGAGGACATGATCAATTTGGCTATGCTACCTCCTGGATGAAATGTTTCCCAGGCTGTTGAGAAGCAAAAGATGAAATAGTAGAGGCTCTACCATCATTTTCCAATCCTCTCTGGCTACAGGTGGTACTGGAGGACTGCTAACTTGATACCTTTGTTTAAAAATTACAGGCCAGTCGGTGGTGGGAAAATTATTCGGAAAAATTCTGAGGCACAGGATAAATCTACATTTAGAAAGACATGGATTAATCAAGGACAGTCAGCATGGATTTGTTATGGGAGGGTCATGTCTGACTAACTTGATTGAATTTTTCGAGGAAGTAACATGGAGGGTCGATGAGGGTAGTGCGTTTGATGCAGTGTATATGCATTTTAGGAGCTTTTGGTAAGTTCCTACATGGCAGACTGGTCACAAATGTAAAAGCCCATGGGATCCAGGGAAAAGTGGCAAGTTGGATCCAAAATTGGCTGAGGCAGGAAACAAAGGGTAATGGTTGATGGGTGTTTTTGTGATTGGAAGGCTGTTTCCAGTGATGGTCCGCAGGACTCAGTATTAGGTCCCTTGCTTTTTGTGATATATATCAATAATTTAGACTTGAATGTAGGGGGTATGATTAAGAAGTTTGCAGATGATACTAAAATCGGCACTGTGGTTGATAATGAAGTAAGCTGTAGATTGCAGGAAGATATCAATGAACTGGTCAGGTGGGCAGAACAGTGGCAAATGGAATTCAATCTGGAGAAGTGTGAGGTAATGCATTTGGAGAGGGCTAACAAGGCAAGGGAATACACATTAAATGGTAGGGCACTGAAAAGTGTGAAGGAACAAAGGGACCTTGGAGTGCAGGTCCACAGATCCCTGAAGGTAGCTGGCCAGGTGGATCGGGTGGTTATGAAGGCATACGGAATACTTTCCTTTATTAGTCGAGGCATAGAGAACAAGAGCAGGGAGGTTATGCTTAAACTGTGTGGAACACCAGTTGGACCACAGCTGGAGTACTGCATGTGGTTCTGGTCACTGCATTACAGGAAGGATGTGATTGCACTGGAGAGGGTGCAGAGCAGACTTACGAGGATGTTACCTGGATTGGAGAATATTAGCTGTGAGGAAAGATTGGATAGGCTGTATTTGTTTTCTTTGGGGCAGAGGAAGCTGAGGGAGAACTTGTTGAGTTGTGTAGGATTATGGGGAGCCTGGATAGAGTGGATGGGATGTACCCATTTCCCTGAACAAGAGGGGTCAACAATCGGGGGGTGGGGGGGCATAGATTTGGGGTAATTGGTAGACGGTTTAGAGGGGATTTGAGGGGAAATGTCTTTGCCCAGAGGGTGGCGGGTGGGGGTCTGGAGCTCGCTGCCTGAAAGGGTGGTAGAGTGAAAACCCTCGCCACATTTAAAAGGTACTTGGATGTGCACTTGAAGTGCCGTAACCTACAGGACTACGTACCAAGAGCTGGAAAGTGGGATTAGGCTGGATAGCTCTTTGTTGGCCGGTGCCGACACGATTGGCCGAAATAGCCTCCTTCAGTGTTGTAAATTTCTATGGGTACAAAACCCTCCAATACTCCGTGTCTAGGCTTGCCTGTTGGTAAAGGCTACTTCGGCAAGGGGGAGTGGCGCTCATGAGAACAGATCCCAGCAAAGAGTTAGTACCTTCAGGAATAGAGGGATGAAAGATAATTGGGTTATTAGCAGGATAATTTTTTCCCCAAGAAAGGATTTTGTGGGGAGTAGAAAAGAGCTGCAGTGCATTAAAGGCATAACCGCAAACTCAACCGTTGCTTTGAGGAATTGGCAAAGGCACAGATGGTGACAGCAGCAACAGTATTTTCAAAGATTATACAAGTCCAGTTGTCAATTAAAACTTTAACACAAAATTAAGACTTTCCCCTGTACCTATCGCAGAGTCTTCTATACACTGCACCTTTTATAAATGTTCTGAAAACACTTGGATACAATTTTGTCTTTTTATTCAGTTATACTGCGAACTGCGCGCCGGGTTATACCGGATTGCGACTCAGATTATGCAGTAATTATTCCGAAGACTACTTTTGAATGCTATCTCTGCTGCTACTCTTTCAGGGAGTCTGGGCATGCAAGTTTCTTGTTGGGAAACACATCCTGCTGAAAGAATGCAGTGAATATGGAGAATCCTTGTGCCATTTCTCTCTATCTCTCGCTCTCTCTCTCTCTCTCTCTCTCTCTCTCTCTCTCCTTTTATGGAGGTGGAAGTAGGTGGTCCTGGTGATGGAGAGGATGTGGGGTCGGAAGTTCAGCTCGGTCACATAGGATGACAAGATTGCAAGCAGTCCAGTTCAGCCCCAAACAGACACATGGAGGAGAATGGAGTTGGGGCTAGGGAAGGGAGCTTGTGGCAGGGACTGAAGGCAGTGGCTTCGATCTTCCCAATATTTAATTGGAGGACATTTCTACTTATCCAATACTGGATGTCTGACGAGCAGTGTGACGTCAGAGGAGGTGGAGGGGTCGAGAGAGCTAGTGGTGAAGTAGAGCTAGGTGTCATTTGTGTATGTGTGGAATCTGACATGTTTTTGTATTATGTCACCGAGGGTCAGCAAGTAGATGAGAAATAGGAAGGAGCCAAAGATAGATCCTTGGGCAATTCCAGAGGTAACAATGCTGGAGCGGGTAGGGAAGCCATTGCTGTCCCACCCAACTGGTCGATGGAGACGAGAGATTGGAAGAGGATGGTGTAGTCAACCGTGTCACAGGATGTGCAGGCAGGTCGCGAAGGATGAGGAGGAATAATGCACCATGAGCACCGTCCTATTGGATGTTATTTATAACTTTAATGAGGATCGTTTCAGTGCTGTGGCAGAGTGGAAACCTGATTGGAGAGATTCAAACAGAGTCGCGGGAAGGATTGGCACGGATTTGAGAGGCGGCAAGTTCTGGAGAGAAGAAAGGTTGGAGATGGGGCAGTAGTTTGCAAGGACAAGAGGGGTCAAGGGTGTGTTTTTTGAAGAGGGGGTAATGACAATAGATTTAAAAGGGAGGAAGACAGTACCAGAGTAGAGGGAACTGTTAATGTTTCAAGTGAGGGGAAATTTAGAAAATTAAAGAGAAAGGACAAGGCAATAGTGCAGGGTAGCAATATGGGTAATGATAACCAGAGTGTGACAGGAAGGGACAGAGCGTACAAACATAAGAATGCACCAGCAAATAGTGTCAAAGTAAGGGGAAATGGTAAAAGACAAAATTAAAGGCTCTTCATCTGAATGCACGCAGCATTCATAACAAGATAGATGAATTGATGACACAAATAGAAATAAATTAGTATGATCTGATCGCCATTATAAAGACGTGATTTCAAGGTGACCAAGGCTGGGAACTGAATATTATGGGATACTTGACATTTCGGAATGATGGGCAGAAAGGAAAAGGAGGTGGGGTAACTCTCAATAAAGGATGAGATCAGTACAGTAGTGAGAAATGATCTTGGCTCGGAAGATCAAGATGTAGAATCCTTTTGGGTGGAGATAAGAAATTTCAAGGGAAAATAGTCACTGGTGGGAGTAGTCTGTAGGTCCCTTAACAGTAGCTACACTGTAGGACAGAGTATAAATCAAGAAATAATAGGGGCTTGTAAGAGAGGTACTGCAATAATCGTGGGCGACTTTAATCTTATTGATTTGGACAAATCCAATTAGCAAAGGTAGCTTTGAGGACGAGTTCATAATGTATATTCGGGACAGTTACTTAGAACAATACTTTGTGGAACCAACCAGGGAACAGGCTATTTTAGATCTGCTAATGTGTAATGAGATGCGATTAATTAATGGATCTTTTCGTAAAGGATCCTTTAGGGAAGAGTGATCATAACATGATAGAATTTTGCATTCAGTTTAAGGACGAGAAACTTGTGTCTGAAACTAGTGTCTTAAACCTAAATAAAGGCAATTACAAAGGTATGAAGACAGTTAGCTAAAGTGGACTGGGAAAATAGATTATCTACCGTCTTACCTTTTAATCAGTGGCAGACATTTAAGGGGATATTTCATAATTCTCAACAGATATATTCCATTGAAAAAGAAAGACTCTAAGAAAGATGAACCATCTCCAGCTGGCGAAGGGAGTTAAGGATGGCATCGAATGGAAAGAAAAGGCATACAATGTTGTGAAGATTAGTGATAGGCCAGGCAATTGGGAAAATTTTAGAAACCAGCAAAGGATAACTTAAAAAAAAAATAACAGGATGAAAATAGATTAAACTTGAAGAAATATAAAAATAGACAGTAAAAGCTTCGACAAGTATATCATCATCATAGGCAGTCCCTCAGAATCGAGGAAGACTTGCTTCCATTCCTGAAGTGAGTTCTTTGGTGGCTGAACAGTCCAATATGAGAGCCACAGACCCTGTCACAGGTGGGATAGCTAGTCGTTGAGGGAAGGGGTGGGTAGAACTGGTTTCCGCACGCTCTTTCCGCTGTCTGCGCTTGATTTCTGTATGCTATTGGCGTTGAGACTCGAGATGCACTTCCTCCACTTAGGGCGGTCTTGGGCCAGGGACTCCCAGGTGTCAGTGGGGATATTGCACTTTATCAGGAAGGCTTTGAGGGTGCCCTTGTAGCATTTCCGCTGCCCACCTTTGGCTCGTTTGCCATGAAGGAGCTCCGAGTAGAGCATTTGTTTTGGGAGTCTTGTGTCTGGCATGCAAACTATGTGGTCTGCCAAGCGGAGCTGATCAAGTGTGGTCAGTGCTTCAATGCTGGGGATGTTAGCCTGGATGAGGACGCGGATGTTGGTGCACCTGTCCTCCCAGGGAATTTGTAGGATCTTGCGGAGACATCATTGGTGATATTTCTCCAGCAACTTGAGGTGTCTGGTGTCCATGGTCCATGTCTCTGAGCTATACTGGGGGGCAGGTATTACTACAGCCCTGTAGACCATGAGCTTGGTGGCAGTTTTGAGGGCCTGGTCTTCAAACACACTTTTTTTTTTTCCTCAGGCGGCCGAAGGCTGCACTGGAGCCACTGCTCGCCACCGGGGTGATAGGTTCCTAGGGAGCTCCCCCACTCCAAACAACTCCCATCAGCTCTTGGCAACTTTCAACCCCCACCCCCCTGCCTTCCTTGCAGTCTAAACCTCCCCTAACCAAATAGACCCTAATAGGGGGCCTAAGCACATAAACCCAAACCCTTGCCCTAGTCCCAACCCTGCAAGTCCCACGAGTTCGGGCCATTCAGGCCCACCTCAGGCTTCCCACACATCACCCATCGGTGACCTCTGGCGCCCTGGGACTGTTGATCGGGCCTCCACCCCCCCCCCCCCCCCCCCAGCGGCAATCGGAACACCTCCAGCGGCAGCAGATGGGCCTCTCCTCCATGACAGAGTCTGGGCCTCCTTGACAATGGCTGGACCTCCTGTGACGACAGACGACCTCCTCCTCAACAACGACCGGTTCTTCACCCCCACCCACCCCAAGTCGGCGACTGGCCTCCCCTCCTCCCTCAGCGACAACTGAGACTCTCCTTCCCCACTGGTGACCTGGCCTCCTCTCCACCTCTAACACGTGGTGAGTTCCATGGCTGTGACCCCCCCCCCTCCCACCCTGAACCCCGGTGGGCCAATGCCTGCCCCCGACCAGGCCTCAGACCACCTACCACCAAGGGCGCTACCCAGCGCCGAGCCTGCGGCCAACATTGTGCCGTAGGCAATTAGGCCCGTATAGCAGTGCCTGGTCTTCAGTCGTCTACAAGTATATAAAAAGGAAGAGAGTAGCTAAAGTAAAGGATGAGACTGGGGAACTAATAATGGGAAACAAGGAAATGGCAGACTTTGAACAAATATTTTGTATCGGTCTTCACGGTAGAAGACACTAAAATCATCCGAATAAATAGTAGAAAATCAGGGGGCAAAAGGGAGGGAGGAAATGAAAACCATCATTATCACTAGAGAGAAAGTACTCAACAAATTAATGGGACGAAAGGCTGACCAGTCCCCTGGACCTGATTGCCTGCATCTTTAAAAGAAGTGGTTGCAGCGATAGTGGATGCATTGGTTGTAATCTTCAAAAATTCCCTAGATTCTGGAAAGGTCCCAGTGGATTGGAAAACCGCAAATATAACTCCCCTATTCAAGAAAGAAGGGAGACAGAAAGCAGGAAACTATAGGCCAGTTGGCCTAACATCTGTCATTGGGAAAATGCTGGAATCCATTATTAAGGACATTTAGAAAATCGTAATACAATCAAGCCAAGTCAACATGGTTTTATGAAAGGGAAATCGTGATTGACAAGTTGATTTGTTATTTGAGGATGGAACGAGCAGGGTGGATAAAGGGGAACCAGTAGCTGTGTATTTAGATTTCCAAAAGGCATTCGATAAGGTGCCACATTAAAGGTTACTACACAAGATAAGAGCTCATGGTGTTGGGGTAATATACTAGCATGGATAGAGGATTGGCTAACTAACAGAAAATAGTTGGGATAAAAGGGTCATATTCACGTTGGCAAACTATAACTAGTGGGGTGCCACTGGGATCAGTGCTGGGGCCTCAACTATTTACATTCTATATTAATGACTTGGATAAAGTAGCCAATTTGGCTGACGATACAAAGATAGGTGGGTAAGCAAGTTGTGAGGAGGACACAGCCTGTAAAGGGATATAAATAGCTTATGTGAGTGGGCAAAAATTTGGGAAATGGAATGTAATGTGGGAAAATGTGAGGTTATCCATTTTGGTAGGAAGAATAGTAAAACAAAATATTATTTAAATAGAGAAAGACTACAGAATGTTTATGAGGCCCAATTTTGGCCAGAGGTTGCTCGTGTTTTTTTTTGGAGTAACTTGATTTTTCTGGTGTATCTTAAAAATCCCCATTTTGCACATTCAATTTGCGCCAGTGTAAGTGAGTTAGTTACAATATTTTTAGTTTAGTTTTTCTCAAAAGGGGGCGTTACCAGCCACCTACAGCAGTTTTGGCCACTTTGGCCAGCTAATAGTTCAAATCTACTTAGGCCAGCATATGTGGCCAATTCAGAAAGGCCCTTGCGGAGAGTTAAGAAATCAGCGCAGGTAGGTACATCGGGGGCCATTCGGCTGGGATAGGGGTGAGAGGGAAGCAGAGAGGACCTGCACCCAAAGCATTAAAACAAAGCACAAAAAATAATAAGCATTCAGTAACAAAAAAAAATAGAAGTCCTACCTTCATCTGAAAAATCGGCCTGGGAAGGCAGCAGGCCAGCCGATGCGGGAGGCCACTCGGCCAGGGATAGGGGTGGGACAACCGGGAGACCACTTGGCCAGAGATAGGGGGTGGGAACTACCCTCATCAGAGCATACACAGGCTGCAGGAAGCAAACTCACCGGATAGCAAAACACAAGCAGCTACGATTCCTTTTAAAAATGGCCGATTTACAAATTTCGGCGCTACTGCGCATGCGCGGACATCACAACCTGACTCCAATGCGCTTGTGCTGATATCCCGGCACTGTTTTCAGCGCAGGACGCTGGCTCCGCCCCCGTCTCGACTGGCCATGCTGTGCGACGACCGGGGAGAGGCCGGACAGCGGCCAAAGTGGGGAGGAATTTTTTCAGCGCACTTCTGAACGGAGAAAAGCGGCGCATCTCCGGTAAGTGTGCTGAGAAAAGGGGTGGGCCAAAGTTGAGCCCATTGTAAAGGGGGTGGAGTATAAAAGTAGGCAAGTCTTGCTACAACTGTACAGGGCATTGGTGAGACCACACCTAGAGTACTGCGTACAGTTTTGATCTTGTTTAAGGAAGCAATTGAGCGAAGATTCACTAGGTTGATTCCTGGGATGAAGGAGTTGTCTTATGAGCAGGTTCGGCCTGTACCCATTGAAGTTTAGAAGAATGAGAGGTGATCTTGTTGAAACATGTAAGATTCTGAGGGGCCTTGAAAGGGTAGATACTGATAGGATGTTTCCCTTCGTGGGGGAATCTAGAACTAGGAGGCATAGTTTCAGAATAAGGGGTCACCCATTTAAGATGGAAATGAGGAGGAATTTCTTCTGAGGGTCGTGAATCTTTGGAATTCTCTGCCCCAAAGAGCTGTGGAGACTGGGTCATTGAATATATTCAAGGCAGAGGGATATTCAAAGCTGAGATAGACAGATTCTTGAACTATAGGGGAGTCGAGGGTTATGGGGAACAGGCAGGAAAGTGGAGTTGAGACCAAGATCAGATCAGCCATGATATTAAATGGCAGAGCAGTCTTGAGGGGCTGTATGGCCTACTCCTGCTCCTATTTTCTTATGTTCTTGCGTTCTTAACAATATCCAGTAGCATAGGGGCCAGGAAAGGAAGTCGGGAAGTCAGTAGTTTAGTGGGAATATGGTCAAAGGAGCAGAAGGTGGGTGTCATGGACAAGATGAGCATGGAGATTCACACCAGTTTGAACTAAAATGAAAATAAAGTTGCAATCATGTAGTATATTACCATGTCTCTGAGGAACAGGTCCAACTCCTTCCACCTGCATTATTTAATTTAAAATGTGGTGTCCATCAAGCAGACATACACAGCAGCCATTTTGCATACCAAGGTCACATAGGGCTAACATTTTTGGCCGATGATCCATGATTTGTTGATGAGTCATCAGCCTGAAATGTTAACTTTTTGTCTCCAGATTTTGCCTGACTTGAGTTTTACAGCTTTTTGTTTATTGGAGATTTCCAGCATCTATAGCAGTGTTCCCTTTTAAGCTGCATGGCTGTGCAGCATTCTGCAGGCCCTTGCAGTCGGTGAGCAGCTTTTAAATAGAAAAACTGCACAAGCAGAATTTTGAATGGTCCGTGCAGACCGTTAAGAGGGTAGTGCCAACCAAAAAATATTAGAGGGAACATTGATCCACAGTATTTTGCATTTGTACTATATAAAAGCAAGTTTATCTATTCTTTGAGATAGGTGTGCTGCCAACTGAGCCAAACTGACAGTATTGACTACAATATAAATCCAGTCTCGGTTTTCCTCTTACTACCATTGTAAACAATTTATTCCAAAAAACACATCACATCCTCTACACACTGCAGAAAGTGTCAACAGTTGGGTTCTTTCCAATTTGATGGCACTAACCTGTGGTTAAGAAATGTATTCCTGTCAGCCTTGTAAAATTGGCATAGTTTTAAACCTAACCTTTTCGTATAGCCACACTGCATGGGACCAGTTTCCTCCATTTAGCTTTAACTGGGACGAATGTGCAAGGGAAGGATTATTGGACATGATAGATATTTGTGTTGCCAGCCAGAGATCTGGGGCTGAAAGTAGTACCAAACGTTGGCTAAAAACTGCTAATGTAGTTTTTTTTCTATTATTTTTGTGGGAGGTCAGTATTTGACATCATATGGCTTAAAAGAAAATAAATTGCATCTGAGCAAAGTTTTTTTTTATTGACCTGCTGCATTGTTATTGGGATTTCAGTAAAGTATAATGGTGTATCAATCTTGGAGTTGTATTTGAAGAAGCCTACTGCTGACAAGCCACCGCCCCAGAGGTGTGGTTCAAAATGAAAACGACTTCTAAAGACCCATGCAGTAGTTGAAATGTGAGTCACTGCTCCACAACTTCCTCGCCTTTCATTTACGAATGGCGCCGCCTCACTTGGCTTAGTGACTCCTCTCTACCTCACAGCTTCATGCCTCAATTCAGACTTTCAAGTTGCTTCTGAAGACTACAAGAGAATGGGAGCTTGCTGTGCACAAATTGGCTGTCTCGTTTCCTACATTATCTTGGCCTTTATTGCAAAGGGGATGCTAGAGCTATATAAGGTATTGGTGAGGCTACATCTGGAATACTGCATGCAGTTTTGGTTTCCATGTTTATGAAAGGATATACTTGCTTTGGAGGCAGTTCAGAGAAGGTTCACTAGTTTGATTCTGGGGATGAGAGGGGATTGACTTATGAGGAAAGGTTGGGTAGGTTGGGCCTCTGGAATTCAGAAGAATGAGAGGTGATCTTATCGAAACGTATAAGATTATGACGAGGTGGATGCAGAGAGGATGTTTCCACTGATGGGGGAGACTAGAACTAGAGGGCATGATCTTAGAATAAGGGGCCGCCTATTTAAAACAGAGATGAGGAGAAATTTCTTAGGGTTGTAAATCTGTGGAATTCGCTGCCTCGGAACTGTGTAAGCTGGGACATTGAATAAATTTAAGACAGAAATAGTGTTTCTTCGACGATAAGGGATTATGGGGAGTGGGTGGGGAAGTAAAGCTGAGTCCATGATCAGATCAGCCATGATCTTATTGAATGGCGGAGCAGGCTCGAGGGGCTGTATGGCTTACTCCTGCTCCTATTTCTAATGTTATTAAAACAGTAGGAAACTACAACTGTATCCATCGAGATATTGAGAGAACTTTCTCGACAAGCCTGAGCCAACCATAAGTATTGACTCCAAGATTGATTGACGGTTGCTTTGTTTACTCTCCGTTTGGGGCAGGCATTAGGAGGGTCAGTGGCCCACCGGGGTTCAGGGTGGGAGGGCAGGGGGTCACAGCCATGGAACTCACCACATGTTGGAGGAGGAGAGGAGGCCAGGTCGCCGGTGGGGAAGGAGAGCCCCAGTCGTCGCTGAGGGAGGAGGGGAGGACAGTCACCGACATAGGAGAGGGGGAACTGGTCGTTGTTGAGGAGGAGGTCGCTTGTCGCCACGGGAGGTCCAGCCATCGTCGAGGAAGAGAGGGCCCATCTGCTGTCGCTGGAGGTGTTACGATCGTCGCTGGAGCAGGGGGGGAGGTGGAGGCCCGATAGCCAGGTCGAGGGCGTCGTCGGGAGACATCGGAGGTCGTCTATGGGTGAGGTGGTGGGAAGCCTGCGTAGGCCCGGATGGCCCGAACTCGTGGGACTCTCCAGGGGACGTCGGAGGTTGGCCGGGGGACATTGGAGGTCATCGGACCCCGAGGGTCTATGGAGTGTCCTCCTCTGTTTCGGATGCCCCAAAAGTTCATCACCATCCTCCGCCTGCTCCACGACGACATGCAGGCCGTGATCCTTACCAATGGATCCATCACAGACCCAATCAACGTCCGGACCGAGGTTAAACAGGGCTGCGTCATCGCACCAACCCTCTTCTCAATCTTTCTCGCTGCCTTGCTCCACCTCGGTCAACAAGCTCCCCGGTGGCGTGGAACTAAACTACAGAACCAGTGGGAACCTGTTCAACCTGCGCCGTCTCCAGGCCAGATCCAAGACCACCCCAACCTCTGCCATCGAGCTACAGTTCGCGAATGACGCCAACGTCTGCGCACATACAGAGGCTGAACTCCAGGACATAGTCGACATATTTACTGAGGCATACAAAAGCATGGGCCTTGTGCTAAACATCCGTAAGACAAAGGTCATCCACCAGTCTGTCCTCGCCGCACAGCACTGCCCCCCAGTCATCAAGATCCACGGCGCGGCCCTGGACACCATGGACCACTTCCCATATCTCGGGAGCCTCCTATCAACAAGAGCAGGC
The DNA here is from genome assembly GCF_044704955.1 of Pristiophorus japonicus. Taxonomy (NCBI): domain Eukaryota; kingdom Metazoa; phylum Chordata; class Chondrichthyes; family Pristiophoridae; genus Pristiophorus; species Pristiophorus japonicus. Next base: position 119,359,358 of record NC_091980.1, read on the forward strand.
ATCAACGACGAGATCCAACACCGCCTCCAGTGCACCAGTGCAGCCTTCGGTTGCCTGAGGAAAAGTGTGTTTGAAGACCAGGCCCTCCAAACTGCCACCAAGCTCATGGTCTACAGGGCTGTAGTAATACCTGCCCTCCTGTGGTTCAGAGACATGGACCATGGTACAGTAGATACCAAGTTGCTGGAGAAATATCACCAATGATGTCTCCGCAAGATCCTACAAATCCCCTGGGAGGACAGGCGCACAAACATCAGCGTCCTCATTCGGACTAATATCCCCAGCATTGAAGCACTGGGCAGGCCATATAGTCCGCATGCCAGACACGAGACTCCCAAAGCAAGTGCTCTACTCGGAGCTCCTTCACGGCAAACAAGCCAAAGGTGGGCAGCGGAAACTCTACAAGGACGCCCTCAAAGCCTCCCTGATAAAGTACAACATCCCCACTGACACCTGGGAGTCCCTGGCCCAAGACTGCCCTAAGTGGAGGAAGTGCATCCGAGAGGGCGCTGAGCACCTCTAGTCTCAACGCCGAGAGCATGCAGAAATCAAGCGCACCAAGCGGAAAGAGCGTGCGGAAACCAGTCCCATCCACCCCTTCCCTCAACGACTATCTGTCCCACCTGTGACAGAGTCTGTGGCTCTCGTATTGGACTGTTCAGCCACCAAAGAACTCACTTCAGGAGTGGAAGCAAGTCTTCCTCGATTCCGAAGGACTGCCTATGATGATTTACTCACCGTGTCTCTGATGTAATCAAGTTAAGTGGGCAGTTGTTCTTGCCGTTCCAGAGTCGATGACTTGTTGCTGTGGTGAGCTATCTTTCTCTGTGTAGTTTCTAAAGACAGTGTATATATAGATGCTACTGGATTGCAGAGCGATATGATCGGGGTCCAGGAGATGAGTGTTCGGGGCCCAGAAGAAGCATAGCCCAGGGGCAGCAAGGGCCAGCCCACACTGCGATATGTGTGCACACTAGGTCCGTGCAGCAGAGCTGGTTAATCCTTGCCACTGGACCAAGATCTAGCTCTGTCAAGCCCGTGTGGTGGCTGGTGTGCAACGGCTGTCACATTAAAAAAATTTCACCCTTCAATATGCAGTTCGGGACCAGGAATATTGGGTCCTTCACTGAAACAGCTGTGAACTCACTGAACTCATCCCCTTTTTGGCGTGGAAGCAAGTCATCCTTGATTGAAGGGACTGCTTAAGAAGAATGGTGTATGAAATGTTCATGCAACTGGATAAGCTACCATGATGCCTATGTAGTACAGTAGTGGCTTGGATCATTTTTGTACCAGTTCACTTCGAACAATTCTAAGTTCAGTCCTTTCAAATCTAAGTTGCTTGGAAAGTGTTTTGAGCTGTACATGAGTGTGAATTAGTGGTGGACAGAGATTGTCACAGGTTTGTACTGGTGATAGATGTTGGAAGGGATGAATTAAGAATATTACACTCTTGTTTAGGTGCAGAGTGTGCATTGGGCAAATTGCTGGAAGGGTGACTGGTGCCTATGAAACTGCATCCAGCAAGAGCCAGGAAACAGTCCAACTCTGAACTGCGTATGGGAAATAGTGGAACCAATCACTACTACTTCATATAATCTGACCTGGGTGTGCTTGTTGAGGGACTTCGAGAACTTTGCTCTACATTTAACCCATACAGTACGTAAGCTGTGCCTGCTTGATGGGACAGTGCAGAAAAAGCTGTACACTATATCCGTCTCCTGTTGTGCCTAACACGGCAGGCCCTGATAGGATTCTATGTGGTTTGATATTTAATTTGAAGTAATTCAAATTGTGCAACCAAAAAAACACCCCACCTCCTTTCCTGTTATATTAAAATTACTTAATTTGTACTACAGGATAATTCCAATTTTTTTTCAGTAAAAGTGACTGAATTAACAAGAGTAGACTATAGAGGGAGCTGAGAGCTCTGTACCTATACCTGTGCTGTGCTCACTTGGGTATACATGAAGAAAAAGTGATTCCAAGCTGAACTTCCTCTCTCTCAACACAGGTACTGAATGAAGCAGTGGGCGCCCTGATGTACCACACCATTACATTAACACGAGAGGACCTCGAGAAATTCAAAGCACTTCGAATTATCGTCCGGATCGGCAGTGGCTACGACAATGTCGACATCAAATCAGCTGCGGATTTGGGTAAGGGAATGGAGCTGCAGTCCACTTGGAGAGCTGCAAGGTGGACAAGAATCGAGCTGTCTCCCTCAGGAAAATGGTGATCACCAGACCGCTGTGCTGCTGTAACGCCCACTCCGTAATCATGTAGTGGCTGATGGACACCTTGTTAACGTGCAGTACGGTCTGTACAGCAGATGCTTGTCCTGTCCCACTTATCCATCACCCCTGTGCTCGCTGACCTACATTGGCTTCCCGTTAAGCAATGCCTCGATTTCAAAATTCTCATCCTTATTTTCAAATCCCTCCATGGCCTCGCTCTGCCCTATCTCTGTAATTGCCTCTTCTCCCTGCCCCGCGCCCCCACCCCCACCCCCGCCCCCTGCCGGCGAGATGTCTGCACTCCTCAAATTCTGCCCTCTTAAGCATCTCTGATTATAATCGCTCAACCATTGGTGGCCGTGCCTTCTGTTGCCTAGGCCCCAAGCCCTGGAACTCCCTGCCTAAACCTCTCCGCCTCTACCTCTCTTTCTCCCTTCACGATGTTCCTTTAAACCTACCTCTTTGACCAAGCTTTTGGTCATCTGCGCTAATTTCTACTTATGCGACTCGGTGTCAAATTTTTCAAAACCTCAGTACTCCTGTGAAATGTCGTTTCACTATGTTAAAGATGTTCTATAAATGCAAGTTGTTCAATGCATCTGAGGGTTGCTGAATGTACCAAATAATTATTTGTATTATCTGTTTGTTAATTTTGTGACTAACATTGATTAATTGTGTCTGGCGAGCTATCTCCCTGCTGCTGCATACATTTTCCCCTACACACTGACTTTCCCTTCACATTGAGGCAACACACTGGAGCTCCGTGTTATACCTCCGAATGGCGAGAGGCAGCTTTTTGCCCTCCGTTTTGGCGTGACCGGTGAGCTCCAGATCTCTCCCTACAGTTGGGAGAGGGGATGAGGGGATCTCCAATGGGGAAGGGAGGACTTTGAATTAAAGTTTGCCCGGGTACCATTTATGCAATTCATTGTAACACCTTGGAGCGAGTTAAGTGCAAGCACTCTAGTGCAAGGCTTTGGACAGAATGCCTGGAAATGCCAGCACTGTGCAGCTGAACTTGTCATTACTAATGCTGCCTGCTGTTTGTAGTCCCACCACTTACAGTATTGTATGAAAATCCATGCTGGTCAAAACTGAAAAATCTGTATTCCAGCATTACACTCTCCCTAGTGAGCAGTAATACCTCACATCGCCATTGTCATCAAATTCAACAAGCAGCGATTTAAGGCACAGTGTTTAAGCATCTGACATGAAGGACTCTCCGTTTGTTTCATTGTGGAGCCTAATGACTATGCAGAAAAGAAAATTGTCAAATACCAGCAACAGAAACCTACTTGAAATGGCTGAGTTTCTTAACCTTTTCATGTTCTTTTGATGCTTTAACACTTTGCTCTTCCCCTCCCCTCCAAGTTCACGGACAGTGGGCAGGAATGTCACCAACAGTGTTCAATAGGGTATAATCCAGATTCACTGGGATGCTGCCTGTATGTATGAGGAAATATAAATATAAAGAAAGATATTGGGCCTATTTACATTAGAACAGTGCAGATTACAAGGCAATGTAATAGACATGTTTCAAATTATGAAAGGATGAGGCAGGATAGATAGAAGCAGACTGTTTTAGTTGAGGAGTCAAGAAAGAGCAGCCATAGATGCAAGATTTAGAATTGCAAGAGATTTAGAACCGTATAGGAGAAACTTCTTCCACAGGGATATTGCTATGGAATTCACTTCCAGGGGTTAAGGGTTGATGCAGAAGTTCTGTCAACATTCAAGATTAGACGAGATAGGTAGATGAAGGAAAAGGGGTCAAAGAGATCTGGGAACAGGGTGGGTAAATGTGATTAGAGCTATTTGCTGCTGGTTGACCTCAGTGGCCTATTTCCATGTTGTAACTTCTGTGTATTTGCAGCAGCAAGTGGTAGGGACTGGCAGCAACACTGTGGAGAGGGAGGAGCCTACATTCAAGCTTTGTCTTTGCAGGCTGGATGGCCAAGCTTCTGGTCTGGAGGCTGTTCATTGAACACGGCAACCCAAACTTTTTCTGCACCTGACCTGTTTGGGGCAATGTAGAGGAAGCATTATATTGTGTGTACTCGTGCAGTACATTACTTAGGAATGCTTGATGCTAGCTTGTAGATGGAGCTCAGTTCTGCATCTAACCTGCTCTTTACCTGGATGTGGTTGATGCAAATAATAGATGCCAAAATGAAAACATGTCAATTCCCCAGCACTGACATCCCTCACCTTGAATTAAATAGACTTGTTAACACCAGCCCATGTAATAATGCCAGTGAAGTTGACCTGATTAATAACATTGATTGGGAACATGGTAATCTGATAACTGGTAGGATTATGGACATTTAGTGATGTTTAATTCACGGATTCCTTTCTTCCATGTTACAGGGATTGCGGTGTGTAACATTCCCTCGTCGTCGGTGGAGGAAACGGCAGACTCCACACTGTGTCACATATTAAACCTTTACAGACGGTCAACGTGGCTCCACCAGGCCTTGCGAGAGGGGACAAGGGTGTCGAGTGTTGAACAGATCCGAGAGGTAGCGGCAGGAGCAGCTCGAATCCGTGGAGAAACTTTGGGCATCATTGGCCTGGGTATGTTGGCCAGACACTAATCCTGAGAGTTGCACGAGTATTCCTCCCTCTCCCTGCCCCAGTTTTTCTCCTTTTCTGAAGGGTATCTTATAGCTCTGTGGGCATTGGCGCTGACTCATGGCCAGCACCGTGGGCTTTGGTGCTAACTCGTGGCTAGCTCTGTGGGTATTAGTGCTAAGTCGTGGCTAGCTCTGTGGGTATTAGTGCTAACTCACGGCCAGCTCCGTGGGCATTGGCAGCCTTCCTATACGTCAAGTTGCCATTCTTTTGTGAGAGACTAGACCATGAATGTCAGCCAATCAAAAGTTGAGCTGGATTCCATGCTTACATGTGCCCTTTTCAGCATGGAAACTTGATGGCTATCAGGAATAAGAACTCTGGCTGATTGTTGTTTTTCTTTTCCCCTGCTCTGGTAAAGTGGTGTTGAGGTTAATTTTGTAACAGTGTTGAGATCTGGTAACTGAGCACACATCAGAAGTCTAACCTTGAACCATGTGGCCTGTATTACAGCAGCATTTCTACTTATGGTGTATACATGGCTCAGTGGCAGCACTCTGTTAATCAGAAGGTTGTGGGTTCAAGTCCCACTCCAGAGACTTTAGCATAAAATTTGGGCTGATGCTCCAGTGCAGTACTACGGGAATGCTGCACTGTCGTAGGAAGCCCAGTCTGCTCTTTCAGGTCGTTGTAAAAGACCCTATGGCATTTCGAAGAATGGGGCAATTCTCCCCTGTGTCCTGTCCAATATTTATATCTCAGCCAACATCACAGAAGCAAATGATCTGATCATATATCACATTGCTATTTGAGAGAGCATGCTGTAGACACGTTGGGCCGAAATGATCTCCTTCCGTGCTGTAAACTTCTATGATTCTGTGTGCAAATTGGATGCCGCGTTTCCGATGTTGTAACAGTGACTACAATTTAAGAGTCCTTCATTGGCTGCAACGCGCTTTGAGACATCCTGAGGTAGTGAAAGGCACTATATAAATGCAGGTCTTTTTTTTAAATCAGTCACATTTCCCCAGTTTGAGGTTAGATGTTTGCAATGTATTTTTAAGGTTAATATTTTCCATTTCCCACACAGGACATGCACATGGCTTTGTGAGTGAAATTGGTGCAGAATCATGAGAAGCTTTATGCGCTCTGCTCATTTTCACTAGGCTTTAAGTTGAGAATACACTTAAAGCTACTAGAGAAGGAAAACTTCTGTCCCAAGTCATCGATCTTTAAGAACTCTGCTCTCTCGCGTTTCAGCACCCAGTTCTACCCAGTTACTTTCTAAATAAACCTCTGTTTACATCAGCTCAGTCTCTGACTTGTGCTATCAGTTACTGGTTATAATCCCTTCTCCAGTGGTTCATGCTGATGTACATCATCCATAGGAGCACCCCCACCCCCCCCCCCCCAGTATTTTGCCTGAAAGGCCATTCTTCATATGAGCCAAGGAACTGGGCAGTGATGTCTATTCAACAGTGGAGGGCATCAGTAATAAGCCTGTGAACAAAACTCAAAATACTGCAGGTGCTGGAAATCCGTGAGCGAAAAAGGAAATGCTGGGGAGCAGTGAGCAGGCCAGACGGCATCTGGAGAGAACCGAAGAATTGATGTTTGTGTGCGGACTCTCTCAAAACTGGATGATATTACTGACCAGCATTTAAAAGAACAGAAAAAGGGGAAAAAACCCTCCCCACCCCCACGCAATAAATTGGGCCTGTAAAATGCTGAAGTGGAAATCAGATGATTTAATGGCAGATGTGATACTAGCATGAGATGATTGAAGGCATAATGTAAGAAATCAAAGACACATACGAGATGCAAAATGTGTGAATAGTTTAAAAGGGTGGGGGATAGGCAGGTAGAAACAGAAGCATGATAAACTGACTAGGCAGAGCAGGTTCCAGCAGCCCGGGAGTAGTCGAAGAAAACAGCAGTTAGACAGAAGGATGCAGACCACCTCAAACCAGGATGTTTTGACGTCCTGTTCTTGGCTACATACTCTGTCTCTGGCTGTGCTCACTGGATAGCGAGCAGGAACAATGGCCAAACCTACCCCGACTTCTGCCCCCAGCTGAGCTTGGCTAACTGCACACACCTGGAATTGATACTGGGACTATCTGCTCTGCATTTTCCCCACTTAGCCATCAAGGGTGAGCAGTATTTGTTTCTGATATAGACGGGTGAAAAAATGTCTCATGACCCCTTTCTCTTGCAGGTCGTGTTGGTCAGGCAGTGGCTTTGCGGGCAAAAACGTTTGGATTTAATGTGATTTTCTATGATCCGTACCTGCCTGATGGAGTGGAGAAGTCGCTTGGTCTCCAGAGAATAAGCACCTTACAGGATCTGCTGGTTCACAGTGACTGTGTGACCCTGCACTGCAGCCTGAACGAGCACAATCACCACCTCATCAATGATTTCACCATCAAACAGGTAGAGAGCGGGCAGGGTCTTGTGGGCTACTACATTAGTATGTCATTCAAAAAAAAAAAACCACTTAATTCATTGTGTGAAACCCTTGGAGATGCGTGAACTGTTTAAATGTAAGTGTGCTGTTAGTATGGTAGTACATCCTCCAAACTTGTTTTCTTAAACACACACAATCCCCAAATTTCCATAAATATATTAGAATAAATGTTAGCTTATGCTTCAGGGAAGGTTTTTATCATTCATTCTCGGGTTATAGATATCGCTGTCAAGGCCGGCATTTATTGTCCATCCCTCAGGGCCTTTCTTGAACCACTGAAAGAACAGTTTTATTTTTTGTAGTGGTTTGATACAACAGACTGCCTCACTAGACCACTTCAGAGGGCAGTTAAGAGTCAACCATGTTGGTGTGTGATTAGAGCCAGACCCGGTAAGGGTGGCAGGTTTCCTTCCCTAATGGATATTAGTGAACCATTTGTGCTTTTGCAACAACAACTTGTATTTATATAGCGCCTTTAATGTAGTAAAACATCCCAAGGCGCTTCACAGGAGTGTTAAGACATAAAAAATAAATTTGACACCGAGGCACATAAGATGATAGACGTTTGATCAAAGAGGTAGGCTTTAAGGAGCGTCTAAAAGGAGGATAGAGAGGCGGAGAGATATGGGAGGGAGTTCCAGAACTTGGGACCTCGGTAGCTGAAGGCATGACCGCCAATGGTTTGAGCAGTTGTTATCAGGGATGCTCAAGAGCAGGACATCTCGGGGTGTGGGGGGGGGTGATTTTGAAATCGAGGCGTTGCTTAACCGGGAGCCAACGTAGATCAGCGAGCACAGGGGTGATGGGTGAGCGGGACTTGGTGTGAGTTAGGTCACGAGCTGCTGAGTTTTTGATGATCTTAAGTTTACATAGGGTAGAATGTGGGAGGCCAGTCAGGAATGATCTGGAGTAGTCAAGTCTCGAGGTAACAAAGGCATGGATGATGAGCTGAGGCAGGGGCGGAGATGGGCAATGTTGTGGAGGTGGAAATGGGCAGTTTTAGTTATGCTGCGGATATGTGGCCGGAAGCTCATTTCAGGGTCAAATATGACACCAAAGTTGCGAACAGTCTGGTTCAGCCTCAGATGGATGCTAAGGAGAAGGATGGAATAGGTGGCTAGGGAATGCAGTTTGTGGCGGGGACCAAAGACGACTGGCTTCGGTTTTCCCAATATTTAATTGGAGAAACTTTCTGCTCATCCAGTACTGGATGTCGAATAAGCAGTCTTGACAATTTAGAGGCCGTGGAGGAGTCGAGAGAAGTGGTGGTGAGGTAGAGCTGGGTGTCGTCAGTGTACATGTGGAAACTGACTCCATGTATTCGGATGATGTCGCCAAGGGGCAGCATGTAAATAAGAAATGGGAGGGGGCCAAAGATAGATCCTTGGGGGACACCAGAGGTAACAATCCAGGAGTGGGAAGAGAATTAATTGCAGGTGATTTTCACACTATAATTTAGATAGATAAGAATGGAACCAGGTGAGTGCAGTACCACCCAGCTGGACGGTGGTGGAGAGGCATTGGAGGAGGGTGGAGTGGTCAACCATGTCAAAGGCTGCACACGGGTCAAGAAGGACAAGGAGGGATAGTTTACCGTTGTCAGTCACAAAGGATGTAATTTGTGACTTTGAGAACCATTTTGGTACTGTGGCAGGGGCGGAAATCGGATTGAAGGGATTCAAAGATGGAGTTCCGGGAAAAATGGGCATGGATTTGGGAGACGACAACATGTTCAAGGACTTTGGAGATGAAAGGGAGATTGGAGATGGGGGCGGTAGCTTGTAAGCACAGTGAGGTCAAGGGTTGTTTTTTTGAGGAGAGGGTTGATGGTGGCAGATCTGAGAGGGGGACAGTACCTGAGGAGAGGGATGTTAACCATGTCAGCTAACATGGGAGCAAGAAAAGGAAGTTGGGTGGTCAACAGTTTAGTGGGAATAGGGTCAAGAGAACAGGAAGTGGGTCTCATGGGCAAGATGAGTGTGAAGAGGTCAAGAGAGGTGATTGGAGAGAGATGCGAGTTCATGGCTAGGGTAGGGGGGAAACCTCGGAGGAAGTTTGGCTGGTTGGGATAGGGGAAGGAAGGGAACTGGCAGATGCAGCTGATTGGATCTTAACATTTGAGTCAAAGAAGTCCATCAACTCCTCGCATGTTGGAAGTGAGTGTGGTGGAGACAGGGAGAGGGGTTTAAGAAGGCGGTTAGCAGTAGAGAATAGTAGCTGGGGGTTATCTTTGCATTCCAGAATGATCCTGGAATAGTGAGTAGTTTTGGCAGACAAGAGGAAGAGCCGATAATGCTTTATGTGGTCCAGCCAGATCTGGCAGTGAGTGGCTAAACCAGTTGTCTGCCACACCCATTCAAGCCTGTGTCCCTTGGACTTGAGGGAACAAAGATGAGGGCCGTACCAGGGGGAACAGCCAGGGTGAGAGAGAGTAATGGTTTAATAGGGACTCGGGCATCAAAGGTGGTAGTGAGGGTGTGTTTGAGCAGATCGGTGGCTGCAGAAATGTCATGGACAATCTGACCGCTTTATGATCACTTTAACTTTAACTGATTTTTATTTTCAGATTTATTTTTAACTGAATTCAACTGCTTGAACTTCCATAGTGGAATTTGAATTCACATTTTCTGGCTTAAAGTCCATTAACATAACCGTTATATCTGTACTGAACGGAGACTTACACTGGCAACACTGTAATCTGATGCTCCCCAGTGCCTTAATTATTAGCTGAGCCGTACAGACTAAAGATCCCAGATTTCACCCCCTATCTGTACTGACTTACCTAACCTCGTGGAACAAGATGGCCATTTGTAAAGAGCTCTCTGCATTCAGTCTTCATGTCCATAATGCAACTTTGACCACGGGTGCCACATTCGCCATAAATATTTGTTAAAATAATGGGTCACAATAACTATTTTTTGTAATGTAATGGATTGTTGAAATCAACTAATTGAATACTCGAGGAATTGCCAATTCGCTAATTGAAAATTGGATAGATTGCAAAATCAACTAATTGAATAGAGATTAGATTATGCTGTGTAAACCGCTCCCTCTTGTTTCCAGTTAATTCTTTATAAGCGCAATCTCAATTTTATGAGGGGCATTAATTCTGTTTGGGTCACTCCTGGTGACATTAGCTGTCAGTTCAGATGATAACTGCTTGGTGTCGTTGAATGCATAAGAACTTTCACAGAAGTGGATTGATTGTAGTGTCTGGTTTATTGAGCAGTAATCTGTACATTACTGGAAAATCCTGCCTTTATTGTATGTTCCAGTGTGTTATTGTGTTTACCAGTTGGCTGATTGACTGACTGTACAGTCAGTTATTTCATTTTGTGTTAAATTAAATCAGATGTAAGCTAGTTCCATGAATTATCAGCGTGACGCTTCAGGTGTAATGCTTTGTTGCTGTTACTCATATCGTGAATCTGGTCTCAGATGCGTCAGGGCGCATTCCTGGTGAACACAGCACGAGGGGGACTGGTGGATGAGAAAGCATTGGCCCAGGCGCTGAAAGACGGACGGATACGAGGGGCAGCTTTAGATGTTCACGAATCAGAACCTTTCAGGTGAGGTAATGCAGGTGGGCTGACTTTCAAAAAGGGAGGGCAGGCGGGTTGGTCAAGTCAGGTTAGTATACATGTTTGTTTGGTTTTTTTGAATTGTATTAATTGTCTCTCGGTATTTGGTGGTGGCAGGGTGGAGGGGAAGTAAGGAAGGAAAGGGACAACATTGTTTTTCTCCCAGAATGTGTTCCTCTCACCCACCCGCCCCAGTGCCTCAGTGAGTAGCTGAGCCAGACAGACTGGCAAGATTCCAAGATTCCGTCCCTCATCTAACTGAGTTAACTAACCTCATCTGGAGCAGCACTGCAATTGGCCTTGTTACCACAGGGAGAAGGTGGGTTACCATTCACTGTTCAGCAATCTCTGCTGGAATTGCAAATGCAAATTTGGGTATGAACAGGTTCAGGTTCAGGTTCTTATAGTGCCCTACATGGTCAAATTGCCTGACGGTACTTCCTACCCCAGCTCGCACATGAGTCATAGCCACTGGACTGAGATACCGTGGTGCGTTTGGCGCTCGTGAAGTAGTACCCCAGCAGGGAGTTTGAACCTGCAGGAGAGACTGGGAAGGAAAATGTGCACAGATCATCGCTCAAAGAAACTAACCCAGCCAAGGAGATCTTCTGGAGAGAAAAGGTTTAAAGGAGAGTATGAACTTGTCCACAGAGTGCACTGTGCAGATACTGTACCAGTCAGCATAAAGAAAGGTGGTGTGTAATAGTGTTAACACAAGTGGCCTGCAAGAACAATGGTGTGTCCGTGCAGATCTGAACAGTCCATGATCATGATGATGTTTAACGGTATAAAGATGAGCAGTCTGAAAATGGTGTGTAGCAGTGTAACCATGAGTGGTTTGAGAGTGATGGTGTGTTTGAGTGTTAACATGCAGTCTTGTGTGTCTGAGTGAGGTATAGAAGCACTCTGCAGAAATGCCTGCTTAAAATGAGCTGCGTTTCCCTGTTAAAAATCAAATCTCTATCTATAATTGCCATCGAGTATTTTTTGGGAATTCATTTTTATATATATTTGAGAGCTTTGCTATTATATATGAACAAAAATAGTAACACTTTTTTCATTCATGTTTACTGTGAAAGAACTGCACTGGACTCTGCAGCAGTGTCAAGGTCTGTGTCTGACATTCCCTTTTATATCAAGCTCTCTCTTTCTGCCAGCCTTTGAGTGCTGAGCAAAACCCAGGCACTTCTCTACTGTGTAATGAACAAGAGTTTCAAATTGAGTGACTTACTAGAGGGTAGAACTGTACTCCAGCACTAGTTCCTGCCTTGAGGAGAGGAGTGAGGGAAGAAAACTCGGGGTTTCAAACTTGGCAGTTTTAAAACACTTGGCACTTGTTCTGATCAGAGAGGTTTTCGGTTTGAAATTTAGGATGTGTTAACCACAGCGACAGGCTGCTCTGGGTGAGAGCGGGCAATGGATTTGAGTTTCCATGAGGCGTCCCCTCCAGCTCTAAAGCTATATGCATGTCTAGTGAGAAATTGTGATTGTTACTGAAATAAAAACATAAAATTTGGGAAATACAAAGCAGGTCCATCAGCATCTGGAAAAAGAAAAAAAATGACGCATCGTGATCTGTGCCCCTAAAATATTGCCTGCCTTTTTTCTGTCCATGTAATGCTATTTTTCTCCATTTTCCAGAGTAATTTTTTTGTTTCATCTGATTTTCAGAATTCTATTTCTTTTTATAATTTATTCTCGATGTGTTCCAGCTTTAGTCAGGGACCCCTGAAGGATGCACCGAACCTTATCTGCACCCCACACACGGCATGGTACAGCGAACAGGCTTCGATTGAAGTGCGAGAGGAGGCGGCTCGAGAGATCCGCAGAGCTATCACAGGTACTGTGATCTTGTGTGAGGACATTTGTGCCTTCAGGAGGGGGAAAGAAAAATTGGGCGGGACAGTGAGGGGTCTAGAGTAACTGCTGCTATGTGTTTGGGTACTACCTGAATTAATAAAGTCTGTTTTCAATATGTTTGTGTCAGGATTTTGTAATATTTCTCAATCACTTTTGTTCCGCCATTCAACAAAGTACTTGCCCTGCCACAAGAGGACAGTAGTGTGCTTTGCTGTCAGGATACAAAGTGTACTTGTGCCATCCTGTGGTAAAAAAGGAACATAGCACAAGCTTCATCAAATGTCTGCTCTTGCAGTACAGAAAGGCAATGATGTATCTCCTCACCTCAAAGCTTTTCAGGCCACTTGGAAATTTTAAAACTGCAGTAGCAGGTGGCTGACATTGTCGCATCTTATGTTGAAAACCTGCTGCATTTATTAGTCAACAGTTTTTATTGGAATTCCTCAGCCCAGTATTATAAAGGTGTTACACCATTAAAACTGCAGATCAGGGAAATTCATCTAAGTACATAAGTTACAATGTTACATCATGTGATTTCAACCCTTAAACCTACATAAGTGTGAAGTATACTGCAGAAACTTACAAGATCTGATGTGTGCAATTTGATAGAAACAAAAGAAATAGGAACAGGAGTAGGCCATACGGCCCCTCGAGCCTGCTCCGCCATTCAATAAGATCATGGCTGATCTGATCATGGACTTGGCTCTACTTCCCTGCCTGCTCCCCATAACCCCTTATCCCCTTATCAATTAAAAAACCATCTATTTCTGTCTTAAATGTATTCAATGTCCCAGCTTCCACAGCTCTGTCAGCGAATTTCACAGATTCATAACCCTCAGAAGAAATTTCTCCTTCATCTGTTTTAAATGGGCGGCCCCTTATTCTAAGATTATGCCCTCTAGTTCGAGTCTCCCCTATCGGTGGAAACATCCTCTGCATCCACCCTGTCAAGTCCCCTCATAATTTTATACGTTTCGATAAGTTCACCTCTCATTCTTCTGAATTCCAATGAGTAGAGGCCCAACCTCCTCAACCTTTCCTCATAAGTCAACCCCTTCATCCCCGGAATCAACCTAGTGAACCTTCTCTGAACTGCCTCCAAAGCAAGTATATCCTTTCGAGAATATGGAAACCAAAACTGCACGCAGTATTCCAGGTGTGGCCTCACCAATACCCTGCAGCTGTAGTAAGACTTCCCTGCTTTTATACTCCATCCCCATTGCAATAAAGGCCAAGATACCATTGGCCTTCCTGATCACTTGCTGTACCTGCATACTATCCTTTTGTGTTTCATGCACAAGTACCCCCAGGTCCTGCTGTACTAAGGCACTTTGCAATCTTTCTCCATTTAAATAATAACTTTGATTTTGATTTTTTTTTTCTGCCAAAGTGCATGACCTCACACTTTTCAACATTATACTCCATCTGCCAAATTTTTGCCCATTCATTTAGCCTGTCTATGTCCTTTTGCAGATTTTACATTCTTGTAACAAATCTCTCAGCTTTTGGAGCTCTCACACAGACTTACGGTTTAGTTATTACAACAATGCTATAAATTATTGTATGCTGCTATGTGTTTTTCTGATCTTTCATTTCTATTAGGTCTGAATGTGTAATCCTGGGTGAATATAATTGGAATGGACAACAAAAATATTGAATGGGTGATAAAAAGTGGTAGGGAGAATGTTAAATTCAATAGAAGAAATGATCCAAGCTGGTCTTTCCCTCTCCTCTTTCTCCCCCTCCCCCAAACCCCCTCCGAGATGAGAACTGTACATCATCCCCTATCTGAGAGGGAACAGGTGAGCAGGCCTCTGCCTGAATTGTATTCATGTGCTTCAGAATGGTCTATAGGAGTAGCCACAGGTGGCTGTCCCCCTCGTGGGGGTGAACCTGCGTCCTATTGACAGCACCTCAGAGCTCCGCAAGTTAGATGATGTATTTGCCTAGAAACTGACTTGACTGCTGTTGTATTTGTTGTTTTTCACTCCTTCTCCAAAGGCCGCATTCCAGATACCTTGAAAAACTGTGTGAACAAAGAGTATCTGGCAGCAGCTGCTCAGTGGACTGGCATCGACCCTGTAGCTGTACATCCCGAGCTAAATGGAGCTGCTTACAGGTAGGAAAGGGACCAGATTGTGTGTTCCTAATGAGACAACTGGCTGCAAGTGCTCACTGCTCTGAAGCCTGGGTAGATCTACTGAACTGCTATAGATGCTGTCTATCTGTCTTCATTTGAGAAAACAACAATCACAGCATGCAGTTATATATCGCTTTTAACGTAGAAAAAAATTGCAGAGGCCTTTCTCGGGCTTAGTCGCTCAAAAATGCTAAACCAAAGAAAAAGGGGTGACAAAAGCTTGGTCAGAGAGGTTGAGGGAGAGAGCATAGTGGGTCCTCCATTTGTGTTTAGCATTTTATGTAATTTCAGATCATGTTACATAATTACAGTTCTCTATCTTGAGTATCATGAGCATGGGACTGTGTATATCCCAGAGGGTGATCTTGCTCATTATTGTGAAAACTGAGATATAAAACCTGTAACATAAACTCTGTTACGGGTTTCCTTACAATCTTATTCTACTGACAAAAACATTAAAGATTTATTTCTGCATTGATTTCTATTCTACACCACAGCACTGGGTTACATAAGAACAGGTTTAGGCCATTCAGCTCCTCAAGTCTGTTCTGCCATTGATGCCATTGAATTATAACATGGCTAATCTGTACCTCAGCTCCATTTACCTACCTTGCTCCATGTCCCTTGATATCTTTACTTCACAAAACTCTATTGATCTCAGTCTTGACCCAGCATCAACAACTTCCAGATTTCCATTACCCTTTCCTTTTTGTAGGAAAGGATTAGGATGTTTACCTGGGGAACCTGTCAAACGCTCTAAACCAATGTTACATTATTTAACTGGAAAACCTGTTACATTCCACAACACTGGCTTAGAGCGTTTAACTGGGAGACCTGAAATATTGCAGTACTAGTTGTCCATGTCAAAAGAATTAGTCTCGGTCCCAACATAAAAATGTATGAAAAAGGACCGTTGAAAATCAGTTGATCACTCGAGCCTGTGCCATCCCAACATGATCTAATTTCTGCACATCATCATCCCGATCCTGTGTGTGTAGCCCCACAATCTTCTGGGAAATTCCTTTCTGACCCCCACATAGGTCGTCAAGCAAGTTCCAGAAGATCACTGTGGCTAGATTGTTCTGTGTATATATCTTGCCCATTTTCACAAATTCATCCAGCACCCTTTTGAATGCTTGCAGCACTCGCTACACGTCAGCAACTTGTTCCAGAGTTATTCCTCGTGTTGCCTCTAGTTCTTTTGCCAATTAAGCTTAAATCTCTGTCCTCTGGTTACCAACCCTTCAGTTGGAATCAGTTTCTCCTTATTTACTCTATCAAAATCCTTCATGGTTTTGAATACTTATCAAATCTCCTCCTTAACCTTCTCTGCTCTAAAGAGTATAATCCCAGCTTCTCTAGTCTCTCCACATAAATTATTTCCCTCATCCCTGGTATAATTCAGGTAAATCTCCTCTACACCCTCTCCAAGGCCTTGACATCCTTCCTAAACTGTGGTGCCCAGAATTGAACCCAATCCAACTGGGGCCCAAGCAGTATTTTATAAAGGTTAAGCATAACTAACTTGCTTTTGTACCTCTATTTTAAAAAGCCAAGGAGCCTGTCTGCCTTTTTAACTACCTTCACAACTTTTCCTGCCATCTTCAAAGATTTGTGTCTGTTCCTATCCTCCTCACTGTTTATTACATTTGAGTATCATGTAATCTTGAACTTTGATATATACCCAAGTTCAGATCATTAATATACATCAAAAAGAGCAGTGGCCCTAATACCAATCCCTGGAGGACAACACTGTGTAATTCTTTCTAGTCTGAAAAACCACCGTTCACCGCTATTTTCTGATTTCTGTCCCTTAGCCAATTTCGGATCACTGCCCCTTTAATCCCATGGGCTTCAATTTTGCTAACCAGTTTATTATGTGGTACTTTATCAAGTGCCTTTTGAAAGTCCATAAACACAGTAACAGACTTCAGTAGGACATACAGACTGGTGAAATGGACACGTGGCAGATGAAATTTAACGCAGAGAAGTGTGAAGTGATTTATTTTGGTAGGAAGAATGAGAGGCAATATAAACTAAATGGTACAATTTTAAAAGGGGTGCAGGAACAGAGCAACCTGGGAGTGTACGTACACAAGTCTTTGATGGCAGGAAAAGTTGTGAAGGCTGTTTTTAAAAAAAAAAAAGGCATCAACAGCACTACCCTCTGTTATTTCATCAAAGAACTCAAGTTAGTCAAACGCTATTTGTCTTTAACAATCCATGCTGGTTTTCATTTTATTCATTTTTCTAAATGCCAATTAATTTTGTCCCGATTTAAAAGTTTCTCCATCACCGCTGTCAGTCTGACTGGCCTGTAGATGCTGCATTTATCCTCCTTTTTTGAACAGGGGTATAAAATTTGCAATACTCTGGCACCACTCCCACATCTAAGGAGGATTAAAAGATGGTGGCCAGAGCCTCTGCAATTTCCACCCTTGCTTTCTACAGCAGCCGGGGATGCTTCCCATCTGGACCGGGTGATTTTTCAACGTTGCATGCTGCCAACCTTTTAAATAGCTCCTCTTTATCTATTTTTATCCTATCCAATTTCTCTTACCATCTTCTCATGTAATGGTCCTCTTATGAACCTTTTTCCAAGATTTTATATCCCCACTGTGAAGAGACCAAAACTGGACATACTATTCCTTCTCGCATCTAGAATGCTATTTCCCGTTTCGTATAGCCTTGTCCTGACAATACATTCGAATACCCTGCTTGATTTTATAATTACGTTACAGAAGTCATCATGCACCTTCAATGACTGGTGCACTAAAGCCCCTTAGCGGCCTTGAGCATACAACCCTGCATTGTATATACATGCTTTGAGTTGCCCCAACCAATTGAAGAATGTTACATTTACATGATTTGAGCCATTCCCCCATTGCAGTTAGATCCATCTGCAATCTTTTTTTTGTCCATCCATGACACCCACTTGTATCTTTGTTATCCACAAACTTGGAGATAGCTCCCTCCAGTGCCTACAGCCAGATCATTGATAATGATGGTGAAGAGTAATGCCCCTAACACTGATCCCTGCGGGACTCCACTCGTGGCCGGCCACATGTGGAACTACGACCAGTTTCTTTAAGTATCCTCAGTTGATTGCAGCCCGAGCCAGCAGTCCAATCTGTTTTTGAGCTCCCTAATTCTAAGCAGGATTTTATTTGCATGGGAACTGTGCTCTGTGAGCCACATGCTCATGTATTTAATCACTAACTGGGATCTGGGTCTGTTCCATGGATTAGAGGCCCACGTGGTGCTGATATTTAAAAAATGGCAAATCAGAACCAGAAAACCACAGGCCCATTAGTTTGAGCTTGGTTGTAGGCAAGGTCGCTTAAACCTGCATATACAAAATATAGAAACATAGAAAATAGGTGCAGGAGTAGGCCATTCGTCCCTTTGAGCCTGCACCAATCTATATATAGGTTTGCTTTGGCCTAACTTGTCTTTAGTCATGACCAGTTAGCCAATTTTGTTTCATTTTACCATGTGCCCTTCTTTTAA
Organism: Pristiophorus japonicus; assembly: GCF_044704955.1. Classification (NCBI taxonomy): domain Eukaryota; kingdom Metazoa; phylum Chordata; class Chondrichthyes; family Pristiophoridae; genus Pristiophorus; species Pristiophorus japonicus. Next base: position 119,377,724 of record NC_091980.1, read on the forward strand.
CCCTGAGACATGCACTGCTTTGTTTTGTATACAGGTGATCGTGAAAGCATTCCATTTATCTTCAGCATTATTATAATCCATGTCCAGTCAATCTTCTTCAAGCCATTTGCCATCTTTGCAAAGTTAGCCCTTTTAAAATCTGGTACAAATAATGTTTTCAGCAGCCTTGGTTTGGCTGATCAACTTAAATCTAATATTATGGTCATTTGTCCAGGGGTTTTCCCTGCGTAGAGTTCTAATCCTGTATCAGGGTGATTGTAAATCCAGTACCCAATTACCCCTAGCTTCCTCACTAACCTACTGTGAAAGGAAGTAATTGTTTATCATATCTATAAATCTTTCAACAAGACCATTGATTAGCCAGGAAATTAAAATCTCCCATTACTCTGACATTTCCCACTTCAGTTGCCCTTGTAATTTGTGCCCAGGGTACCTCATCTTGGTTGGCATATCGGATGGGAGTTGGGTTAAAGCTTCACACTAACGCTGGTCCTTTAGCATGAGATCACAGCATTGTGTGGGTGTCATCCATGCAACACAGGAAACAACGCATTCTCTCCAGCGAAGAGTTGAGTATCTCTGATGCTGAAAGTGGGTGAGCATTCCACTTTCCAGAACTTGAATCCCTCAGCTTAAGCAGAGAAGTACACTATAGAAGTTACTACCACAGTCACTGTGTCTGCATGCACCAGCCTGAGAGCCATCAAGGCCTTTGGCATTGTTGTTCTGTAGCTGGCTTCTAGGACTCTGCTTTTCAGGGGAAAGTACCAGGTTTCTGCTCTGGGCACCGGGGCTCCAACTGGTGCTTTCCCACGGCCCTCCTAGTTTCCTTAACTCCTAACCCTCCTGTCACAAAGGAACTCTTGCTGAAGTACAGCTCTGTGGTTGTCCACCTGTACTTTGACCAAGAAGCCACTCTACACGTGGACATTTGGATCGTGCACTTCAGCAGAGTATTCAGTCATGTTGCTGCTAAACTATTTTTGTCCTCGACATCCTCACACTTTCCAGGGGCAATGAGGAATGGAAAGCTTGATGATTGAATGATTAGTCAAGTGTTACTGAGTTATAGTGCTACTGACATGTCCTTTTCTGAAATCAGCTAGCTCAGCACAGATTGAACAGTAGTAGGGCATTCTGCCTATTGAATCTCCTGTCATTTTCTTAGCCATGGCATCTCTTATCCTAATTCAGTTCTCTTCCCACCTTTCTCCATATCTTTTGCTTCTTCCCAGACCAATTTTTAATGATCCTTTAAAATCCAATTGATGCTGCCTTGAATGCAGCTTTGGGGACTGTCTGTTCCACATTCTCTCATCCCTTATGAAGACATTTTCCTTGAATTTGGCTTGATTTCTAATTTTCAGATGTGCCCTTGAGCCTGTGCATACTGCTTAATGACTGCAGCTATCCAGCGAGCCATCCCGAGTGGGGCTTATGGCACTCCACCTTTTGAATAACACAGTTCTGTTGCTGAGCTCAGCTCCTTTGTGCTTGGGTGGTTCTTTTGCTTCATGGTTGTTTCATTCATTGCAGGTTCCCAAGTGGAGTGGTCGGGGTAACGGCAGCAGGCATCCCAGCAGCAGCAGTCGAAGGAATCGTAGCGGGTGCCATCCCCATGCAGCACGGGATGCCTCCAGTAGCCCACCCTTCGCACACGCCATCCCCAGGCCAGACAGCCAAATCGGAACCCGACAGAGATATCCCAGCTGACCAATAGCAGCTCTCGAGAGAAGACAAGAAATGGCATTCCTCACCTTTTGACCTTTAACCTTCCGTCAGGAAGCAGCCCTAAAGTTCACAGCAAAAAAAAAACTGGGACTACAAAGTGTAGTTAATGCAGTTAAACAGAAGCAAAGCGTGGAGTCTTACTGCATTTCCAATTGACGTCTGTAATTCTGTGACCTTGTATGAAAAGGAAAAAAAACCTTGTAGTACCTCAAGTCAGCCATGAATGTACTCTGTCTGTGTACAGTTTTGTAGAAGCCACAGATTTGTTTAGCTGTGAATATACTTTTTAAAAAGAAAAAGTGAAAATATACAATACTTCCTACTTTTGCATATGGAGATGCTTTGTCAGTGCACAAGATTCTCAGGCGAAAAAAAATAACTTCATGATTTTATTGTCTTAGTTTACTTGGTGACTTGCGCCAAGTCCCTTCAGAGTCTTTGTTACGGCGGCTGTAGAGGTTCAGGGAGCCCCACTCGGGTAGCTGCTGTTCTCCCAGTTACAGTATCTGGTGGAAGATGCATCAAATCTGAGGACAGAAACTATACTCTGCTTTCTCCCCGCCTCCCCCGACCAGATTTTTTTTTTAAAACACTTGTATAATGCAGCTGATATGGTCATAGTCCAATCTGAGAGTGACTCAATAGAATAGGGTTAATACCTACCTACTCCTCTTTCCAATTAAAAAGAGGATCATGGGGCAGTCGATTCTGGCTAGTTCCCTCCCCCATCGTCAATTCTGTCTTTCCTTCTGCCAACTTATTCATACCTTGCCATTCCTTTTCCCTCTTTCCCCTCCCTCCACCCATCCCAAAGAAAAAGATGCAATCACTGTGGACTAGAAATAGATTTTATTTAATAAGCAGCTTTGATTTGGCTTGTTGCATGGAGCACTACAGTAGTATGTGTGGATTAAGTGACTCCTCTGGAATTGAAGGGTTGGCCTTTCTGCTTTATATCTCAATTTATTTTAAAAAAAAGACCGATGAGCTTGATTAAAACTCGTTTTCAAGAGTCTGCTTCTGTAAGCATTAAATCTGTTGGCACTCACTAACGTAGCAATAGAACTTTGCATCAAGTGTGCCTGAAGGGACTTGAAGCGACTGTATTATCTTTACACCATGAATTTTCACGAAATACCTTTTAACATTAAAGGAAAAAACACAAGGTTATTTTTTTTTCTTCCGTTTAGAATGAGAATTTATAATGTCAGTTGTAATGTGAAGTAAAAACCAGATTAGGAATTCAACCTGAATCATTTTGTTGTGCTGTTACGGCCATTGATACTGTGAGTCCCAGCATCCGATTGCTGAATATGTTTTTAATCTCACACCCTCTTGCTCCTTGATCATTTTTTTGTTAGAAACAATCATGTTTGTGGCTGTAATCATTGGTATGAAATATTTTAATAAAACCAACAACAAAAAGAAAAAACTCTTGACAACTTTCCAGGCCAATTACTGTTGTTTAAAGTGTGAATCTGGCAGTAATTTTAATTATGATCTGGGAAAGAAAAAGGTGAAAATCTTGTCAGGATTTATGTATATATATAAAAAAAAAAAATTAATTTTTAAACTCAGTTATGTGTCCTAGAACATGCGTCCTGGAATGCATTGCCTGACTGGATAGTGGAACCAGATTCAATAGTAACTTTCAAAAGGGAATTGGATATATAGTTTAAAAATGAATAGGGTTATGGAGAAAAAGCAGGAGATTGGGACTAATTGAATAGCTCTTTGAAAGAGCCGGCACAGCACAATAGGTCAAATGGCGTCGTTCTGTGCTATATGATTCCAACAAGAATTTTTTGGGTATGGGAAAAGATTATTTTGATCATAAAGGCTGCGTCTTTTTAATCTCGAACCCACTCCGATTCTTTTTTAACGTTCTCTTTCTTTTTGTCTTTGCTTTTCTTCTTTCCCTCCACCCCACCTCCTCAGTACTACCTTTGGGTAGGGAAGTGTTTATATTGCAGAGCCCGAGATGAAGTGATCTCTTTGCCGTAGCCCTAAAGTTGGGAGTACAAAGAATCCAATACATGCTCTAATTCCTGAACTCTCGATCTGTAAGTGAAATGCCCACCAGATGGGGGTTTGGGGATTTTGCCTGTGAAACACCAGCCCCCTTTGTGCAGTGTAAATGCTGTCTACAGGAGTTCAGGCCTCTGGCTGAAATGTCCATTTACACTGAGGCTGGGAGCATGAGTTGAAAAGCAGCAGAATAGCGAACAGACTGAGAGTGACCTTGGAATACTTGTATAAGGTGATTCTCTATGTCTGCATATAACCAAGATCTGGGTAATTGATTTGAACTTGCTTCCCAGAATATATATTTTAAAAAGAAAATACCTTTTTTTGTTGTCTGCTTTCATTCCCTCTTGAAGATGCTGACTTGTGCATGTGGATGGCTGAATGCCACTGGCCACACAAGTACCTCACCAAAGTGGCTGATTTTCATGCGTCAACCTTGATGTTGGGTGTTTGCAGGTTGTTTGATTTGGTGGGAGGGGGAGATTCAGAGCTGATACTGACCCAGCCTTCACCTAATTTCCACATTGTGCAGAAGCCAGGGATCATGACTGGGTCATACTTTTAGTTTCAGTCATGATCATCTGTCCAATTATGGATTCCTTACTGACGACTGTCTTTCTCCCCCCTGCAAAAGCTATGATCAACTAACTCAGCACAGCGTGCAAATCAAATTCAGTCACACGGACACTTGATGGTGCGTTTGCCCTACAAACTAACTGGGAGCTTGCAGAGATAGATTCAGTGACAGGATGACTATATATGGAGTGACCATCTTTTGTTGAATATATGCCAGTTATTTTGCCATCTTCAATTTTCTCATGCTAAGGTTAAGGTCGGACCTCACAGCACTAGAATTTTATGCATATACTCAATGTTTCCAATGATTCTGCTATTGGGGGTTGCCCAAAATCGGCGATTCGTCTCACGAGCGCTGCCACTAGCACTTTAAATTTCCTGCCACAGTGCACCCTCCCTGCCCTGATGTCACTGGCTGCTTGGGGGTGGGAGAGATAGAGACTGGGTGCTTGGGAGATTGGGGATGGGGAATCAAGGGATGGGAGGTTGGGAGAGAGAAGGGGTCAGGGGATTGGGGCTCAAGCAGAAGAGGAGGGGGGCCTGATGGCCAGCATTTCTTGCAGAGCTGGGAGCAGCAACGTGCTGAGTGGAAGTGACAGAGAGGAGGAGCTAGTAAAGGGGTACGTGAAACCTGGGGACCTTACTGGATAAATATGAAAGATTGTTTCCACTGGTGATCAAATGGGGAACAAAGAAATGGAAAGCAAGGATTCATACTGGCAAAAGTAAGAGGAAACAGGGCTATTAGACTCTGGGATAGAAACATAGAAAATAGGTGCAGGAGTAGGCCATTCGGCCCTTCAAGCCTGCACCACCATTCAATATGATCATGGCTGATCATTTTTGCAACTTTAGTACCCCATTCCTGCTTCCTCTCCATACCCCTTGATCCCTTTACCTGTAAGGGCCACATCTAACTCCATTTTGAATATATCTAACGAACTGGCCTCAACAACTTTCTGTGGTAGATACTCTGAGTGAAGAAGTTTCTCCTCATCTCTGTCCTAAATGGCTTACCCCTTAACCTTAGACAATGACCCCCTGGTTCTGGACTTCCCCAACATCGGGAACATTCTTCCTGCATCTAACCTGTCCAATCCTGTCAGAATTTTATGTTTCTGTGAGATCCCCTCTCATTCTTCTAAATTCCAGTGAATATAAGCCTAGTTGATCCAGTCTTTCTTCTTATGTCAGTCCTGCCATCTCGGGAATCAGTCTGGTGAACCTTCACTGCATTCCCTCAATAGCAAGAATGTCCTTCCTCAGATTAGGAGACCAAAACTGTACATAATATTCAAGATGTGGCCTCACCAAGCCCTGTACAACTGCAGTAAGACCTCCCTGCTCCTATACTCAAATCATCTTGCTATGAAGGCCAACATGCCATTTGCCACCTTCACTGCCTGCTGTACCTGCATGCCAACTTTCAATGACTGATGTACCATGACACCCAGGTCTCGTTGTACCTCCCCTTTTCCTAATCTGTCACCATTCAGATAATATTCTGCCTTCATGTTTTTGCTACCAAAGTGGATAACCTCACATTTATCCACATTATACTTCCATCTGCCATGCATTTGCCCACTCACCTAACCTGTCCAAGTCACCCTGCAGCCTCTTAGCATCCTCCTTACAGCTCACATTGCCATCCCAGCTTAGTGTCATCTGCAAACTTGGAGCTATTACATTCAATTCCTTCGTCTAAATCATTAATGTATATTGTAAATAGATGGGGTCCTAGCACTGAACCTTGCGGTACCCCTCTAGTCACTGCCTGCCATTCTGAAAAGGACCCGTTTATTCCCACTCTTTGCTTCCTGTCTGCCAACCAGTTTTCTCTCCATGTCAATACATTACCCTTAATACCATGTGCTTTAATTTTGCACACTAATCTCGTGTGGGACCTTGTCAAGAGCCTTTTGAAAGTCCAAATACACCACATCCACTCGAACCTTCACCACATGTGGTTATTGAGGTTGATACTTAAGAGGGAAGGGGATAAATATTTGAAAAGGAGGAATATAAAAGGATCTGGGGGGAATTGAGTTACAGGAAAGAGCAGCAGCTCCAGGAGCCAAATGGTGCTGCAATTTCTCTGAAAATTATTGAGATTGAGACTGAGCCCAGGGACTGGTTTAGAAATGTTGGTGCTGAGCTGAGTTTAGGGCGATGTGTCCCAAACACTGAGTCTTCTGCCCTTTGTGCGATCTCTGGGTTTGGTTCAGTTCAGTCTGTACTGCCCGAATGTGTGAAGTCCAAGCACAGGTCGGACCTGGCTGAGGTTCCCAGCTCAGAGTTGTCACCTTTACATGGAACCGAAGTCCAAACCAATGTTCCCTATAGGGCTGCGTGGCCCATTCAAAATACTGTGCATGCGCGGTTTGTGGATTGAACAGCCAGTTGCACGGGATCCTTGGAGCACTCTGCAGCTACACAGCTTAAAGTGAACATTGGACAAGCCAAAGTCCAAGTAAATGGGGAAAGAAATGGGGCCCATTAAACATGGGGAGCCTGACCGCATCTTGAGCAGTGCAGGGGGAATACCAGTGGGTTATAGGATTACTACTGGTTATAGGTATTGAGTATTATACCTATTACTACCAGTTACATATAGACAATCAGTGAGTTACTGTATTGTTGCTGGTTATGAGCAGAATCATACTACTCATTCATATTATTTATCAGTACAATTTCAGTCAGTACCATTAGTTACTGTTGGAATCAAAGTCCTTCCCACCTTTTGGTTTCCCCTCTTTCCCCGCCCTCGGTTTCCCCTCTTTCCCCGCCCTCGGTTTCCCCTCTTTCCCCGCCCTCGGTTTCCCCTCTTTCCCCGCCCTCGGTTTCCCCTCTTTCCCCGCCCTCGGTTTCCCCTGCTTATGGGTGGCCTCCTGGTTCTGGGAAGTTATTGTACAACAGCTGCTGGCAGGAAACCACGAGCAAAGATACTCAACTACAAGGGGCAACCAGATAAAGTAAATGCAATAACATTTGTAGAATTTGTGTCTGATGTGATTAGGCATCACATGGTCAGATGTCATGTGGTCAGAATATCACGTGATCAAGCCCCCAGGAGTACCTCCAACCAGAGTTGCCAAACACGACGTTCTGTTTCTTAGTTCTTGAACATTCTGTGTCTTGTTCTTCATCCTTAAACTTACTGAAGTCCCTTATACTGTTAATTATCAATATGGTGGCAAGGACCTGTGTATTATCAATAGACATATGGGGCCCAAGTTTCCACATGATTTGCGCCTGATTTTTAGGAGCAACTGGTGGAGAACGGACTATCTTAGAAATCGCAATTCTCCACATTTTGTTTTCTGCAGTTCTAGTCAGGTAGAACAGTTCTACTTTGGAACAGAATTTTTTCTTCAAAAGGGGGTGTGTCCGGCCACTGACGCCTGATTTGAAAGTTTCCACAGTGAAAACGTACTCCAAACTAAAGTAGAATGGAGCAAGTGAAGATTTTTGTAGAACTGAAAAAACCTGTTCTACACATTAAAAAATCAGGCGCAGGTTACAAATTAGGCGTCCAGAACGAGGTTGGGGGGGGGGGGGGAAGGAAGGGAAGGGAAGTCATTAAATTCTATAATAAATCCTTATTTATACTTCTACAAATATTATAAAATAAATCCAACCTGAATAAACATTTATAAGCAAAGAAAAGATTAAATAAACCATCTTCCTACCTGTGTGAAAGTGCTTCAGGCAGGCCTTTCGGGACCGAAGGCTGAACGGGCCGTCCCCAGCACCAGATTTACAAGTAGGTGGCGTTGGGTTGGGTCGGGTCGGGTTGGGGGGAGGAGAGAGGGAGGGGGGGAGGTCAGGTCGGATCCAGTCCGGGAGCGGGAGTCGAGTCGGGTCGGGGGGCGGGAGCGCGGGTCGGGTCTGGTCCAGTCGGGGAGGCGCGGGTCGTGTCAGGGGGGGCGGGGAGCGGGAACAGGAGCGCGGGTCGGGTCGGGGGGGGGGGGGGGCGTGGGTGTTGGGTCTGGTCCGGAGGCAGGGGGGGAGCGGGTGTCGGGTCTGGTCCGAAGGCAGGGCGGGGGCGGGGAGCGAGTGTCGGGTCTGGTCGGGGGGTGGGAAGCAGGAGCTGGCCGTGGGAGGAGCCTTATTCACGCAGGCCCAGTGAGGCCATTCAGCCAGGGCTAGGGGCTGCGTGCTTCGGGCCCCTCACACACAGTTCGGCGCCTGGAGCTACTGCACTTGCGTGCCCACTGTAGCACGCATGTGCAGAGATCCCGGCACTGTTTTCAGCGCAGGGACCTGGCTCCGCCCCCCCCCACAGCTCGTGCTGGCTGCATCGAGGGCCAGAGGACCTGCAAGTAGGTGGAGAATACCGAGGATTTTTTTAGGCGCACTTTGTGGCGCGAAAAACGGGCGTCCAGGTCGGGACTGCGCCGTTCTAGGCGCGTGTGGAAACTTGGGCCCAATGATCCTATAATGGCCCTGGCTGTGTACCCTAATCTCCTTTTCTTATTATTAATGCTGTCTGAAACACAGATCCAGAGGTGCCAGCTGTGCTTTTGGCACATTCATCGAATATAAGAGACAAAGTGCTGTACTAAGCCCTGATCAGTCTTTCTCAGGGCTGATGACCAAATAAATTGCTCTCCCCTTCCTCCTCCAGCTGCTGCCCGTTTGAAAGAGCGGGAAAGAGGGACTCAGGAACGTGGATATCAAAAGTACTGGACAATAACTGAAGGCCACTTTGTGAGAAGTGGTATGTCCCATACAGCCTTGCAGCAGGGTGCTGCTGATTTTGCTTATAATTTTGAACAGGGCATTGTGAACCTTCCCTTTGAATTCAGACTGCACCCCCCACACCCCCCCCCCCCCCCCCCCCCCCTTAGGGCATTGTTGAAAACAAAATTGGGAAAAAAGGAACAGTAAAAAGATATAATAGCAATGTGTTCAGTGCTGTTTTGGTTGTGACTCAGATCCCTCGGGAAGCCCTGTAACACGTTCCCAGATGTCTATTTAATTCCATGAAGCTAATTATGAGAGAGCATAAATTGATTAATGCTGCAAAAGCAGAGCTGAAACACATTCTGAAACAGCAAGTGAAATCTGAAATGGTAAAAACATGTTTTTTTTATTGTGGAGAAATGTTTATTTAAGGATTAGATATGCTGCCCCATTTGGTGCACTTGCACTACCGCCTTATTGGTTGACACATTTATGCAATTGATACACTAAAAATTATAATTGAACTTTTTACATTGCATCAGCACATTAAAGTTGCTTAATAAAATACTGCCATTAAAATAATTTGGTTATATTAAAAAAAAAACACGGAAAATTCATGAAAAATTGGGGGAAATCCACCGGGCGGGAAAAATCTGCGTTGCACGAGGATTCGCAACAAAAACTGCGATCCTCGTCAACTTTAGTCCGACGCCGATTACTGCTGCGAGTTGGTCTTAGGGATGGCGGAAAACACACACAATATTTTTCATAAAATAAAAAAATTGCAAAACACTCACAAGACCCTTGTGAATCACTGCAAAAGAATTTAAAAATAAACTTTAACTACCTTTTTTGTAGGGTTTCATACCTACCACCATTCCAAGGGCTGCTCCGACAGGTTTCTCCTCTGCGTTTTTTTCCCCCTCCACGGATCACCGCAGTTTTTTGAGTGTAGCATGCCGGCGGTCCGCTCCCCCAGCGGTATTTCAAAACCGCCGGCGGAACTGAAGTTCCCGTCATACCGTTTTCCACCCAAAACGAAGAAATACCCCTGAAAAATGTGTCGGAAGACTGATGAATTTCTAGCCATTGCGACAATTTTACAAAATACATGCAAAATTGACTTGTTGGCAATGTCACATTTAGATTTTGTGAAGCAGTATAAATGCTAGCTGTATCCTTTGTATAACTAGTTCCATGCCAGCTCAGGACTTATTTTATATTTATATTCCTGCCCATCACAATTTGCTGAGAAAGCACCTTAAACAAAGCCTCAGCTGTCTTAAAGCTGTCACCACCCCCCCACCCCCCATCAAATTCCTTTCACCAATTTTGGGATTTCAGCAAGACTTGTGTACCGACATAAAAAATACAGGAAGACCAATAAAAGGCATGGGTCCATCTGTCTACGCTCTAATCCACTAGATGATGCAACTGCCAGTAATGCTAATCACTGGGGGAAGGCCAGCAAAAACACAACAACCAACCCGTGGCCAACTTCAGGGGAACTCTGGAAAATTTCTCTCTGACTCCAGAAGGCAATCAAGCAAGCTGCAGGAGACCAGTGAAACATCACTCAGTAAAAACTGACCCACGTAGACCTGCTGCATGCTCCTTCACAGATGTATCAAGTGCCTTCTTAAAGGGCTCTGCTGCACCCTCACTTACCATTTGTATCTGTAACCTGTTATGGAGGACAGCCACCCTCTGAGGTTTGGCATCTCTGATTTTAGCATCTAACCTGATGAATATATTTTTACCTGCCATTTAGTCCTACTATTACTATCTACTTCAAATCTCTTATCCAAATCTACACCCAATCCTTACAGAATTTTAAAAAATCAATCATATCCCCCTCCAGTGCCTGCATTCTACAAAGTGAATAACCCTAACTCCCTAAGCAACAAGCACTTGTATTTATATAGCGGCTTTAACGTAGTAAAACGTCCCAAGGCGTTTCACAGGAGTATTATAAGTCAAAAAAATCCTACTATCGATCGAAGTTTAGATGTTTGCAGAAGTCTCACCACATGACGTTGGGTTGATTCCTGATGTGTGATGTAATGTCCAGGTGCCCAAGAGAGCAAGGTCTGCAGATTGTTACTACTTTTCAAGCTGCCTTTTTTTTAATTATTGCAAATAAAGAATCCAGGCTGGTTTTAGTACATTGCCAAATTATTGCCATCTGGTGGTTGTTTTATGACCTTATTCTGTTGCTGTAAACAAAGATTCTAATTAAACGCTTTTAAGCTTTTGGCATTGGAGAGGTCAGCAATTATAGGCTGTCATAAACAGGAACTTGGAGGGGCTATTGTTATTCCCTACTGCTCCTAGGTAAAGCTTTATGATGACAATTATCGTTCCTTTCAAACAGGATTTAGAGAATGCTAAGCCTGTTGAATGGTTTATATTGGGACCCATGTGCTATAAGCCTGAGACTGAGGCTTAAATCTGCATTGGCATCTAACCTGACGTATATATTTTTACCTGCCATTTAGTCCTACTATTACTATCCACTTCAAATCTCTTATCCAAATCTACACCCAATCCTTACATAATTTTAAAAAATCAATCATATCCCCCTCCAGTGCCTGCATTCTACAAAGTGAATAACCCTAACTCCCTAAGCAACAACCACTTGTATTTATACAGCGGCTTTAATGTAGTAAAATGTCCCACGGTTTGTTTATTTTGCTATATTTATCCTGCTGATTTGCATTCAAAGAGCCCAAGTGGATATATTTGTGACAAAAAATGAATCATTTATGGGTTTCCTTTCTCTGAGAAAGATACCCCCTGCCACTCCCAGCAACTGCATGCTGGGAAAATAGCCACTATTGCTTTGGCTTTGCATGACACATATTTAATAAAAGATAATGGCCGTGAATTTCCACTGGCTGCATGACTTCCACGACAAAACTTGCATTTATATAGCAGATTTAACATAGGAAAACGTCCCAAGGAACTTCACAGGAGAGTAATCAGACAAAAATTGACACTGAGCCAAAGAAGGACATGTGACCAAGAGCTTGGTCAAAGAGGTAGGTTTTAAGCCACATCTTAATTCCAGAGCTTAGGGCCTGGACAGCTGAAGGGACAGCCATCAATGATGGGGCGAAGGAAATGGGCGATGCAGAAGATTTGAACATGTGGATGAGAATTTTCAAATTGAGGTGTTGGTGGACAATGTAGGTCAGCAAGCACAGGGGTGCTGGGGGAATGGGACTTGGTGCGGGTTATGCAGCAGAGTTTTGGATGAACTCCAGTTTATGGAAGGTGGAAGATGGCGAAAGTAATGGAATAGGTGGGGAGTGTGGGCCTGATGGTTTGGAAGGGGCCAACAGTAGGATTCTACTGGACCCTTTTCCTCACAAGGGTGTTAGACCTCGCTCCTCCCAATACTGCCAGGACCCAAACTGCCAGGATCCCAACAGTGGATATTCAAGGGGCTGTAGGGAGGGAGGAACTTAACACAATCACAATCACTAAGGAGGTGGTACTCAGTAAGATAATGGGACTAAAGGCGGATAAATCCCCTGAACCTGATGGCTTGCATCCTAGGGTCTTAAGAGAAGTAGCGGCAGGGATTGTGGATGCATTGGTTGTAATTTACCAAAATTCCCTGGATTCTGGGGAGGTCCCAGCAGATTGGAAAACTGCAAATGTAACGCCCATATTTAAAAAAGGAGGCAGACAAAAAGCAGGAAACTATAGACCAGTTAGCCTAAAATCTGTGGTTGGGAAAATGTTGGAGTCCATTATTAAAGAAGCAGTAGCAGGACATTTGGAAAACCAAAATTCGGTCAGGCAGAGTCAGCATGGATTTATGAAGGGGAAGTCATGTTTGACAAATTTGCTGGAATTCTTTGAGGATATAACGAACAGGGTGGATAAAGAGGAACCAGTGGATGTGGTGTATTTGGACTTCCAGAAGGCATTTGACAAGGTGCCACATAAAAGGTTACTGCACAAGATAAAAGTTCACGGAGTTGGGGGTAATATATTAGCACAGATAGAGGATTGGCTAACTAACAGAAAACAGAGAGTCGGCATAAATGGCTAATTCTCGGGTTGACAATCAGTAACCAGTGGGGTGCCGCAGGGATCAGTGCTGGAACCCCGACTATTTACAATCTATAGTAATGACTTGGAGGAAGGGACCGAGTGTAGTGTAGCCAAGTTTGCTGACGATACAAAGATGGGAGGGAAAGAAATGTGTGAGGAGGACACAAAAAATCTGCAAAAGGACATAGACAGGCTAAGTGAGTGGGCAAAAGTTTTTGGCAGATGGAGTATAATGTTGGAACATGTGAGGTCATGCGCTTTGGCAGAAAAAAAATCAAAGAGCAAGTTATTATTTAAATGGAGAATAATTGCAAAGTGCTGCAGTACAGCGGGACCTGGGGGTACTTGTGCATGAAACACAAAAGGTTAGTATGTAGGTACAGCAAGTGATCAGGAAGGCCAATGGAATCTTGTCCTTTATTGCAAAGGGGATGGAGTATTGCAGGGAAATCTTGCTACAGTTATACAGGGTATTGGTGAGGCCACACTTGGAATATTGCGTACAGTTTTGGTTTCCATACAGAGAAGGTTCACTAGGTTGATTCCGGAGATGAGGGGGTTGACTTCTGAAGAAAGATTGAGTAGGTTGGGCCTCTACTCATTGGAATTCAGGTGATCTTATTGAAAGGTGTAAGATTATGAGTGGGCTTGACAAGGTGGATGCAGAGAGGATGTTTTCACTGATAGTGGAGACTAGAACTAGGAGGCATGATCTTAGAATAAGGGACCACCCATTTAAAACTGAAATGAGGAATTTCTTGACTCAAAGGGTTGTAAATCTGTGGAATGCGCTGCCTCAGAGAGCTGTGGAAGCTGGGTCAGAGATAGACAGTTTCTTAATCGATAAGGGGTTATGGGGAGCAGGCAGGGAAGTGGACCTGAGTCCATGATCGGATCAGCCATGATCATATTAAATGGTGGAGCAGGCTCGAGGCGCCATATGGCCTACTCCTGCTCCTATTTCTTATGGTCTTATGATTCAGCAACCTCCACTTCAGGACTTTCCTCCTCAGACTTTCTCCCCTCCCCACACCTAGTGCCTCGAGTCTCATCGCCAAATGTGTGTAGAAAACAAGCGCAGACAGCAGAAAGAATGTGCGGCAAACCTGTCCTACCCTCCCTTACCCTCAACAACTGTCTATCCCACCTGTGGCAGGGACTATGGCTTTCGTATTGGACTGTTCAGCCACCTAAGGACTCATTCTAAGAGTCTTCCTCGATCCTGAGGGACTGCCTATGCTGATGATGATGATGAAAAGTAAAAGGCAGTTGGGCCCCAAGGCCTCAGCAACTGGCCACAGTTACAGTACATTGAATCGATTGCTATCGGTGCCTGGGACAATATATTGCTCAAAACTGTCCATATGTGAAGGCAGAGTGTTTCTTCTGCATGAAAACTGGACATCTTGCAAAGGCATACCGACTGAAGAGTAAACCGATGTTCAATGCTAGAAGTAGAAATCGGCCGACACTACAGAGCATTGAAGAGAAGCAAAAGGACGAGGTGGTTCTGGAGATAAACGTCATCAGGAGCACAAGGGTATTTAATAACGATTTGCGATTTATCGTCATCCAAGTAGATGTTGCAGGAACCAGGATACCCATGGAAATCGACACTAGTACATCCCTGAGCGTAGTACCAGAATCGCTATTATCTCGACAAATTGCGCGATTTACCACTGTAGAAATTGAAGATAAAGCTTCGAGGCTACTCAGGAGAGCAAATTCTTATTGTAGGACATATCACCGTACCGGTGAAATACAAGGATCCGTTTCAGAGCTTGCCTCTCATAGTGGCTAGAGACAAGCCTGTCTTGATAGGTAAAAATTGTTTGGGATCACTGAAGCTTGATTGAAATGAGATTTTTCGTGTTGAAATTAAATCTGCATTGAAAGATGACATCATCAAGCAGTATCCGAAGGTATTCTGTGAAACAGGCTGTCTGATCCAAGACTTCAAGGCAAATGTCAGAGTGCAGAAGGACGCAAGACCAGTTTACTGCAAGCCACGTCCCGTACCATATGGAGAAAGTTGAGCAAGAACTCAAAAAACTAGAAACTGAGAACATTATCTCAAAGGTAGATGAAGTGTTCTATTTTTCATACATTGATGAGCTGCCAGTCACAGCTGAAGAGATTGGTTCAGCAACCAAATGTGATCCAGTTATATCAAAGGTATATGATTACATAGCAAATGGCTGGCCAAACCAGGTATCACAGGAAGATATTCATCCATTAAGATGGTCATCAAGCAGTATCCGAAGGTGTTCTGTGAAACACCTGTTCTGGTTAAAGAGGAAATTAATGCAATAGTAAGGAGGGACATTAGCCTGGATGATGTAGAATCGGTATGGGTGGAACTGCGGAATACCAAAGGGCAGAAAACGCTACTGGGAGTTGTGTACAGACCACCAAACAGTAGTAGTGAGCTTGGGGACAGCATCAAACAAGAAATAAGGGATGTGTGCAATAAAGGTACAGCAGTTATCATGGGCGACTTCAATCTACATATTGATTGAGCTAACCAAACTGGTAGCAATGCGGTGGAGGAGGATTTCCTGGAGTGTATTAAGGATGGTTTTCTAGACCAATATGTTGAGGAACCAACTAGAGAGCTGGGCATCCTAGACTGGGTGATGTGTAATGAGAAGGGACTAATTAGCAATCTTGTTGTGCGAGGCCCTTTGGGGAAGAGTGACCATAATATGGTAGAATTCTTTATTAAGATGGAGAGTGACACAGTTAATTCAGAAACTAGGGTCCTGAACTTAAGGAAAGGTAACTTCGACGGTATGAAGGATGAACTGGCTAGAATAGACTGGCAAAGGATACTTAAAGAGTTGACGATGGGTAAGCAATGGCAAACATTTAAAGATCACATGGATGAACTTCAGCAATTGTACATCCCTGTCTGGAGTAAAAATAAAACGGGGAAGGTGGCTCAACCGTGGCTAACAAGGGAAGTTAAGGATAGTGTTAAAACCAAGGAAGAGGCATATAAATTGGCTAGAAAAAGCAACAAACCTGAGGACTGGGAGAAATTTAGAATTCAACAGAGGAGGACTAAGGGTTTAATTAAGAGGGGGAAAATAGAGTACAAGTGGAAGCTTGCAGGGAACATAAAGCTTCTATAAATATGTGAAGAGAAAAAGATTAGTGAAGACAAACGTAGGTCAATTGCAGTTGGATTCAGGTGAATTGATAATGGGGAACAAAGAAATGGCAGACCAATTGAACAAATACTTCGATTCTGTCTTCACGAAGGAAGACACAAATAACCTTCTGAATGTACTAGGGGATAGTGGGTCTAGTGAGAAGGAGGAACTGAAGGATATCATTATTAGGCGGGAAATTGTGTTTGGGAAATTGATGGGATTGAAGGCCAATAAATCCCCAGGGCCTGATAGTCTGCATCCCAGAGTACTTAAGGAAGTGGCCCGAGAAATAGTGGTTGCATTGGTGATCATTTTCCAACAGTCTATCGACTCTGGAGCAGTTCCTATGGACTGGAGGGTAGCTAATGTAACACCATTTTTTTAAAAAGGAGGGAGAGAGAAAACAGGTAATTATAGACCGGTTAGCCTGACATCAGTAGTGGGGAAAATGTTGGAATCAATCATTAAGGATGAAATAGCAGCGCATTTGGAAAGCAGTGACAAGATCAGTCCAAGTCAGCATGGATTTATGAAAGGGAAATCATGCTTGACAAATCTTCTGGAATTTTTTGAGGATGTAACTAACAGCGTGGACAATGGAGAACCAGTGGATGTGGTGTATTTGGACTTTCAAAAGGCTTTTGACAAGGTCCCGCACAAGAGATTGGTGTGCAAAATCAAAGCGCATGGTATTGGGGGTAATGTACTGACGTGGATAGAGAACTAGTTGGCAGACAGGAAGCAGAGAGTCGGGATAAACGGGTCCTTTTCAGAATGGCAGGCAGTGACTAGTGGAGTGCCGCAGGGCTCAGTGCTGGGACCCCAGCTCTTTACAATATACATTAACGATTTAGATGAAGGAATTGAGTGTAATATCTCCAAGTTTGCAGATGACACTAAACTGGGTGGCGGTGTAAGCTGTGAGGAGGACGCTAAGAGGCTGCAGGGTGACTTGGACAGGTTAGGCGAGTGGGCAAATGCATGGCAAATGCAGTACAATGTGGATAAATGTGAAATTATCCATTTTGGGTGCAAAAATACGAAGGCAGAATATTATCTGAATGGCGGCTATTAAGAAAAAGGGAGGTGCAACGAGACCTGGGTGTCATGGTTCATCGGTCATTGAAAGTTGGCATGCAGGTACAGCAGGCAGTGAAGAAGGCAAATGGTATGTTGACCTTCATAGCTAGGGGATTTGAGTATAGGAGCAGGGAGGTCTTACTGCAGTTGTACAGGGCCTTAGTGAGGCCTTACCTGGAATATTGTGTTCAGTTTTGGTCTCCTAATCTGAGGAATGACGTAGTTGCTATTGAGGGAGTGCAGCGAAGGTTCATCAGACTGATTCCAGGGATGGCTGGACTGTCATATGAGGAAAGACTGGATCAACTGGACCTTTATTCACTGGAATTTAGAAGGATGAGAGGGGATCTCATAGAAACGTATAAGATTCTGACGGGACTGGACAGGTTAAATGCGGGAAGAATGTTCCCGATGTTGGGGAAGTCCAGAACCAGGGGACATAGTCTTAGGATAAGGGGTAGGCCATTTAGAACTGAGATGAGGAGAAACTTCTTCACTCAGAGAGTTGTTAACCTGTTGAATTCCCTGCCGTAGAGAGTTGTTGATGCCAGTTCATTGGATATATTCAAGAGGGAGTTAGATATGGCCCTTACGACTAAGGAGATCAAGGGGTATGGAGAGAAAGCAGGAAAGGGGTACTGAGGGAATGATCAGCCATGATCTTATTAAATGGCGGTGCAGGCTTGAAGGGCCAAATGGCCTACTCCTGCACCTATTTTCTATGTTTCTATGTTTCATACTTCGTTCGTAGGATCTTCATGACCAGCACCTGGGAATATGCTTGACCAAGAGTTGTGTACAGAGTTACTTATGGTGGCCTGGTTTAGATAAAGACATAAAGCTCAATTTTCCCAGGCCATTTGCACGTTTTTTTGGCACAGCCGCTTTTTTTGGTGTATTTATTGTTTTCCAAGTTTCCCCCTGCGATCTGCGCCGGCGTAACTGACTTAGTTACGGTTTTTCTAGGCCATTTTTTTTTACGTCATAGGGGACATTCCCTCATGTCTGCGCCGGTTTTTATAATTTTTCACAGTTTTGCCAACATTTTTTCCTCCTCGGTCTGCGTATCTGGCCACTCACAACAAAACCTTCTGGGCACTTAAGAAAACCAGCGCACATTGACAAATCGGTGCTGAAAGACGTCATTGTTTTTGTCATGTATCTTACATTCTTATATATAACTGTATCCTAACATGCTATACATGAATGTAATAAGATATGACCTGTAACCACCAGCATACCTTACCACCAGGGGTGCACTTGCAAAAGACAGGTATATAAGGACAGGTCTCAGGCAAGTGCAGCATTCCAGAGCTGTGAAATAAAGGTGCAGGTCCAGAGTGACCTTGACTTCACTACATGCCTCGTGTGAATCTGTACTGAGGGGACAGGACTTTACAGTGGCGACGAGTTACGGGATTACAGAATCCACAGAATGGCGAACAACGGATCAGATGAAAAATACAATGCTGGAGACAATTGGGAGGACTTTATAGAAAGGCTCCAGCAAAGCTTTGTAACCAAAGACTGGTTAGGAGACGACAAAGCAGACAAGAGAAGAGCCCATCTCTTGACCAGCTGTGGCTCGAAAACATACGCTTTAATGAAGGATCTGCTGGCACCCGAGAAACCAGCAAGCAAGTCGTTTGAAGAATTGAGCACACTGGTAAGAGACCACCTGAAGCCAGCGAGCAGACTACACATGGCCAGACACAGGTTCTACAACTACAGACGCTGTGTGGGCCAGAGTATACCCGACTTCGTGGCGGAACTTCGGAGGTTGGCTAGTTTATGTGAGTTCTCCGATGAACTGAGGAGAGAAATGCTGAGAGACTTTTTCATTGAAGGAATAGGCCACGCAGGCATATTCCGAAAGCTCATAGAGACCAAGAACCTGACCTTGGAGGCAGCAGCACTGGTTGCACAGACAATCTTGGTAGGGGAAGAAGAAACGAGGTTGATTTACAATGCAGGTACGACAACTAACGAAATATCGGAACAAGAAGTTCACAGCATTAAACAAGCTGCTACCCCCACACACAGACAAAACCGGGAGAACAGGCTCTCGACAGCAGGCAGAAGCCATCAAGGGCCACAGGAACGGCCGTTCACATCTCATCAACCCACAATGCGAGCAATCAACTACAAACTGAGAGAAGCTCAAGAGAGATCAGCCAGACGCAGCTCATTCTTTGCAAGCAGTCTGTGTTGGAGGTGTGGGGGTGGGCACTCGTCAAGGGGATGTCGATTTCAGCAGGCTGTTTGCAGGAACTGTGAATATACAGGGCATTTGGCCCGCATGTGCAAAAAAATAGCAGCTCGGCTGGTATACGAATCGGATGGGTCGGAAAGCGGACCAGAAGACGGTGGGGACAGTACCCGGGACACCGATGTACAGCGGGTCAACACGATCAACACGCTACTCCTACAACAGGAAGCCTCCTATAATGATGAGGGTCCTACTCAACGGGATACCTGTCAACAGGGAGATGGATACGGGAGCGAGTCAATCTCTCATGGGTGCTCAACAATTTGAACAACTGTGGCCGCATAAAAGAGACAGACCAAAACTCACAAGGGTCGACACCAAACTAAAGACCTATACCAAAGAAATCGTACCAGTCCTTGGCAGCGCCATGCTCTCTGTCACACACAAAGGGACAGTGAACCGACTTCCCCTGTGGATTGTCCCTGGAGAGATGCTCTCTGTCACACACAAAGGGACAGTGAACCGACTTCCCCTGTGGATTGTCCCCGGAGACCCCCCCAGCACTGCTGGGGAGAAGCTGGCTGGCAAAACTAAACTGGAAATGGGATGATGTCCATGCCATGTCATTAGAGGAACGGATCTCCTGCTCAACAGTTATAAAGTGATTTGAACATCTCTTTCAGCCAGGTGTGGGCACTTTCAAAGGGGTCAAAGTCAAAATCTACATCACACAGGATGCTAGTCCGGTCCATCACAAGGCCAGAGCTGTACCCTATGTGATGAGGGAAAAGATTGAACACGAACTAGACAGGCTTCTGCGGGAAGGCATTATATCACCTGTGGAATTTAGCGACTGGGCAAGTCCCATTGTCCCAGTCATGAAGCCGGATGGATCCGTACGAATCTGTGGGGACTACAAATCTACCATAAACAGAGTCTCCCTACAGGACCAGTACTCGCTGCCCAGAGCGGAGGACTTATTTGCCACATTGGCTGGAGGTAAACTTTTCTCAAAACTAGACCTCACATCTGCATATATGACGCAAGAATTGACTATGGAATCCAAGCTACTCACCACCATCAACACACATCGAGGCCTTTTCATGTACAATCGATGCCCATTCGTCATCAGGTCGGCAGCTGCCATATTCCAGCGTAACATGGAGAGTCTGCTCAAGTCCATCCCGGGGACGGTTGTATTTCAAGATGACATACTTATCACGGGCAGGGACACCGACTCCCATCTCCGTAATTTGGAGGAAGTACTAAAGCGGTTGGATCGGGTAGGCCTACGAGTCAAGAAATCTAAGTGCCTGTTTCTCGCACCCGAGGTTGAATTTTTAGGCAGAAGGATTGCTGCTGATGGAATCCGCCCAACAGAGTCCAAAACAGAAGCAATTCGCCTGGCACCCAGGCCCCGGAATGTCTCAGAACTGCGCGCCTTTCTCGGGCTACTCAATTACTTTGGGAACTTTATGCAGAACTTAAGCACGCTGCTGGAACCTCTCCACGTGCTACTCAGGAAGGGATGCGATTGGTTTTGGGGGACGCCCAGGAACGCACCTTCAATAAGGCACGCAACCTTCTGTGTTCCAACAGTGTTTTGACTTTCTTTGATTCAGGTAAAAAGCTAGTTCTCACATGCAATGCGTCAGCATATGGGGTCAGGTGCGTTTTGCAACATGTCAATAGTGCGGGCAAATTACAACCCATAGCTTATGCCTCCAGGTCATTTTCGCGGGTGGAGCGCGGGTACGGAATGGTAGAGAAGGAGGCGCTCGCGTGCGTGTACGGTGTCAAAAAGATGCACCAATACCTTTTTGGGGCCAAGTTCGCGTTAGAAACCGACCACAAGCCCCTCATGTCCCTCCTATCCGAGAGCAAGGCAATAAACGCCAACGCCTCGACGCGAATTCAACGGTGGGCACTCATGCTGGCGTCCAACGACTATACCATAAGGCACAGACCAGGCACAGACAACCCCTGGCAACCACGGAAGGGTCTGACGAACAGGACTGTGAGATAGTCATGGCAATCAATGCCTTTGAGTCCACAGGTTCGTCCATGACGGCTCGCCAAATCAGAGCCTGGATGGCCAGCGACCCCATGTTATCCTTAGTAAAAAGATGTGTCCTAACCGGTGACTGGGCAGAGGCTCGCGATGCCTGCCCCGAGGAATTAAAACCCTTTCACAGGCGCATGCATGAGCTATCACTACAAGCAGACTGCCTAATGTGGGGCAGCCGAGTAGTCATGCCTCTGCGAGGCAAAGAGGCATTTGTCCGGGAGCTCCACCGCGAGCACCCGGGGATTGTTCTCATGAAGGCCATAGCCAGATCCCACATCTGGTGGCCTGGTATTGACACGGACTTGGAGCTCTGCGTCCAAAGGTGCACCATTTGTGCCCAACTCAGCAATGCCCCCAGGGAGGCTCCCCTGAACCCCTGGCCCTGGCCTACCAAACCGTGGTCTCGGGTGCACGTAGTCTATGCAGGCCCATTCATGGGCAAAATGTTCCTCGTAGTTGTAGATGCATTTTCAAAGTTGATCGAATGCACCATTTTAAACTCGAGCACAACCTCCACCACTGTGGAGAGCCTCGCAACCATGTTTGCAACGCACTGAATCCCTGACATCTTGGTCAGTGACAATGGTCCGTGCTTCACCAGCGCAGAATTCCAAAATTTTATAATTGACCACGGCATAAATCACGTCAAGACGGCACCGTTCAAGCCGGCCTCCAACGGCCAGGTGGAGAGAGCAGTGCAAATCATTAAACAAGGCATGCTTAAAATCCAAGGTCCCACGCTGCAGGATCACCTGTTGCGACTGCTGCTGGCATACAGATCTCGTCCGCACTCATTGACTGGGATCCCCCCCGCGCAACTGTTGATGAAAAAGACTTTAAAGACAAGGCTCTAATTAATCCTCCCAGACATGCACGAAATCGTTGAGGCAAAGCGCCGTAAGCTGACTGAGTACCATGACAGAAATTCGAGGGGGAGATGGAATGAGATAGGGGACAAAGTGTTTGTATTAAACTATGGCAGGGGTCCCAAATGGCTTGCAGGGACAGTAACGGGCAAGGAAGGAAACAGGCTACTGGTAGTACAAATGGATACTGGCAAAACGTGCCAGAGGC
Source organism: Pristiophorus japonicus (assembly GCF_044704955.1). NCBI lineage: Eukaryota > Metazoa > Chordata > Chondrichthyes > Pristiophoridae > Pristiophorus > Pristiophorus japonicus. The sequence continues at coordinate 119,400,396 of NC_091980.1, forward strand.
ATGTAGACCAAGTCAAAAGCAGATTTACCAACAACACTGCGGAACCAGAGGCAGACTACAATGTGGAACTCACACCACACCTGGTGGATAGACAGAGGGAACAACCTGAGGAAAGGGCAATCCCAACAGACAGCCCAGGCGAGTCAACAACAATCACACCAATCGAAACAGACAGGCCCAGACGAGATACCAGCAACCACACCCAAAGAAAAACAGACATCAAGGCAAACAACTGAACCACAACTCAGACGCTCCACGCGAGAGCGTAGACCACCTGAGAGACTGAATCTATAAAGACAATAAGACCTTGGGGGAGGGTGATGTCATGTATCTTACATTATTACATATAACTGTATCCTAACATGCTATACATGACTGTAATAAGATAAGACCTGTAACCACCAGCATACCTTACCACCAGGGGTGCACTTGCAAGAGACAGGTATATAAGGACAGGTCTCAGGCAAGTGCAGCATTCCAGAGCTGTGAAATAAAGGTGCAGGTCCAGAGTGACCTTGACTTCACTACATGCCTCGTGTGAATCTGTACCGAGGGGACAGGACTTTACAGTTTTTAAATCGAAGATTTTGGAGGGAGTCAAGAACACTGTAAGAATCAAAAATAAAGTTCAACTTTTTTTACCTGTCAAAGTAGTAAATGGAAGTTTGTTGGATTTCAGAAGTTTTCTCATTTTTTTACTCACTCACACGCCACCACCAAATGTCTTGAAGCAGAGCTGGAGGGTTGTAGCTTTGGCTGGCAGAATTGGCCATGCGCCCGGACACATGGGCTCGGCTAGAAAACAAGCCATGGGGGAGGCTGGGGGTGGGGGAGGACAGAGAGAGAGCGAGGTGCCAATCGGAAGCCTTCTGCACTGAGCCCGGGGAGCGAGGTGCTGATCAGAAGGCTTCTGAAGACTGCAATGAGTGGGGGGAAAGGGGGAGAGAAGTCACAAGACTGCAATTAGTTAAGTGGGGGGGGGGGGCGGGTAGAGGAGAGGTCACAAGACCTTGGGTGTGGTTCATCCATACAGACCTTGGGGAGAGAGAGAACTGTGAACCTGTCCTACCTGTCTTTCAAAGGTTCCATTTAAGTATGAGGGCAATACTGACCATGCCATATCTTGTGTGAGCCTTCTGCATTATGGTGCTATGTAGGAGACAATTGATTCGACGTCATCGCATCAGGAACATCAGAACCCGTAGGGTGCTGGGCAGGAGGCCTTACCCATCTCGGCTATTTCGACACATGCGTTCGTACCTTCACCTGATTGATGCAGACTGTGTCAGAAGGCTGCATTTCCACAAAGAAGTTGTAAGTGAGATCTGTGAGTTGGTCAAAGCAGACCTGCAACATAGAAGCATCAGAAGGACTGCTTTGTTAGTTGAAGTGAAGGTTAAAGCTGCACTTTCATTCTATGCCTCCGGCTCGTTTCAAGCTACAACTGGGGATGTATGTACCATCTCTCAACATGCAACACATGTCTCTATTCACTAGGTGATGGCCTCACTGTATGCGTGGAGGAATTAATTCATAAAGTTCCCCATGACCGCCTAAGCAATCCATGACAGGGCTGTGGGCTTCTCCAGGATTGCTAGCTTCCCAAAGGTACAGGGCTGCATTGATTATACCCACATCGCCTTGCGAGCACCTTTGGAGGATTCCGAGATGTACAGGAACAGAAAAGGTTTCTACTCTATTAATATACAGCTCGTGTATGACAACATGCATCATATCATGTCAGTCAATGCAAGATACCCTGACAGCACGCATGATGTATTCATCCTACACTACAGCGTCATATCTGACATGTTTCAGCAGCAACCAGAAGGGCAGAGCTGGCTACTGGGAGACAAAAGGTACAGCCTCGCCACCTGGCTCATGACGCCACTACTTGTAACCCGGACGGAAGCTGACCGGGAATACAACATTGCAACGCGCAGCATCATAAAGAGGACCATTGGCATCTTGAACCAGCATTTAAGATGCCTGGACCATTCCAGAGGCTACTTGCTGCACTCTCTTGAGATTGTCGGTCAGTCCACTGTTGTCTGTTGCATGCTGCATAACTTAGCCATTATGAGGCAGCAGCACCTGGTAGTGGAAGACCCACCTGCAGTGAGAGTGGCTGATGATAATGATGCGGAAGATGCAGATGACGAGCAGGAGGAGGACGACGAGGATGAGGAAGCCATGCAAGTGCCTGAGGTCAGTGCATTACGGCGGAAGAGGGCGGGCCATTGTACCCTTTAATGATTGCTCGAGTCTTGCGCCAGCACCTCATCCGTGAACGCTTTACTGATGCCTTAGGGCTCAGCAACAACTGTTGTGTCCTTACACTCTACTGTAAACTACTGTAAATAAACACGAGGCACATACTGGAGACAAGGTCACTCTATGACCTGTACCTTTATTCACAGGACCAAGAAGTGATGACCCTGCGTGGGACCTCCCTTTATATACCTGGATAACCAGGTGAGGAGTGTCTCCCACAAGTTCACCCCCTATGGTCAAGGTTTGAATTTCTTAGGTGTATACAGTGTACAGTGTTGTTACATGAAGGTTACAGTTACATGAAGATTACATACATGACAACAACTATTCCACATGGACCATGTTTACTGTTTGGAGCTGTTCTGTAATGGTTTGTTGTGCCAATGGAACAAAGAATGGAAATGATTCAGTTTTAATGTAAAATATCTTTTATTCAAAAGTTTAACAAACAGTTCTTTTGTACTTAACTTAATTTTAATAAAATTATTCTTGTATAAACTTTACTTTAAAATCATTCTTTAAGATCACTTAAAAACTTTAAGATCACTTAGAAACTTTAAAACTTGTAAATGTACGTAACTTATAAAAACTTTTAATTTGAGAACAGTAACAACAATAATAATAACAACAACAGGAAAGAAAGTACCCATCTCTCCTCCACCTTATTCTAAGACCGCTTGGTCTTGGACTTGCCACCACCCCTGCCCACAGGCAGTGGCACAGTATTTCTGGGCTTGGTATCAAACTTATTCTTGCTAAGATCTCGAGTACTGCACACCTGTTGGGGGCCGGGGGGGGGGGGCATCGGCGGCAGGCAGCAACTTGGAGGGCCTAGGCGGTAAGTTGGAGGGCCCAGGCGGCAAGTTGGAGGGCCCAGGCGGCAAGTTGGAGGGCCCGGCTTTGGGCTCTTCAGAGACTGGTGTGGGGATTGGAGTGGGAGTGACAGTTGATTCTGTCAATGGGCGCGAGGTCTGGGCATGTTCCCTTATTACAACAGCTAACTACAAAATGCTGTCCCTCATGTGCCGTGACAGTGTCACAACGACCTGCAACATTCCCTCTCATGGTCAGTTACGTGGTTTGCACTACCTCTGATATTCCCTCCCTCATGGCCACTATTCCCTCACTGATGGACCTGGACATCATTCCCATTTCTCGTGTCATTGCTGTTACAATCCCGCTACCTCATCATTCACCCCACTGATGGCGTCCAGGAGTGATCGGGTAAGGCCAATGCTCTCCGCACTCAACGACATCATCTGAACCACATCTGTTAGATCTTGCACCTCAGGAGAGCGCGGTCCAGCTCTTCTTCCCCCCCTCCCCACAGGTGTGCCTCACTGCACCCCACCACTGGGACTCGCAATCTCGGAACGTGGGGCCCATGATGTGCCTCGCTGCACCACACCACTGGGACCTGCAACCTCGGAAGGTGGGACCCTGGGTATGCCTCGCTGCATCACACCACTGGGACCTGCAACCTCAGAAGGTGGGAAACCATAGAGTGTCCCACCAGCACTCAAACCACTAGTCACCGAAGGGGCTATCACCTCAATGAGCGGGACCTCCTCCAAAGTCAGTAAAACAGTGGGAGCTTCATCCAGCTCCATCCCCTCCCTCTTTCCCTCCCCTTCACCCCCATGTTCTTGGTCTGGAGGATTGGATTGGAAGATGTTCTCCTCTTCAGGCTCATCCGTGTCTGAATCTTCTTCTAGAAACATAAAAACATAGAAAATAGGTGCAGGAGTAGGCCATTCAGCCCTTCAAGCCTGCACCACCATTCAATAAGATCATGGCTGATCATTTCCTCAGTACACCTTTCCTGCTTTCTCACCATACCCCTTGATCCCTTTAGACGCAAGGGCCATATCTAACACCCTCTTGAATATATCCAATGAACTGGCATCAACAACTCTCTGCGGCACGGAATTCCACAGGTTAACAACTCTCTGAGTGAAGAAGTTTCTCCTCATCTCAGTCCTAAATGGCCTACCCCTTATCCTAAGACTCTGTCCCCTGGTTCTGGACTTCCCCAACATCGGGAACATTCTTCCCGCATCTAACCTGTCCCGTCCCGTCAGAATCTTATATGTTTCTATGAGATCCCCCTCATCCTTCTAAACTCCAATGTATAAAGGCCCAGTTGATCCAGTCTCTCCTCATATGTCAGTCCTGCCATCCCGGAAATCAGTCTAGTGAACCTTCGCTGCACTCCCTCAATAGTAAGAATGTCTTTTCTCAGATTAGGAGACCAAAACTGAACACAATATTCCAGGTGAGGCCTCACCAAGGCCCTGTACAACTGCAGTAAGACCTCCCTGCTCCTATACTCAAATCCCTTAGCTATGAAGGCCAACATACCATTTGCCTTCTTCACCGCCTGCTGTACATGTATGCCAACTTTCAATGACTGATGAACCATGACACCCAGGTCTCGTTGCACCTCCCCTTTTCCTAATCTGCCGCCATTCAGATCATATTCTGTCTTCGCGTTTTTGCCTCCATCGCCAGTGTTGGCCTCAAGTTCTTCAAAATATAACAGAATAGTCAAACGGTTAGCAGCAGAGGAGGGGGCAGGGTGGGTGGCATGAGTAGGCTCACACATCGCAGGCCAGGCAGCAGGCTGATTTTAAGGACCACAATGTTATTACCAGTTTAAGTGTATCTAAGGGTTAAGACATGGCAGGAGAGCTCAGTCGGGTGTTATGCTCCTCCTGTACCATGTGGGAACTCAGGGACGCTTCCGGTGTCCCTGACGACTATGTGTGCGGGAAGTGTATCCGCCTCCAGCTCCTGACGGTCCGCGTTACGGAATTGGAGCTGAAGGTGGATTCACTCTGGAGCATCCACGATGCTGAGAATGACGTGAGTATCACGTGTAGTGAGTTGGTCTTACCGCAGGGAAAGGGTCCACAGCCAGATAGGGAATGGAAGACCAGCAGGAAGAGTAGAGCAAGGAAGGTAGTGCAGGGGTCCCCTGCGGTCATCCCCCTGCAAAACAGATACACCGCTTTGGGTACTGTTGAGGGGAATGACTCATCAGGGGAGGGCAGCAGCAGCCAAGTTCATGGCACCGTGGCTGGCTCTGCTGCACAGGAGGGCAAGAAAAAGAGTGGGAGAGCGATAGTGATAGGGGATTCAATTGTGAGGGGAATAGATAGGCGTTTCTGCGGCCGCAACCGAGACTCCAGGATGGTATGTTGCCTCCCTGGTGCAAGGGTCAAGGATGTCTCGGAGCGGGTGCAGGACATTCTGAAATGGGAGGGAGAACAGCCAGTTGTCGTGGTGCACATTGGTACCAACGACATAGGCAAAAAAAGGGATGAGGTCCTACGAAACGAATTTAAGGAGCTAGGAGCTAAATTAAAAAGTAGGACCTCAAAAGTAGTAATCTCGGGATTGCTACCAGTGCCACGTGATAGTCAGAGTAGGAATCGCAGGATAGCGCAGATGAATACGTGGCTTGAGCAGTGGTGCAGCAGGGAGGGATTCAAATTCCTGGGGCATTGGGACCGGTTCTGGGGGAGGTGGGACCAGTACAAACCGGACGGTCTGCACCTGGGCAGGACTGGAACCAATGTCCTCGGGGGAGTGTTTGCTAGTGCTGTTGGGGAGGATTTAAACTAATATGGCAGGGGGATGGGAACCAATGCAGGGAGACAGAGGGAAACAAAAAGGAGCCAAAAGCAAAAGACAGAAAGGAGATGAGGAAAAGTGTAGGGCAGAGAAACCCAAGGCAAAGAACAAAAAGGGCCACTGTACAGCAAAATTCTAAAAGGACAAAGGGTGTTAATAAAACAAGCCTCAAGGCTTTGTGTCTTAATGCAAGGAGTATCCGCAATAAGGTGGATGAATTAATTGTGCAAATAGATGTTAACAAATATGATGTGATTGGGATTACGGAGACGTGGCTCCAGGATGATCAGGGCTGGGAACTCAACATTCAGGGGTATTCAACATTCAGGAAGGATAGAATAAAAGGAAAAGGAGGTGGGGTAGCATTGCTGGTTAAAGAGGAGATTAATGCAATAGTTAGGAAAGACATTAGCTTGGATGATGTGGAATCTATATGGGTAGAGCTGCAGAACACCAAAGGGCAAAAAACGTTAGTAGGAGTTGTGTACAGACCTCCAAACAGTAATAGGGATGTTGGGGAGGGCATCAAACAGGAAATTAGGGGTGCATGCAATAAAGGTGTAGCAGTTATAATGGGTGACTTTAATATGCACATAGATTGGGCTAGCCAAACTGGAAGCAATACGGTGGAGGAGGATTTCCTGGAGTGCATAAGGGATGGTTTTCTAGACCAATATGTTGAGGAACCAACTAGGGGGGAGGCCATCTTAGACTGGGTGTTGTGTAATGAGAGAGGATTAATTAGCAATCTCATTGTGCGAGGCCCCTTGGGGAAGAGTGACCATAATATGGTGGAATTCTGCATTAGGATGGAGAATGAAACAGTAAATTCAGAGACCATGGTCCAGAACTTAAAGAAGGGTAACTTTGAAGGTATGAGGCGAGAATTGGCTAGGATAGATTGGCGAATGATACTTAGGGGGTTGACTGTGGATGGGCAATGGCAGACATTTAGAGACCGCATGGATGAAGTACAACAATTGTACATTCCTGTCTGGCGTAAAAATAAAAAGGGGAAGGTGGCTCAACCGTGGCTATCTAGGGAAATCAGGGATAGTATTAAAGCCAAGGAAGTGGCATACAAATTGGCCAGAAATAGCAGCGAACCTGGGGACTGGGAGAAATTTAGAACTCAGCAGAGGAGGACAAAGGGTTTGATTAGGACAGGGAAAATGGAGTACGAGAAGAAGCTTGCAGGGAACATTAAGGCGGATTGCAAAAGTTTCTATAGGTATGTAAAGAGAAAAAGGTTGGTGAAGACAAACGTAGGTCCCCTGCAGTCAGAATCAGGGGAAGTCATAACGGGGAACAAAGAAATGGCGGATCAATTGAACAAGTACTTTGGTTCGGTATTCACTAAGGAGGATACAAACAACCTTCCGGATATAAAAGGGGTCAGAGGGTCTAGTAAGGAAGAGGAACTGAGGGAAATCTTTATTAGTCGGGAAATTGTGTTGGGGAAATTGATGGGATTGAAGGCAGATAAATCCCCAGGGCCTGATGGCCTGCATCCTAGAGTACTTAAGGAGGTGGCCTTGGAAATAGCGGATGCATTGACAGTCATTTTCCAACATTCCATTGACTCTGGATCAGTTCCTATGGAGTGGAGGGTAGCCAATGTAACCCCACTTTTTAAAAAAGGAGGGAGAGAGAAAACAGGGAATTATAGACCGGTCAGCCTGACCTCAGTAGTGGGTAAAATGATGGAATCAATTATTAAGGATGTCATAGCAGTGCATCTGGAAAATGGTGACATGATAGGTCCAAGTCAGCATGGATTTGTGAAAGGGAAATCATGCTTGACAAATCTTCTGGAATTTTTTGAGGATGTTTCCAGTAAAGTGGACAAAGGAGAACCAGTTGATGTGGTATATTTGGACTTTCAGAAGGCTTTCGACAAGGTCCCACACAAGAGATTAATGTGCAAAGTTAAAGCACATGGGATTGGGGGTAGTGTGCTGACGTGGATTGAGAACTGGTTGTCAGACAGGAAGCAAAGAGTAGGAGTAAACGGGTACTTTTCAGAATGGCAGGCAGTGACTAGTGGAGTGCCGCAAGGTTCTGTGCTGGGGCCTCAGCTGTTTACATTGTACATTAATGATTTAGACGAGGGGATTAAATGCAGTATCTCCAAATTTGCGGATGATACTAAGTTGGGTGGCAGTGTGAGCTGCGAGGAGGATGCTATTAGGCTGCAGAGTGACTTGGATAGGTTAGGTGAGTGGGCAAATGCATGGCAGATGAAGTATAATGTGGATAAATGTGAGGTTATCCACTTTGGTGGTAAAAACAGAGAGACAGACTATTATCTGAATGGTGACAGATTAGGAAAAGGGAAGGTGCAACGAGACCTGGGTGTCATGGTACATCAGTCATTGAAGGTTGGCATGCAGGTACAGCAGGCGGTTAAGAAAGCAAATGGCATGTTGGCCTTCATAGCGAGGGGATTTGAATACAGGGGCAGGGAGGTGTTGCTACAGTTGTACAGGGCCTTGGTGAGGCCACACCTGGAGTATTGTGTACAGTTTTGGTCTCCTAACTTGAGGAAGGACATTCTTGCTATTGAGGGAGTGCAGCGAAGGTTCACCAGACTGATTCCCGGGATGGCGGGACTGACCTATCAAGAAAGATTGGATCAATTGGGCTTGTATTCACTGGAGTTCAGAAGAATGAGAGGGGACCTCATAGAAACGTTTAAAATTCTGACGGGTTTAGACAGGTTAGATGCAGAAAGAATGTTCCCAATGTTGGGGAAGTCCAGAACCAGGGGTCACAGTCTGAGGATAAGGGGTAAGCCATTTAGGACCGAGATGAGGAGAAACTTCTTCACCCAGAGAGTGGTGAACCTGTGGAATTCTCTACCACAGAAAGTAGTTGAGGCCAATTCACTAAATATATTCAAAAGGGAGTTAGATGAAGTCCTTACTACTCGGGGGATCAAGGGTTATGGCGAGAAAGCAGGAAGGGGGTACTGAAGTTTCATGTTCAGCCATGAACTCATTGAATGGCGGTGCAGGCTAGAAGGGCTGAATGGCCTGCTCCTGCACCTATTTTCTATGTTTCTATGTTTCTATGTTTCTATGTTTCTAATTTGCAGGACTTACCCTCTCCCTTGAGTGTAGGCCCAGCTTGTGCAATGGTGATTGCTTTTCTCCAGGCAAGACCCATCAAAGCAGCGACCCTCTCTTCCAAGGCTGTCAGTGGGTGCAGATTTGCCGGGCCTCCTCCTGCGAGTTCTTTCCCTTTTATTATGTGCCACCTTCCTCTGCAAAGATGAAAACCTAACTTTTTAAAGGGGATGTCTTTCTGCTGGGTGGGACATACAGATGGTCACATTTACAATTGCAATTCAATTGAATAAATTAAAATATTACTTATACTAACTACTTGACCAAGGTCCTGCCACTTCTTTTTACACTGGCCTCCAGATCTCATGGTGGTCACCACTGCACAGTAATTTTTTGCAACTTAGTTCCAGCGTTTCTTCATTTCTTTGGGTGGAACTTTTATGTGATCTCTGCTGGTGTCCAGCTCCTGCCATCTGTTCTCAATCACAGTAACTAGTGCCTCCACTTCTTCCTGTAAGAAATTCTTGGTCCTTGCACCGCTTTGCATCGTCTACTGCTGCAGCTGTAATTCTTTCCAATGCTCTCATACAGTACTTCTTCTCACACACAAAACTGACTCTTTAAAAATGGCCGATTGCCAACTCAGAGCTGTACTGCGCGTGCGCGTCCATTGGAACGACGTCAGAAACGTAACTTTTGTCCCCTGCGCATGCGCAGAAGGTGCGGCTTCGTTTTTCGGCGGAGACAGCAGGCTCCACCCCCTGAGGTGACTGAACATGCTGCGCGCCGCCAAATTCGAATTATAGATCGGGAAAATTTTGGCAAATTATTTCCGGCGCATTTCTGGCCTAGAAAAATGGCAATACGCCAGAAAAAGGGCTTGGGCAAAATTGAGCCCATAGAGTACATCGTTATTCAGTGTACAACATGTCAATCAGTAAGCAAGAAATCACCATCAGTACCATTACAGCCATTGAAGTGGACCTCCCAGGGTGTGGCAAAGGTTACATGTAGATTTTGCTGAGCTAGAAGGACAGCAATTGTTCATTGTGATTATTAGTCATTCGAAATGGGTAGAGGTGTTTTCAATGTGGAAAATAACAACGAGTAAAACAATTTGCGAAGAATATTTTCTTCATGTGGCCTACCAGAAGAAATTGTGTCTGATAATGTGCCGCAATTTTTTTCTGAAGAATTTGCACAGTTCACGAGCAGAAACGGTGTGAAACATACCAAAGCGTCACCATACCATCCTGTTTCAAATGGTGCAGCAGAGCGCACTGTACAAATAGTAAAACGTGCCCTCATCAAGCAAATGTTGGATCCAAATCTAAGGAAACGGCAGTTGTTGTTGGACCCCAAACTAGCAAATTTTCTAATGACTTATTATAATACTTCTCATACAACCACTGGTAGAACACCAGCAGAGTTGTTTCTCAAACAACAGCCACAAACCAGGTTCTCGTTGTTAAAGCCAACTAGGTAGAAAATAAACAATCAAGACAGAGAGTCATGATAGAGGTAGAGTAAGAGAGAGAAGTGTGAAATTGAATCAGAAGGTTAGAGTGAAGAACCATCATCATAAATGGTTAAAGTGGTTACCAGGAAGAGTAGTGAAAATATGTGGCCCTTGCACATATTTGGTCAAGATGTTTGATCATGGAAAGGTTAGGTTTGTTCATATTGATCATATTTTATGTACAGATGTGGAAGGAGTTAAAAGTTGGAATGATTCAATTATTTCTGATGAGTCAGATAGTCTTGTTATAAGTAGAGTACCAGTAGCAAATCCTACATCAGATGTACTAGAAACAAGTCCAAGGGAAAGTCAGAATTTAAGTCTGAGGCTGATTCAGGCAGACAAACAGTCTGAAGTTGTAGAGAGTTCAAATGTAGATCAAGGGTTGCCCTTGCAGAAAAACTCTCCTCAAGCTCAGCCTAGAATGAGTCTAAGTTTGACACCAAGTTTGGAAAGTTCTGTTCGAGAGTGAAGGTTTCCTCTTCGAAACAGAAAATCAGTGGTTAAGTTTGATTTGTAAATATGGAAAAATAAGTCCATATCTTTTGTTGTGTATAACCATAATCGACACCTTCCTTCCCCTTTAAGGAGTTTACACCTGAACACCAAAATTAGGTTGCAGCTTTGAAATCAGTCATGTTGCGTACTGTTTGAGTTTTATATGGGGGACTTACTATGGGTTGGGAGAATTACACAGGAGGTGTAATGTTAGGGGATGGAGGTGGGGTTGCCAATTTTTCCTTTTAGAGGGATTAGCTGAGATAAGTCGAAATGCCTTCTTCATCTGTATCCCTCATGTGGCCCACTATGATCGCAGGCCTTTGGTACATTCCGAGGTGCTGATGTGAAAAGGGAAATTAAATGACGGCGGCACTAACAGTGCAAGTAACACTGAGCAGCTGTGATCGATCAATGACCAGGAAACTCGGGCGCTGCTGCATTGAGGGGGTGAAAAAGCTAAAATACAAAATGAAAAACACTTTTAGCCATTTTACTTGCCAGTGCCAGGTGAAAGCCTCCAGGAGACGATTTCTTTTTCAAAGTCATGGAGCTGAGGAAAGATTGATCTAAAATTCCAAGGTGAAAGGAGTTACGCAACAAGAAACCGGAGTCAACTGCACTTACACTTCGAACAAAGAGAGTTCCCACTTCTTTTCCATATAAAAATTAACATGTTGCCATTTATTTTTAAGCCCCAGTAAAATCAACTGATTTGCAGCAACAGAAATTGCCTACTGGAGCTAGGTGTGTCATCTTGTGAACAAGCCAACTGGCTAACTGCACAGAGATGGAGTAATAAAATTCACTTAAGAACAAAATGATCGCATGCTGCAACAGAATAAAATAATTGAATGCAGCGTTTAAAAAGGCATTTATTTTATCTCCAATGTGAGCTTTATCACTCTCTCACACTCTCAGTTAGAAGTGATACACCTGGATCCAATTCCAGACACATGCCAGAACCATGTTTAACACAGCCAATTTAATACAGGAATCGGATCAGGTATAATGCAGATTGTACTCTCTCTGGTCACATGCACTCCCCAAACATGCCAACCTAGAAATTGAGCAAAAGCTGGCCAACAGTTTTAAAAGAACTGACTCGGCACAAACAAAACTCTGACAACTCAAAAAGAGCCAACAACTGAAATAAAGTCCTGAATATAGACCCGCAACCAGGGCCACTAGTTTGTATAAGTAAATTCAGCTTCTATTACATGGATTTTCAAGACTTTTATCAGTGTTTTGAGAATTGCATTTCACAATTCAATCTGTTTTTTCTATGAAACTAAAACTATGCCTATGACTCATGAAGACAAGGAGCTACACTGAAAGTGAGGTGAGACATAAGCTGTAAGCTTAGTCCATGTTTAAACCTTTTCCATCAGGTGTCTGTCGCTGCCACGCCAGTCACCCACTCCTCAAAAAACCCATCCTTGACCCCTCTGTCCTTTCAAATTACATGCCCATCTCCTCTCCAAAGTCCTTGAACGTGTTGACGCCTCCCAAGTCTGTATGCATCCTTCCCGCAATTCTCTCCAATCAGGTTTCTAGCCCTGCCACAGCACTGAAACGGCACTTATCAAATCGCAAATGACATTCTATGTGACTGTAACTGTGTCGCACCAACCCTCTTCATCCTTCTTGACCTGTTCACAGCCTTTGTCAAGGTTGACCACACTATCCTCCTCCAACGCCTCTCCTCCATTCTCTAGCTGGGTGGTACTGCCCTCTCCTGGTTCCAGTTGTAGCCAGAAAATCTCCTGCAATGCCTTCTCTTCCGCTCCCGCGCCATTACTTCTGGAGTCCCCCAAGAATCTATCTTTGGCCCCCTCCTAGTTCTTATCCGCATACTGCACCTTAGTGACATTATCGACAAACACAACATCAGATTCCATCTCTATGCTGACGACACCCAGTTCTACCTTACCACTGCTTGACCTCTTCACTGTCTCTGAATTGCCATGTTGCTTGTCCGACAGTCAAAATTGGATGAGCTGAAATTTCCTTCAATTAAATATTAGAAGGCCGAAGCCATTGGGGTTGAAATTTGGTCTCACCGGTTTTGAGGCAGTGACACCAGCTGAGTGCTGATTTTAATGCCAGGCAGTAGATGCCGCCGCGAACTGCAAATTTCAGTTTTTCCGCCAAAAGATGAGAGAGCAGCGCTAAAAGTGACGTTGCACAACGGAGCGGCATCTCAGGAGGCCGACTGAATTTGCTGACAAGTTACAAAAAAAATGGAAAAAAAAGTTTCCAACACTTTCCCTCACCCACACTTCCCCACTGGTCCCATTAATACCTAACTGCTAAAAAAAAAACATAACTACTTACCTTGATCCCTGGACGCTACCACCCAGGGATCCCCGATGTCCCACCACCTTTCACAGGCTGTACAGACGCCTGCCGGTAAAGCCACTGTCATGTATCTCACACTACTGTATATAACTGTATCTTACCATGACTGTAACTAGATATGACCTGTAACCACAAGCATACTTTACCACCAGGGGTGCACTTGCAGGAGACACTGCATACCTGTTCCACACAGGTATATAAAGGCAGGTCTCAGGCAAGTGTGACACTCGAGAGCTGTGAAATAAAGGTGCAGGTCCAGAGTGACCTTGACTTCAGCATGTGCCTCGTGTAAGTCTGTACTGCAGGGTCAGGACTTTACAGTGGCGACGAGTTACGGGATCACAGAATCCACAGAATGGCTACCAACGGCTCAGATGAGAAATACAATGCTGGAGACAATTGGGAGGACTTTATAGAAAGGCTCCAGCAAAGCTTTGTAACCAAAGACTGGTTGGGTGATGATAAGCAGATAAGAGAAGAGCCCATCTCTTGACCAGCTGTGGCTCAAAAACATACGCCTTAATGAAGGACCTGCTGGTACCCGAGAAACCAGCAAGCAAGTCATTTGAGGAGTTGTGCACACTGGTGAGAGACCATCTGAAGCCAGCGAGCAGCCTACACATGGCCAGGCACAGGTTCTACAACTGCAGACGCTGTGTGGGCCAGAGCATACCCGATTTTGTGGCGGAACTTCGGAGGCTGGCTAGTTTACGTGAGTTCTCCAATGAACTAAGGAGAGAAGTACTGAGAGACTTTTTTATTGAAGGAATAGGCCATGCAGGCATATTCTGAAAGCTTATAGAGACCAAGAACTTGACCCTAGAGGCAGCAGCACTGGTCGCACAGACATTCTTGGCAGGAGAAAAAGAAACGAGGTTGATCTATACTGCGGATATGACAACTAACGAAGCATCGGAACAAGGGGTTCACAGCGTGAAACAAGCTGCTACCCCCACACACAGACAAAGGCAGGGGAGCAGGCCTTCAACAGCAGGCAGTGGTGCCAGAAGCCATCAAGGGCCACATGAACGGCCGTTCACACCTCATGAACCCACAATGCGAGCAATCAACTACAGACTGAGAGAAGCTCAAGAGAGATCAGCCAGACGCAGCTCATCCTTCGGAAACAATGGAAGCGGTCTGTGCTGGAGATGTGGGGAAAGGCACTCAACAAGTGGGTGTCGATTTCAGCATGCTGTTTGGAGAAACTGCAACTATTTAGAGCATCTGGCTCGCATGTGCAGAAAAGCAGCAGCTCGGCTGGTATACGAATCAGAAAGGTCGGAAAGCGGACCAGAAGACGGTGGGGACAGTACCCGGGACACCGAGGTACAGCGGGTCAACATGATCAATGTCCACTGTTCTTACAACAAAACGCTTCCAATAATGATGAGGGTCCTACTCAACAGGATACCCGTCAACATGGAACTGGACACAGGAGCTAGTCAATCTCTCATGAGCGTCCAACAATTTGAACAGCTGTGGCCGCACAAAAGCAACAGACCAAAACTCACAAGGGTCGACACCAAACTAAGGACCTATACCAAAGAAATAATCCCAGTCCTTGACAGCGCCATGCTCTCAGTCACACACAAAGGGACGGTGAACCGACTTCCCCTGTGGATTGTCCCCAGAGATCTCCCAGCACTGTTGGGGAGAAGCTGGCTGGCAAAACTAAATTGGAAATGGGATGATGTTCACGCCATGTCGTCAGAGGAACGGACCTCCTGCTCAACAGTTCTAAGTCATTTTGAACATCTCTTTCAGCCAGGTGTGGGCACCTTCAAAGGGGCTAAAGTTAAAATCTACATCACACAGGATGCCAGACCGGTCCATCTCAAGGCCAGAGCTGTGCCTTATGTGATGAGGGAAAAGATTGAACACGAACTGGACCAGCTTCTGTGGGAAGGCATTATCTCATCCGTGGAATTTAGCGACTGGGCAGGTCCCATCGTCCCCGTCATGAAGCCTGATGGATCCGTACGAATCTGTGGGGATTACAAGTCTACCATAAACAGAGTCTCCCTACAGGACCAATACCCGCTGCCCAGAGCGGAGGACCTATTTGCCACATTGGCTGGAGGAAAACTTTTCTCAAAACTCGATCTCACATCTGCGTATATGACGCAAGAACTGACCGAAGAGTCTAAGCTACTCACCACCATCAACACACATCGAGGCCTTTTTATGTACAATCGATACCCATTCGGCATCAAGTCGGCAGCTGCTATATTCCAGCGCAACATGGAGAGTCTGCTCAAGTCCATCCCGGGGACGGTTGTGTTTCAAGATGACATACTCATCACGGGCAGGGACACCGACTCCCATCTCCGCAATTTGGAGGAAGTATTAAGTCGATTGGATCGGGTAGGCCTAAGAGTTAAGAAATCCAAGTGTCTGTTTCTCGCGCCCAGGTTGAATTTTTGGGCAGAAGGATTGCCGCAGCAGGTAATCAGGAAGGCGAATGGAATGTTGGCCTTCATTGCGAGAGGGATAGAGTACAAAAGCAGGGAGGTCCTGCTGCAACTGTACAGGGTATTGGTGAGGCCGCACCTGGAGTACTGCATGCAGTTTTGGTCACCTTACTTAAGGAAGGATATACTAGCTTTGGAGGGGGTACAGAGACGATTCACTAGGCTGATTCTAGAGATGAGGGGGTTACCTTATGATGATAGATTGAGTAGACTGGGTCTTTATTCGTTGGAGTGTAGTCATTGTTGTAATGTAGGAAACGCAGCAGCCAATTTCCGCAAAAGCAGGTTTCCACAAACAGCAATGTGATAATGACCAGATAATCTGTTTTATTATTATGTTGATTGAGGGATAAATATTGGCCAGGACACCTGGGATAACTCCCCTGCTCTTCTTCAAAACAGTGCCATGGGATCTTTTATATCCACTTGAGAGAGCAGACAGGGCCTCAGTTTAACGTCTCATCCGAAAGACGGCACCTCCGACAGTGCAGTGCTCCCTCAGTCGACAAGCTCCCCGCTGGAGTGGAACTAAACTACAGAACTAGTGGGAACCTGTTCAATCTTTGCCATCTCCAGGCCAGGACCAAGACCAACATCTCTCGTCGAGCTACAGTATGCAGATGACGCCTGCGTTTGCGCACATACAGAGGCTGAACTCCAGGACATAGTCGACATATTTACTGAGGCATAGGTCTTTTGCTAAACATCAGTAAGACAAAGGTCCTCCACCAGCCTGTCCTCGACGCACAGCACTGCCCCCCAGTCATCAAGATCCATGGTGCGGCCCTGGACAACGTAGACCACTTCCCTTATCTCAGGAGTCTCCTATCAACAAGAGCAAGCATTGATGACGAGATCCAACACCGCCTCCAGTGTGCCAGTGCAGTCTTCAGCCACCTGAGGAAAAGAGTGTTTGAAGACCAGGCCCTCAAAACTGCCACCAAGCTCATGGTCTACAGGGCTGTAGTAATACCTGCCCTCCTGTATGGCTCAGAAACATGGACCATGTACAGTAGACACCTCAAGTCGCTGGAGAAATACCACCAACGATGTCTGCGCAAGATCCTACAAATCCCCTGGGAGGACAGACGCACCAACATTAGCGTCCAGGCCAACATCCTCAGTATTGAAGCACTGACCACTTTTAATAAGAACATAAGAACCTAAGTAATAGGAGCAGGAGTAGGCCATACGCCCCCTCGAGCCTGTTCCGCCATTTAATACTGTTCTGTATGCTAACTGGGTTTTACCTGCCACCAGAGGGCGCAACTGTCGGAGTCCTAATGGTCACTGGCAGACACGTGTAAGCCATGTATATAATGTTGGCAGCCATGTTGAATCCTCACTTTGAGAATAAATAAACTGGAGTAAGGTCATGCCTGAATTAGCTCACCGTACTTAGCCTCGTGGAGTTATTCGATACTTAACAAATACGATTATGGCTGATCCGATCATGGATTCAGGTCCACTTCCCTGCCCCCTTGTCGATCGTCTTGGTACAAATGCCGGTGTGGGTTGGCTCTCCATAACCGCTTATTCCCTTATCGTTTAAGAAACTGCCTGTTATGCTCATAAAAAAGTGATATAACTGAGTACTGTATGCAATGAGTAAGTGTGACCTTAGCTCCTTTAATTAAACTCCAGAGTGTTGGTACAGCATGGGAGGCCTGCTTATATACAGTGCTCCAAAGGGATGCTGGGATCCCTTGGGACTTCCAACAGGTAGGCCCTCTGGTGGTGGTGTGATACAGGTTGCCAAGGGTTACATACATAACATCACTCCCTCCCAGAGTCAATAGTACACTTATTTACAGGGTGAGATGATTTGGGGCTTTTCGCTCCCTTGTCTGGTTCTTCACTGGGCTGCTTGGCAGCTGGCCTTGCTGGGCTGCCGGGGATGGTGAGTTCAGCTTCGTGGTCAACCGTGCTGTCGGTTGCCACTTGTGTGTGTGTTAGAGGGTCGAAGTTGGTGGTGTCCTCTTCGGGTTGCTTGTGGCTGTTTGTGAATCGCAATTTGGTTGGTCCAAATGCTTTCTGCATGTTAGTCCATTGGCCAGTTTGACCTGAAACACCCTACTCCCTTCTTTGGCTATGACTGTGCCAGCAAGCCATTTGGGACCATGTCCATAGTTGAGTACAAATACAGGGTGATTGACTTCAATATCGCGTGACAAGTTTGCGTGATCGTGGTATATGCTTTGTTGATGCTGTCTGCCTTCGATATGATCATGGAGATCAGGGTGGACAAGAGACAGCCTTGTTTTGAGCGCCTTTTTCATGAGCAGCTCGGCTGGGGGAACGAGTGGGGTCTGGTGCGGTAGCTGAGCAGGACTTGGGACAGGCGGATCCGCAGGGAGCCTTCCGACACACGTTTCAAGCTTTGCTTGATGGTTTGGACTGCCCGTTCTGCCTGGCTGTTGGATGCGGGCTTGAACGGGGCAGATGTGACGTGCTTGATCCCATTGCAGGTCATGAATTCCTTGAATTCCACGGCCCATTGTCGCTGCCAAGGACATCAGGCAGGCCGTGTGTGGCAAACATGGCTCATAGGCTTTCGATGGTGGCAGTGGACGTCCTTACAGACATTATTACACATTCAATCCATTTTGAACAACCAAGAACATTTTGCCTAGGAATGGGCCCGCAAAGTCAATGTGGATCCTACACCACGGTTTGGAGGGGCATGACCACAAACTTAGCGGTGCTTCTCTGGGTGCATTGCTCAGCTGAGAGCAAGTGTTGTACTAACGCATGCATGACTCTAAGTCTGAGTCGATGCCGGGCCACCACACATGGGATCTGGCTATGGCTTTCATCATTACTGTGCCTGGGTGGGTATTGTGTAGGTCGAGTATGAATGTTTCCCTGCCTTTCTTAGGCAAAACCACGCGATTACTCCACAAAAGACAGTCCGCCTATATGGACATTTCGTCTTTGCGCCGCTGGAACGGCTTGATCTCTTCATGCATCTCCGCTGGGCGCTGGACCAGCTTCCATGGAGGACACAGTTTTTTTACCAGGGACAGTAAAGGATCCTGGCTGGTCCAGGTCGTAATCTGACAGGCCGTAATGGGTGACTTTTCGTTTTCAAATGCATCCATCACCAAGAGCAAGTCTGCAGGCTGTGCCGTTTCCACACCGGTGGTGGGCAATGGTAACCGACTGAGAGCATCAGCACAGTTCTCTGTGCCTGGTCTGTGGCAAATTACATAGTTGTAAGCTTACAGCGTGAGCGCCCATCTTTGAATGCGGGCAGAGACATTGGTGTTAATCGCTTTGCTCTCTGAGAATAGCGGTATGAGCGGCTTATGGTCAGTTTCTAGCTCAAACTTGAGACCAAACAGATACGGGTGCATTTTTTTCACCCCGTAAATGCACGCCAGAGCTTCTTTTTCAATCATGCTGTAAGCCCTTTTGGCCTTGGACAAACTCCTGGACGCATAGGCGACCGGTTGCAATGTTCCAGATTCGTTAGCCTGTTGTTTACATGGGTTATACAGAACCAGCAGTTTGTTGGAACATTGCAGATTTCTGGCTTTCTCAAAAGCAGCCTCGTGATTTCCCCCATACTTGTGTAGTAGCACATGTAGAGGTTCTAGCAAGGTGCTAAACCCGGGTGGGAAATTACCAAAATAGTTGAGGAGTCCCAGGAACAACCGTTACGTTCTGAGGTCTCGGTGAGTTCTTGATGACCTCCGTCTTGGTGTCGGTGGGTCTGATGCCATCTGCTGCACTTCTGCCTCCTAAGAACTCGACCTCTAATTTCAACCTGAGTCCCACGCGATCTAGCCAACTTAGAACCTCTTCCAGGTTCTGCAAGTGTTCGACGGTGTCCCGACCTGTGACCAGTATGTCATACTGGAAGACCATGGTGCGCGGAACCGACTTTAGCAGGCTCTCCATGTTCTGTTGGAAAACTGCCACAGCCTATCGAATCCCAAACAGGCATCTATTGTAGATGAACGGATCTTTGTGTGTGTTGATGCAGGTGAGGCCTTTCGAAGATTCCTCCAGCTCCTGCATCATGTAGGCCAAGGTCAGGTCCAACTTGGTGAATGTCGTTCCTCCAGCCAGGGTCGCAAATAGGTCGTCTGCCTTGGGTAGCGGGTACTGGTCCTGTAGCCAAAAACGATTAATCGTTACTTTATAATCCCCACAGATTCTAACCGTGCTGTCGCCTTTGAGAACTGGAACAATCGGACTGGCCCACTAGTTGAACTCCACCGGCGCGATGATGCCTTCTCGCTGCAGCCTGTCCAGCTCAATTTCTCTCGCATCATATATGGCACCGCCCGTGGTGGATGGGCCATGTACCGGGAACCAAGTGGATCTGCATCTTCGTACCCGAGAAACTGCCAATGCCTGGCTCAAACAACGATGGGAATCTGCTCAGAGTGCTCGATGGAAGTTCGTGTACTGCTCCATCATAGGTGACTTTTACTTCTGCGCTACCAATTATAGGGATCAGCTCTTTGGTGTAAATCCTTAGCTTGGTGTGAATGCGGTTAAGCTTGGGCCTGTGTGGCTTGTTGCACCACAGCTTGTCGAAGGCCTTTTTGCTCATAAAAGACTGACTCGCACCTGTGTCCAGTTCCATAGATACTGGAATTCCGTTCACTTCAACTTTTAACATGATCGGTGGACATTTCGTGGTGAAGGTGTGTACCCCATACACTTCTGCCTCCTCGGTTCGAGTCTCTAGTTCAGCCTGGATCGATCTTCATCTGCAACCTGGTGGTTTGCAGGGTTTGCAGCTTGTCTGCACATTCGCTGGAGGTGTCCCATTGTTCCACAGCCTTTGCACGTCTAGTGTTTGAAGTGGCATTGAAGGGCTCGATGATCACCTCCACAGCGCCAACAAGGTGTTAACTGTCTCGCATTAACGATTGACGGTGGACTCTGGGTCATCTGAGGTTGTGCAGCTGCCGGCGTGTACATTCTGCCATGTGCATTCCTGCTTGAAAACGACGTTACTTTGTGTACAGTACTAGCCGAAACTTCTTTATGCTGCGAAATCTGTTTGGTGTTATCGCTGGTGGACATAAATGCCTGGGCTATCGTTATGGCTTTCCTCAGATTCAGTGTTTCAACAGTCAATAGTTTGCAAAGGATATCCTCATGGCCAATGCCAAGCAAAAGAAAGTCTCTTAGCATTTGCTCAAGGAATCCATCAAATTCGCAATGTCCTGCAAGGCGCCTTAGTTCGGCGATGTAGCTCGCCACTTCCTGGCCTTCTGAACCGTTGACACGTGTAGAACCAATAACTTGCCATCAAAACGCTTTCCTTCGGATATAGGTGCTCCCAGTCCAGCGTACACAGTTCTTCATAGGATTTGGTTGTTGGTTTCACCGGAGCTAGAAGATTCTTCATGAGGCCATAGGTTGTTACCCTGCAGACAGTAAGGAGGATCGCCCTTCGTTTGGCAACATTCCCGTCCCCTTCCAGCTCGTTGGCCACGAAGTATTGGTCGAGTCGCTCCACATCGGCCTCTCAATCGTCCCCTTCGGAGAATTTCTCCAGGATACCAACAGTTCTTTGCATTTTCACGTGGTTGTTTGTTATCTCATCGCCAATTGTTATGCTCATAATAAAGTGATACAACTGAGTACTGTATGCAATGAGTAAGTGTGACCTTAGCTCCTTTAATTAAACTCCAGAGTGTTGGTATAGCATGGGAGGCCTGCTTCTATGCAATGCTCCCAAGGGATGCTGGGATCCCTTGGGACTCCAACAGGTAGGCCCTCTGGTGGTGGTGTGATACAGGTTGCCAAGGGTTACATACATAACACTGCCTATTTCTGTCTTAAATTTATTCAATGTCCCAGCTTCCACAGCTCTCTGAGGCAGCGAATTCCACAGATCCACAACCCTCTGAGAAAAGAAATTTCTCCTCATCTCAGTTTTAAATGGGCGGCCCCTTATTCTAAGATTATGCCCTCGAGTTCTAGGCTCCCGTATCAGTGGAAACATCCTCTCTGCTTCCACCTTGTCAAGCCCTCTCATAATCTTATACATTTCGATAAGATTACCTCTCATTCTTCTGAATTCCAATGAGTAGAGGCCCAAACTACTCAATCTTTCCTCATAAGTCAACCCCCTTATCTCCGGAATCAACCTTGTGAACCTTCTCTGAACTGCCTCCAAAGCAAATAAATCCTTTTGTAAATATGGAAACCAAAACTGAACGCAGTATTCCAGGTGTGGCCTCACCAATACCCTGTACAACTGTAGCAAGACTTCCCTGCTTTTATACCCTATCTCCTTTGCAATAAAGGCCAAGATTCCATTGGCCACCCCAATCAATTGTTGTACCTGCATACTAACCTTTTGTGTTTCATGCACAAGTACCCCCAGGTGCTGCTGTACTGCAGCACTTTGCAATTTTTCTCCATTTAAATAATAACTTGCTCTTTGATTTTTTTCTGCCAGAGTGCATGACCTCACGCGTTCCAACATTATACTCTATCTGCCAAAAAGTTTTGCCCACTCACTTAGCCTGTCTATGTCCTTTTGCAGATTTTTTGTGTCCTCCTCACACATTGCTTTCCCTCCCATCTTTGTATCGTCAGCAAACTTGGCTACGCTACACTTGGTCCCTTCCTCCAAGTCATTACTATAGATTGTAAATAGTTGGGGTCCCAGCACTGATCCCTGATTACTGATTGCCAACCCAAGAATGAACCATTTATGCCGACTCTCTGTTTGCTGTTTATTAGCCAATCCTCTATCCATGCTAATATATTACCCCCAACCCTATGAACTTTTATCTTGTGCAGTAACCTTTTATGTGGCACCTTGTCAAATGCCTTCTGGAAGTCCAAATACACCACATCCACTGGTTCCCCTTTATCCATCCTGTTCGTTACATCCTCAAAGAATTCTGGCAAATTTGTCAAACATGACTTCCCCTTCATAAATCCATGCTGACTTTGCCTGACCGAATTTTGCTTTTCCAAATGTCCTGCTACTGCTTGACCAGCTCCGCTCGACAGGCCACATTGTTCGCATGCCAGACACGAGACTCCCAAAGCAAGCGCTCTACTCGGAACTCCTTCACGGCAAATGAACCAAAGGAGGGCAGCGGAAACATTACAAGGACACCCTCAAAGCCTCCTTGATAAAATACAATATCCCCACTGACACCTGAGAGTCCCTGGCCAAAGACCGCCCTAAGTGGAGGAAGTACATCCGGGAGGGCGTTGAGCACCTCCAGAGCATGCAGAAATCAAGCACAGGCTGCGGAAAGAGCATGCGGCAAACCAGTCCCACCCAACCCTTCCCTCAACGACTATTTGTCCCACCTGTGACAAAGACTGTGTTTCTCATATTGGATTGTTCAGCCACCAAAGAAGCAAGTCTTCCTTGATTCCGAGGGACTGCCTATGATGATGATGACTGAAGTATCAGCCTAGATTTTTTTGTGCTCAAGTCCCTGGAGTGGGTCTTGAACCCACAGCCTTCTGACTCAGAGGTGAGAGTGCTTCCCACTGAGTCACATCTGACACTCGATTTCCTCAATTTCCATCCAGCCACCATTGGTTGCCGTGCCTTCAGCTGCCTTGGACATAAGCTCTGGAATTCCCTTTCTAAACTTCTCTGCCTCTTCACCTCTCTCTCTTCCTTTAAGATGCTCCTTAAAATCTACCTCTTTGACTAAGTTTTTGATCACCCATCATAATAGGGGAAATGCTAGAATCTATTATTAAGGATGTGACAACAGGGCACTTATAAAATAATAATAGGATTGGGCAGAGTCAACATGGATTATGAAAGGGAAATCACGTTTGACAAATCTATTAAGAGTTTTTGAGGTTGTAACTAGCAGAATAGATAAGGGGTGATCAGTGGATGTGGTGTATTTGGATTCTCAGAAGGCATTCGATAAGGTGCCACATAAATGGTTATTAAACAAAATTAGGGCTCATGGGATTGGGGGTAATATGCTAGCATGAATTGGTGATTGGTTAACGGACAGAAAACAGAGAGCAAGAATAAATGGGTCATTTTCGGATTTGCAGGCTGTAACTAGTGGTGTACCACAAGGATCAGTGCTTGGGCCTCAGCTATTCACAATCTATATCAATGATTTGGATGAGGGAACCAAATGTAATATATTTGATGATGACCCAAAGCTAGGTGGGAATGTAAGTTGTGAGGAGGAGGCAAAGAGACTTCAAGGGGATATAGACAGACTAAATGAGTGGGCAAGAACATGGCAAATGGAATATAATATGAAGAAATGTGAAGTTATCTACTTTGGTGGAAAAAAATAGAAAAACAGAGTATTTTTTAAATGGTGAGAGATTGGGAAATGTTGGTGTTCAGAGGAACCTGGGTATCCTTGTACATGAATCACTGAAAGTTAACATGCAGGTACAGCAAGCAATTAAGAAAGCAAATGGTATGTTGGCCTTTATTACAAGAGTATTTGTTTATAAGAGTAAAGATGTCTTACTGCAATTATATAGGGCCCTGGTGAGACCGTACCTGGAGTATTGTGTACAGTTTTGGTCTCCTTACCTAAGGAAGGATATACTTGCCATTGAGGGAGTGCAACGAAGGTTCACCAGACTGATTCCTGAGATGGCGGGATTGTCCTATGAGGAGAGATTGAGTAGACTAGGCCTATATTTTCTAGAGTTTAGAAGAATGAGTAGTGATCTAATTGAAACATACAAAATTCTTACAGGACTTGACAGGGTAAATACAGGGAGGATGTTTTCCTTGGCTAGAACCAGGGGTCACAGTCTCGGAATAAGGGTTTGGCCATTTAGGACCGAGAAGAGGAGAAATTTCTTCACTCAGAGAGTGGTGAATCTTTGGAATTGTCTACCCCAGAGAGCTGTAAATGCTCGGTTGTTGAGTATATTCAAGACAGAGATCGATAGATTTTTGAATATTAAGGGAATCAAGGGATATGGGGATAGTGCAGGACAATGGAGTTGAGGTAGAAGATCAGCCATAATCTTATTGAATGGCGGAGCAGGCTCGAGGGGCCAAATGGCCTACTCCTGCTCCTAATTCTTATTTTCTTATATTTCTTTATCTGACTCGGTGTCAAATATTGTCTGATAATGCTCCAGTGGAGCGCCTTGGGACACTTTGTTTTATAAATGCACGTTATTGTTGGTTCTCAGTTATATCACTCTGGTGGAAGATTTCCTCTGTGCAGTAGGTTTAGTGAAATTTTAAAGAGATTTGTAAAAAAAAATAAGATTTAAGATTTTGCTACATCCAGAGTATAGTCACTCCCTGTTAACATTATGGGATAAATGTTAATGTGTAGTATTTCCAAAGCAGAGCTTCAATTGATGGGAATTTGCGTGCAGAGGTCACGTAACCAACACATGGCCCACATGGATTCACTCTGGAATGCAGAATTAAAATTATATTGATGGAGTTGGCTTGGTGGAGTAATGGGTTTGGCACAACGTTCACCAGGCTGATGTGATCAAGTTTCCTCTGTTTCTCTTGTAAATTCAATGCTGTCTATATTTAAGTAAAATTTACAGTGAGAAACAGTTTCTGCGCACATTAAACACAAGCTCAAACTCCAATCAGGTTTCTGCCCCGCCACAGCACTGAAATGGCCCTTATCATAGTCACAAATGACATCCTATGGGTCTATGACCATGGTGCATTATCCCTCCTCATCCTTCTCGACCTGTTTGCAGCCTTTGATGTGGTTGACTACACCATCCTCCTGCAACGCCTCTCCTCCAGTGTCCAGCTGGGTGGGACGGCTCTCGCCTGGTTCCATTCTTATCTATCCAGTCACAGTCAGAGAATCTCCTGCAATGGCTTCTCTTCCCGACCTCACACATTTACCTCTGGAGTGTCAAAAGGATCTATCTGTTGCCCCCTCCTATTTATGTTGCCCCTCATGAACAGGATCCGAAGATCAGAGTGGTAGTGGAGCGGAGAATTAAGGTGACAGGCGATCGGAAGCTCATGGTCACACTTACGGACTGAACGGGGATGTTCTGAAAAGCAGTTACCCAATCTGCGTTTGGTCTCCCCAATGTAGAGGAGACCACATTGTGAGCAACGAATACAGTATACTAAATTGAAAGAAGTGCAACTAAATCGCTGTTTCACTGAGCTTCCGGTCGCCTGTCACTTTAATTATCCGCTCCACTCCCACTCTAACCTCTCTGACCTTGGCCTCCTACACTGTTCCAATGAAGCTCAATGCAAGCTCGAGGAACAGCATCTAATTTTTCGTTTAGGCACGTTACAGCCTCTGGACTCAACAATTTCAGAAGGTAACCTCTGCCCATATTTTTTTCCCTTTTTTTTTACACCCCTCTTTTTTTCTCTTTCCCATGGCAATGATTCCACCATTCACACCCCATCGAGACTCATCTTTTGTTTCTTAACTTGTTCCATTACCATCTCATTTTTGCTCATCATCCATTTTGTCTCTTAGTCTCTTCTGCCTTCCACCCTGAGCTAAGCTTCCAAACTCATATCCTCTCCAAAGGCCACCTACTTCTACCACCATAACATTGCCCATCTCTGCCCTTGCCTCAGCCCATCTGCTGCTGAAACCTTCATTCCTGCTTTTGTTACCTCTAGACTTGACTATTCCAACACATCCTGGCCGGTCTCCCACCTTCCACCCTCGATAAATTTAAGGTCATTCAAAATGTTGCTGCCCATGTCCTAACTCACAACAACTCCTGTTTATCCATCACCCCTGTGCTCACGGACCTACATTGGCTCCCAGTCCAGAAATGCCTCAGTTTCAAAATTCTCATCCTCATGTTCAAATCCCTCCATGTCCTTGCCCCTCCCTATCTCTGCAACCTTCTCACACTGCACAGTGGGGAGGGAGATGTTTGGGAGGATCAGACCTGCACAGTCCTATAAATAATGAAGTAAAGCTTATCATTTACTGCAATCAGCCATACACTTTTTCTTCTAGTCTCAGCACTGGGATCAGCCTTAGCTTGGCAAGAAGGGAAAAGGCAACTTAGAATTAAATTGTTTCTATTCTGAGGAGGTCCTTTGCATGTCAGAAGGCAATTTAATTGGTCCCTCTTGTTGTTGCTTTGACCTCTCTCACCCAGCCTGTACCTCTATTCTGGGACTGGGTTTCATAAATATAACAATGGGTCAGGTTGTCATCAAATGTGTAGCTGCCTGCTTTCAATTTCTATAAATGCCTCCAGGTTGCATCCCATGGCTTCTGTCCCTCTCCCCTGCTGAGACCTATTCAAGTAGCTTAGAGCAGTGTTTTAATGAGGGAGAACGAACAAATAATCTCCATTAAAGGCAAGTTAAAAAAATTATTTAAACCAGTCGTTAGCCATGTTCTGCTTACAGGGCAGTTTTTTTTATTTGGAGCTGAATTGCTTGATTTGGAATGGATCAGTAACTATTTTGGCAAGACCTTGTAAATAAAAGTTAATTGAAAATAAGTTGGGTACACAGGAATGTACAGGACAGGAAAAGACCGTGAAGTCTATCCAGCCAGAATCAAAAACGAATATTTCCTCAAATATTGATCCACCCCTCCCGTATATATTTCACACTGCCTGCCTATATTATCTCCATGGGCAGTTCATGCTACAAATTCGCCACCGTCTGCATAAAGTAGTTAAGTTTTAATTGTCCATACATCTTCCCTCTGCTAAGCACAGTGCAATGCAACTCCTAGCAAGTCCCCAGTACAACTTACACCACAGTGCAACCCCTGGTCAATGCTAGATACAACCTACATTACAGTACAATCCCTATCTTACACATAATATCACTTGGTCTACAATGCAACCTCCTTACCAACACACAGTACAATCTTCTGTACAGTACAATCCCTAGCAAACATTTAGTGCAACCTTCGGCACAATACAACCCAAAATTCCAATGATAAAATATTCACATTTACCTGTTATGTTTCCCAATAACTTCTGTAGGTGGCGCTCTAACAGGTTAATCTGATCAATGAACTGTAACATAGGAACAAGAGTAGGCTATTCTGTTCTCAAGCCTGTTCCGTCATTCAATTAGATCATGGTTGATCTGTTTCTTAACTTCATCTACCCGCCTTGGCTCTGTGACCCTTTATAGATAAAGAGAAACTATTTCTGCTGGTTGGAAGTCTAGGACTGGGGGGCATAGTCTAAATATTAAAGCCAGGCCTTTCAGAAGTGAAGTTAGGAAAATACTTTTACATGCAAAGGGTGATATAAGTTTGGAACTCTCTTCTGCAAACAGCAACTGCTGCTACGTCAAGTGTTCATTTTAAATATGAGATTGATAGATTTTTGTTAACCAAAGGTATTAAGGGATGTGGGGCAAAGGGATATGGAGTTAGGTCGCCGATCAACCATAATCTCATTTAATGGTGGAACAGGCTCTAGATGCTAAATGGTCTACTCCTGTTCTTATGTTCCCATGGGCTCTCTAAAGCCTCAGTTCGCGGCAAGAGGAAGCGTTAATGCGAGCGTTAGAACTTAGCGACAGGGCGTGCAGCTTTTAGCGCCCCAACAGAAAATTCATTAGAGGCTCACCGGGGACACAAACCATTAGCGCCTGGCTGCTGACAATCACTCTGATCATGATGTATTCCTGGTGCAACGTGCACGCTTGCGCCCCGGTCTCTAAATTTGGTGCATGCACCTCACCTGGATTAACGCCGCAACAGAGGCGCGACCAAATTTCTCTCCCTATGCTCCTAATACTCTTGCCTAACAAAAATCTATCAATCTCAGTTTTGAAATTTTCAATTGACCTAGCCTCAACAGCTTTTTAGGGGAGTTCCAAATTTCCACTACCCTTTGTGTGAAGAAGCACTTTCTGTCTTCACCCCAGAATGATCTAGCTCTAATTTTAAGGTTATATCTCCTTATTCTGGACTCTTCCACCAGAGGAAATAGTTTCTCTCCATCTACTCTATCAACTCGGCTTAAACACGTCAATTAGGTCACTCCTTAATTTTCTATAGTCAAGGGAATACAAGCCTAGTCTATGCAACCTGTCCTCATAATTTAACCCTTTTAGCTCCAGTATCATTCTGGTTAATCTACGCTGCACTCCCTCTAAGGCCAAGATATCCTTCCTGTAGTGCGATGCCCAGAACTGAATGCAGTACTCCAGATGGAGTCTAACCAGAGCTCTATACAGCTGTAACATAACTGCCACCAACTCCATATCCCTTTGCCCCATATCCCTTAATACCTTTGGTTAACAAAAATCTATCAATCTCATATTTAAAATTAACAGCGGCAGTTGGTGAGAGGCAGGAGCAGCGTCGGAGCGGCCTATAAAGACCCAGCGGGTGTTCCACAGACAGCGGCAGTTGGTGAGAGGCGGGAGCAGCGGCCTATAAAGGCCCAGCGGGTGTTTCACAGACAGCGGCAGTTGGTGAGAGGCGGGAGCAGCGTCGGAGCGGCCTATAAAGGCCCAGCGGGTGTTCCACAGGCAGCGGCAGTTGGTGAGAGGCGGGAGCAGCGTTGGAGCGGCCTATAAAGGCCCAGCGGGTGTTTCACAGGCAGCGGCAGTTGGTGAGAGGCGGGAGCAGCGTTGGAGCGGCCTATAAAAGGCCCAGCGGGTGTTCCACAGGCAGCGGCAGTTGGTGAGAGGCGGGAGCAGCGGCCTATAAAGGCCCAGTGGGTGTTCCACAGGCAGCGGCAGTTGGTGAGAGGCGGGAGTAGCGGCCTATAAAGGCCCAGCGGGTGTTCCACAGGCAGCGGCAGTTGGTGAGAGGCGGGAGCAGCGGCCTATACAGGCCCAGTGGGTGTTCCACAGGCAGCGGCAGTTGATGAGAGGCAGGAGCAGCGGCCTATAAAGGCCCAGCGGGTGTTCCACAGGCAGCGGCAGTTGGT
Organism: Pristiophorus japonicus; assembly: GCF_044704955.1. Lineage (NCBI taxonomy): Eukaryota > Metazoa > Chordata > Chondrichthyes > Pristiophoridae > Pristiophorus > Pristiophorus japonicus. The sequence continues at coordinate 119,430,056 of NC_091980.1, forward strand.
GAGAGGCGGGAGTAGCGGCCTATAAAGGCCCAGCAGGTGTTCCACAGGCAGCAGCAGTTGGTGAGAGGCGGGAGTAGCGGCCTATAAAGGCCCAGCGGGTGTTCCACAGGCAGCGGCAGTTGGTGAGAGGCGGGAGTAGCGGCCTATAAAGGCGTACTTGTGCAGCTACAGTGGGGAGAGAAGGCAAAAAAGAAGTAGAAAGGAATCAAAAGATGACGTCACAGCCAAGGGGGTAAGTAATTGGCTGGTGATTGGTGAGTAGCTTTTCTTTTTATTTTTTATATCAGTAAGTACACCGTAACATTGTTGTTACCAATTTAAGTGTATCTAAAGTTTAAGGCATGGCAGGAGAACTTGGTCACGTGTTATGCTCCTGCTGTACCATGTGGGAACTCAGGGACACTTCCGCTGTCCCTGACGACTACGTGTGTGAGAAGTGTATCCGCCTCCATCTCCTGACGGACCGCGTTGCGGAATTGGAGCTGAGGGTGGATTCACTCTGGAGCATCCACGATGCTGAGAATGACATAAGTGGCACGTGTAGTGAGTTGGTCTTACCGCATAGAAACATAGACATAGAAACATAGAAAATAGGTGCAGGAGTAGGCCATTCGGCCCTTCTAGCCTGCACCGCCATTCAATGAGTTCATGGCTGAACATGCAATTTCAGTACCCCATTCCTGCTTTCTCACCATACCCCTTGATTCCCCTAGTAGTAAGGACTTCATCTAACTCCTTTTTGAATATATTTAGTGAATTGGCCTCAACAACTTTCTGTGGTAGAGAATTCCACAGGTTCACCACTCTCTGGGTGAAGAAATTCCTCCTCATCTTGGTCCTAAATGGCTTCCCCCTTATCCTTAGACTGTGTCCCCTGGTTCTGGACTTCCCCAACATTGGGAACATTCTTCCTGCATCAGAATTTTACCCACTACCGATGTCAGGCTGACCGGTCTGTAATTCCCTGTTTTCTCTCTCCCTCCTTTTTTAAAAAGTGGGGTTACATTGGCTACCCTCCACTCCATAGGAACTGATCCAGAGTCAATGGAATGTTGGAAAATGACTGTCAATGCATCCACTATTTCCAAGGCCACCTCCTTAGGATCCACAGCCAGCTAGGGAATGGAAGACCAGCAGGAAGAGTAGTACAAAGAAGGTAGTGCAGGGGTCCCATCTGGTCATCCCCCTGCAAAACAGATACACTGCTTTGAGTGCTGTTGAGGGAGATGACTCATCAGGGGAGAGCAGCAGCAGCCAAGCTCATGGCACCGTGGCTGGCTCTGTTGTACAGGAGGGCAGGAAAAAGAGTGGGAGAGCGATGGTGATAGGGGATTCAATCATAAGGGGAATAGATAGGCCTTTCTGCGGCCGCAACCGAGACTCCAGAATGGTATGTTGCTTCCGTGGTGAAAGGGTCAAGGATGTCTCCAAGCGAGTGCAGGTCATTCTAAAAAGGGAGGGAGAACAGCCAGTTGTCGTGGTGCACATTGGTACCAACGACATAGGTAAAAAAAGGGATGAGGTCCTACGATACGAATTTAAGGAGCTAGGAGCTAAATTAAAAAGTAGAACCTCAAAAGCAGTAATCTCGGGATTGCTACCAGTGCCATGTGCTAGTCAGAGTAGGAATCGCAGAATAGCACAGATGAATACGTGGCTTGAGCAGTGGTGCAGCAGGGAGGGATTCAAATTTGTGGGGCATTGGATCCAGTTCTGGGGGAGGTGGGACCAGTACAAACTGGACGGTCTGCACTTGGGCAGGACCGGAACCAATGTCCTAGGGGGAGTGTTTGCTAGTGCTGTTGGGGAGGAGTTAAACTAATATGGCAGGGGGATGGGAACCAATACAGGGAGACAGAGGGAAACAAAAAGGAGACAAAAACAAAAGACAGAAAAGAGATGAGTAAAAGTGGAGGGCAGAGAAACCAAAGGCAAGAAACAAAAAGGGCCACTGAATATAAAAGGGCTGCAGGAGGGGTCAAAACTAAAAATCATGGTTTAAAAACTAGGATGAAAACACTCTACCTAAATGCACGCAGCATTCGAAATAAAGTAAATGAGTTGACGGCACAAATCATTACAAATGGGTATGATTTGGTGGCCATTACAGAAACATGGTTGCAGGGTGGCCAAGACTGGGAATTAAACATAGAGGGGTATCTGACGATTTAGAAAGATAGGCAAGAAGGGAAAGGAGGTGGGGTAGCTCTGTTAATAAAAGATGATATCAGGGCAGTTGTGAGGGATGATATTGGCTCCAATGAACAAAATGTTGAATCATTGTGGGTGGAGATTAGAGATAGTAAGGGGAAAAAGTCACTGGTCGGCGTAGTTTATAGGCCCCCAAATAATAATTTCACGGTGGGGCGGGCAATAATCAAGGGAATAATGGAGGCATGTGAAAAAGGAATGGCAGTAGTCATGGGGGATTTTAACCTATCGATTGGTCAAATCAAATCGCACGGGGTAGCCTGGAGGAGGAATTCATAGAATGCATACGGGATTGTTTCTTAGAACAGTATGTAACAGAACCTACAAGGGAGCAAGCCATCTTAGATCTGGTCCTGTGTAATGAGACAGGAAAAATAAACGATCTGCTGGTAAAAGATCCTCTCGGAATGAGTGATCACAGTATGGTTGAATTTGTAATACAGATTGAAGATGAGGAAATTGTGTCAGAAACGAGCGTACTATGCTTAAACAAAGGGGACTACAGTGGGATGAGGGCAGAGTTGGCTAAAGTAGACTGGAAACAAGGACTAAACGGTGGCACAATTGAGGAACAGTGGAGGACTTTTAAGGAGCTCTTTCATAATGCGCAACAAAAATATATTCCAGTGAAAAAGAAGGGCGGCAAGAGAAGGGATAACCAGCCGTGGATAACCAAGGAAATAAAGGAAAGTATCAAATCAAAGACCAATGCGTATAAGGTAGCCAAGGTTAGTGGGAAACTAGAGGATTGGGAAAATTTTAAGCAACAGCAAAGAATGACTAAAAAAGCAATAAAGAAAGGGAAGATAGATTACGAAGGTAAACTTGCGCAAAACATAAAAACAGATAGTAAAAGCTTTTACAGATATATAAAACGGAAAAGAGTGACTAAAGTAAATGTTGGTCCCTTAGAAGATGAAAAGGGGGATTTAATAATGGGAAATGTGGAAATGGCTGAGACCTTAAACAATTATTTTGCTTCCGTCTTCACAGTGGAAGACACAAAAACCATGCCAAAATTTGCAGGCCACAGGAATGTGGGAAGGGAGGACCTTGAGACAATCACTATCACTAGGGGGGTAGTGCTGGACAGGCTAATGGGACTGAAGGTAGACAAGTCCCCTGGTCCTGATGAAATGCATCCCAGGGTATTAAAAGAGATGGCGGAAATTATAGCAGATGCATTCGTTATAATCTACCAAAATTCTCTGGACTCTGGGGAGGTACCAGCGGATTGGAAAGCAGCTAATGTAACGCCTCTGTTTAAAAAAGGGGGCAGGCAAAAGGCAGGTAACTATAGGCCGGTTAGTTTAACATCTGTAGTGCGGAAAATGCTTGAAACTATCATTAAGGAAGAAATAGCGGGACATCTAGATAGGAATAGTGCAATCAAGCATACGCAACATGGATTCATGAAAGGGAAATCATGTTTAACTAACTTACTGGAATTCTTTGAGGATATAACGAGCATGGTGGATAGAGGTGTACCGATGGATGTGGTGTATTTAGATTTCCAAAAGGCATTCGATAAGGTGCCACACAAAAGGTTACTGCAGAAGATAGAGGTACGTGGCATCGGAGGAAATGTATTAGCATGGATAGAGAATTGGCTGGCGAACAGAAAGCAGAGAGTCGGGATAAATGGGTCCTTTTCCAGTTGGAAATCAGTGGTTAGTGGTGTGCCACAGGGATCAGTGCTGGGACCACAACTGTTTACAATATACATAGATGACCTAGAAGAGGGGACAGAGTGTAGTGCAACAAAATTTGCAGATGACACAAAGATTAGTGGGAAAGCGGGTTGTGTAGAGGACTCAGAGAGGCTGCAAGGAGATTTGGATAGGTTAAGCGAATGGGCTAAGGTTTGCAGATGGAATACAATGTCGGAAAATGTGAGGTCATCCACCTTGGGAAAAAAACAGTAAAAGGGAATATTATTTGAATGGGGAGAAATTACAACATGCTGTGGTGCAGAAGGACCTGGGGGTCCTTGTGCATGAATCCCAAAAGGTTAGTTTGCAGGTGCAGCAGGTAATCAGGAAGGCGAATGGAATGTTGGCTTTCATTGCGAGAGGGATGGAGTACAAAAGCAGGGAGGTCCTGCTGCAACTGTATAAGGTATTGGTGAGGCCGCACCTGGAGTACTGCGTGCAGTTTTGGTCACCTTACTTAAGGAAGGGTATACTAGCTTTGGAAGGGGTACTGAGACGATTCGCTAGGCTGATTCCAGAAATGAGGGGGTTACCTTATGATGATAGATTGAGTACTCGTTGGAGTTCAGAAGGATGAGGGGTGATCTTATAGAAACATTTAAAATCATGAAAGGGATAGACAAGATAGAGGCAGAGAGGTTGTTTCCACTGGTAGGGGAGACTAGAACTAGGGGGCACAGCCTCAAAATACGGAGGAGCCAATTTAAAACCGAGTTGAGAAAGAATTTCTTCTCCCAGAGGGTTGTGAATCTGTGGAATTCTCTGCCCAAGGAAGCAGTTGAGGCTAGCTCATTGAATGTTTTCAAATCAAAGATTGATAGATTTTTAACCAATAAGGGAATTAAGGGTTACGGGGAGAGGGCGGGTAAGTGGAGCTGAGTCCACGGCCAGATCAGCCATGATCTTCTTGAATGGCGGAGCAGGCTCGAGGGGCTAGATGGCCTACTCCTGTTCCTAATTCTTATGTTCTTATGTTCTTATTAATGGTATTTCAGCCCTCTAGAGATAAAGGCTAATATGCCAATTGCCTTTTTAATTATTTTGTATCTTTCCACTTGCTTTTAGTGATTTTTGTACTTGGACCCCTAAATCTCTCTGCTTCCTGTAAGGTTTAAAACAAAAATAGAAATATAAAAAGCTATATATTTCACAACAAGATAATTGTGTTTTTTGTATTTTAATGTCTTTATTAAAGTTTTAACTCAAAAGCCTTAGGCTCTCCCAAAGGCCTGGGTTTAGACTTGACGCCTTTGCCTGGAACAATGATTCAGTTAGTTGAATGCAGATTGATTCAGTTAGTTGAATACAGATTGTGTAGTCTAATACAGATTGTGTGCTCTAATACAGATTGTGTAGTCGAATACAGATTGTGGCAATGTACCTAATTTCCCAGGATGCAACAGTACCATTCAGTCAAGTGTACTGATGGAATAATTTTATTTACCTCCTTGCATTTCTCCTCAATTAGTTCTCAAAATTATTTGAAGAACAGCTAGAGTACAAATTTTTTAAGCTTTATTCAGAAAAAGTTCATATCCAGCACATAATTTAAACAGAAAGTGCTGAAGTATTGTAATGGAGCCAAGCAAATGCAAAGGAAGACTGAAAAATAATACTCTGTTTGTCACAGGCACTTAATAACAATGACTGTGCTTCTTGGTTTGACCACCCTTAAAGTACTGTGCTCAGTTCTAGTCTCCATTTACCTTGATTAGACCACACTTGGGGTTCTGCACACTGTTCTGATCTCTGTACACCTTATTTGACTATACTTGGAGTACTAGGCACAGTTGTGCTCTCCATCCATATACCTTGGTTAGATCACACTTGGAGAACTGTGCTCAGTTCTGGTCTCCAGATACATTGGTTAGACCACACTTGGGAACTGGGCACAGTTCTGGTCTCCATATACATTGGTTAGACCACACTTGGAGAATTGTACCCAGTTCTGGTCTCCATATACGTTGGTTAGGCCACACTTGGAGAATTGTACACAGTTCTGGTCTCCATATACATTGGTTAGACCACACTTGGAGTACTGTGCACAGTTCTGTTCTCTATATACCTCGGTTAAACCACACTTGGGAGTATTGTGCACAGTTCTGCTCTCTATATACCTCGGTTAAACCACACTTGGAGTAATGTGCACAGTTCTGGTCTCTATATACCTCGGTTAAACCACACTTGGAGTATTGTGCACAGTTCTGCTCACTATATACCTCGGTTAAACCACACTTGGAGAATTGTGCACAGTTCTGGTCTCTATATTTTAAAAAGGATATAAAGGCACTGGGGACGGTGCACAAAAAGATTTACAAGGATAACACCAGAACTGAGAAGTTATAAATATCAAGAAAGATTGAACAGGCTGGGGCTCTTTTCTCCCAAAAAGAGAAGGCTGAGAGGTGACTTGATAGAGGTCTTTAAAATTATGAACAGGTTTGATAGGGTAGACGTATAGACCAAACGTTTCCACTTGTGGGGGAGTCCAAAGCTAAGGATCATAAATATAAGATAGTGACTAATAAATCCAATAGGGAATTCAGGAGAAATGTCTTTACTCAGTGAGTGGTGAGAACGTGGAACTCCCTACCACATGAAGAAGTTGAGGCGAATAGCGTAGATACATTTAAAGAGATGCTAGAAAAACACACGAGGGAGAAGGGAATAGATTTGGTGAGATGAAGTGGGCTGGGTGGAGGGCTGAATGGCCTGTTCCTTCTATGTAATTCTATGTAAAAACAGTAATTTATTAAAACTGAAGCAAGCACTTTGGTGTGTTTATAAGACATCATAAGGTGTTATAGAAATGTAACTCCTTTCATTATAAAATGTGCATTTACTTGCTGTTATTGTAACGCAAATCGATTGTGTGCAGCTCACTTGTGTGGCAAAAGAAATTTCAGCATTCAAGAGAAAAAAAAAGATATGCACTTTCCCCTGAGCCAAACTCAGCATGTGTGGGCCTGCGGTAATCAGTGAACGTAAGTGAACTGCATGTGTACAGTATAAAATGAGGAAGCAGAGAGAGAAAGACAGAGAGAGGGAGAAGAAAGGGGAGAAAGAGAAACAGAAGAGACAGAGATGGGAAAGTGAGGAAAGGAAACACAGGCGAAGAGGTGAGAAGGGGAGAGAAAAAAGTAGGGAGTAGAGGAGAGAGACAGATTAGAGAGGGAACAAATAGTGAGGCGAGAAAGAAAGGCAAGAGAAAGATACATAGAAAAGGAAGAGAATAAAAAAACCCTGGGAGAGACGATAGAGGGGGACAAACATACCCCCATGGGAAAAACCTGCAGAGAGAAGAACCTGAGACACATCTGACTGACTGTCTCCTCCAGCTCTGTAAGTCTCCTCATTTATAATGTGAATATTTTATAGTAATTTTGCCGTTCCACATTGCTGTCATGCAAAGTTCTCTTAAAATGGCTTATTTCTGTTTACTCTTATCAAAGCTCGCTCTGCCATCTCCCTCCAGGTTTCTTTACTCTCTCCTCTTTCTGTATAACTTTCACCTGCCTCTCTTTTCTCCCTCACCCTCCCATCTTGGTTTACCATAGCGTGAGAATAAGCAACAAAAGCAAGTTTAAATCTGATTTCTACTCTCTTTTTTCCCTGAGGGTGATTCATGCTGTGTTTTTACTTCACACACATTAGGAAAACGTTACATTTTACAACTTCATTCACAAACAAGGGGAAAGTCCCTATGTTTCCTGAAGGGAGAATGAAAGTTAAGATTTTAATTTGCCAGTCTAAAAAATGTTGGAAATTTGGCAGGATTTGTAAAAACATCAGAAAAATCTACTGAAATAGAGTGTGGCCCTCACCCTGGGAATATAGCAGGAGCTCTGTACAGATACACAGGAAGAAATACTGATCCTACTGAATAAACAGGAACACCATTAGATCACAAGATAAATATGAAGATACATGAGTAAGGAATAAAAAGATCATTGATACATCAAGCTGTCTTCATCCAGACATGGTGCAGCCATGTACGTCACTAACCCACCTCCCATGCACACAATGTCCTGGGAGAAGCAGTAGAAACAATACTGATGGCAGAGCCCAGGTGTGGAGGAATATCTGGTGAGGATCATTAAAGTTGCCTTTCACTGATTTCCAACAAATGTTTTATTGAGTTGGCGAATCGATTAAAAACAGAATCTCTCCTGATTCTTGTGGGGAAAGCCATGAATTCTCCCTGTAAATCCAAAGTTCTTTGTCCTGAAAATCAGATCCTGAGATGTCTGAGCTCATTCATTGTGTCAGCTGTGGCTCTGTGGGTAGTACTCTCACCTCGGAGTCAGAGGTTGCTGGGTTCAAGTTCTACTCTAGAGACTTAAGCACAAAAATCTATGCTGACACTCCAGTGCAGAACTGGGGGAACGCTGCACTGTCAGGTGTGTTACCTTTCGGATGAGACTTTAAATCAAGGCCCTATCTGCTCGTATTTTGATGGTGAGCAGGGGAGTTCTCCCTGGTGTCCTGGCCAATATTTATCTATCAACCAACATCACTAAAACATTGCTGTTTGTGGAAGCTTACTGTGTGCTAACTGGCTGCTGCGTTTCCTACATTACAATAGTGACTACACTTCAAAATTACTTCATTGGCTGTAAAGCGTTTTGGGACGAACTGAGGTTGTGAAAGATGCTGTTTAAATGGGAGTCTGTTTTCTTTATGCCATTGTGCATGTTCCATGCTGTGTGTGCCATGTATCACGCATCACAGATACAGCCCACATGTATGATTATATCACAAATGCCTCTGATGCTCAGCAGGAAAAAGAAATAGGGATAGTGCTGATCCGCCCGGATATCAAATGATAAAGTGCAGGTGAAGTACCAACTGGGAAAGAGCAGTTCAATGCTGCCGGGTCCTCAGGTAAACATGGTGAACTCCTCAAGGAAAGGCAAGTAGGATCGAGAAGTAGTCCCTTATAAGGTGCTATAGGGTAAGCGTTTTGTATCCTCTACCAATCCAAGGATATTAGAGCTTTACTAATAGGTAACTCATTGCATTATCTACAACAAAAGATGCCCACCAGCCAGGTCACTGACAGTGAACAGTGTGACTGATCCCATTTGCCTTTCATTTGACTAATTTACATCTTTCGGATGAGACATTAAACTGAGGCCTCGTCTGCTCTCTCTCTCTTGAATGGACGTAAAAGATCCCATGGCACTATTTCGAAGAAGAGCAGGGGAGTTATCCCTGGTGTCCTGGCTAATATTTATCTCTCAACTAACATCACTAAAAGAGATGATCTGGTCATTATCACGTTTCTGGGACCTTGCTGTGCATAAATTAGCTGTTACATTTTCTATATTACAACAGTGACTACATTCCAAAAGTACTCAATTGGCTGTAAAGTGCTTTGGGATGTCCTGAGGTCATGAAAGCTGCTATAATAAATGGGTTTTTTTTGTATCTTCATATGTTAATATCTATCTTGTGATGTTTCTGTTTATTCGACCTGATCAGGATTTCTCCTTGTGTATCTGTATAGAGAGAGCTACAATGTGTGGTGAGTAACTGCGCAATGTGCGCATGGCATAACGAGATGTATCATTTTGATAAGGTCTTTTAACTGTGAATCACGCAGGTGGCGATGCTCATTTATGGTAACCTTGCAGAGGTCTTTTTTCTGTCTTCGCAGGAGGATATGGGTTAAATAGTCCCAGTTCCTTATTTTAAGCTCAAACAATGGCAAGTTAGAGATGCTATTGTCTGTAGAAATACCTCTGTGTTTGACATTAAATCCTGTAGTGCTTTTGAGTGGGTACAAAGTTGTGAAGAGGGAATTTCGTGCTTTAAGGTAAAACCACTGCACCCATTTCTCAGTAGATTACAGGGCAGGTGATCCACGTTGTGTAGTATCATCAGTTGTGGCATCGCTGGCGTGCATTTTCATCTTAACCACCCTAGGTGTTAAGCAGCACTTTGAGCGGAGCGGAGGGAAGGAGATTGGGAATGGAGGATGGTGCGAGAACCCACTGTGGAAACGAATGGAAGGAAAATCCATCGGGTTCTGTTAGGAACGTGCAATCCTTCCCCGCCAGAGTTCCCTTTCTCCGCTCCACCCAGGCGATGCTTAACGCCGAGGGATTAACGACGAATATCTACCTCAGAATGTTTTTAGCAAGATCTGATTGAAAAGGCGGATGCTAATGATTCTGAACCTCAAGATTTCTCAAAAATAATCTTTTGTCTTCTATGTACAGGAGAAATGTGTTCTTAAACGGTCCTGATTGTTGTCTTTCACTTTAGTTAAATGTGCTCGCAGTTATTACTCCTTGATTTGATTTTTTTAACTTTTAACAATATTCCTAATAAATACTGATTTACAGGAAAGCACCTGAAAAAATAACCCTAGGGTTTAATATTGACAATAAAAACGGACTTTAATCCTAATTGTCTGGGAATGATCTCGATGTTCAGTATCTCCGTACAAGCATTCAGTGACTGAACTTACCGCTATTGTGAAATAAACACCTCTCCAGCCTGAAGTGTGAGGGACACTTGAGGTGAGGAGAGCTGTAGGACACTAGGTACTGACCAAGATTATTCCAAAAAACGAGGAGATTCATTTCAAACTTTAAATTGGAGACACACCTCATCCCCGCAGAACACTGCTTTGAAAATGTTATTTTTTTTGTAAATAATTAGCTTCTTATTTCATCTCAATCGTTGATGTCAAGAAATGTTAGTTTTAAAAGGTGACAAAAGAACATTCTGCTCCCTCTCTGTTGAACCATTATTTCTTTACTTGTACTTTCTCCGCATCTTGTGCACCACTCCTGCCCTCTCCCCAAGGCCTCTTCTCTCACTTCTGCATGTCAGTGCGTCTAATTAATAACAGATTATGTTTTTACACAGGAGCCTGTTAATGAACGGAAGCAGTGTAATACAATGTGACATCATTTTTCCCCTTCCCCTCTCACGCACACAGGTAATGCAATGGAGCTTCTCATCTGTCTGTGGCTTTGGAATGTTCTGGAACTGTTCTCCCTCACGGCACCCACTGAGGGCCTCCCTGTCCTGCCCTGTTCATCTGAGGCTGCCTCATATTCACTGGTGTATAAAGGCAAATGGAGTCCCAGTGCCTTCCCGAAACAGTACCCACTGTACAGACCCCCCGCACAGTGGTCACCCCTCATAGGTAAGAGAAATGCCAAGCTAGACAATAACGGAAGAGCAGAGTATATGTGAATGAGAGGGGGCGGGGAGGTGGTGGTATAAGTAGCTAGGAAAATTAACACCCCTCCACATATAGAACGAAGCCTGCTTTACATAAAGGTGTAAGTGTATTGTATAGACACTTGAATTTAATTCCTCTCTCCACTGTTTTAGTGGAGGCACTAACCCTTTTATTTATACGCAGGTTACTACCTCCGTTAAAATAGTGGGGAGAGGAAGTTGAATACATTAAGTGTTGCTACGATAACATCGCTGACAGTAATTTCTACCCTACACGGAAGAAAAAGATGGAGCACCGACCCATTACCTCAGGTCCCCCCCCACCCTGCAGCGCTGTCCTGGGATTTCCTGGGAGTCCCGAAAGTTACAACATTGGCCCATTGCCAACCCAGCGAGACAATGAACATAAGGTGGAAGGGAATGTTCCCGTCTCCAGCTTCATTTTGGTCCGAGCGGAGGGGGTGCGTGAAGAAACCAGCTATTGGGACTCCTGCCGGGATCCCCGCAGACCCCGAGGTTTATGGGGCACCTAGGATGAACCCAGCGATTCAGCAATAACTGGTTTCTTAATATTTAAAGCCCACCTGGATGAGTACAAGTCCTCGGGGCGTTTTCTCTGCTGCTCTCACAAGGCAGTGATAGCAGCCAGAAACACCTCTTAGGCCTGCATCTGTGCATCTATTTCGCAAGGCCCAGGGGCTGGCAAATAGCTCAGAACTGGATCGTGAATGGACCTCATTCCTCATAGGTGCTGCCCACCTCAAGTATGCTAACTGTAAATCTTCCACGGGTGGCAGATGATCCAGTTAGTACGCAAATACTGAGAGGTAAATGATGATAAAAAGGTAGAAGCTGTTAAAATAGACAGAGAGGGGTAAATCGTGACTTTGGGCGATAGTGTAAAACAGTTGATAATGAGTCAGCAGTCCATTTTACATTTCTCCTCACAGATGTTGATGGAAATAAAAATCGGGAGAAATGTAAGAGGGGCTGCGAATACACTATGACCCGTTTTAGCCTAACGCACAGATTCGAGATCTGCCCCAGAGAAACTATCTTTAATCTTTCGGGAAAAAAAGCCCTCTGTTGTGATTTGTGGTATCGACAGAATGGACACAGGGACATACAGAAAATAAAACACCCATGATCCAGCTGACACAACTTACTTGCATCTTTACTGGACCTGGGTTACCTGCCCACATCTCCACTGGACCTGGGTTACCTGGCCCTCACCTCCACTAGACCTGGGTTACCTGAACTACACCACCACTGATCCTGGGTTACCCGAACTACACCTCCACTGGTCCTGGGTTACCTGAACTACACCTCCACTGGTCCTGGGTTACCTGCCCACACCTCCACTGGTCCTGGGTTACCTGAACTACACCTCCACTGGTCCTGGGTTACCTGTCCACACCTCCACTGGTCCTGGGTTACCTGAACTATACCTCCACTGGACCTGGGTTACCTGACCCTCACCTCCACTGGACCTGGGTTACCTGAACCACACCTCCACTGGACCTGGGTTATCTGGCCCACACCTCCACTGGACCTGGGTTACCTAGCCCACCCCTCCACTGGTCCTGGTTACCTGGCCAACATCTCCACTGGTCCTGGGTTACCTGGCCCACAACTCCACTGGACCTCAGCTACCTGGCCCACATTTCCAGTGGACCTCGGTTACCTGGCCTTCATCTCCACTGGTCCTCGGTTACCTGCCCACATCTTCACTGAACCTAGGTTACCTGGCCCATACCTTCACTGGACTTCGGCTACCTGCCTCTCATCTCAACTGGACCTGGGTTACCTGGCCCACACCTCTACTGGTCCTGGGTTACCTGAACTACACCTCCACTGGTCCTGGGTTACCTGAACTACACTTCCACTGGACCTGGGTTACCTGGCCCACACCTCCACTGGTCCTGGGTTACCTGCCCACACCTCCACTGGACCTGGGTTACCTGCCACATCTCCACTGGACATGGGTTACCTGGCCCACACCTCCACTGGTCCTGGGTTACCTGGCCCACATCTCCACTGGTCCTCAGCTACCTGGCCCACACCCAATGGACCTCGGTTACCTGGCCCATGCTTTCCCTGGTACTGGGCTACCTGGCCCACACCTCCAGTGGACCTCGGTTACCTGGCCCTCACCTTCACTGATCCTGGCCATCTCACTCAAATGGCCATGTGTGAGCCTAAACAGTGAATTACAACAGGCTATCAACCACTGAAGAGGAGAGCGGGGCAGGGGCAGAGGCATGGCAGCCCCGAGCCTGATCCTGTGCTAACTTGATGACCTCTTTTCCGGCAGGGATTTTGGGGATAGTGTTCAAGAATGGAAACAATAACTGATTGCCCCCTCCTTGCCCCAAGAGCATTAAGACTAACTGTGGCTCTCCTATTGCCACATTAGCTGAGACCACATAACGCAGACATTAACTGGGCATCGAACCTGGGACTTTCCCGGTTCAAGTGGTTTAGCTGCTAATCATCTTAATCAATTTACCCATCGAGGCGCTCACTCAATGATTTACTGAATGTTTTATGATGAGTTAATTGCTTAATTTTCCAATGCAGCTGTCACTCACAATGACCAGTACCAGCTATGGCAGTTGGATTCCCTGGCCAGCCCAGGAGTACGGGAATATGCAGAGACAGGCGCTAATGCTACACTGACACAGGAGACAGAAAAAGCAAAAAACAAAATGCACAGCATTGCTGAGTTCTTCAAGGCATCAGCCATTCCAAGTGGGATAGGACAGAGATCAATTAAACTAACAGTCTACCCAACACACCCACTGGTAAGGAATTAATCAAGCAATGTGTTTTGTCCATCAGGTGTCAGAAGAGAGTACAGTCATTGCAACTAGAACCTTGACAGCTGGCTTACTAATTTGAGCCTGGGGTTGGTGGAAGCATAGAAGCACTTGGAGAAATTGTACTGAGGTGCCAATGGGGGTGGCACAATGCCCAGTGCAGACCTGCCCATCTATTTGTCTTTGTGCACCTTTTAGATGCGCAGTGTGGCCCTTGGGAACTACACCTGAGATTTAATCACTGTTCCGATGAATGTTCAGACACCTCAAGCTGTTGATACTAACACAACTTGGTGTGCTGATTTAGGAGTTTTCCGCCAATGAGACAACAGCCCTATAAAAAAAACCCTTTCCAAACCTCCAGGCCCTCAAAAATTCAAACAGGTCAAACCAGTGAATGAGAAACAAACATAAATAGTCTTGAGTTGCTTGAGCTTTGTGGGCGGGTTGCCAGGGTTTGGGGGTACGTAGCTATAGTTTGGCTTCTGTAAATCTCAACCTGATACTTGAATTAGGCCAAATTCAGGTATAGGTAAATTAACACTAAATGATCTCATTCTGATCACCTTAAGTTTCAAAATTTGGCTTGATTCCTATCACCCTGTCTCAGCAAATAATGGTTAGGTTGAGGTCTGACATTTACCTGTAAGCAATGTAGTTAACGAACCACGAATAATGTTGCATCTCACTGAGTAATCTCTCCCTGAAATACAATTTGAATGCGCACTTTCTCTCCTTTTTCATGGCATTGTATAGGAATCAAATAAAAGTAATTGCGGGTTGAGGGCGGAGAGCTATTCTGAGGTGATGCGCTAATGAGTGGTACTATGGGGAGCTGTACCTCTCACTGTGGTTTACCTGTTGCTTATTCTTCAGCTGTCCTTCATGGTACGGATAGTCCCCAGTCCTGACTGGTTTGTTGGCAGTGACAGCATTATTCTGTGTGAAGGGAATCACTGGAAGGAGGAACTGACACTTGACCTTTACCCTTATGATGCTGGAACAGACAGTGGCTTCACCTTCTCCTCGCCCAATTTTGCAACAGTTCCACAGGACAAAATAACAAAGGTAATAAATGTGACTTTCGACCGCATGTTTGTAATTAGATTTGGGGCGCAAGTTGGATAGAGCAATGGCAATATGTGAGAGAAAAGGGTCAACTGCCTTGCAATCTTCACAAAGAAATACATTGTACATGGCTGGTGGCCTCTGTAATTCCACTTTATTAAGAGATCATGCTCAGCTATTGTGAGTTGTATCATGTGACTGTTTTCATCACTCTCCACTAGAGTCAACTTTTTTTTTTAAAGGGAGAAAATAAATCGATGAAACTCCAGCACAGGAATATTTAGATAAAGTTTAAACACATACCCAGAAACTTAGTGCCACTGAAACTTCCCTACATTACGAGGACCTGATTGCAACCGCTGGTATCATGATTCCCCCAGTAATACCCACCCACCAGCAGCCATGTAATAACTTGGCAGAGGCAGAAAAACAAATTTTAAAAAATTCTGACTCCCAAGGCGCTCAAAAACAAGTTCCAGTAGACCACAGTAACCATGAGGCACATCACTACATTAATAACATTACAGAGAATTCTAGACTCCATAATGTCACTGAGAGTGTCGGTCAATTTGTTAAAACTTATCCATGATGAATCCGAATTCATCTCCACTGATCAAAACCAATTACAAAGACACTTGGAGATTCAAATCCATCATTCATTCAAACCTATTCACCAGCCACAACCAGGGACTTGTCAAGCTCCCATTAGAATGCTTGCAGCAAATCTTCACTCACTGCACGAGCTGGCAACTTGTTCCAAAGGTCCATGACCCTCTTTGAAATGATAAAACTTCCTGACATCTATCCTAGTTCTATGATTATATACCTTATAGTGTCAGCTGTGGCACAGTTGGTAGCACTCTCGCCTCTGAGTCAGAAGGTTGTGGGTTTGAGTGTCACTCCAGAGACTTGCGCTGGAGCGCTGAGGAAGTGGTGCACTGTCGGAGGTGCCGTCTTTTGGATGAGATGTTAAACTGAGGCCCCCGCCTGCTCTCTCAGGTGGACGAAAAAGATCCCATGGCACTATTTTGAAGAAGAGCAGGGGAGTTATCCCCAGTGTCCTGGCCAATATTGATCCCTCAATCAACATCACTAAAACAGGTTAGTTGGTCATTATCACACTGCTGCTTGTAGGAGCTTGCCGTGCACAAATTGGCTGCTGCATTTCCTACATTACAACAGTGACTGCACTTCAAAAGTACTTCATTCGCTGTAAAGCACTTTGGGACATCCGGTGGTTGTGAAAGGTGCTATATCAATGCAAGTCTTTCTTTGACCTATCTAATTCGAATAGTCTATCCACATGGACATAGTCTAATACTTTCATGATTTAAAATACATCAAACAAATCTGCACTTTACTGCAGTAAAATGACAGCTCTCTAAAGTCGATTGTGCTGACTTTTAAACTCGGTATCAATCTAGTGGCCCTCCTCTGAACATTTTCTAGGGTTTCTATATATAATTTGACAAGGTGCCACATAAAAGGTTACTGCACAAGATAAAAGTTCACGGGGTTGGGGGTAATATATTAGCATAGTTAGAGGATTGGCTAACTAACAGAAAACAGAGAGTTGGGATAAATGATTGATTCTCTGGTTGGCAACCAGTAACTAGTGGGGTGCCGCAGGGATCAGTGTTGGGACCCCAACTATTTACAATCTATATTAACGACTTGGAAGAAGGGACTGAGTGTAACGTAGCCAAGTTTGCTGATGATACAAAGATGGGAGGAAAAGCAATGTGTGAGGAGGACACAAAAAATCTGCAAAAGGACATAGACAGGCTAAGTGAATGGGCAAAAATTTGGCAGATAGAGTATAATGTTGGAATGTGTGAGGTCATGCACTTTGGCAGAAAAAAATCAAAGAGCAAGTTATTATTTAAATGGAGAAAGATTGCAAAGTGTCGCAGTACAGCAGGGTACTTGTGCATGAAACACAAAAGGATAGTATGCAGGTACAGCAAGTGATCAGGAAGGCCAGTGGTATCTTGGCCTTTATTGCAAAGGGGATGGAGTATAAAAGCAGGGAAGTCTTGCTACAGCTATATAAGGTATTGGTGAGGCCACACCTGGAATACTGCGTGCAGTTTTGGTTTCCATATTTACGAAAGGATATATTTACTTTGGAGGCAGTTCAGAGAAGGTTCACAAGGTTGATTCCGGAGATGAGGAGGTTGACTTATGAGGAAAGGTTGAGTAGTTTGGGCCTCTACTCATTGGAATTCAGAAGAATGAGAGGTGATCTTATCGAAACGTATAAGATTATGAGGGGGCTTGACAAGGTGGAAGTAGAGAGGATGTTCCCACTGATAGGGGAGACTAGAACTAGAGGGCATAATCTTAGAATAAGAGGCTGTCCATTTAAAACTGAGATGAGGAGAAATTTATTTTCTCAGAGGGGTGTGGATCTGTGGAATTCGCTGCCTCAGAGAGCTGTGGAGAGCTGGGACAGTGAATAAATTTAAGACAGAAATAGACAGTTTTTCTTAAGCGATAAGGGGATAAGGGGTTATGGAGAGCGGGCAGGGAAGTGGAGCTGAGTCCATGATCAGATCAGCCATGATCTTATTGAATGGCGGAGCAGGCTCGAGGGGCTGTATGGCCTACTCCTGTTCCGATTTCTTATATTCTTATCATTGACAATGTGAGGGACCAAAACTGAACACAATGGCCCAAAATTTGTGGTAGGAGGCTTCCAACTGCAAACATTTCACAAAAGTACCTGGTGGTCCCAGAGGTTCAGAGACTTGTGGTCCTGAGCCTCTATGTGAAGGCCTTCGTAGGTGCACACGTATCCCAGAATCATATGGGTTTTGTACACATCACTGAGATCACATACGAACAACATAAGAAGGCCCTTTAGTTTCGGATGCGGTGGATCTGTCAAGATCGCAAGTTCCGGGTTTAAGCGCATTTGCTTCGCATACCGAAACCCGGAACATGCGGGGGCTCCACGACGCATGCGCACCTCATACTCGCCCGTGGGGAGCGCGATTTCAGGCCAAATATTCTAGGTGTGGCCTAAACAAGGTCTTGTACAAGGACACTATAGTGCTTTTTATTTTATATTGGATTGTCCAAGCAATACATCCTAATACTCTATTTGCTTTTGCTATAGCCTTGTGGCACTGGCTGTGAACCTTTAGCAACTCAGATACTGTAACACTTAGGTCTCTTTCTCACTCAACAGACTTTAGTTAAGACATGGTGGACATGTGCCTGGCATTAGCCCTACCAACTACATTTATCCACATTAAGTGATATCAGGGATGAGAGGCTTTAGTTAGAAGGAGACTAAAGAAAGATGAAGAGGAGATCTGATAGAGAAAATTCTGAGGGGCTTTGATAAGGTAAATTGGAACAACAATTTCCACTGGTCACTGAATCAGTAACTAGACAACTTAAGTTTAAAATCATCACTAAAGGTTTGAAAGGAAAGGTTAGGAGAATATTTCTTTATGCAGAAGGTTGTTAGGACATGCAGTGTTCTACCAGAAACAGTGATGGAAACAGAATCTATAGTAGCGTTTAAAGTAGAACTGGATAAATATTTGAAAATTTTAAAAAAACTTAAAAGATAAGGGGAAAGAACAGGGGAATTGGATTTATTGGATTACTGTTTCAGAGCACTGGCACAGGCACAATGGACCAAGTGACCTCCTTCTGTGCTGTAAATTTCTATGATATGGGAAGCATTTTTTGGATCAACTTGAAAAGCAACATTAATAACACCATAGGAAACTCTAGATTGCATTATCTCACTGAGAGTGCTGGCCAACATTTGTTGAAACTCATCCATGATGAATCCGAATTCATTTTCATTGATCTAAACCATTCACGAAGACTATTGCAGATTCAAACCCATCATTGATCCAAACCCATTGATCAAGCCTCTCATTGATCTAAACTCATCAATCTTCAGTTGTGAAAACCAGCTAGATCCAATCTCATTTTCCATGGCTCCAAATATATTTGACAAGAATTTATAGAAATGTATTACATGACAAAATGTATATGTTTTGAAAGTTGCAGAGGGCTCCCTCTCTCTGATCAATGGTTTCATTCTTGGATAACTCTAGTAACGCCAGCTTTTAAATGTTTGCCTCTTCCAGATAACATCGGCTTTTCCCAATCATGGCGCTAATTCATTCTACTACCCCAGACTCAGACATCTCCCACCGATGGCACGACTCACACTCCGGAAGCTAAAGAGATGGCAGTCGGTAAAAACACCCGCTATCAAGTTAAACTTCATACCTCGGGGCAGGGAAACAGAGAGATTTTCAGGTAGGACAGTCCCCCTGTCTGGAGCTGCTTTTTTCTTGGTGAAGGTGGGGTGTTTGCACGACCGGTTCTCAAAAAGTGCTGAGCCGGCAGCAATCCAAATATAAACCTGTGCGATTTGCTAGTGCCGACTAGCTAGTGTCCAGGGAGACCCGCTTGGAGTCGCTTTGCACCGCTTTATACTATAATCCATTTACATATTTGGACAGTCTCAGCTCAGTTCCAAGTGGGTGTGAGATCCCAGCACAAAATGACCCATAAATCACCTCTTTTGGACACTCACTCAAAGATTCATTTGACTATTTGGCCCTTCAAAACATGTATTGATGACGAAGGATTGCTAAATAAATAGCTCCTTCCAAATATGTAATGCAAACATCTAATGCCGAAGTTTAACGATATTTCAACTACCATAAGGATAAATGCAACATTCCATCGTAACGCTATCTCTAGTTTATTTTTGCTAAATAACTTCTTATACGAAGCATGTTAATTTTAAGACAGCAGCCAGCACAACAGCCAGTGGCTCAGTGGTAGCACTCTCACCTCTGAGTCAGACAATTGTGGGTTCAAGTCCCACTCCAGAGACAAAATCTAGGCCGACTGTCCAGTGCAGTACTGAAGGAGTGCTGAACTGCAGCATGCTTTTTGGATAAGATGTTAAACCGAGGCCCCATCTGACCTATGTAAAAGATCCTATGGCACTATTTCAAGAAGAGATGGGGAGTTCGCCTAGTGTCCTGGCCAACATTTATCCTTCAACCAACATCACAAAACAGATTATCTGATCATTATCACAGTGCTGTTTGTGGGACATTGCTGTGCACAAATTGGCTGTTGTGTTTCTGACATTACAGCAGTGACTACACTTCAAAAGTATTTCATAGCAGTAAAGCACTTTGGGATGTACTGCGGTTGTGAAAGGTGCTACATAACTGCAAGTCTTTCTTTCTTTTAACTGTCTTCTCTAAAATTTAGTGACTGGAAATGTATTTATCGAGGAAGTTCAATGGTCCTCCTATACTCAGCACAATGCACCCAAGTTGGGGGGTGGGGGGTGGGGAGGCGGGGGAACAGTATAACAGGATCTGTACAAAGTAGGCAGCACTTTTACATAATTTCTGGAGCTGCAGCTAGTTTATAATTACTGTACTGTGTCCCACAACATCCCACAGTCCGTAATCACGTTCACTGGGCATGTGGTGCTTCTACAGGCAACCAACGGAGCCCATTTCTGGTAAGTGCTGAGATGGCTGATCCCAGCTAAGGAAAGAATATAGATGGTGCATTTTGCCTCAGTGCCCCCTAATCCAGTGGGAGGGAGGGGGGGGGGAAGGGGGAGGGGAAAATCAAACAATGATATACCCTCCCCGCACCCCCACCCCGGCCCCACAAAGTGCCTGTCCACATCAGACAGGTACAGGATGGGACTAACTTGTGATGCCCGCCATAGTGGAATAGTCTGCTGTGTTCAAAGCCTAGGCTCATGCACGAAGAATGACCACTTGGGTGAAGTATTTTTTCTTTCTCTTTCTAACTATATTATAGCCTTATTATAAGAAGCTCCTCACTCAAAAGATAGGAGGTACAAGTAAGAAAAATACTTTTCAACCCTCTAGATCACCCTATTAATTAGATCCACACAGGCTAAGTTCATTTGCCTTCTTCGTCGGCACCAAGTTGGTATCCCTCTGTGCTCTGTTGAATCAGGAATCTGTCCAGTTCTGATCAGCTGGCCATATCTTAATGTCATCAGCAAATTTCCCAACATTGGTACAATATGTCCGGACATATTAATATATAAAAAAACACTTGGGGTGAAAGTCTATGGGCTGTTTGCTGTAACTTTGGTATACGACCCACAGAAATCCCAGATAAATGGTGTAATTGCCGTTTATACAGATTTTCTGCGGTTTCCTCGATTCTTCCCCCTCCCAAAGTGACTGAACGGGAGTACCATGGTGGAAATCTAGATGGTCGTATCTGATTGAGTCTGTCACACTTCAGACAACACACTTCAAAGTGTCAAAATTATGAATAAAAGAGGAAGAAAGGCAGTTTGTTTTCATGCTGGTTTCTTCTGACCTGGAGCTGAAAAGTTACAATCTGTAAACTTCCCTCACCAACAACAACTAATCCATAATTGATCTTTGGAAGTGCCTATTTACAATTATTGACCATAAAGGAACAGGCCAAAGTAAATACAGCTGCTCTTTAGCATGAAAATAATACGCTGTGTTACAGAATATCTTGTTATATGGTATGAATACATGGCTTAAGGAGTGGTGCAGAAGGGAGGGATTCAAATTCCTGGGACATTAGAACCGGTTCTGGGGAAGGTGGGACCAGTACAAACCAGACGGTCTGCACCTGGGCAGGACCAGAACCAATGCCCTAGGGGGAGTGTTTGCTAGTGCTGTTGGGGAGGGGTTAAACCAATATGGCAGGGGGATGGGAACCTATGCAGAGAGACTGAAGGAAGTAGAATGGGGCAGATGCAAAAGATAATCAGAAGAAAAGTAAAAGTGGAGGGCAGAGAAACCCAAGGCAAAAATCAAAAAGGACCACATTACAGCAAAATTCTAAAGGGGCAAAGTGTGTTAAAAAGACAAGCCTGAAGGCTGTGTGGCTCAATGCGAGGAGTATTCGTAATAATGTGGACGAATTTACTGCGCAGGCAGCAATTAACAAATATTATATAATTGGCATCACGGAGACATGGCTCCAGGGTGACCAAGGCTGGGAACTCAACATCCAGGGGTATTCAACATTCAGGAAGGATAGACAGAAAGGAAAAGGAGATGGGGTAGCGCTGCTGGTTAAAGAGGAAATTAACGCAATAGTAAGGAAGGACATTAGCTTGGATAATGTGGAATCTGTATGGGTAGAGCTGCGGAATACCAAAGGACAAAAAACGCTAGTGGGAGTTGTGTACAGACCACCAAACAGTATTAGTGAGGTTGGGGACAGCATCAAAAAAGAAATTAGGGATGCGTGCAATAAAGGTACAGCAGTTATCATGGGCGACTTTAATCTACATATAGATTGGTCTAACCAAACTGGTAGCAATACGGTGGAGGAGGATTTCTTGGAGTGTATAAGGGATGGTTTTCTAGACCAATATGTCGAGAAACCAACTAAAGGACTGGCCATCCTAGACTAGGTGATGTGTAATGAGAAAGGACTAATTAGCAATCTTGATGTACGAGGCCCCTTGGGGAAGAGTGACCATAATATGGTAGAATTCTTTATTAAGATGGAGAGTGACACAGTTAATTCAGAGACTAGGGTCCTGAACTTAAGGAAAGGTAACTTTGGTGGTATGAGACGTGAATTGGCAAGAATAGACTGGCAAATGATACTTAAAGGGTTGACGGTGGATAGGCAATGGCAAACATTTAAAGATCACAAGGATGAACTTCAACAATTGTACATCCCTGTCTGGAGTAAAAATAAAACGGGGAAGGTGGCTCAACTGTGGCTAACAAAGGTAATTAAGGATAGTGTTAAATCCAAGGAAGAGGCATATAAATTGGCCAGAAAAAGCAGCAAACCTGAGGACTGTGAGAAATTTAGAATTCAGCAGAGGAGGCCAAAGGGTTTAATTAGGAGGGGGAAAATTGAGTATGAGAGGAAGCTTGCTGGGAACATAAAAACTGACTGCAAAAGCTTCTATAGATATGTGAAGAGAAAAAAATTTGTGAAGACAAATGTAGGTCCCTTGCAGTCAGAATCAGGTGAATTGATAATGGGGAACAAAGAAATGGCAGACCAGTTGAACAAATACTTTGGTTCTGTCTTCATGAAGGAAGACACAAATAACCTTCCAGAAATACTAGGGGACCAAGGGTCTAGTGAGAAGGAGGAACTGAAGGAAATCCTTATTAATCGGGAAATTGTGTTTGGGAAATTGATGGGATTGAAGGCGATAAATCCCCGGGGCCTGGTAGTCTGCATCCCAGAGTACTTAAGGGAGTGGCCCTAGAAATAGTGGATGCATTGGTGATCATTTTCCAACAGTCTATCGACTCTGGATCAGTTCCTATGGACTGGAGGGTAGCTAATGTAACACCACTTTTTAAAAAAGGAGAGAGAAAATGGGTAATTATAGACCGGTTAGCCTGACATCAGTAATGGGGAAAATGTTGGAATCAATTATTAAAGATGAAATAGCAGCACATTTGGAAAGCAGCGACAGGATCAGTGCAAGTCAGCATGGATTTATGAAGGGGAAAATATGCTTGACAAATCTTCTAGAATTTTTTGAGGATGTAACTAGTAGAGTGGACAAGGGAGAATCAGTGGATGTGGTGTATTTGGACTTTCAAAAGGCTTTTGACAGGGTCCCACACAAGAGATTGGTGTGCAAAATTAAAGCACATGATATTGGGGGTAATGTACTGACGTGGATAGAGAACTGGTTGGCAGACTGGATAAACGGGTCCTTTTCAGAATGGCAGGCAGTGACTAGTGGGGTGTCGCAGGCCTCAGTGCTGGGACCCCAGCTATTTACAATATACATCAATGATTTAGATGAAGGAATTGAGTGTAATATCTCTAAGTTTGCAGATGACACTAAGCTGGGTGGTGGTGTGAGCTGTGAGGAGGATGCTAAGAGGCTGCAGGGTGACTTGGACAGGTTAGGTAAATGGGTAAATGCATGGCAGATGCAATATAATGTGGATAAATGTGAGGTTATTCACTTTGGTGGCAAAAACATGAAGGCAGAATATTGTCTGAATGGCGACAGATTAGGAAAAGGGGAGGTTCAACGAAATCTGGGTGTCATGGTTCATCAGTTATTGAAAGTTGGCATGCAGGTACAGCATGGCCTTCATAGCTAGGGGATTTGAGTATAGGAGCAGGGAGGTCTTCCTGCAGCAATACAGGGCCTTGGTGAGGCCTCACCTAGAATATTGTGTTCAGTTTTGGTCTCCTAATCTGAGGAAGGACGTTCTTGCTATTGAGGGAGTGCAGTGAAGGTTCCCGGGATGGCAGGACTGACACATGAGAAGAGACTGGATTGACTGGGTCTGTATTCACTGGAGTTTAGAAGGATGAGAGGGGATCTCATAGAAACATATAAAATTCTGACGGGACTGGACAAGTTAGATGCAGGAAGAACGTTCCTGATGTTGGGGAAGTCCAGAACCAGGGGACACAGTCTAAGGGTAAGGGGTAAGCCATTTAGGACTGAGATGAGGAGAAACTTCTTCACTCAGAGAGTTGTTAACCTGTGGAATTCTCTACCGCAGAGAGTTGTTGGTGCCAGTCGTTGGATATATTCAAGAGGGAGTTAGATATTATCCTTTCAGCTAACGGGATCAAGGGGTATGGAGAGAAAGCAGGAAAGGGGTACTGAGGTGAATGATCAGCCATGATCTTATTGAATGGTGGTGCAGGCTCGAAGGGCCAAATGGTCTACTCCTGCATCTATTTTCTATGTTTTTATGTTATATGGTCAGGAGTGTGATGGAATATGCACCTAGATAGATAAAGTCTGCAGGCGCTTAGGAACACCATCACCTCCAAGTTCCCCAAGTCATACATCACCCTGACTTGGAAATATATCGCCGTTCCTTCATGGTCGCTGGGTCAAAATCCTGGAACCTCCTACCTAGCATCATTGTTCGAGTACTTTCACCACACGACTACAGCGGTTCAAAAATAAATCTCACTACCACCTTCTCAAGTGTAACTAGGGATGGACAGAAATGTTGGCCGTGACAGCGACACCCATATCCCAAGAATGATTTTATTTTTTTAAATGGTGTAGCGCTGCTGTTGCTATAGTGTATCATCCCAAGCTGTGCCACGAGAGTGGCTAGTTGCTGTCAATTGTGTAGAGGAGCGGAATCAGCCATGCGGAAGTCGATTAGGGGAAAAGTGTTTTTCATTTATTAACAGGCAGATCAATTTAGTTACATCCTCTATTTGCAGTATTGTTTCTAAAACTACTCTTATGGCCTCTGTACTCTTTGTCTGCCCACAGATAATTTTCTCTGAAGTATTCAGACTTGCTAGTCTACAGCTCGACCCATTCTCCAGTCCTCTATTTATGGAAATGCTAAAAATATTGGCCTGAGTCTCGTTGGTCTCCTTCATGATTTTTTGAGTGTATCCCATCTGGTCTGGGTGTCCTGTGTTGTTTAATGCTTCATAACACATGTATTAGGGAGCTCCACATATGTTATAAATTCTGAACCAGAATCACTGGACTATGCCCAGAACTCTATTTGTGATTAATTTGACACAGCTGTAACTTCATGGTTTCCTGTAATACTGGTACCTAACTTACCCCTTAATGAATTCAAATGGTCTTGAAACATTTTGTAACATTACAAAATGTGCTGGACAATCTTCTGCTGCTTTCAGTGATCTACTTTTTAATCTCCTTTTTGCCGCCACTATAGCATTTTGTCTCCCCCTTCCTCCTTGTTGGGGTGTAGTTCTACACAGCTCCTCTGATACCTCCAAGTGCCCATTCTTCATGTCTAGGCAATGACTGATGACAGGTGACCATATCACCAAGAGCATCGCAGTCCAGTCAACAACAACTTACATTTATATAGTGCCTTTAACATAGTAAAATGTCCCAAGGCACTTCACAGGAGTGTTATCAGACAACATTTGACAACAAGCCACATAAGGAGATAATAGGACAGGTGACCAAACGTTGGTCAAAGAGGTAGTTTTAAGGAGTCCAGTCCTGCCCTTACCTGATACCCGCACACACAAGTATCTTCTAGCAGAAGTCACTGGATAGTGATTGGTAGTGGGAATCCTGGCTTATTTTTTCCTCCTCTTTAACTTAGATGGGCCGAAGCCAATTGTTAAGGCCCAAATACTATATGATTGGGATCAATAACCCAGTGCTGGCCAGGAATTTAACCTGATTACGTATTATATAGAATAGAAGACACAGATGAATTGTTGATTATAATGAGAGATGGACTATTCCACAATTATTTGACAATTATTTGTCTGCTTTGACAGGCAAACAAATTTAGATGCAGTCAGATTTATATACCCATTTATACTGTGGCACTGCTTGCAGTGGAAGCTGTCCTGTGATAGGTTGCAGATGCCTAGATTCCAAATTTATCTTATTTCAACTATGGGATGAATTTTTATGTGCTCAATTGCTCCAAAATCGCAATGGTGGCTTTACCATTTCTATTGCTCACCTTCCCTGATGTTGCCAGAATGTCGTTACAGGCCAGCAATGTTAACATCTGGCCGGAACCAAGGTAAAAATCATGGCGTTATTAATAGCCATCACTACTGATGGTGTTTTTCCCCAGGAGGCAGAGAACAAAACTGCTCAGAATCACCGCAATAATATAAAGAGTGTAATAAAATAAGCACAGTGGTATAGTGTGATGGGGCAACGCATGTCCTCACAGGTGTAATACACATACCTACAGATGACCAAGATCTGAAGAGTTACACCACAGACGTGTCATAGAATCATAGAATTTTATAGCATAGAAGGAAGCTATTCAGCCCATCGTGTCTGTGTTGGCTCTAACCAATTAGTCTCTGTCCCCTGCCCTTTCACCATAGCTTGCAAATCTTTCCTTTTCACGTAATTTCCAATTGCCTTTTGAAAGTTACTATTGAATCTGCTTCCATCACCCTTTCAGTCAGTGTATTCCAGATTATAACAACTCATTGCATTAAAAAAATTCTCCTCATCTCCTCTCTGGTTCTGTTGCCGATTGTTTTAAATCTGTAATCTCTGGCTACCAATCCTCCTGCCAGTGGAAACAGTTTCTCCCCATTTACTCTATCAAAACCCTTTATCATTTTGAAGAACTCTATTAAATCCCCCCTTAACCTTCTGGGCTCTAAGCAGAACAATCTATTTCACTGCATATTTGTGGTCATGTTAGTTGGATAGTTGCTCTTATAATAGTGGGTTACAATGCTGTTGTGTTGCTGTGCAGGTGGGTTGCTGTGCAGGTGGGGGTTACATTTTGTGGTGAATGAGCCTCCAAGAACAGGTTCACACTGATTTCTATTTGGTCATACTTTTACTTACAGAAACCCCTCTGGATTGTGAGGTTTCCACCTGGTCCTCTTGGAGCCCGTGCAACAGAGAATGCAATCAGTTTGGTACCAGGCGCAGGACACGTTTTATCCACACAAAGCCTTCCAACAGCGGAGCTCCATGCCCGGAGCTGGAGCAGGAGAGGAAGTGCATTCCCAGGAACTGTTTCTGGTGATGTCTTTAGATATGTGACTGATGGTGTTGCTGTTGGATGACCACATTTTCTGTCCTGTAGGTCACAGTGAAGAGTTTCCACCAGTGGCTGATGAGTGTTTAAGAACATAAGTATTTTTAGGAATGGAAGGAGGAGCCAATAAGCTCATCTCTTTTTGATTGTCCTCAACGGTTTCCCATCCATCTTCTCATCATGTCCCTCAATCCCTTCTCTCTCCAGATACACAATTAAAGGTCTTTTGAACCCATGTATATTGTCTGCTTCAATGGCCTTCTCTGATCATTTATTCCACAAGTCTGTTGGATGAAAGGTTATCACTCTGAGCCCCCTAAATGTTAACTTGAGTCCCTTGGTTCTTGAACCCTTCGTAATTGTGAACAATTTGCTTGAAACAATGTGTAAATTATCTTGAAAAATATTGAAAACTTCAATTAGCTCAGTTCAAAGTCTCCTCCTTACCATTCAAACGAAAACATGTTTGTCTGAGTAGAACTGTGATACACCATTAGTCAGACTATATGATGAATTAAGTCATGAAGAATTATTAAAGAGCGAACCGGAGAATTGGATAGATACTTGAAAAAAGAAACATTTGCAGGGTTATTGGGAAAGAGCAGGGGAGTGGGACTAATTGGCTTTTTCAAACAGCCAGCACGGGCTGAATGGCCTCCTTCTGTGCTGTATGATTCTATTCTATCATCAGAGGCCCTTTTAAAAAATATAGATGAGGAGGTGACCAGATATCGCAGGACAGTCCCGATGTTAACTAATCGGCAGATAACCGGTTTGGAACCACTTAATGTCCTGTACCTGGGTATTTATATGCACCAATGTCCGCCCTCTCCTTCTCCCTGACACCTGTTAAATATCCAGTAACTAGCTCCTCCAATGGGCTAGTGGACAAAGACACTGCTCAGTGTAGTTTGAGCCATACAGAGCAGAAAGTCCCAACTTTGATTCCTGGTTAATGCTGAGTTAGATCATCTCAGTCTGGCAAGTTGAGGTGCTACAATCGGCACCTGGGAAATTTGGCAGGGTTCCCTCTCCTACTTGCTATCCAGTGACCCGTACAAAAAAGGTACACGAGTGGGGATGTCAGAAAAGAAAAAGATCGGGCTCGGTCAGATAACCCGATGGCACTTGACCGTCTGACTCACATATGAAGGCTGGCCACTTGAGCAAAGTATGAGAGAACTGCTGGTGCCCAGGGAAACGGCCAGCATAAGCCAATGCTTCTGGGAAGGGCAATAAAGATGGAGGCCTGAAATTCAGTACTGCTGGACAGCTGGGTGCTCCCCCCACCTTTTTGTGGCCATTAGCGCCAAAATTTGTTTGTGGCTGGGCCACCCCATATTCAGCTCCAAAAGTGAACAAATAGGTTCCAGCGCTAATGAACCCTTCCAAAGTGGATCTTTCAGCAGTGTGACTGTCTTAATTTGAGCGTTAGCACCACTGAAAAATTCAGCATGCAGGTAAGGGTTTCTAATGAGCCAGCTGCTCCCTGGCCTTTTTAAAAGGTCAGGATTTGCAGCAAGGCCCTGAGGGGGGAAGGAGGTTGGAAGGATGGCTGGTGTAAGAGGTGCAAGGAGAGCCAACAGGTTCACTGATATGGAGCTGGAGACACTGATGGACGGTGTGGAGGACAGAAGAATAATACTGTTTCCTGACATGGGGAGACCTGGCAGACTTAATGCATGGAGGGCGATTGCAGGGGAGGTGTCAGGCACCTCCATATATGTGAGGACACACCCTCCCAGGAGGGTGCTGGTCAGTCTGCACCCGGCCCTTCCAGGGTGGTGATGGGTCGATCCTCCTCGCTCTGGAGCGATGGGGATCCTCCTCCTCCTCCTCCTGCACCTCCTCCTCTTCCTCTTCCTCCTCAGCTGGTACTGCTGGCTTGACCTCCAGCAGCTGTCCCCTCATGATGGCCAGCTTGTGCAGCATGCAGCAGACCACGATAACTATGGAGACCCGTTGAGAGTACTGCAAGGTGCCACCAGAGTGGTCCAGGCACTGGAATCTCTGCTTAAGGAAACCTACGCACTGCTCGATGATGCACCTGGTGGCACAATGAGCGTCATTGTACGCATGCTCTGGCGCTGTCCTGGGGTTCCTCAGAGGAGTGAACAGCCAAGTGGACAGAGCATATCCTTTGTCCCCAAGCAGCCAACCGCAATCTTGATTCAGACTGGTGAAGGCCTACTGGTCCGACACAGAATGAACACATCATGGCTGCTGCCTCCCTTGCCCACTCCCTGCACAGTGCTGATGGACACCTTCTCCTGCGTGTCACCCTGCTTCTGACCAGGTGTACCAGGTGTCGCCCTCCCAACACTCCTCCCATCCTCAGGGTGAACCCTGCCAAACAGGTCTCTGCAGCCCACAGGACTCCACTAAAGAGTCAGACCTGAAAGTTGTACAAAGGTACAGGGGTATGTGCAAACCTCAGAGCAGCACTCAGCAGGTTTAATGGAGCCAAAACAATTAATAAAATTATATGAAACGATAAATAATGCGGATGCTGGAAAATGAAATAAAAACACTAATAATTAATAAAATTATATGAAAAGATAAATACTGCGCATGCTGGAAAATGAAATAAAAACAATAATAATTAATAAAACTATATCAAAAGATAAATACTGCTCATGCTGGAAAATGAAATAAAAACACTAATAAGTAATAAAACTATTTACCTACCAAAGGGCCCCAGCGGTGTCGCGTTCGAGCACCACATCGAAAACCTCGCGGGAGCACTGCCGGGAAAAGTCCTACCTTTTCTCGGTGAATTTTGCTGTGTTAGTCCCTTTCAAGCGGCCCGCACGCTGCAGAGCTCACCGCTGGAATTCATTGATGCCCAGGTTTTATGTAATGTAAATAAGAGAAGAGGACGAGCCCTGGAGATTAGTGCATTTAAATGTCTTAACCATGTGTTTTAAAATGTAGCTGGAAGAAGAACATTGCGAGAATGGTATCACAGTGTACAGGAAGACAACCTGTCAGGTGCCTATGTTACTCTGCACGGTACATAGTAACATAATGTACCTGCTTTGAAAATGCAAGATAAGTTAAAATAATTATGAAAAAATAATGAGCAAGCAGAATAAAATGACGCGAACAAGAATCATTATTTTAAACCGATAAAGAGGATGATCGGTAAACGTGAGTCTAATTTGGTTATTTTATTGAGAAGCTCAAGTAAAAAGCTAAGGCCTATCGGTCAGGACAACACCAGTGCTATCAAGTAGGAGGGAAGATGTGCTCAGGTGATGCCAAGTTTGGAAATGAATAGCTTACAAATTGTAAGAGGAAGGGAAGACTGAGGGAGGGAAGGAGTGCAGCAGGTTTGAGGTCATCGGAAAGAATGAGTTAGAGCAGGAGACTATACAATGGGTTTTCATTTCAAAACAGTTAGGAAGGAGAATAAAACAGTGATTTTGGTGCTTAAGAAGACCATAGAGAGGAAATACAGAGAAAGGTTTTCACCACTGGTGAAGCCTACCTGTTAGAAAAGAACAGCAAAGTCACGGCTGCTTGACATTGTGCAAGGCACTGACTAAGAGTGGGGGGGGGGGGCGGCGGAGAAATCAAATCACAAAGTGGTTGAAGCTACAAGGAGATACCAGCTGTTGGTGCAAAATTTGATAATTTTGTTATATATGAATAAGGAGTCTGACTGGATACTGTAAGCTCAAAATAAAGTGTGACCGTAGTCTTTTATTACAGGTCTCCAGAGTGTCTCTCCAGCCTGTGAGGCCTCCTTAAGTACCTGTGCTCCCAAGGGATTGTGGGATCCCTTGGGATTCCAGGGGATGAGCCCTCTGGTGGCTGTACAAGGTATATACAAGTTTACATACATAACAACACTCCCCACCCCCCCGCCCCCCCAAAGTCAACAGTGTAACTATTTACAAGGTGAGTCGATCTGGGGCCTTTCTTTCCCTGGTTGATCGTCTCGGTGCAAATGCTGGTTTTGGTGAATCGTTTGTTGGGCCCTCGTTGAGCTGCTGTGCAGCTGGCCTTGCTGGACTGCCTGGTGTAGTGAGTCCTGCTGGGCTGCTGTGGGTGATGGGTTCTGCTTCATGGCCAACCGCGATGTCGGTTGCCACTGGTGTATATGTTGGGGGCTCAAAGAAGGTAGGGTCCAAAGTGGGTTGCTCAGGATAGTCCGTAAATCTGAGTTTGATTTGGTCCAAGTGTTTCTGGTGAATGAGTCCATTTGAAAGTTTGACCCGAAACACCTTGCTCCCCTCTTTGGCCACAATAGTGCCGGGAAGCCACTTGGGACCTTGTCCATAATTCAATACAAATACAGGATCATTGATTTCAATTTCGCGTGACACATTTGCGCTATCATGATATGTAATTTGTTGAAGCCATCTGCTCTCTACCTGTTCATGTGGATCAGGGTGAACTAACAAGAGCCTTGTCTGAAGTGCCCTTTTCATGAGCAGTTCAGCGGGTGGAATCCCAGTGAGCGAGTGGAGTCTCGTGTGGTAGCTAAGCAGAACTCGGGATAGGCGAGTCAGTCTGCAGTGAGCCTTCCGTAACCTTCTTCAAGCCCTACTTGATAGTTTGCACCGCTCTCTCTGCCTGACCGTTGGATGCTTGTTTGAACAGGGCAGATGCAATATGTTTGATCCCGTTACAGGTCATGAACTCTTTGAACTCGGCACGAGTAAAACATGGCCCGTTGTCGCTCACAAGGACATCAGGTAGTCCGTGCGTGGCAAACATGGCTCGCAGGCTTTCAGTGGTGGCAGCGGATGTGCTTGCCGACATGATCTCACATTCAATCCATTTGGAGTACGCATCAACAACCACAAGGAACATTTTACCCACTAACGGGCCTGCATAGTCGACATGGACTCTGGACCACGGTTTGGAGGGCCAAGACCATAAACTTAGTGGCGCCTCTCTGGTTGCATTGCTTAACTGTGTTACATCTGTGCACGCAGGAAGTCTGCATCAATACCGGGCCACCATACGTGGGATCTGGCTATTGCTTTCATCATTACGATGCCTGGGTGGGTACTGTGGAGGTCACTGATGAAAGTGTCTCTACCCTTCTTGGGGACCACTACCCGATTGTCACACAGAAGGCAGTCTGCCTATATAGACATTTCATCTTTGCATTGCTGGTATGACATTATCTCTTCCTGCATTTCCACTGGGACACTGGACCAGCTCCTGTGAAACACACAATTTTTTACCATGGACAGTAAGGGGTCCTGGCTCGTCCAGGTTCTAATCTGTCGGGCTGTGACGGGTGATTGCTCACTCTCAAATGCTCCCGTGGTGGGCAATGGCAGTCTACTGACAGCATCGGCACAGTTTTCTGTGCCTGGCCTGTGGCGGATGGCGTAGTTGTATGTGGACAACGTGAGCGCCCATCTCTGGATGTGGGCCGATGCATTCGTATTTATCCCCTTACTCTCGGAAAACGGATATTAATGGCTTATGGTCCGTTTCCAATTAAAATTTTAGCCCAAACAGATATTGATGCATTTTCTTTACCCGATAAACACACGCTAACGCTTCTTTTTCAATCATGCTGTAGGCTCTCTCAGCCTTAGACAGACTTATGGATGCATAAGCAACCGGTTGCAATTTCCCAGATTCATTTGCTTGTTGCAATACACACCTGACGCCATACGACGACACATCACATGCTGGTACCAAACGCTTACATGGATCATACAACACAAGCAATTTGTTTGAGCATAACAATTTTCTAGCTTTTACAAAGGCATTTTCTTGGCTTTTGCCCCATACCCATTCGTCTCCTTTACGCAGTAAGGCGTGCAGTGGTTCTAACAGTGTGCTGAGACCAGGTAAGAAGTTGCCAAAGTAGTTCAGAAGCCCTAGAAACGACCGCAGCTCCTTCACGTTCTGTGGCGTCAGTACATTCTCGATTGCCTCCGTCTTCGAATCGGTGGGCCTGATGCCATCCGCCGCGATTCTTCTCTCCAGGAACTCCAGTTCAGGCGCCAGGAGAATGCATTTTGAGCGTTTCAACCTGAGCCCCACGCTGTTGAGTTGACTAAGAACCTCCTCCAGGTTCTGTAGATGCTTGACTGTGTCCCGACCTGTAACCAAGACGTCATCCTGGAAGACCACCGTGCGTGGGACCGACTTCAGTAAGCTTTCCATGCTTCTCTGGAATATCGCCGTGGCTGATTGAATTTCAAACTGGCATCTGTTATAAGTGAAGAGACCTTTGTGCGTGTTGATGCAGGTGAGGCCCTTCGATGATTCCTCCAGCTCCTGCGTCATATAGGCCGAGGTCAGGTCCACCTTCTTGAACGTCTTTCCTCCCGCCAGCGTAGCAAAAAGGTCTTTGGTAGTGGGTATTGATCCTGCTGGGAGAAACGATTGATAGTTACTTTATAATCACCACAGATTCTGACGGTGCCGTCAACATTGAGGACTGGGACAATCGAACTGGCCCAGTCGTTAAATTCAATCATCAAAATGATTGTTTGCAGCCTGTTCAGCTCAATCTCCACCCTTTCTCTCATCATATACGGTACTGCTCTCGCCTTGTGATGGATGGGTCGCGCCCCGGAATCAGGTGGATCTGCACTTTTGCTCCTTGGAACTTCCCGATGCCTGTTTTTTAAAAGCGAAGGTAATTTGTTTAAGACCTGGGCACACGAAGTGTCGTCAGCGGGCGAGAGCGCTCGGAAGTCGTCCCAGTTCCAGCGTATCTTTCCCAGCCAGCTCCTGCCGAGCAGTGTGGGACCATCGCCCGGTACCACCCAGAGTGGTAGCTTGTGCACCGCTCCATCGTAGGAGACCTTTACGGTAGCACTGCCGATTACGGGAATCAGTCCCTTTGCGTAAGTTCTCAGTTTCATGTGAATGGGAGTCAAGACTGGCGTTGAGGCCTTGCTGCACCACAATTTTTCGAAAGTCTTTTTGCTCATAATGGACTGGCTCGCGCCCGTGCCCAGCTCCATTGACACCGGGAGTCCATTTAAATCAATCTTTAGCATTATCGGGGGACACTTTGTGGTACATATGTGCACCCCATATACCTCTGCCTCCTCGGTCTGAGGCTCTGGTTCATCGTGATTTGCTGTGGATCTGTCCTCCTCTGCAACATGGTGGTTTGCAGAATTAACAGGGTTTGCAACTCACCTGCACATACATTGAAGGTGTCCCATTGTTCCACAGCCCTTGCAAACGTACCCTTTGAAGCAGCATGAATGGAAACGATGATCACCCCCTCAGCGCCAACAAGGTGTTAATGGCCTTGCATGCATCACCCTTGATGGTGGACTCTGAGACATCTGCGGACGTGCAGCTGCAGGCAGGTGGGGCCCACCCTGTGCGTTGCGATTTGAAAACAACATCACTTTGTTCACAGTACTTGTAGCAGTACTCATGTGCTGCGACATTTGCTTAGTATTGTCACTGGTGGCAATGAATGCTTGGGCTATCACTATGGCCTTACTCAAGGTTGGGGTCTCTAAAGTCAAAAGTTTACAAAGTATCACTTCATGGCCAATGCCAAGTATGAAAAAGTCTCTGAGCATGTGCTCCAAATTCGCAATATCCTGCAAGGTGTCTTAGCTCAGCGACCTTACTCGCCACTTCATGGCCTTCAGACCTTTTGTAGGTGTAGAACCGGTACCTCGCCATCAGAACGCTTTCTTTCGGGTTCAGATGCTCCCAGACCAGTGTGCACAAATCATCGTACGATTTCTCTGTGGGTTTCGCTAGAAGAAGCAGATTTTTCATGAGGCCATACGTTGGCGCCTCGCAGACGGTGAGGAGAATCGCCCTTCGTTTGGCAGCGTTCGCTTCTCCTTCCAGCTCGTTGGCCACGATATATTGGTCGAGTCGCTCCACGAAGGTTTCCCAATCATCCCCCTTTGAAAATTTCTCCAGGAAGCCCACTGTTCTTTGCATCGTTGGGTTCATCATCTGTATCTCGTCGCCAGTTGTTATACATGAATAAAGAGTCTGACTGGATACTGTGAGCTCAAAGTAAAGTGTGACCTTAGGTTTTTATTGCAGGTCTTCAGAGTGCCTCTCCAGCCTGTGAGGCCTCCTTAAGTACCTGTGCTCTCAAGGGATTGTGGGATCCCTTGGGACTCCAGTGGATGAGCCCTCTGGTGGCTGTACAAGGTATATACAAGTTTACATACATAACAACATTGTCTTCAAAATTTTAAAAACAAGTATGTTTTGGTGTAGGTGCTCAGTTTGTCAGAGACACGTGATGCTCAGCAGGGTCTAGTTTATCAGGGCAAACATACATTCTCCTTACTGGCCTCCCGAGGTCCACACTTCACAAACTCCAACTTGTCCAAAACTCCAGTACCCACATCCAATGTTCCCCCAAATTATTTTTAATTGCAGTCCCTTTAAATTTACTGCGTGGCCACGCACGCGCAGTATCTCTTCCAGCGGCAACAGCTTGCGAGCGACCTGTGCGGGACCTCCGGATTGATGTGTGACTGCGCGCCTTAAGGGAAATATTGCCCACATCCTGTCCTGCACTAAGTCCCATTCACCCATTGCTCTCATTCTTGCCAATTTCCATGGGCTCCCTGTCGTTGCTCTGGCATGTTGTTAAAGTCTGAGTGCTCTCATGAGACTCCCATTGAAGTGTCAAACTCAGAGATCTTCACCTCTGAATCAGAAGGTTGTGGGTTGAAGGCCCATTCCGGGACCTGAGTTCGTAATGTAGGTTGACCGTTCAGCGCAGAACTGAGGGAGTGCTTTCATCAGATGCAAGTTCAGATGGATATTAAAGATCTCATATCTCCATTCAAAGAGAAGTGAGCTTACTCCACATTCAGATTGACATTTCTCCTTCAACCAATAACACCAAAAACAGATTAACTGGCTATTCGTCTCATTGTTGTTGTGGGATCTTGCTGAGTGCAAAATGGCTACTAAATTTACCTACAAAACCAACAGTCAATGCATTTCAAAGTAATTCTTTGTGAAGTTTTTTCTGAGAGATGTGACAAGGCACATGCAAATGGAATTCTTTCTTTCTAACATAGGTATGTCATAAAGGTTAACAGAAGCGTAAAGCGTATGGCTGACGGACCAGGCAAATGACCTGCTCTCAGGGCTCTACCAATACGGCCCTTGTGAACTGACATCACTGGATATCAATTAGGTGCAGGAACCCTGACTTTATTTCCCTTACAAGCCTTGTGCGCTGAAAGTCTTTACAGAGATCAACTAACTCAGCACAGACCTGTGATCTTCCTGGTTTGCACAACTCAGCATCACAGCACTCCTAACCCAGTAGATAAATTCCAGCCAACTTAAAAAAGTTTTATTATCTAATAACAACTTGCATTTATATAGTGCCCTTCCAGTAGAAGGCCTAAGCACTTCACACAAGTGAAATGGATGCCAAGCAGTAGCGGAAAAGTTAGGAATGACTAAAAGTATGGTTGATAAGGCAACGAGAGCTAGCAAGAAATAGTGAGGGATGGAGTTCAATGAGGGAGTTCCAGACAGTAAAGCCACAGTGGCTGACAGCTCTGCCACTGATAGTGAAATGCAGGGGTAGCGGGAGACTAAAATCTGAGGACTGAAGGGCGTGGTCTGGGACATAAGGCTAGAGGTGGTTGCAGAGAGAGAGTGGGTTGAGGCCACTGTAAATTTTCAAGTTAATGCATTGAAGGACGGGGAGCCCATGGAAATTGACAAATATGAGGATGATGGATGGGCGGGACTTCGTTGGGGACAGGATGTGAGCGCTGGAGTTTTGGAAAAGTTGGAGTTTGTGAAAGGTGGACCTCAGGAGGCCAGCAAGGACAGCACTGGAGAAGTTGAGTCTAGAGGTAACGAAAGCATGGATAATGTTTCAGTGGTAGTGGGAGTGAGGTAAGGATGGAGGTAAGTGATGCTGTGGAAGTGGAGGTAAACGATGTTGGTGATGGGTGGGACATGGAGTGAAGCCCAGATTCAGTACCATATGGGTCAGCCTAACCGAGAAGCTGGGGACGACGATGTAATTGGTGGCTACAGTGTGGCACAAACCTAACTAGATTCCATGATGTGTTAACATTGTAGTAAATGCAAACAGACATATTTTTCTGCCTTTTATCTGAGGTGTGGATCTATGAAATCTAGAAACAGTCTTGTGCCTTTCCCTAGTGGCCACTCTGCACATGTAAGTCTACAAACTGAAAGTTAGTGGTTAATTTCACCATGGGAAGGGGGACCTTCACAAGCAGGTCTGGTCCTGTCCTGTCCTCAACTGATGTGCACATTCTCATACCGTTTTAATAGGGATTTGATTAACAATCATGATTCCTTGATTTTCCCCTCGCTAGTCAATATTTCTAAGTCAATTGTAGCAATCTTGCTAAGATCAGCTACTTCATTATAGACAAGGGATCCATCCTGTGACCATCTTGGTCTCTATATAGCACTTACCAAATGATCCATCTAGAAAGCTGTTGTCAAATGTTAACAATTAATTTATTCATGAGATTGAGAAATTATTGACAAATTACCAGTCCTAATGGTTAAATGGCAAATAAATCATGATTCCAAAAAAAATTGTTATGACAAAATCCAAGTGTAGGTTTTAAAATCCTTTCACTCCATCTTCCCTCTGTAACCTACATAACCTTATAATTCAGCATGCATCTTCTGATTCTGATCCGATGGGCCTCTCTCTTCTCCCTCCACAACATCACTGGTCAAAAGCTTTATTCACTATTGCCCCTGCTTTATGGAACTCTCTTCCTAAAGAAGCAGAGGCAAAGTAGAGTGAGGATATGAAAGGGATTTTTTAAAAGTATGCAAATTTTGTAATAATAGTTTTTTTTTAATATGCACTATGATGACTGAAAGTGAGCTATTTACAAGGTGTTCGACTTGGCTTAGTAGTAGTACTCTTGCCCGAGTCAGATGGTTGTCAATTGAGGCCCCACTCGAGAGATCTGAGCACATAATCTAGTCTGACACTTTAGTATAGCACTGAGGAAGTGCTGCACTGTCAGGGGTGCCGTCTTTTGGATGAGACATTAAACCATAGCCCCATCTGCACTCTTAGCTGGATGTAAAAGATCCCATGGCACTATTCAAAGAAGAACAGGGGAGTTGTCCCGGTGTTCTGGCCAATATTTCTTTCTCAACCAACTGTACTAAAATAGATTATCTGGTCATTATTACATTGCTGTTTGTGGAACTTTGCTGTGTACAAATTGGCTGCTGCATTTCCTACCTAACACAGTGACTACACTTCAATAGTAAAGCACTTTGGGATGTTCTGAGATCATGAAACATGCTATATAAATGCAAGCTCTTTCTTTCTAAAACCCTCCACCTTGCTATCTCTCTGCTCACCTGCAATAGGGTCCTCACAACCTATCTCTGAATATGATTTTTGGTAACTTCTCTTGCATGTTTTGCTCTGTCTTTAGGCCCCCAGTAAAATGCCATGGGTTGTTTTGCGAGGTGAAAGTTATTGCACGTGAAATCTATCACGGCAAGCGGTAGAACTCAGTCGGTGATGCTGCTGTATGATTACTTAATGTGCTTCTACCAAGTTCCTCTCTCTACCAGGGTTAGCTCCCCTATCATAGTATATGGGAGAGGAATGTTTCCACGAGCTGGTTAAGTGTTTGAATGATAACATCATGGACAGTAATTTCTAACTTCCTATCATAGAAATTTACAGCACGGAAGGAGGCTATTTCGAAACATCGTGTCCCCGCTGGCCGACCAAGAGCTATCCAGCCTAATCTCACTTTCTAGCTCTTGGTCCGTAGTGTAGAATTTACCAATATCTCGCAAAGATTCCAGGTACCTTTCCCCTACAGAGGAGAAGAAACCCTTTCTGGGCTTTTAAAATGAGTTTAAAGGGGCAGACGAAGCCTGCGGGGGATAAAAGGGGATGCATTCATGGAGATCCCCCCCCCCCGCCAGTGTTTGGACTCATAGGAAAGGGAATTCAAAATGGACCTAAATTACAGAAGCTTGAGATCCCCTAAACATCTATTGGAAGGAGCATATCAATTTTAAGATTCTACAACATTTTGGCTGCAAAAATAAAGTTACCAAATACAGGAGGTGGAGCCAAATTCGTGTATTAAAGACCCCAGACTGTCTGGGGGAACTATTCACCCTCTAAGAGATAATCGAATTACCCAATCAAGCACAATGGAAATCATGGTCAAGAAACTGGACAATTCTAAAACAATGCAAAACCACTGATAGCACATTCTCACACCCTAATCGAGTTACTGCTGACAAAGGAGACATTTGAAAATCAGTGGACAGAACAGTTCAAACAGAGCCCAAGAGATTTGATGGGAGATAACGGAGCTTTTTTTTTGGAATATATCTATCCCCCAGTTTTACAAGGAAAGACCAGCAAGGAGCAGCACGCAGAGGAGCAGAACTAAAAGCTAGCAGAACACAGGAAAACTAGCAGAACTCAAAACTAGCAGAACAAAAAGCTAGCAGAACACAGAAAGCAGGACACAGGCTCGAACAGCAGAACACAGACTCAAACACAGACAGACACAAGCAACCGGAGGTGGGGAGTGAAGAAATGGAGTGGTGAAGGAAACTACAAGAAATCATCAAGGACCGACCGAGCACAAGGCCCACGAAATGGAAGGTTGTCAGCAACCAAAGTGACAACCCGGGCCACCACAACCAGCGAAACGACCAACCAAAACCAACTCAGCAAAAACTGAAGAATCGACACTTATTTCCACTCTACAATCTACTTCGGAACGACCAACGGATGAGAAATTACCAAAAGGGACTAACTAAAACTATTCCTAACCAAAGAAAGTGGGTACTTACGCCATACATACAAAACGCAACTTACCGCATCAACGGACGCACCTCAACCGAAGACTACGCAGTCCGAAGTCCTCTCCTCCGACCGGGGTACGGCTCGCCTAGAAGGCCAAGTGCAGCGAACCCCGAAACCGCGATTCACCGGCAACTGTCAAAAGGGATTGGTGAGCATAGCCCCTGAACCCCCCAGAGCTATAACTTCGTTAGTTAGGGGAAATGGGAGGAGGGAGGCTGGGATAACTTGAGGAAATGTATCCGCATTCGCCTTTTTACCCCATTTAGAGTTTAAGCTGTATTCTTTTCCCCACAGACTGTAATTGGACAATTTATTCAATATGTTGTACCCCTCAGTGTGTATTGGTCTGTGTGTGTTATTAAAGGTGTGCCTTTTACTTCTTTGTAAACACAATAAAGCCATACCTGCTTCCTACCTTGAAACCGATTGTCTGTCCAAGTCTGTCACAGTCCCTTCATAATTCCAGTGTCTAGAACCAAAGGTGTGGGAGCAATTCGGAACCGCTCATATAAGGTCAGAAGGGAAAGCTGACCCCCTGCAAACCACCCCTTACATAATGGCGACCCAGATGCGACACTGGTACAAGGGATGTGATAAGAGAGAGACTGGTTTTAGGAAACGAAGCAAAATGGAAGAGGGGATTTCCTCGTATGTGTTTAAGAGGGTAAATGTGGCGAAGGAGTGGGTACTCGATCTATTGTATGCTGAGCGTCCAGAAGATGCTGCAGCTCAATGGACCGAGAGCAAGGACCATAAAAGGTCGATAGAGAAGGCCATTTGGCTAACTTGCCTTCAGCAACAGATCCGGCTTCTAGATGAGGAGAATGAGAAATTAAAGGGAGTATTGAGACAGGCAGAAGAGAGGTCCAGCGCAAGGGCCACAGTCGGGGAAAGGCTGTGGACAGAGGTGGGACAGTTAAAAGAAAGTAGAGAGCTCACTAAAGAAAGGTACAAAACCCAACTGGACCTTTTACAGTGTCAGATTATTGAAGCCAAGAATAGCAAACGGGCATTGCGGGAAGAGAATTCCTGCCTCGCCAAGCAAGTTAAAGAGTACGGGGAGAGGGTGAGAGACATTCAGGTAGCCTATAAGGTAGCCAGTACCAGGGAATTTGAGGCAGGAGACCACGGCCCCTGCTAGCAGCAGATCCAAAGCTTGAACCTTGCTCTATCCCGGGCTAAAGGCATGGTGTGCCTGTTAAACCCGGGTTTAGCCCAGGAACACCTGGTTGGGCAAGGAGAAACCCCTCAGTCACCGCCTTTAGCTCCCGGGAACGGCCCGGAACAGCAGGGGTGTCAGCCAGAGTGCGGGGCAGGCAAGGATTGCGAACTACCAACACCGGCAACCCCGAGTTTTAACTCGGCTTGGCAGCAGGGGGAAGAGGGCGAGCCAATACAAGGGCCGGAACCAGGGCCAATGCACCCGGTCCGGCAGCAGAAGTTTGGCCCGCCTGATGCCAATGGGGCAGCAGGACCCCTAGAAAGCAACTTCGTAGTCCCCCACGACACCCAAAAACTGAGGGCTATGATAGGCCACCTAAGTAAGCTCACCCAACAGGGGAATCCCTCGGTACACTTCCTGAAAGTGGAACACACAGGGGATACTAA
The DNA here is from genome assembly GCF_044704955.1 of Pristiophorus japonicus. Classification (NCBI taxonomy): domain Eukaryota; kingdom Metazoa; phylum Chordata; class Chondrichthyes; family Pristiophoridae; genus Pristiophorus; species Pristiophorus japonicus. The sequence goes on from NC_091980.1 coordinate 119,472,006, forward strand.
CGGGTGCGATGATTCAGAGCAGGCTAAGCTGTTGCTCTTCTCGCTGGACACCAAGCTGTGCCATTCCCTCTCTGCAGATAGCAGAAAGGGGCGAAACACGTACGCTACGGTTAAGGAGGAGGTTCTAGAGGCCATGGGTATGAACGACGGGAGTCCTTTCTCCCGAGTGGAGAAGACAGTGCAGCTCGATGGGGAGACTCCACAGGCTTTCGCCGATAGGTTGTGGCCGGTCTTCGAAAGGGCCTGTAGTGGGGTTCTTGACCGGGCCCACCTGAACCCTAACGAGCTGGCTCACTGGCTCCGCAGCCTGGTGGCAAACAGCCTACCTGGAGTAAAGGCAAAATCCGAGGTCTGGTTCGATCCAAGAGATCCCAGAACCACCGAGTGGACAGTGGTCAGGCAGTTGACACTGGCTTACCGGAACAGTAGAGGGACAGAGGAGCCCTCCTCTAAAGGGAGAGTCCATGAGATTAAACCCAGCCAAGGCAAGAGAGAGTGGCATCAGGAAGGTGGGAACCCTCCTCACAAAGGGGGCGAGTGTTTTGGGTGTGGGAAAAGTGGGCACTGGAGGAAGGATTGTTGGAACCCCTGGAAAGAGACTAAGGGAAAGGCCACTCCAGCCCCAGCCCGTAACGCCGGGGCAGGAACACCCGACACACATGAGACACTCGTAGCCGCCCTACAGACACTCATAAACGGACAGGGAGCAGTAGCTATCGCAACCGGTCCAGTAGCCGGTACGGTAAAACCCTCTGCTCCAACCCACCCAGATGCATGACTAGAGCTAGCGCAGCCTGTGTACCTGTGTTCCCTAGAGTACGATGCCTGGAAGAGACCGTGCGTTACGATGGAGGTGGAGAAAGTGAAAGGGACCTACCTGCTAGATACCGGTGCTTCCAGCACCCTTGTATATGCAGATAACCCAGCTACCTCACCTCTATCGAACGGGGTCCCATACAGTCTAGTGGGGTTCACAGGCAATGAGCAAACTGGTTCATTTTCCATCCCGCTCACCATTCAGTTAGGGACACTCAAAACCAAATGGAAGTGTGTCCTGATGAAATGGGAGCAGAAGGGAAAAGGGATCCTGGGAGCTGATTTTACCATTGGCCACCAGATCCTAGTGGATCTCAGGAACCACTGTCTATGGGGAGACATAGTGACTGACAGGGAAGGTGAGGTGGTGGTGATCCCAGAAAAAGGGGCCAAGGGAACATTGTGTACCGTGAAGCCAAAGGAGGGTTATGACTTGGAATTACTGGTCAGTAACACCTCAGTGGAGTACCAGGCATATGTACGGGCACATCTTGCAGCATTTGCCACCCACAAACATGACTGTGGTAGGGTAATGGGGGTGAAAGTTAGTATAGTAGGGGACCCCATGACCCGACCACAAAAGCAATATAACTTCCCCAGGGAGGCAGAGGCAGACCTGACAACGGTGCTGGGATCACTGGTAGAGCAAGGGGTGTTAAGACCGATAGCAACCCATGTGAACTCTCCACTGTGGCCGGTTAAGAAACCGGACAACTCATGGAGGGCCACCGTGGACTATCGAGTACTAAATAAGAATATCCCTGCCTGTGCACCCACTGTAGCAGCCGTAGCGGATCTCATAGGGAGTATTCCAGCATCTGCGACTACTTTCACGGTGCTGGATATTTCAAATGGGTTCTGGTCCATTCCTTTAAAACGGGAGGACCAGTACAAGTTCGCCTTTACCTTTAAGGGCCAACAATACACGTGGAACTGTCTTCCCCAAGGCTTCCACAATAGTCCCAGCATTTTTCACCAATGTATGGCGAACTGTTTAAAGGGCTTTAGCAGACCCCAGCAGTTGGTGCAGTATGTGGATGACCTGCTTCTGTTCACCGATCAGGGGGAGGAACATGGCCCACTGCTGGCTGAGCTGCTGGAGCTGCTAAAAGAAGAAGGGTTTAAAGTAAACCCCAAGAAGGCACAGATCGGCCAGAAGGAAGTCAAATTCCTGGGGCTGACTGTGCGCGCTGGGGAAAGGGCCATAGACAAGGCTCGAAGGGAGGCAGTACAGGAGTTACCAGCCCCCAACACAGTGACAGGGGTAAGGTCCTTTCTAGGGCACACCGGATACTGCAGAGACTTCATTGAGGATTATGCAGCCACCGCAACTCCTCTGCTCAGGCTCCTACACAAGGGTGTAGAGTGGGACTGGGATGAGGGTTGCGAGGCAGCATTTAATCAGCTCAAGAAGGACTTGCAGACCGCACCAGCCTTGGGAGCGATAGATGTAGGAAAGGAGTTTTTCCTGGAGGTGGCAGCCAGCGGGGACAGTTTGAGCTCAGTGCTGCTTCAAGAGCGGCACGGCCAGCTGAGACCGGTGGTTTACTCCTCCAGGATCCTCACAGATGTGGAGAAGGGGTACTCCAACTGTGAGAGACACCTCCTAGCCACACATTGGGCAGTGAAAAGATCCTTGATCTTCATGGGAGGGTCTCCTCTAACACTCCTAACCCACCACACACCTACTCAGATGCTCCTAGATGGGAGGATTAAGGACGGGATGGTGAGCAGTGCCCGCATTGCTCGCTGGACCCTGTTTCTCTCCCAGATGGATCTCAGAGTCGAAGGCCCCCGTGAGCCAAGGCTCGCAGCCAACCTAATCTATCCAGGGAAAGCCCACAGGTGCTCCATTGAGGGGGAATGGGAGGTGAACATTGGCCTTCGGGCTGGGTTACACCCTACAGGCCGGGACATCTACGTGGACGGGTCCAGCACGGTATCTGCTGGCGAACGACTCACTGGGTGCGGAGTCTATGACCCAAGGGCAGGTATTGCCCTGGCAATCAAGCTCCCCAGCACCATGAGCGCCCAGCATGCTGAACTGTCCGCCGTAATGTACGTGGTGACCCACCCCGAGGAATTCCCTACCTCGTACACGATTTGCTCGGACAGTATGTTCACCTGCAATTCATGTACGGAGTACCTGGCTATCTGGTCCCGTCGTGGATACACGTCCGCTGACGGGAGACCCCTGGCAATCAAGCCCCTGCTGGAGAAAATCATGACAGCGGTGGGGGAAGAAGGAAAGGTCTACATACATAAGGTGAAGGCCCATTCAAAAATCGAACCCCGTGCAGAGGGAAACCAACAGGCTGACAAACTGACCAAAGAAGGTGCCCGCATGGGAAAGTTCTGGGACCCCTATGACACCGGCCGCATAGCAGCGGTCAAGAATAAGAACAGGGCAGCAGAGAGTACAGGGATAGCTTTGGCCCCGGACTTAAAAACAGTTCAGGCACAGGATCCAGTCCTGAAAGCTGTCCTGAACGCGCTAGCTAGAGGAGAGAGAGAGTAGAAGGTCCGTACGGCACAGCAGCCATTACTGTTAAGGAAGGCATGCTGGTTAAAGAGGGACAATGGGTCGTGCCACAGCAGCACCAGAGGGAATTCCTAAACCTAGCCCATGAGGGTCCAGGAACGGGACACCCCGGGCCTGAGACCACCTGGCAACGGGTGGAACAGGCAGGATGGTGGCCTGGACTCAGGGAGGACGTCCGCGAGTTCTGTGCGAACTGCCTGGTGTGTGCTGCGAGCAACCCTGACCCCCAGAAAAGGAAGGTGTCCCTAGGACACGTCAGGAAGGTAGATGGACCATGGCAGTCAATCCAAATTGACTACATCGGGCCCCCACCCACCGCCCAGGGAGGCTACAAATACTGCCTAGTCCTGATGGACGTGTTCTCAAAATGGGTTGAAGCCTTCCCCTGCCGAACAGCCACCACACTAGGGACAGCTAAGATTCTAGTGAGGGAAGTGTTCTCCCGGTGGGGACTCCCACAGTATGTGGAGTCGGACCAAGGGAGCCATTTCACCGGGCAGATAATGCAGGCAACCCTTAAGGTGCTCGGCATTGAGGGAAAATGGCACGTTGCCCACAAGGAACTATGCTCGGGTCGGGATTTTTGAAGCATTATAGATGGGGCCATACAGCATTGTGGACAAGGCAAGCCCGATGGTCTATGCCATAAAGCTTCCCCGCCGTACTAAGTGGTTCCACATCAACCAGTGCAAGCTGTACAACCCAGGGTCAGCCAACCACAGAGGCCAACCGGGAGGGGTGAACCGTCCTCAGGACAGGGACCCTCCGTTGGCCGCCCCCGATGGTGAAGGGCCCTCAGGGAATGTGGCAGGCTCAGAAACCGTGCCTATAGGGGCGGTGAATTGCAGTACTGGAGGGGCTATCTCACCCATCGTTTGGGATTCGGACGCACCCCCAGTAACCCAAGCCCTGAGAAGGACCCTCCATACACCACGGCCAAAGATACCGTGGTCACCGGCATCTGAACCTCAGCGATTCTACCCTAGGAGAAGGGCAGCCCGACAGGAAAGGCAGAAGGTCAGAAGTACAGAGGCCGCTCAGAGTAGGGACCACCAGCCAGCCGCCTCCAGCGGTGAGGGACTCACAGGAGCAGTAGCCACGAGCTGTCCCAGAGACAAGAGTCTCCAGCTCACCAGCTGCGGGGAAACCCTAGCACCCAGGCGGCTATCAGGCCGCACAAGGCATGGGCCTGACAGGGACTCACCAGGCCACCCGGAGACGGGTGGCGGTTGTACATAGCTCTAATTTTAGCTTAAGGATATTTTAAGGTTTAGTTTAGAATTGAGGGTAATATTGCAGTAATGTTTAGGTGATTATTTTGAGTTTGTCTTGTGTGTCAGCCAGCCTGAGAGCAGTTCTCAAGGGCAGGATCCAGACATTACCAGGAGACCAATTGATGTTGTTTAATTTTAATCTATGTTTTTTTCCTTCTGTAATGTGGTTGTACGTTGCCTATATGCTGGTGAATATAATGTAACTGAAATGAAATGTAACTGTGCTGAAATGCAATTGTAGTGATTGAACCCCCTCCAAGCTGGGAGGGTATAAATGTAAAAAGTTTGTACCTGTAAAGGGAAAAGTGTGCATCTGTGGTGATGTTGCATAAGTGTAATGCATTTTGGATATTAGTTTAGCTAATTTATGGGGAAGGTTATCTCTTGGGAGTCAGGAACTTTGCTCACCTCAAAGAATGATACCATAAGTGATATGGTATCACAAGGGGGAATGTAGAATTTACCAATATCTCGCAAAGATTCCAGGTATCTTTCCCCTACAGAGGAGAAGAATCCCTTTCTGGGCTTTTAAAATGAGTTTAAAGGGGCAGACGAAGCCTGCGGGGGATAAAAGGGGATGCATTCATGGAGACCCCCCCCAGTGTTTGGACTCATAGGAAAGGGAATTCAAAATGGACCTAAATTACAGAAGCTTGAGATCCCCTAAACATCTATTGGAAGGAGCATATCAATTTTAAGATTCTACAACATTTTGGCTGCAAAAAAAAATTTTACCAAATACAGGAGGTGGAGCCAAATTCGTGTATTAAAGACCCCAGACTGTCTGGGGGAACTATTCACCCTCTAAGAGATAATCGAATTACCCAATCAAGCACAATGGAAATCATGGTCAAGAAACTGGACAATTCTAAAACAATGCAAAACCACTGATAGCACATTCTCACACCCTAATCGAGTTACTGCTGACAAAGGAGACATTTGAAAATCAGTGGACAGAACAGTTCAAACAGAGCCCAAGAGATTTGATGGGAGATAACGGAGCTTTTTTTTTGGAATATATCTATCCCCCAGTTTTACAAGGAAAGACCAGCAAGGAGCAGCACGCAGAGGAGCAGAACTAAAAGCTAGCAGAACACAGGAAAACTAGCAGAACTCAAAACTAGCAGAACAAAAAGCTAGCAGAACACAGAAAGCAGGACACAGACTTGAACAGCAGAACACAGACTCAAACACAGACAGACACAAGCAGCCGGAGGTGGGGAGTGAAGAAATGGAGTGGTGAAGGAAACTACAAGAAATCATCAAGGACCGACCGAGCACAAGGCCCACGAAATGGAAGGTTGTCAGCAACCAAAGTGACAACCCGGGTCTCCACAACCAGCGAAACGACCAACCAAAACCAACTCAGCAAAAACCGAAGAATCGACACTTATTTCCACTCTACAATCTACTTCGGAACGACCAACGGATAAGAAATTACCAAAAGGGACTAACTAAAACTATTCCTAACCAAAGAAAGTGGGTACTTACCCCATATATCCAAAACGCAACTTACCGCATCAACGGACGCACCCCAACCGAAGACTACGCAGTCCGAAGTCCTCTCCTCCGACCGGGGTACGGCTCGCCTAGAAGGCCAAGTGCAGCAAACCCCGAAACCGCGATTCACCGGCAACTGTCAAAAGGGATTGGTGAGCATAGCCCCTGAACCCCCCAGAGCTATAACTTCGTTAGTTAGGGGAATTGGGAGGAGGGAGGCTGGGATAACTTGTGTAAATGTATCTGCATTCGCCTTTTTACCTCATTTAGAGTTTGAGCTGTATTCTTTTCCCCACAGACTGTAATTGGACAATTTATTCAATGTGTTGTACCCCTCAGTGTGTATTGGTTTGTGTGTGTTATTAAAGGTGTGCCTTTTACTTCTTTGTAAACACAATAAAGCCATACCTGCTTCCTACCTTGAAACCGATCGTCTGTCCAAGTCTGTCACAGTCCCTTCATAATTCCAGTGTCTAGAACCAAAGGTGTGGGAGCGATTCGGAACCGCTCATATAAGGTCAGAAGGGAAAGCTGACCCCCTGCAAACCACCCCTTACAGCAGCCCTGTAGGTTATGGCACTTTAAGTGCACATCCAAGTATTTTTTGAATGTGGTGAGGGTTTCTATCTCTACCACCCTTTCAGGCAGTGAGTTCCTGACCCCCACTAACCTCTGGGTTAAGAAATTTCCCCTTCTATCTCCTCCAAACCTCCCCCAATTACTTTAAATCTACGTCCCCTGGTTGTTGGCCCCTCTGCCAAGGGAAACAGGTCCATCCTATCCACTCTATCCAGGCCCCTCATAATTTTATACACCTCAATCAGGTCTCCCCTCAGCCTCCTCTGTTCCAAAGAAAACAGACGCAGCATCTCCAATCTTTCCTCATAGCCAAAATTCTCCAGTCCAGGCAACATTCTTGTAAATTCATGTTTATATAGTGACTCGGTTAGTTGTTCAAGGTGCTACTGTTGACTTGCTTAGTCGCTGGATCACCATGACACTTGGACCCCTCAGACAAAGATGGGTAAAGGGAGAGAACTGGACAAATTGAACAATTATGGGGCTAAATTCCAGTCGGAAGCTTCCTTCGGACAAACACCTCCGACCCAAAAATTCTTTGCGAAAGTACCTGTTGATCCCGGAAGCGCCTTCGATTCCGGTTGGAGGCCTTCATTCGATGTGCAGCTTACGGGAAGAGGACTTCCCCGTACGCACGAAAGAGTTGGAATCACGTGGGCCTGGACCACCAATCACTCTGCAGTATTCTCATTGATAATAATGGGAACTCCGTTTCTCTGAGTTCACATTATTATTAATGAGAATAAATCCCTAAGACAAGAAACACATCACAATAAATAAATAAAACGCCTCACAATTGTTAAAATTAATTGAAATTAAAGTTAATTAAATGTTTTAGAAAACGTTTTTTTTTTACTTTTTTTTTACATGTTTTAAGACATTTTAAAATAAACTTACCTTTAACGGACAGGTTTTTTAACATAAAAATGTGTTTTTAAATTTATTTTTTCTATGTTTTAAAACTCTTATGCTGCTTTCACCAGGCATACGAGTTTGAAGGACATTCACTGGGCAAATAGCCCAATCTCAGCCGTGTGAATGTCCTTCCTGCGGGGGTGTGTTTGATCTGTCAAGAGAAATCTTGACAGATCGGAAAAGCTGGTTTTCGGCACATGCGCATCACACCCCGAAAACTGACTTTTGAGAGACTTCACCGTGTCCGTCCACACTTCATACGGACCTGGTGAGGCCGGAATTTTAGCCTCGTATCTTTTGAGATTGCCGCAAATTCTAAAAGTAGGGGACACTGGCTCAAGCTTAGACAAGGAACAGTTTAGATTTAACTACTTTCCATAGTGGGTGGTGCTGTGGAATGGACTGCACAGGTAGACAAAGAGGTGGATAAAGTGGAAAAAATTTAGGGAGTGTTCAATGAATAAAAGAGTGGACAATTGATGGGCAAGTTTTGTGAGACCAGCCTATGTGTTTCTATTGACTGATATGTCTGAACCTCCGCCCACCCCACAAAAGTGCATAAGTTAATTGGTGGATGTGCAAACAGATTTTTTTGGAGCAGAGATGTCTGATTATCAGGAAAAGCAACATTTGTGATCACCAAGAATAACAAATTGTGCAACTCCATTTTAACTTTTTACAACCTTAAAATAAATTCATTATTTAAGCCAAAATGTGAGCTTGGCAATCCCAATGACAAACCTGTAGGTCAGGGATACTCCAGACCATTAAACTGAACCTGCCCACATGATCCCTGAGAGGGCGACAAAGCGTATGGCACAAATAGCCAATCACTATGAAGAATAGTGAAAGCTGCCAATGAGATGAGCCACGGCAAAACGAAAGCGCCAATCACCATTGTCCAGCTTGCAACAATCCAATCAGTAAAGGGGTACGTGGCATTGTGATTGCCGCATGCGTATGACCAGCTCACTTTTCATCGCTACGCATGCGTGGTGTCGATTCGGCGCCACGGCGTGACCGGGCAGGCGCATGCGTGCACGTTTCCTCCCCCGGCGAGGGTTGTATGCAGGCGCAGTAGAAGTGCCTGAGTTAAGATGGCAGTCGGCGAGTGGCTTCGTTATTTGGCGCTGCTGCAGTTCGCCACCACATTATGTTCCGGCCTTTACTTCCATATCGGCGAGACCGAGAAAAAATGCTTCATCGAGGAGATACCTGACGAGACCATGGTGATAGGTAAATGGGAGGGCGGGGACTGCTGGGACCCCCTTGATATGACACGTACACTCTCTCGGGGCAGACAACTGGCCGGGCCGGGCCCCGGGCCTCGGGCCTCGGTCCTGAGCTCTGCTGCCCTGGCCAGGCTCACATATGGTGCTGGCTTGTTAACCGAGCAAGCAGGCAGCATCTTCAGCAGAGGCGGAGGAAAGTTTGCCAAACACTTTTTCGTGAAACAATGAATCTTGTAATTGGATCTCGGAGGTCTGAGAGGTCATTAGGTTTCTGCATTTAACCTCTTTGTATTAGTTGCTGTCTACTAATGTTTTAAAAAAAGGTTTCCTGTAACGATTCACTTTTTGCTTTGGTTAGGTGTCGTGTCATTATTTGTATGGTTCCCTTTATGCTGAAAATGTTTGAAAACCAGTGCTATATATTTGTCACCCTTTATATTCCTGGTGGAGTTAGGAAGAAGCATGAATTCTGGATGGCCTAACGATGAGTGAGTGGAAGACCAGTTTTGGTCACCAAAACATAAAGGTTTAACCCCTGGAGGTGATCTAGAGCGAAGCCACCGGGTTTGCCCTTGACATCAGGGCTAGAATGGTCAAACTTACATTATTCAGATTAGAGATGGTGACCTTTGAGTACTTAAGATAATAGCCCTATTCTAGTCTCCTACCCACTCTAGGCTGGGGTTGCCAACTCTGGTTGGATGCATTCCTGCAAGTTTCATCAGATGACTTCCTGCCTCCAATTGCCCTGCCCAGTCAAAGAGCCTTTTCCCCCCATCTTCAATATTCTTTGAACTAATTGTACTTAATTGGCTATAAAGTGCTTTGAGATGTCCAGTTGTTGTGAAAGGCTCTATATACCCCATGCCTGATACTAGACTCTCAAAACAAGCACTCTACTTGGCTCTGACACGACAAGTCCCAGGTGGGCAGAGGAAATGCTTCAAGGACACAAAGCCTCTGGAAAAAGTGCAACATCCCCACCGGGGAATCCCTGGCCCAAGACTGCTCAAAATGGAGGAGAAGCATCCGGGGAAGTCTCTTCGCTGGGAGCAAGTGGAGGAGCGCGTGACAACCCAAACACCCCACCCACCCATCCCCTCGACCACTATCTGCTCCACCTATGACTGAGACTGTAGGTCCTGCATTGGACTCATCAGTCACCTGAGAACTCAGTGTGGAAGCAAGTCATCCTTGACTCTGAGGGACTGCCTAAGAAGAAAGATAAATCCAAGTTCGTCTTTTCTCTTTAATAAATGGAAGTGTTCAAAGAAAATGGGGGTGGGGAGGAAACACTTTTAATGACTGATTTTTCTCCTGGGTTGTTCACAAGAGATTAATCTTTAATTTTTGCAAACTGCAGAGAAATCCTGGAGGGTTGGCAACCAAACTCTAGCCCTCAACTTCAAAGTCTTATTTCTGCCCTTCTCCTCCCTCTTCCTTCCCCCCACTTCCCCCCATCTCCCACCTCCCCCCCCACCTTCCCACCCCCCACCCACCTTCCCACCCCCCCTTCTCTCCCCCCCCCTTCTCTCCCCCCCCCTTCTCTCCCCCCCCCTTCTCTCCCCCCCCCTTCTCTCCCCCCCCCTTCTCTCCCCCCCCCTTCTCTCCCCCCCCCTTCTCTCCCCCCCCCTTCTCTCCCCCCCCCTTCTCTCCCCCCCCCTTCTCTCCCCCCCCTTCTCTCTCCCCCCCCTTCTCTCCCCCCCCCCTTCTCTCCCCCCCCCTTCTCTCCCCCCCCCCTTCTCTCCCCCCCCCCCCTTCTCTCCCCCCCCTTCTCTCCCCCCCCCTCCCCCCCCCCCTCCCCCCTTCTCTCTCTCCCCCCCCCCTCCCCCCTTCTCTCCCCCCCCCCCCTTCTCTCCCCCCCCCCCCTTCTCTCCCCCCCCCTTCTCTCCCCCCCCCTTCTCTCCCCCCCCCTTCTCTCCCCCCCCCCTTCTCTCCCCCCCCTTCTCTCCCCCCCCCTTCTCCTCCCCCCCCCTTCTCCCCCCCCCCCCTTCTCCCCCCCCCCTTCTCCCCCCCCCCTTCTCCCCCCCCCCTTCTCCCCCCCCCCTTCTCCCCCCCCCCTTCTCCCCCCCCCCTTCTCCCCCCCCCCTTCTCCCCCCCCCCTTCTCCCCCCCCCCTTCTCCCCCCCCCCTTCTCCCCCCCCCCTTCTCCCCCCCCCTTCTCCCCCCCCCCTTCTCCCCCCCCCCTTCTCCCCCCCCCCTTCTCCCCCCCCCCTTCTCCCCCCCCCCTTCTCCCCCCCCCCTTCTCCCCCCCCCCTTCTCCCCCCCCCCCCCTTCTCTCCCCCCCCCCCCCTTCTCTCCCCCCCCCCCCCTTCTCTCCCCCCCCCCCCCTTCTCTCTCCCCCCCCCCCTTCTCTCTCCCCCCCCCCCTTCTCTCTCCCCCCCCCCCTTCTCTCTCCCCCCCCCCCTTCTCTCTCCCCCCCCCCCTTCTCTCTCCCCCCCCCCCTTCTCTCTCCCCCCCCCTCCCTCCCCTTCCCCCCCCCCCTCCGCTTGATTTCTGCATGCTCTTGGCGACGAGATTCGAGGTGCTCAGCGCCCTCCTGGATGCTCTTCCTCCACTTAGGGCGGTCTTTGGCTAGGGACTCCCAGGTGTTGGTGGGGATGTTGTATTTTATCAAGGAGGCTTTGAGGGTGTCCTTGAAACATTTCCTCTGCCCACCTGGGGCTCGCTTGCTGTGTAGGAGTTCTGAGTAGAGCGCTTGCTTTGGGAGGCATGTGACCCGCCCAATGGAGCTGGTCGAGTGTGGTCAGTGCTTCGATGTTGCGGATGTTGGCTTCAACGAGGACGCTAATGTTGGTGCGTCTGTCCTCCCAGGGAATTTGCAGGATCTTGCAGAGACATCGTTGGTGATATTTCTCCAGCGATTTGAGGTGTCTACTGTATATGGTCTGTACTGTTAACTACTTTTTCACTGCCCTGCCTTGGATTTTTCAATACTTCCTCCTGCCCAGTGAAAGAGCGAAGCCAGCATCTTTAGACGCTGTCAGAATCTCTGTTCTCTTGCCACTAACTCCATCCCCCCTTCCCATCGGGCACAGGCTTAGCTGGAATGTTTACAGTCTTCGTGTCTCTTTTGATCTTGAGCTGATTTTCAGACTCCATATCCTCTCCATCACAAAAACTGCCTACTTTTACTTCAATGTTGCCAGCCTCTGCCCATACCTCATCCACAACACTGTTTAAATCATGTCTTTATCACCTCCAACTTGACGACTCCAATACTTTCCTTGCTGGCCTCCACCCTCCCTAAGCTCCCAACTCATCCAAAACTCTGTTGCATGTCCTTATTTTAAAGTCCTAATCCCTGATTTCTGCCAGATGGGCAGTGATAAATTTGCCCCATTTGCCTTTAAATCTCTCCATGGCATTACGGCGCCCTATCTCTGCAATTTATATCACCCAAGTGCTCTTACTCTGAATCCAACCGTGAGCATTTTTTTCCCACTCGCCTTACTAGATTTTTAGCCAAACTTTCAGCCATTGAGGTCCTATTTTCTACCTTTCACCCTTCCACCTATCTGTTTAAAAGATCTCAAATCTCATTTCTTTGACGCCTCTCAATTTCTCCCTTCCTGGCTATGTGTTCCTTTTGCCTGTCTGTGAAGCACTGAGACTTTTTACATTTAAGGTGCTTTACCCCATTCAATGCAAGTATTTATAAAGGTAAATGTGAAACACTACCTCAAGTTGAACCATCACAGTAAGATAGGGAGGTGGTGGTGACAGTGGGATTGTTGAGTGCAGGTTCAAACTGGTGAACGGCATATTTAGAAACGGTTCCAGGAAGTTCTTCAAACGGGTGATAAACATGTGGAATTGGCCATCAAGCAGTGGTGGAATCATACAAGAAGCCATTAGATGCTGTGATGGGAGGATGTTCTGTTCTTTATGAATGGATGAGCTTAAATAGGTTTATTGACCTTCCTGTCTCTATCTACTGATCTTTAGGGCTGAGGCTTTTATTTGTATTGTTGCAGATGTGTTTCCCCGCAGATCTTAGTTTAGGTAGTAAACTTGCAGAATTGGCTTTATTTACAACTTTAAAAAAAAATGAAGTTGTGAAGAGTGAGGACGGTCCATTCAAAGACTGTATCCTTTCATTTGTGAGTCGTGGCTCAACAGGAAACAAATGATGAGATTACACTTATTGAACAAGAATGATGCTTAGATTCTGGTCAGTGTTCTTTTCCTCCCCTCCTTTTTTATAAAAAAAATACCAGTGTGATGTGTAAAATTCTGTGCTGGACACTTCAGCCTGTGCCTTTGGGGGGAAAAAGGCACGGGTTTGTTTAACTTAATGTGCTCCTCTTATCCCTTGATTATAAACTTGTCCATTGGTAGACTGTCCTGCTCGGACACATTTTTGAACTGTCAATTGATCTGGCCAATCTTCAATATTTGGCTTTGGATATGCTCCAAAAACTCCCTTTGGTCCAGTTTGCAGTGGAAAAATACTCTTTTTGGGGGGAGGGGGGTAGGGGGGTAGGGATTTGCTTTCACTTCAAAAATGCATAGGAGTTGGATGGAAGAAGAAACATGCTAGCTTTAGTTTTGAAATAAAATTCTCTAAACAGATAAACTGGAGAGAGCAAATTAAAATTAAAACTTCAAAAATAGAATGGGGAAGAGGCCGCGAATAGAAGTCTTGCTGCTAGTCTTTTATTCCTGTTGGAAATGTTGACATTTTTCCACGACAATTCTGCTGGTAGTGAACTCTGACTGGAGATTGAAAGTGTGTAACAAGTTTGCATGACTGATGATGGTGTTATATTGTGTTTTGTCACTTTGTAATCTTGTATTTTACAATCTCACAGTACATTAAAAAGAAAGACTTGTACTTGTCATCGTTGTCGTCATCATGGGCAGTCCCTTGGAATCGAGGAAGACTTGCTTCCACTCTTAGCATGAGTTCTTAGGTGGCTGTACAGTCCAATACAAGAACCACAGTCTCTGTCACAGGTGGGACAGATAGTGGTTGAGGGAAAGGGTGGGCAGGGAGCCTGGTTTGCCGCAGGCTCCTTCTGCCTGCGCTTGATTTCTGCATGCTCTGTGACGATACTCTGAGCTCAGCGCCTTCCCGGATGCACTTCCTCCACTTAGGGCGGTCTATGGCCAGGGGCTCCCAGGTGTCTATAGCACCTTTCACAATCTCTTTTCAGCAAATGAAGGACCTTTTTGAAGTGTAGTCACTGTTGTAATGTAGGAAATGCGGCAGCCAATTTGCACACAGCAAGCTCCCACAAACATCACTCTGATAAAGACCAGATAATGTGTTTCTTTAGTCAGGTATTCTCTGCCTGATGGTGAGTGCTGTAACCCTGAATGACCATCTATGTTTGCTTTTTTCAGTAAGCCACTTCCTGATGCTGCTGTTATCATAGCCCTGATCTATTGAGTATCATCTTCCTGTTGTACAGGCTGCACGATTTTCGCAGTGCATTTTATCCCCCACGGAGTTCCTGAAATTCTGCAAAGTTAGGGAAATCTGATCACTTGGATAGAAGCTTCCATAATCTGTAGAGCACTTTTGCATAAATCATCGGTTCGTGCAGTTTTGGTGCAGAGTCTAGAACTCCTGGGGGAACAACACGCAAACGTTTAGCTCTAGTAGTGATGCAAAGCTCAGGTGGGTGTAAAGGTGGTTTGCAACAACTGGAGGTAATGAGCTCTGCAGCAAGGTTTTAAACAGGAAAGCTGGTCTATTCTTTTCTGGTTCATTATCGGCCCTGGATTAGGTTCTGTTCAGTTACAAAAGAGCTGTGCTGCTGTTGGTCTAATGTTGGGGAAAGTGCTTGTGATTCCAGCAAACTTCTGGACACCTCCCAACAGAGATGCAAGTCTCCTTTTTAAAATTAAAAATAAAATACTAGCCCCTCCAAATGGTCCAGAACAGGGTTGGATAATTATTTGGGCTGGAGAGCCACTTAACAAGTTTTGTGAGCTGTTGAGGGCTGCACTCCAATGTTCCCATTAAGCTGTGCCGTCGTGCAGTGGTCTGGAGGTCCTGTGCAGGCTGCTCAGCGGCTTTTAATTTAATAGCTGTGTTAATACAGTAATAGCGCAATTAAATTGGTCACCAATTACCTAACGGGCAGAGAATGTTAGTGAATAAATCTGTTAACTAACTTACTAATTACCAGTTGGTATAAATAATCAGTGTTAAATAAATAAATTTGAGATAATTAAAATGCTAATTGGTAAACATCAGTTTTGCATTAATTAGTTCTTTGGTAGCTAATAACTGGTTAACAGGTATCATCCATCAGTCACCCCATTACTGGAGGTTGGGCCTGGCCGTGGGAGACGGGCTTGCACCCTCCCTGCTCATGCACTTACCACTCTCCCCCGGTTTAGGGGCTGCATTGCCGTTGGTAAAAAGGCCTTACCCAGTGGAGCCGTGGCCTAATCCGCGACTCCTGACCACCTCAGCCACCCGTCTCCGTATCTTCGCCTCCCGTCCGCAAGTGGGAACATAGAGGCAACATAGCTTTTTGCTATGTTGGCTCCCCTGCTGCCTTGGAGACAGACCCGCCTCCTGACGTCACATGGGACAGGGTCAGGCTAGGAGTCGGGTATGGCGGACGTTCGGCTTCGAAGCCAGGCCTTGGCGGGCCGGATAGAATCCATTAGTGTGTCGAATACTGTTTGTGGGCCATATATTGCCTGCCACTGGTCAAGAAGGGTGAAACCGCCACCTGGTGTAATGCTAAGCTGTGCAAAGCAGAATAGTCTCTGGTTCAGTTCCTCCTCTGTGCCCAGTTAGCTGATCTCCTGAGCTATAAAGTGGGAAAGTGATCAGTCTGCTTTTGTATAAGTCCTGATCAGTATCCAGTGATGTCTGGTGGCAAGGCCGTCTCTTTTTCTCTCTAACCCTCCCCCCAAACCATCCTGTTTGAATAGCCTGTAGGACTTCTGATTTAAGCTCGCATGTGAAGGCTGGTCATCTGAGCGAGTTACTGGAGGGCCTGTAAACCTTCGTCCCAGCAGCAGTTGGAGCCTTCAGGAGAGGGGAGAAAAATGCTCTTGTACAGTCTAAAATGACCATGCTCTGATTCTGCCTCCTTTTCCTCCCCCTCCTTTGAGACCATTGTGGTTTGAATATTTTAATAAGATGCTGTCCAAATATTACTGGTTAAAAGCTGAAAATGTTTTGGTTTAGTTTAATAAGTTAGTAATTCACATTTAAATTTTACTTTTATAACTCTGCTTCAATTTCCACACCCCTCCTCTCCCAAACATCCTTAGGTTGGAGGGTGGTGTAAGGATTGTGCTTATTTACATGACCAAGATCAGCGGTTGGTCAGCAGGAGGCTTGTTTAAGCAATGAATGTGTCTTTGACCACTTTCCGTTTCTTCCTCTTATCCCACCTGATGGCTGCTGCCTATTGAAAAGTTGGTGTGTAATTTAGCAATTGATAGGATTAACGCTCAGTTTGTTTCAATTGATATTTTCAGGCAATTACAAAACTCTAATGTATGACAAACAGAGGGAGGAGTACCTGCCTTCTCCTCCAGGACTAGGAATGTTTGTGGAAGTGAAGGATCCCGATGAAAAGGTACAATATATTCAAGCTGAGAAAGCCAAACCTGTTTGGTCACTTCAAGAGAACTATCTACTGGTTTTAAGAGATTTTCTCTCTAATCTTAAATGACTTTTTCAAGTGATTTTTGTGCTCTAGGTGAAAGATGTTCGTACTGGGAAATTTAATATTTTTGTACTTTATTTCCTTCCAAGTCGGGTTTGATGCAGCATAAAACCGTTGGCTATTGTGGGGTGAGATTTCCATTTGCTATATCAGATAAACTAATTTTTTCAAGAACAAGATTAACGAAACAAAACAAAAATAACCCCACGGTTGTGAGATTGTGTCATTAGATAATAAATGGGAAGATTATCATTTAGTTTTCAATGACAGGCCAGATGCGAGATTGTTGGTTCACAGTGCATGGGGCCCCCAAAGCTACAGGAGCTCACCAGTCCTTTTAATGAAAGGGCTGTGAAGCATTTTCTATTATATATGCTGCCTCTAGTACCCACAGCACTCTGCTGTCATTATACAATCATCCAGAAATGATTCCAAATACTGTGTACCCACAACCTTTTTTAGGTTTTATCAGCAGAACAATGTTTAAAAGGGGAAGAATGGACCTAAAATCAAATGCAGGACTAAAGATTTAATGTCTCTTTTACTCTCTATAGGTCATTCTCTCAAGACAGTATGCTTCTGAGGGAAGATTCACATTCACCTCCCATATTCCGGGAGAGCATCAGATCTGCTTGCACTCCAATTCCACCAAACTCTCCCTGTTTGCATCGGGAATGCTGGTAAGGAAAGAGCTTGTAAGAATAATACAGCTTCATGGGCGAAGAGTAGGATAAAATGAGTAATAAATATTGATTGAAACTTTTATATAGAATTTACAGCACAAGAACAAGTCTTTTGGTCCAACTGATCTGTGCCAGTATTTATGCTCTACACAAGTCTTCACCCACCCCACTTCATCTAATCCTATCTGCATATCCTTTTATTCTTTTTTCACTCATTTACTTATCTAGCGTCCCCTTGAAGTGAATAGCATAGATGCATTTAACAACTCCATGTGGTAGTAAGCTTCACATTCTAGCCACTCTTGAGTAAAGAAGTTTCTCCTGAATTCTTTATTGGGTTTATTAGTGCCTATCTTGTATTTATGGTGCTTGGGTTTGGACTCCCCATTAGAGAGAAAGGAAGGTGTGCATTTATATAGCACCTTTCAGGCCCTCAGGACATCCCAAAGCGCTTTACAGCTATTGAAGTACTTAAGTGGAAACGTCTTCTCTGTGTTTAACCTATCGAATCCCATCATAATTTTAAAGACCTCTAATGGTCACCCCTCAGCCTTACCATTTCTAGGGAAAAGTCCCAGCCCATTCAGTCTTTCTTGGTTGTTATAACCCCTTATTTCTGATATCCTTGTAAATCTTTTTTGTACCTTCCTTCATACCTCTCTATCCTTGTAATATGGAGACCAGAACTGTACACATTACTATTAAGTGTTGCCTCACCAAGGTTCTATAAAGTTTAACATAAAAGGTAAAGGCCTTTTTTCCAATGTTTTCCCCCGCCCAATAATGGGTAAGATCTGTACTGATTTCAGTGTTGTAACCATGACTAAATACGTTGGTGTGAGTTGGAGTCTCTGCTTTCCTTACCATGGAGACACATCCAATGCATTCTGTAATAATAGTTATACTCCAACAAAAATGTTACTGATAATTTTTATCTCTTACTCAGTTCTACATCGGTCCCTTTACCCAGAAGAAATCTTTGGGCTCCTTGTAGTTGGGTTGGGGGAGGGGGAATGACTATGATTTTACTTAGATATATCATGCATTGCCTTCAAATGTATACAATCCGATACAGTGGGACAGAATGGCCTTGGACCCCTCTGGCTATGAAAATATTTTGTAACCGTATTTGATTACCAGTTAAGCTACCTAGTTTAAAATAGCTTTTATCCAGTGCTGTCAGTGTGAGCCACAATTGTTCATTTAAAAAAAATATATAAAATTCCCCCCCCCCCCCCCCCCCCCCCCTTGAAATGTTTGTCAGAGATGGGCAACGTCTTAATTTTTGTGGGAGTTAAAGGTATCTTGGGAAATTTTATTCTTGTATAACATAAGAAATAGGAGCAGGAGTAGGCCATACAGCCCCTCGAGCCTGCTCCGCCATTTAATACGATCATGGCTGATCCGATTATGGACTCGGATACACTTCCTTGCCCGCTGCCCATAACCCCTTATTCCCTTATCGGTTAAGAAACTGACTGTTTCTGTCTTAAACTTATTCAATGACCCAGCTTCCACAGCTCTGAGGCAGCGAATTCCACAGATTTACAACCTTCAGAGAAGAAATTCCTCCTCATCTCTGTTTTAAATGGGCAGCCCCTTATTCTAAGACTATGACCCCTAGTTCTAGTCTCCTCTATCAGTGGAAAAATCCTCTCTGCATCCACCTTGTCAAGCCCCCTCAATCTTGTATGTTTCAATAAGATCACCTCTCCATTCTTCTGAATTCCAATGAGTAGAGGCTCAACCTTTCCTCATAAGTCAATGCCCCCCCCCATCTCTGGAATCAACCTAGTGAATCTTCTCTGAACTGTCTCCAAAGCAAGTATATCCATTCTTAAATATGGAAACCAAAACTACATGCAGTATTCCAGGTGTGGCCTCACCTATACCCTGTATAAACTGTAGCAAGACTTCCCTGCTTTTATACTCCATCCCCTTTGCAATAAAAGCCAAGATTCCATTGGCCTTCCTGATCACTTGCTGTACCTGCACACTATCCTTTTGTGTTTCATGCACCAGGACCCTCTAGGGGTCAGTCTCTCAAATTCAGGCTGATGTCCCTCACTCATAGAATAGAACAACATAAAAGGAGGCCAATTAGCCTATCGCATCTGCGCTGGCTCATTCAATGAACAATCCAGTTAGTCTGACTCCCCTGCTCTGTCCCTGTATGCCTACAATTATTTTCTCCCAAGTATTTATACAATTCACTTTTGAAGGCTGCTGTTGAATCTGTATCTATCAGCCAGTGCATTCTAAATCCTAATCACTCATGTAAAAATGTTTTTCGTCGTGTCGTCTCTGGTTCTTTTGCTAATCACCTTAAATGTGTGCACCCTCATTATCGACCCTCCAGCCATTGGCAACAGTTTCTTTTTATTTACTCGACCTAAACCTGTCATGATTTTAAACACTATCAAATCTCCTCTGCTCTAAGGAGAACAACCCCAGCTTCTACCGTCTTTTCACCTCCTCCCTCTGCCACCCGCTGCCAATCCTAACCCACTGTTCAGTAAAATAACCAGAGCACGGTTGAATCATATTAAAGAGGCATTGAAAAGTAGCTGTGGGCTCCTAAATGCCTATGTAATTCCCTCCCTATCAATGGTACTGAGCCATACAAACCAGGAAGCTCCCAGCTTTATTTGCATTTCTGATGAGTTAATTGATCGTTGCACTGAGGGCACCTTCAGTAATGTTTTTTCTCCCTGCAGCGGGTTCATTTGGACATCCAGGTTGGTGAACATGCCAATGATTATGTTGAGATTGCAGCAAAGGACAAGCTCTCAGAGCTCCAGCTCCGTGTGAGGCAACTGATTGAACAGGTGGAGCAAATCCAGAAAGAGCAGAACTACCAACGGGTATGTGAGAGGGGCGAGGGCTAAAACATAACTATAGGGGGAGTAAGTAAGGGAGCAGGGGCATAACTATAGGGGGTACGTGAGGGGGGCAGGGACATAACTATAGGGGGTACGTGAGGGGGGCAGGGACATAACTATAGGGGGTACGTGACGGGGGCAGGGACATGGCAACAACCAAAGTAGAAAGTGAGGGCAGGAGTACAATGACCTGAAAGGGAGGGAAGTAAACCTCAAACAGTAATTATGAAGAAAGAGATGGATATGAGGCAGCAATAAAATTGGACAGAAAAGTAGTAGCCTGTGCATCGTGGGAGCGGGAAGGGGTCAGTAAGTTTAGTACCACAAGGCATGGTGCATTTAATCACTAAACTGTTGGGCAAGCTGATCAGTACTAAAACAAAGTAATAAGGAACTGCTAATTTAGCAGTAAATATACAGATGTCTCCAGCATTTAGGATTGTGACAGTTCAGTGCCCCTGTAATAACTTATTGTAGGGAGTGGTGTATGAGGAACACCAGAATGAAAAACGAGGAAATAAATATTATTCCTTTTAGCCAGGGGGCACTTGCTTAATTTGTGTGTTGGTACCCTCAAAAAAAAAACAAGGATATTTGTTTGAAAGTTTCTGTTTGTGCTCCCCCCCCCCCCCCACCCCCTTAATCAGGGGGCATTTGAGTTAACGATTTATGTTTTACAGATTACAACAAATAGTTGAGCCTTTCATGGGGAGTGAAACATTTCAAGAACATTGGATGAAGTTAGAGTTTTATTTCCTATTGCAATCACACTTGCAATTTATTTTTGTATATTTGAGTCTATAACACAAACTGGTTAAGACGTAATAGGGTTTCTGGCGGGAAGTAATGATAGAATCTGACCATGAGGTAGTTGGATTCATATCAGTAGAGCTATAGAACACAGTGCTTCCGAGATTGTAATATTAGTTCTCTGCACATTTCAAATGTGGATGTGGGACTCAAACCTCTCGAGTTACTTTCCCTGCTTATTGTTCAACAAAATATTCAAAAATGTTTGAGTTGCCTTTTTTTGTTTTAAATGCTTTTTTTTTAAGAATGCTTTGTTCTTTTGATGTTTGATTACATCTGTTGTAATGACCTGATCTATAGAGTAGTGTCCTACTTTTGGAAAAAGCTGAAGATGTATTCGTGCAGCTGTGAGGCTTTATTATAAAATGGCTGCCTAGACCCTGCATTTGTTAAACCTGGGATAATGTAATGGACACTGTAAAATATGGCCTCCTGTGCTATAAGTATGTGATTCTATATCCTGAATTTTTTTTTTCTGTTCCAGTATCGTGAGGAGCGTTTCCGGGTGACTAGTGAGAGCACTAACCAGCGTGTCCTGTGGTGGTCAATCGTGCAAACACTGATCCTCATTCTGACTGGAATCTGGCAGATGAAGCATCTGAAAAGCTTCTTTGAGGCCAAGAAACTGGTGTAGGTCATGATTGCAATGACCTGTATTTAATTTGGTTTAAATGCAATACAAAGCTGATCGGCCAAAGGCACGTTTTCAATTACACAATTCAAGTCGTGGCTCATTGGATTTTGCCCAATTCCGTCCCCCTTCCCCCCCCCCCCCCCCCCCCATCCCCCAACCTTCATGACATGCAGTGCCTCCTAATAATGGATCCTGGCAAGTAATGGATATTGTTACCAGTTGGGTTTTTGGAAAGAAGCTTTGACTGCCAAAAAGGCAGCTCTGTCCAACCTACATCAAACGGTTGGAGTTGAACATGCTTTGTTGCTTCTGGGCCCCCAGTATCTTGTTGTCAAGCCACTGTACATCTATTTTTTCATCTGACCAAAACTTTGCTGCAATAATGGAGTATTCAAAGTGGAGTTTTGCAGTACTTTAATGTGCTATGGTGTGTATTCCTTTCCCCATCCACTGCAGCAGTTGAGTTTGTTAAATCCATTGACTAATCTTAACAATTTTTGAAACTATTAAGCGCTAAACAATGTCCTGTGAACTTCCCTTTAAGGCTTAAATAGTCCCTCTCTTGTGTGACCTTTTTCAGTTAAACTATCCCTATATATTGTGCAGTGGCAGCCTCAGTGTGATCATGGAGGTATGATAGTTTTAAGTGTTACCAGACTGGGCCTGTCTGTATGACTAAGCAACAATTAGATTATTTATAATTCTCTGGTTGGAATTGAATTCCTCTGACTTTTTAAGTAGGGTTAGGGCAACACTGCTGAGCAATTTTGTGCTCTGGTTTGCTTGTAATGTTCTCAAATATAATTTATTGAACTGCCATTTGTCTTTGTAATTGGAAATATTGTTTTTGGTCATGTGTAAATCATTGAGGGATAAAGATGTAGGAACCACTGTGGGGATGTCTGTTTGAACTTTGGTAGGAAAGGGCTGGTAACATTTATGGAGCTGCACTTGATTCAGATTGTGTGTAGGCAACTGTAAATATTTGTAGCCAGTCTGCTGGTGATCAGGGATCCAGTAGCACACTGGCAGGATTAGAAATTGGAGATGTTCCTCTCACCCTGACTGCATTCAAGTTGTTAACATTTGGAGCACAACTGCATTAACCCAATAAGCATTTGTACTGTAGGCTTGTAAAGTTTTGAACTTTGCTTTTTATGGATTGATAGAGGTTGGGTGGAAATTTCATTAGATTGGTAGGGGCTTTTCTTTTTCTTCATGGAATGTTTTCTCTACTCTTCCCTCTTTTTTTTTTTTATTGGGGTAGATGAATGAGTGTGGTGGTTACTACTTTCTGATGTTGTCAACAGGAGGTGCCTTCACTATGATAAGCTGACCCCATTGGGTTGCATTCATCAGGTTTTCCAGTTTGAGATTCTGTTTGGCAGAATAGCAGACAGGGAGCTGAGATCTGTACATACTAATCCAGTAGACTAAGGTTCTCCATATGATGTAGGGCATCCTGCTGAGTCTCTGTCAATTGATTCACACACTTGAGTACACCCCATCATTAAACTGTGCTTGATGGGAAACCAATTTGATTGCTCTGGCCCAGATAAAATATCCCAGCTTGCTCGTTTATCATTTCCTTGAATGTCTGGGCATCCATGATCCACTGCCGCTGGCACCTTGGTATCTTGTCGGCAGATTGCTCTAGGAGAAGTGCCAGAAATATAACTCCGTGCAAACTGCTCCAAAAGCTGAGGTAATAGTCCCATCTCTGAGGACTAGTTTCTTTAGGTTGCTTGGCATGATTCCCACTGCTTCCAAACCAAATGCCATGCTGTATTATAAATCATGCCTGATGACTTTTGAGCCCTGTATTTAGTTTGTCGTTCCTACACTCTCAACCTTTTCAACCGTACTGACAGATTGAAAAAATTGAATGTTAATAAATAGATGTGATGCCTCCCCTTTCAAAGAAATAATTTTCCACTCATTATTTTGGAAGAATACCACATTGGGTGGCTAAATCAGTTTGTATTAATCCAATAGAGCAAGGCACTCTAGATAATGTAAAAGCAAAATACTGCGGATGCTGGAATCTGGAGTAAAAACAGAAAATGCTGGAAATCTCAGCGGGTCAGGCAGCATCTGTGGAGCGAAAGCAGAGTTAAAGTTTCGGGTTGACGAAACGTTATCTCCACAAATGCCTGACTGAGATTTCCAGAATTTTCTGTTTTTACTCCAGATAATGTGGTGCTTACTGCTGAATATTGACGTGAACCAATTCACAGTAGTCACGATCATCTCTTAAGTCCTCAGTGCTGGTTTTCTCAACTGCCTCTAGGCAGGACTATCAACTGTGCGCTGCTCCATGGCAACTTTGGTGCTGCAGTGTAACCAGCAGTCCATTAGCATGCAGCAAACTGAGCTGATTGCAGTAGTGCTTATGGGGGATAGAGGGAATGAGTGAAGAAAAGGCTTCATCCTAGAGGTCTACCTAAGTCTGAAACAGTGATGGGCACACTGATGACTTGGACCAGCAGTTGCGTTGAAAAGTGGGTTTGCCTGGGTTGCAGACTTTTACTCTGCTGACTAATTAATTTGCCAGGAAAGATGCTATTGTGTTGCTGCAGGTTAATGGCATTTCATACAATACCTTTTCTCTCTTCAAAAGCATCTGTAAAGGAGCTGTGGATTGTAGAGTGCAAGTTACATGGCGCTGTTCTTAAGTTGTGCTAAAGGCTGGAAAATAGATTGTTTAATCCATTACTTGCACCCTTGATATCTTTAGATAAGAGGTTTTCCTGTAAATAACAGCATATATTTAAGGATTGTTATGGGTGTAGTGTGTTAAAAGTGAAAACAAATTGAGAGCCAAAGTGTGCACTGCTTGGAAACAATCCTAATCTGTTAAATCAGGTAAAGGGTTGGAACATGGACCAGGGGCGACCACTGCAATTGAGCAATGCGCCTGCCTCGGACAGATATCTCTAGAGACCTCTGTTGTAATAACGCACTAGAGCCAGTTCATTGATTACACGTGTTGAAGAAATATAGTGCCTCGGAATGTAAATTTCTGCTTGTTACTTTTTCTTCAAGTTAATGCTTTCAGTTCTTTTATTCCATCCCCTTAATTTCTTTTTTTGGAATTTGTGGACATTGCATAGAGATTACATTGCTTAATGAGATTTGCTCCTCTGTATGTTGCAGTAATTGACATGTACAAGTTCTCTTCGTTACTGCTACCATGGACCACTTTTCATAAGTTCTCATTTTTGAAATAAACTATTTCCACCTTTTTTGTTTTTTTTTAAAGTTTCTCATTCATGCTGACTACCTCTGAACTAGGCACATAAAATCTGTGCGTCTAAAAACAAAACTCTGAATTGCTGCGAGATCATTGTAACTGGGAATACTTTCACGTATGCCAATTGCCTAAATACCCTGCTTGAACTGAGTCCTTACACATGCAGAATAGTCTTTGTTATAGTAGATCCGGGTTTGTCTTAATGGAGAGGTGCAAGTAACACCACTCACTGGGCTTTTTGTTTTGACTGCCCCAGACCTATACATGTTGTGGCTAGTTTTATTGCAGTGCCAGGACATGTGTGCAGGCTGCCCTCTGAACTGTGGTGTTGGGACAGTGCAATTGGATGATGAGAAAATAACTTGCATGATATCAGCAAAAGGAATCTTGGTTGGAAGTCAATTAGCCACTTGCACCGTTGCCCATTTCATCATTTGTTGGGTACATCTATACATTGGATTAATCAAAAGCACATTGTAGCCCAGTGACTGCATTAAACTACGACTGTGTGTTCCCCAATGGCTTACTGCTGAGTCCTGTGATATTGAGCCATACAGACCAAGTACTCCTAGTCAGATCCCTGATCAGAAGTGAATTACCGGACCTTGGCTGGAGTGCATATGAACATGTGAACAATGATGGACAGGTAAAGAGCATCTGGTCCATCGAGCCTGTCCCACACAATTGCAATATCTTGTATATCCCAACAGAAGTGGCCTCAGCACCCCGGGCTACGAAAGGAGGAGCAAAATGTAGCCACGGTTTTTGACTGCTGTCCACTCTTTGCTGGATCCTGCATGTGAATTTTGAGAGGACAGGATCGGGCTCAGCTTCGACGTGTTCAAGTAAATAGCCTCCTGATCCATGCTTTCTAGGTTCACGAATGCAGAACGACTACTTGATTGAGGTAGTGGAGGGCTGTGAACACTCGTGTATCTCTAGAGAGAGGTGGGCAGAAAACTGGGAGGAAAGAAAAGCTGTGATTTGAATTTAAAGTCAAAGTTCATTGATTATTAATACACTGGAATTTAAAAAAAGCAAGTAGATGTGGATTGTATTCTGATTTGGTTTATGTTTGGATGAGGGATTCTGTACAACAGGACGCAGTGGGACCCAGGTGGGTATGTTGGACTTGTGTATCTGCATTTGATACTCATTTCTTGAGCTGACTGCACTCTGATTTGGATGTCTGTTCAGTATTTAAACTTTGCAGTCGGAATTGCTGTATGAGTTTTTAAAAAGCAATAAGATGGCATTTGTAAGAATCATTTTTAAACTGATTTTATTTTTCACTTAATATTTAATAAAAGTGTTCATATATCCATCCTCCATTGTCCTTTTTGTGCCTGCAGACTCCAGTTTTTCAGTATTGCCCTGAAAGCCTGGCTGGAATTGGGGTCCTAAAGTTTACACTGGCTGAGTCCTCGGACCCAACCCTGTTCCCATCAGGAAATGATTGTGGATACTTCTGGTTCCGGGTTTGTTTTTTTTTTAAATGGAGATGCTGGCAAAATGCTTTTGTGTATTGCTGTATGAGACTTGGTTTAGGGAAGTGGGAAGAGTTTAAAATTTAGCCCAAACTTAAGGGAAAAAAAAATCTCCTGTCCCTATAATGCCTTTTACATAAAAATCCTTTTGAGTAATCTTAACCCATTTCCTAATGAGTGCACAACACACAATTGACCCTAAATTAGCATTAACCCGACAATAACTGACTTGGGAGCAATTAATAGTACTGGGTCTGAAAATGGAAGTGTTCCATTCCTCCGGAATGACTGCTTGACTTTAATGAACCTAAAAAAACATCACCAGAATATTGACCACAGGCTAAGAGATTTTAAACTGGTGGTGCTCATAATACAGCACCTGGGCTATTGTGGCCTATCTTGTGAAGATTTGCTGCTTTATGTACATTTGGGCCTTCATTCATAGACTATCTGTCTGTGAGTTGATTGAATTTGGGTGTGGTGCTGTTCACCTTCCTTGCTCACCAGTAAAAGGTTAAAGAAAGGCTATTAGACAAGGTTATTCTAGCTTCAAATAGGCCCTATTGAAACAGAACGATTAGGCATAGCACTTTTTTTCCCTGAAGCAGCACTGGGCATTTGCTTGCCAACTACCCACAGTCATGGTCAAAATCAGGAGTTCACCATTTGGGGCTTGCAGTTTCAGACCTGCTGCATCTCACTTTTTTTTAAAAAAAGTATTTGCAAGTGGCCCTTCAAGTAAGACATCAATTGGGATTGTGGCCTTTATCAAAAAGCCAGTGTGTAATCCTGACTTAAACCATCAAGGGACACATGAGTACGAGTTAGCTGTAACAGTCCAATAATTTGACAGCAAGTGATAGTTGAAATTCTGGTTTAATTTGATTAAACATCTCGGGCTGATCTACAACCATCGAATTAACAGCTTCCCAGAAAGATGCATCCTTTACAAATAATTAGCAAGTATAATTTATTACCATTGAGCCAAATCTAGAACAGTGCTTGTATTGACAGGCAGGTTCACAAATGGCAAGAGACTCGTTCAAATGTGAAGGTAGTGTTTCCATAAGGTGCACTGCAGTTGGCCATGTGTCTTGAGAAGATGTCCTCAGTGTATTCTCTTTATTCTGAAGTTGTGCAGGTTCAAGGAGGGCCCCAAAAAAAAATCCGTCCACTGAACCTGAACCCTTAAAGCTGATGGTGTCTTAATGTACTTTGTATGGGGAGCTTGTGTGTAAGTACATAAAATTTACAGCACAAACAGGCCATGCCCATGCAGCACAACAGATCAATGCCATTGTTTGTGCTGCACAAGAACCTCTCATCAATAACTATCAACAGTAATATTAGATGAAGTGATTTACATATAGACCTGTAAAATTCCATTTAAGTGAAGGTGCAGTCAATTGTAAGCAAAAACCAAGGCAGATAACAGCACAGATAATAACAGCACAAAGGCACAATATCTCATTTATTTTGGATGATCCCTCAGACTTGATGCAGTTTTTGTATCTTGCGTAATCGACTTCTTTAATTGCACAAACGTGATCGGTTCGGCACCATTCATTACACTCCCCCAAGTCATAACTGACCGAATTATATTTGTAATACTTCTGCAGGTGACTCTTGTCCCGGCTCAATTTATCCAGCACGGTCTGCATGGATTCAACTGTGCCATCAGGTACCTGGAATGCCTCTGTTAAGCAGTATTCCTTTTCCCAACGTGGAGCCCAGGTGTTAGCGAAGGTTAAGTTTAAATAATAGGTCGTCATGTCCTAAAATGGAAGGAGGGTGAAAAGAATTGCAGGATAAGGCCAAAGAGTCAGAGTTTTAAAAAAAAAAACCTATTCCATTTCAAGCACAGAAATGCATCATAGCTGCCTTAGTGAGTAAATGCAGCACATTATGCAGTAATAAATGAAACATTGGCCAGAAGCTCCAAGACTCAATCCCTGGTCTGTGCTCACTTGAGATGGGCATTATAACACTACAATTGGTTTCTGTACCCTGGCCTAAGGAGGGCAGGTTTTTAAATTAAAAAGGCAGTGAGGGGTTCCCACTCCAAATTACTATCCAGTGATTCTTGCTGGAGAGTGCATGTGGGTGGAGGTTGGAATCAGGCTTGGCCTTCATGCCGCTCTCTGCTAATGCTCAGTATCTGGACGTGGTTGGGGTTCTGGGCCTGAGAGAACTACCGAACAGAATTCAATGGTCTAGGTGAGAAAATTGGAATGTAAATATAAGCATAGTCAACTGATGGTTCAAATTTATTTTTTTTCAAAGCCTGCGTGGGCCAATAGAAGTGATTCACAAAAGCTAATGAACACTAAAGCAAATGTGGAGATTGGAAATGGAGATTATAGGCAACTGCTGGTCTGGTGCGGTACTAGAACTTGCTTTAATGGATGTTGAATGGAACTGCTACTGCATGAGGAAGGTTTCCCTGTTTGGGAACCTTGGACACCCTCACCAGATGAAAAGCAGTGCAGCATGCCTGTCAGGCAAAGGCAACCATGATCAGTGCCGTGCAGAGTAACTGCAGGATCCGGAAATAGGTATGGAAGAAGGTGAAGGACCTTAAAGCTTTTATTTGTAAACACACATATCTGTATTCCAGCAGGCACACATGCTAGTTGCAACTTGCAACTGAAACCTTTAGCACGCTGACAACTTACATGGGCTTAATGCAGCAAATCATTTTAACACAACCCATATGATCAGTTATTGACACACAGGATGGGCTGCAGATTAGGGATATGTCCATCTTCAATTTACAATATCTCAAGACTACTCTGCTTGTGTGACAAGGTAGAACCTAGTACAAGTGAACAGACCCAAACTGGAGGAGGACCCACACAATACAGGTTGAACCTCTCTGATCTGGAAACATCCGTGTTTCAGCATTAGTTTGTGGAATTGCCACTTTGCGTGGGTGGTGTCCTGATTTCCCGCGCTTCCGCAAAGTTTGTTTACGTTTGGCCGGCGGTCCTTGCTCTGTGTTCTGTGCTATTATTTAGCACAAGAAGATAGCCTAGGAGAGCGGTGAGCAGTACTTGCATAGGGATGGAGTACAAAAGCAGGGAGGTCTTGCTGCAACTGTATAAGGTATTGGTAAGGCCACACCTGGAGTACTGCGTGCAGTTTTGGTCACCTTACTTAAGGATATACTAGCTTTGGAAGGGGTACAGAGACGATTCACTAGGCTGATTCCGGAGATGAGGGGGTTACCTTATGATGATAGATTGAGTAGACTGGGTCTTTACTCGTTGGAGTTCAGAAGGATGAGGGGTGATCTTATAGAAACATTTAAAATCATGAAAGGGATAAACAAGATAGAGGCAGAGAGGTTGTTTCCACTGGTAAGGGAGACTAGAACTAGGGGGCACAGCCTCAAAATACGGAGGAGCCAATTTAAAACCGAGTTGAGAAAGAATTTCTTCTCCCAGAGGGTTGTGAATCTGTGGACTTCTCTGCCCAAGGAAGCAGTTGAGGCTAGCTCATTGAATGTTTTCAAGTCAAAGATAGATAGATTTTTAAGCAATAAGGGAATTAAGGGTTACGGGGAGGGCGGGTAAGTGGAGCTGAGTCCACGACCAGATCAGCCATGATCTTATTGAATGGCGGAGCAGGCTCGAGGGGCTAGATGGCCTACTCCTGTTCCTAATTCTTATGTTCTTATGTTCTTATACTTATGTAGCATGTATCGGTACAGTCATACTGACTTTCCGTGCTTCGGAAAATTCTCTGTTTCGGCACCGGTCGGATCCCAGAGGGCGCCAGACCACAGAGGTCCAACCTGTACTAGGCTTTACTCCCTTTCAGAAGGCCATTGTGGACATCCTTTTTTACAAGAGCCCTGAGGGAAAAGGTGAAACTAGACATTAGTACCATCCTGCTAGGAATCAGTCTTGTGATTTGTCTCTGCACTGCTTCCAGGGCTTGAATGCTTCTCTTGTTCCTGGATGGCCAAAACAAGACATAGTGCTCTGACCAGGTGGCCTGGTCAGCATGGTTTTCTCTAAATTGCACTCATTTTGTTTTGCTATGTAGTTCATTATTCTATTTGCTTTTGTGATTGCTGCTCCACAGTCCTACAACTTTTGAGTGTAGGATACAGGATATATAGACTGGAGCAGGAGATTATTTCCATCCAAGGATATCCAAGAACATAAGAAATAGGAGCAGGAGTAGGCCATTTGGCCCCTTGAGCCTGCTCCGCCATGCAATAAGATCATGGCTCCTCTGATCCTGGCCTCAACTCCACTTCCCCGCTCACTCCCCATAACCCTTGACTCCCTTATCATTTAAAAATCTGTTTATCTCCACCTTAAATATATTCAAAGACCCAGCCTCCACAGCTCTCTGAGGTAGAGAATTCCAAAAATTCACGATCCTCAGAAAAGAAATTCATCTTCATTTCTGTTTTAAATGGGTGACCCCTTATTCTGAAACTATGCCCCCTAGTTCTAGATTCTCCTATGAGGGGAAACATTCTCTCTGCATCTACCCTATCAAGCCCCCTCAGAATCTTATCTGTTTCAATAAGATCATCTCTCATTCTTTTAAACTCCAAGGAGTATAGGACCAACCTGCTCAACCTTTCTTCATATGACAACCCCTTCATCTCAGGAATCAACCTCGTGAACCTTCACTGAACTGCCTCCAATGCAATTATATCCTTCCTTAAATAAGGAGACCAAAATTGTACGCAGTACTCCAGGTGTGGTGTGGTCTTACCAACGCCCTGTACAGTTGGAGCAGGACTTCCCTACTTTTATACTCCATCCCCTTTGCAATAAGGGCCAGCATTCCATTTGCCTTCCTGATTACTTGCTGTACCTGCATGCTAACTTTTTGCGTTTCATGCACAAGAACCCCCAGATCAAGAATGACAGGTAAAACATGTGAACGTACGTTTGAAATGCTCAACTAATCTTTCTTCTAGACATTGATTGTTTCCTGTTCTCCATCTCCTACCAATGTCTCTTTCTCGTGGTAGGAAAGGAAGTACCCATTTTAACCGTACCGTGTTTGACTTTAACTTAACCAGCTTATGGATGTATGGGTAAAATCTTCTCAGCTTCATGCTACAATTCCAGGAAGTCCTTGAGGTGCTGATTACTTTTACGTGATTTGCAAAATAGTATGTGATGTAAATGAGGAAGCCTGTCACTAGGAAAGGTAAAGTTTTTTCTACAGAGCAAAAGGTGTCAAAGAATGTATCCTATGACATGGATGGATTGTTTAGCGGTGACATGTTGCCGAATGATACTTGCAGCAGTTGTTGTTCATTTTGATGAGCTACTATCTTCCTCTTGACTGTTGCCATCTGCGGACAACATGAACCATTCTGACTTCGCTGCTGCAAGAACCAAAAGAACCAATTTCTAGGACATTGAGGCTATTTCTCCACACCGGGATCACTTACTCGTGTCCTCCTATAAGCCTATATCTTGGTAATATTGAAGCCAGAAAACATTTACTTAAATGGACTAGTTGGATGGATGATTATGCAAAGAGGCAGATTATGTTCAATTAAAAAATCTAGGGAAAGCACCTCTGCTTTACTGACGGTGATTATTATGACAACAGAACTGTTGGTAGTTGCTCAGGTGTTGCTGTTGCTGGATTAAGAGTAATGGATCGAGAGAGAGAGACCTGGGACTAATTGTCGATCACTCAATAAAAGTACAGAAGCAGTGTGAGGTGGCTATAGGGAAAGCAAAGAAAGTTTTAGGATTGTATATCTATGACAATTGAGTATAAAGCAATGAACACTACATTTAGTTTATATATCTATACTGTATAAGACTTTGGTACGTCTGCACATAGAGTACTTTATCTAGTTTTGGCACATAGTGAAGGGTAAAGAATATCAAGCTTTTGGGGAAAGTCAAGAGGCGGGCAACCAAAATAATACCTAGCCTAAGGACTCTTAAGTTATGAGGATAGCTTCAAAGTTAAGGTTTTACGAAAAATTATTTTGGTGTTTAAAAATATTGAAAGGATTGGACTTAGGTTGGATAATTTATTTGAGATAAATAGAGATGGTAGAACTATAGGGCATGTGTGTAAAATACACAGGCAAAAAGTGGGGAGGGTGAGTGAGGGTGTCAGTGAAAGGATGAGTGGGTTGGGGAGGGCGAGTGGGTGGGGGAGTGAGGGAAGGTGGGTGAGAGTGAGTGGGTGGGGGAGTGAGGGAAGGTGGGTGAGAGTGAGTAGGTGAGTGCGGAGGGGGAGTGATGGAAGGTGGGTGAGTGAGTAGGTGAGCACTGAGGGTGGTGAGTGGGAGGGGGAGTGAGGTAAGGTGGTTGAGTGAGTAGGTGAGCGCTGAGGGTGGTGATCACCACAGTCTGGTGTGTGTCCCCTGGATTATGATGGTTATTATTGCTCACACTGACTCGCACCATTTTCCTGTACACATTCATTAACACACACTCACTCTTTCACTGATTCACACTCTCTCCCAAATTCCCACTCTTACTCAATCACTCAAATTTCTCACTCAGTCACTCTATCATACACTTACTCTCACTCAGTCTCACTCCCTCAGTCTTTTTCTCAATCACACTTCCCTCACTTTCTGACTCATTTGCACTCACTCTCACTGATTCATTCGCTCTCTCACTCAGTAACTCACCCCCTTTATTCGATTCGAGATCGAGGTACCCCGATCGCAGGGCGAGAGACAATTGTAACCCGACCGGAGGGGGTGCGCGGGGATTGTACTCCTTTTAATTTTCTTTCTCTCTCTCTCTCACGGACTTGATTGCACCCGCACCCCCCGCCTACCCCTTGCCCTTTTGTTCTATGGGATGCCAGAGACAGACTCATACACTCACCAGCAGCACAGCATCAGCAGCCCAAGGTGAAAGTCTGTCCCTTGAATCGGCACTTAAAGTTCAGCCAGGAACTGAAGACCAGGCCTCCCTCCTGCCTGGGACAGACACCCACTAACATCTGCTGCTGGACCAAGTGCTCTTTCCTTTAACAGAAGCAAATAGTTTTATTTAAAAAACAATATAAAGGCAGGTTACCTATTTAATATATGAAAAATTATAACAACTGCCCTGATTATGCTTGGTGCTATATTGCATGCCAATGTGTCCCATGGGGTGTAGTAGGTGTCCTTTCACTGATCTGTTCAGGGCCCTGTGCAATTGCACGGTCCTAACACTGCCCCTGGATTGACTATCTAGTCAAATCAGGGATTCTATTGGTAAAGTCTGAAAACTAGTGGATAAAATGTTTTTCTGGTTTGCTGACAGAAAATCGCCACCAGCTTTTACACAGTGCAGAGAAATGGTGGGATTTATTTGCTACACTAATCATTCGATTTTGTTTGAATCGGACATTAGATATCAGGTGTTTTGATTTCATAAAGAAAAGAAAGACTTGTATTTATATACAGGTAGCATCTTTCATGACCACCAGACATCTCAAAGGATTTTACACCTAATCAAATATCTTTGGAGTGTAGTCACTGTTTTAATGTGGGAAACACGGCAGCCAATTTGTGCACCGCAAGCTCTCACAAATTTACGTTCACCTGAGAGGGCAGACGGGGCCTCGGTTTAACATCTCATCCGAAAGACTGGACCTCCGACAGTGCAGCACTCCCTCAGCACTGCACTGGAATGTCAGCCTAGATTTAAGTGCTCAAGTTCCTGGAGTGGGACTTGAACCCACAACCTTCTGGGTTCAAGTCCCACTCCAGGAACTTGAGCATATAAATCTATGCTCAGGAAATTCTGCAACGCCTGTAGTTTTTTTTTTCTCCCTCTTTTGAAGGCGCGGAGCCTTCCAAGAACGTGGTTTAACACCACCAGCCCTATGGCACCTTACACAAGTCGCCAACCATCAGCCCAAGTAAGTCAGTGTTGGCTGTCCATTCAACTGTTCAAACCGATGTTCAAATGCCTTCATGGCCTCTTCCCTCCTTATTAAAATAGCCCCCTCCAACCCTACAAACCTCCTCCATCTCTACCTCCCTCATACTCTGACTTTTTGTGCATCCCCCAATCCTTTTGCCCCACAGTTGGCGGCTGTGCCTTCAGCCGACTAAGCCCGAAACTTTGGAATTCCCTCCCTAAATCTCTCAGCCTCTGTATCTCACTCCTTTAAGACACTCCTTAAAACCTACCTCTATGAAGAAGCTTTGGGTCGCCTGTCCTAATATCTCTTTATGTAGTTTTGTGTCAAATTTTGTCTGATAACGCTCCTGTGAAGTGCCTTGGGAGGTTTTATGATGTCAACGCTGCTATATAAATGCAAATTGTTGTTGTTGCATTGCTTCTCAGCCTAGTTCTGTTCTTATAATGCACATTTTGCAGCAGGAGTTACTGCGTAGTAACCAGGAGCAGAAACCATAGCTAACCTTTCCCATTGCAAGCCCAGGGACACTGAGCCAAATCGTGGTGCCCCAACCACAATCAGCAAAGGGAAGAATAATCAAAGACAAATCGGGGGCCTTCAGGTCTGTACAGTGCAGCAAATGCCACCCACCAATACAGCTAGGGACCTGTAGTTCTTTACAGATTTCTATCAGTTAATATAAATAGGTTCTAATATCAATATCAGGCCAGATTTCGAATCAAACCAACATTGGTCCCTTAATCTGAACATATCCAGTGAAGTACTTACAGGAACAGTGACCACCTTTTAATGCCAGCCCATAACCTGCTCAACATGAAGTATCCAGCTAGGCCCAAAGATCAGGACACTACATTAGGAGAAAAGAGAAGGTAATTCAGGAAGCAGTTATTAAGGGAAAGAATTTTCATGGGGTTCTCCTGCCACAACTTCAGCGGTAACTCTGGAGAAACAGCGGAAGCAACCACTAATGCTGTTTCACCAGATCATGCTGATCAGCCAAAGTTACAACAGGAGATGAGGAGAACTGTCCCCTTTGTGTAAATTCCAGGTGTAGGTGATGCCAGACTTGAGCTTTACAAAGAGTGAAGGTAATAGTAGGAAGGGAAATGGGTGGGGGGGAGGGGGGTGGTAAGGGAGTTCCACATTTCCAGACTGCAGTACATTATTTCAAAGAACATAGAGATGACATTACAGGTGCTGACCCAGAAAGTTAGTACGTATGAATTCTTACCAAGATCTGGAGAGTGTCTGTATTGTATTCAAAGAGGCGAATCCCAGGGTTTTGTGATCCGTCCTGTAAGCCAGCTAATGTGGTTTTCCAAGGGGTCACCGCAGGGGCAATAAACATGGCACTGACTGGAGAACCTGCAATGAGATACTTCTGCGATTTATTAGTCTACAAGGCCAATAGTAGATTGGACACATATGAAATTTAATGTGAAGAAATCTGAGGAAGAAAGAATAAGGGGGGTCATAAACATTCAATAGCAACATTTTAAAAAGGAATAGAAGAGCATTGAGAGTAAGGGTTCAAATCCTCAAAAGTGAGAGGACAAGGTGATAATACTGTTAAAATAAAACTGGGGTGTAGAGTAAAAAACCACAGTAGTAATGCTGAACCCATACAAATTATTGGTCAGGCTGGAATTAGAATTAGTGTCCAGTATTAGATACTTAACTTTAGGAAGGATGTCAAACCCATGGATACGGTGCAGAAGTGATGATTTTAACAACATCAACAGTTGTTGTCAGAGGTATGTAGCTTATA
The DNA here is from genome assembly GCF_044704955.1 of Pristiophorus japonicus. Lineage (NCBI taxonomy): Eukaryota > Metazoa > Chordata > Chondrichthyes > Pristiophoridae > Pristiophorus > Pristiophorus japonicus. Next base: position 119,507,901 of record NC_091980.1, read on the forward strand.
TCATGTACCGAAGAACTCATGTTCTTCATACAGTACTTCTTGTCTTTGTTCTGGATGTAGCAGTTTTGATTAAGATAATATTGCAGTGCTAGAAACAGAGAATGTCCTTGTGGGAACAAAAACAATCTATTTGGTTGAAGTTAAGAAATAATAGAGGAGTTATTATGCTACTTGGTGTATTTTATGTGAAGGAGATAGAGGAGCAGATTTGCAGGGAAATTACTAAGAGGTACATGAAGTATAGAGTAATGATAATGGGAGATTTAATTACACCAATATTAAATGGAGAAGTCATTGTGTTACGGGCAGAGAGTGGGTGGAATTTCTGAAGTATGTTCAGGAGGACTTTCTTGATCAGTATGTTTCCTGCCCAATGAGGAAGGAGGCATTGCTGGATCAAGTCCTGGGGAATGAGGTGGAAAATTTCATAGTGGGGGAGCATCTCGGGAATAGTGATCATAGTATCATAAGGTTTAGATTAGTTATGGAGAAGGACAAGGAGCAATCTAGAATAAAAATGCTTAATTGGAGGAGGGCTAATTTCAGCGAACTGAAGGAGGATCTGGCCCAGGTAAATTGGAGTCAAAGACTGGTAGGCAGAAATGTAATGGAGCAATGGGCAGCCTTTAAAGAGGAGATGGTTCAGATATACTCTAGGTACATTCTCACAAGGAGGAAAGCGAGGGCAACCAAAGCTAGATTTCAGGTTAATAATACAAGGGAGAATAAGAGAATCAGGCTGAATATAAAAAATACAGAGGAGAGGTGGAAAAGGAAATAAGAGGTGCAAAGAGACAGTACGAGAATAGATTAGTGGCTAACATAAAAGGGAATCCAAAGATCTTCTATAGGTATATTAACAGTAAAGGTTGTAAGAGGAGTGGTCGAACTGATTAGGGACCCAAATGGAGATCTATTGGTGAAGGCAGAAGGCATAGCTGAGATACTAAATTAGTTCTTTGCATCGGTGTTTACCAAGGAAGAGGACTTTGCTAAAGCTACATTAAACGAGGAGGTTGTCGGGATATTGGATGGAATAAAAATAGATAAGAGGGGGTACTAGAATAAATTAAAAATAAAGCTTTTTTAGGAAAAATATTGGTAAATATTGGACATGATCTTCCAGGTAAGGTAACAGAGGCAATGGCATTAGTGGAGTTCAAAATACAGCTGGGAGAGTTAAGTACCAGAGTGTTTGCTACTGCTGTTGGGGAGGGGTTAAACAAAATGGCAGGGCGATGGGAACCTATGCAGGGAGACAGAGGGAAATAAAATGAGGGCAGAAGCAAAAGATAGAAAGGAGAATAGTAAAAGTGGAGGGCAGAGAAACCCAAGGCAAAAATCAAAAAGGGCCACATTACAGCAAAATTCTAAAAGGGACAAAGAGTATTAAAAAGACAAGCCTGAAGGCTCTGTGCCTCAATGCAAGGATTATTCGTAATAAGGTGGATGAATTAACTGCATAGGCAGCTATTAACGATTATGATATAATTGGGATTACGGAGACATGGCTCCAGGGTGACCAAGGCTGGGAACTTAATATCCATGGTTATTCAACATTCAGGAAGGATAGACAGAAAGGAAAAGGACGTGAGTTGGCGTTGCTGGTTAAAGAGGAAATTAACACAATAGTAAAAAAGGACATGAGCTTGGATGATGTGGAATCTGTATGGGTAGAGCTGCGGAATACCAAAGGGCAGAAAACGCTAGTGGGAGTTGTGTACGGACCACCAAACAGTAGTAGTGAGGTTGGGGATGGCATCAAACAAGAAATTAGGGATGCGTGCAATAAAGGTACAGCAGTTATCATAGGCAACTTTAATCTACATATAGATTGGGTTCACGAAGTTGGTAGCAATGCGGTGGAGGAGGATTTCCTGGAGTGTATTAGGGATGGCTTTCTAGACCAATATGTCAAGGAACCAACTAGAGAGCTAGTCATCCTAGACTGGGTGTTGTGTAATGAGAGAGGACTAATTAGCAATCTTGTGCGAAGCCCCCTGGGGAAGAGTGACCATAATATGGTAGAATTCTTTATTAAGATGGAGAGTGACAGTGTTAATTCAGAGACTAGGGTCCTGAACTTAAGCAAAGGTAACTTCGATGGTATGAGACATGAATTGGCTAGGATAGACTGGGAAATGATACTTAAAGAGTTGACAGTGGATAGGCAATGGCAGACATTTATAGATTACATGGATGAACTTCAACAATTGTACATCCCTGTCTGGAGTAAAAATAAAAAGAGGAAGGTAGCTCAACTGTGGCTAACAAGAGAAATTAGGGATAGTGTTAAATTCAAGGAAGAGGCATATAAATTGGTGAGAAAAAGCAGCAAACCTGAGGACTGGGAGAAATTTAGAATTCAGCAGAGGAGGACAAAGGGTCTAATTAGGAGGAGGAAAATAAAGTACGAGAGGAAGCTTGCAGGGAACATAAAAACTGAATGCAAAAGCTTCTATAGATATGCGAAGAGAAAAAGATTAGTGAAGACAAATGTAGGTCCCTTGCAGTCAGAATCAGGTGCATTTATGATGGGGAATAAATAAATGGCAGACCAATTGAACAAATACTTTGGATCTGTCTTCACTAAGAAAAACACAAATAACCTTCCGGAAATACTAGGGGTTCGAGGGTGTAGTGAAAAGGAGGAACTGAAGGAAGTCCTTATTAGTCAGGAAATTGTGTTAGGGAAATTGATGGGATTAAAGGCCGATAAATCCCCAGGGACCGATAGGCTGCATCCCAGAGTACTTAAGGAAGTGGCCCTAGAAATAATGGATGCATTGGTGATCATTTTCCAACATTCTATTGACTCTGGATCAGTTCCTATGAACTGGAGGATAGCTAATGTAACACCACTTTTAAAAAAAGGAGGGAGAGAGAAAACAGGGAATTATAGACTGGTTAGCCTGACATCGGTGGTGGGGAAAATGTTGGAATCAATTATTAAAGATGAAATAGCAACGCATTTGGAAAGCAGTGACAGGATCGGTCCAAGTCAGCATGGATTTATGAAAGGGAAATCATGCTTGACAAATCTTCTAGAATTTTTTGAGGATGTAACTAGTAGAGTGGACAAGGGAGAACCAGTGGATGTGGTGTATTTGGACTTGCAAAAGGCTTTTGACAAGGTCCCACACAAGGGATTAGTGTGCAAAATTAAAGCACATGGTATTGGGGGTAGTGTATTGACGTGGATAGAGAACTGGTTGGCAGACAGGAAGCAGAGAGTTGGAATAAACGGGTCCTTTTCAGAATGGCAGGCAGTGACCAGTGGGGTGCCGCAGGGTTCTGTGCTGGGATCCCAGCTATTTACAATATACATCAATGATTTAGATGAAGGAATTGAATGTAATATCTACAAGTTTGCAGATGACACTAAGCTGGGTGGCGGTATGAGCTGTGAGGAGGATACTAAGAAATTTCAGGGTGACTTGGACAGGTTAGGTGAGTGGGCAAATGCATGGCAGATGCAGTATAATGTGGATAAATGTGAGGTTATGCACTTTGGTGGCAAAAACAGGAAGACAGATTATCATCTGAATGGTGACAGATTAGGAAAAGGGGAGGTGCAATGGGACCTGGGTGTCATGGTACATCAGTCATTGAAGTTTGGCATGCAGGTACAGCAGGCGGTGAAGAAGGCAAATGGCATGTTGGCCTTCATAGCTCGAGGATTTGAGTATAGGAGCAGGGAGGTCTTACTGCAGTTGTACAGAGCCTTGGTGAGGCCACACCTGGAATATTGTGTTCAGTTTTGGTTCCCTAATCTGAGGAAGGACGTTCTTGCTATTGAGGGAGTACAGCGAAGGTTCACCAGATTGATTCCCGGGATGGCAGGACTGACATATGAGGAGAGACTGGATCAACTGGGCTTATATCCACTGGAGTTTAGAAGAATGAGAGGGGATCTCATAGAAACATATAAAATTCTGACGGGATTGGACAGGTTAGAGGCAGGAAGAGTGTTCCCGTTGCTGGGGAGTTCCAGAACCAGGGGTCACAGTCTAAGGATAAGGTGCAAGCCATTTAGGACTGAGATGAGAAGAAACTTCTTCACTCAAGAGAGTGGTTAACCTGTGGAATTTTCTACCTCAGGAAGTTGTTGAGGCCAGTTCGTTAGATATATTCAAAAGGGAGTTAGATATGGCCCTTACGGCCAAAGGAATCAAGGGGTATGGAGAGAAAGCAGGAAAGGGGTACTGAGGTTGAATGATCAGCCATGATCTTATTGAATGGCGGTGCAGGCTCGAAGGGCCTGCTCCTGCACCTAATTTCTATCTTTTTATGTTTCTAAGAATCTGATGGACAAATGGCCTTTCCTCATCCTAGACTACTCCCATGTTCTTACAGTTAGAATCTAATGTAACCTGGGACTAGGCCATTAATCCAGCCCATCTTGATGGGATCCAAGTCTCCCCTCTCATCCTGTCTGAAAGGAGCTTGAGGTTATTCTTAACTAAACTTCCTGTGATTGCACAGCTCAGAATTGTCACAGTGTCGCTATGAGAGGCCACAACGATGGCTGGAGTAGGAAATGCAATTGCCATGCCAGTGTATTTGGTGGTTACCCTGATGGTGTAATGTAGAGTGAGCTTTACTCTGCATCCATCACATAACGTACTTGACCTGGGAGTGCTTGATGCTGATACTGGGTGACAAAATAGAAGTGTTCCATTGCTCTTGTGTTCACATTGTGTTCTTCTTAATAAACACAAAACTACACCAAAACAGTAAAGCAAGGAGTGCTGGAAAGCCTTGAATTAAGAATAGCTCCAGTAGTCTCTATGAAAGGCCTTGAATCAGTACTTCACTTACAACAGCTAAATGTTGCATCTTTTGTGTGAGTAGCACAAAATGCTTCAGGATCAAGGTGAATTGTTCATGGTGATCTCAAGGGTTGAGCGGCAGAGTAGCTGGACTGTACAGCCTATATGCTTGCCATTTGTTTTGACTTGTTCCATATAAAAATCTAATTATGTATTGATCATGGTGTAATTTTTATTAAAAAAGAGACTAATCTTACTGTACCATTGTTGTAGAAGATTTTAAAGCTGTCACGATGTTGATGTCCAAAAAATTGTCCCGCTATCGCTTGGCTGTGCTTTTGGATGATTTCGATATACCTTTTGTTGAAATGTTCCTGGAACCAATGTGTTCCCCTTTTCTTTTCAAAGAATCCTGGAGGGATGTGCCCAATGATGTAAACCTGTCACACAGGGTTTCAAATATTAGGTCCAATTGCCTCTCCTCCTTTTCTGAAGGCTCAAACTATCCTGATAGCCCTCAGATTCCTTTTTCCAGTGGCAACCCATCATGCACGGGCCTCGGAAGCAACTATTGACCAGCTACTTAACTTGATGTCCCCACATATAACCTTTTACAAAAGAAGGTCATTGGATAGTGATCAGGAGTCGGAATCTTGGCATAATTTGTCTGCTCCGTAGTGCTCCCACTGCTGTGCCATCCAAGATCGGCTAATTCAGCACAGACCAGGGATTTAATCTGGAAGCTGGTCTATATGGCTCAGTATCACAGCATGTGCCTTCAGGGTTGTCCTTTCAGTTGTTATTTTATTGAGTGCCTAGTTTAGGATATTATCTTTTCAATTATGATATGTTTTAGTTTTAATGAGACTCAGGATCAATGTAAATATGTCACAAACACAAGAACACTGCCCTTCACTTCTGATTTATAGAGTTCCAATGGACCAAACCGTTTCCATGCACTGTACAGAATCACAATGAAGCAAGTCCCTTCCCGGGCATTTCCATTGTACAAAATCCCATTGAACCAAACCTTCTTTCCATGGATGGCCTTTGTATAGAATCCATGGACAATTGGCAAATCCCACAACTGACTTAAAGTCAATTTGGCAGCGAGACTGTATGAACTCTGAGATGTATGTTTGCTTCTGTCATTTATCTCATTGCTGTTTGAAGGAGCTTGCTGTGCGCAAATTGGTAGCCGCGTTTCCTACATTACAATGGTGACTACACTTCAAAAGTAATTCATTGACTGTAAAGTGCTTTGGGATGTCCTGAGGTGGTGAAAGGAACTGTATAAATGCAAGTCTTTCTTTTCTTTCTCAACACTGTGGGTTTCAGTGCATCATTCTGCGGCGAGACCGCAACATCCTATTGAGACAATCTCTTACTTTCTCTCCTGCTGTTGAAGCTCTGGAGAGGATGTCATCAAACCACTGGAATTGGCCGGCAGGGTCACTCAGGTCTGCAGTCAGTGCATTCTTGTTGTAGTAGAAGTTTGTGTTCAGGATGATCATTCGCTGTCCCTCCCGATTCAGCAGCGGCTCCATGTAAAAGGCACCTACACATTAACGTGGCAAGCAAACGGTTCCTGGAATCATCATGTACATCAGAGAAAATGTAAAGGGGCCGAATTTCAGCCACGCTACTGGCGCACCAACTATTTCTTACATGGTTTTACCGCCAGGAGCAACTTTGGATCAATTTTAAGCACATTGAAATATTTTTGATGTCGAACTGGAAGTCGATCATAGTGGGGGTGGAAGTGCGGCGTTATGTCCTGCTGAGGGGCGGAAGTTGGGGCGGGATCAAGTCTCCGCCGCTGTCACTCAGCGGTGGAGCGGTGGTGACATCACTGCGCGTGTGTGTCACCACGCTCTCTCCCCTCCGTTACAGGGGAGAGAATCGGGGATTTTTTAGCTTCGGCCTCTGGGCCACCAGGGAGGGTTTCAGCCGGGCCAGCAGCCTGGCACCCAAGAGGGGCCACCTCGTTGTAGTCAATAGGCCTCGCCAATCCAAATTTAGCTCCGGGATTTTTTTGGCCTGTTCCCACTTCCGCCCCGTTGCTGCCGACCGCCGCAAGTGTGTCATCAAAATGCGCACTGCCGCTCTCCTGCACCTCCAGAACACTCCGACCCAAATTCACATGGTGCCCCCGACACACGGTGCCTCTGTCAGTGCACCTTCTCCTGACAAGGGAGGGCGCACTCCCGTGGCTGCAGGCAAATTATTGCCCCGGGTTCGGCCGGGCCGCAAACAGGCGGTAACGGACCTTATTCGGACCCTGAATTTCAGTCCCAAAGAGTTTCACAGGAAACAGACAAGGGTTCACATAGGTCAGTGATGAACTCCATCAACCCGCAGACAGTAGATTGCCATTATTCAGTATGCTTAAAACCCGCCCTCCTGGAGGCACAGACTCTTGCTGAGTTATGGTTCCCAGGGCACCAGTAGCCCTCTTGGTACCTCACCCGAGTGACCATTTTTTTCATGCGTGAGCCTAGATAAAGTGTCCTTGCAGGCTATTTGGCTCTGGAGAGAATCAGAGCTAAGTCTGATTTTGCATTCATCTGATGGCCATCTGCAGGAGTCACCGCAGAGCAGTCAAGAGTAGAAACGCCGACCTATTTTTCTTTCTCTTCCCTAGCTGAGATGCCGAGTCCAAATAAAGTGCCCCACGGACATCGTCCTGGTGTGCATGGCTTAATTTAAGAACATAAGAATTAGGAGCAGGAGTTTGCCATATGGCCCCTTGAGACTGTTCCACCATTCAATATCATGACTGATCTTCTACCCCAACTCCACTTTCTCACCAGATCCCCATATCCCTTAATTCCTCTGGAGTCCAAAAATCTACCTTTCCTCAGCCTTGAATATACTCAAGCACTGAGCATTCACAGCACTTTGGGGTAGAGAATTCCAAGATTCACAACTATCTGAATGAAGAAATTCCTCCTCATCTCATTCTTAAAAGGCCGTCACCTTATCCTGAGACTACGCCCTCTAGTTCTAGACTCTCCAGCCAAGGGAAACAATCTCTCAGCGTCTACCTGTCAATCCCCCTCAGAATCTTATATGTTTCAATGAGATCACCTCTTATTCTTCTAGTATAGACCCAATGTACTCAATCTCTCCTCATAGGACAATGCTCTCATCCCAGTTTCTCCCTGGGCTAACCATTTCAAGGAGTGGAGGGGGAAGTTAGGGGCAAAGCTTAATCCCATCCCATGTTTATCCTGAGACTTGTTATTGCAAAACACACCCAGCAACAAAGGCTGTGCAGGTAAATAGTTTGGCTCATAGGAATTGCTAGAGCAAGAAAGACCAGGTCCATCCAGTTTGCATTCTTACCATCCTGGTAGTCGCATCATTCAACCATAATTGGAATTGTTGACTACTCATAGCAATCAATTATAGCAATAATCGATTAATTAGTCTAAAACAGAGCCAGCCATGCCACGAGGAAACCCCCAGTGGTGGAGAGCTAGGGGAACCATGGGGGCAAAATTGTCCCTTTTTATAGCCCAGTTAGTGGCTCTGGGGGGCGCTAACGGAGCGCAAGACAGTTTTCGCCCGGGGGAGAGGGGTGCTACCATCTTCCGGGAAATTGCCCGGGAGGTTGCGGAGGCACTGGAACAACAGTACCCCCGGCCACTGCGCAAGAGGCAATGACATCAGTGCCATGTACGCCGACCCCTTAACGCCCCATGTGGGAAACTGCCCCAAGAGGACGCGAGGTTTGCGCGAGCGAATGGCAATGCCAGCTATGCAGGTTGCGAAGCTGGCGGACATCTGGTCTCGGGGCGGTGATTAAAGAGCAGGGTGCCAGTGCCGCAGGCTGCCATCTTTTATTGTCGGCTTGACCACGGCAACCCTAGCATGGACCGGGGCCTCTTATCGTGCAGCCCACCACTCCGTCATGGGTGCCAGGCTGATGGCCCGGTCGCACACTGCCCTGGTGGCCCAGTGGTGGCCATCAGAAGTCGTGCAGAGTACGTAGCGGCCCTCCCCTTTAATTGAAGAGCATCCACATAACGCTGAACAATTCGCCCCAGTAGCACCCCAGGACCTGCCCCCAAAGGAAGTGGAACGCCGGAGATAGCGCTCAGCTTCCTTTGATGGGAGGTAAGCCCAGTTCAGCGAGATTTCCACACCAGGCGCTAAAGCCCCGGCCCTGGAAAGATACCGGCTCCAATCGGGACGTGGGGCAATTTCGGCCCCCATCGTCCAAAGTTACTTGTTCTTCCTAAGCATGCTACAGTTACCACGTCATGTCTCAAAGTACTCATATACTGCATCCCAAGTGTTATTTTCTGAAAGAAAGCCAACAAATTTGCATTTAAATGAATAAATATGAACTATTTCCACCACCTCCCAGGGAGTTTGTTCCATAGATTGACCACTCACTTACTGAAATATTGTTTCCGCAGATGAGTTTTGAATTGACCCAGTTCAAGTGCAGGCCATGTCTTCTGGTTCTAATGTTCTGGACCAGGTGAAACAGTTTGTCGGTCTACATTATCTAGTCCTTTAGAATCCTAAAATTGATAATCACATCACCTCTCAACCTTCTCTTTTCCAATGAGAACATGCCCAATTTACATATTCACTCCTGATAATCCAAATGCCCCTCAATCATTCTGGTTGTTCTCTTCCGTAACTTTTCAATAGCTGCAATATCCTTCTTGTACTGCGGCGACCAGAACTGTGCACAGTATTCTAAGTGCGGTCGCACCAATGATTTATAGAGTAGCAGGATTACCTCACTATGTCAACTCAAAATTGACCTTTTAATACATCTCAACATCTGATCGGTTTTACTCACTGTCACCGAGCATTGTTGTGATAGCTTCAATTTATGTCAATCTGGAGTCCTCCCCCCAGACCTCTTTCATTTTCCTTGCACCTTATTTTCTTTCCAATTAAGTGAAATGGCCTGTTTTTACTGGTGGTCCATTCCACTAGGCTTCTTTTAAAATGAAGTGTAGCACGTGTGCCTGCTCACAATCTGTATGCATCATATCTGTGCAAGTAAACAGACATTTGACAAAAAATTATTTTGCGACCACCTTTTTTTTTTACATCCTGGTAGCAATTGAGAGTTGAACTATGGGAGCTATGGGAAGGCTGGCAGATAGGAAGCTGTGAGCAGGAGGAAGTTGCAGAGCTCGAGGCAAGTGGTTCACAAATATTTTGGCTCACGACTGTTGGTCCATTTTTACACAGTGACACCGCAGTCAAAGTGATGTCATGACTTTTTCTGGATGATGCAAATGACGTTTTAAGCAGAGGTTAAAAAAATAACATTTGTAACAAGTTGGCAGTGGATGCACCCCCTTTAAATGTGCAAACTATACCTTTCAGGAAGGTGTGAATTGATCTTCCATCCAACCATGGGGTCCACAGCTCCGCAGTTCGATTATAAATCACGTGGCCAGTGGCAGGAAACTGGCTCTTTGGATGGATGTCATGGTTTCCCATTGCAGCGTAAACCTTAGTACCTGAATGAGGAATAAAAAACAAAATAATTATCTTCCAGATGTTGTACAGTAGGCTCTAGCAATTTGCATCTCTGGGACAGATTTATTTTTTTCTCTCCTGAAGGCACGGTTAGGGTGTATGGCTCCACAGATAGGAGGCACCCTCAAGTACCTCATCCAAATGGCAATCCTTCATGTGTGGGCCCAGACAGTGAGTGTCAGTAGCCTAGATGAGCACAGAAAGGGGCGGTGGGGGGAAGGGGCTATCACAGTCACACCTCATTCAATCTTTAGCCAACATCCACATATGTGTACGTTGCAGGAGTCACTGGATAGCATTCAGCATGTTAGGCCAAGTGGGGTTTGAAACAAAGCAGGTCTGTGCTGAATTAGCTGAGCTCAGACAAAATGGCAATTGTGATGCTACAGTTGACTTCAGTACCTTTGGGCTAGGGAGGAGAAGGAAAATGGCCAGGACTTTACTCGTGATTGTTTTCTGATAACTCCTGCTGGAACTGGTGGGTTTTTGTGGCCATCAAGTCAAAGCAAAATCAGACTCGGCTGTGATGTCTGCTACAGTTAGTTTCGGCCAACAGTTGGCACTGCCACTGCTGCGATCACTACCGATTGACTCCCATTAATGTACTTTATTTTTATTGGCGTAACCACTTTGTACTTGTTGGTATTTTGTAGTCCATTGCTTTCTGCTTCTGCTGGATTCATTGGTGTGCTGTCTCAGCAGAGATCACTGCCTCCTAGTGCCAGGCTGCAGAGGGGCAGAATCAGTGGAGGGGGCTGGCAGCAGTCAAACCCGTCCGCCATTTAAAAGAGGCTGACAAAAAGCAGGAAACTATAGACCAGTTAGCCTAACATCTGTTGTTGGGAAAATGTTGGAGTCCATTATTAAGGAAGTAGTAGCAGGACATTTGGAAAAGCATGATTCAATCAAGCAAAGTCAGCATGGTTTTATGAAAGGGAAATCATGTTTGACAAATTTGCTGGAATTCTTTGAGGATGTAACGAGCAGGGTGGATAAAGGGGGAACATAAGCACATAAGAAATAGGAGCAGGAGTAGGCCATTTAGCCCCTCGAGCCATATTTATATTTAAGGTGGATATAGACAGATTTTTGAGTGATAAGGGAGTAAAGGGTTATGGGGAGCGGGCAGGGAAGTGGAGCTGAGTCCATGAATAGATCAACCATGATCTTATTGAATGGTGGAGCAGACTCAAGGGGCCAAATGGCCTACTCCTGCTCTTATTTCTTATGTTCTTATGTTCACCTCAATGAAGCCTGCCCATCACAGGCTGTGCCAGTGCTCTCCCTCACCTGGGAACACGTGCTGTATGAGCTGCGACACATTTCCAATCATCCGCAGCACTGCTTTATTGCCGAGTTTCTCATTGGGAACATGCGGAGTGTCATCCCTGTAGAAGAAGGGAAGGAAGGGAATAAAGCTGGGACATTAATCCAATTGGACAGAAGGAAGATTCTGGCTAATTCCTGATCTAATCAAATTTCTTATCAGGTCTCAGTGTGTCTCCACTTTGGTCTTGCTGTACGTCTTACGATGAAAATAAACAGAATAAAGTAAACCCAGAACAATACTTTCAGATATGCCTGGCAGCGAGACAAGATGTCACAGGCTCAGGGTTATAAAGGACACACTTAGAACAGATGCCAAGAAATAGTTTTATACAGAGCTCAACAGCTGCTACGATTTACCAAGAAGGGCGAGTCAGGACACTGGACTCGAGAAGGCAACTAGATGCTGTAATGAAGAGGTTGATATTCTGGACGGGCCATTTTATCTGAACCCATCTTGTGAAATGACAGACTTAAACCAAAGCTGTAGCATATACAAGATTGTATTGCTGTGCTATGCTGAGCCTGTGAGGGAGCAAATCCCTGCACAGAGGGTTTATGTTACTTAAATATTGATATTAAATACAATCTCAGGACAAACAGACATGTTTGTAGGTGTATGGTGATACACAGGGTTCCATTACCTCTCAAGTCTGGGATCTAGATTCAAATCCAGCCCAGTCCCAGATTTTTAAGAACTGTGCTCTTGCATGTTACATAGGATCATAGGAACAGGAATAGGCCATTCAGCCCTTCGAGCCTGTGCTACCATTCAATTAGATCATGGCTGATCTGTATCTTCACTCGATCTACCCACCTTAATTCAGTTACCCTTAATACCCTTGCCCAACCAAAATCTATCAATCTCAGTTTTGACATTTTCAATTCACCTAACCTCAGCAGCTTTTTTGGGGAAAGAGAGTTCCAGAAGTGCTTTCTGACATCAGCCCTGAACGGCTTAGCTTTAAGTTTAAGGTTAAGTCCCCTCGTTCTGGATTCTCACCAGAGGAAATAGTTTCTCTCTGTCTATCATATCAAATCCTTTAATCATCTTAAACACCTGAATTAGATCATCCCTTAATCTTCTATACTCAAGGAAATACCAGCCTAGTCTATGCAACCTGTCCTCATAATTTAACCCTTTTAGCCACAGTATCATTCTGGTGAATCTGCACCCCCTACAAGGCCAATATATCCTTCCTGAGCTGTGGTGCCCAGAACTGAATGCATTATTCCAGGTGGATTCTAACCAGAGCTCAGCACAACTGTAGCATCACTTCCATCTCTTTGTATTCCAGCCCCCTGGAGATAAAGACCAACATTCCATTAGCTTTTTAAATTATTTTTTGTAACAGACCACTAGCTTTTAGTAATTTCTGTACATGGAGCTCATAATCTCTTTGCTCTTCTACAGCTTCAAGCTTCTAACCATTTATAAGATACTCTAATCTATCTTTCTCAGGTCTAAGTGGATGACACACTTTCCCATGTTTAACTCTATCGGTCACTGTTTTGTCTCCTCACTTCATCTATCATCGTCCATTTTCAACTTCCTGCTCCCATCTACACTACTTATTTGCTACCTAACTTGATGTCATCAGCAAACGTGGATATACAGCTCGCTGTTCCTTCACCCAAATCATTTTAAAATATAGTGAAAAGCCGAGGCCCCGGTATAAATCCCTGGGGTTGAAATTTCTGATTACTGCAAGGGTCCTATATGAAAAGAGATTAGGCAGGCTCACTCCAGTACTGAATGTTTAGGCCACTGAGATAGAAGACCAAAGGACAATGCAAAGGGTTATTGATAAGATAGGGGAAATGGCTAAATAGGAGAAGATGGAAATCAATGGCATTAATAGGGAGGTGATGCATTTTGATTTTTTTTAAAACAGCCATAATTATACTTTGAATGGTAGTAGACTCGGTATTGGAAGAACAGACGGCTGTGGTGGGGATAGGTTCACAGGACATTAAATCAGCACCACCGGTTGTTAAGACTGTAAAAAACGTTAATAAAATTCTATGTTTTATCTCAAGAGGTATAGGATATCAGGTAGTGATGAGCTGATATAAAACTTTGCTCAGACTTCAGTTGGAGTACTGTAGCAGTATTGGGCTCCACACTATAAATGATATTCAGATTTGAAGGTACAAAGCAGATTCACTAGGATTCTGTCTGGTATGAGGAAATACAAAGAAACACTAAAAAATTGGGTCTTTTTTATTGGAACAAAAGAGATTACTGGGTGATATAATAGAAGTGTCTAAAGTTATGAATGGATGGGTAGATTGAAGCAGACTGTTCTCAGCAGCTGAAGGGTCAAGAACAAGGGGCCACAGATACAAAATTAAATGTAAGAGAATTAAAACAGAAGGCAGGGAAAACTTCTTCACAGAGTTGTGAGACTGTGGAATTCACTTCCAGGGTTAGTGGTTGAAGCAGAAACAATGTCAACATTAAAGATTAGATTGGAAAGGTGGATGAACTAAAAAGGGGTTGAAGGGTTTTTGGAACCTGGTTGGTAAATGTGATTAGAGCGATTTGCTTGTGTGAAGGTTAAAGACCGACACTGACTGGGTGCCACAGTTTTGCTCATTCACTCGCTCTATTAATTTCTCGTCGTAATTTTATGCTTCCAACTACACAGCTTACAATGTTGCCCATCTTTGTGACATCAGCAAACTTGGATATATGGCTCTCTATCCCATCATCTAAGTCATTAATAAATAAGTGAATAGTTGTAATAATAATTTCAGGCACCCATGTTATCCTAACACCATCATTCTCTGCAGGGAGGCATTTCAAATGGGGATATCAATCAAAAGAGGTTAAATAGACAACAAAAACACACCACCACACCTGGAGTAGATACTTACCACCCTATCCCCTTTTATATATATATATTCTTCAAAAATCTTCTGAGAGATTAATTTAGATGTATAATTTGGTCCAATCACATTCAGGAATGCAACTCAAGAGGCGACATACATAAGTAACATGGGAGATGGGAATGGTAGGCTGTCTGTTGAGAGGATACTGAAAGTTAAGGCTCACTGACAGCATAAAGGGAGCCCTAACACACAATGCAAGAACAGCAAAGGGAAACTGAACAATTTTCCAGTTTAGCATTGTTGTGTGTTATGGATATACTGACTGGGAATGAAGATAAAAAAACAACTTTGCATTTAACAATGGTTACCCCTCACCTCACTATGTAGACCGTGACAAGCTATTTCACCTTGAAGGGGGAGAAATTCAAAACTAATCTGCGGAAACAATATTTCAGTGAGTGAGTGGTCAAATTATGTTACAGGCTCCCCAAGGAAACGGCGGAAGTAGTTAGTATGGATTCATTCAAATGCAAATTAAATAGATTTCTTTCAGAGAATAACATTTTGGGTAAATGAGTAATTTGAGACATGACATGTGGTAAGTGTAGCATGTTTGGAAGTAATAGATGACTATCGACCTATGGTTCCTTATGTTTTGCAAAGCTCTTCATCCTTCAATTCCTATTGTTTCTATACAGGCATGCATTCACATGTCAAGCATTCACACAAGCCTACCCTGTCCAAATGATGAAGTTCGGATTCGGGGAGATATCCTTCATGGCATAGATCGATGAATTGATCAGAGCCCAAGGAGAGTCACAAAGGTAACTACCCCATTTCCCAGGATTCCTTACGGGTTCCGAAGCAGAAGGACACACTGCCCATGGATTGTCGGTTACTTTGTAATCAGGATCCCAATGCACGTCTGTGATGTGCCAGAAATAACCTGAATGCAAAAAAGAAGTACACCTCATGACTGAAGGGGCAACAATATCTCTGTGTTTCTGGCCCAGAGCCAGTATGTGCCAAAAATGACTGAAGATGGCTTAATGTCATTAATCCAGATACGTTAATTCAATAATGTTAGACAGCATGATTGGTTCACACCCTCTGTGTAACACACTCCCCCACCCCCACCCCCACCCCCCCGCCCCCCTCTTTGCTACTCCAGAGATTTAAGCACATAAATCCAGGCTGACACTCCATTGCAGTACTGAGGGAGTGCTGCACAGTCGCAGGTGCTGTCTTTAGGATGAGATGTTGAGGTCCTGTCTGCCATTTCAGGTGGACGTAAAATATGCCATGCCACTATGTCAAAGAGCAGTGGCGTTCTCCCTGGTGTCCTGGCCAATAGTTATCATTCATCAACATCGCTAAAACAGATTATTTGGTCATTAACTCATTGCTGTTCGTAGGACCTTGTTGTGAGCAATTTTGGCTGCCACATTTCCTACGTTACAACAGTGACAGCACTTCAAAAGTACTTAATTGGCTGTAAAGTGCTTTGGGACATCCTGAAGTTGTGAAAGGCGTTAAACAAATGCAAGTCTCTCTATTCTTTTTACAATGTATAACACCCTCAATGTCTCTCTATTACATTTTGTATACATACGAACATAAGAAATAGGAGCAGGAGTAGGCCATTTGGGTCCTCGAACCAGCTCCGCCATTCAATAAGATCATGGCTGATCTGATTCTGGCCTCAACTCCACTTCCTCGCCTGCTCCTCATAACCCTTGACTCCATTATCGTTCAAAAATCTGTCTATTTCCACCTTAAATACATTCAATAACCCAGCCCTCACAGCTCTCTGGGGCAGAGAATTCCAAAGATTCACGGCCCTCAGAGAAGAAATTCCTCCTCATTTCCATTTTAAATGGGCAACCCCTTATTCTGAAACTATGCCTCCTAGTTCTACATTCCCCTATGAGGGGAAACATCCTCTCTGCATCTACTCTGTTAATTCCCCTCAGAATCCTGTATGTTTCAATAAGATCACCTCTCAGTCTTCTAAACTCTAATCAGTATAGGCCAAACCTGCTCAACCTTTCTTCATATGACAATCCCTTCATCTCAGGAATCAACCTCGTGAATCTTCTCTGAACTGCCTCCAATGCAAGTATATCCTTCCTTAAATAAGGCGACCTAAACTGTACACAGTATTCCAAGTGTGGTCTTACCAACGCCCTGTAAAGTTGAAGCAGGACTTCCCTACTTTTATACTCCATTCCCTTTGCAATACTTGCTTCCTAATTATTTGCTGTACCTGCATGCTAACTTTTTGTGTTTCATGTACAAGGACCCCCAGATCTCTCTGTATCGCAGCATTTTGTAATCTCTCCCCATTTAAATAATAATGTTTTTTTATTTTTCCTACCAAAGTGGATAACCTCACATTTTCCCACATTATACTGCATCTGCCAAATTTTGTGCTCACTCACTTAGCCTATCTATATCCCTTTGCAAATTCTTTGTCTTCCTCACAATTTTGTATCATGAGCAAACTTGGCTACATTACACAAGTCATTAATATAGATTGTAAATCGTTGAGGCCCCTGCACTGATCCCTGTGACACCCCACTAGTTACTGTTTGCCAAATGGAAAATGACCCATTTAGCACGACTCTCTGTTTTCTGTTAGTTAGCTAATCCTCTATCCATGCTCATATATTACCCCCAACTCATGAGCTCTTATCTTGTGCAGTAACCTTTTATGTGGCACCTTATCGAATGCTTTCTGGAAATCTAAATACACGACACCTACTGGTTCCCCCTTATCCACCCTGCTCCAGCAAATTTGTCAAACATGATTTCCCTTTCATAAAACAATGATTCTGCTTGACTGCATTATGATTTTCTAAATGTCCTACTACTACTTCCTTAATGATGGACTCCAATGGCAGATGTTAGGCTAACTGCTTTCTGTTTCCCTCCTTTCTTAAATAGGGGCGTTACATTTGTGGTTTTCCAGTACGTTGGGACCTCTCCAGTAGCCAGGGAATTTTAGTAGATTACAACCAATGCATTCACTATCTCTGAAGCCACCTTTTTTAAAACCCTAGGATGCAGGCCATCAGGTCCAGGGTACTTGTCCACCTTTAGTCCCATTAGTTTGCCTAGTACTTTTTCTCTAGTGATAGTGATTGTTTTAAGTCCCCCCCCCCCCATAGCCCCTTGATTATCAATTATTGAGATGCTTTTAGTGTCTTCTACCGTGAAGACTGATATAAAATATTTGTTCAAAGTCTCTGCCATTTCCCTGTTTCCCATTATTAATTTCTCAGTCTCATCCTCTAAGGAACCAACGTTTATTTTAGCGACTTGCTTTCTTTTTATAACACATTGTCTGTCTCTCATTTGTGTTTTGCAACTCTCTCCCACACACTCTGTTCCACTGTGTTACAGGTTATGCTAAACTAGTGAAGTTATGCTAAACTTGCATTGAACCTTGGTTAGACCATACTAGTAGTACTGTGTGCAATTCTGGTCGCCATATTATAGAAAGGATATAGAGGCACTGGAGAGGGTGCAGAGAAGATTTACAAGGATGATACCAGAAATGTAAGGGTACACTTAACAGGAAAGGATGAACAAGCTGGGTCTCTTTTCTCTTGAAAAGAGAAGGCTGAGAGGTGACCTAATAGAGGTCTTTAAAATCATGAAAGGTTTTGATCGAGTTGATACAGAGAGTGTGTATCCACCTGTGGGAAGAGCAAAACTAGAGGTCATCAATATAAGATAGTTTCCAAGAAATCAAAGAGAGAAACTGCTTTACCCAGAGAGTGGTTAGAATACAGCACTTGCTGCCACGGAGTGGTTGAAGCGAATAGTATAGATGCATTTAAGGGGCGATTAGATAAGCATATCAGGGAGAAGGGAATAAAGGGTTATGCTGATAGGGTTAGATGAGGAAAGATGGGAGAAGGCTTGAGTGGAGCATAAACACTGGCATAGACTGAATGGGTCGATTGGCCTATTTCTGTGCTATTTATCCTATGTAACACATTCCTTTTCTTTCTCTCGCTCTCTGTGTAATACTATCTGCCTCTCACTATTACACTGTGTGCAACACATTTCATTGTCTCTCTTACCCTCTGTGTAGCCACTTTAACTCCTGGTACAGCCTTCATATCCGTTCTCTTAAGTCCAAGGGACACAGACTTGAACAGATATGGCAGACAACTGGTTTAACCATTCACCGCCAGATCTGGCTGGATCTTATAAAGCATTATCGGGTCCTGCTCTCGTCTGCCAAAATTGCTCAATAATCCAGGATCATCCTGGAATGCAAAGATAACCCTTAACTTCTTTTCTCTACCGTAAACCTTCTTCTATATCCCTTCTCCCCTGTCTCCTCCACCCTTACCTCAAGTGCGAGGAGCTCATGGACTTCTTTGTCACTAAGATTGAGACCATCAGCTGCCTCTGCCAACTTTCATCCCTTTCTCTAGCCCAATGGGCCAAACTTCCTCGAAGGTTCCCACCTGCCCTCGCCTGAACTCGCATCTTTCTCGAGTTTCTCTCCTGTTTCCTCTCATGCCCTCTCTATGGTCATCTTGTCCATGACACCCACTTCCTGCTCCCTCGACCCTATTCTCACTAAACCTCCGACACCCCCAACTTCCCTTCCTGGCTCCCATGTTAGCTAATATCTTTAACAGTTCTCTCTCCTCAGGTACTGACCCCTCTCCTTCAAACCTGTCGTCATCACCCCATCCTCAAAAAAACAACCTTTGACCTCTCCATCCTTGCAAACTACCTCCCCATCTCCAACCTCCCTTTCTTCTCAAGTCTTTGAAAATGCTCATGCCTTCCAAATCCATGCCCATCTTTCCCGGAACTCCATGTTTGAATCCCTCTGATCAGGTTCCGTCCCTGCCACAGTACCAAAACAGCTCTTAACAAAGTCACAAATGAGACCCTTTGCAATTTTGGCAAAGGTAAACTATTCCTTCTTGACCTGTCTGCAGCCTTTGACACAGTTGACCACACCATCCTCTTCAAACACCTCTCCTCCGTCGTGCAGCTGGGTGGGACTGCACTCGACAGGTTCCAGTCTTATCCATCCAGTCGTAGCCAGAGAATCAACTGGAACGGCTTCTCTTCCTGCTCCTACACCTTTACCTCTGGTGTCCCCCAAGGATCTATCCTTGGCCCCCTCCTATTTCTCATCTACATGCTACCCTTCGGCGACATCATCCAAAAACACAGCATTGCCACATGTACGCTGACAGCACTCAGCTCTACCTCAACATCACCTCTCTCGACCCCTCCATTATCTCTAAATTGTCAGACTGTTTGTCGTACATTCAGTACTGGATGAGCAGATTATGATGTTCAGAATAAATCCACAGGAACTATATCGCAAGCTCAAACAGTTGTGACCTTGATCTCTTTATTTCAGACTCCAGAGTGAGGGAGCATCATGGTGAATCACCTTTTATACCTGCTTGCCCCAGGGTGCACAGGTGAACCTTAGGTCTCCCACAAGTGTGCCCCTAGTGGCAAGTCTTACATTTGGGTAAGGTCTACATACATACATAATACAGATATTTCCTCCAATTGAATATTGGGAAGACCGAAGCCATTGTCTCCGAAGTCATTGTCTTCGGTCTCCACCACAAACTCCATTCCCAAGCCCCTGACTCCATCCCCCTCCCTGGCAACTGTCTGAGGCTGAACCAGACTGTTTGCAACCTTGGTGTCATATTTGACCCCGAGATGAGCTTCCGACCACATATCTCACTAAGATCGCCTATTTCTACCTCCGTAACATTGCTTGACTCTGCCCCTGCCTCAGTTCATCTGCTGCTGAAACCCTCATCCATGCCTTTGATAACTCTAGACATGATTACTCCAATGCACTTCTGGCTGACCTTCCACATTCTGCCCTCTGTAAACTTAGTCTGTGTCCTAACTCGCACAAAAGTCCCGTTCACCCATCACCCCTGTGTTTGCTGACCTGCATTGGCTCTCAGTTAAGTAATGCCTTGATTTGAAAATTCCCATCCTTGTTTTCCAATCCCTCCATGGCCCACCCCTCCCTATTTCTGTAATCTCCTCCAGCCCCACAACCCCCAAAGGTATCCTTGCTCCTCCAATTCTGGCCTCTTGAGCATCCCCGATTTTAATTGCTCCACCACTGGTGGCTGGGCTTTCAGCTGCCAAGACACTAAACTCTGGAATCCCCTCCCTAAATCTTTCTGCCTCTCTGTCCCTCCTCTTTTAAGATGCTCTTTAAAACCTACCTCTTTGACTAAGTTTTTGATCATCTGCCCTAGTCTTCCCTTATGTGGCTCGGTGTCAAATTTTGTCTGATAACACTCCACTGAAACACCTTGGGACGTTTTACTATGCTAAAAGGCGCTATATAAATACAAGTTGTTGTTGTTGCTGCTGCTGCTCTTGGCATCACACTCCCTGACTCTCTCTTACCCTCCGTATCGCACACTTCCAGCTGTCTATTATCCTGCCTATCCCAATCCCTGTCTCTTATCCTTCATGTAACACACATCCAGCTCCCTGGCACATTCTGAGTAATGTACTGCCCTCTATGAGACACACTTGGAATTCTATTTTTCCTTGCATTGCAAAAAAAACAACAGGGGCTGCACTTCAAAAGTAACGAATTGATTGTAAACTGCTGAGGAAAGCCATGTGAGGACACATCAGAAGCACTTCATTCAAATGGCCCACCATCACCTTCTCAAGGGCAACTGGGGATAGGCAACACTAGGCGCAAGCTGGTGACACCCACATGCCAAGAATGAACATTTAGTAAATCTGCTGTGAAGCACTTTGGGACGTCCCGAGGATGTGAAAAGGGTGCTATATGAATGAAATCCTCTCCATCTGGCATTGAGCAGGAGACCCTGGATGGTGATGGGGAACAGCGAGCTCTGGCTTACTTTCCCCCCCAGTGCTGGGGCCACTGAGCCAGCCGCTGTGTCCCGGGTGGTGCTCACTGCCGGTGAAAAGTGTCATGCTTACCTGTCTGGGATGCGGCAGCACCAGAGCTCGCCAACAGCACAAAGAAATGGAGGGAAGTCATGGTGAAGCAGGAAGTGCTTTCACAGCAGCCAGTGACTCTTGGACAAGCTTCCCCTCCAGGGGCATTGCTTGTGACCGAGGAGAGTTTAAATGTATAAACCAGAAACTGGAAGTTCCAGAAAGTGCACTGAACTTCTCCCACGACGGCGATCTCCAAAGGTCGCTGACATGTTCCCTGGAGTGCAGCCAGGCTGCCACAGGGTGACATGGGACATTTGGGGAGTGCTTTCAACAGATCCCAGGTTCAGAGGTTGCACAGGGCGGGATTTTCTGGCAATGAGCGAGCAATTTAATTCGTTCACTTTATTCCGACTGCGCGAATCGGTAAAAACCTGGAGCTATTTCTACGAACTGAAGATTTACTGCTCGAACATTGGAGCATAAGGACAGAGAAAGAAAGACTGAAACACATACAGCAGATACAGAGAGAGACATACACACACTAACACAGAGACACACAAACACAAGGAGACAGACGCATACACAGAACCTCTGATAGAGGGATACACACAGAGAGAAAAAGAGACATAGAATCACAGAAATTTACAGCACAGAAGGAGGCCATTCAGTCCAACGTGTCCTGCCAGGCCGACAAAGAGCTATCCAGCCTAATCTCACTTTCCAGCTCTTGGTCAGTAACCCTGCAGATTCCCGCACTTCAGGTGCACATCCAAGTACGTTTTAAATGTGGGGAGGGTTTCTGCCTCTACCGCCCTTTCAGGCAGTAAGTTCCAGACTCCCACTATGCTCTGAGTGATAAACTTTCCCCTCAAATCCCCTTTAAACCTTCTACCAGTTACTTTAAATCTATGCCCCCTGGTTGTCAACCCATCTGCTAAGCGAAATGGGTCCTTCCTATCCACTCTATCCAGGCCCCTCATAATTTTATACACCTCAATCAGGCCTCCCCTCAGCCTCCTCTGTTCCAAAAACAATCTTTCCTCATAGCTAAAATTCTCCAGTCAGGCAACATCCTCGTAAATCTCCTCTGTACTCTCTCTAGTGCAATCACATCTTTCCTATAACGTGGTGACCAGAACTGCACACACTACTCCAATGCCTAATTAATGTTTTATACAGTTCAAGCATAATCCCCCTGCTCTTGTATTCTATGCCTCGGCTAATAAAGGCAAGTATTCCATATGCCTTCTTGACCACCTTATCTACCTGGCCTGCTACCTTCAGGGATCTGTGGACATGCACTCCAAGATCCCTTTGTTCCTCTTCACTTCTCAGTGTCATACAATTTAATGTTTATTCCCTTGTCTTGTTAGCCCTCCCCAAATGCATTATCTCATACTTCTCCAGATTGAATTCCATTTGCCATTGTTCTGCTCACCTGATAACTTCCTGCAATCTACAGCTTTCTTCTTCATTATCAACCACACGGCCAATTTTTGTTTCATCTGTAAACCTCTTAATCATACCCACTACATTCAAGTCTAAATCATTGATATATACCACAAAAAGCAAGGGACCTAGTACTAAGCCCTGCGGAACCCCACTGGAGAAGCCTTCCAATCACAAAAACACTCATCAACCATTACCCTTTGCTTCCTGCCTCTGAGCCAATTTTGGATCCAACTGGCCACTTTGCCTTGGATCCCATGGGCTTTTATTTTCGTGACCAGTCTGCCACCTTATCAAAAGCCTTGCTAAAATCCATATACACTACATCAAACACACTACCCTCATTGACCCTCCTTGTTACCTCCTCAAAAAAATTTATTCAAGTTAGTCAGACACATCCTTCCCCTAACAAATCCACGCTGACTGGCCTTGATTAATCCATGTCTTTCTAAATGTAAATTTATCCTGTCCCTCAGAATTTTTTCCAATAATTTTCTACCACCATGGTTAGGCTGACTGGCCTATAATTAGTCTATCCTTTCTCCCTTTTTAAACAGAGGTACAAAGTTAGCAGTCCTCTGGCACCACACCTGTAGCTAGAGAGGATTGGAAAATGATGGTCAGAGCCTCTGCTATTTCCTCATTTGCTTCTCAACAGCCTGGGATACATTTCATCTGGGCCTGGGGATTTATCCACTTTCAATGCTGCTAAACCCCTTAATACGTCCTCTCTCACTATGTTTATTTCATCTAATATTTCACACTCCTCCTCTCCGACTGCAATGTCTGCATCGCCCCACTCTTTTGTGGAAACAGCCGCAAAGTATTCATTAAGAACCATACCCACATCTTCCGCCTCCACACACAGATTACCTTTATGGTCTCTAATAGGCCCTACTCTTTCCTTAGTTATCCTCTAGCTCTTAATCTATTTATAGAACATATTTGGCTTTTCCTTGATTTTATTTGCCAAAATGTTTTCATGCTCTCTCTTTGCTTTCCTAATTTCCTTTTTAATTTCACCCCTGCACTTTCTGTACTCCGCTAGGGTTTCTGCAGTATTGAGCCCTCGGTATCTGCCATAAGCCTCCCTTTTTTACTTTATCCAACCTGTATGCCCCTTGACATCCAGGGGGCTCTTGATTTGTTAGTCCCACCCTTTTTCTTTAAGGGAACATACTTGCTCTGAAACCTCAGGATCTCCTCCTTGAATGCCTCCACTGCCCTGACACTGATTTATCTTCAAGTAGCTCGTTCCAGTCCACTTTGGCTAAATCACATCTCAGCTCAGTAAAATTGGCTTTTCCACAACTGAGGACTTGTATTCCTGTTCTATCTTTGTCCTTTTCCATAACTACCCTAAATCTAACTGAATTATGGTCACCAGCACCAATGCTCTCCCACTGATACCCTTTCCACCTGCCCAGCTTCATTCCCTAAAACTAAGTCCAGAACCACCCCCTCCCTTGTTGGGCTTGCTACATACTGGCTAGAAGTTTTCCTAAATGCATTTTAGGAACTATGCACCCTCTATATCTTTCACACTAATGTTATCCCAGTTAACATTAGGATAGTTGAAATCCCCTACTATTACTGCCCGATAGTTTTTGCACTTCTCAGAAATGTGCCTTCATATTTGCTCTTCTATCTCCCTCTCACTTTTTAGGGATTACCCCTTTTTTGTTCTTCAATTCAATCTATATGGCTTCATTTGATGACCCCTCTAACATATCATCCCTCCTCACAGCTGCAATTGTTTCTTTAATCAATACTGCGACACCCCTCCTTTTTTACCCTCCTCTCTATTCTGTTTGAAAACCCTGTAACCAGGAATGTTGAGCTGCCATACCTGCCCTTCTTTCAGCTATGTCTCAGTAATAGATATAATATCAAATTTCCAAGTGTCTATCTGTGTTCTCAGCTCATTTTCCTTATTCCTTGGATTCCTCGCATTGAAGTATATACCATTTAGCACTGCCGAACTCCCTTGTTGTCTATTTTCTAGCCTTTGTTTCCTCGGCCTTCCAAATTCACTTTCTAATTTTCTACTTTCCAATTCCAGCTTTTCTTTTCCCTTCTGAATCTACTCTCAGGTTCCCATACCCCTACCAAGCTAGTTTAAACCCTCCCCAACAGCACTAGCAACGTCCCCCCCACCCCCACCCCGCCCACAAGGATATTGGTACCAGCTCTGTTGAGGTGCAACCCGTCCGGCTTGCATAGGTCCCACCTCCCCCAGAAACAGTCCCAATGCCTCAGGAATCAAAAGCCCTCCCTCCTGCACCATCTCTCCAGCCAAAATTCATCTGCTCTATCTTCCTATTTCTGTACTCACTAGCACGTGGCACCGGGAGTAATCCAGAGATGACAACCTTCGAGGTCCTGCTTTTTAATCTCTCTCCTAGCTCCCTAAAATCTGCCTGCAGGACCTCATCCCTCTTTCCAGCTATCCCCCCCCACCCCTCAGAATTGCCTGCAGCCGTTCAGTGACAACCTTGGCCCTGGCACCAGAGAGGCGACATACCATCCTGGAGTCATGTCTGGGACCGCAGAAATGCCTGTCTGTTCCCCTAACTAATGAATCCCTAGCAAAGGAGGACAAAGGGTTTAATTAGGAGGGGGAAAATAGAGTATGAGAGGAAGCTTGCCTGGAACATAAAAACTGACTGCAAAAACTTCTATAGATATGTGAAGAGAAAAAGATTAGTGAAGACAAATGTAGGTCCCTTGCAGTCAGATTCAGGTGAATTTATAATGGGGAACAAAGAAATGGCAGACCAGTTGAACAAATACTTTAATTCTGTCTTCACGAAGGAAGACACAAATAATCTTCCGGAAGTACTAGGGGACCGAGGGTCTAGTAAGAAGGAGGAACTAAAGGATATCCTTATTAGGTGGGAAATTGTGTTAGGGAAATTGATGGGATTGAAGGTCGATAAATCCCTGGGGCTTGATAGTCTGCATCCCAGAGTACTTAAGGAAGTGGCCCTAGAAATAGTGGATGCATTGGTGATCATTTTCCAACAGTCTATTGACTCTGGATCAATTCCTATGGACTGAAGGGAAGCT
This sequence comes from Pristiophorus japonicus, assembly GCF_044704955.1. Taxonomy (NCBI): domain Eukaryota; kingdom Metazoa; phylum Chordata; class Chondrichthyes; family Pristiophoridae; genus Pristiophorus; species Pristiophorus japonicus. Next base: position 119,533,820 of record NC_091980.1, read on the forward strand.
AATGTAATACCACTTTTTAAAAAAGGAGGGAGAAAGAAAACGGATAATTATAGACCGGTTAGCCTGACATCAGTAGTGGGGAAAATGTTGGAATTAATTATTAAAGATGAAATAACAGCGCATTTGGAAAGCAGTGACAGGATTGGTCCAAGTCAACATGGATTTATGAAAGGGAAATCATGCTTGACAAATCTTCTGGAATTTTTTGAGGATGTAACTAGTAGAGTGGACAAGAGAAAACCAGTGGATGTGGTGTATTTGGACTTTCAAAAGGCTTTTGACAAGATCCCACACAAGAGATTGGTGTGCAAAATTAAAGCACATGGTATTGGGGGTAATGTACTGATGTGGATAGAGAACTGATTGACAGACAGGAAGCAGAGAGTCGGGATAAACGGGTCCTTTTCAGAATGGCAGGCTGTGACTAGTGGAGTGCCGCAGGGCTCAGTGCTGGGCCCCCAGCTATTTACAATATACATTAATGATTTGGATTGTTAGATCTCTTAATTTCCAATGAAATACGAACTCCGATTGTAGTTTTAATGTCACTTTATTTTTGGCAGCAGTAACAAGCTATTGGCTTTAAGCCAGGTCTTTGTCCTTCTGAGACCACATGGTCAAAATGGCTGTACTTATACCTGGATCAATTTACAGAAAAGAACTCACCTTCTTTGACCTTATTGGCTCAATTAATAGTCTTTTAACCTTTTAATTGGCTCGCTACCCAAGGTCCTAAAATGTCAAGTTGATTGATGACTTAATGCAACATGCTCCCACTCACGTGGCATCTCTGACTTGGTGTCTGTGAATTTTCACAGCCTGTCTAAATGCAGCCTGTTTGAATTCTCTATCAGGATAAAGGAATTGAGTGTAATATCTCCAAGTTTGCAGATGACACTAAACTGGGTGGCGGTGTGAGCTGTGAGGAGGACGCTAAGAGACTGCAGCGTGACTTGGACAGGTTAGATGAGTGGGCAAATGCATGGCAAATGCAGTACAATGTGGATAAATATGAGATTATCCACTTTGGGAGCAAAAACACAAAGGCAGAATATTAGCTGAATGGCGGCAGATTAGGAAAAGGGGAGGTGCAACGAGATCTGGGTGTCATGTTACATCAATCATTGAAAGTTGGCATGCAGGTACAGCAGGCGGTGAAGAAGGCAAATGTTATGTTGGCTTTCATAGCTAGGGGTTTTGAGTATAGGAGCAGGGAGGTCTTACTGCAGTTGTACAGGGTCTTGGTGAGGCCTCACCTGGAATATTGTGCTCAGTTTTGGTCTCCTAATCTGAGGAAGGACGTTCTTGCTATTGAGGGAGTGCAGCGAAGGTTCACCAGACTGATTCCCGGGATGGCTGGACTGACATATCAGGAGAAACCGGATCAACTGGGCCTTTATTCACTGGAGTTTAGAAGGATGAGAGGGGATCTCATAGAAACGTATAAGATTCTGACGGGACTGGACAGGTTAGATGCAGGAAGAATGTTCCCGATGTTGGGGAAGTCCAGAACCAGGTGACACAGTCTAAGGATAAGGAGTAAGCCATTTAGGACTGAAATGAGGAGAAACTTCTTCACTCAGAGAGTTTTTAACCTGTGGAATTCCCTGCCACAGAGAGTTGTTGATGCCAGTTCATTGGATATATTCAAGAGGGAGTTAGATATGGCCCTTACGGCTAAAGGGATCAAGGGGTATGGAGAGAAAGCAGGAAAAGGGTACTGAGGTGAATGATCAGCCATGATCTTATTGAATGGTGGTGTAGGCTCGAAGGGCCGAATGGCCTACTCCTGTACCTATTTTTTATGTTTCTATGTTTCTACCACTATTGCTCTTCCACCCTTCTTCCTCCCTCCCTGTGCAGCTGAGCCACCCATGGTGCCGTGGACTTGGCTCTGGCTGCATTCCCCAGAGGAACCATCGGCCTCACCAGTATCCAGAATTGAAAACCAGTTAGCGAGCGAGATGCACTCTGTGGACTCCTGCACTGCCTGCCTGGTTCCACTCTTCTGTCTGGCGATCACCCATTCCCTCTCCGCCTGCACACTCTTAAGTTGCGAGATGACCAACTTCAGGAACGCACTACCATGAAGTTCTCGGCCTCGCAGATGCACTGCAGTGACTTCAGTCGTCCCTCAAGCTCCAAAACCCGGAGCTCAAGCTGCTATCGCTGGCGACACGTCCTGCACACGTGGTCGTTCAGGCCACGAAAAGCGACCAGGACTTCCCACATGGCACAGGATGTGCATTCCATGGAATTGAGCTGACCAAACATGCCTCTATTTAATAGACAAAAACTAACTTAGCAGAAATAAACTTAAAACTTTTAAAAAACCACTCATGAGCTACTCACCAATCAGTTCCTTCACTTATGCAGACGTCACTTTTTAAAGTCTGACGTCACTCTTTCGAATTCTGCCTCTGTTGAGTCACTGCCACTCTGGTCCCATTCAGATCACTGAAACATTGAAACACAGACACTGAAACAGGGAGAGACTGAAACACAGACACTCAAACAGGAAGAGATACTCAAACATGGAGACACTCAAACAGGGAGAGACAGACACACACTGGAACATGGTGCTGAAACAGGGAGACACACAGAGACACTGGAATACAGACGCTGAAACAGGGAGACACACAGAGACACTGGAATACAGACGCTGAAACAGGGAATGACACAGAGAAAGACACTGAAACACAGACACTCAAACTGGGAGAGAGGCACACACTGAAACACAGAGAAACTCGAACAGGGGGAGGCACACACACATTGAAGCACCTGGAGACTATGGCCATACTGAAATACACGAGAGAGTGAGACACACCTGGGAGAGACACAGACAGAGAAATACACTGGGGGAGGAGAGACACAAATATCTGGAGAGAAACATACGCACTAAAGAAGGAGACACATACACTGAAGTGCACAGTTAGAGAGACACCCTGAAACTAAGAGAGGGAGAGGCACACACATGCATTCGAACACATGGAGAGTGATGCATTCAAAACAGAGAGATGTACATCTTGACTGGGTACACAATAGGCCTGAATCTGCTGTCAAAATAACAGCAAGACTAAAGCCCTGTGCACTTGGGTCCCAGATGCCCTGTTTCCCAGCTGCGCTGTAATCAGCTTGTACTTTCAGCAACTTTGTGGGAATTTTTCTTTGAGCAGAAAGGTGCAGGGGGCACGTCATAAATTATATTAGGTGCTTTGGACCAAATTGTGTTTGGAAACTTGGGTGGGTGGGGAGAGAAGAAATCAATTGTGGGGCAGAAAACTGTTTCTGCCCCACCGATAGTGCCATGAGATCATTTACATTCACCTGAGAGCAAGGACTGGGCTTCAATAACATCTTATCTGAAATACGGTACCTCTGACAGTGCAGCACTTCCTCAGCACTGCACTGGGAGTGTCAGCCTAGAATTTGTGCACAAGTCTCTGGAGTGGGACTTGAACCCACAACCTTCTGATTCAGAGATGAAGGAGCTAGGGCTCTACCTATTTAGGTAGAAAGCACTCAGTTCACTTGTATATTAGAGACGTCAGCACACTGATGTGGAATGGAAACACCTGTATAGGACCAGCAACAGAATGCCTAGACACCACAAACTGTTGTACAATGAAGCGATACTGCTGGTCCCGTGGTACCTGTCACTCCAACTGACCCAGAGACAGGCTGAGGACAGTGAGACCTGGCTGAATGGGTCCTACTTTATCTTATAAAATTAGAATAAAGTTTTTACAATGTATGAACTTGCAAGGGTACAGTGCCTTCAATTTAAAAAGATGAGCTTTTTTAGAAAACATACAATTTTTAAAGTGAATCTTTTCACTATTATTGGACTACAATGGGTTATAACTGCAGTCTGAATCTCGACTGTTACCTGTGATTTTACACACTGTAGCTGAACGCTGCCACCTGGTGGTAGGAAGTGGGATAACGCCTGCCATTCCCCACATTGAAAGAAAGAACTTAGATTTATATAGCGCCTTTCATGACCACAGGATGTCCCAAAGTGCTTTACAGTCAATGAAATACTTTTGAAGTGTAGTCACTGTTGTAATGTGGGAAGCACGGCAGCCAATGTGCACACAGCAAGGTCCAGAAACAGCAATGTGATAATGGCCAAATGTTTTAGTGATGTTGGTTGATGGTTAAATCGTGACCAGGACACCGCGGTGGTCTAACTTCCTTGCTCGTCTTTGAAATAGTGCCACAGGATCTTTTACATCCACTTGATAGGGCAGATGGAGTCTCAGTTTAACGTCTCATCTGAAAAACAGAACCTCCGACAGTGCAATGATCCCTCCATACTGCACACGAGTGAACAGCTAGATTTTGTGCTCAAGTCTCTGGAGTGGGACTTGAATCCACAACATTCTGACTCAGAGGCGAGAGTGCTGCCAACTTGGCCATGGCTAGCGCATATTTTATACGCACAAAAAAAACATTTCAGTTGGTCGAATACTGCAGCAATATTCACTTTAAATATGGGCGAGGTGACAGAGAGCTGCCAGTGCATGGCTCGGTCCCTTCAGGAATTGAGCACGCAATCTAGGCCGACTCTCCATAAGATCACAAATTAATTACAGTCTGGAAACGACCCCTGCCCCCCTCTCCCCCACCCTCTCCTCCCCACCCCATTCTGCATTGCAGCATCCAATTGGTTCTTCAATGATTCCGGGATTTTCAGCACTGCTCTATCCTGAAGTCCTTTCCATGTGTCGGTCACTCTTTGTGTGAAAAAGAATTTCCCATTATCAGTCGTAAAATTACCGTTTACATGTTTCACCCAGTGGCTCTTTGTCCAACTCTCACAATTTAGTTTAAATTAATTTTACAGATTTACCTTTTCCATATCAATTACTATTTTATAAACCTGTATAAGATCACCCCTCTGCTGCCTCCTTCTTTCAAGGCGGGAAAGGCGCACGTTTCCCCAGCCTTTCCTCATAACTCAGGCCAGGGATCAGCCTTGTAGCTCTCTCTCCACTGCCTCCAATATATGAAGCGCATGCAGTTCAGTGACTAGATCTGGATCATTGCTCAAGCTGAGTTCTGACTTGATCATGACTTTCCCTGACTTGTATTCTACAGTTTTGATGATGCAGTTCAACATTCTATTAGCTTTGATGATTTCTGTTCTGCATTAGTTGTACATGTTGAGTGTCAAGTCTACTAAGATTCCTCAGTCTTTTTCAATTTTATCCATAACCATTTCAGCATCATTCCTGGAGTATGTGTGTTGCTCATTTTTCCTTCCATTGCTCTGCTCATTTACATATTTTGTCCCAACTCATTCTGTAATTTTTGAGCTTCATTTTCTAATTCCATTGTCCCTCCTTGTTTGATATTATTTGTAACTTTGAATTGGGTTTCTGAAACTGTGTCATTGATGTAAACAGTGGTAGGACACTAATACAAAAGCAAAATACTACGGATGCTGGAAATCTGAAATAAGAACAGAAAATGCTGGAAATACTCAGCATGTCAGGCAGCATCTGTGGAGAGAGCAACAGAGTTATCGGCCCCAAGTTTCGGCCCGCGCCGAAAACGGCGCACCTCCGAGCTGGACGCCTGTTCTTCGCGTCTAAAAGTGCTCTAGAAAAAAACTTCGATATTCTCCGGCTCCTCGGAGCTCGATCTCAGCTTGGCGCGGCGCGCTCTTCACAGCGGGGGACGGAGCCAAACACTCGCGCCGATTCTGTAAGTAGTGGGGGGTGGGTCCAATTTAAATGAGCCAACGTGGTGCCGGCAACCCTGCGCGTGCGCGTTGGAGCGTGCGCGCACGTGCAGTGTCAAACAAACATTGGCACTCGGCCATTTTTAAAAGGACTCGGCTGCCGCCGAGCCACTGACACCGCCCCTTAAGCGTGGGCCGAATGGCCTCAACCCCCTTGAAAAGCTGCGTGCGTCCGGTGTTAATCCTTCGGCTGCTGGCCAGCCGCTGACGCCGCTCCTATCCCATGGCCGAATGGCCTCAACCCCCTTGAAAAGCTGCGTGCGTCCGGTGTTAATCCTTCGGCTGCTGGCCAGCCGCTGACGCCGCTCCTATCCCATGGCCGAATGGCCTCAACCCCCTTGAAAAGCTGCGTGCGTCCGGTGTTGATCCTTCGGCTGCTGGCCAGCCACTAACAGAATGAAGGCCTGCCTGCAGCACAGCAGCTCAGCTCGAAGGCTGCTTGCTGCCGCTGTTGGGGCTGCCGTCGAGACACTGACGCCACACCCCTGCCTGTCTCCAACATGAAAGGCCTGCCTGAAGCACAGCAGCTCGAAGGCTGCTGCTGTTTCACACAGGTAGGAACATGGTTTATTTAATCTTTTCTTTGCTTATAAATTTTTATTCAGGTTGGATTTATTTGTATAATATTTATATAAGTATAACTAAGGATTGATTGTAGAATTTAATGACTTCCCTTCCCCCCCTCCCCCCCCCCCCCACCTCGTTCCCTATGCCTAATTTGTAACCTACGCCTGATTTTCTAAAGTGTAGACAAGGTTTTTTCGAGCGTACAAAAATCTTCACTTACTCCATTCTAAGTTAGTTTGGAGTAAGTTTTCACTGCCGAAACTTTGAAAACAGGCGTAAGTGGCCAGACACGCCCCCTTTTGAAAAGAAAATTCTGTTCCAAAGTGAAACTGTTCTAACTAACTAGAACTGGAGCAAACTAAATGCCGAGAATTTGAATTTCTAAGATACTCCGTTCTACACCGGTTGCTCCAAAAAATCAGGAGCAACTGAGGCCGAAACTTGGGCCCAATGTTTCTGGTCGATGACCCTCTTCCGAACTGGAAAAAGTTAGCGATGTAACGGATTTTTAAGCACGTGCAGGGGTGGACAAAGGGGGAGGGGAGGAAAGAAGGGGAGGTCTGTGATAGGGTGGAAGGCATTAAATGACAAACGGTATGATTTTACAAAGCAAAAGGACCATGATAATGGGACAAGTAAAGAAACAAAATATGGGTCTAGAAGGTGGTGAAAATGGGAATAGCAGAATCCTCAACAGTAGTAAGACACTCTCTCAATGATTTCCCAACCCTGATGTAACTCTTCTAACAAGTACCTGTTGTTTTGTACCTTTTAGCATTCTTGTTCATACCCTGAATCCCCAGATGCTTTCTGGAAGTCCACATAGAATGAAGAGACTTGATGTAACACATAATCTAGGCTGACACTCCAACACAGCACTGAGGGAGGTGCTGTCTTTTGGATGAGACGTTAAACTGTCTGCCCTCTCAGGTGGACGTAAAAGATCCCATGGCACTGTGCAAAGAAGAGCAGGAGAGTTCGTTCCAGTTACCTGACCAATATTATCCCTCAACTAACATCACTAAAACAGATTATCTGGTCATCATCACCTGTTATGTAAGGAGAATGAGTCAGACTGAACACTGTGAGCTCAAAGTAAAGTGTGACCTTAGTCTTTTATTGCAGGTCTCCAGAGTGCCTCTCCAACCTATGAGGCCTCCTTAAATACCTGTGTTCCCAAGAGATTATGGGATCCCTTGGGACTCCAGGGGATGAGCCCTCTGGTGGTTGCACAGAATAAATACAAGTCCACATATATAACAACACTCCCCCGCCCCCAAAGTCAATAGTGTAACTATTTACAATGTGAGACGACCTGGGGCCCTTCTTGCCCTGGTTGATCGTCTCGGTGTGAAAGCTGGTATTGTTAAATCATTTGTTGGGCTCTCGCTGGGCTGCTGTGCAGCTGGCCTGGCTGGGCTGCCTGGTGTGTTGGGTCCACCAGGGCTGCTGTGGATGATCGGTTCTGCTTCGTGGTCAACCGTGGTGCCGGTTGCCACTGGTGTGTGTGTTGGGGGATCAAAAAAGGTAGGGTCCAAGGTGGGTTGCTCAGGATAGTCCGTGAATCTGAGTTTCATTTGGTCCAAGTGTTTCCGGTGAATGAGTCCATTTGAAAGTTTGACCCGAAACACCCTGCTCCCCTCTTTGGCCATGACAGTGCCGGGAAGCCACTTGGGACCGTGTCCATAATTTAATACAAATACAGGATCATTGATTTCAATCTCACGTGACACATTTGCACTATCACGGTATGTACTTTGTTGAAGTCGCCTGCTCTCTACCTGTTCATGTAGATCAGGGTAAACTAACGAGAGCCTTGTCTTAAGTGCTCTTTTCATGAGCAGTTCAGCAGGTGGGATCCCAGTGAGTGAGTGGAGTCTCGTGCGGTAGCTAAGCAGGACTCGGGATAGGCGAGTCTGCAGTGAGCCTTCAGTTATCCTCTTCAAGCCTTGCTTGATGGTTTGCACTGCTCTCTCTGCCTGACGATTGGACGCTGGTTTAAACGGGGCAGATGTGACATGTTTGATCCCATTACGGGTCATGAATTCTTTGAACTCAGCACTGATAAAACATGGCCCGTTGTCGCTCACCAGGACATCGGGTAAGCCGTGAGTGGAAAACATGGCCCGGAGGCTTTCAGTTGTGGCAGCGGACGTGCTAGCCAACATTATCTCACATTCAATCCACTTGGAATACGCGTCTACAACCACAAGGAACATTTTACCCAAAAACGGGCCTACATAGTCGACGTGTACCCTAGATCACGGTTTGGAGGGCCAAGACCATAAACTTAGCGACACCTCCCTGTGTACATTGCTGAACTGCGAGCATGTATTACATCTGTGAACACAGGATTCTAAATCTGCATCGATATTGGGCCACCACACGTGGAATCTGGCTATCGCTTTAATCATTACAACGCCTGGGTGGGTACTGTGGAGGTCATTGATGAAGGTGTCTCTGCCCTTCTTGGGGACCACCACTCGATTGCCCCACAGAAGGAAGTCTGCTTGTATAGACATTTCATCTTTGTGCCACTGGAACGGCTTTATCTCTTCCTGCATTTCCACTAGAGATAATAAGAGGTCCTGGATCGTCCAGGTTTTGATCTGCCGGGCAGTGAAGGGTGATTGCTCACTCTCAAATGCTTCCATAACCATGGCTAGATCTGAGGGCTGCGCCATTTCCACCCCCGTGGTGGGCAATGGTAGCCTACTGAGAGCATCGGCGCAGTTTTCTGTGCCTGGCCTGTGGTGGATGGCATAGTTGTATGCGGACAACGTGAGCGCCCATCTCTGGATGTGAGCCGATGCATTGGTATTTATCCCTTTATTCTCGGAAAACAGGGATATAAGTGACAATTTGTTTGAGCATACCAATTTTCTCGCTTTTACAAAGGCATTTTCTTGGCTTTTGCCCCAAACCCATTCGCCCCCTTTTCGTAGTAAGACATGTAATGGTTCTAACAGTGTGCTAAGACCCGGTAAGAAGTTACCAAAGTAGTTCAGGAGTCCCAGTTCAGGAGTCTCCGTCACATTCTGTGGCCTTGGTGCGTTCTCGATTGGCTCCATCTTCACGGCCTGATGCCGTCCGCCGCAATCCTCCTTCCCAAGAACTCCACTTCAGGTGCCAGGAAAACACTCTTCGAGCGTTTTAACCTGAGCCCCAAGTGGTTGAGTCGACTAAGAACCTCCTCCAGGTGCTGCAGATGCTTGACTATGTTTTGGCCTGTGACCAAGATGTCGTCCTGGAAGACCACAGAGTGCGGGACCGACTTCAGTAAGCTTTCCATGTTTCTCTGGAATATCGCCGCCGCTGATCTGATTCCAAATGGGCATCTGTTATAAACAAAAAGACCTTTGTGCGTGTTGATGCAGGTGAGAGCCTCCGATGATTCCTCCAGTTCCTGCATCATGTAGGCTGAGGTCAGATCCAGCTTCTTGAACATCTTTCCTCCCGCCAGCGTTGCAAAGAGGTCGTCGGCCTTTGGTAGTGGGTATTGGTCCCGCAGGGAGAAACGATTGATAGTTACTTTGTGATCGCCACAGATCCTGATGGTGCCATCTCCCTTGAGGACAGGAATGATCGGACTGGCCCACTCGTTGAACTCGATTGGTGAAATGATGCCCTTTCTTTGCAGCCAGTCTAACTTGATCTCTACCCTTTCTCTCATCATGTACAGCTCTCGGCTTGTGATGGATGGATCGCGCCCCCGGAATTAGGTGGATCTGTACTTTTGCTCCTTGGAATTTCCCGATGCCTGGTTCGAACAGCGAAGGAAATCTGTTTAAGACCTGGGCACATGAAGTGTTATCAGCAGGCGATAGCGCTCGGATGCCGTCCCAGTTCCAGCGTGTCTTTCCCAGCCAGCTCCTGCCGAGCAGCGTGGGACCATCGCCCGGTACCGCCCAGAGTGGTAGTTTGTGCACCTTTACGGTAGCACTGCCGATTACAGGAATCAGTTCTTTTGTGTAAGTTCTTAGTTTCATGTGAACTGAAGTTAAGACTGGCCTTGAGGCCTTGTTGCATCACAATCTTTTGAAAGTCTTTTTGCCCATGATGGACTGGCTTGCACCCATGTCCAGCTCCATTGACACTGGGAGTTCATTTAGTTCAACATTCAGCATTATCGGGGGACAATTTGTGGTGAATGTGTGCACCCCATGTACCTCTGCCTCCTCGGTCTGAGGCTCTGATTCGTTGTGATCCTCCGTGAATCTGTCCTCCTCTGCAACATGGTGGTTTGCAGGTTTAACAGGATTTGCAGCTCGCCTGCACACTCGTTGGAGGTGTCCCATTGTTCCACAGCCCTTGCAAATGTACCCTTTGAATCGGCATGAATGGAAACGATGATCACCCCCACAACGGCAACAAGGTGTTAATGGCCTTGCATTCATCACCCTTGATGATGGACTCTGAGTCATCTGCGGATGTGTAGCTGCAGGTATCTGTGACCAGCCCTGCACATTACGATTCGAAAACAATATCACTTTGTTCACAGTACTTGTAGCAACACTTGTGTGCTGAGAGATTTGCTTAGTATTGTCACTGATGGCAATGAATGCCTGGGCTATCGCTATGGCCTTACTCAAGGTTGGGATCTCTACAGTCAAAAGTTTGTGAAGTATGGTTTCGTGGCCAATACCAAGTACGAAAAAGTCTCTGAGCATGTGCTCCAAATATCCTTCAATTTCGCAATGTCCTGCAAAGCGTCTTAGCTCGGCGATATAACTCGCCACTTCCTGGCCTTTAGATCTTTTGTAGGTGTAGAACCGGTACCTCGCCATCAGAACGCTTTCCTTCGGGTTCAAATGTTCTCGGACCAGTGTGCATAAATCGTCATATGATTTCTCTGTGGGTTTCGCTGGAGTAAGCAGATTCTTCATGAGGCCATACGTTGGTGCCCCACAGACAGTGAGGAGGATCACCCTTCGTTTGGCAGCGTTCTCTTCCCCATCTAGCTCATTGGCTACAAAGTATTGGTTGAGTCGCTCCACAAAAGTTTCCCAATCATCTCCCTCTGATAATTTCTCCAGGATGCCCACTGTTCTCTGCATCTTTGGGTTTGCTATCTGTATCTCGTTGCCAGTTGTTATGTATGGAGAAAGAGTCAGACTGAACACTGTGAGCTCAAAGTAAAGTGTGCACTTAGTCTTTTATTGCAGGTCTCCAGAGTGCCTCTCCAACCTGTGAGGCCTCCTAAAATTATGGGATCCCTTGGGACTCCAGTGGATGAGCCCTCTGGTGGCTGTACAGAGTAAATACAAGTTCACATATATAACAACTACATTGCTGTTTGTGGGAGCTTGCTTTTTATATTCATTCATGGGATGTGGGCATCGCTGGCAAGGCCGGCATTTATTGGCCATCCCTAATTGCCCTTGAGAAGGTGGTGGTGAGGCGCCGCCTTGAACCTCTGCAGTCCGTGTGGTGAAGGTACTCCCACAGTGCTGTTAGGGAGGGAGTTCCAGGATTCTGACCCAGCGATGATGAAGGAATGGCGATATATTTCCAAGTCAGGATGGCTTGTGACTTGGAGGGGAACGTGGAGGTGATGGTGTTCCCATGTGCCTGCTATCCTTGTCCTTCTAGGTGGTTGCGGTTGCGGCTTTGGGAAGTGCTGCCGAAGAAGCCTTGGTGAGTTGCTGTAGTGCATTTTCAAGATGGTACACACTGCAGCCATTGGGGTGGGGGGAGCGAATGTTTAAGATGGTCGATTAGTGGATGGGATTCTGATAAAGCAGGGCTGCTTTGTCCTGGATGGTGTTGAGATTCTTGAGGGTTGTTGGAGCTGCACTCATCCAGGCAAATGGAAAGTATTCCATCACACCCCTGACTTGTGCCTTGTAGATGGTGGAAAGGCTTTGGGGAGTCAGGAGGTGAGACACGCACTGCTGAATACCCAGTCTCTGACCCGCTCTTCTAGTCACAGTGTTTACGTGGCTGTTAAGTTTCTGGTCAATGGTGACCCCCAGGATATTGATGGTGGGGGATTCAACGATGGTGGTTTCTCTACATCACAATAGTGACTGCACTTCGAAAGTATGCCATTGACTGTAAAGTGCTTTGGGAGGTCCTGCGGTTGTGTAATGCGCTATATAAATGCAAGCCTTTCTTTATTAAACACAGACTGGGGCCCAAACCTCGGCCTATCATCACTTGACTACTCACTGGGTAAACCCGCTGAGCTGACAGGCACGTTAGCTTTGACTAGACGGCATTATGCGTGTTAGGGGTCAATTCAAATCACATGACTGTGGGAGCAATTTCCTGACATTAATGAAGTGCTGCTCACACTGACAGTATTAAAAAAAAAACCCTTTCCATGTAGCCAGGAGCAGGAAACTCACTCATTTCACTCTTTCCTGCACTGTGGAACTTCCGAATGACTTCACTGGCTGCCCTGGTACAATAGGGCTTGTGTTCTCTGCTAATATTAATAGACTCCACTTCCTCCCACATCCGTTTGCCAGCCATTCAAATACAAGCGGCCCAACACACGCTTGCTGTTTAAGAACAGCCAGTGATTCGAGGTTTACAGTTTCCACATCTGCCAATACAGTCGCAGACTTTGACCTTGCTGTGGCCTCTGAGCAGCACGTTAAATGTTCCTAAACCGAGCGACACTCAAAATTTTACTGTTTCTTTAAACCTGTTGGTTTAAGCAGGAAATTTAACCTCTCATGGAACTTAACGACAGGACCCTCAGAAACCATTAAATATCGACTGGAGCCACAAACCCCGGTCACTTCCCCACCTTCCTCCCTCCCCAAAAACCATTTGTCTGTTAAAAGTAGGTCAGAGTTCACCCACACTGCTTCCCACAAGAGGTGATGAAATAGGTCAGTCAATCAGCAGCCGATCGGTCAGGATGATGGATTGATCTCCTCAGCTTTCCCCCGCTCCCACCACTCCCCTCACTCTTCCTTTCTGTTGAGAATGATCCCATTTTAAAAGCGAGCAGTAACATCACCACATCCACCCCACCGCGTCCCCCCCTCCCCCCATTACAGAAAATGTCAATATGGCTCCAGTTCCACATAGTCGCAGCTTTAATTTGTGCTCGTTTCCCCCTCAGTCTCCCAAAGGTGCTGGCTCTCCCTGAGGACAGTTCTGTGAGCATCAGGCACCCTCTGACACTTCTTCCAAGTGGCCATTTTTCAGGTGTGAGCCTGAACCGTGAGTGTTGGCAGCCTGTTCAACTGCATGGGGCATCATTGCCAAGTTTGATTTTCTGCCTCCCGACATCCACAAAGGCCAAAGGAGGCAGGTCAGGACAGGTCTGAAGCCCGCGAACACCGAGGTCCATTTCCCAAGCATTTGTGATTGGCAACAGATATTTCTAAACGCGCAATGCGACAATATCCCTCATGGACAACAGCTGGAGTTATCTCCAGCCACCACCACTGTCCACCCTGAATCAGATCAGCAAAGCCAGCACAGGGATTGTAGTTGTTTTTAAAATGACCAAAGGATTCGATGGGAAAAAGTTTTCTCTGGTGGGGGAATCCAAAACAAGGGGGCATCGCCTTAAAATTAGAACCAGACCATTCAGGGGTGAAATCAAGAAGTACGTATTCACATAAAGGGTAATGGAAATCAGGAATTCTCTCCCCCAAAAGGCTGTGGATGCTGGAGGTCAATTGGAGCTTTCAAGACGGAGATCGATAGATTTTTGTTGGGTAAGGGTATCAAGGGATATGGAGCAAAGGTGGGTAAATGGAGTTAAGATCGGCCACGATCTCATTGCATGACGGAACAGGTTGGAGGGGCTGAATGGCCTACTCCTGTTCCTATGTATCCGGGTCTTTCCTAGCCTGTGCAGCTAAGTACCACACAGGGCGGTGCATTTAACTTCTGAGTCAGAAATGACTGACCCAAAAAATACTGAAAGGCTGATTAATCGTCTGAAATGCAGCTTCTTATTCAATGCAATCAGACTTTACTCCTACGAAGCATTAAATATTTTCTTCATCAAACCCACCATTTAAGGAGACCGGTGAAAGTCCAACTGGTTTACGGCAATGTGCAGCTGAGATATGCAGACCGGAGGGTGTCAGGTTAAACTCCCAATCTGTGCAAGGCCCTTCCCATCCATGAGCTTATCCATCGACATCATGGCCCTGACGGAAACCTGGTTGAGGGGTGATGACACCTTACCCTTAAATGAAGCCTCCCCGCCTGGCTGTACCTTCACCACTTGCCCCGCTCAGAACGCTGTGGTGGCGGTGTGACTCTCATCACCAAATCACACCTTGGTCTGGCCCCCTACTCCTCCGCCACTTTCTCCTCCTTTGAGCATCTCGCCCTATTCCACCCCTCTCACCTCTCATTTAAAATTATCATTCTCTAACGCCCACCCAAGCACCATAAAAATGTATTATCGATATTTCTTCACTACTTTCCTCCCTCTGCACCGAACGACTTCTCATCCTCAGTGATTTCAACCTCCATCTCAATTCATCATGCTCCCTCTCCTCTGAGTTCACTAGCCTCCTATCCTCCCTTAATATCTCCCTGCATGTAAACTGCCCAACACATATTCATGGCCACCCCTTGACCTTGCCATCTCTTGTGGCCTCGCTACCCCATCGTGTCAATCACAGATAAGGCCATCTCTGACCACTTCCTCGTATCGCTCTCCCCCCACATCACCCTCCCCCCCACCACCCCTCCCCCTCCCCCCCCCTGGAACCCTACCTCCTTACGTGTGCAACCCTGGACCACTGCTGGCTCTCTGACAACTGCACTTATCAACTCCCAACTCTCCAGCCTTTGGTCTTCCATTCACCATGTCATTTCTGCAGCTACTGTTCGATCTGTTCAATCACACCCTCACCACCACCTTTGATGCCCTAGTCCCTGTTAAAACAATTACTCTCTCTCACCCTGGCCATTCCCTCTGGTACAGCCCTGATCTTTGCTCCTTTAAGTCCAAGTAGCGTAGACTTGAACGAATTTGGCGGACAACTGGTTTAGCCATTCACCGCCAGATCTGACTGGACCACATAAAACACTATTGGGTTCTGCTCTCGTCTGCCAAAATTGTTCACTATTCCAGAATAATTCTGGAATGTAAAGATTGTAAAGTCCTTTACAGTATGAAACCACACGAGGCATATTCTGGGGACAAGGTCACTCTGTGACCTTAACTCTTTATTCACTGGACTCCAAAGACGATGACCCTGCATGGGACCTCCCTTTTTATACCTGTGTGATCAGGTTAGGAGTGTCTCCCACAAGTTCACCCCTTGTAGTCAAGGTGTGCATCTAGGTTGAGTGTAAACAGTAATACAGTGGTGTTACATTGTGGTTACATACATGACATCACCTCCCCCCCGCCCCCCCAAAGTCTTATTGGGATCATAGGTTTAGTCTTTCAGCTGGTCTACGCTTCCTCGTGGAGCGCCGCAGTTGGGGCTCTGGTTGTTGGACACTGACGTGACTGTCTGTCACCTGTGGTGATTCCGGCCTGTCCGGGCTGACCGCAGGGACTGTGCATTCTTCTGATTGCTCTTGTTGCTCGTTCACTGGCGGTGTTGTGAGCTCCATCTCATGGTCTTCTTCAGGTTCCTCCGTGTCGATGCTGAACCTTTTTTTAACTTGGTCCAGATGCTTACGGCATATCTGACCATTGTTGAGTTTTACCACGATGACCCTATTCCCCTCTTTGTCAATTACAGGGCCCTCAAGCCATTTGGGCCCCATGGCGTGATTGAGAATGAATACAGGATCATTTATTTCTATACATCTCCCCCTCGAATTACGGTCATGGTACTCGTTTTGTGACTTGCGCTTGCTCTCAACTATGTCGGTCAGGACTGGGTGAATTAGGGACAACCGAGTTTTGAGTGTCAGTTTCATTAGTAGCTCTGCAGGCAGGACCCCCGTGAGTGAGTGCGGTTGGGATCTATAGGCCAGCAGGAGATGCGATAGGCGGCATTGTAGGGAGGGTCCTTGAATCCAGAGCATATCTTGCTTAATGATTTGGACCGCACGTTCCGCCTGGCCATTGGAAGCCGGTTTGAACGGCGCAGTCCCGACGTGGTTGATGCCATTGCCCAACATAAACTCTCGGAATTCGTAGCTTGTGAAACATGGGCCATTATCACTAACCAGGATGTCCGGCAAGCCATGGGTTGCAAAGATCGCACGTAGGCTTTCCACAGTAGTGGATGACGTGCATGAATTCAGAATGATGCACTCGATCCATTTCGAGTACGCATCTACCATAACAAGGAACATCTTTCCCATGAACGGGCCCGCGTAGTCAACATGAATGCGTGACCATGGCCTGGTGGGCCAGGGCCACGGGCTGAGCGGGTCCTCCCTGGGGGCATTACCCAGCTGGGAACACGTCGTGCACCTGTGAACACAGTGTTCCAGGTCTGAATCAATTCCAGGCCACCAAATGTGTGACCGGGCAATTGCCTTCATCAGCACAATGCCTGGGTGCTCGTTGTGGAGTTCCCTGATGAAGGCCTCCTTGCCCTTCTGGGGCATAAGCACCCGGCTGCCCATAGTAGGCAGTCGGCTTGGATGGAGAGCTCATCCATCCGTCTGTGGAACGGTCTGACCTCCTCAGGGCATGCTCCGTGTGTGGGCGCCCAATCCCCAGTCAGGACACATTTCTTAATCAGGGATAGGAGGGGAGCTCTGTTTGTCCAGATTTTGATCTGGCAGGCTGTGATGGGGGAGCCTGCACTGTCAAAGGCATCGACAGCCATGACCATCTCGGCGCTTTGCTCCGCTGCCCCCTCATTGGTGGCCAGTGGAAGCCTGCTGAGCTCATCAGCGCAATTTTCAGTGCCGGGTCGGTGCCGGATGGAGTAGTCATAAGCAGCTGTATGAGCTCATCGCTGTATGTGAGCTGATGAGTTGGCATTAATAGCCTTGCTGTCTGACAACAGGGATGTTAATGGCTTGTGGTCCGTCTCTAATTCAAAGTTCCGACCAAAGAGGTACTGATGCATTTTTTTTACGCCATAGACACATGCAAACTCTTCCTTCTCGACCATACTATATCCCCATTCTGCTTGAGAGCGTGACCTGGAGGCATAAGCCACAGATTGTAGTGACCCTCAGCATTGCCCTGCTGCAACACACACCCTACCCCATAGGACGATGCATCACATGTCAGAACCAAGTTTTTACAGGAGTCGTACAAGGTCAACAACTTATTTGAACAAAGTAGGTTTCCCGCCTGATCAAAAGCCCGTTCCTGACAGTCCCCGCAAAACCAATCACAACCCTTACGCAGGAGCACGTGTAGCGGCTCCAACAACGTGCTCAAGTTCGGCAGAAAGTTCCCGAAATAGTTCAACAGTCCCAGGAATGAATGCAATTCTGATGTGTTGCAGGGCCTGGGTGCTCGTCGAATCGCCTCTGTTTTGGATTTGGTGGGCCGATTCCCATCTGCAGCAACCCTCCTGCCCAGAAACTCAACCTCAGGAGCTAAGAACACACATTTAGACTTCTTGAGTTGCAGGCCTACCCGGTCCAGTCGGCTTAGCACCTCCTCCAGGTTGTGGAGGTGTTCCTCGGTGTCTCGACCCGTGATGAGGATGTCGTCCTGGAATACGATCATTCCAGGAATGGATTTAAGCAGGCTTTCCATGTTTCTTTGAAAAATCGCAGCCGCTGATCGAATGCCAAATGGGCACCTGTTATAAATGAACAGTCCCTTGTGCGTGGTGATGGTGGTCAGTAGTTTAGATTCATCGGCCAGTTCCTGGGTCATATAGGCTGAAGTGAAGCTCAACTTGGTGAACAGCTTGCCGCCTGCCAGCGTGGCGAAGAGGTCCTCTGCTCTCGGGAGCGGGTATTGATCTTGTAGGGACAACCGATTGATGGTGGCCTTGTAGTCGCCACAGATCCTGACAGAGCCATCCGCTTTTAGGACGGGAACGATGAGGCTCGCCCAGTCGCTGAATTCAACAGGCGGGATGATGCCTTCTCTCAACAGCCAGTCCAATTTGCTCTCGATCTTTTCCCACATCACATACCGCTCTGGCTTTGTGGTGCACTGGCCTGGCGTCCGGGGTGTTGTGCATCACTTCTTTAGTGCCTTTGAAAGTCCCGACGCCAGGTTGGAATAGTGAATCGAATTGTTGTAGGACTTGTGAGCACAAACTTCGCTCCACAGATGACATTGCGTGAACATCCCCCCATTTCCAGTTCATCTCGGCTAACCAGCTCCTCCCCAACAGTGCGGGACCATTGCCTGGGACAATCCAGAGCGGCAGCCGATTCACTAACCCATTGTGTGTGACAGCCAACATTGCACTGCCTAGCACCTGAATAATTTCTTTAGTGCAAGTCCATAATTGTGTCTCAATACGTGCTAATTTGGGTCTACTGGCTTTAAGTGGCCATAGCTTCTCAAATTGCTGAACGCCCACGAGTGACTGGCTGACCCCAGTGTCCAGCTCCATGCGTACTGGGATAATGTTTAATAAAACTCTCATCATCATTGGTGGCGTTTTGGTGTATGAACTGTGAATATTCGGCACATG
Source organism: Pristiophorus japonicus (assembly GCF_044704955.1). Classification (NCBI taxonomy): domain Eukaryota; kingdom Metazoa; phylum Chordata; class Chondrichthyes; family Pristiophoridae; genus Pristiophorus; species Pristiophorus japonicus. Next base: position 119,552,651 of record NC_091980.1, read on the forward strand.
GACCCGCTGAACCTCGGCATCCATCGATTTGCCCCAAAAGTCATCCTGCCTCAAAGAACCATTTCTGGTCCATCCGCCTCAGAAATGAGTCTGGTTGCAGACTTCCTGCACATTCGAGCTAAGTGGCCACTGAGATTGCAGTTCCTGCAGACAAACTGTTGAAATCTGCAAGATCTAGCTGAGTGTTTTCCTCCACACCTCCAGCATGAGTTAAAGTTTCCATTGTTGGGAACAAAGGGACTATGGCCAGGCATTCCGCGCTGACTGTCCCTTTGACTGCTTTTAAGTACCCTATTAGTGGGTGTCAATGGCCCCATCCCGGGCCGCATTGTCTACTGTGATGGCGTGAATGTCCGTTCAGAGTCCTACTCTGGGGTCTATTGCTGCCTGGGGAGTGTCGGACTGCCCCTGCTTGCCTGCAGGGCTCTGAGTCGCATTGATGATGTTGACTCCCTGAACATCGGTGCATTAGAGGCAGAATTGCGCGCGTATATTATTTTTGTCTCTTCCTCCCATGCCATGAAAGTTTGAGCTAACAACGCCGCCGCTTCCAAGGTCAAATCCTTGGTCTCAATTAATTTGCGGAAAATTCCCACATGACCGATGCCCTCGATAAAGAAGTCCCTTAGCATCTCCCCCCTGCAGGCGCCTGTGAACTTACAGAGGCTGGCCAAACACCGGAGGTCCGCTACGAAGTCCGGTATGCTCTGTCCTTCATGACGTCGGTGGGTGTAGAATCTGTGTCGGGCCATATGTATGCTACTCGCCGGTTTGAGGTGCTCCCCGATCAATTTGCTAAGTTCTTCAAAGGTTTTGTCCGCCGGCTTTTCGGGTGCTAGTAAGTCCTTCATGAGCGCGTAAGTCTTTGGTCCGCAGCCGGTCAAAAGATGAGCCCTTCGCTTGTCGGTCGCTGCATCCCCCAGCCATTCTTTCATAACGAAGCTTTGCTGAAGCCTCTCGACAAAATCATCCCAGTCTTCCCCAACACAGTACTGTTCCTCTGTGCTACCGGTGGCCATTCTCGTGGGCCGTGAATTCCCGTTTCTCGTCGCCAATGTAAAGTCCTTACTCTACAGTATGAAACCACACAAGGCACATTCTGGGGACAAGGTCACTCTGTGACCTTAACTCTTTAATCACTGGACTCCAAAGACGATGACCCTGCGTGGGACCTCCCTTTTTATACCTGTGTGATCAGGTAAGGAGTGTCTCCCACAAGTTCATCCCTTGTGGTCAAGGTATGCATCTAGGTTGAGTGTATACAGTAATACAGTGGTGTTACATTGTGGTTACATACATGACAAAGATAAACCTATTTGCCACTGCTAACCGTCTTCTTAAACCCCTCTCCCCAGTCTCCACCCTCACCTCCGACAATAAGTGTGAGGAGCTCATGGACTTCTTTGTCTCTAAGATTGAGTCCATCCGTTCAGCCACCTCTGACTCTTCCCTCCTTCCCATAGCCCACCAGGTCAAACTTCCTCTCAGGAAGTCCCCTGCCCTAGCCCTGACCTCACATCTTCGTCCAGTTTCTCTCCGATCTCCCCTCATGACCTCTCCGAACTCATCCTGTCCATGAGAACCACTTCCTGCTCCCTTGACCCTATTCCCACCAAACTACTAACCACCCAACTTCCTTTTCTGGCTCCCATGTTAGCTGTCATTGTTAACGGTTCTCTCTCCTCAGATACTGCCCCCCCTCCCTTAAATCTGCCGTCATCACTCCTCTCCTCAAAAAGCCAACCCTCGATCCATCAGTCCCTGCAAACTACCGCCCCATCTCCAACCTCCCTTTCCTCTTCAAAGTCCTTGAACGTGTTGTCACCTCCCAAATCCATGCCCATTTTTCCCATAATTCCATGTTTGAATCCCTTCAATCCGATTTCTGCGCCTGCTGCAGTACTGAAATGGCTCTCATCAAAGTCACAAATGACATTCTTTGTGACTGTGACAAAGGCAAACTATCCCTCCTCGTCCTTCTTGACTTGTCTGCAGCCTTTGACATTGTTGACCACTCTATCCTTCTCTAAGTCCTCGCCACCATCATCCAGCTGGGTGGGACTGCACTTGCCTGGTTCCATTCTTATCTATCTAATTGTAGCCAGAGAATCACCTGCAACGGCTTCTCTTCCCACTCCCACATTGTTAACTCTGGTGTTCCCCAAGGATATATCCTTGACCACTCCTATTTCTTATCTACATGTTGTCTCTTGGTGACATCATCCGGAAACACAACGTCAGTTTCCACGTGTACGCTGATGATGCCCAGTTCTACCTCAGAACCACTTCTCTTGACCTCTCCAAGGTCTCTAAGTTGTCCGAATGCTTGTCCGACATCCAGTTCTGGATGAGCAGAAATGTCCTCCAGTTGAATAGTGGGAAGACCGAAGCCATTGTTTTCAGAACCCGCCACAAACTCCATTCCCTGGACACTGATTCTCTGGACACTGGACACTCCCCAACTTCTGTCTGAGGCTGAACCAGACTGTTCGCAACCTTGGTACCATATTTGACCCTGAAATGAGTTTTCGACAGCAGGACTAAGACCGCCTATTTCTACCTCCATAACATCGCCCATCTCTGCTGTTGCCTCAGCTCATCCGCTGCTGAAGCCCTCATCCATGCCTTTGTTACTTCTAGACTTGACTATTCCAACATACTTCTATGTAAACTAGAGGTGATCCAAAACCCGGCTGCCCATGTCCTAACTCGCACCAAGTCCCACTCACCCATCACCCCTGTGCTCGCTGACCTACATTGGCTTCCAGTTCAGCAATGCCTCGATTTCAAAATTCTCATCCTTATTATCAAATCCCTCCATGCCTTGCCTCTTCCCATCCCTGTAATTTCCTCCAGGCCATACCCAAGCAAATGTGCGAGGAGACCAAACCTTACATTTGTCGCAAAGACGAACAGTCTATTCAGTCAAATTGTATGCTGTGGGGCAACCGTGTTGTTATGCCCAAGAAAGGGAGAGAGAAATTTGTACTAGAGTTACATATTACACATCCCGGCATTGTAATGATGAAAGCCATCGGCAGGACTCATGTATGGTGGCCGGGAATTGACTCTGAGCTGGAATCATGTGTGCATCAGTGCAACACTTGCATGCAGCTCAGCAAAGCACCAGCGGAATCACCGCTGAGTCTGTGGTCATGGCTGTCTAAACCATGGTCCAGGATCCACATAGACTTTACAGGTCCCTTCCTGTGGAAGATGTTTTTAGCTGTGGTGAATGCATATTCGAAATGAATAGAGTGTATAATCATGTCATCCAGCACATCCACAGCTACCATTGAGAATCTCAGTGTCATGTTTGCAACACATGTCTGCCTGACATCGTTGTTAGCGACAACGGATCGTACTTCAGGAGTTTCAAGAGTTCATGAAACTCAATGGTATCAAACATGTAAGATCAGCACCGTTCAAATCTGCATCTAAATGGGCAAGCAGAATATGCTGTCCAAATCATAAAGCAGAGTATGAAGCAAGTAACCCAAGGGTCACTGCAGACCCGCCTGTCATGCATACTGCTTAGTTACAGGACAAGCTTACCGGGGTCTCGCCTGCTGAACTAATGATGAAGAGAGGTCTCAGGTCCAAGCTATCTCTGGTACACCCTGACTTGAAGAGTCATGTTGAATATAGAAGACAAAGTCAGCAAGGGTATCACGATCGCGCAGCTGTGTCACGCTATATTTCTGTATATGTTCTGAATTATGGTCAGGGTCCCAAGTGGATCGCTGGTACTGTCATGGCCAAGGTGGCAACAGAGTATTTATTGTCAAGCTCAAAAACGGGCAAACATGCAGGAAACATATGGATCAGACAAAGCTGTGGCACACAGACGAACCAGAACAGTCTGAGGAAGAGACAATCGACGACCAACCAACCTACCCCCAGTCATCAGAGGACTCAGTGGTCATCAGTGAATTGGGACTTTCAGTTACTGACATGTTCAATGAAAATGGACTTTCAATCCCTGCCATGGCCATTGCCACTCCCACCAGGTCAGCCACCCAGCCACCAGTTACAACAGACTCTGAACACTCAGCCAAGGCTGGAGTTGAACTGAGATGGTCAACCCGGAGCGTAAAACACCGGACCGTCTCAATTTGTAAAAGACTGTGTTAATATCTCAGAGGGGAGGTATTGTCATGTATGTACTTTAGGGATCACTAGCCACTTGGTGGCGTCACTGTTGGAGCCCAAGTATAAAAGGCCAGCCATTTTGTATATTACTCACTTTGGGCTTTAATAAAGCAGAGCCAAGGTCATACCTCTTGGAGTTAAACAGTACTCAGTCTAACAGTTATTGCATACACAACAGTTTCAACACTCCCTTGGTGAGATTGGTGGAGGGTACAAACCGACTGGGGTTAGTACTCCTGATTACGATCCAGTAACCCCATGTTGGAAGGATGCCGAGAGAAAACAGGCAGTTAAAGAGCCTGATGTGTCACTTGTGTCGACTCACACACACACTTGGGTGAATGACCACTGCCCATGGACCTGAGCCCCTCGAGGAATTATCGCTTTCAGTAGAGTAGCAGAGGCGGGAGAAGGTGAACAGAGTAGAATGGGAGGAAAAGAAAGTCTCCTTTAAAGTCAGGAAACAAGACAGAATTTAACACACAGATCGATGATATGAGCAAATACATTTTAGGCAGTGTGGCCTCCGGACTATAAGGAAGAAAGAAAGAACTGGCATTTATATAGCACCATTGACGACCTAAGGACATTCCAAAATGCTTTACAAACAATAAAGTACTTTTAAAAATGTAGACACTGTTGTAATAACAACAACAACTTGTATTTATACAGTGCCTTTAATGTAATAAAATGTCCCAAGGCGCTTCACAGGAGTTTAATCAAACAAAATTTGACACCGAGCCACATAAGGATATTGTAGGACAGATGGTCAAAGAGGTAGGTTTTAAGGAGCATTTTAAAAGGAGGAGAGAGAAGTAGAGGGGTTTAAGGAGGGAATTCCAGAGCTTTGGGCCTCGGCAGCTGAAGGCTGCCAATGGTGGAGTGATTAAAATCAAGGATGCACTATTGGCCAGAATTGGAGTAGCGCAGAGATCTTGGAAGGATGTAGGACTGGAGGAGGTTACAGAGATAAGGAGGAGCGAGGCCATTGAAGGATTTTAAAACAAGGACAAGAATTTTAAAATCGAGGCGTTGGTGGACTGGGAGCCAATGTAGTTCAGCGAGCACAGGAGTGATGGGTGAAAGGGACATGGTATGGGTTAGTTTACGGACAACAGAGTTTTAGATGAGTTTAAGTTTATGTCCAGTGGAAGACGGGAGGCCAGCCAGGAAAGCATTAGAATAGTCAAGTCCAGAGGTAACAAAGGCATGGATGAGGGTTTCAGCAGCAATATATGAAATGCGATGGTCAATTTGCGTACAGCAAGCTCCCATAAACAGCAATGGGATAATGACCAGATAATCTGTTCTAATGATGTTTGTTGAGGGATAAATATTGGCCAGAACACCAGGGAGAACTCCCCCGCTCTTCATTGAATAGTGCCATGGGAACTTTTACATCGCAAATCCCCCAACGCTATTGAGTTCCCAATCGTAGCAGTACCACTGTCAGGAGCTATTGAGTGGCACTGAGGTTCCTCGCAGACAGCAAAGAGAAATCAGAGGGAGAAGAGTCATCAGGGTACCATTCACATGCCCCAGAGGCCAGCTGAGAGTAGCAGAGACCTGGGATTGGTGTCCCGCCCAACCTCTGGTGACTGGGCCAAGGGCCTAGAGGACGAAGATCAAGTTAGGCCGCAGCACTGAAACCTGAGGGGGGCTGACATCATTACCCATAGCCCTTGAAATTGTTTCTCCCTAATTTTTTAATACATTTTTCTTGCCTGTTTCTCCCCTCCTCTCCTGAAACCTCAATTGTCCGGTGCCTCACCCACCTGGCCCATTCTTCATTGTGTGAACCCAGACACTGATTCGACAGTGAGGGTTGGCAGGCTTCTCAACCATGTAGGACAACACAGCGGAGCCTGAATCTGTCCCCACCTAATGTCCACACATGCTCACGTCCAGCAGGGTGTCACTGGATAGCAATTGGATGCAAAGAGTTTGGGCAATTATCCATTCCCTAGAGCAGAGAAGCTCTGAAGCCAGGTGTAGTTCCCCTACTTCTTTTGCCTGGGATTGACTAAGCTCAAATCTGGGGTCTGTATGTCTTGTACTCCACTGTGTGTTTACCCATTAAATCACCAGGGAGCTGTGAGGCATTTGCCAGTAGGAAGATTCCACTCAGTTATTTCTCTGCCCATGTATCTCTCTTCACATGTTTTCAGTACGATGTGAAAGAAGGCCCGTGGCCTTCACCCCTTCTCCTGTCACACAATGTGATAAAGTTCTGGAATTCTGGCATGGCCATTCTCTGTCCAGGCGCATCAAAGGGGGCACCACTTGCCTGACAGGAATAGAAGGCGCGACAGAAAAGTATTCTGGAACTCCAAATTCCCAGGAATGCGAACTTGAGCCAGCCAAGTTACTGAATCTGCTACCAAGATGGGAATTCCCAGAGGCTGGGAGTACGTTATTAAGCTCCCTCATGAGAAGAGAATAAAGGAACAAGAGCTCTACTGTTGCACTTTAGTCAAACTTGATCTACATTCCAATATTAGGCAGATTCAGGACTTCTGCTTTTCAGAAAGCTTCAGATACTTGAGCTCATAATCCAGTGTCAGTTCAGTACCGAGGGACTGCTGCACTGTCGCTGATGTCCCTACATTACAGTCATGACTACACTTCAAAAGTACTTCAGTGCCTGTGGAATATCATGAAAAGCGCTATATAAATGCAAGTTCTCTCTTTAAGTGATGGCTGTCTGTTTTACAATGGGGAGCAGGGATCATCACAGCCAAGCCTGACTCAATCTCCAACATGCGTACAATCTGGATGATAACACTGGCTGACTTTAAGCATCCCTACAACAGGGTATGGGACTGAGGCCAACTACGAAGGCCCAAGTAGCTCCCCAATTGAAATCAGCTTACCCGGCACAGATCAGGGATTGAACATAGACTTTTGGCGCCAATGAAGCTACTGGGGGAGTTGACTTTGGATTATGTTTGCAATCATAACAGGAAGGGGTCTTGAGTTTGTGATTACGCCCTCTATATGTATTGGGCTCTTTACACTTAGTTGAAAAAAAATTCCCAGGAATTTTCCTGGTTTATTTCCAGTTTCCTGTTAATGTTTAAATTTTATGTTTAGAATACTTACACCCAGGTGTAATAACTGGATTTAAATAACACATCTGTAAATATTTAAGGGGCTCTCACTCTCTTCAAAGTTTTATTTTCCAGGATATTTTCAGTGCATTTAATTTGACATATTTCAATCCTGGTTTCAACAATGTCAAAATATATTTATTACCGATTTCAAAGGGTATTTTGAAATCCAGATATTTTACCTGTTTTTTTAAAAAAAATGTGAAAGCAGGAAAAATAGCAAGAGTTTAAATAAAATCGTTCTTCGGGTATGCACTCAGACCTGGAAACACAAACATCCAAAAGAGTTTGGAAAGAAGCTTGTGCTAGGCTGTCAAGACTCTTGTAGCAACAAACTAAAGAGGAATTGATGGGGAGAAGGCCCTTTACTTAAAGTGGACTCTCCTGCACCCTGAACAACCCTAGGGGTTTACAGCATAGACCCATAGACTCTTCACTAGAGCAATCCAAAACTAATCCAACTGCCCCGCGCGCTCCCCGTAGCCCTGGCTCACCCTCTGAGCCAATTTTCCTGCAACAAAGTGCAATGATCTTTATCCCAGCAGGGTCCTGAGCAAAGCATTGCATGCTCAAACAACCCTCTCTGTAAGGATTGTATTCCTAAATCCCTCTCCTCACTCTTCTAGTGACGGTCTTAAATTGATGTCCCCTCATCACTGACTCCCCAAGCAGAGGAAACAGTCTTTCCCTATTCACTCGATTAAAACCCTTCATAATATTAAATTTCCAGTTAGCCTTATCTGCTCCAGTGCAAATAGTCCTGGTAACCCCATACCTCTCTTCAAAACTATGGGCCCAAGTTTCCACATGATTTGCGCCTGATTTTTAGGAGCAACTGGTGGAGAACGGACTATCTTAGAAATCGCAATTCTCCACATTTTTTTTTCTGCAGTTCGAGTGAGGTAGAACAGTTCTACTTTGGAACAGAATTTTTTCTTCAAAAGGGGGCGTGTCCAGCCACTGACGCCTGATTTCAAAGTTTCCACAGTGAAAACGTACTCCAAACTAAGTTAGAATGGAGCAAGTGAAGATTTTTGTAGAACTGACAAAACCTGTTCTACACATTAAAAAATCAGGCGCAGGTTACAAATCAGGCGTCCAGAATGAGGTGGGGGGGGAAGCGAAGTCATTAAATTCTACAATAAATCCTTATTTATACTTATACAAATAAATCCAACCTGAATAAACATTTATAAGCAAAGAAAAGATTAAATAAACCATCTTCCTACCTGTGTGAAAGTGCTTCAGCCAGGGAGAATGGTGCAGCAAGTTTCACAAAACGAGGGAGCCGACCGAACGCGGGCCGGGGGGGGTGGGGGGCGGGGAGGAGGGAGCCGACCGAACACGGGCCAGCGGGGGGGGAGGAGGGAGCCGACCGAACACGGGCCAGCGGGGGGGGAGGAGGGAGCCGACCGAACGCGGGCCGCCGGGGGAGGAAGAGGGAGCCGACCGAACGCGGGCCAAGGGGGGGAGGAGTTAGCCGACCGAACGCGGGCCGGGGGGGGGGGGAGGAGGAGGGAGCCGACCGAACGCGGGCCAAGGGGGGGAGGAGTTAGCCGACCGAACGCGGGCCGGGGGGGGGGGGAGGACGAGGGAGCCGACCGAACGCGGGCGGGGGGGTGGGGAGGGAAGGGAAGGGAGCCGACAAACGCAGAGGGGGGAAGGGAAGGGAGCCGACGAACGCGGGAGGGGGGGAGGGAAGGGAAGGGAGCCGACGAACGTGGGCGGGCGGGAGGGAGGGAGCCTACCAAACTGGGGGGAGGGAAGGGAGCCTACCGAACGCTGGGGGGGGGGGACGGAGGGAGGGAGCCGACCGAACGCGGGGGGGGGGGTGGGGGAAGGGAATGGAGCCGTTCCAGACGGCTGGCGGGAAAGAGAGAAGGCTGCAGGAAGCCTCAGAAATTGAGGAGCCATTTCCCGACGGCAAAAGGGGGAGGTCGTCGGGAAACGGCTGCCTCAACTTTCTGAGGCTTCCTGCACCCTTCTCACTGCTACAAGAAGCCTCTGTGCTGATGGCAATGTACTTTTATTAAAAAATGTTCAAAAATTAAACAGCTACAAAGAACTACAAAAATGGCCGAGTGCCAATGTTTTTTTCACACTGAGCATGCGCGAACGCTCCAACGCGCACGCGCAGCGTTGCCGGCAGGAAAAAAACTAATTTAAATAGTACCCGCCCCCTCCCACTTACAAAATCGGCGTGAGTGTAGGCTCCGCCCCCCCGGGCGCCGTGCCAGGCAGACAAGGAGCTGCAGAACGCTCCAGAATCGCGAGTTTTTTTTTTAGGCGCCGTTTTAGGCGCGAAAAACGGGCAGCCCATTTACCCTAATTCTGTTTCCTGTCCCTCAACCAATGTTCTATCTATGCTGCTACATTCCTCTTGTACCGTACACCTGAATTTTCCTAACTTGACTCTCATGGGACCTTCTGAAAATCCAAGTATACTACATCTATTGCATTCCCTTTATCTATTCAATTGGTCTTGGAGAGGTTGCAGTGGAGATTTACTAGAATGATACCAGGGATGAGGGACTTCAGTTAGGTGGAGAGACTGAAGAAGCTGGGGTTGTTCTCCTTAGAGCAGAGAAGGTTAAGGGGGAATTTAATAGAACTGCTCAAAATTATGAAGGGTTTTGATAGAGTAGATAAGGAGAAACTTTTTCCAATGGCAGCTGGGTCAGTGGCCAAAGGAAACAGATTTAAAATAATTAGCTAAAGAACCCGAGAGACGATGAGGTGGGTTTTTTTTACGCAACGGATCATTATGATCTGGAATGCACTGCCTGAAAGGATAGTGGAAGCATATTCAATAGTAACTTTCAAAAGAGAATTGGAAATATACTTAAAAAAGGAAAAAAATTGAGGACTATGGAAAAAGGGGAATAAGACTACTTGGATAGTTCTTTCAAAGACTTGACACAGGCTTGATGGCCGAATAACCTCTTTCTGTGCTGTATGATTCTATGATTCTATTAAATTTGGCAAACAGGACCTTCCCTTAACAGATCCGTACTGGTCATCCTTGATTAACCCATGTATTTATAAATACCAATTAATTTTATCTTGAAATATGGATTCAAATAGGACGAAATTGCCACTTTTATAGCCAGAGTGAGCAAATTCCTTGGTATTTTCCTAACTGTAGTCTGGAAAAGTGCAACCTACTTCTCTGGTGACAACCAAACCCCAGCCATCAATGTTAACCCAAGTCCAATCTGAAACGATCATGCGAACAAAGGTCCCTCGAGATCACAAGATTGCAGAATACACTTACACATGAGGAAGACCACTTGATCCAGCTTACCTCATCCATCCAGAAATATCCTCTGCCACTTTACATGGTAGTCCTTTCCAGGTATTGGCCATTCTCTGTGTGAAGGACCCCCTGATAAATTACCGTATTCTTGTTTGAACCCATGTCTCCTTACCCTACCCCCACTGTTTAATTTAAAGCAATATTCTAGATTAAACTTTTCTATACTACTTAATATCAAATGCCTTCTTTCCAGGTTGATAAAAACCAAGTTTCTCCAGTCTTTCCTCATAAGTCAGACTCCTGACACTGGCGATCAGCCTCGTAGTCCTTCTCTGCATGGTCTTTAGTTTTAGATTGCCGACTTTGTTTCTCGGCGACCGGAACTGAATGTAATACACAAGGTGCAGTTTGACCAGAGCATGGTAACGTTTGATCCAGATTTCCTCTGACTTGTATTCTGCTGCTTTGGCATTTCAACATTCTCTTGACCTGGTTGCTCTGCATTGGTTGGACATATTGAGCTTTGAGTCTACTAAGACTCTTCGATCTTTCTCAATATTATCCATCACCATGGTGGGTGAGTCCAAAACTGGGGGCCATAAATATAAGATAGTCACAAATAAATCCAATAACGAATTCAGGAAAATCTTCTTTACCTAGAGCGTGGTGACAATGTGGAATACACTACCACATGGAGTTGAGGCTAATAGCATAGATACATTTAAGGGGGAGCTAGATAAGTACAAGGGAGAAAGGATAGAAGGATATGTTGATAGAGCGAGGCGAAGTAGGGGTGGAAGGAGGTTACTGCGTAGCATAAACACCAGCATAGACCAGTTGGGCCGAACAGCCTGTTACTGTGCTATAAATTTGATGTAATCTGGAAATATTTTAACACTATTTATGGAGTATTTGTGTCACCCAATGTCCTTCCTATGTACAGTACACTTGTCTGCATTATATTTCAATTGCCATTGTTCAGCTCACTCACATATTTAGTTTAACTCGTCTATAATTTCTGAGCTGCTACCTTCGACTCCATTACCCATTCTTGGTTTAGCATCAGCTGCTTGACCAATTTGCAATGAATTTCTGAATTCAAATCATTGATATAGACTCAGTAATAGTTCCAACACTATGTACTTTCTCACATCCCAACATGACTCCTCTAACCAATGCCTGTTGTAATCTATCCTTGAACCAATTTCTTATCCATTCAGAATTTTTATAGCATTGAGTTTAACTAGTAACCTTTCATGTGGAACTTTATCAAATGTCTTTCGGAATTTTAAGTCCACAATGTCGTTAGGTTTACCACCGTCTATTTGGGTTGTCTTTTCTTCAAAAGCCATGTTGATTGCTGTTTACCAGGGTATTGAACACACAAACCTTAAGTTTACTCTTGATAATCAGTTGCATTATTTTACATGGGACTGAACTGAGACTAATGGGTCTGTAGTTCCCAGAGTCTGTTTCGCCACCCTTTTTGAATACAAGCACCACATTTCCCATCTACTGGTACTTCCTCCATGCCCAATGACTCCCTTGCAATGATTGTCAATATCTCACAAATCTCCTCCCTAGTCTAGTTTAGATAAATACCGCTAGATTAAGTCACCTTTCTTGGCCGACCATCAACAGCAGATAATTAAGGCCACTCCGTTGCAGTTTTTACAGAAAAATGAAGGGAATTTCAGAATGTGATCCCTAAACACTGCAAAATCCCATTTAACAAAAATGGAATTCGACTTATTTATCCACCAAAAAACAAATGATAAGGAAATTAAATTATGGCATGGAATCTACAAAACACTGCTAACCCATGTCTAAAAATAGAATTCAATATTCGGACACTATAGATAACCTGCAAATAACCATCCAGCCTTCTTGCCTACACAAGAATAACATGAGTGTAAAGGCTGTGTTCTTCCAACACCATAAAGAGTATCGCTGAAGCAGTGTCTCCACTGACCAATGATTTCTTGACCCATGCTTCCCACCAATGCAAATGAACTCAGTCTATTAATGCTGTAACTATTGGTTGCTCCTTGTCCACATGCTTTCACACTCTGGACCTGAGTCTTTCTGTCTTTCTATCTACTTTCTTATGGTCCCATCACTACCCTCCCTGAGACACTGCATCATTCCCCGAGACACTGCGTCATTCCCTGAGACACTGCATCATTCCTATGTTTACTTCCTACGCCATCCATCCCTACTCTCCCAACCCCTATCATTCTATTTTCCCATGGCTCTTCATTTGCTCCAAGCTGGGCATCCTCCTTTACACATGCAGTTATCTCTCCTGGAGAAACATAGAAAGTAGGTGCAGGAGTAGGCCATTCGGCCCTTCAAGCCTGCATCGCCATTCAATAAGATCATGGCTGATCATTCCTTCAGTACCCCTTTCCTGCTTTCTCTCCATACCCCTTGATCCCCTTAACCATAAGGGCCATATCTAACTCCCTCTTGAATATATCCAAACAACTACTCTCTGCGGCAGGGAATTCCACAGGTCAACAACTCCCTGAGTGAAGAAGTTTCTCCTCATCTCAGTCCTAAATGGCCTACCCCTTATCCTAAGACTATGTCCCCTGGTTCTGGGCTTCCCCAACATCGAGAACATTCTTCCCGCATCTAACCTGTCCAGTCCCGTCAGAATCTTATATGTTTCTATAAGATCCCCTCTCATCCTTCTAAACGCCAGTGAATAAAGGCCCAGTTGATCCAGTCTCTCCTCATAGGACAGCCCAGCCATCCCTGGAATCAGCCTGGTGAACCTTCGCTGCACTCCCTCAATAGCAAGAACGTCCTTCCTCAGACTAGGAGACCAAAACTGAACACAATATTCCAGGTGAGGCCTCATTAAGGCCCTATACAACTGCAGTAAGACCTCCCTGCTCCTATATTCAAATCCCCTAGCTGTGAAGGCCAACATACCATTTGCCTTCTTTAACGCCTGCTGTACCTGCGTGCCCACTTTCAGTGACTGATGCACCAAGGTCTCATTGCACCTCCCCTTTTTCTAGTCTGCCGCCATTCAGATAATATTCTGCCTTCGTGTTTTTGCCCCAAAAATGGATAACCTCACATTTATCCACATTATACTGCATCTGCCATGTATTTGCCCACTTACCTAATCTGTCCAAGTCACCCTGCAGCCTCTTAGCGTCCTCCTCACAGCTCACACCACCACCCAGTTTAGTGTCATCCACAAACTTGGAGATATTACACTCTATTCCTTCATCTAAATCGTTAATGTATATTGTAAAGAGCTGGGGTCCTAGCACTGAACCCTGTGGCACCCCACTAGTAACTGCCTGCCATTCTGAAAATGACCCGTTTATCCCGACTCTCTTCTTCCTGTCTGCCAACCAGTTCTCTAACCATGTCAGTACATTACCCCCAATACCATGTGCTTTGATTTTGTACACCAATCTCTTGTGCGGGACCTTGTCAAAAGCCTTTTGAAAGTCCAAATACACCACATCCATTGGTTCTCCCTTGTCCACTCTGCTAGATACATCCTCAAAAAATTCCAGAAGATTCGTCAAGCATGATTTCCCTTTCATAAATCCATGCTGACTCAGTCCGATCCTGTCACTGCTTTCCAAATGTGCTGCTATTTCATCCTTAATGATTGATTCCAACATTTTCCCCACTACTGATGTCAGGCTAACCGGTCTATAATTACCCGCTTTCTCTCCCTCCTTTTTAAAAAAGTGGCGTTACATTAGCTACCCTCCAGTCCATAGGAACTGATCCAGATTCGATAGATTGTTAGAAAATGATCACCAATACATCCACTATTTCTAGGGCCACTTCCTTAACTACTCTGGGATGCAGACTATCAGGACCCGGGGATTTATCGGCCTTTAATCCCATCAATTTCCCTAACACAATTTCCCACCGAATATGAATATCTTTCAGTTCCTCATTCTCGCTAGACCCACTGTCCCCTAGTACATTCGGAAGGTTATTTGTATCTTCTTTTGTGAAGACAGAACCGAAGTATTGGTTCAATTGGTCTGCCATTTCTTTGTTCCCCATTATAAATTCACCTGAGCTCCCTCATGTCTCTCTCTTCTGTCCCGTCTTTTCTGGTCTCTCTGTCCTCCACTTCCCCTCAGTCTCATCCTTCACCTAAACTCCCCACTCACATCCATGACCACTCCATTCATCATGTGAAGCCTCATCACTGCGTGAGACTTGATCACATCCAGGGCAATCGCTGACAACAAGAAGCGCATCCTCCCATTCTTGGCCCTATGCTGGTCAATATCATCAACGGCAAGGCCAGCACCATCCCTACCCCTTTCAAACTCGTCATCATCACCATTGCTCCTCTCCTTTATAAAATTGTCTACCCTCATTCCCTCTGCTCTACAAACTACCACCCCATTTCTAACCAGCTCCTTCTCTGCATGAACCCTGAATGCCTTGTTGCCCCCAAACTATCCATTCATATTTCTCACCATTCTCCTTTGAGTCTGCCCAATCTGGTTTCTGACCTGCCAAAGCATCGAGCCCGAGTCAAAATCATGAACCACATCTTGTCTGAGTGAGATTCACTGTCCCTTTTCATTTCATTGACCTCTCTGCCACTTTCAATGCTTGACGACTATTTAATTCTGTATGGAACTGCTGTCCCATGGTTCCACTCCTATCTATCCCAACGCAGTCACTGCATCTCCTCAATCGTTCTTATCTCCTCTGTTTGCATCGTCAACTCTGGGGTTTCCAGCTCCAATTGTGGCCCCCTCCTGTTCATAATTTACACACTAATTCTAAGCAATATCATCAACAAGCATATAGCATATGATGTTGATGCTTATTCTATCTCTCCCCCAATACCATCAACTCCATTTATCACAACACTCTAAGATTACTGGCCAACATCAAATCAAAATCTCCTTCAGTTCAACATTGGTAAAAGACCAGGCCCTCAAATCTGCCATCAAGCTCGTGGTCTACAGGCTGTAGTAATACCCGCCTTTCTATATGGCTCAGCGACATGGACCATGTACAGTAGACACCTCAAGTCACTGGAGAAATACCACCGACGATGTTTCCTCAAGATCCTACAAATCCCCTGGGAGGACAGATGCACCGACATTAGCGTCCTCGACCAGGCCAACATCCCCAGCATTGAAGCACTGACCACACTTGATCAGCTCCGCTGGGCAGGCCACATTATTCGCATGCCAGACACGAGACTCCCAAAGCAAGCGCCCTACTCGTAACTCTTTCACGGCAAACGAGCCAAAGGTGGGCAGAGGAAACATTACAAGGACACCCTCAAAGCCTCCCTAATGAAGAGCAACATCGCCACTGACACCTGGGAGTCCTTGGCCAAAGACCGCCCTAAGTGGAGGAAATGCATCCGGGAGGGCGCTGAGCACCCCGAGTCTCATCTCCGAGAGCATGCAGAAACCAAGCGCAGGCAGCGGAAAGAACATGCAGCAAACGTGTCCCACCCACCCTTTCCCTCAACGACTATCTGTCTCACCTGTGACAGCGACTGTTCTCGTATTGGACTGTTCATCCACCTATGGATTCATTTTTAGAGTGGAAGCAAATCTTCCTCGATTCCGAGGGACTGATAATGATGGGTAAAACTTTCCTTTATTTTTATCTTCTTTGGTTGAATTGTTTTCACTTCCCCCGCCGCCGCCCCACCCCAACACACAAACTAGAAATTAGAAACGCATGTGTTATGGCTAATACAGTAATCATCGGGGTCCTTAATCTGCATATAAACTGGGCAAACCAAATTTGCAGTAATCGTGTAGAGGCCGAATTCATGGAATGTTTACAAGATAGTTTTCAAGATCAGTATATTGAGGAATCAACCAGGGAATACGTTATTTTAGATCCAGTATTATGCAATAAGAAAAGCTTAATTAATAAGCTTGTAGTAAAGGGGTCTTTTGGGAAGAGTGACCATAATATGATAGAATTTTATATTGAGTTTGAAAATTATTTAGTTGAATCCGAAACTAGGTTCTTAAATCTAAACAAAGTAAACTATGTATTTACGAGGGGCGAGTTGGCTAATGTAGATTGGGAAACTACATAAAAAGATATAATGGTAGACAAGCAATGGCTAGCATTTAAAGAATTAATACATAATTTAGAGGATTTTAGAATTCAACAAAGGAGGACCAAGAAATTAATAAAGAAAGGGAAAATAAAATATGAGAGTAAACTAGCGAAAGTCATAAAACAGGTTGTAAAAGCTTCTATAGATATGTAAAAAGAATAAGATTAGCTAAAGTAAATGTGGATCCCTTACAAGCTGAGACAGGAGAAATTATAATGGGGAATAAGGAAATGGCAGAGAAAATAAACAAATATTTTGTGTCTGTCTTCACAAAAGAAGACGCAAAACACTTGCCGGAAATAGTAGAGAACCAAGGGGCTAGTGAGAATGAGGAACTGAAAGTAATTAGTATTAGCAAAAGAATTGTACTGGAGAAATTGTATTACAGCCAGTTGTCGTGGTGCACATTGGTACCAATGACATAGGTAAAAAAAGAGATGACGTCCAACGAGACGAATTTAAGGAGCAAGGAGCTAAATTAAAAAGTAGGACCTCAAAAGTAGTAATCTCGGGATTGCTACCAGTGCCACGTGCTAGTCAGAGTAGGAATCACAGGATAGCACAGATGAATACGTGGCTTGAGCAGTGGTGCACCAGGGAGGGATTCAAATTCGTGGGGCATTGGAACAGGTTCTGGGGGAGGTGGGACCAGTACAAACTGGACGGTCTGCACTTGGGCAGGACCGGAACCAATGTCCTAGGGGGAGTGTTTGCTAGTGCTGTTGGGGAGGAGTTCAACTAATATGGCAGGGGGATGGGAACCAATACAGGGAGACAGAGGGAAACAAAAAGGAGACAAAAACAAAAGACAGAAAAGGGATGAGTAAAAGTGGAGGGCAGAGAAACAAAAAGGGCCACTGAATATAAAAGGGCTGCAGGAGGGGTCAAAACTAAAAATCATGGTTTAAAAACTAGGATGAAAACACTCTACCTAAATGCACGCAGCATTCGAAATAAAGTAAATGAGTTGACGGCACAAATCATTACAAATGGGTATGATTTGGTGGCCATTACAGAAACATGGTTGCAAGGTGGCCAAGACTGGGAATTAAACATACAGGGGTAACTGACGATTCAGAAAGATAGGCAAGAAGGGAAAGGAGATGGGGTAGCTCTGTTAATAAAAGATGATATCAGCGCAGTTGTGAGGGATGATATTGGCTCCAATGAACAAAATGTTGAATCATTGTGGGTGGAGATTAGAGATAGTAAGGGGAAAAAGTCACTGGTCGGCATAGTTTATAGGCCCCCAAATAATAACTTCACGGTGGGGCGGGCAATAATCAAGGGAATAATGGAGACATGTGAAAAAGGAACGGCAGTAGTCATGGGGGATTTTAACCTACATATCGATTGGTCAAATCAAATCGCACGGGGTAGCCTGGAGGAGGAATTCATAGAATGCATACGGGATTGTTTCTTAGAACAGTATGTAACAGAACCTACAAGGGAGCAAGCCATCTTAGATCTGGTCCTGTGTAATGAGACAGGAAAAATAAACGATCTCCTAGTAAACGATCCTCTCAGAATGAGTGATCACAATATGGTTGAATTTGTAATACAGATTGAGGATGAGGAAGTTGTGTCAGAAACGAGCATACTATGCTTAAACAAAGGGGACTACAGTGGGATGAGAGCAGAGTTGGCTAAAGTAGACTGGAAACAAGGACTAAACAGTGGCACAATTGAGGAACAGTGGAGGATTTTTAAGGAGCTCTTTCATAGTGCGCAACAAAAATATATTCCAGTGAAAAAGAAGGGCGGCAAGAGAAGGGATAACCAGCCGTGGCTAACCAAGGAAATAAAGGAAAGTATCAAATCAAAGACCAATGCGTATAAGGTGGCAAAGGTTAGTGGGAAACTAGAGGATTGGGAAAATTTTAAGCAACAGCAAAGAATGACTAAAAAAGCAATAAAGAAAGGGAAGATAGATTACGAAGGTAAACTTGCGCAAAACATAAAAACAGATAGTAAAAGCTTTTATAGATATATAAAACGGAAAAGAGTGACTAAAGTAAATGTTGGTCCCTTAGAAGATGAAAAGGGGGAGTTAATAATGGGAAATGTGGAAATGGCTGAGACCTTAAACAATTATTTTGCTTCCGTCTTCACAGTGGAAGACACAAAAACAATGCCAAAATTTGCAGGCCACAGGAATGTGGGAAGGGAGGACCTTGAGACAATCACTATCACTAGGGGGGTAGTGCTGGACAGGCTAATGGGACTGAAGGTAGACAAGTCCCCTGGTCCTGATGAAATGCATCCCAGGGTATTAAAGGAGATGGCGGAAGTTATAGCAGATGCATTCGTTATAATCTACCAAAATTCTCTGGGCTCTGGGGAGGTACCAGCGGATTGGAAAGCAGCTAATGTAACGCCACTGTTTAAAAAAGGGGGCAGGCAAAAGGCAGGTAACTATAGGCCGGTTAGTTTAACATCTGTAGTGCGGAAAATGCTTGAAACTATCATTAAGGAAGAAATAGCAGGACATCTAGATAGGAATAGTGCAATCAAGCAGACGCAGCATGGATTCATGAAAGGGAAATCATGTTTAACTAACTTACTGGAATTCTTTGAGGATATAACAAGCATGGTGGATAGAGGTGTACCGATGGATGTGGTGTATTTAGATTTCCAAAAGGCATTCGATAAGGTGCCACACAAAAGGTTACTGCAGAAGATAAAGGTATGCGGAGTCAGTGGAAATGTATTTGCATGGATAGAGAATTGGCTGGCGAACAGAAAGCAGAGAGTCAGGATAAATGGGTCCTTTTCCGGTTGGAAATCAGTGGTTAGTGGTGTGCCACAGAGATCAGTGCTGGGACCACAACTGTTTACAATATACATAGATGACCTAGAAGAGGGGACAGAGTGTAGTGCAACAAAATTTGCAGATGACACTAAGATTAGTGGGAAAGCGGGTTGTGTAGAGGACTCAGAGAGGCTGCAAGGAGATTTGAATAGGTTAAGCGAATGGGCTAAGGTTTGGCAGATGGAATACAATGTCGGAAAGTGTGAGGTCATCCAGCTTGGGAAAAAAAACAGTAAAAGGGAATATTATTTGAATAGGGAGAAATTACAACATGCTGTGGTGCAGAGGGACCTGGGGGTCCTTGTGCATGAATCCCAAAAGGTTAGTTTGCAGGTGCAGCAGATAATCAGGAAGGTGAATGGAATGTTGGCCTTCATTGCGAGAGGGATGGAGTACAAAAGCAGGGAGGTCTTGCTGCAACTGTATAAGGTATTGGTAAAGCCGCACCTGGAGTACTGCGTGCAGTTTTGGTCACCTTACTTAAGGAAGGATATACTAGCTTTGGAAGGGGTATAGAGACGATTCACTAGGCTGATTCCAGAAATGAGGGGGTTACCTTATGATGATAGATTGAGTAGACTGGGTCTTTACTCGTTGGAGTTCAGAAGGATGAGGGGTGATCTTATAGAAACATTTAAAATCATGAAAGGGATAGACAAGATAGAGGCAGAGAGGTTGTTTCCACTGGTAGGGGAGTCTAGAACTAGGGGGCACAGCCTCAAACTACGGAGGAGCCAATTTAAAACCGAGTTGAGAAAGAATTTCTTCTTCCAGAGGGTTGTGAATCTGTGGAATTCTCTGCCCAAGGAAGCAGTTGAGGCTGGCTCAGTCAAAGATAGATAGATTTTTAACCAATAAGGGAATTAAGGGTTACGGGGAGAGGGCGGGTAAGTGGAGCTGAGTCCACGACCAGATCAGCCATGATCTTATTGAATGGCGGAGCAGGCTCGAGGGGCTAGATGGCCTACTCCTGTTCCTAATTCTTATGTTCTTATGTTCTTAAATTAATGGGATTGAAAGCAGATAAACTCCCTGGACCTGATGACCTACATCCTAGGGTTTTGAAAGAGGTGGCTGTAGAAATAGTGGCTCTACAAATTCCTTGGGAGGACAGGCGCAGGCCTCGACCAGGCCAACTTGGTCAGCTCCGCTGGGCAGGTAACATTGTCCGCATACCAGACACGAGACTCCCAAAGTAGGTGCTCTACTTGGAACTCCTTCATGGCAAACGAGCCAAGGGTGGGCAGAGGAAACGTTACAAGGACACCCTCAAAGCCTCCCTGAGAAAGTGCGGCATCCCCACTGACACCTGGGAGTCTCTGGTCAGGGACCGCCCTGAGTGGAGGAGGTGCATCCAGGAGGGCGTTGAGCGCCTTGAGTCTCATCGCCGAGAGCATGCAGAAAACAAGCGCAGGCAGCGGAAGGAACGCACGGCAAACCTGTCCCACCCTCCGTTACCCTCAACGACTGTCTGTCTCACCTGTGGCAGGGACTGTGGTTCTCGTATTGGACTGTTCAGCCACCTAAGGATTCATTCTAAGAGTGGAAGCAAGTCTTCCTCGATTCCGAGGGACTGCCTATGATGATGATGGAAGCATTGGTTGTCATCTTCCAAAATTCCATAGATTTTAGAATGATTCCCGTGGATTGGAAGATAGCAAATATAACCCACTATTTAAGAAAGGAGGGAGACAGAAAACAAGGAACAACAGACCAGTTAGCCTGACATCAGTGGCAGGGAAAATACTAGAATCTCTTATTAAGGATGTGGTAACAGGGCACTTCGAAAAGAATAATAAGATTGGGCAGAGTCAACATGGATTTAAGAAAGGGAAATCATGTTTGACAAATCTGTTAGAGTTTTTTTGAGGTTGTAACTAGCAGAATAGATAAGGGGGAACCAGTGGATGTGG
Organism: Pristiophorus japonicus; assembly: GCF_044704955.1. Lineage (NCBI taxonomy): Eukaryota > Metazoa > Chordata > Chondrichthyes > Pristiophoridae > Pristiophorus > Pristiophorus japonicus. The sequence continues at coordinate 119,573,997 of NC_091980.1, forward strand.
TGTATTTGGATTTTCAGAAGGCATTCGATAAGGTGCTACACAAGAGGTTATTAAACAAAATTAGGGCTCATGGGATTGGGGGTAACATACTAGCATGGATTGAGGATTGGTAACGGACAGAAAACAGAGAGTAGGAATAAACGGTTCATTTTTGGGTTGGCAGGCTGTAACTAGTGGAGTACCGCAAGGATAAAGGATGATACAAAGCTAGGTGGGAATGTAACTTGTGGTGAGGAGGGAAAAAGGCTTCAAGGGGATATAGACAGGCTAAGTGAGTGGGCAAGAACATGGCAAATGCAATATAATATGGAGAAATGCGAAGTTATCTACTTTGGTAGAAAAAAATAGAAAAGCAGAGTATTTTTTAAACGGTGAGAGATTGGGAAATGTTGATGTACAGAGGGACCTGGGTGTCCTTGTACATGAATCACAAAATTAACATGCAGGTACAGCAAGCAATTAAGAAAGCAAATGGTATGTTGGCCTTTATTACAAGAGTATTTGTGTATAAGAGTAAAGACGTCTTACTGCAATTATATAGGGCCTTGGTGAGACCACATCTGGAGTATTGTGTACAGTTTTGGTCTCCTTACCTAAGGAAGGATATACTTGCCATTGAGGGAGTGCAACGAAGGTTCACCAGACTGATTCCTGGGACCAGGGGTGGTGGGGGAGGGGGATTGTCCTATGAGGAGAGATTGAGTAGACTGGGCCTATATTCTCTAGAATTTAGAAGAATGAGAGGTGATCTCATTGAAACATACAAAATTCTTACAGGGCTTGACAGGGTAGATGTAGGGAGGATGTTTCCTCTGGCTGGGGAGTCTCAAACCAGTGGTCACAGTCCCAGAATAAAGGGTCGGCCATTTAGGACTGAGATGAGGAAATATTTCTTCACTCAGAGAGTGGGGAATCTTTGGAATTCTCTATACCAGATGGTTGTGGAGAGTCAGTTGTTGAGTATATTCAAAACATAGATCGATAGATTTTTTTGGATATTAAGGGAATCAAGGGATATGGGGACAGTGCAGGAAAGTGGAGTTGAGGTAGAAGTTCAGCCATTGAATGGCAGAGCAGGTTCAAGGGGCCAAATGGCCTAATCCTGCTCCTAGTTCTCATGAGCCGAATGACAATCCTCGGGACTGAGGGTTGGGGAAGTCCTGGGAATTGGAGTCATTTACATTGGAGACGTATTCCTGTGCAAAGGCATCTTGTTTGTTTGCATAAGGGCCTTGGTATTTGGCCTCTAAATGTGGGCATGCAGCTAGTTGGGTGGATGCCATGAATTATTAGGTGGAAGACGTTAGGATCGTGCAATTGCACAGGGCCCAGAGGCAGACAAGGGTTCGGAGCAGATCCAGTGATATGTATTTAGTATCACTAGTGAGCAAAATATAGGGGCCGCAGACCGAAAATTTGCACGAGATCCTCACAAGGCAAAAAGATCACCCCTGCGAGAAGGTGCACCCAGAGTCCAAGGTATTCAGAGTAGCATCATTTGTGGAAGAATGTGGAAGTCACTGGTGATTTTCTTTGCGATTTCTTTCTGCATTGGTCTTGTGGTTAATGATATTTTAAGTGTCTATAGTGGAATGGTCGAGGAACTGCCGTGGGGACGGTATCTCAGTGAATAGCTTTGCAGGAATGCGATATGGTAAGGACATTAAAACAAGGGAAAAAGATTTGGGGTAATTGGGGAATTACAATAAGTGAAAATTAACTAATCATAAAGGAGAAAGGTACAGAGATATAAATAATTATGCAACAAGAAATAAAATAGATTAAAAAAGACTTGCATTTATACAGTGCCTTTCACGAGCACCGGACATCCCAAAGCGCTTTACAGCCAAAAAAATACTTTTGGAGTGTAATCACTGTTATAATGTAGGAAACGCGGCAGCTAATTTGCGCACAGTAAGCTCCCACAAACAGCAATGTGATAATGACCAGATAATCTGCTTTTCTTTTTAGTGGTATTGATTAGCAGGTTGACAGTGTACTACAGGTGATTGATTGTATTTGTATCTCGGTTGCTGTTAATTGGTGTCAGTCATATTGTTCTATATATTTAAATTGGAGCAGGATCATTTGGTAGAATTCTGCTGCGCCATTGGCTGAATTACTTCACTGAAGGACCCTGAAGATTGCACTGACTCGAATATACCATGAGAGGGAGGCAAACACCACCTGCTAACAATTCTGACTGTGGTTGGTGAATTCTAGAGACTTGCAGCCGCGACAAACATCTGCTCAGGGCTATAACTCTATCTCTTCATGCACCTGTTTGCGAAGCGAGTACTAGACTTACACCAGCGATGATCTATCTGGTGAGCAGTGTGCTTACCAGTGACTGCTGTCCATCAGGTCAATAGGTAAGCAATCTGCTTCACTGCTTTATTTGGTGTTGAGTACTGCACTTTCATAGAACCATAGAATCTTACAGCACAGAATGAGGCCATTTGGACCATCGTGCTGGTGCTCTTTGAAATAGTCCCACTCTCCTGCTCGTTTTCCATAGCTCTGCAATTTCCCCCTTTTCAAGTTTTATCCAATTCCCTTTCGAAAGTTACTATTGAATCTGATTCCAGTGCCTTCCAGATCATAACTTGCTCCGTAAAAAAAATTCTTCTCATCTTCCCTCTGGCTCTTTTGCCAATTATCTTAAGTCTGTGTCCTCTGGTTACCGACCCCCCTGCCAATGGAAACAGTTTCTCCTGATTTATGCTATCAAAATCCATCTCCCCCCTTAACTTCTCTGCTGGAAGGAGAACAACCCAGTTTCTGTAATCTCTCTATGTAACTGAAGTCCCGCATCCCTTTATGGCTGATATTACACCCTGCCTACGCTTCTCGTGCCAATGTGGAAGAGTTTGAGCTGAGGTTTTGAAGCGGCACATTCTTGGCTGCTCTGGGATCTGTAAACTCCCGGCCGTGGTCCAGCCAAGTGCCTTGTTAAACAAACAGGGATTTTGAACGGTATCATTTTCTATTGACTGCTTGTTGCAGTCCTTCCTGTCCAGCTTAAAATGCTGTTGAGTGAATATTTACTCAACTGAATCACCTCAGTACATTCCCAGCTCCGAGCTACAGTGACTTTCTCTGTCACATCCTGAGTAGCTGCTTAAGATAGGACTTCCTTTCCTCCAAATTCCCCCCTACCCCCCCCATTTATCATTAACAGAAGAACATAAGAATTAGGAACAGGAGTAGGCCATCTAGCCCCTCGGGCCTGCTCCGCCACTCAACAAGATCATGGCTGATCTGGCCGTGGACTCAGCTCCACTTACCCGCCCGCTCCCCATAACCCTTAATTCCCTTATTGGTTAAAAATCTATCTATCTGTGACTTGAATACATTCAATGAGCTAGCCTCAACTGCTTCCTTGGGCAGAGAATTCCACAGATTCACAACCGTCTGGGAGAAGAAATTCCTTCTCAACTCGGTTTTAAATTGGCTCCCCCGTATTTTGAGGCTGTGCCCCCTAGTTCTAGTCTCCCCGACCAGTGGAAACAACCTCTCTGCCTCTATCCTGTCTATTCCTTTCATTATTTTAAATGTTTCAATAAGATCACCCCTCATCCTTCAGAACTCCAATGAGTAAAGACCCAGTCTACTCAATCTATCATCATAAGGTAACCCACTCATCCCGGAAGCAGCCTAGTGGATCGTCTCTGTACTCCCTCCAAAGCTAGTATATCCTTCCTTAAGAAAGGTGACCAAAACTGCATGCAGTACTCCAGGTGCGGCCTCACCAATAGCCTGTACAGTTGCAGCAGGACCTCCCTGCTTTTGTACTCCATCCCTCTCGCAATGAAGGCCAACATTCCATTCGCCTTCCTGATTACCTGCTGCACCTGCAAATTAACTTTTGGGGATTCAAAAAAAAGAAAAACACAAAAACCCCCCCCCAAAAAACCAAAAAAAGAGGGCCTTGTAAATGTCTGGTGTGTCATCCAGGTCGGGTGGCACCGATTAATGTTATTGTTTTGCAGATAAACTCCAAAAAGAGTTTCATGCACAAGGACCCCCAGGTCCCTCTGCACCGCAGCATGTTGTAATTTCTCCCCATTCAAATAATATTCCCTTTTACTGTTTTTTTTTCCAAGGTGGATGACCTCACATTTTCCAACATTGTATTCCATCTGCCAAACCTTAGCCCATTCGCTTAACCTATCTAAATCTCTTTGCAGCCTCTCTGTGTTCTCTAAGGCGCTGATTCTTGTAGCATCAGACTTTCATTGGTGTCAACCACCATGCAGTACATTTCCCAAGTGGCTATTCTTGATGTATGAGCCGAAACAGTGGCAGGCTATTGGACCATGGGCTGCATCGTATCGAAACTCATTCCTGTTGATATCCAGTGGCCACATGTATGCAATTTACAGCAGGAATCATTCATTAGTGGGGAGCTCAGTCCACTCTCTAATCCAGTGGTGTCTTGCAGTGTGTGTCTCCTGGTGCTGGTCCTCTGGTGCAGGTCCTGCAGTGTGTGTCTCCTGGTGCAGGTCCTGCAGTGTGTGTCTCCTGATGCAGGTCCTGCAGTATGTGTCTCCTGATGCTGGTCCTCTGGTGTAGGTCTGGCAATGAGTGTCTCCTGGTGCAGTTCCTGCAGTGTGTGTCTCCTGGTGATGGTCCTCTGGTGCGGTTCTTGCAGTTCAAATCTACATTCCTGTTAATGTACTGATATCTTAAGTTGCTGACTTGGTCTTCTGATTTAGGATTCATCCACAGGGTAACAGCATTAAGAAGAGCTCTTTCCAAATATCTAGGCAACAACAAACTTGCAAATAAGAAACCAGTGCAAATAGAACTGAGTTGCCTGGTCTTTGTGGCCAAGTGTAGCCCACAGACATCAGCTTAGACACCCCTGGCTTGGGGGATCGGAGCCAAGTCTGGCTCTGTCCTGATGCAATGTCACACTTGTGTTTTCCAGTATTGGTCACCAAAAGGTGACTGGGAAACCTTCGTTTGATTTTTTTTTACCCTCCATTCCTCATCTGTTCCTCATCTGCAAACTCAACACTGATCAGGGATGAGAACGAGCACCTTTGGCCTCTGTGTTTTGTTCAGTTCCACGTCAGTTGTTGCCACTAACCAACTGAGCCACTGATAAAACTCTCCATACACCACCGAATCACGTAGTACGTCACCATTTAAAAAAAAAATGCAGGCGTTTACACTTCAATGTGAGTTGCTGTTCATAGATTGTGTGCCTCTAAAATATTGGGCTGGAAATCGCGACCTCCTGGGTCCGTACGGAGTGTGTACGGACCCGGGAAGGCATCGCAAAAGCCGGTTTTCAGCACACAATGCGCATGTGCTGAAGACCGGCTTTTCCGATCTGTCAAGCTGGAGCTTGACAGATCCTCCTTATCTCAAGAGCAAGGATATTTGCATGGGCAAGATTGTGGTATTTACCCATATCTGGCCTAGGAAAAGTACTCAAAATTCTTGCGCCCTACTTTTACAGGCACAAGAGTTTAAAACCATACAAAAATATAACATTAAATTAAAAAAACATTTTTCCTTCCCACTACGTTACATTTATTTTTCACCATAATTAAAAAAAGATATTTATTAACTTTAATTTTAATTATATGAGGTATGTTTATTTTTTTATGTGTTTAGTGTGATTGTTTTTTTTCTCATTAATAACAATGAGAATTCGTAGATACTCATTGCTATTAATGAGAAAGCTGTAGAATACTGTACCTGATTGGCCAACTGCAATTTCAGCCCCATTTTGTATTGTGTCAGTCGTGGCTCAGCGAGTAGCACCTTTGCTGCTGAGTCAGAAGGTCATGAGTTCGTCTCACTCTAGACATTTGAGCGCAAAATGTAGGCTGACAGTCCAGTGCAATACTGAGGTAGTGCTGCACTGTCAGAGGTGCTGTCTTTCAGATGAGATGCTAAACCGAGGCCCCTTCTGCCCTCTCAGGTGGACACAAAAGATCCCACAGCACTATTTTGAAGAAGAGAAAGTGGAGTTTTCCCCAGTTATTTCTCTGACTATGTAACTCTTGGTAACAGTGGACTCAAGACAATAATCTTGTCACATGTTTTCAGTGCCATGTGATTGAAGACGCGTGGGCCTTTCACCCCTTCTCCGGTCACACAATTTGATAAAGTTCTGGAATTCTGGCATGGCCATACTCTGTCCAGGCGCATCAAAGGGGGCACCACTTGCCTGACAGGAATAGAAGGCACGACGGAAAAGTATTCTAGAACTCCAAATCCCCAGGAATGCGAACTTGAGCCAGCCAAGTTACTGAATCTGCTACTAAGGTGGGAATTCCCAGAGGCTGGGAGTACATTATGAGGCTCTCTCATGAGAAGAGAATAAAGGAACACGAGCTCTACTGTTGCACTTTAGTCAAACTTGATCCACATTCCAATATTAGGCAGATTCAGAATTTCTGCTTTTCAGTTTTCTCCCCCTCCTATCCTGAATTTTGCTGGAGAACTTTTCCACAGGTCCCCAGCTTCCCTCTGGTATTGAAACCATGTGATCATTCATCACAAGTGTGTTAGGTCAGCTGTGGCTCAGTGGGTAGCACTTTCGCCTCTGAGTCAGAAGGTCGTGGGTTTGAGTCCCACTCCAGATACTTAAGCTCATAATCCAGGCTGACCGTGTCAGTGCGACACTGAGGGACTGCTGCACTGTCGTAGATGCCGATGTTTGGATGAAGGCCCATTCTGCCCTCTAAGTTGGCATAAAAGATTCCATGACACTATTTCGAAGAAGAGCAGGGGAGTCTTGACCAATATTTATCTCTCAACCAACATCACTAAAAAGAGATTACTCGGTCATTATCATTACTGTTCATGGGACCTTGCTGTGCACAAATAGGCGGCCACATTTCCTACATTACAACAGTGTCTACACTTCAGAAAATACTTCATTGGCTGTGAAGTGCTTTTGGAATGCCGGAGATTGTGAAAGTTGCGATAGAAATGCAAGTCTTTCTTTTCCTTGTGTGGATAGGGAATGATTGCTGCATTATTGATATCTTCATTATTTCTAATGTAATAGTACAGGCAAAAAATATAGTCAATGAGATCTAATGGTGGGAAGTCATGTACCAGCACTGGATAGAGCAGAGGGATAGTGTGTACACCGAGTGTGTTACTCCTCTTTATTATCCAGATTTAATGTAGGGGAACCACATACAGGCACTGGACAGAGCAGAGGGATATTGTGCACAGAGTATGCTACTGCCCTCTATTATCCAGCGAAGATTCATATTGGCATAGTGTGAGCCATATTGTACAATATCATTCGCAAATATCATTACATGTTACAGAGCCGCCACGGCCATTCTGTGCTGTAAGATTCCATAGCGAGGAGAGGAATTTATACCTAAGGAAGGAAAAGCTGGAGGTGGAGCCACCCTAGGACTGCTGTCTCCCACATCTTGCGAGAGTGGCATTAGCAGATCTCTGGGAGTACATATTACAGGTGGCAACGGGAGAGGCTTAGCGCTATTTCCCACCATCCCTCTCTCCTGGGTCTCTCTGCCGTGCACCAGTCCTGCTTGGGCGTGCGGATGAGCTACACCCTGGGGCTCCACTAGGTAGCACTCACAAGCCAGTACTATTGAAGTGTCCAGGGATGACTCTCCTTCCTTCCCTGTGGAGAAGAATTGAGCTTCAAGTACCAAGGTTCCGTTCACCACCTCCACTCAAAGCCACGAGTGAGATAGGAAACTCAAAGGACAGTGAGGGCTCCAAAGATCAGTGCACACCTCCCTCCCACTGGTTGACCAAATAGATTTAAAAGGTTCACAAAGGAGTTTCTTCAAACCCACCTGTGGACCATAGCTTTAGATGTCTGAGATAGCTGAGCAGAAGAACTACCTTGGAGTGGGTAGTATTTGAGATTTGACCTGTGCAGAACCCAGCAAAGTCACAATATAAATACAAGGTTTCTCCTTTTTTTTAATAAAATTATTTGAATTCTCATAAATATTTTGATGAGAAAATATCATCCAATTACATCCTTTGTACATATTGTGTTATCTTTTTACCTCACACTGTTGTGTATATATACAGACACGCCCTTGCATACCTCAGTGCAGAGGTGTCCAGATATTTGCCTGAAAATAATGGATTAGGTTAAAGGGTTGTGCAAACCAGCCATCGTTTAGAATTTTGGTTTGGTGCTGACCCCCAACTTATTTACCTCGAACCTGGATCCGGATCACTGAATTTCAGGAGCCAGACTATTAAGAAGAAAAAGCAATGCCTAGGTTTTGTTTGTTGTGAATTTTCATTTCTTAATGAACAGCAGAGTTTGTCAAGAAGATTGAGCTGAATAAAGCACTGGGAAGAAAGATTGCTTGGGCGAACATCAAACGTTTGGGCCCAGGTTTTCACCTTTTGTCAAGTCTAAAACAAAGTCAGGGGGCTGGGCCTCGGAGGTGGGGTGGGGTGGGTGGGACTGTGGTTTGAGTTGTGATTATCTTTTCTCGCTTTGCCGATGATGACAGTTTATCGAAACCTCAGCAAGCTCAACAGCAAAAGGACCCCAACCTCTTGAGACACGAAAGTCAGCTGAGAAACGGACCGTCTCAGAAAGCCAGACTTTTCACAGCCAAGTTTACATGTTGGACATTTCTGGACACCTCACTCAACAAATAAAAACTGTACTGTGCAGGCCGAAAGTGGACAGGTAGCAATCCTGCCCATCAGCTTGAAGAGATTAGTAACACAGAGAAACAGGTTAACCAAACCAAACAAAGGCACCGTTCAGGATCTCTTGGAGATAGTTCAGTCCAGGTGCCCGCAGCAGCCACCTCTCTGATAGCAGCCGTGTCCTTCAGCGGTGGTTGATCGAGGTCCTTTCAGTCCTCACTTGCACCACTTGGAGCCAAGTAGGGTTTTTAACCACCAACTCCTGCAGGGCGAGGGCAAGGGTAGACGGCCTGAGAGATGCCACTTGAGGCAGACGCACCAGCTCGCTCAGATAGACTTCTGCACAATTGGGCTGCGGGCGGTGTGTTCACATTTATTTTTTTAAATACGCTGATGGATTAATGTTATTAGAAGTCAACGTGCCATTTTAGCACTCGGTGTTCTTTGGCAAGAGCCCTGGGATGGCATGGTGCAGTGCCAGGATCGAGGCCTTCACAGCTAGCACTGATAGTGGAAGTGTTGATGCTGATGGATCTTGCCCTCTGTGTGCGCGTGGGTGTGGGTGTGAAAGTCCGTGTAGATCTTGGGGTACACTTTGGGGGTGACCGTGGGCACCATGGTGGGGGCTTGAACCAACAGATGGGGCTGGGCCGCCACGGTGAACTCGGAGTTTCCATTGGACCCGCAGTCTTTGTCCAGGACCACACAGTCCCGCTGGTGTCGGTGCGGGGGTGGGGCTGACCTGTGCCTCCTGGTCTGGCAAAACCAAAGCAGGATGGTGCCGGAGATGAAGATGGCGCCAGCCGGGATTCCGATGATCACCGGCCACGGTAAGCCACTGGCGGCACGCGAAGAGGTAGTCGTCTTCTCAATTTTGGGATCTGTGGCAAGCAACAGTCCAGGAATAACATGGAACAGAGGAGAAAGGAGAGCAATTAGCAGAGTGTTCACAAAGCAGTATTTACGAGGGGGGCGCAGTGCAGTGGGGAGGGCACCGTTTTGGCAGCTCCCAACATTCTCACAAGTTTGGCGGGAATTTCTCAATCGTAGCCAAATTTGTGGCATCAGGATAGAATGCGTGCGCTGAGAAGCATCCAACAGTGCTGTTCTCAAGTGCTCCCAGTCCAGGTGCAGCATGACTTCTACGCAGAGTAGAGCGACCTCTATGTAACCTATCAAACACGATCATATCAGGCAAAGTTCCTTCGACTTTTCCCCAGCAATATGCTACAGGGTATTACTTTTTTTTAACTTCTGAAGCACACCAGCTGCTTACATTTCCACTTGTTGCACCAACCATCCTCATGACCTCTCTGACTGGGTTTGTCAATTTAGTACCAATTAATGTTAAAATGGGGCCAATTCTGGTGCTGTGGCTTGTGCCCAATAAGTTCGGAGCTGGTGCCCGGTTTGAGACTGCCCAAACTCATCTCACATAGCGTTGGTGTAGCCAGCAAAGAGGGGAGGCGGTCATCAAACTCAGGTCTCTGAAGACAGTGGACAATGTGCAAAGCTACTGGGCTGCCTGTCAAGCTCCCCTTTCATTTGTTGCTACGATATTGGTAATGGGAAAAATCTTTTTAAAAGAAAAGCTACTTAAGGAAGACATTGCTAACTCTCACTACAGTTCTGAGAGTCGTTTAAAAGACCCTCACACCCAGTCCCTCAACTCCATGGTGGAAACGGTCATTGGGGGATGTATTAGTCACGGTGGTTGCCATGCCGATCGAGGGCTGGGAGTTACACATTTGAGCAAAGCTCTCTCTCCCGGTTCTACCTCAACGTGTGGAGAAGATCCCGAGTCACTCCATATCCAAGAAGATTCCTCAACCCAAGACACGAGTGTTGACCCACCTGGAAGCACGGTGAGAAAGGCGCTGCGAAAGCTGTAGCCCATCGTGTTGGCGCCCAGGCAGATGTACATCCCGGAGTGATCTTCCGTCGCCCGCGCGATCAGCAGCTTGTTGAGGTACGAACCGTCCGGGCGGGACCAGACATCACCTGCTGGCAGGACCACAAACTTCTGTCCCCCGACCTCGATGGTGGAGTTGTACTTGTTCTCAGTCCCGTACTCCACTCGTTTCAGCCACTGGACGACCGGCTTCACGTCGCTCCGCACTTTGCATTGGAAGGACGTCGTGCCTCCAAATTCTACTGTTGTGTTGACCGGATGAGTGCCAGTTAAAACGGGTTTGGATCTCGTCCTCTCTGCAAGAGAAGAAAATTACATCAAGCGACTAAAGGATTGGAATGAGAGTATTTTTTCCATTATTGGCCCTGGTTTTTTTTCGCCTCTCCAAGGAGATGACCAGGGGAAGTGAGAAGTGACCAATCATTCTGCTCTGGACATTCTGAGGTGTGGGGCAGACCTGATGGACCAGCTGGTCTGTGCCTGCTGTCAACTTGGTGTGAGTGTTGACAATGTTAACAGGCTGGGTGTAATTCCTCTTTCTGTTACTTTAACTGCAGCATTACAATAAGCGGATTCATTTTACGTAGCAGAGGGAGGAATTTGAGACAAGATGGCTGGGTGCTTGTACGATAATATCACCGACACTCATTTCCAGCTTTCATTGTTTTAGTTTTATTTTTCATTTCCCTCCTCCCCACCCCCTTCGAGTTACCCTGTCCTGCGAACAATCCTTTGGCTGAGATAGCGGCTCAGGCCTCTGTCGATGCTAACCTTACGGCCACTTGAAGGTCCACGACAGCTGCCTCCTGGTGATCCGTCCTTTCCCAGGAGATTACCCCCCCTCCCCCTCCTATCTCCATCTCTGCAATCTTTTCCAGCGTCAAAACACCTCCCAGACACTCCGTTCCTCAAACTTGAACGTTCTGTGCATCCCCCTCCCTTCACCTAACCAACAAGATTGGGTCTTCAGCCAAGACAGTCCTCCTCCCTGGAACTCCCTCTCTGGCTCGGCACTCTCCTCCACTTGCAAAAGCCTCTCAAAACCCATCTCTTTGATTTTGCTCCTGAAACTCTATCAGCTTGGGCTCAGTGGGTAGCACTCTCGCCACTGAGTCACAAGGTTGTGGTTTCGAGTTCCATTCCATGGACTTGAGCACAAAATCTAGGCTGACACTCCAGTGCAGTACTGAGTGAGTGCTGCACTGTTGGAATTGCCATTTCTCAGATAAGACATTAAACTGAGGCTCCGTCTGCTTTCTCAGGTGAACGTAAAAGATCCCATTGCACTATTTTGAAGAAGAGCAGGGGAGTTATCCCTAGTGTCCTGGCCAATATTGATCCCTCAATCAACATCACTGAAACAGATTATCTGGTCATTATCACATTGCTGTTTGTGGGAGCTTGCTGTGTGCAAATTGGCTGCCGCGTTTCCCACATTACAACAGTGACTACAGACAATGAAGTAATTTTGGAGTGTAAAGTGCTTTGGGACGTCCTGAGGTCATGAAAGGCGCTCTATAAATGCAAGTCTTTCCTTTTTTGATGTTAGTACTTGTGACAGCAGCAACTTACCGACAACGTCGAGTTTATAGGTTGCGTTGATCTCGCCCGCCGTGTTGAAGACGTGACACGTGTATTTCCCACTGCTCTCGGGCTTCAGATTCCTCAGGCTAAGTGTCCACCTGTTCCTCTTGCTCTCCGAGAGCTGCTGATCGTCCTTCCACCACACGATGTTGGGGCGAGGGATCCCATTCGCGGTGCACTTCAATCGGACCGAACTGCCGACGGGCCGCGCTATCACTCGCTGGCGCATCTTACTGGGCTGCGTAAACCTCGGTTTCACTGCGCGGGGTGGGGGGGGGGGGGGAAAGCAGAGAAATGAGGCATCAGCACAGTGGCACTTAGTAAGGTCATTCTTTTGCAGAGATTAAAACTGGGAGCTAGGGAACCTACTCCCTTTTCTCTGCCCCTCCACCCCGAAATGCTGGGGTTTGGTATCGTGAACAGCAGCAAGCTGCCTTGTCAAGTCCAAACATCAACAAAGACAAAACCAAACATAAAGCTGGAAATACTCTTCAGTCCGTTATCTCAGTGTGTGTGAGGAAACTATCAGAGTAGGTAAAGCTCCTTCTATTGTGCTTCATCGGGCACTGTGTCAGGAAAGCTTGGGTTACATGCAGAGTAAATCTCCCTCTACTCTGCTGTGTCAAATACTACCAGGTCGGATATACCATGGGATACACACAAAATTAAGCTCCCTCCCCTATTGCCCTAACAGTGTGCCTTAAGCTTAACTTCAGAAGGTGCACCCATTGTATCTTTGGACAGTTCACTTTCCAACACCCGGACACATTCTTCCCTCGCTGCAGGAGAGGGGCAATTCCGTGCCAATTCTATGCTGAGTTGGAAACAATTTTCTGCTGTGGACTTGAGCCCAACAAGTACGACGTGGAACAGCATCGAGATCGTGCTAAATCCGCTTCAGCCTCGGACACTTTAAGCTGGCAAACTTTCAACCCGTCAACCTGGGCCATGTTAGAAGCCAGGTCCCGCCACATCCTGTATATAAAAAGCTGTTGCCAGGTTTTCAGTGGCTACCTACCCAGTTGTTTTCCTGTAGACTCCTCGTTTACAAATTCAGATAGGGGCCCTTCAGGAAGAGACTGGCCACTGCTTACTGTGCTGCTGTCATCTGTAAAAAAAAACAACATATACGTTAATTGAATGGACTGCGTCTTTCCTCCGAGGAGCTGCCCCTGAAAGGAAGCTTTTGTTTTCCTTTACTCAATGATTTAAGCTGAAAGTCCACATGTAATTCAAGCAGCCGTTACCAACCCAGCCTTGCGTGATCCAGTCTCCTTGCCCATTCTTTTATCCAAAGCTAGCCGGCCAAACATTACAGGTGGTAATGGAGTCCAGCAGAGAACTGACAATCCCGGTTGCCATGATGTATTTGGTTTGGCCAAACTCCAGTTCGGCCATTGACGACGAGAAATCCAGACCCAATATAAGGTGATATAACTTCCTCTATTGTACCACAAACGCAAATTATAAAAGTCGCAAATCCAAGAGATGTGAGTCCTGTGCCTGTGGAACTATATTTCTGGCAAAAGCAGGGCTTTAACTTGGAGCTTGCAAAAGCCTATCGCCCCAACATTTCTTGTAACCTGTCCAAAGAAGAATTTATTTTCACTTTTTGGGGGGGAAAAACTAGTTCTTGTCTGATTCTCAACGCTTCTTGAAACTGAGTCAGTTTTTGTGTTGATTTTAATTTGGTGAATATTATTCTTGGGATTTTTCCCATTTGAAGAAAACAATGTTGAAATATGAAGTCTGATTAAGAAACAAAAAGTTATTTTAGACAGTGTGGTATCTTTGTTAACTCTAGCTCTGTTTTCCTCTGACTTTATCCATTTTTTACCCCTCTCCAATACAGCCTATTCTATAGATATCATCTGATGACAAGTTAACAGGTAAACTTTAACAACCCATCTGGCTCGAGAAACTTCTCCTCAAAATCAGAGCTGTCTATTTTTTTAAAGCCCTGTTGTAATGCTACAAATGTACAAAAACACTTACTTAATAAGGAATATAGGAACAGGACTAGGCCATTCAGCCCTCGAGCCAGCTCTACCATTCAATGAGATCATGGCTGATCTGTATCCTAACTCCACATACCCACCTTGGCTCCATATCTGTTTATACACTTGGCTAGCAAAAATCTATCGATCTCAGATTTAAAATTATTAATTGAGCTAACAACTACTGCTTTTTGTGGGAGAGCGTTCCACACTTCTACTACCCTTTGTGTGAAGTGTTTCCTAACCTCTCTCCTAATGGCCTGGCTCTGATTTTAAGGCTATGTCCCCTTGTCCTAGCTTCCCCACCAGTGGATAAAAAGTTTCTCTCTATCTACCCTATCCACTCCTTTCAAAATCCGAAACACCTCAATCAAATCACCCCTTAACCTTCTATATTCCAGGGAATACAAGCCGAGTTTATGCAATCTCTCCACATAAATTAACCCTTGCAGTCCTCGTAACATTGTGCTGAATCTGTGGTGCACTCCTTCCGAGGCCAATATCTCCTCTCTAAGGTGTGGTGCCCAGAACTGTACTCATTACTCCAGATGTGGTCTAACCATGGCTTTGTATAGCTGTAGCAAAACATCCTCACCTTTATATTCTAGCCCTTCAGTTATAGAAACATAGAAACATAGAAAATAGGTGCAGGAGTAGGCCATTCAGCCCTTTGAGACTGCACCACCATTCAATATGATCATGGCTGATCATTCACCTCAGTACCCCTTTCCTGCTTTCTTTCCATACCCCTTGATCCCTTTAGCCGTAAGGGCCATATCTAACTCTCTTTTGAATATATCTAACGAACTGGCCTCAACAACTTTCTGTGGTAGAGAATTCCACAGGTTCACAATTCTCTGAGTGAAGAAGTTTCTCCTCATCTCGGTCCTAAATGGTTTACCCCTTAACCTTAGACTGTGACCCCTGGTTCTGGACTTCCCCAACATCGGGAACATTCTTCCTGCATCTAACCTGGAAAAACTCGTCAGAATTTTATATGCTTCTATGAGATCCCCTTTCATTCTTCTAAATGCCAGTGAATATAAGCCTAGTCGATCCAGTCTTTCTTCATATGTCAGTCCTGCCATCCCGGGAATCAGTCTGGTGAACCTTCGTTGCACTCCCTCAACAGCAAGAAAGTCCTTCCTCAGATTAGGAGACCAAAACTGTACACAATATTCAGGGTGTGGCCTCACCAAGGCCTGTGCAACTGCAGTAAGACCTCCCTGCTCCGATACACAATTCCTCTCGCTATGAAGGCCAACATGCCATTTGCCTTTTTCATCGTCTGCTGTACCTGCATGCCAACTTTCAATGACTGATGTACCATGACACCCAGGTCTCGTTGCACCTCCCCTTTTCCTAATCTGTCACCATTCAGATAATATTCTGCCTTCCTGTTTTTGCCACCAAAGTAGATAACCTCACATTTATCTACATTATACTGCACCTGCCATGCATTTGCCCACTCACCTAACCTGTCCAAGTAACCCTGCAGCCTCTTAGCATCCTCTTCACAGCTCACACTGCCACCCAGTTTAGTGTCATCTGCAAACTTGGAGATATTACATTAAATTCCTTCGTCTAAATCATTAATGCATATTGTAAATAGCTGGGGTCCCAGCACTGAACCTTGCGGTACCCCACTAGTCACTGCCTGCCATTCTGAAACGGACCCGTTTATTCCTACTCTTTGCTTCCTGTCTGCCAACCAGTTCTCTATCCATGTCAATACATTACCCCCAATACCATATGCTTTAATTTTGCACACCAATCTCTTGTGTGGGACCTTGTCAAAAGCCTTTTGAAAGTCCAAATACACCACATCCACTGGTTCTCCCATGTCCACTCTATTAGTTACATCCTCAAAAAATTCTAGAAGATTTGTCAAGCATGATTTCCCTTCATAAATCCATGCTGACTTGGACTGATCCTGTCACTGCTTTCACATCTTTAATATTTGATTCCAACCTTTTCCCCACTACCGATGTCAGGCTAACTGGTCTATAATTCCCTGTTTTCTTTCTCCCTCCTTTTTTAAAAAGTGGGGTTACACTCCATTATCTTAGAGATATATACTGGTCCCGTATTAAGCTAAATTCTTTTTTGAACGCTGTTCATCTGTAGTTTTACCTGATAACAGTTTTGACCAGTTTGCTATTGCCAGTCTCTGTCTCATCCAGTTAAAGTTAGCTGTACCAAATATTAAACTCTTAGTAACTGTTACATTTCTCCTTCTCAAACCCAACATTGAATTTGATCATATTATGATCACTGTTAGATAAATATTCCTTTACTGTTAGATTATTAAGTAACTCTGGCTCAATTATTCATTACTAAATCTAGTATGGCCTGGCGCAAAATACCATCTTGAGCTATTCTGGCCTTCCCAGTCTATATGAAATTTAAAGTCTCCTATTAAAAAAACTCTGCTTTTACGACAAGCCTCTCTAATCTTTGAGTTAATACATTCTGCCACTTCACTGCTGCTGCCAGGCGGTCTGGAGGGTTCCTCCCGTGAGGGCGCCTCTTGGGCGACTTCCTGTCATGAGCTGTCCTCCTGTGAAGGGTCCTCCCATGACTGTGCCTCCCTTGACCAGGCCTCCCATACTGCAGGGACTGCAAAGTATTATTTCAACATTTCCAAGGTAAGTTGTTCCAATCCTTAATTCTGTTTGGATGCACATCTTTGCTGCCAAATGGGCAGTCTGCTCCCATGGCTCAGTCAGTAAGTTCCATTGGCTGATTGCTTGGAGCATGAGTTACCACCTTCCTTGTCTCAGTCGTCTGATTGGCTGCCCCGTTAGGCTACGTGACATGTTTGCATCACCGTAGATACTATATTGGCCACAACGAACTTTTGCAATGTGTTTTGGTAGTGTTAGATCTTTAATGCTTGTTAATATCACAAATGTTTGTGTGTGACATTGGGTGAAAACAGGATTGCGTTCAGCTATAATGCCCTCCCAGTTAAATCGCTGGCACTCACTGACTAGGTTCACATATAAGAACATAAAAAGTAGGAAAAGGAGGAGGCCATACGGCCCCTCGAGCCTGCTCAGCCATTCAATAAGATCATGGCTGACCCGATCATGGACTCAGCTGCTCCCTATAACCCACTTATCCCCTTATCATTTAAGAAACTGTCTATTTCTGTCTTAAGTTCATTCATTGTCTCAGCTTCCAAAGCTCTCTGAGGCAGTGCATTCCACAGATTTACAATCCTCTGAGAGAAGAAATTTCTCCTCTTCTCTGTTTTAAATGGGCGGTCCCTTATTCTAAGATCATGCCCTCTAGTTCTAGTCTCCCCCATCAGTGGAAACATCCTCTCTGCATCCACTTTGTCAAGAACCTCTCGTAATCTTATACGTTCCGATATCACCTTTTATTCTTCTGAATTCCAATGAATAGAGGCCCAACCTACTCAACCTTTCCTCATAAGTCAACCCCCTCATCCCTGGAATCAACCTAGTGAACCTTCTCTGAACTGCCTCCAAAACAAGTATATCCTTTTGTAAATATGGAAACCAAAACTGCACGCAGTATTCCAGGCGTGGCCTCATCAATACCTTATACAGCTGTAGCAAGACTTCCCTGCTTTTATACTCCATCCCCTTTGCAATAAAGGCCAAGATACCATTGGCCTTCCAGATCACTTGCTGTACCTGCATACTATCCTTTTGCGTTTCATGCACAAGTACCCCCTGGTCCCGCTGTACTGTGGTACTTTGCAATTTTTCTCCATTTAAATAATAACTTGCTCTTTGATTTTTTTCTGCCAAAGTGCATGACCTCACACTTTCCAACATTATACTCCATCTGCCAAATTTTTGCCCATTCACTTAGCCTGTCTATGTCCTTTTGCAGATTTTTTGTGTCCTCCTCACACATTGCTTTTCCTCCCATCTTTGTATCATCAGCAAACTTGGTTACGTTACACTCAGCCCCTTCTTCCAAGTCGTTAATATAGATTGTAAATAGTTGGGGTCCCAGCACTGATCCTTGCGGCACCCCTCTAGTTACTGGTTGCCAACCAGAGAATGAACCATTTATCCCGTCACTCTGTTTTCTGTTAGTTAGCCAATCCTCTATCCATGCTAATATATTACCCCCAACCCCGTGAACTTTTATCTTGTGCAGTAACCTTTTATGTGGCACCTTGTCAAATGCCTTCTGGAAGTCCAAATACACCACATCCACTGGTTCCCCTTTATCCACCCTGTTCATTACATCCTCAAAGAACTCCAACAAATTTGTCAAACATGACTTCCCCTATAAATTCATGCTGACTCTGCCTGACCAAATTTTGCTTTTCCAAATGTCCTGCTACTGCTTCTTTAATAATGGACTCCAACATTTTCCCAACCACAGATGTAGGCTAACTGGTCTATAGTTTTTTAAATAAGGATGTTACATTTGCAGTTTTCCAATCTGCTGGGACCTCCCCAGAATCCAGGGAATTTTGGTAAATTGCAACCAACAATCCCTGCTACTACTTCTCTTAAGACCCTAAGATGCAAGCCATTAGGTCCAGGGGATTTATCTGCCTTTAGTCCCATTATCTTACTGAGTACCACCTCCTTAGTGATTGTGATTGTGTTAAGTTCCTCCCCCCCTATAGCCCCATGGCTATCCACGGTTGGAATATTGTTAGTGTCCTCTATCTGTAAAGACTGATACAAAATATTTGTTCAGAGTTTCTGCCATCTCCATGTTCCCCATTACTAATTCCCCGGACTCGTCCTCTAAGGGACCAACATTTACTTTAGCCACTATTTTCCTTTTTATATACCTGTAGAAACTCTTGCTATCTGTTTTTATATTTTGTGCTAGTTTACTTTCATAGTCTATCTTCCCTTTCTTAATCATTTTTTTAGTCGTTCTTTGCTGGCTTTTAAAAGCTTCCCGGTCGTCTGTCCTCCCACTAGTTTTGGCCACTTTGTATGCCCTTGTTTTTAATTGGATACCGTCCTTTATTTCTTTAGTTAGCCATGGATGGCTATCTTTTCTCTTACACCCTTTCCTCTTCACTGGAATATATTTTTCTTGAGAGTTGTGAAATATCTCCTTAAATGTACATCACTGTTCATTAACCGTCCAACACTTTAATCTATTTTCCCAGTCCACTTTACCCAACTCTGCCCTCATACCTTCATAGTCTCCTTTATTTAAGCTTAGTACGCTGGTTAGAGAACCAACTTTCTCACCCTCCATCTGGATTTGAAATTCAATCATGCTATGATCACTCATTCCGAGGGGATCCTTTACTAGGAGAATGTTTATTAATCCTGTCTCATTACACAGGACCAGATCTAAGGTAACCTGCCCCCTGGTTGGTTCCGTTACATACTGCTTAAGGAACCCGTCCCTTATGCACTCTATAAACTCCTCTTTAAGGCTACCCTGACCATTTGATTTGTCCAATCAATATGGAGGTTAAAATCACCCATGATGATTGCGGTTCCCTTTTTACAAGCCCCCCACTATTTCCTGGTTTATGCTCTGACCAACAGAGTTGCTACTGTTAGGGGGCCTATAGACTACGCCCACTAGTGACTTTTCCCCCTTATTGTTCCTTATCTCCACCCAAACTGTTTCAACACCCTTATCATTTGAGTCAATATCGTTTCTTACTATTGGAGTGATTGCATCCTTTATCAATAGAGCTATCCCACCTCCTTTTCCTTTCTGACTGTCCTTCCGGAGTGTCAAGTACCCCTGAATATTTAATTCCAGTCCTGGTCACCTTGCAACCATGTCTCTGTAATGGCTATCAGATCATACCCATTTGTCTCAATTTGTGCCGTCAACTTATCTATTTTGTTACAAATGCTACATACTGTTGCATAATAACACATAACTGTTATTATGCAACACAATGCTCATAATATCACAATATCAGTGACTCTGCTGCAAATAATTCATTCCAGATATAAAATGTAATGGGCGCTCTCAAATATCTTTACTTCCTCCTGTACCAAAGCTGCCCAGCAACCCCTAAAGGGTTAATGGCCTTGCTCCATTTAACACAGAACAAACAATGGCTCTTAAGTGCTGGTATTCGATAGGAATAGACAAGGCAGGCACTGACTGCCTGATGGGTACACAGCATCCTAGAATTCCCCTCGGATTAGGTTGCTTTCAACAAATACCATGGCTTCATGGGAATCTGACCAAGTGCATTCATGCATATTACTGGAGCCATCTGAAGCCTCTCCTCCGTCAGTGTCAGAATCTCCCCTTTTAGACTGCAGTAGAGAGGCAGAAGGGTTTGATCTGGTGGCACTGCGTGTTAGGATATTAATGCTCAGGCACAAGGGGTGTAGGATGAGCTTAAGTTCAACATCCCGCATTCCAACAAGCTCTATTCAGAAACTGCTCTGATTTAGGTGGGTCCAAACAGAGGTTGTGATGTCTCTTTACAGAAGAGAGTCAGGCCTAGTGGTCTCCTGCGCACCCTGGTGGCGGTCTGTAAGCAGGCGTACTCTTTGCTCATTTGGCAGCAGAGGCGGCTCGACCAGGCAACATCGGCCTACATTTACATAAAGCCTTCTACGCAGATAAATGTCCCAAGCTGCTTCACAGGGGAAGGAAGTAATGAATGCTGAGCCTTTGCGGGCGAGTTAGGAGCGGTGAGTGAAGACTTAGTTGGAGAGATGGATTCTCAAAAGGTTTGTAAAGGTGAGGAGAGAAATAGAGGGGGGGGGGGGGGAGGGAGGGGGAAGGTTTTAGGAGGGCACAGAGCACGTTACCAACCTTGGCCCAGAGAGCAAGGCCAAGATTGAGTAGGCCCAAGGTTGATGAAAGATCTGCAATCAATGGTGGAGCTGGTGGTGGGGGAGGCCAGAGAGAAAGACATGGATGGGGCATGTGTGTGTATGCAGGCTGCAGAGGTAGGTCAGGGTGAGACCGTGGAAAGCTTATAAATGAGAATTAAGATTTTAAGTTGCTCCAATGGGGCATAGGTTGGTTTATTTTTTTTTGAGCAGGGGGTTGATGACAGTGATTGTGAAGGGAAGTGGTACAGTGCCTGAGGCGAGGGAACTGTTAACAATGCCAGCTAACATAAACCCACGTCTCCTGAACTTATAGGTTCCTGCCTCCTGAGATCCTAAGCAACCAGAATCGACAGTGTTACTGTCTCTAGAGTCCCGTAAGCACCGATTTTTACTTAAATCGCACGATGGAAATAGTTTGGGTTTGGGTCAGACACCTTCCCAATTTTACTCCCCATTGACGGCATGAGTGTAAAACAGCATTTCGACCTGAATCCCGCCCACCCACCTCCATCCCGCCGGATGGACTGTTAAGATTTGGGGCAGTTATCAACAGAATGAAAAGGTTCCTGCCTGCAGTTGCCCTAAGCAACCCACACACTGGAGAGGGCCCGGACTCCTCTCCCCCCCCCCCGCCCCGTAACGAGGAGGCCCATGCTCCCCCTGTACCGAGACTCCCCCTGTAATGACGAGGCCCCTGCTCCCCCTGTACCGAGACGCCCCCTGTAATGAGGAGGCCCCGGCTCCCCCTGTAATGAGGAGGCCCCCTGTAACGAGGAGGCCCCTGCTCCCCCTGTACCGAGACGCCCCCTGTAATGAGGAGGCCCCGGCTCCCCCTGTAACGAGAGTGCCCCGGCTCCCCCTGTACCGAGACTCCCCCTGTAATGAGGAGGCCCCCTGTAACGATGAGGCCCCTGCTCCCCCTGTACCGAGACTGCCCCTGTAACGAGGAGGCCCCTGCTCCCCCTGTACCGAAAGGGCCCCGGCTCCCCCCCCTGAACCAAGAGGGCCCCGGCTCCCCCTGTACTGAGAGGGCCCCGGCTCCCCCTGTAATGAGGGGGCCCGGGCTCCCCCTATACCGAGAGGGCCCCGGCTCCCCCTGTACCGAGACTCCCCCTGTAACGAGGAGGCCCCGGCTCCCCCTGTACCGAGAGGGCCCCGGCTCCCCCCCCTGTACCGAGGGGGCCCTGTACCGAGCAACCAGCATAATGGAGAGGGCCCGACTCCCCTTGTCCATAGCAACCAGAGGTTAGCAACACCACTCACAAAACCAAGGGATCCCTGTTTAGCAGCCTAAAATAATCTAAACGGGTCTCAGCTGATTCCTTGCAGAAAATGACTCTGAATTTGGTCGGAGTGCGAACGCCTAAAATCACAGGACAGTCTGCCATCCTGGGTAGAAATAAATAAAAGCAAACGAGCGATGCAAGCCTGCAACACCCGGGACGAGATGCCAGAAATTTGCTTTTTAAATGCTCACACTGTTGAGAGAGTGAGTTTGCTGACTATTTTCCTGACCTAACTTATACTGAATGGGGAAGATTGTTCCTCGGAGCGTTTTTCCACACTTTGACCTGCCAGATACACTTGCCCGTTTCCATCATCAGTGCAGTGAAAGCACAGCAAGAAATGGAACCAGCCGACAAAATTACAACCATTTTGAGCTCGCCAGACAGATTTCAATCACCTGAAGGGGGTGACTGACTGATGCACAGGTTCTATCAAATAATAGATGGACTTTACAGAGCTGATCTCAGGCACAAGAAAGAAAAAACTTGCATTTATATACTGCCCTTCACAACCTCACAATGTCTCAAAGTGTGTTACAGCCAATGAAGCACTGTTTGAAGTGTAGACACTGTTGTAATGTAATAATCGCAGCAGCCAATTTGCGCTCAGCAAGGTTCCACAAAGAGCAATGTGATAATCAGTTTTAGTGATGTTGATTGTGGGATAAATATTGGCCGGAATATTGGGGAGAATTCCTCTGCTCTTCTTCGAATAGTGCCGTTATGGTCAGCTGAGAGAGCAAATGGGGACTCAGTTCATCCGTCTCATCTGAAAGACAGCTCCTCTGACAATGCAACACGCTATCAATACTGCCCTGGAGTGTCAGCCTGGATTATGTGCTCAAGCCTCTGGAGTGGGACTTTGAACCCACAATCCTCTAACCCACAGGTGGCAGTGCTACCCACTGAGCCACGGCTGACACCTGATCGATTAGAAATGATGCAAGATGTTAAAGATCTTTGTCCAACCAGGTATACTACCTTTGTTCCTGGTTCTAACCCAGATGAGGTGGACAAAGTGTATTTCTTGTTTAGGTGAATTTTTCCTCATCAAAGTGAAGCACGTCAGTACTGGGGCAATGAGCACTTGTCATGCACACTGCCAGTCCAGTTATAGTGGAATAAATCTCCTGTTAACTCTGCCCGAATAAAAAGCTTTAATGCCAAACTTGGAACAGTAGCCCCCTGACTACACCTGCGTGAATATTTCCAAATCAACCAGAACTTGCATTTATACAATATGGAAAGCTCATCACAGAGATGGAATCAGGAAAAAAATGGATACCAAGCCAAAGAAGGAGATTTTAGGAGGGGATGCCCAAAAAGCTTGGTCAAAGAAGTGGGTTCTAAGGAGGATCTTAGAGGAAGTGGAGGGAGGTGGAAAGTTTGAGAGGGGGAATTCCAGAGTGTGGGACCTAGGCATGTAAAGGCATTCCAGTCTTCCCCAATCTGAAGATTTAGTGTTAAATTGTGCTGAATTAGGTGCAGTTTAGTACTGAAGGCTCTTATGTCTGCTAGGAACGGGATAAAAACTGATCAAACTCATTTCATGTAGGTCCTTTACTGGCAAGACAGGCCTCAGTATGCAACCGCCACCCCCCCCCCCCCCCAATCCTCTTCCTCTCCCCCATCACCTGTAATGTTTTCTTGAGGTTCAGATGGCTTTGTAATTCACTTGAATTTGGTCCAAATCTTCCATAACTTGTTAAAACATCGAGACCACACTAAAGCTTTTTACCCCATCCCACTGAATTACACAAAATTTTACAGCACAGATAAAGACCATTCAGCTGAACAGGTCTATACCGGTGTTTAACTTCCACGCGAGTGTCCTTGCACCTTGCTTCATCTCGCCCGATCAACAGATTCTTCCATTCCTTTCTCCCTCATGCATATTTAGCTTCCCCATAAATACATCTATGCGAATCGCCTCAACTACTCCTTGTGGTAGCAAGTTCCACATTCTCAACACTCTTTGAGTAAAGATGTTTCTTCTGAATTCCTTATTGGATTGATTAGTGACTCTCTTATATTTATTGCCCCTAGTTTTAGACTATGCACAAGTGGAAACATCTTTTCTATGTCTACCCTATCGAATCCCTTCATCATTTTAAAAACCTCGATCAGATCTCCTCTCAATCTTCTATTTTTTGGGGAAAAGAGCCCCAGCCTGTAGTTTTTATTGATAGTTGTACCCTCTCAGTTCTAGTACAATCCTGGTAGATCTTTTCTGCACTTCCTCCAGTGCTTCTAAATCCTTTTTGTAATATGGAGCCCAGGCATGTGCGTAGTACTCTGTGTGGTCTAACCAAAGTTCTGTATAAGTTTAACATAACTTCTTTCCTTTTTGAATTATACTCTTCTAGAAATGAGCCACTGTGCTCTCCTACAACCTTTTTATAATATGGATACTAATCAACACTATGTTGAAGATGTTGCCTTACTGCCTCAAAATGGGAGCTGAGGTGTTCAAACATTTCCTTGAAAAGAAAGCATTGCAACAACCTTCTGAAAGATAGCTGCCTGTTCCATGACCAATACCCCCACCTCTTCCACACTTCCAGAGTCCGTCAGCTCCAACTAACACTCAGGCAGTCGGTGGGGGGTTACAGGGGGAGGGTTATGGAAAACGGCGAACTCTCTGATCTTTATGGTGCATAGCTGAAAAACAGAGGTATTAAAAAAAAGAGTTATTTAAGGTTCTAAATGTTCTTTTTCCTTGGGGTTTTCAGCCTGTGTGCATTTGTGTGTGCGTGCGTGTGTGTGCGTGTGTGTGTGCATTTGTGTGTGTGAGAGGGGTGGGGTTACAGGACAGTACTTCTTTGTAACACCTCTTACTTATTTTCCATGGAGAAAGGTCACTGTTGTAAACTTAGCATGGAACCATGTTGACATAACCCTGCACAGGAAGCCAGGGGAGCCTAATTAAACCCAAACTGCTTCCAACTCCAATCTGAGCTCAAGCTTTGAATTGGGCTTTTCTGTGCATACAGTGATCATGAAAACTCGCTAACTCTCTCTCTATCATCCCCTGCCGTTCTGCTAGTTTTGAACCCAGGCTCCTAAGAGAAAATGCACTAACCTTCTCAGCTCGTTTGGATGGCTTGCCGCTTTCCTACATCTCAGGCATGTTATTACTCATACTTCGTCACTCCCAGTGTATCCTGCACATGAATATATAACGTCCCAGGAATCTACGAGTTCCCATTCTTTAGATGCTGTGCACTTCAGCAATTTAACTCCCTACTATCGGATTAGTCCATTAGCAATACTACGCCCTTCAACAACATAAAAGTTCATATCAATGACTAAAGTCACAAACTGTCAGTAATCCTGCCTGAATTAATGTCTTGTCTCACCAAGTCTTCATAAGCAGTGTAACCTACTACCCTCTAAGTACCACTTATACTCTGAATAACTTGCTTATTATCCTGTGTAACTCACTGCCCAGTTTAATACCCACACAATGGCCCCAAGTTTCCACATGATT
Organism: Pristiophorus japonicus; assembly: GCF_044704955.1. Taxonomy (NCBI): domain Eukaryota; kingdom Metazoa; phylum Chordata; class Chondrichthyes; family Pristiophoridae; genus Pristiophorus; species Pristiophorus japonicus. Next base: position 119,599,679 of record NC_091980.1, read on the forward strand.
TGCTCCTGATTTTTAGGAGCAACTGGTGGAGAACGGAGTATCTTAGAAATCGCAATTCTCCACATTTAAGTTTTCTGCAGTTCTAGTCAGGTAGAACAGTTTCACTTTTGAACAGAATTTTTTTTTCAAAAGGGGGCGTGTCCGGCCATTGACGCCTGATTTGAAAGTTTCCACAGTGAAAACGTACTCCAAACTAACTTAGAATGGAGCAAGTGAAGATTTTTGTAGGCCTGAAAAAACCTTGTCTACACATTAAAAAATCAGGCGCAGGTTACAAATTAGGCGTCGGGAACGAGGTTGGGGGGGGGGGTGGTGGAAGGGAAGCCATTAAATTCTACAATAAATCCTTAGTTATACTTATACAAATATTATACAAATAATTCCAACCTGAATAAAAATTTATAAGCAAAGAAAAGATTAAATAAACCATGTTCCTACCTGTGTGAAACTGCTTCAGGCAGGCCTTTCAGGCAGGGAGAAGGCTGCAGGAAGCCTCACAAGTTGAGGCAGCCGTTCCCGATGGCAGGGCGGGGGGGAAGGCAGTGAGGGCCCGTCCGACGGCAGCAGCCGTTCCCGATGGCAGGGGGGGGGGAGGCAGTGAGGGCCCGTCCGACAGCAGCAGCCGTTCCCGACGGCAGGGCGGGGGGTGAGGCAGTGAGGGCCCGACCGACAGCAGCAGCCGTTCCCGATGGCAGCGGTGGGGAGGCAGTGAGGGCCCGTCCGACGGCAGCAGCCGTTCCCGACGGCAGGGGGGGGGGAGGCAGTGAGGGCCCGTCCGACGGCAGCAGCCGTTCCCGACGGCAGGGGAGGGGAGGCAGTGAGGGCCCGTCCGACGGCAGCAGCCGTTCCCGATGGCAGGGGGGGGGGGGGAGGCAGTGAGGGCCCGTCCGACGGCAGCAGCCGTTCCCGATGGCAGGGGGGGGGGGGGAGGCAGTGAGGGCCCGTCCGACGGCAGCAGCCGTTCCCGATGGCAGGGGAGGGGAGGCAGTGAGGGCCCGTCCGACGGCAGCAGCCGTTCCCGATGGCAGGGGGGGGGGAGGCAGTGAGGGCCCGACCGACAGCAGCAGCCGTTCCCGATGGCAGTGGGGGGGGAGGCAGTGAGGGCCCGTCCGACGGCAGCAGCTGTTTCCGACGGCAGCGGTGGGGAGGCAGTGAGGGCCCCCTGCCGTCGGTCGGGCCCATCGGGAAACGGCTGCCTCAACTTCTGAGGCTTCCTGCAGCCTTCTCACTGCTGCAAGAAGCCTCAGTGCTGATCATGGAAGGGCAATGTGGTTTTATTAAAAAATTTTAAAAATTGAACAGCTACAAAGAACTACAAAAATGGCCGAGTGCCAATGTTTCCTTCACACTGCGTGTGCGCGAACGCTGCAACGCGCACGCGCAGGGTTGCCGGCATGAAAAAAACTCATTTAAATGGTACCCGCCCCCTCCTACTTACAAAATCGGCGCGAGTGGTAGGCTCTGCCCCCTGGGCGCCGCGCCAAGCTGACATCGAGCTGCAAAGCGCTCGAGAATAGCGCGGTTTTTTTCAGGCTCCGTTTTCGGCGCGAAAAACGGGCGCCCAGCTCGGAGGGGCGTCTGTTTTGCCGCGTGTGGAAACTTGGGGCCTATGTAATTGCCCTGTCTATTACTCTCTGTGTAACTCTCTATTCCCTGTCAATTACTCTCTGTGTAACTGTCTGCCCCAGGTCTATTACCTTCTGTAACTCTCTGCCCTCTATCTATTGACTTCTGTGTAACTCTCTGCCCCGTCTGTGTAACTCTCTGTACCCTGTCCATTATGGCGGTAGCACTGTCACCTCTGAGTCAGAAGATTATGGATTGAAGTCCCACTCCAGAGACTTGAGCGCATAATCCAGGCTGACACTCCAGTGCAGTACTGAGGAAGCGCTGCACTGTTGGAGGTGCCATCTTTCGGATGACATGTTAAATCAAAGCCCAGTCTGCTCCCTCAGGTGGATGTAAAAGATCCCATGGCACTATTTTGAAGAAGAGCAGGGGAATCTTGGCCAATATTTAACTCTCAACCAACATAAAAAAAACAGATTACTTGGTCATTATCACATTGCTGTTTGTGGGACCTTCCTGTGTGCAAATAGGCAGTCGCATTTCCTACATTACAATAGTGGCTACACCTGGGAGGACAGATGCACCGACGTTAGCATCTTTGACCAGGCCAACATCCCCAGCATCGAAGCACTGACCACAGTTGATCAACTCTGCTGGGCAGGCCACATTGTTTGCACGCCAGACACGAGGCTCCCAAAGCAAGCGCTCTACTCGGAACTCCTTCACAGCAAGCGAGCCAAAGGTGGGCAGAGGAAACGTTACAAGGACACCCTCAAAGCCTTCCTGATAAAGTGCAACATCCCCACCGACACCTGGGAATCCCTGGCCAAAGACCGCCCTAAGTGGAGGAAGTGCATCTGGGAGGGCGCTGAGCACCTCGAGTCTCATCGCCGAGAGCATGCAGAAAGCAAGTGCAGGCAGTGGAAAGAACATGCATCAAACCAGTCCCACCCACCCCTTCCCTCAACGACTGTCTGTCCCACCTGTGACAGAGTCTGTGGTTCTCATATTGGACTGTTCAGCTGCCTCAGGACTAATTTTTAGAGTGGAAGCAAGCCTTCCTCGATTCCGAGGAGCTGCCTATGATGATGATGATGACGACGACACCACAAAAGTACTTCATTGGCTGTGAAGTGTTTTGGGATGTCATGAGGTAGTGAAAGGTGCTATATAAATGGAAATCTTTCTTTCTTTAGTACTCTCCATGCAATTCACTGCCTCCCGTCAGGGAGGAAAGTTTGCCCTGCACTTGAGAGTAAAAGTCTCAAAAACTAAATAAGGATAAAAATAATAAGGGGCAAAAACAATGTGATGCAGCACTAAGCCACTTGACCAGGAGGGCCTCAGAGTCAATCCCATTCTGTGCTAATTTGGTGATTTCAGTCAGATAGATACCAGCAGTTCCCATCATCTGCCATAACATCCCTGGGCAAGGGACAGGGGGAAATCTGCCAGCGTTAGCACTCCTGATTGCTATCCAGTGATCCCTGCTGGAAAGGTTGTGCGTGATGCCAGGACCGGTGCTGCCCTCCACAGCTGTATAGCCGGTCAGTACTTGGGCCGCGTTTACATTATGACTGTAGAGTCGGTGCCAATCGATTTCACTTGATATCGGCTCTAAGAATTTGTAGTGTAGATCTGGAGTCCGGTTCCCTTCAGGGCGTCTCACTCCGCTTCGCTCCAGAGTAGGTCAGGGGCCGGCTCCAGATGCCCACGCCAATGTTAGTGTCGGTGCAAAGCAATGCCACTTCAGGCCGAGCGTCCAGCTGGCACCGAGAGGAGGGCTGGTCGGCCGATATGGTGGAGGGAGACCAGTGAGAGCAGGCAGGAGTCACCACTTCACGCAAAGACGTGGAAAAGGGAGAGGAAACTGGAGGGAAAAAGAGCAAGTCTGAGTGGCAGGTGTGATTGCTGTCAGACTAACAGTTCCAGTCTGGTGAAGTGCCTGTCTCTTTAGCCCGATGCTCTTCAAAAGTGACTGTAGGCCGAGCTCTTTGAGTGGGAGGAGGCTCGTGTGGAGCATAAACACCAACATAGATAGACCGGTTGGGCCGAATGTCCTGTTTCTGTGCTATAAATTCTATGCAATATGGTGTACCTACATCAGACTTCTGATTTACATACAGCGCCAGTTGGTATCAGTGTGTAGAGAACACGGTGGAGTCATTATCCTGTGAAGCTGGAGGCTTTGTTCAATAATGTGTTGCAGCGTGTTTTGTTTTTTCTTAAATCTCACTTATGTTTGTGGTACAAAAGCTTATTTGTTTAACTAAAATAAAATTGATAATAACAAGGAGCTGTGGCAACTCTGTTCCCCGGAACGCACCCAGTTACTCAGAAACACTACACCTGCTGAAAGTCCTTCACAGGCCCGATCGGGGCCTTTGAAGGCCTGCTCGGAAAAAGCAACTTAATCTGCAATTACACACCCCACATTTTCTACTGAATCGGAAACAAATTCAACCACTTCAGAGCCAGGGGGGGGCTTAACCGCTGGGAGGAGTGGAGCTGCGGGCTAGATGAAAGGGCCTTGCCGCTGGCACAGCGATCGCTCCCAGGCATCGCACCCAAGTGAACGTGGAGTGAAGGATCAAGTTAATGCGCCGAGACTAAATATAGGGTATCACGCTGGTAATGGCGAGGTGCTGGGTTTCGCTTGCAGCCTGTGAAAGGCTTGGGTCTCACCAGAGTCTCGGACAGATGGAAGCCAATTCTGAAGAACAAAAAGAAGTTTATCCCATCACCCGCCCCCCCTCCCCTCCCCTCCCCCCGCCTAGCCCCGGATGAGGCAACAAAGTCAACTTCGAATTCCCGAAAGCACTACTGATTTTTCTTCTCTTCGAAAGGGTACGTAAACTTCTCCACAACATGGATCAGTCCCTTTTCGCAACCGCCCCCAAAACTTTCTCCTCTTGTAGTAGCTCGTCCTGAAGGGCATGGAGTCACCTCACCCAATGGCAATTCTTCAAGTCTGAGACTACCTACTGGGTGCTATCAGATTATTCAACTGAGCAGGACATCACTTAACCCAGAGAGCTGGTGGAGGAGCCAGCTTTCTTATTTAAAAACAAGACATCATACACACACACACACAAATTTATTGTTGGTGCATTTAAGGTTGGCAAGTGTCAGCCTGGTTCAGTTTGTAACACTTGTTCAGACCTGGGCATGTAATCTTTAAAGAGTCAGCCTTGACATAGTGGTAGGATTGTTGCCTCTGAGTCAGAAGGTTTTGGGTTTCAAGGCTCTCTCTAGAGCTGACACTCCAGCGCAGTACTGATAAAGTGCTGTGGTGTTGGAGGTGCTATCTTCCGGAAGAGATGATAATCTGAGGCTCCGTCTGCCCTCTCGTGGATATAAAAGATCCCATTACACTATTTAAAGGACAGGGGCGTTCTCCCAGGTGTCCTGGCCAATATTTATCCCTCAACCAGCACCTAAAAAACGGATGATCTGGTCAGTTGTTTCGTTGCTGTTTGTGGGAGCTTGCTGTGTGCACAGTGGCTGCTGTGTTTCCCACATTACAACAGTGGCTACACTTCAAAAAGTAATTAATTGGGTGTAAAGCGATTTTGGACGTCCTGAGGTCATGTAAGGTGCAATATAAATGCAAGTTCTTGTTTCTTTTCTTTTTAGATTGACACTACAGTGCAGTACTGAGGGAGTGCTGCATTGTCAATGGTGCCATCTTTCAGAAGAGACATTAAATCATCTGCTTTTTAAGTTGGATGTACAAGATTCCATGATATTATTTGAAGAGTGAGGGGTTCTCCTGGCCAACATTCTTCCCTTAATCAACACCACCAAAAAGCAAATTGGCCATTTATCTCATTTGCTGAGCACAAATCGCCCACTGCATTTGGCTACATAACAACAGCACTTCATAAATAATAACCAATTGGTTATGAAGCACTTTGGGATGCCCTGGAAAAAACACTCTCTCCCGACTCTCTTACAACAGCACTTATGAACTCCCAACTGTCCAGCCTTCGGCCCTCCATTCACCATGACATTTCTGCAACCACCGAACTGCTCAACCACATCCTCATCTCCACCTTTGATGCTCTCGTCCTTATTAAAACAATTACCCTTTCTCACCCTGGCCGTTCCCTTAAGTTCCTTAAGGGTCAAAGACATAAACGGAAATGGCGACAATTGGTTTAGCCATTCACCGCCAGATCTGACTGGACCACATAAAGCATTATCGGGTCCTGCTCTCATCTGCCAAAACTGCTCACTATTCCAGATCATTCTGGAATGCGAAGATAAACCCCAGCTTCTATTCTCCACTGCTAATCGTCTTCTTAAACCCCACTCTCCACCCTCACCTTTGACAATAAGTGTGAGAAGCTCATGGACTTCTTTGTCTCTTAAGATTGAGGCCATCCATTCAGTTGCCTCTGCCACTTCCCTTCCTTCCCCTAGCCCACCGGGCCAAACATCCTCTAAGGATACCCCCTGCCCTAGCCCTGACCTCACATCTTTCTCCAGTTTCTCTCCGATCTCCCTTCATGACCTTTCCGAGCTCATCCTGTCCTGATCCCTTGACCCTATTCCCACCAAACTGCTGACCACCCAAATTGTTTTTCTGGCTCCCATGTTAGCTGATATTGTTAACGGTTTGCTCTGCTCAGGTACTGTCCCCATCTCCCTCAAATGTGCCGTCATCACCCCCCTCCTCAAAATAAACAACCCTTGAACACTCCGTCCTTGCAAACCACCGCCCCATCTCCAACCTTCCTTTCCTCTCCAAAGTTCTTGAACGTGTTGTCGCCTCCCAAATTGTGCCCATCTTTCCCGCAATCCCATGTTTGAATCCCTCCAATCCAGTTTCCGCACCTGCCACAGTACCACAACGGTGCTCATCAAAGTCACAAATTACATCCTTTGTGACTGTGACAAAGGCAAACTATCCCTCATCGTCCTTCTGGACTTGTCTGCAGCCTTTGACACAGTTGACCACTCTATCCTTCTCCAACGCCTCTACACTGTCATCCAGCTGGGTGGGACTGCACTCGCCTGGTTCCATTCTTATCTATCTAATCGTAGCCAGAGCATCATCTGCAACAGCTTCTCTTCCCGCTCCCGCATCATTACTCCTGATGTCCCCCAAGCATCTATCCTTGGCCAGCTCCTATTTCTCATCAATATGTTGCCCCTTGGCGACATCCTCCAAAAACACAGCGTCAGTTTCCACATGTACGCTGTTGACACCCAGCTCTACCTCACCACTACTTCTCTTGACCCCTCCGCTGTCTCTAAATTGTCAGACTGCTTGTCTGACATCCACTTCTGGATGAGCAGAAATTTTCTCCCATTAAATATTAGGAAGACCGAAGCCATTGTTTTTGGTCCCAGCCGCAAACTCCGTTCCCTAGCCACTTCCCAACATCTGTCTGAGACTGACCCACACTGTTCGCAATCTTGGTGTCATATTTGACCCTGAAATGAGCTTTCAACCATATACCCGCAGCATAACAAAGACTGCCCATTTCCATTTCCGTAACATCGCCCATCTCTGCCCTTGCCTCAGCTCATCCGCTGCTGAAACCCTCATCCATGCCTTTGTTACCTCTAGACTTGACTATTCCAATGCACTCCTGGCTGGCCTCCCACATTCTACCCTACATAAATTTGAGTTGATCCAAAACTCGGCAGCCCATGTCCTAACTCACACCAAGTCCCGGTCAACCATCGCCCCTGCGCTCACTGACCTACATCGGCTCCTGGTTAAGCAACACCCAGATTTTAAAATTCTCATCCGTTTTCAAATCCCTCCATGGCCTCGCCCCACCCCATCTCTGTAATCTCCTTCAGCCCCACAACTTCCCGAGATATCTGCACTCCTCTAATATTGCCCTCTTGAGCATTGCTGATTATAATTACTCAATCATTGATGGCCGTGCCTTAAGCTCTGGAATTATCTGCCTAAACATCTCCGCCTCTCTTTCCTCCTTTAAGACTCTCCTTAAAACATATCTCTCTGACCAAGCTTTAGGTTATCTGCCCTAATTTCTGTTTATGTGGCTTGGTGTAAAATTTTTTTGTCTCAAAATACTCCTGTGAAGTACCTTGGGATGTTTTACTACATTAAAGGCGCTATATAAATACAAGTTGTTGTTGTTATTGTTGATGACTACTTTGAAAGGCACTATGTAAATGCAAGTTTGTCTTTACACAGGTTAAACACCAACGTGAAAGTGGAATAATGGCCATTGTGGACAAGGCGCAAAAACTTTATAAGCCTAAGCAGTGCTTTAATCAATCTAACCACACAAATATACCTGATGGGTCAATGCAACAGCACTCATTTTCATTGTAAGATATTTGCACAAGATGGCTGTTTATACACGTCACTGTGCAAGTTTATGGCGTGCGATTTAAGAAGTCCACGTGCAAGTCGTGCTTGGTGAGCGAGGCCTTGAAGCATCGGTGCAAAATGGACAACAGCAGATGTTAGAGAAAGACTCAATGAACAGGTGAGACAATTTGAAGCAATGCAAGTGATGACCACCGATTCCAGGAAAACATTCCAAGATCCTGACAAGCTTCTTTTTGTGTTAAATAGGAAGCAGACAGCCATGGAGGCAGCTCAGGAATGAAAAAGGAAGCTCTTTGATTGAATTATTTATCTTAACATTTTATTTGAATGCCATGACAGCTGACAGTAATTACACGTTGTACATCCCCGCCCTGTGGGCGGTACAACAACCACACATACACTATTCACTAAACCCTTCTCTCCGCCCCTTGACCGAGATGAGTGACAGGTTAAAGGCTTTCAACCAGCCCTGCAATTAAATGGTGACACCTCGTGAGCACAGGGAGAGTGAATGGCTCTTCGATCAGCAACTGAAAACAGCTACAAACTCACCAAATGCACATTTCAATTGCACTCCAGAAAACATATGAGCGCTCTTTATGCCTGTGATTTGATTCCAGGTTAAATCGGTGTCTTTTCAGCTCAGTTGTTAGCCTTCTGACTCAGAAGGTTGTGGGTTCAAGCCCCGCTCTAGAGACCCGAGAACATAGTCTAGGCTGACACTCCAGTGCAGTACTGAGGGAGTGCTGCATTACCGGAGATGCTGTTTTTCCGATGAGCCTTCAAGCTGAGGCCCTGTCTTGTCAGTTGGTTGTTAAAGATACTGTGGCACTGTTGGAAGAACAGGGAGTTCTCCTGGTGTCCTGGCCAGCATCCCTTCCTCATTCAAAACCAGACTCACAGGCCATTCATTGCACTGCTGCTTGTGTGTGCAAAATTGGCAGTGGTGTTTGTCTAAATAACAGCAGCCATTGCATTTCAAAGTCATTTACTTTATTTGAAGTGCTGAGCGAGAGAAATCGATAAGGTGCTATATAAATGCCAGCCTTTGCTGTAGACACTTTAAAGTCTCAGTGTGTTTATTCTGTTCTAAAAACAGCTCAGGAATCTCACTGGGTGAGGGAGGAGTAAAGGACTGTATGTTTGCTAACATTTTTTCCCCTGCAAGTTAACACCTGCGGTGCCTCCAGAATAAACATCCCAGCATCTTCCATAGGTTTCAAAATGCTTCTGACGCCATCCTAATTGGCACCTGCCCAGCCTCCCAAGGCTGCCAGGTGTCTTTGCTTGCATCTTGCTGAGGCTGGGTTGTGCTTTATATCGGAGCTCCTTCATTGTTTAATCGCCATCTGTGCAGTGTCATTACAGCTTGTACTTGGTGGTGTACAGGTATTGTGTGGTACGCCCAAAAGTACTTTAAAATTGTTGTAGCTGCACTTCCCTCCTCTCCTTCCCCTTTCTTTTTAGTTGCTGCCTGAACTGAACGATTTAAATAGATTTCAGGCAGGTACACCTGTGCACCTTACGACTACTTTTCCTCCGCAGCTCTCTTCACTAACTGTTCTTCTCTTGCCTTGGCTCAGTGCATAGCTTTCTCGCCTCGGAGTCAGAAGGTTGTGGGTTCAAGCCCCACTCCACAGACTTCAGCGCATAATCTAGGTTGTCATTCCAGTGCAGTACTGAGGGAGCGCTGCACTGTCGGAGGTGCTATCTTTCAGATGGGATGTTAAACTCCATTACAACAGTGACTACACTTCAAAAAGTACTTCATTGGTTGCAAACAGCTTCATTTAGCCATTCAACACCAGATCTGGCCGGACTACATTATCGGGTCCTGCTCTGCTCTGCCAAAAACGCCTCACAACTCCAGGATCATCCTAGAATGCAAAGATAGCCTCCAGAATCTCTTCTCTACTACAAACCATCTTCTTAAACACCTGTCCCCTGCCCTCTCCACTCACACCTCCAACACCAAATGTGAGGAGCTCATGGACTTCTTTGTCATGAAGATTGAGACCATTCATTCAACTGACTCTGCACTTCCCTACCTTCCCCTAGACCACAGAGCCAAACTTCCTAAAGGTTCCTCCCTGCCATTTTCTATAGTTTCTCTCCTATCTCCCTGAGCTCATCTTGTCTTGGAGACCCACTTCCTGCTATCTTGACCCTATTCCCACCAAACTGCTGACCACCCAACTTCCCTTCCTGACCCTCATATTAGCTGATATTGTTAATGGCCCCCTCTCATCAGGTACTGTCTGTCCTCCTCCCCTTCAAATCTGTTGTAATCACCCCCCTCCTCAAAAAAACATCGTTGATCCACTGTTCTTGTAAACTACCGCTCCATCTCCAACCTCCCTATCCTCTCCAAAGTCTTTGAACGTGTTGTTACCTCCCGTCACACTGTTCATGGCCACCACTTGCCGACCTGAGGGAACATCTGCAGCAGGTCGGGGCCATTAAAAAAGAGTGGTGAGCGGTGGCCATGAACATCGTGGCGGCATGCTACTCCAGGGAGCAGTGCGAGCTGGTGCAGAAGGGCGGCGGCAGTGAAGAAGGCGACTGGATTGGACGTCACCATAATCCAAGTCGGTGATTGGAGCGTGGGCAGGTACAGCAGGAGCGGCGAGGTCGGGGAGAAGGAGCGTCGAGAGATTGTGATCGGGGCCCAAGAGGGGCGTGAGTTCGGGGCCTAGAAGAGGCGAGGGCCCAGGGGCAGCACAGGCCAGCCCACACGGTGATATGTGTGCACCCTAGGCCCATGCAGCAGAGCAGATCTCCAGCCGTCTTGGTTAATCCTTGCCACTGGACTAAGACCAAGCTCTGTGAAGCCCGTGTGGTGGCTGGTGTGCAACGGACACCACAAGTTGAAGAAATCCACGCACAGAACCTCCCAAATCTGTTCCAGCCTTTCCCGCAACTCCATGTTTGAAACACTCTAATCATATTTCCGTCCCTGCCACAGCACTATAATAGTTTCTCTTCCCATCCCCACACCGTTACCTCTGGTGTTCCCCAAGGATCCATCCTCGGCCCCCTCCTATTTCTCATCAACATGCTTCCCCTTGGCGACATCATCTGAAAACAAGTCAGGTCCCACATGTACGCTGATGACACCCAGCTCTATCTCACCATCACCTCTCTTGACCCCTCCACTGCCTAAGCTGTCATGCTGCATGCCCAACATCCAGTAATAGATGAGCAAAACTTTCCTCAAATTAAATATTGGAAAACCAAAGCCATGGTCTTCGGTCCTCGCAACTATTCCATTCCCTAGCTACCGACTCCATTCCTCTCCCTGGCCACTGTCTGAGGCTGAACTGGACTGTTCACTACCTTGGCGTTCTATTTGACCCTGAGCCGAGTCTCCATCGCCAAGACTGCCGACTTCCAACTTCCACCTCCGTAACATCACCCGTCCGTGCCTCAGCTCATCTGCTGCTGAAACCCTCATCCATTTCCTTTGTTACCTCTAGACTCAACTATTGCACTACTCTCCTGGTCGGCCTCCCACCTTAAACTTGAGCTCAACCAAAACTCTGCTGCCCGTATCCTAACTCGCACAAAGTCCTGTTCAGCCATCACCCTTGTGCTCGCTGACCTACATTGGCTCACGCTTCAGCAATGCCTCGATTTTAAAATTCTCATCCTGACTTTCAAATCCTCTATGGCCTCGCCCCTCCCTATCTCTGTAACCTCCTCTAGTCTTACGACCTGCGAGATCTATGAACTTCTCCAATTCTGGCCTCTTGCGCGTCTCCAATTTACTTGCTCCACCGTTGGCGGCCATGCTTTCTGCTGCTCGTCAAAAGTTCTGGAATTCCCTCCATAAGCCTCTCCGCCTCTCTCTCCTTTTTGACCAAGATAATTAGTCACCTCACCTAATATCTCCTCAGGTGGCTCAGTGTCAAATTTGTTGATAATGCTCCTGTGAAGCACCTTAGGATGTTTCACAATGATAAAGACACTGTATAAATGCAAGTTGTTGTTGTATCCCAAACATGCCAGCTGGGGAACATAAGAACATAAGAAACAGAAGCAGGAGTAGGCCGTTTGGCTCCTCGAGCCTGCTCCATCATTCAAGAAGATCATGGCTGATCTGATCTTGGCCTCAATGCCACTTCCCTGCCCACTCCCCATAACCCTTCACTCCCTTATCATTCAAAAATCTGTCTATCTCCACCTTAAATATATTCAATGACCCAGCCTCCACCGCTATCGGGGGTAGAGAATTCCACAGATTCACGACCCTCAGAGAAGAAATGCCTCCTCATTCCGTTTTAAATGGGCAACCCCTTATTCTGAAACTATGCCCCCGAGTTCTAGATTCCCCCATGAGGGGAAACATCCTCTCTGCATCTACCCTGTCAAGCCCCCTCAGAATTTTATACGTTTCAATAAGACCACCTTTCATTCTTCTAAACTCCAATGATTATCGGCCCAACCTGCTCAACCTTTCTTCATAAGACAACCCTTCATCTCAAGAATCAACCTCGTGAACCTTCTCTGAACTGCCTCCAATGCAAGTATATCCCTCCTTAAATAAGGAGACCAAAACTGTACGCAGTACTCCAGGTGTGGTCTTACCAATGCCTTGTACAGTTGGAGCAGGACTTCTCTGCTTTTATACTCCATCCTCCTTGCACTAAAGGCCAACATTCCATTTGCCTTCCTAATTACTTGCTGTACCTGCATAATAACTTTTTGTGTTTCATGTACAAGGATCCCCAGATCCCTCTGTAACCTCAGCATTTTGTAATCTCTCCCCATTTAAATAATAATTTGTTTTTTTCTTTTTCCTATCAGAGTGGATAACCTCACATTTTCCCACATTACACTCCATCTGCCAAATTTTGTGCCCACTCACTTAGCCTGTCTATATCCCTTTGAAGAATCTTTGCGTCCTCCTCACAATTTGCTTTCCCACCTATCTTTGTATCATCAGCAAATTTAGCTACATGACAGTCAGTCCCTTCATCCAAGTTATTCTGTGTCATTCAAAATATTCCCTAACCAAATCTCTCCTCTCCCCTCCACTGTACCTGTGCTTCCTGAGACCACCAGAAACCTCCAAAATGACCCATGACGTTTGAGAAGTCTACACACAGCCAACAACAATTCCCTATCGAAGCATTTATGAGCCTGGGAATTTATCATGGATAACTCGACCCCCTTCTAAGTGGGAGACTGCTTACCGGAAAGCAGCATAGGATGTGAGAAATAATTCACATGGTGACAGCTGGAAGACATAACTCACTAACCAGAACAGGGCTAGGCCACAGGCTTCCCAATGTCGCAAGAAAATGTACCCGCTCCTTGACAGCATTCCTATTGATGTCGTATGCTTGTGAGGTACAGTAACAAAATAAGTATATAATCGCAAGCACGTGTGGTAGCCAATCATCTCACGTGACTCAAATCTCCATTCTCTATTGGGATTTTCATTTGACCACAGAGTTCCCACAAGGATTTCCCGATGAACTCCCCTCACTCACCCCTGATTTCCAGTGGTCGCTCTGGTATACTAATGGGAGCTGATGGACAATCTGAGAGAGATTGGCGATTTCCTTTGAGAACCTCTGTGGCTTTTGATGTGGGGGTGGAAGGGGGAGGGACACAGGAAACAAAAATTTAAAAAGAGTGGAAGAGGGGCGACATGAGAGAGACAGGAAACAGGAGGGAGAAAAGAAAGACTGAGAGAAACAGCCAAGAAAAGGAAGAATACAGAAATCACAAGAAAAATAGAAGAGAAAACAACAAATATTGTGAATTCCATGTACAAGAGAAGTTTCAGAGATACAGGAACATTGAATTATCAGACACAATTCGTAAACTTATGCAGCATTAAAGGGTCACTAATTAAAAGGACAATCATCTTGTGAATCTATTTGATAAACCTATTTTCATTTATTTATAAACAGTGTGCTGACCTATATGATACCTATGTATGGTATAACTGTCTCTCAGACCCTGTGTGTGATATAACTAAATACCCCCGTCTCCTAGACCCTGTGTCCGGTATAACTGTAAATGCCCCCCCTCCACCGCCTCAGGCCCTGTGTGTGGTATAACTGTAAATACCCCTCGTCTCCTCGACCCTATGTGTGGTATAACTGTAAATACCCCCGTCTCCTAGACCCTGTGTCTGGTATAACTGTAAATACCCCCCCCCCCCACCGCCTCAGGCCCTGTGTGTGGTATAACTGTAAATACCCCGTCTCTCAGACCCTGTGTGTGGTGTAACTGTAAATACCCCGTCTCTCAGGCCCCGTGTGTGGTATAACTGTAAATACCCCGGCTCTCAGACCGTGTGTGGTATAACTAAATACACCCGTCTCAGACCTTGTGAGTGGTATAACTGTAAATACCCCTTTCCAGGCTTCTACCCCACTTATTCTCCCAAACCTCCGTTCCTACTGGGACTTCGCCCATTTTTCTCTCTTATCTTCCATTGTGACCATTTCAGCCTTCAGTCTCCTCCTCTCTCTCCTCCCCCTCGATGACAAACTTTGCTCATCAAATGCATGACCCAGGGATTAGTGAAGCTTTGCAATGTCCGGACTGGAAATGGTTGTCAAGTTTTCCCGTGGTGAAAACTAAAAGCCATCACCCACATACACACCCACGTGCGCACCCACATACACAGTTCTCATTTTTGACTCTTCAAGGGAAACCAAGCAAACAAAAACAGGGGTGAGCTATCTGGGAAGTGTACAATATGCACGGCTAACAGACAAAAGCAGCTCCCTCGTAGATGGAGCGAGGAATTGGATTCCCGGAGCAGGTGGCTCTGAGGGGGTGGGGGGGGGGGGGGGGGTGGGGGGAGTTGGTGCCAGTTGACAGACATGCAGGTTGACGTCACATGGGCTGGCATTGAGGCCTCCAGAAGATGAAAGGGGCCTACATAGTATTTATAGGCAGCAGGTGCTGCGTGACACAAGTGCTCGGGACATCAAGTGAGGGGGCGATATTTTAGAACAAAATAATGAAAGATCTCTAATTAACAGCAGACAGATGTCAAACTCCTGCATTGTAAAGATGCATACCTCAGGTCCAGTGCCTGGAATAATTGAGATTTCCCATTAACCCTTCCCGTGCTGAATTGCATCGGCAGCTTTCAAAGCTTCAGCACTCTCTCTAAGGCCTATACATCCTTCCAAAAGTGCGGTGCCCAGAAATGAACACTATGCTCCAGCTGAGGTGTAACCGGTGTTTGATAAAGGTTTACCATAACTTCCTTGCTTTTGTACTCTATACCTTTATTAATAAAAATAAAGGATCCCATATGCTTTTTTTAGCAGCCTCCTGAACTTGTCCTGCGGCCTTCAAAGATTTGTGTACATACAGCCCCAGGTCTCTCTACTCCTACACACCCGTTAAAATTGTACCATTTACTTTATATTGTCCCTTCTCATTCTTCCTACCAAAATGCATCACTTCATACTTCTCTGCTCATTTCACCAGTCTGTCGATGTCCTCCTGAAGTCTGTTACTAGTCTCCACATTGTTTACAACATTTCTGAGTTTCGTGTCATTTGCAAACTTTGAAACTATACCCTGTATACCCAAGGCAAGATCATTAATATCTATCAAAATGAGCAGTGGTCCTAATATCAACCCCTGGGGAGCACCATTGTATACTTTCGGTTCCATCCAGTCTGTTTTCATCACTACTCTCTGTTTTCTGTCCCTTTGCCAGTTTTGTATCCACACTGCCAGTGTCTCTTGACTCCCATAGGCTTTAATTTTGCAAACAATCTATTATGTGGTATTTTAGCAAAGTTTTTTTGAAAGTCCATATACACAACATCAACTACACTACCCTCATCAACCCTTTCCGTTATTTGGTGATTGTAGTCTCTATAATAGTAATTATATTTCTATAATAGTGATTTGATTGTATCTCTATAATAGTGACTCATGGAATATCAAATCGGACACCCATTATAAACACCACCTGATTTTGCTTTCCATTGACTGGCGGCCAATCTGGTATCACTCGTTTTACACCCTAAATTTGGAAGATAGAAGCTGAGAAATGGATTAGCAATTAGTAGGGGAGCTCAGGGAAGTGAGGAGAAAGGAAACGAGGACTTGTACCTGAATAAATGTATTTATCTGGCGCAAAATCCAAAAGCTGAAACAAACGGGGCCTTAGCAAGTGGCTTACAAACATCAGCTGACATTGGAGGTACAGGCAACTCTCGATTATCCCGGGGCCCTCGGGGATCGGGCTATTCCGGGTAAACGATTTTGCCGCTAGGGAGAGTGCACATACTTGTTGAGAATGTTTGAGTCCCAAATTTATACAGTACTTTGATGCTTTTCTGCTTCTGTGCATTCCAGGATGGGATTGTCCATCTATTCATTTTAATATAAAGTGAAGAGACCCATGTTATACTGTGTCTACTTTTTCTTAAAATGGCCAGTCTAAAGGCTTCAACCGCTGGAGGTCGAATGAGACTCGGCTTTACTTACCCCCGAGGCGGTACGCCCTCAGTGATATTCCAGACTGCACAAGAGCACATTCACCAAGATCAGAAAACAGAAAGACAGCAGGGAAGGGAGGAAGAGTTGGATAAATCTTTTTCCCCTCTGAACTTGCTTCCAGCGTGATGATGTGGACAGTGCCCTAAAAGAGCGGGGTTGGGAGCAATGCCTTCGATCTGATAATGTGACGATGGGTCGCAGTATGAGCGGACAGACTGTCCAGGTCCGAGTTAATTTGATTGCTCTACAAGGATTCCTTTAAGGTCGAGACAGCACTAAACTTTATTATAAAATAAAGCCCTTCCTCTGTGTGTGGTGATAATGCTGTGTGTCATCGCAGGACTGTGTGTGGGGTGGGTTTAATGGTCGTCTGCAGCTGTACACGGGACAGAATCACAGTTTTTAAAAGTGCCATTGCAGCGGATTCTCTGTTAGATCCGTGTATGGAAAATCGAGAGTTGCCTGTAATTTTCAACTTGGCTGCCTATGGAGTAACTGGCGTAGATCAGCCGCTCATTGTGGATTCGACGCTCATTGAACACACACACACACACTCGTTGTGGGACTCGACAGTCATTGAACACTCATGCACTTGTGGGACATGTCCGCTCACTGAACACTCGCCTGCTGGTTGTGGGACATGTCCGCTCACTGAACATTCGCCTGTTGGTTGTGGGACATGTCCGCTCACTGAACACTTGCCTGCTGGTTGTGGGACTCGACATTCATTGAACACTCACACACTTGTGGGACATGTCCTCTCACTGAACACTCGCCTGCTGGTTGTGGGACTCATGCTGAGAGGTGGGTGCCGGAGGGACTGGAGTGCATCACTACCCACGGCAACCAAATTTTAATTTGAACCAGTTTGCTATCTAATGTTTAATTTGTTTAAGTTTGTCGGTTTTAGTGTCCCCCCCCCCGTTTAGCCAGGGAGCACTTGGATTAACGTTTTATTGTTTTACAGATACAACAAAATAGTTGTGGGACTCATGCCCACTGGTTGAACAATCACCTCCTGATTTCAAAAGGATGAAAATAGTGTGGGCTCTACCATGGGCTGGCGATCCACTTTGGCCAGTTACCGGCCAGGCTGTAAAGTTAAAAATGACCTCCAATTCTTATTATAATACTCCGAGTTACGGGGTAGAAAAATCCAGGGTGTTGCTGGAGGCCTCCTTGCCGCAAGTTCATGCTATCCTGCCCAATTTGGGTGGGGGGGGGGGGGGGGAGGGTGGATGTTGAATAGTCAGTGCCTTTTGTGCCATTTGCATGATGTCCCCTTACTGAATGATTGGAAACGATCTGAACTGAGCGAGCAGCCCTGCCTTCAGCAAGCCTCTCCTGTGTTCCTACATGGGGTCAGTGCCATACCTGGGTGGATAGTTGAATATCCCCATGATGGTACAGAATTCACATTGCAGTCCTGAAGATAATAACCACTTCTCCACGCCACCTCAGAATGGCATGCCTCATGGAAGAGGAAAGATTTGCTCATCATTTCTGTGATTCATTTATTGTTCAAATATTGGAATGTCACAAGTAGGGTCACCAACCCTGGCCAGATGTATTCCTGGAAGCTTCATCAGATGACCTTCCGCCTCCAGCTGCCCCACCCAGTCAGACAGCCTTTTTGTCCCCCCATCTCTAATAGTTTTTATACTTAATAAAAACATGTTCAAAGAAAATGAGAGCAAACATACCATTTTGTTTTAATGCCACTCTGATTTTTCTCCTTGGTTGTCAGCAGCAATGTACAGGAGATTCAGGTTTAATTCCTGGACACTCCAGGGCAATCCTGGAGGGTTGGCAACTCTGGTTACAAGTGTCACACTATACGAGGCTTCATGTGTTGCTTCCCCTGTTGGCATAAAAGGGTAAATCCACCACCGAATGCAGCACTGAGCGTACGGGCCGGGTGGTCCCACCCATCACTTCCCAGCCTATGCCGAGATAACTGGGTGCTTTTCTGTTTGAAACTCGAACACAACCTTCCAGTGTTACAGTATGTGTGTTTTTAGAAGGAACACCTTAACAAAGACTAGTGTGTGAGAACAGTGAGAGTTTATTTGCCAGTTTTAATTTTATATATTAAATTCTCATTCAGAAATGCCAAGAGGCTCCGTCCTTAATTGCTATGGTTTCTCGTGAACAAAATGAACATTTTGCTGAAAGGTTAAACAAATAACTGGCACTTTCTGTAGCTCGTCAATTCCTCTACTTCATGTAATGAGAGGAAAATGGGAGCATTAACCGAAGACAGATGGGAACAATTTGATCCGACAATCTACCTTTTCATGTGTTAAGCGATGGAGGCTTGAAGGACTCCATTTCTCCCTCCAGCTCCTTTACTTGCTTCAATTTAATTTTAATCCCATTCTCAGATTTAATAAGGCATCAATTACTGGGTAGTCGTGTCACCAGCCTAAATTGGTGCGTGTCTACAGCAGTTTCACCAGATATTTGAGACTAGAAATGAGTGTTAGTGGGCATAATGTGCTGCTGTAATGCTCCTCTGTCCATTATTGTAATGCAGCTGCACTGGATCCTGCTGGCTCCATTGGCAAGAGCACCATGTGCTGCTGCTGCTAAGGGTTTCGGACCAGGAAAGTCCCAGGCTTAATCCATGGCTTAAACTGATCTCAGCTCAAGCAGTGCTGTAGGCGCTACAATAGGTCACAGTCTGTTTGTGGGAGCTTGCTGTGCGCAAATTGGCTGCCGCGTTTCCTATATTACAACAGTGACTACATTTCATAAAATACTTCATTGGCTGTAAAGTCTGACCATCTGCCTTTTCTTTCTGTTTTTTGCTTTCTGTATTGGAAAGTACGTGTGCTATGTTGAACGATGGAGGTTCAACTGATACTTTCCCCTTCTTCACCCCGCCGACAGGGGTCACGCATGAATAACATGGGACAAAGTACGGTCGACAGCTGTTTAAAACTGTGCACTGCATAAATCGTCGGGGGGGGGAGGTGGGGGGGGAAAGAGAGCGGGGAGATAGAGAAATCCACAGGGCATTGACATGGTAACAGTGAGATACAACGAGAAGGAGAACATGGAACAGCCAAGTTTGACGACGATACAAAGATGGGAGGAAAAGCAATGTGTGAGGAGGACACAAAAATCTGCAAAAGGACATAGACAGGCTAAGTGAGTGGGCAAAAATTTGGCAGATGGAGTATAATGTTGGGAATTCTGAGGTCATGCACTTTGGCAGAAAAAAATCAAAGAGCAAGTTGTTATTTAAATGGAGAAGGATTGCAAAGTGCTGCAGTACAGCGGGACCTGGGGGTACTTGTGCATGAAACATAAAAGGATAGTATGCAGGTGCAGCAAGTGATCTGGAAGGCCAATAGTATCTTGGCCTTTATTGCAAAGAGGATGGAGTATAAAAGCAGGAAAGTTTTGCTACAGCTATATAAGGTATTGGTGAGGCCACACCTGGAATACTGCGTGCAGCTTTGGTTTCCATATTTACGAAAGGATATACTTGCTTTGGAGGCAGTTCAGAGAAGGTTCACTAGGTTGATTCTGAGGATGAGGGGGTTGACTTATGAGAAAAGGTTGAGGAGGTTGGGCCTCTACTCATTGGAATTCAGAAGAATGAGAGGTGATCTTATCAAAACGTGTAAGGTTATGAGGGGGCTTGACAAGGTGGATGCAGAGAGGATGTTTCCACTGATGGGGGAGACTAGAACTAGAGGACATTATCTTAGAATAAGGGGCTGCCTATTTAAAACAGAGATGAGGAGAAATTTCTTCTCTCAGAGAGTTGTAAATTTGTGGAATTTGCTGCCTCAGAGAGCTGTGGAAGCTGGGACATTGAATAAATTTAAGACAGAAATAGAGAGTTTCTTAAACGATAAGGGGAGTAGGTGGGGAAGTGGAGCTGAGTCTGTGATCAGATCAGCCATGATCTTGTTGAATGGCGGAGCAGGCTCGAGGGGCTGTAGGGCCTATTCCTGCTCCTATTTCTTATGTTCTTATGTATGAGTTGCAGAGTTACCACCCATCCACCTTTGAACAGACTATCTGGAAATATCAAAAATGTAAATCAGACACCAAGGTGCTAATTTTCTGACGTTGCACTGCTGTTGGGCGAGGCTTCCCACCGACAGTGGGCATTCGGCGAATTGACCCTTTGGAGTCTGATCTGGAGAAATAGGACGCCATCTTTTCACTGCCTTATAATATGGAGGCATTTGTGTTTTGCTTTTTTAAGTACAGTGTGGAATTTTACTTGGAACTGGTGGACTTGGTCACAGCCTATGTCCCTCCCAACACTTGGCCAGCTCCCTTAGACAACAGCAGGTGCACAACGGTCTGGATCTTTCGGGAGCTTTTGGTCGAGGGCTTATTGTAATAGGCCAGGTGGGAAGCTTCACCCGTAATGTACTCGAACTCATCATTCACAAAAGAGATTGTGATGCGCATGGCCTTGGAGAGATGCTGGCGTTGGGGTAAACCTGCTTCATTACGATGTAGATGGAGTAACTCCCCTTCCTCAACCATCTGTGTAATTGAGGTTTTCAGCATTCTTAACGTAAACCTCAGAATTCAAACCAAGGACCTACTTCCTGGACTGTTCCTATCCTACATCCTATCTGGTTTTGGACTTGGGTTGGGGTGGAAGCCAGCAACCCTAAACTCGAATCTAAGCAGCCCCTCCTACGGTAGACCCAGGTAACACACTGCCTGAATCAGGCAGGCCCACAGTACTTCAGACCACTGTCGGGGTCGATTAACCAGCCTGGCTCACAAATGGAACTTGGACTCTTCCTACTTGACTTCAACTGTTGGGTGGCCCAGATAGACATGCAGCAAGAAGCTTCTCAATGCTATGTGTTATTGAGCTGGTTGAACTTGGTATGACATCAAAATTGGGGGCGAAGTTAATACAGAGGAAGACTGCGACAAAATACAGGAAGGCATCAGTAAACTTGCAAAATGGACATGTAATTGGCAAATGAACTTTAATAAAGATAAATGCGAGGTAATACATTCTGGTAGGAAGAATAAGGAGGCCATATCCTCCTTGGAAAATAAGTGTCTAAATGGGGTAGAGGAGCAAAGGGATCCTGGGGTTCAGATATGTAGATCGCTAAAAGTAGTGACGCAGGTCAATAAAGCCATAAAAAAAACAAAGCACTTGGGTTCATTTCTAGAGGGATAGAATATAAAAGCAGGGAAGTTATGTTAAACTTGTATAGAACCTTGGTTAGACCACACTTGGAACACTGTGCACAGTTCTGCCCTCCATATTATAAAACGGATATAAAGGTACTGGAGAAGATGCAAAAAATATTTATTGAATTATACCAGGACGGAGATGTTATACTGATCAGGGAAGATTGAACAAGCTGGGGCTCCTTTTTCTAGAAATTCCCTTTTCAGAGAGGTGACCTGATAAAGGTGTTCAAGATTATGAAAGGGTTTGATAGGTTAGATGTAGAGAAGATGATTCTACTTGCGGATGAGAAGACAACTAAGGACCATAAATATAAGATAGTCACTAATAAATCAATAAGGAATTCAGGAGAAACATCTTTATCCAGAAAGTGGAATTTGCTGGCAAAGGGAATAGTTGAGGTGAATAGCATAGATGCATTCAAGGGGAAGCTAGATAAGCACATGAGGTAGAAAGGAATAGAAGGATCTGTCAATGGGGTTAGATGAAGAGGGGTGGGAGCAGATTCATGTGGAGCATAAACACTGGCACGGACATGTTGGACCGAATGGCCCATTTCTGTGCTGTAATTACCTTATAATATTTCAACAGTACCCTTGCACACACTCGGGAGTCCCTAAGCTTAGAGTTTTGATGATCAACACCCAAACTTACTGGACTGAGGTAAGTGGGGTATGTCCCTATGGGGAGACAATGTGTACTCCATATCAAGCAAACAGAAACACCAGGTGTAGACACTTTCAGTAACTTAGTTTGGAGACTCTTAACATGATGGTGGGCTTCCACAGCTGATGATAAAAAAAGTATTTTTACTACCTGTTGCACTGACTAAGATATCGAGTGGGCAGGTTTACTCTGTGCATCGTCCTATGAATGCATTGGCTGCAGAGGAACCCCAAGGATTCAAAGTTCATGTGCCCTAAACGAACGCTGAGCAGCGATGAACTCTTGTCCAATGTCAAACCTCTACTGCATAAAGATTTAACATGGAGGTGGTTGTGTGCAAACCTGGTCACTTAGTTGAACTGCAAATCCAAAAATCCATTTGTTTGATTGGATATCTGGAAGCTGAAAGGGGGAGGGCTTCAAACAGCACCTGCAGCTGTTACGTGGCATGAGGAGCAGTCACTGCATGGCAGCAATAAGGGGAGGGAGGACTGAGCAAAGTGGAGTTAAGAAGCATGGAACAAGGGATAAGGTGCTCTTCAGCAGGATTACACAGTCCTCGCCACAAACTACAGAGTAGTAATGTGAAGCAACAGGAGAAAGAAAGAAAAAAATCTTCAAGAGCAAGAGCCTGACAAAACAGAGAGGGCTCGTCATGAGAAACAAGTTCTCCTCTTTGGATTAATGCGAGACACATGGCAGGGAGTTACTGGTTTCCCTTAGTCCTCTCAGATCTGTCCATTTACTGCTTCAGTACAAGTGCAGTGGAGTGTGGTGTATGTAGCACACAAATCACTGACTCCACACGGTCTGGTGTAAATCTAACTGCTGTGACCTTCGTCCTTTATTGTTCAGCTCCAGAGTGCCTCTCAGGTGTGGTGGTCAGCCTTATATAGCCCTTGTTGCAGGTACTACCAGGATTCCCACCAAAGCGCCCTCTGTGGTGTGGCATATGCTTACATTACATTTACGGTACTGGGACAATACACACATCATTACATAACATCACCTTCCCCCCTCCACCAGGATGCAGGACAACGATACACACATCATTACAAAACATCACACTTGTCCAACGAAAGGCAGGTAGGCATAGACAGTGCGTTAGTATGGTACATATTATCTGGTACATTAACTAGTTATTGACTGGTAACAGATCCTTGATTTCCTTGTTAGCCATTATCATTAATTGTACTTCATCCATTATTTTACACAAATACAGTGGCCATTCAGCATTAAAAAATTAATTCTTATTATAAATTCGCCATCTCACATTAACATAGCTCATTTTGGACTCACTCTGCCTTACAGAAGTCCTTTGTGGGGACCACCTCTTGGTAAGGCCCTTTTAAGACTCCCGGGTGCATTTCCTTTTTAAGGCGCTATCTTTGATGCAGGAGGATTCCACGAGGCTTCTCCTTGGGCGCCGCCATCTTTGATGCTCTGCTGCTCCGACACGATGCCGCCGCCATCTTCTTCTCCGCCGCTCCGGATGCCCTCCGCCGTCGCAGCCTCCGCTCCCTTCCGCTGCCACCTGACTTGCCGCCTCTCCTGCGGCCGTCGTGGCCTCTCCAACGGCCTCCATAGCGGCCTCCCATGCGGCCGCCGTGGCCGCCGACCTCAGCTGCTGCCGCAGCCCGACGCTAACAGCTCCTCGGCGGGGCCCGCCCGACAGCAGCTTCCTCGGCGGGGCTCTTCTGAACCGCCGGCCCCTGGATCCCTCGCACCCCGCCGGCTCACTCTCCCCCACAATAGGCCCCTCTCTGCAGGGCTGCTTGCCTGTGGGGGCTGAGGCTGCAGGATCTCTGTGGCTTGAGGTCCGGGCCTGGGGCTTGCCTGTGGGGGCTGAGGCTGCAGGATCTCTGTTTGAGGTCCGGGGCTGGGACTTACCTGTGGGGGCTGAGGCTGCAGGATCTCTGTGTGAGGTCCGGGGCTGGGGCTTGCCTGTGGGTGGATTGAGGCTGCAGGATCTCGGTGTGAGGTCCAGGGCTGGGGCTTGCCTGTGGGTGGATTGAGGCTGCAGCTCCAGCTCGGTCGGCGCTGCTCTCTGAGGACCCGGGGCACGGCAGCACCCTGGGGAGCAGCAGCCTGTGGAGTGATGAAGTCTTCCCAGGCCCCACGAACCGTCCCCATCCAACTCCGGCCGAGGAGTGTCGGCCCATCGCCTCCAACGACCCACAAAGGTAAACCGTGCGTCTCGACCCCGTGGGATACCTGCACCATCGCTCTGCCAAGAACCGGTATTAGTTCCCTGGTGTAGGTACGCAGCTTCGCCGTGACCGGGACCAGCTTGGGTCGTGCAGCTGAGTTAATCCACAGTTTATCAAAAGTTCTCCGACTCATCAACGACGGACCCGAGCCCGTGTCCACTTCCATACTCACAGAGACTCCATTGATTTTTACTTTCCTTATCACTGGGGGCGAATCGTCGGTACACATGTGCAGTCCAAACACCTCATCTTCTTCTGCCTGCTCCTCGCTGAACAGTGGATCATCCCCCATCTCCTCAGCCACATGGCGAGTCTGATTTCTTTTACACATACGCTGAAGGTGGCCTTTCGTGTGGCAGGTATTGCACGTGTACTCCGCAAACCTGCACCGGTGAGCCCCATGGCTTCCTCCACAACGCCAGCATGGTGCTACTTGATTGGCCCCACTCAGCGGACTCTGAGTTCCAGGATCCCGAGGTCTGTGCTCTCTGCCCCGGGCAGAGCCACGTTCTGCAGTTTTGTCCGTGGTGGGCGCTATCCTGTGGACAGTGCCTGCCGGGTTCGAGACTGTGTGGATTATTTGCTTGCTGCTGCAAGTCGAGGTCATATATGCCCGGCTGATGGTGATGGCCTTTGTCAGAGTGACTGTGGGTTCTGTGGCCAGCAGCTTGTGAAGGAGGCCCTCGTGGCCAATCCCCATAACGAAAACGTCCCGCAAAGCCTCGTCAAGGTGTGCCCCAAAATCACACGGCGCCGCGAGTCTCCTGAGGTCCGCAGCATATTTGGTGACATCCTGGCCCTCATTCTGCAGTGATGGTAAAATTTGTATCTGGCCATGAGGATGCTCTCCTTCGGTTTCAACTGGTCACGAATGAGTTTGACCAGCTCCTCGTATGACTTGTCCCTGGCGCTCCCAGGTGCCAGCAAATTCCTGATGAGACAGTAAACCTCATCTCCACAACTGGAGAGCAATATCGCCTTACGCTTCTCTCTCATTGCGTATGTGTCCTCCGTCAGGTCCTTTGCTGTGAAGTAGTACTCGAGCCTTTCCGTGAAGGCCTCCCAATCATTGCCCACGGTAAAATCCTTTAGCGAGCCCAGAGTAGCCATGGTTGCGTGGAGTTCGTCCGCTTCCTCGTTGCCAATGTGGTGTATGTAGCACACAAATCACTGACTCCACACGGTCTGGTATAAGTCTAACTGCTGTGACCTTCGTCCTTTATTGTTCAGCTCCAGAGTGCCTCTCAGGTGTGGTGGTCAGCCTTATATAGCCCTTGTTGCAGGTACTACCAGGTTTCCCACCACAGCGCCCTCTGTGGTGTGGCATAGTGCTTACATTACATTTACGGTACTGGGACGATACACACATCATTACATGCTTCAAACAGCACCTGCAGCTGTTACGTGGCATGGGGAACAGTCACTGCATGGCAGCAATGAGGGGAGGGAGGACTGAGCAACGTGGAGTGAAGAAGCATGGAACAAGGGATAAGGTGCTCTTCAGCAGGATTACACAGTCCTTGCCACAAACTACAGAGCAGTAATGTGAAGCAACAGGAGAAAGAAAGAAAAAAATCTTCAAGAGCAAGAGCCTGACAAAACAGAGAGGGCTCGTCATGAGAAACAAGTTCTCCTCTTTGGATTAATGCAAGACACATGGCAGGGAGTTACTGGCTTCCCTTAGTCCTCTCAGATCTGTCCATTTACTGCTTCAGTACAAGTGCAGTGGAGGGTAAATTCCACAGACAAATTTCTGTCTTTGTTGTTGCTAGTTTGAAAGACAACCACATGTCTGCTCTTACACATCAAGAGCATTCCTCCCTCACGCCCCAGCCTCTCCCGTTTCAATCCCCTTTCTCTTCAACCGTGACCCACAACCACTCCCCTTTCTAAACGTGAACAAATTACATTAATCCTCCCTGCAAAGAAGGCCTTTGAACTCTGGGCCGTCCATTTTGCCTCCTGCTGTTTCACTTCATCCCTTTCTCTCTCCTCTCGCTTCTCATTAGTACTCCCACTGCACCTCTGCTGTGACCCCAGCCCTTTAACCGTGCCCTTTGATAAATTTGATCTTGTACTAACAAGAGCCTGGACACATTCCGAGTCCCGTCTTAATTGGTGTTAAAACCAGCATGGTCCCATGAGCCTGGGATTCCCAAAATGCACGCAGCCCTTGATCAGTTTGATTGCTCACTCTCTTGCTTTCACTTGCTGGCTCTTGGCTCTTTTTAGGCTTTCTTTTAGTTTTGCTCCAAAAAGGAACAGCAAAAGTCTGAGCTTGAGATAACTCCAGGATTCTGCATTGCTTGGCATTCAGAGACTGTGAATTGTCATCATAAAAGCTCCCTGGATGTTCAGCGCGCTTGGTACAGAAATTCAATACTTAGGGAATTACTCGAGAGACATTTGTACTTGGTGTAATCCAACCCCTCTCCCCAACCACCACAAATGCACACACAGAAATGGTCATACTGCACTCCAGGAGTAACGTTGATGACATTTTGATGTAATGGTCAAGCAAACCTGAAAAGTGGTTTCAAGCAGAGATCTGCGATCTCTGAGCACCATTCTTCTCATTTCTTGTAGTGTCCCATTGGTGGCGAGATGGGTCTGTTGGAAGTCTGTTAGAGGTAGGCTGCAATGTTCCTCTGCATTAAGCAGCAGCTCCCAGGACACATGTCCTGTGAAGCACCAGTGAATGTGCAAAATTGTGTGCCCTTTATAAGGTGGAGTGGTTGTGGTGCCAAGAACACAGGGCAAATTGACAATCAAAAGTGCCAAGGGGGAAACTGAAGCATTAATTGGGCAACAGCACTAGATTGCTTGGTCTCCTTTCCCTCTCTCCCCACCCTTGTGCTTTGCATGCTCATAAAAGGTTAAAAATAAAATATAGGCTGATGCATAAAGCTCTCCATCACTGGCACACTGCAGCCTTGTGTAACATACTGCAAGGCAACCTCTACATGCCACACAGGATTCTCTTCCACAAATCAATTTGGCAATCAGCACAGAACCCAAGTCTATAATTATGTTTAGTTTAATGATTCCTGCTAGAATTTACAGCATTACACTGCTGGAATGTACCTGAGGCAACGCGTTTCCTAGCGTCAAGACAGCCAACTAAAATTACAAATAGCTTCAATTTGAGTGGTATTGTACTCTTCCGTTGTCTCTTGTGTTTCTTTCTGCAAAATGTGTTTTGACCAGCAACAGGTCTCAGCACTCAGACTGAATCAATAAACAATTTGTTTTTTGTGTTTACAGTTTATGCCGTCTGAGATCCTTGACGCTGTTATTCCTTTGTCATGTGTTCAATCCCTCTCTAACAATGACTCTGGCTTCTGTGTTATACCCTGTACAGCGCGCACCCTGTTTTCTACACCCTCCCTCCCTATAACACACTCTGGGATCTTCACTTGAATCCATGATGAAGAAGTAGAGATCCGACTGCCCAAAATTGATCAACCCTCCTGAGCGTCAGGCAAACATTACAGCTTAAGTTGGGATTCATTCCCATTCCTGGGGAATCTCTCCATCATTTTTGCCTTTCCAGATAAAGCACCGAGCGAACCCCACACTGTCCGTCCAGAACAGCCCTTTCATTTGTCAGTGAACAGCTCACATCACCGAGGGTTCTAAACAAAGACGGGGTAACCTCCAAGGAAAATAACTCAGAATCCTGTTTTAAAACTGAGCAGCCACCTCTAACCTGGCTGCATGATCTCCCCCACCGCCCCCCCAACCCCACCCTGCATTTGTTTAATCAACTAGCACAGAGCATCCAAGGGCCTAGTAATGGTGTCTGAAAAAAATATACTCGGCCCCATGAAAACTACACAAGACCACCCCTCCCCCCACCATCCCATTAAATTAGTACAGAGTGCCGCCTCCTCTCATCTCTCCTTTGTCAAAGTAAAACCATCTCTTCATCTTTGCGTTAATCCCACTTGAGACAATCCAGGGCCTACGACACCATTCAGATAAGAAAATAGGGTAGCCAAAGGCTTCTTTGTGGGTGCGGGGAAGGATCAGCTCCACGTGAGAAGCTTTGATGAGGTCCTTATTGTCCTGTATTGTGACAGTCCTTCTATGAATCAGGGAACATGACAGTAATCAGCGCAACTCCATTTGACCTAATTTGCATGGGAATCTAAAATTGCACACCATGTCAGGGTTACTGTAGCTAAGTAATATTTTACTTTTCAGCCAATTATTACATTTTCTCAGAGTTTACATGAGCTTTTTCGATTATTTCTCTTAGAAAGAGAAGTCTGATGGGTGACCCAATAGAGGTCTTTAAAATTATGAAAGGTTTTAATAGAGTGGCTACAGAGAGAGTGTTTCCACTTGTGGGGAAGAGCAAAACCAGAGGCCATCAATATAAGCTAGTCACCAAGAAATCAAAGAGAGAATTCCAAAGAAACCTCTTTACTCAAAGTGCGGTGAGAATGTGGAACTCGGTACCACAGGGAGTGGTTGAATCGAATAGTATAGACGCATTTCATCATCATCATCATAAGCAGTCCCTCAAAATCAAAGAAGACTTGCTTCCACTCTAAAAATGAGTTCTCAGGTGACTGAACAGTCGAATACGGGAATTACAGTCTCTGTCACAGGTGAGACAGACAATCGTTGAAGGAAAAGGTGGGTGGGGAATCTGATTTGCCGCATGCTCCTTTCGCTGCCTGCGCTTGTTTTCTGCATGCTCTCAGTGACGCGATTCAAGGTGCTCAGCACGCCCCGGATACTCTTCCTCCACTTAGGGCGGTCTTTGGCCAGGGATTCCCAGGTGTCAGTGGGGATGTTGCACTTTATCAAGGCAGCTTTGAGGGCATCCTTGAAACGTTTCCTCTGCCCACCTGGGGATCACTTGAGTGTAGGAGTTCCAAGTAGAGCGCTTGCTTTGGGAGTCTTGTGTCGGGCATGCGGACAATGTGGCCCGCCCAACGGAGCTGGTCGAGTGTGGTCAGTGCTTCGATGCTGGCCTGATCAAGAACATTGAAATTGATGCGGCTATCCTCCCAGGGGATTTGCAGGATCTTGCGGAGACATCGTTGGTGATATTTCTCCAGCGATTTGAGGTGTCTACTGTATTTGCTCCACGTCTTTGAGCCATACAGGAGGGCGGGTATTTAAAGAGAGGCTAGATGGGCATATGAGGGAGAAGGGGATAGAACATTATGCTGATGGATTTAGATGAGAAAAACGGGAGGAGACTCAAGTGGAGCATAAATGCTGGCATGGACTGGTCAGGCCGAATGGCCTGCTTCTGTGCTGTATATTCTATGTAATTTAGTGACTCATCTGTTGAAAAATGGGAAAGACTTTTTAAAGTTGATTGCGTGTTCTTTTGCAAACATGGGTCAGGATAACTGACCCTTGGGATGGTGCAGTGATTGTGCCTGTCAGTGCAATGCAGCGATGTGCCAGTAAGCAATTGGATGCGGATTTGCAGCATTAACCCAGTACCGGCTGTGATGGTTGGATAGTGCGGTGGTCTGGGGATGGAGTCTAGTGGGAGGGGAGAGAGGGGAATTAGCCAGTGAGTTTTGGCAATGTTCACAGAGGGAGGGCGGAACAAATAAGTCAGTAAAATAATCACTCGGGGGCCTCTCTAACACAACTCCAACTGTGTATACACCCGCGCCTTACTGATACACACTAGGAACATAAGGACATTGGGAAGAAAAAGGCCATTCAGCCACCATTCAGTTAGATCACGGGTAACCTGTACATCAACTCCATTTGCCCGCCTTTGCTCCATATCCTGGGATACGCAGACCCAACAAAAAGCTCCAATTGTCTCAGCATCCACAGCCTTTCTAGAGAGAGAATTCCAGATTTCTACAACCCTTTGTGTGAAAAAGTGCTTCCTGATTTCACCTCTGAATGGCCTCGCACTAATTTTAAGATTATATCCCCTCATTCTTGACTCACCCACCAGAGGAAATAGCTTCTCGGTATCTAATCTATCAAATCCTTTTAACATTTTAAGCACCTCGATCAGATCACTCCTCAATCTTCTATGCTCAAGTGAACACAAGCCAAGTTCATGCAACCTGTCCTCATAATTTAAGCCCCGGTACCATTCTGCGCTGCAGCCCTTTACAAGGCCCATATATCCCTTCTGCGGGGTGTGCTGGCCAAAACTGGACGCAATACTCCAGAGAGGGCCGGACCAATGGCCTATACAACTGGAGCAAATCTTTCCCCTCTTTGTATTGCAGCCCCCTTGAGATAAAGGGCAACATTTCACTGGCCTTTTTGACTACTGTTTGTACCTGTCTGTGAGCTTTCACTACAGGCACCATAACACCAGTGAGGAACACAAAAATCCAAGTGGGACTTTTCACATTCTTACGTGCTAACTTCCTTTTCATAACAGTACAAAGAATACTTCTTTGTTAGCACTCTGCTGCCAATAGTTTACTGGTTTTAAAAAAAGAAATGACACCTCACCACATATATGCAAAGGGCCAAAGAGCTTCGCCTGGTAGTTCAGCTGGTAACTGTACCGGCTCGTGTGGGACTGAAGTCATACAGTCCCAGATTCAGTTCCCAGTCTGTGCCGAGTTAGCCGCTCTCCTGAAGTGACCCGTCAGGGGCTATTAGGGAGGGCTACAATTGGCTTTCTCGCCTCTGGCTACAGAGGTTGGGGAGGATTGCCAGAAATCCTTCCCCGGTGAGTTCCACTCGAGAAAATGTGCTTTTGTTGGATATTGGTTGAGAACGGCATGGGGCTCAGCTGTGATGGCCCCGCTGTTGAACAGCTTGCTGACTAACACATGGAGAATGCCCACTTGAGTGACGTACAGTATGGCTGGGTGGTGACTGTGCAACCCCAATGCAAGTCAGTGTCTTCACTGACAGGACGGGTAAATATTGGGGGGGGTTATGGAAGAGCATAGAAACAGGATCAAGTAGATCATGGCTGATCTGAATATTTACTCCATCTACCCGTCTTGGTTCGATAACCCTCAATAACCTTGCCTAACAAAAATCTTTCAATCTCAGTTTTGAAATTTTCAATTGACCTAGCCTCAACAGCTTTTTGGGGGAAAGAGTGTGCCAGATTTCTACCAACCTTTGTGTGAAGAACTGCTTTCTCTCATCACCTCTGATTGGCCAAGCTTTAATTTTAAGGTTATGCCCCTTGTTCTGGACTCCCCGACCAGAGGAACTAGTTTCTCTCTATCTACTCTATCAATTCCTCCAATCATCTTAAATACCTCAATTAGAGCACCCCTTAATCTTTTATACTCAAGGGGATACAAGCCGAGCTTATGCAACCTGTCCTCATAATTTAACCCTTTTAGCCGTGGTTTCATTCTGCGCTGCACCCTGTCCAAGGAGCGAGCGGGAAAGCTTTAATCTTTTCCTTCCCCTGTCTGCTCTTTACACTCTGGTGAAAATGACATTTATGGACTGCCCCGAAGTGAAGTATATAACAAACCATCCATAAGTCTCCCAAAGACAGCTGTACAAAGGACCCACTGTATTTACACAGTGATCTGAATCCATTTGTGGTATAAGTAGATAACTCAGCAAAACTCTGCCTTTGTGTGTGTGCATGTTGATCCCTTCATGTACTAACATGTTTATTTTCCTAAAGCTTCCATCAGATTGAGTTTGTAGTGTGATTAACAAGCAACAGAACATCAGTTCATTCATTCTGCAAAGTTCTGGGGGTGTGTCAAGTCATTCATAGCAAGCAAGCAGGAGAAACAGATGCCAGGGATTACTACAGAGCATGAAGGACCTGGAAACAGAGGAACAGCGGAGAGATGAATATCACTACAATGCAGACTTAAAAAAAACAATCAAGAGCTCCCTGATGGCTCAGCATGCGAAGGTAAAGTGTAACTGAGATAAATGGACCATCAAGTCCCAGATTTGAAGACTGCTCGGTAACAGGTTAACCGAGTACAATCAGGGAGGCGGTTGAAATGCTGCGAGTGGCCTCCACGCCCCTGGGCTACAAAGGGGGACAAGCAGCCGGGGTTCCCCACTCCAAGTTGCTATTCAGCACCTCCGTCTGGGAAATGGTTCCACCTGCGATGCAGCCTGCGGTCGAATAGCCCGCCGATGCTCAAGATTCAAGCTCACGCGTGAAGATTGGCCACTCGGGTGCGGTACTGGAGAGTGTCACCTTTGGAGGCGCACCTCAGCATGAAGCAGTGCCTTCAGGAGAGGGCGAGGTTCATTTAATGGGGATTTTGAGGAGGGCGGGGGGGGGGCGGTGGGGCAACACAATCAAAATACTTGAACCCCATCGGTAGGCTTCCTAGTTAAGTAACATAAACTACTACAGTGTGCTGCCATGGAAATTATATCAGAAAGCATGGGATTAGTCATAGTCAGTCCCAGCTCCTTAAACTGGCTCCTCTCCAACATGGCAGAATAGGCACGGGGACAAGCAGGATTGTCTGGATTTCACGCTTTAGCAGAAGTTTTTATCTTTATTTTAGCAGAAGTTATTTTTCAGAATTGTCAGAATCCCTGTATTTGAAAAGAAAATTAGTCTTGCCATCTGAGCACTTTCTAAAAATGACCTGAGCCTAGAGTGGTGAGGGAGCTGCATTAACACACAGATGATGTTGAGCTATGTCTAGGTTTGTAACTGTACATCTAATAGTATTTCAGCTCTCTGGGACTCAAATACTGTTGTAAGTCAGTAATTACCCTTGGTAATATCAGACCTCATTGTTCAAACAAAAAGTATTCAATAATAAAATTGTCTGACTTTTGGACTTTTGATGTAGGTCCTAATCATATAGAATACCTAGCCCAACTGGTCTGTGCTGGTGTTTATGCTCCACACAAGCTTCCTCGCAATTCTACTTCATCTCAGCCATGAGCATATCCTTCCCGTTCTTTCTCTCCAATGTACTTATCCACCTTCTTAAATGCATCGATGCTATTCGCCTCAACCACTCCATTTGGTAGCAAGTTCCATATTCTCACCACGCTCTGGGTAAAGAGGCTTCCTGCTGAATAGGTTATTGGATTTATTAGTGACAATCGTATTTTTATGACCTTTAGTTTTGGACAAGTGGAAACATCTTCTCTACGCCAACCCTATCAAACCCTTTCAGAATTTTAAAGACCTCATTCAGGTCTTCCATCAGTCTTCTCTTTTCGAGAGAAAAGCCAGCACCTGCTGGAGAGGGAATTCATGGAAATGATGGTGAGGAAGAGGCACCAATGAGTAGATTGGTTTCCTCAAAATACATTTACATGCATGTTTCCCCCACCCGCTCTTCAAAAAAAAAATGAATGGGCCGGAAGGAAGCCTGAGCCAATATTTAAATCATATAGCTTGCCAATCAAACCCAGAACAACACCAATGATGGTCAGTGAATGCCAGTCTTGCCTTCTGTGGCAGCTGAGAACTAAGATGGGAGGAAAAGCAATGTGTGAGGAGGACACAAAAAATCTGCAAAAGGACATAGACAGGCTAAGTGAGTGGGCAAAAATTTGGCAGATGGAGTATAATGTTGGAAAGTGTGAGGTCATGCATTTTGACAGAAAAAAAATCAAACAGCAAGTTATTATTTAAATGGAGAAAAATTGCAAAGTGCCACAGTACAGCAGGACTTGAGGGTACTTGTGCATGAAACACAAAAGGATAGTATGCAGGCACAGCAAGTGATCAGGAAGGCCAATGGAATCTTCGCCTTTATTGCAAATGGGATGGAGTATAAAAGCAGGGAAGTCTTGCTACAGTTATACAGGGTATTGGTGAGGCCACACTTGGAATACTGTGTACAGTTTTGGTTTCCATATTTATGAAAGGATATACTTGCTTTGGAGGCAGTTCAGAGAAGGTTCACTAGGTTGATACCGGAGATGAGGGGGTTGACTGATGAGGAAAGGTTGAGGAGGTTGGGTCTCTACTCATTGGAATTCAGAAGAATGAGAGGTGATCTTATTGAAACATATAAGATTATGAGGGGGCTAGACAAGATGGATGCAGAGAGGATGTTTCCACCGATAGGGAAGACTAGAACTAGGGGGCATAATCTTAGAGTAAGGGGCCGCCCATTTAAAACTGAGATGAGGAGGAATTTCTTCTCTGAGAGTTGTAAATCTGTGGAATTCATTGCCTCAGAGAGCTATGGAAGCCTGGACATTGAATAAATTTAAGACAGAGATAGACAGTTTCATAACCGATAAGGGGTTAAGGGGTTATGGGGAGCAGGCAGGAAAGTGGATCTGAGTCAATGATCGAATCAGCCAAGATCGTATAAAATGGCGGAGCAGGCTCGAGGGGCCATATGGCCTACTCCTGCTTATGTTCTTATATCAGACTCTCTCCTGTAACAGTAGCTGTGAAATGGGCACTCCACCCACCCCCCCACCGCCACACCCACCCTGTAACAGTATCTGAGAAATGGCGATCCGCTTCTGTAACAGTAGCTGAGAAATTCCCCCCCATCACATAACAGTAACTGAGAAGAGGGGGCCCTCTCCCACCATAGTAACTAAGAACACTGGACTCTGTCCCTCCATAGTAGTCCAGTCTATACCACTTTTCCTGTTGAAGGAAGGCATGTCTTGGCTAATGGTCTGAAAATGTGGAACAAACAGTATCTGAACTGAACTGCATACCCAAAATTGATTGGACCTGGGCCATTCAGTTTAGCTGGTGACTACTTGCATTGTGCCAATTTTGGATCGTTGTTTGCTTCTGGTTGACTATCCCTTAAAAAATTGCCAATGAAGAACACAAAATACCTGCTTGATCTACTTTTTCTGACTTGACCTTCATTGGGAAAATAGATATTCATTTATACATTCATTTTTCCTTTAACAAACAGTGGAAGATTTCTTCAAATTGTTGGACGGTTGCGTATATTTGTCTTACTCCGATTCCACAAACAGCTCTCAAGAAGAGTCCTGAAAGCAACACAAATTCTTACCCTCATTTGAACCTCACATACAAACACTATATCCTTGTGCATCCAACATATCCGTCCTTCTTGCGACTCATTCCAAAAGATAAGTGGCAAGTAACACGGGTGCCACACAAATGCCAGGCAATGACTTTCTCCAACATGAGAGACTCTAATCACCTCCCCTTGACATTCAATGTCAATCCCAGCATCAACATACTGGGGAGGGGGGGGGGGTGGGGGGCTCACCAATAACCAGTAGTTTAACTGAACACTGCAATGTGGTGCATCAATGGGACCCTCAAGGCAACCCTAACACCCTGACTGCCCGTGCGGCTGCACCATCGTTTCCCCATCCATTCGTCATGATGCCACAACCCTTTGAGATCATCTCCTCATCCACCAGGATCTCAACAACGTTTCCCACCGCCACTTGAAGTTGCGCAAGCCCATTTGGACTCGTGTGCTTAACCTTCGGCAATGTGACTTCAAGCCTGCTGATGCTAGGAAAGCAGAATGAAGTTCAGAAGAAGTCACAAACAAACATCTCGTGAAAGAACGAAGCAGAAGATCCCTGGATTTGATCTTCTGCGAAGCTTATGGGCAACCCTGTGCCGCAACCGCACAAACCGTGCGGACACTTGAAGCACAAAATTGAGAATTACTAACTCTCCAGCGAGCTACGTGGTCATGGAACATAGAACAACACAATGTCCGATTCACAAATACGAAGGAGGCTTCACACCGATACACTCCGCTACATCTGATGCAATTATCTGACTTAACCATCTTTGTTGCTCTACATCTACATCAGCCATACAAAGTAGTGGTAATTTAACTGGACAAGTCACAAACACTGTGGCTATAAGAGCAGGTCAGAGGCTGTGCATTCTGCAACGAGTGACTCACCTCCTGACTCCCCAAAGCCTTTTCACAAGGCACAAGTCAAGAGTGTGATGGAATACTCTCCACTTGCCTCCAACAACACTCAAGAAGTTCAACACCACCCAGGACAAAGCAATCCACTTAATCGGTACCCCATCCACCACCTTCAGCATTCACTTCCTCCACCACCGGTGCACCATATACGCAGTGTGCGCCATCTACAAACTGCACTGCAGCAACTTGCCAAGGCTTCTTTGACAGTACTTCCCAAACCCACCACCTTTACTATCTAGAAGAACAAGAGCAGCAGGCGCATGGGAATACCACCACCTCCAAGTTACACAACATCCTGGCTTGGACATATATCAGTATTCTTTCATTGTAGCTGGGTTAAAATCCTGGAACTCCCTCCGTAACAACACTGTGGGAGTCCCTTCACCACACAGACACAAGGACAACTATGGATGGGCAATAAATACTGGCCTTGCCAGCGATGCCCACATCCCATGAATGAATGAATAACTAAATCAAATTTTAAAAATACCTCCCCGAGCCCCAAACTCTCAGGGCCAGAACACCACAGCTTTGGAGAATAAATAAACCAATCTCGAGCTCCCCAGCAGAGAACTGTGCTGGAAGGGGGGAAAGCATTGAAGATAGGGCTACAACACTACAGTGCTAATTCTCCAACTCCCGTTGAATGCTGGTAAAGAAAAAAATGAAAGACTTGCATTTATATAGCGCCTTTCATGACCACCGGATGTCCCAAAGTGCTTTATAGCCAATGATGTACTTTTTGAAGTGCAGTCACTGTTGTAATGTAGGAAATGCGGCAGCCAATTTGCACACAGCAAGCTACCACAAACAGCAATGAGATAATGATCAGATTATCTGTTTTAGTGATGTTGATTGAGGGATAAATATTAGTCAGGAAGGACATCGGGGAGCACTCCACTGCTCTTCTTCGAAATAGTGCCATGAGATCTTTTATGTCCACCTGAGAGACCAGAAGGGGCCTCGGTTTAATGTCTCATCCGAAAGACGGCACCTCCCATTGTGCAGTACTCCCTCAGTGTCGGCTTGGACACTGGTGCACGTAGGATTGGTAAAGTTACCCCTTATATTCGATTAATCTTCCTCCATCATGGCTGGATTCAAATACCTTGCACAATGGTACAAATTTGTGACCCAGTGGAGAAGGTTGCTAAACTTGCTATATAATGCCACAGCACTACGGCTTATGGTAAGTGAGTGGCAGAAACCACAGACATTGGACTTGGTTAATTCACTGCCCAGTGTGGAAAGGAGCTGGACGCAAGGATGGTCCCCAGTTTGATTGCTAGTTTATGCAGAGTTAGCTGATCTCAGTTGCAATTGGCCTCAGCACCCCCAGGTTAGGGAGGGGAAAGAAAAACTCAAGATTCCTGCTCTGACTGCTATCCAGTGACCCCCTGATGGAAAGATGGCAGGGGTACGTGGCATAGTGGTCATGTTAATGAACTAGTAACCCAAAGGCCTGGGCCTGGACTAATGATCCAGAGACACAAGTTCAAATCCCACCATGGCAGCTGGGATTTAAATTCAATTAATTAAATAAATCTGGATTTTAAAAGCTAGTATCAGTAATGACAACCATGGGCTAGAACCTCCACTTTTTTTGCCTGCTTAACGACCACTTAATGCCCATTTTACCGCTGAAATGACGTATAACGGCCATATATCGGCCATTTTGGCACAAAAGGGAAACTGACCGACATTTTTCGGAAACTTATCGCCGAGCATTACTTTCCCCATGTACTTAACGCCGAGAAAAAAATATTACCACCCGCCCACTTTTTTTGGACGCAATCAGCAGGATGGGCGACTTCAATGCTGACATCGCCCAGCGTTACTTTCCACACGGAATTAACGCTGAGATTCAATATTAACGCCCGGTGACTGTTTTTTGGCGTAAAGAGCATATTTACCCAAACTAGCGGCCATGGATGTCGCCCATCGTCAATTTCACCACCTCGCACACATTTCACCCACAATATCGCTCACTCATAACGCCCACAAAAAGTGGAACTAACCGGGATGAATCACAGCAGTATAGACGCCATGTTGTAGATCACATGTCGCGTCCTTTAAAAGACTGCTGTGCTTCAACCTCGGTGGAGTTTGAATGTACTCTGCAGGTCGTTGGAGTTGATGTGAACATCTCTAAAAACATCTTGACCACACTGTGACCGATTGGAATTGAAGAGGTGTGTTCGTCGAGACATTCCTTGTTTATGTGCAATCGGTGGAAAACAGAGAGCTACTGCAATGGGGCCTGTCCTTCCTTACTCGCTCTTGGTGACCAAATACATGCAGCAGACTCGACATCGCCGAAGGAATGTTGCACTGCATTAT
The DNA here is from genome assembly GCF_044704955.1 of Pristiophorus japonicus. Classification (NCBI taxonomy): domain Eukaryota; kingdom Metazoa; phylum Chordata; class Chondrichthyes; family Pristiophoridae; genus Pristiophorus; species Pristiophorus japonicus. The sequence goes on from NC_091980.1 coordinate 119,638,301, forward strand.
GTGCCCAATGAACGAAGTGACAGACAGATGAGGAGGACCAGATGTTACACCCCCTACAAGTACAGGGAGAAGCAGTCTTACCTCAACTTGCCCGACACCACCTGCCTTCAGAGACTGCGCTTTCACAAAGAGGTTATCACTGAGGTATGCCAGCTGATAAGGGTAGATCTACAGCCTGCCAGCATCATCAGAACTGCATGTCGAGATAAAAGTGACCGCGGCACTGTCGTTCTATGCCTCGGGTTCTTTTCAGGCCACAGCTGAGAACATTTGCAGACTTTCTCAGCATGCCACACATCGCTGAATTAGACAGGTTACTGAAGCCCTGTACGCATGCAGGAGGAACTTGATCAGCTTCCCTATGACCAGGGAGGCACAGAGTGAGAGGGCTCTAGGTTACTCCAGAATTGCAAACTTCCCCAAGGTGCAGGGAGCAATAGTACGCACATCGTGATGCGGGCACCTTTTCAGGATGCTGAGGTTTTCAGGAACCGCAAGGGATTGCGCTCCCTGAATGTCCAGCTGGTTGTTGACCACAAGCAAATTATATTGGCTGTGAATGCTCAATTTCCGGGCAGCATCCATGATGCGCACATCCTGCGTGAGAGCACTGTATCTGACTTGTTTAACAATGAGCCACAGGGTCAAGGCTGGATGCTTGGGGGACAAAGGATATGGCCTCGCCACCTGGCTGATGACCCCCTCCTGTGTGACACCCACACTGAGGCCAAGAGGCAATGCAATGAGAACCACAGAGCAACTCGCAATATCATTGAGAAAACCATTGGAGTGCTGAAGCAGCACTTCAGATGCCTGGACTACTCAGGAGGCGAGCTCCAATGCCACACTGAGCAGGTAGCTCAATTCATGGTAGTCTGCTCCATGCTACACAACTTGGCTATCAAGAGGGGACAAGAACTGCCTGATGAGGCTGAAATTCACCTCATCAGAGAGAGGAAGAGGAGGACGAGGAGGCGGATGCTGACATCGGGCCAAACAATCAGGCTGATGCTGAAACCATGCCCCCGCCCCCCCTGTAGACTGCATGAAAGGGCCCATGGTGGCATGATAGCTGCAAGAGCCTTACGTCAGGAGCTCATCAATGGTAGCTTTGCCTGAAAAAACGTTGGTGTTATTTACAAGGCTGACACACTGGGCTGGATGTGCAGGTCATACATCAATGGTGGTCATCACCTTAGTGACAGTTAAAGTTTAAGTTGATTGAAGTTAAATGGCATTATACCCTTTGATGTTAAGGAATCACCAGCGTGATCTGAGCCAATGTGCTGCAAGATTTTGTTAAATAAAAAACATTTAAACCGAACATTAGTCTAAAATCATCAGTATTTCTGTACAAACCAACCCTCCCCACCCCCCCCCCGCCCTTCCGCTTCTCCTCCCCACCTCTACCCCTACCCCTTCCCCTCCTGACTCCAAGCCGCCTGGCCGAGGAGGTCCTCAGGCGATGCTTCATTGGTGGGGGGGGTACCGGCCAAAGCGTTTCTTGGATTGATACGAGAGAGGAAGGTCCTGAGGTGGGAGCGTGCTCTGAGCCATAAGCAAGATGTTGCTGCTGGCTCTCATTTGTGGTTGGCAATAGGGGTGCGTCACCTTGGGGTGCAGTGCGGCATTCCGGAACCACTGGGAGCCCTCAGCCATCAGTGTTCCTGTCTACCAGCTCCAGGGCCTCCTCCATCCCATCCATTTTATATGTTGTTTGCTAGACAAAAACTCAGTGCCAACTATGTTCTTGGTGCTTAGTGGGCTTTTTGCTGCTGGTGAATCTCCGTCGTTCCTCCCAGAACAGCCATACAAGCACACACCACAGCCAATGTGCTTTCAGTCCCTCTGAGCTCCCTCTCTCTCTGTCTTCTCTTCTGCACATGTCATGGTGACCCCTGACCTCCAGAATTGCGGGAATGGAGCGTTGCCGTGCCATTGCTAAGGACGGCCACACTTTACGGCAGAAGGTCAGAAAAATGTAATGCTACTACCCATTTGATATCGCTTGTGGTAATGCCCATTTTCCAAAATGTAAACTAGGTGTTTTCAGAATGGGCGAGAAGCTGGTGATCTGAAAACCCTTTTTTACCGCCCATGCCGGAAATAACGCCCATTTTTAGGCGATAAACTCAAAAGTGGAAGTTCTAGCCCCATGAAACTACCTGATTGTCGTAAAAACCCATCTGGTTCACTAATGTCCTTTAGGGAAAGAAATCTATCATACTTACCCGGTCTGGCCTATATGTGACTCCAGACCCACAGCAATGTGGGTGACCTTAACTGCCCTCTGCAGTTCAAAAAGGCGTCTCAATTCGGGATGGGTAATAAATGCCAATCTTGCCAACGACGCCCACATCCCATGAACAAAATAAAAAAAAACGTGTGGAGATCAGGAGAGGATGTTTCCCAAAGGTGGTGAACAGCCTGCTTGACACTCATTGTTATAGGATCGAACATCAACAATTGCACTCGTCTGAGGTACTGAAGAGCTATTTGCACTTGCAGAACCTAGAACGAGGCAGCAACTTCAGGAGAAAGAACTTCAAAAGGTGAAAGGCACTTGAAAGACCCCGTGAAACATCCAGGTGACATTGACTCAATGAAGCAGCATTCAGAGCGAAAGCATAAAAACTACGTACTCCTGCGCACACCAGATAATCTTCCCCAACACAAGAAAAATATTGCAGATGCTAGAAATCTGAAATAAAAGTATCTCCCCCTCCTCACTGAGATTTAAACCGTAACACTTGCATTTGGCTAGGCTGCAAGTGTTTTCCTCTCATAGAATGTCTTCAATGTGTAAGACAGGAAATTACTGTGTTACAGACTGGCTGGCCCTTGCAGGCTCCAACCTGCACGGCGAGCTCTCATCAGCACAGCAGGGAATACTAGAGCCCCTTCTTGTTCATTTTTCCCCTCACAGATACCTCAGTAAAGAAAACTGAGGAAAAGTGTTTCTGAATTCCAGAAACTGTACATAGCACAAACAGCGCTCAGTCCGCCAAGACACACAAGCAGAGGAAATCTTTCTTCATTCCTAAACAGAAATAGCTGTGTGCGAAGTTGGGGCCAGGGTCTAACGGACAGAATACCTTTTGTTGGTTTCTGCAAGGCCTTATGTTTAAGAGATGGTTCTCTGTGACATCACATGACTCCAGGCAGGTCAAATGTACCACTGGTGCATGGGCGTGGGATGAAGTGCTCAATATATATTTTTTTCTTTTTCTAAAGTAAGTTTGGGGTCTCCACATCCCTCTAATTCGAGAATTATGTAGCTGTTATGTAGCCATTTAACCCATCCTGCCTGAACCAGCTCTGAATAGTCTATTCACATAGTTCCATTCCCCTGCTCTCTCCCCAAACTCTTCTAAATGTTTAATTTTCAAATATTTTATGACTTTTCTGCTAAAAGCTACCATGGATTCTGCTTCCAGCACTATTTCTGGTAGGATATCCCATTTCCTAATGACTCTCTACATTAAAAAAAACATTTCCCAATCTCACCCTTCGTTCCTTTGGTGATGACTTTAAATTTATGCCCTCCACTTACCGACTGAACAACCAATGGAAATAGTTTTTCCCTACTTACCTCATCAAAACCGCCTCAGAATTTTAACATCTCTCAGATCTCCTCTTAACCTGCTTTGTTCTCATATAATAGGGCCAAGTTTTGCTAATCTCTCACAACTAAAGCTTCTCATCTTAGTAAGTCTCATTGTGCCCTCTCAATGGCTTTGACATCCTTCCTAAAGTAAAGCGCCCAAACTGTCAACGGCCCCGTGGGTACAACTGGGGGTGGGGGGGTGCGGAAAGAGGAGACTGGATGAAGGAGGTGAAAGCTATTTCTTCTTCCTACATCATGCAACATTCCCCAATAAATACATCACACCAGCTAACCTTCTCCTTAACTGATTATATGAGATAAATGACAGCGACATGAAGACAAATTTGTTCCTCTTACTTTTCTTTATTCCCTGTGGGACAACTCCTGGAGTTCTGTAACTGTTCCAGAAGAGCGAAAGAATCTTGCCTAAGTCGTGGAAATCGAAAACATGGGCCTGGAATCTAGAAAACAGTAGCACCAGCAAGTTCTACCATGAGACTGCCAAGCATCCTTGAACCTTGCCCCAGTTATACTTTCAGCATTCTTACACCTGTCTGATAGACCTCCCCTAGGGCCAGGGAAATGTACCACATCCAACACCATGCACACACCCAATGACCAATTGCCCCATTTGCCCAGTGACTCAAAGACTATCTGCCCTGTTTGACCTACTCCTCCAGTGTAAAGAAATGACGCTGGCCCCATCAACTCATGCTGCAGCAATGTACAGAACTATCCAAGATCCTTAATGTATGTCTGTACCGTGTAACCTGTAACATAGCCCACAAAAGTATGCAAATGTTGATGAATTCTGTTTAAAAATTAAAAATAATTGAATTGATTTGCACAAATCGGGCTTCTTTTCTTAAAGATGTTAAGGTAACCGTAAACTTGCTGCTGTTTGTCAAACAGAACAAAACCATGGAGGGTAGTTAGAATTGGAAGAGATAAGTGAAGCAAAAAAGTCAGCTTTATCTGTCTGAGAAACAGGAACTGCAGCACCAGGAGGGAGGGAAGAGGGTGTAAAGGGGACTTCACAGAAGTTATCAGAAACAGGGGCTACTGGAAGGGTTTGAAAACAATGGGGCTGAAATTCTGGCCTCACTGGGTCCGTATGAAGTGCGCATGGACCCAGCGAAGTCTCGCAAAAGCTGGTTTTTGGGGCGTGATGCGCATGCGCCTAAAACCAGCTTTTCCAATCGGTCAAGATTTCTCTTGACAGATCCTCTGCATCCCCGGGAGAAGGACATTTGCATGGCCGAGATTGGCTTATTTGCCCATCTCTTGCCTGGCGAATGTCCTTCAAATTCTTATGCCTGGTGAAAGCAGGCGCATAGCTTACTTTTACCAGTGTAAGAGTTTTAAAACATATAACAATTAAATTTAGACATACATTTTTATGTTAAAAACCCTGTCCATTAAGGTAAGTTTATTTTAAACCGTATTAAAACACATTTAAAAAAAAGTCAAAAAATATATTTTTTTCTCTAAAACTTTAATTTCAATTAATTTTAAATATGTGAAGTGTTTTATGTATTTATTATGTTGTGTTTCTTGCCTTAGGGGTTTATTCTCATTGATAATAATGGGAACTCGTAAAAACGGAGTTCCCATTATTATCAATGAGAATACTGCAGAGTGATTGGTGGTCCAGGCAAACGAGCCAAAGGTGGGCAGTGAAAACGTTACAAGGACACCCTCAAAGCCTCCCTGGTAAAGTGCGACATCACCACTGACACCTGGGAGTCCCTGGCCGAAGACCGCCCTAGGTGGAGAAAGTGCATCTGGGAGGGCGTTGAGCTCTTCGAGTCTCGACGCTGCGAGCGTGAAGAGGTCAGGTGCAGGCAGCGGAAGGAGCGTGCGGCAAATCAGTCCCATCCCCCCCCTTCTCCCGATGAATGTCTGTCCCCACCTGTGACAGGGTCTGTGGCTCTCATATTGGACTGTTCAGCCACCAAAGGACTCACTTTAGGAGTGGAAGCAAGTCTTCCTCAATTCCGAGGGACTGCCTAAGATGGTGATGATGGTCCAGACCCATGTGACTCCAGCTCTTTCACACTACGGGGAAGGCCTCTTCCCATACGTTGCACATCGAATGAAGGCCTCCGACCAGAATTGAAGGCGCCTCCGGTTCCACCGGGTAATTTCGCAAAAAAATTTCGGGTCAGAGGCGTTTGTCTGGAATTTTAGCCCCAATAACATTGAATTAGCCACTAATTTATCCAGAGAAGGCATCGCATCTCCCCATCCTTTCACCAGGATGACAGCGACTATTTAAGAAGTGCCTGATGCCTTCAAAAGCAAATAATTTGGGAAGTGGATGGATGGGATTTTTAATCAATTTTGACATGCTTTTTTGCCTGCAGTTTATCTCCATGCTATACAAACCACAGTCTATGGATCAAATCTTGTAACAAAAAAACCCTTCTTGCAAAATCTCAGTTTTATTTATTGACCGTCTAATTTAATGGATGAAGAAAACACACAACCTCAATAGTCTCCAAAACATAAATCCAATAATGAATCACAGGCCTGAGGCCTTTCGTCACTGAGGAGTGGGAAGCCTCTCCTGTTGATTGCCAGCCCTAGGAGACCAGTTAACCTTGAGATTTGGAGGCAAGCATTCCTTTAGACAGAACAACCGTGACCCTTCAGGCCTTGACCTCTATTAGGCCCCAACAAATTGCAAAAAAAAAAACACCTGCCACGTGTTAGTAACCCGAGACTGGTGTCCAACAGTGTCCAGGCCTGAAGCTACTAATAAAATAATCATTCATCCCGAACGGCTGCGTCTGACTCAAGACCTTAAGGACAACCGTGCCTTGAATTAAAAGAAAGAAATATCTGGCTAAACCTGCAGCAGCTGTAACCTTCCATGGACATTTACAGATTTAGATTGTGGAGCTGGTTACTGAAATGAAAACCCCACCTTACTCGTCAAATATCTGCCATTACAGCGCTTGTGGTAAGTGCACACAAGGCATTCTACCTGACCACTGATGCTCATGAGCCCAAGTAAATAAAACATAGTCTCAAAAAATCTCTCGATTTATATCAAGAAAACTGAAAAGAAAGGCTTGCATTCATATAGCGCTTTTCATATTCTAAGGACATTCCAAAGTGCTTTACTTTTGAAGTGTAGTCACTGTTGTACTGCAGGAAACGCGGCAGCCAATTTGCGTACAGCAAGCTCCCACAAACAGCAATGAAATTATGAGCAAATAATCTGTTGATTGATGGATAAATATTGACCAGGACACCAAGAAATCTCGCCTAATATCTTCAAGTAGTGCCATGGGATCTTTTGCGTCCACCGAAGAGAGCAGATGGTGCCTCGGTTTAATGCCTCATCCGAAAGATGGCACTTCCGACTCCAGTCCTCAGTACTGCACTGCAGTGTCAACCTAGATTTCTGTGCTCAAGTTGCTGGAGTGAGATTTGACCCCACAACTTTCTGACTCAGAGGAGGGAGTGCTGAGCCATGGCTGGCACAATTGTTGATGCAATAGTTGGCTGCTATAATTGGCCTCAGTGCCCCAACAAGTGTACAAATGAACCAGAGTTCCAATTCCCGATCACTACCTGAGGACTTCTGCAAGAAATTGCATGTACGGAGGACGGCTGAGGGCTGTGATTCCCTACATGGTAGAATAGTATGCTGACATTGTCCAGGCCTGCGCATGAATGGGTATTTGGGGAAGGCAACCACTGGTGCCTCTGGAAACCTAGACCAGCAGGGAGTCTGTGAATAATGCAGAGGGAGGGAGGGAAATAATACTAGGGAGAAAAGGGAGTTATTATCATCATTTTGGAAAAGCAATAAATTACACAGGATTTCATTTTTAATTGTGGGGACTGAATTTATTTGGCTGTTCCGGTCACTCCCACATTAACTCGGTAGAATGGGCCAGAACTAGGCCAGGACCTAGATATGCTGGGTCGCAGCCTACACGGGGAGCTTCCACTAAGCCTCAACCCATCCACTTTGAGGCCAGTTAGGCGAAAGGAGCTGGGGCCGGAAATCTGTATGACATTGGAAACACTAGAGATGGAATCAGCTATCGTAATAACTTCATGGGTCAAGCCTTCAGAAATTGTGAGTGCGTTTAGGCTTTCAATTGTAAATTACAACTTGAATGTATGTCTTGCTGGAACACAGGTGCAATGAAAGAAGTGCAAGGTTGTGGGAAGGCTTGGCATGGGTGAACAACAAATGGGAACAGTTTGACTGGCAACAATTTGTGGCATGCAACCTTGGGCCATCTACCCAGTACATGGTGCCATCGGGTAGTCGTAACTTATCAGATTCCCGCCAAGATTAAGGTACTCAGTATTAAAGGATAGATCTTCAATCAGTTTTGCTGGTTGTACCAATAGAGAACTCTGAATCAGAAAGGAAAATGATTTGAACACATTTCTTGAATGCCACAAGCTTAACCTGCTTTGGGACTTTGCTGTCACCGAAATACTAAAGTATAATTCACCCTTTCTCAGCATGGCCCTGAAGGACAGTATTGTAATGTATTTGCTTCATGGTTCTTTGCTGAAGAATTCCTAGCGACACTTTGCTATTAAGAACTAGTTGGTTTATTAACAAAGGCCAAACTATCACACTACACATTCCCAGTTCATCCACTGGGCTCACAACTGCATAACTCATCGTGGATGACCTAGACCCAACTGACTGGGGTTTTATTGAGTCTTGTGAACATCACATGATTGGCTAAGCCACTCACAATGCAACAGCTCTACAAACCCGTGAGCATACTCACAGGTGCGTACTTTACAGGTATCCCAGCTGAAGTTGGCACCACTCGGATTCCAGGTACTGATGTGAATCAACAACGGCAACAGATTCTCCTCATATCTTCCAGTCAATAGTTTTGCAACCCCCTCTCGAGCCATGTAAAGCCATAATGCTGCTTTTTTAGTAGCACCGAATATTACATCCCACTGGATTGCCCATTGCTCCAGATGATGGGTAGAGTGCATTAGATCCCTTGTTGAGGGATCAACAAACTACACCATCTGTGAAAAGAAGTACTGCAATTCTTTTGAAGATGCCCAGCAATGACATTTAGCTCATCTTTTATCATGCTCTTCTAACACATCATTGAAGATGATGTTTAATAGGATGGATGATAGCGGAAAACTTTGCCTCACTCCACTTTTGAGAGACACATAGGTTCAGTGCATCTCCCAGCTACATTTACATGGAAATTGGAGCTGGAGTACCCACTGTGGAGAATTGAGAGATTTGGCCATGTACTCCCATAGCTTCCAGCTACTTCGCGAGGGCCGTGTGAGAATCAGGATTGGGAGAGCTTAAAAGACATTTTTTTCAAGGAAATTAGAATATGGAATGCATTCCCTCAAGCGCCTACTAGAGCCAAATCAAAGGAATTAAACAAATAAATGGAGGAAAACATTTAAAAGAAATAGGTAAGGAGAGCTAAACAGATGTGGAGCTTGCACAGGCACCAGAATCGGCACAGGAATAGGCAGAGGAATGATCAATGGAAATTTCTTTGATGCTATGATTGTTGTAAATGATATATATTACTATACACCGTATACAATATAATCTGCACTATATTATTGCACCTATATATGTACAGTATGTGATATGTAGCATAATGTGACAATATACAGTAATGTAAGACACAGTACATTGTGATAACATAGTAATATGATAATATAATGTACAGTACTGAATTTAGTCTGAAATGACCCTCATCCCAGATTGGAATCTGCCTGGGGAAGTTTCTGTTACATCTCTGCAATGCAGCAAGGGTAATGAAGAGTTTGGATGTCAAGCTGAGGCAAAGCCCACTGACAGGGACCAATGGGCAGATCATCTGCCTGCCTTCTTTTTCTTGGAATAGGGAAAAAGGGGATCATTTTAAAAGAAGCATAATTAGGGGTGCTGTCCAAATACTTTGACGATGTCACCTCACCAAAACATCACTTCCGATTGTAATGATTTCAGAGAGTTTCACCCATGCCTGCAGCTGCCTCCCCCCACCCCCCCACCTCCCCCCTCCCCCCACAGGGCACGTGACTTACAAGCAAAGACTCCTCATGGTGTGTGGGGCTCATATCGGCATCACAACCTGTGCCTGCTGGCTGAAGCTTGTTTAGTACCATGCCTGACACGACGAAGCCAGCCTATTCCATTCCTCCCGCTGCGCAGTTCTTTTCTTTGTAATACTGGATTCCCAAACAGCATTATTCATTCTGTCCGAATCCACGATCAATAAGCTGCAGCCCTTTGCCCAAAATCTAGACTTCACTCTGTTATTTTTTTTTCCCCCTGACCTTCAAATATTTCCTTTCGAACAAGGGTTAATGTCGAACTTTCTGTTTACTATCCACAGCCTGAAGCACCGGGGAAACGACAGGAATCATTTAAAGGATATATTTTGTTGTTTCCACCACTGGGCTGAGCACGTTGCTGTGTTCAAGGAACTTGTTAAAGCAACCTTCTCGGACTAAACTGGATCAAATCTACTTGTTGAACGAGCTAACCGACAATTCCCTTGATTAGTTCAGTTCTACAAGACCAAACATGACCATACAGACCACAAGGTCCAGATTCATCCCCGGTCTGAGTTAGCAACCTCAGCTGAGGAGGTAGTTGGGGATTTACAACTGGTCTCGTTGTCGCTGTGGTGGGGGAGGGGGAAAATCAGCCAGCCTTACCACTCTTAATTATTATTCCAGTGATTTGTACTGGAAGGATGTCAAATGAGGCCAGAACTAGGCTTGGCTGTGATGGTGTTCATGATTGAATAGTCTGTGAGCACTAAACTAACATGACCACCTGAGCGAGATAACAGAGAGTTGCCAGTACCCATCTCTCTGCAAGACTCTGGCATCGACAAGCAAGGAGGGGGAGTGGGGGGCGGAGGGCGGGCGGGGGTGGCAGAAATGGAGCCAATGAATAGAGCCAGATGACAGAATACTCAACACAATTTTCTGTCTTGTAGTATTTTCGCTTTCCTTGTCAGAGTTCTATGACATTCAAATCTTGGGGAAGGTAGCGCTGTAAATGGTGAATGCATATACACCCCTGACTTGGGGACCGTACCACAATGGCACCTAAGATAACATTTGATTGCAGCAACACACTGTGCTCCCAGCATACAGCGCCCTTATACTTGCCATTAAATGAGAGCTACCATTTTCAAGCAGGTGTAGCGCACTAAAAGTGAGTGCAGAGATTCTGGCCGCAATTACCCTGACATGGAGTAGGAAATCAGTGAATTACAAACAAATAAAGCTCACCTGGAGCAATGTTTTCAGTTCTGGGCCCCGCACCTCAGGGAGGATATATTGGCCTTGGGGGATTGCAGCCCAATTCACCAGAATGATACCGGGCTAAAAGGGTTAGATTTTGAGGTCAGTCTAGGCTTGTAGCCCCTTGAGTACAGATATTTAACGGGTGATCTGGAGTACTGTGAGTACCTGGAGTATTGAGAGCAGTACCTTAGGAAGGATATATTGGTCTTGGAAGGGTTAAATTACGAGGAGAGATTATACAAATTAAGGTTGTATTCCCTGCAATTTAGAAGGTTAAGGGGTGATCTGATTGAAATTTTCAAGATATTAAAGGGACCAGATAAGGTAGATGGAGAAAAACTATTTCCGCTGGTTGGGGATTCTAGGACTAGAGGCATAGTCTAAAAATTAGAGCTAGATCTTTCAGGAGTGAAGTTAGGAAACATTTCTACACACAAAGGGTGGTAGAAGTTTGAAATTCTCTTCCGCAAACAGCAATTGATGCTTGATCAATTGTTAATTTTAAATTGGAGATTGATAGCTTTCTGTTAACCAAAGATATTAAGGGAGCACAAAACAAAATAGTAAAATATTTTTATAGGTACATCAATAAAAAAAAAGATTGGGATGGGAATAGGGCCATTAAGGGATAGCCAGGATAACACCACAGGTAACAATAGAGAGATGGCAGAAATATTTAATAATTATTTTGCTTCAGTATTTACTAGGGAGATAGAACACATGAGCATGACATTGGATGATGAGATTAGTAATGAGATAAGAGTGTTTAAAATAAAAAGAGAGGATATATTAAATAAACTAATCAAACTCAAAGAGGATAAAACCCCTGGTCCGGATCTAGGGAAAAGATAGCATTACTACACATATTTAATAATTTGTTAGAGAAAGATGTAGTACCAGAGGACTGGCAGATAGCCAACGTAATACCGATATTTAAGAAGGGGGAATAGAACATGTCCAGGGAATTATAGACCAGTTAGCTTAACCTAGGTGGTAGGAAAAATAATGGAATCCCTACTAAAGGAGAAAATAGAAGATCTAGAAACCAAAAATATAATAATGAATAGTCAGCATGGATTTCAAAAGGGAAAGTCTTACTTGCCCAACCTCATTGAATATTTTGAAGAGGTATTAGAGACAGTAGACAATGGTAATGCAGTAGATGTAATTTTTCTAGATTTTCAAAAGGCCTTCGATAAGGTACCCCAACATAGACTGATGAATAAGGTCAGGGAATGTGGAATCAGGGATAAGTAGCAGAAAGAATAACTAGCTGGCTTCAGGACAGAAAGCAAAGAGTAGGGGTAAAAGTATCTATTCACAGTGACAGAAGGTGGGTAGTGGTGTTCCACAAGGATCAGTGCTGGGACCACTGTTGCTCACAATTTATATTCATGATTTAGACTGTGGAATCAAAAGCACAATTTCTAAATTTGTGGATGACACCAAATTGGGAAGAGATAGTCAATATTGAGGAGGATTGCAACAAATTACAGGAGGACATTAATAAACTTGCAGAATAGGCATATAATTGGCAAATGAAGTTCAGCACAGATAAATGAGAGGTATTACATTTTGGTAGGAAGAATAGGGAGGTCACTTATTACTTGGAGGGTGCAAGTCTAGACAGAGTAAAGGAACAAAGGGATCTCGGAGTACAAATACACAAATCGCTGATAGTTGCAACACAGGTTAGCAAGGCCATAAAAAAAGCAAACCAAGCACTAGGGTTTATTTCTAGAAGGATATAATTGAAAAGCAGGCAAGCTATGCTGAACCTGTATCGAACCTTGGTTAGACCACACTTAAGAGAACTGCATACAGTTCTGGTCGTCATATTACATACAGGAAATAGAGGCACTGGAGGCTGCAGAGAAGATTTACAAGGTTGATACCAGAAATGCGAAGTATACATATCAGGAAAGGATGAACAAGCTGGGTCATTTCTCTTGAAAAAAGGTGGCTGAGAGGGTGACGTAATAGAGGTCTTTAAAATTATGAAAGGTTTTGATAGAGTGGATAGAGAGAGAATGTTTCCACTTGTGGGGAAGAGCATAGCTAGAGGCCATCAATATAAGATAGTCACCAAGAAGTCCAGTAGGGCATTCAGAAGAAACTTCTTTACCCAAAGAGTGGTGAGAATGTATAACTCACTACCATAGGGAGTGGTTGAAGCAAATAGTATAGGTGCATTTAAGGGGAGGCTAGACAAGCATATGAGGTAGAAGAGAATATAGGGTTATGCTGATAGATTTAGTTAAGGGAAGACGGGTGGAGGCTCAAGTGGAGTATAAACGCCGGCATGGATTGGTTGGGCCGAATGGCCTGTTTCTGTGCCGTATATCCTATGTAATCCTAGGATATAGGCCAAAATCGGGAATACGGAGTTAGGTCGCAGATCAGCCATGATCTCACTGAATGGCAGAACAGGTTCGAGGGGCTGAATGGCCTACTCCTGTTCCTATGATCTAATTGAGGTGTTTAAGATGAGTAAAGGATATGATAGAGTAGATAGAGAGAAACTATTTCTTCTGGTGGGAGAGCCCAGAACAAGGGGGTATAACCTGAAAATTAGAGCTAGGCACACAAAGAATAATGGCAATCTGGAACTCCCTTCCCCAAAAACGTTGAGGTGCAGTTAATTGAAAATTTCTAAACTGTGATTGATAGATTTTTGTTAGGCAAGGATATTAAGGGTTACGGCACTAAAGTGGGTAAAAGGAGTTTAGGCACAGATCAGCTATGATCTAATCGAATGGTGGAACAGGCTAGAGGAGCTGAATTGTCTACTCCTGTTCGTTTGTTATTTTGATTTGCAGGTTTTGTAAAACTCAGATCAATGATTTGGATCCAAATCCAAAGCCAGACTGTAGGTATTTTCTCTCTTTTCCTGACCTTCAAACATATCTCCCTGAAGTAAAGCTTAGGTCAAAAAGGTTCACTTTATTTCCTATGATGCATCCATATACAAAATAATCACATCAAATAAAATGTGCTGGAGTTGGTTTTATTGCGAACCCCGGGTTGAAGGGTTAAGGCCCACATGCCAGGTTGAAAACAGTGAGATGATGATTTTAAAAGGCTGAAGATTGAAGCAGACTGTGGGATGCCAGAACACTGAAGACAATGAACTTTAAATGCAGTTTAACTCGAAGAGCTGACAGTCACTGAGAAAAAGCCTCCCAGGCACACTTTCTGTGATCTTGTCCCACTCCGCAAGCATTCCTTGAAAAAAAAACTTGCTCCACTTTCAGTAAACACACTGAGACTTTCAGTCCATTTCCCCCTAAATGTAGCTCTGGGGATAATTTAAAAATGGAAAGGTTGAGGACTGTGGGCCCATTTCCTTCCCTTGGCTATCAGTCAAAGCTGAGCAAATCACTGCACAACTGTTCCCAACAGGAGAAGATAAATCCACAAATACAAGATGTTTTGTTACTTCAAAATCTGTTTAAAACGTTGCTGCATTTTCCATTCTTTTTAATACTGTACTGTGTTTACCAGATGGTTATCTCTGAATAAATCTTCTCCCCCCTCCTCAATCTGGGAAAAATAATACACATTCTTCATGTAGTCCAGCCCCATTAACTCTTTGAGAGGTGCGGGCACCAGAGTCACTCGCACATAATTTACTTCAATCCTACTCATCAAACCATCAGAGATTGTTGCAAAAGGCCCACTTTTTGTGGGAGGACAGTCTGTGTATGTGGATGAAAATCAGCGCAGTTCAGATACTCATGAGCAAAATTAACTCGTTTCTATATTTTACAGCTTGATAAAGCAGCATACGAATCCTTGACCGAGAATATACGCAGTGTGTGTGTCTGGTTTTTTTTCCCTCTTTCTCCTCCCCTTTTTGCATCTGTACTTTTCTCTCTCTCTAGCCATGTGGTATTTTCTCTCACACTCTCTATCTGCAGTTTTCTTTTTCTTTCCCTCTCCATCTGTAGTTTCTCTCTCTCTATTTGTTTTCTCTTTCCCTCGTGCTTTGTGTTTTTCTCCTTCTGTCCCTCCATGTATCTTTTACTTTCGCTTTTTCTTTTACTCTATCTTCATTCACCATTACTTTTTCCCCCTGCTGTTTTCTCCCTCTCTACCACCATTGGTATCTGTAACATCCTCCTACCTCAGTCTGTGTTTTCTCTCTCTAACCCCTCTATGTATATCTGTGGTTCACTTGCTCTCTGTTGATCTGTGGTTTCTTGCCCTGTGTTGTAGCCGTGGATCCTTTTCAATCTCCGTGTCTGTGTTACTCATCTATCTAGCAGGGTGATGGTGTCTATAAAAGCAAATACTTTGTATATAGCACCTATTGCACAGTACCACTGCAGAATCGGAACCGATTGGTACTCGAACAATGGCTTATTAAATAATTCAGCACCAAGTATACTATTTTTGAAGACAAAAGGTTTGGTGGTAAGTCAAGAGTTGGTTTTATAATGGATGAGATTACCTCAGCAACACTAAACAGGAGGGCTCGGATTCTCCACTTCTGGACTCGCCTCTGTGCGATTTTCCACCCATTCATTTAAACGGGTGAGAATTGGTGGGCTGACAGATGCAGAATGAGCTTTTGGGGAAGTGATGGTCTATTGGTCTGTTCGTATCCCAAATGCCACTTTATTTTATTTCAAAATTTTAAACATTAATAAAATCTATGTTTAAAATGATAAAAAAAGATTTGAGAGAGAAACTATTCCTGATGATGGAATCAAGAATGAGAGGTCATAATCTTAAAATTAGAGCTAGACCACTTAGAAGCAAAATCACGATGCATTTTTGACACAAATTAGTAAAAATCTAGAACTCTCCCCAAAAAGGCAGTGAATGATGGATCAATTGGAGCTTTCAAGGCAGAGATCGAAAGATTTTTGTTCGGTAATGGAGAATTTATAATGGGGAACAAAGAAATGGCAGACCAATTGAACCTGCACAAACTGGATAGTCAAATGGCCTATTTCGGTGCTATAACCTTCTATAATTGTATGGTCAGTTAAGTCCCATGTTCAACCTCAGAGTTGATTATAGCTTCAGTGTCTCTGGGCTGGGGAGACAATAAATTGAGCCCGGGTCCTGCCCCTGATTGCTATACACTCTGTACTGGAGCGTTGGTATTTGTGGGTGCTAGGTGACTACAGGATTGGGCTCGGCTGTGCTGTGCCTCCACGGTCAAATAACGTGCTGATACCAATTGTGGAGGGTCATACATAAACGACGGGCCTCTGAATGAGGTACTGAAGGGTGGCAGGCACCCATGGAACTGGCACACTCCGGGAAGAGTCAGCACCTTCGGGAGAGGGAAGGAGAAAACTGGTAAAAGAAAAATATGTTGAGATACGAATACAGGGACAAAACGAGAGTCAGAGATAGCTACAACATTCTTGTCCCAATTCTACGTCATGTGTTTGAGTCTAGCAAGGCTCCATGCTGGGAGGGGATCCAGTAACTTCTGCCTTGGAGCATCTTCTAGTGTGCATGTTAACCTAACACCCAACCGAGGCAATGATCTTACCTTATCTTGGTCATTCTCTTTCATTTTGTCCTTTATTTATACCTCCCATTGTCCCCCTGTGGCAAAAAACCTTCCCCTAGCTGATTTGGAAGAACTGGAGACCTGCTTCCAGGGTGCTTTGCAATGTTCATCGGGAAAATGTCCTGGTTATGTGGAGCTTATACAAGAGAAAAGGTGGCCACTTTGTAAGTTGAAATATCCTATCCAACTCCTGACAGTTAAGGGCCGCCAACAAGTACAACAGTGACTACACTTCAAAAGTAATTCATTGGTTGTGAAGCGCTTTGGGACGTCCCGAGTATGAGAAAGACTCAGTATAGATGCAAGAAATTTCTTTTGCGAGCCACTCAGTGCAAGTATTGGCAAGTATTATGGAACCAGTATGCTATCACCCAAGATGTTGTACCAGGACCTGACAAAGTGTGTGAACTTTTACACAACTGGAAAAAAATGAACGATTCCAACAAAGGCGGGGGTCAAAGGTCACTAGCATACTTACTGATGATGATGAGGGTATAGTTGAGATGGATGCTGCCAAACCCGTTTGTGGCTCTGCAGACGTAAACTCCTGCATCCTCCACTTCCACCTCCTTGATTTTGAGACCATGTTGAAGGACTCGGAACCTCGTCCAGCCACTGTGGATGGTGCGTCCATCTTTGATCCACATGGTCAGCGGTGGAGGATCGCCCTCCACCGGACAGGCCAACCTGATCGTGCGGCCGAGCTTCACTGGCTGCCGGCTCATCACTTTCTTAGAAATCCTCGGAGGACCTGGACACAGATGTTTAAAAAGTCAGCAGTCAGTAACGGTACAAATGGAAGCCGGCGTGAAATGACAGAGAAGGTCATAAAACTGACGTCAGCTCATTAATTTCAAGTAGCTCGGCTCTCGAGTTTCCTCCCAACTGCAGACGGCTCCTGGGCCTTGCTAAACCAGCAGTTTATAGGTCCGGGAAGGGCAGGATACATGGGGAGAGGGTCGCTCTGCTTCCTGCCTCTCTTCCGTGGTATTGCCCGTGCCTGGGTGGCCCTGGGCATGGAGCATGCTGTATCCACTGGTATGCCCGAGACCTTCCGCGACCGGGAGGCACCTCCGAATATAGAGAGTGTCTTATTAATAGTCACAACACCATTATAATTTAATTAGACATCTCATTATAAGCTTTTCCCGTCATACCAAAGTAGTAGTAGTTACTTGTGTTCTGTTGCTGGATTGAGCCTGGTTATTATGGTGTAGTTATTATATTAGTGGTGCCCGGTGGCACTTGGCATAATATTTTAATGTTTCAGTCTAGTGATACTGGGGCAACACAGTGTCACCCCTACAGCCTGACCAAAAAAGGCCTAACTGCAGATGATCGGACCACTTCATTGAAGTGATCACTTAATATGGATTGAGACACAATAGGGAATAGGCCTGTTTGAGAAATTCATGTCCTGCCCCAGCCTGAACTGGAAACTTTTTGAAATATGGACCCTGTTAATGACCCATCGTAGGTCAACACATCAACTAGACTCCTCACTCCTCGCACATAGTTCGTACACAAAGCATCTGCCACAAACCCCATTCTAAATGGAAGCTCCCAAGCTCTGGTGCCAGAACTAAAACCCACCACTGAAACAGCAGGCAAAGAGTGAAACCATTTTCATTATCTGGAATCAGTCTCCAGCGTCATGCACAACTAAAGCTCATCCACTACCACTATGTACCATGTGCACTATAGTATATGCTCTCTACAACATTAATCTAACATGTGACACTGTGCTGTGACTAAAGAACAATTTCTGTAGTACGATATGAATTGCCCTGGTTTGACCAGACACCTGAGCGCCACATCAGATAATGGCAATCAAAAGGCCACATGTACCATCACCATCCACACTGTCCTAACACACATGCCACCCACTCCGAATTAGTGCGAAAGAGTTCTTCTTTCGCTCTATCCAAACTGGATTTGAGCTTAGCTCCTAGATGTGAAAGCACACACTCCATACAGTGCCAGTCCGTTATAAAATAGGAGAGACTGGAGGTTTTGTGCGTGCATGAATACACGCGTGGGTGGATGTGTGTACGCGTGTGAGAGTGTGATTTTGTGCACACATTGCATGCTTGCTTTGTATATGTGGGTTGATTGTCTGTGCTGTAATTTCTGTGATTGCAGAAGAGAAGACGGGGATAGCGGTGCCTGTAGATTTGGGGTTTCTACTTAGCTGATTAGGGCATCAGGAAAACACTGCTGTGTCGAAACAACCAGAGGGCTTCATACCTCAAACCAAGGGTGTACATGTGAAAGGGCACTCGGTTTATCAATTTGCCCAGTAATGTTTTACCTTCCCAGAATCATGCTCCCAGTGGGAGAGGATCAGAACTCTGTAGGCCCAATTCGCAGCTCCCTGCTGGGATGGGCGATGTTTACAGTTCTAACATATTCACTCCGTCTGCTTTGGATTTAAACACAGCTACTGGAGGTGAAGGGTCAGCATTCACACTTAAATATGACCACCCACCCAATTTCTTTTTTTTAAAAATGAAAAAAAAGGCATTTTTGTGCACAACAGTGATACATTATCCTGGATCATAAAGTGCTTCTCACAGCATTTGCTGTGCCAACCATCCATACACACTCCTATTTATTCAGCAGGGCAAAGGTTAACGGAAAGTGAAAACATCATGTGATGTTTTACTGAAATGGATTTCAGCTTCAAGTCTGTATTTTTTGGAAGTGGCGATGCCCGCACTCTTCCTGCCTCACGCTTCATTCTTTGCGTTCCCAGTTCTGACTTTCCCCTCCCTGGAGGTTCCTTTGCTGCATTTATGTTGGAATGTTCCAATGCCAGAGACCTGGCAAGTGTGTACCTTGGAAGCTTCTGCACCATCACATCTATTCAAATCATTTCCTGTTGCGTTACCAGCTCATTCCAAACAGCAACCTCTTATTTTCACTTGAGATGTGAATGAATCATTTGTGAAGATAGTTTGTTAATGAACGATCATTTATTTTTGCAGGGGGTGGGGGGGTGAAACTAAAATTAAAATAATTCCCGGGATTTTGTGACAGTAGGCCTAAATCACTGTCATTGATCCCTTTTCTTTAAATGTTACTTTCCATTTTCTCTCCTTTTCCCAACCGGTGCTGACTCTTCCTGTTCTAGGCTTCCATAGGTGCTGGTGGTCCAGAGATACTTTGTCCAAGCAGCCATTCTCCATGTGTGAGGTTTGACAGTGTGCTATTCAACCAAGGTGAGCATTACAATTGAGGCCGATCATGTCCCCTGCCCTAAATCAGCACATGTTGATTTTCCAGCAGAGATTGCTGGTTAGCAGTCGGCTCTGGGAACCCCCCACTCCCACCCTCGGAGTGCTGAGGCTAATTGTACTGTCAATTCACTGAGATCGGAAAACGCAGCACGGACCAGAGTGATGATTTACATTTCTACAACATTCGCCGTGTATAGAATGGACTCTCAACAGTACTGTACAGAGTGGAGAAAAACAGCAAACGCTGGTCAAGAGGGGAGAAAGGGAAAGGAGCTGGGGGATGGAACTGAAAGCACAGTCAGTCAAAGAGAAGGGGTTTTTATTTAGAAGCTTTTGGAAACAGGAAGGGAGGTGACAAGGTGAAGGAATTTCGAGATGAAGTCCCAGACAGCAGCCACATAATGGCTGACCAACCGGGCGACTTCTGGACTCTACCGCTTAATACTACAGCAGGGAAATGCATCTACCAACTGAGCTAGCAAGGGAAGCAAAGACCTTTTTTTTTAAAAAAAAAAGGGTGTCTTTCCTCTTCCGAACATGAATTGGGCTGTTTTGCAAATGGAAAAAAATGAAAGAAAAAAAATATACAGGAAGCAAAAATCAGTAAAATAATAATAAAAACAAAGATTTTATTTAGAATTCTTTCTTCTGCCAGCTCCTTGTTCAAGATTATTTATTTCTTCAGTCCGTGCCTGATAAATACAGTTCTGTTCCAAGTATAATTCCTACATAATCCCAGAATGGAATTCCGATATATCAAATCATTTCCACTTTCCTCATATGATTTAGAATTCCCAAGCCAGGCATAACACTTTCATCCATCATCTTGATCCAACGATAATATTTCTCCTAATTCCTCATGTTTTCAGATCCTCTTACAGTCTGAAAATTGGGAGCTCGCTGCCTACATGCACACCCAAGTCGCCAGCTTCATTCTCCCCTAACTCGGATCACCGCGTCTCTCACAGGGAGCGAGGGCAAAATGCCGTCTCAAACTCCCCTCCAGGCCAATCCTTCAAGCCTCAGAGATCTCTGCGCTTTTCCAATTCTGATCTCTTGTGCATCCTCGATTTTTTAATGTTCCACCATTGGCGGCCATGCCTTCAGCTGCCAAAGCCCTAAAGCTCTGGAAATCCCTCTCTAAACCGCTCTGTCTTTCCTACTCCCTTTCTTCCTTTAAGTCGCTCCTTCAAACCTAGCTCTTTGACCAAGCTTTTTGCCACCTATCTGAATATCTCCTTACAAAAGCAAAATACTGCGGGTGCTGGAATCTGAAATAAAACCAGAAAGTGCTGGAAATACTCAGCCGGTCGGGCAGCATCTGTAGTGAGAGAAACAGAGTTAACATTTCAGGTCGATGACCCTTTGTTAGAACTGGAAAAAGTTAAGGGGTGGTAAGAACAGACTTTCCCCTGTTCCCTGCCACTACACTTGCTTAAAAACCTGTTACATCTCTAACTTTGATGTAATATCTCCTTATGTGGCTCGATGTCAAATTTTGTTTCATACTCGTTCCTGTGAAGTGCCGTGGAATGTTTTTACTACGTTAAAGGCGTTATATAACTGCAAGGTGTTATTAAACCTTCTCATTTGGTATGTATCTGGGCAATCGCAGACCTGTGAGGCTGCATATCATTCCCACCCTTGGGGGGGCCACATTGCTCATTATATCAGGGTCTATGCAGCGAGGACCTGAGCTATGAGTGTGGGAAAAGGCTTGTAGCAAAAGGCAAGGAGTGGTGTGAAGTCAAAGAAAAGGGGAAGAGGAAAGAGAGAGAGAGAGAGAGAAAGAGCATGCGAGAGATGAGAGAAGGCAGGCAGAGAAAGAAAGGGAAAGCAGAAGGAAAAAAAACTCAGGCGCACAAGGGGAAATTTTAACTGTCAGAAGTTGAGTGGAATAGGAGCTAAACTCCAAATGATAGAGTTACCGCTCTTTTCTAGACCGGTGGCCATTTTAACACCATTATTTTCTTAAACAGTTCAAATGTCCACTTGACTCAGGTCGGAGCCTCCGAGACACCTGTAAATCGGGGTCACATGACGTAATTCAGGCCCCGATGTGATTTTTACTGACTACTGAGGCACGGATGCTCCGCTCAGTAAAACCCAACAGACACCCAGCGGGAGCCCTGTCGGGAGCGTTTAAACCTCACCTTTGTGGGGCACAGAGGAGCAGGAGTAGGCCCAACAAGGAAAGCTTGGGTCACTGCTAGAGTGAAAGACAGTAGGGAGAAAATGAGAGCAGGCACATGATCATAGACAATGAAGAACCATGGAATAAAAACAGAAAATGCTAGAAATACTCAGCAGGTCAGGCAGTATCTATGGAGAGAGAAACAGAGATAACGTTTCAGGTCGAGGACCTGAAAGAACCATGGAAACAGCATATAGAGAGGCAAGAAAGGGAGAGAAACAGGCAGAGAAGGATGGCAGAGAGAGAAAGAGCTCTTTGATGGACAGCTCTGTGGTCAGGAAAACCTGTAACTCTCAGGTAGAAGCTAGCAGAAGGACCTGGCTACTCCAAATCCATGGCTGTATTTCGCCACGCAAGAAGTGAGCAAGCTGTTCTTCATGATCAATGTTACGTTGAGAGACATCTCAAGAGATGCATTCTTGTTATTTTTATCATATACTGAGCAGAATGATACTCTACAAATACAGTGTTATGTCTCAAATGAAGCAATGTGACTGAGTACTGTAGACTTGAGTAAGTGTGACCTTAGTCTCTCTATTCTGACTCCAGAGTGCTGACACAGCATGGGAGGCCTGCTTATATGCACTGCTCCTAAGGGATGCTGGGATCCCTTGAGACTCCAACAGATGCGCCCTCTGGTGGCGGTAGAATGCTGGTTACAAGTTGTTGCATACACAACATCACTCCGTCCCCACCCCCCCAAAGCCAATAGTACACTTATTTACAGGGTGAGACGATCTGGGGCTTTCCGCTCCCTAGTCAATCGTCTCGGTACAAACACAGGTGCAGGTGAGTTGGTTGAGCCTTCGTTGGGCTGCTGTGCAGCTGGCCTTGCTGGGCTGCTGGGGATGATGAGTTCAGCTTCGTGGTCAACCATATTGTCGGTTGCCACTTGTGTGTGTATCGGAGGGTCGAAGTTGGTGGTGTCCTCTTCAGGTTGTTCGTGGCTCTCTCTGAATCGCAGTTTGGTTTGGTCCAAATGCTTTCTGCAAGTTAGTCCATTTGCAAGTTTGACCTCAAACACCCTACTCCCTTTTTTTGGCTATGACAGTGCCAGCAAGCCATTTGGGATCATGCCTATAGTTGAGTATATATACAGGGTCATTGACTTCAATATCGCATGACAAATTGGCACGATCATGGTACATGCTTTGTTGATGTCGCCTGCCCTCAACATGATCATGAAGATCAGGGTGGACTAGAGAGCGCCTTGTTTTGAGTTCCCTTTTCATGAGCAGTTCGGCAGGGGGAACCCCGGTGAGCGAGTGGGGTCTTGTGCAGTAGCTGAGCAGGACTTGGGACAGGCGGGTCTGCAGAGAGTCTTCTGACACGCACTTCAAGCTTTGCTTGATGGTTTGGACTGCCCGTTCTGCCTGGTCGTTAGATGCAGGCTTGAACAGGGCAGATGTGACGTGCCTGATCCCATTGTGGGTCATGAATTCCTTGAATTCAGCGTTGATCAAGCACGGCCCATTGTCGCTGACAAGGACATCAGGCTGGCTGTGCGTGACAAACATGGCTCGTAGGCTTTCGATGGTGGCAATGGACGTGCTTACAGACATTATTACACACTCAATTCATTTTGAATAAGCATCCACAACAACCAAGAACATTTTGCCTAGAAACGGGCCAGCGAAGTAAACATGGATCCTAGACCACGGTTTGGAGGGCCATGACCACAAATTTAGCGGTGCCTCCCTGGGTGCATTGTTCAGTTGAGAGCAAGTGTTGCATTGGCGCACACAAGACTCCAAATCTGAGTCGATGCCGGGCCACCACACATGGGATCTAGCTATAGCTTTCATCATTACTATGTCTGGGTGGGTACTGTGTAGGTCGCGTATAAACGTTTCCCTGCCTTTCTTGGGAAAAACCACGCGGTTACCCCACAAAAGACAGTCCGCCTGTATGGACATTTCATCTTTGCGCCGCTGGAACCGCTTAATCTCTTTATGCATCTCTGCTGGGACGCTGGACCAGCTCCCATGGAGGACACAGGTTTTTTTTTTACAAGGGACAGTAAAGGATCCTGGCTGCTCCAGGTCCTGATCTGGCGGGCCGTTACGGGTGACATTTCGCTTTCAAATGCATCCATCACCAAGAGCAAGTCTGCAGGCTGCGCCATTTCCACTCTGGTGGTGGGCAATGGTAGCCGACTGAGAGCATCAGCGCAGTTCTCTGTGCCTGCTCTGTGGCGAATAATATAGTTATATGCAGACAGCGTGAGCGCCCATCTTTGGATGCGAGCAGAGGCATTGGTATTAATACCTTTGCTCTCTGAGAATAGCAATATGAGCGGCTTATGGTCAGTTTCTAACTCGAACTTGAGCCCAAACAAATACTGGTCCATTTTTTTCACCCCGTAAACGCTTGCCAGAGCTTCTTTTTCAAATCATGCTGTAAGCCTTTTTGGCCTTGGACAAACTCCTGGATGCATAAGCGACCGGTTGCAATGTTCCCGATTCGTTTGCTTGTTGTAACACAACCCAACTTCGTAAGAAGACACATCGCAAGCTAGCACTAAACGTTTACATGGGTCATACAGAACAAGCAGTTTGTTGGAACATAACAGATTTCTGGCTTTCTCAAAAGCAGTCTCGTGATTTCCCCCATACCCAGTCATCTCCCTTGCGCAGCAACGTGTAGAGGTTCTAGCAAGGTGCTTAACCCGGGTAGGAAATTACCAAAATAATTGTGGCGCCCCAGGAAAGACCGCAGCTCCATCACGTTCTGTGGTCTCGGCGCGTTCTTGATGGCCTCCATCTTGGCGTCGGTGGGTCTGATGCTGTCTACCACGATTCTTCTCCCCAAGAACTCGACCTCTGGTGCCAGAAAAACACACTTCGAGCATTTCAATGTGAGTCCCACGCGATCGAACCAACTTAGAACCTCTTAAAGGTTCTGCAAGTGTTTGATGGTGTCCCGACCTGTGACCAGTATGTCGTCCTGGAAAACCACAGTGCACAGAACCGACTTTAGCAGACTCTCCATGTTCCTTTGAAAAATACCCGCGGCCAATCGAATCCCAAACGGGCATCTATTGTAGATGAACAGACCTTTGTGCATGTTGATGCAGGTGAGGCCTTTCGAAGATTCTGCCAGCTCCTGCGTCATGTAGGCCGAGGTCAGGTCCAACTTGGTGAACGTCTTCCCTCCTGCCAACGTCGCAAATAGATCGCCTGCCTTGGGTAGTGGGTGCTGGTCCTGCAGCAAAAAACGGTTAATTGTTACTTTATAGTCCCCACAAATTCTGACTGTGCCATCGCCCTTGATAACTTGAACAATCGGACCGGCCCACTCGTTGAACTTAACCGGCGGAATGATGCCCTCTCGTTGCAGTCTGTCCAGCTCAATCTCCACTTTCTCTCGCATCATGTATGGCACTGCCCTTGCCTTGTGGTGGATGGGTCGTGTATCGGGAACCAAGTGGATCTGCACCTTCGCTCCAGAGAAATTTCCGATGCCTGGCTCAAACAATGACGGGAACTTGTTCAAAACCTGGGCACATGAGGCGTTGTTGATGACGGATGAAAGCGCTCGGATGTCATCCCAGTTCCAACGGATTTTTCCCAGCCAGCTTCTGCCGAACAGTATGGGGCCTTCTCCTGGTACAATCGCTAGTGGTAGTTCATGCACCGCTCCATCATAGGAGACTTTTACTGCTGCACTGCCAGTTACAGGGATCAGCTCTTTAGTGTAAATTCTCAGCTTGGTATGATTAGGGCTCAGCTTGGGCCTTTGTGCCTTGTTGCACCACAGCCTCTCGAAGGCCTTTTTGCTCATGATAGACTAATTCGTTACTCGTGTCCAGTTCCATGGATACCGGAATTCTGTTCAGTTCAACTTTTAACATGATCGGTGGACATTTCGTGGTGAAGGTTTGTACCCCGTACACTTCTGCCTCCTCAGTTCAAGTCTCTAGTCCAGGTTGATCCGCCATGGATCGGTCTTCCTCTGCAACGTGGTGGTTTGCAGAGTTTGCAGCTCGTCTGCACATTCGCTGGAGGTGTCCCATTGTTCCACAGCCTTTGCACGCATAGTGTTTGAAGCTCGATGATCATCTCTGCAGTGCCAACAAGGTGTTAATTGCTTCGCATTCACATTTGATGATGGACTCGGAGTCATCTGAGGTCGTGCAGCTGCAGGTGTGTACATTCTGCCATATACATTCCTGCCTGAAAATGACGTTATTTTGTGTACAGTACTTTGCATTTTTATGCTGCAAAAATTTGTTTGGTGTTATCGCTGGTGGACATAAATGCCTGGGCTATCGTTATGGCTTTTCTCAGGTTCGGTGTTTCAACAGTCAGTAGTTTGCGAAGGATAACCTCATGGACAATGCCAAGCACAAAAAAGTCTCTTAGCATTTGCTCCAGAAATCCATCGAATTCGCAATGTCCTCAAGGTGCCTTAGTTCGGCAACGTAGCTCGCCACTTCCTGGCCTTCAGACCGTTGACACGTGTAAAATCGATACCTTGCCATCAGAACGCTCTTTCGGATTTAGGTGCTCCCGGACCAGCGTGCACAGTTCTTCATACAATTTTGTTGCTGGTTTCACCGGAGCAAGAAGATTCTTCATGAGGCCATAGGTTGTTGCCCCGCAGACAGTGAGGAGGATCGCCCTTCGTTTGGCAGCGTTTACATTCCCTTCCAGCTCGTTGGCCACGAAGTATTGGTCGAGTCGCTCCACGAAGGCTTCCCAATCGTCACCTTCTGAGAATTTCTCCAGGATACCAACTGTTCTCTGCATTTTCGGGTAATGGTTCGTTATCTATTACTCATTGCCATTATTTGTTGTGTCTCAAATAAAGCAACATGACTGAGTACTGTAGACTTGAGTAAGTGTGACCTTAGTCTCTTTATTCTGACTCCAGAGTGCTGGCACAGCATGGGAGGCCTGCTTATATACAGTGCTCCCAAGGGATGCTGGGATCCCTTGGGACTCCAACAGATGCGCCCTCTGGTGGCGGTAGAATGCTGGTTGCAAATTGTTGCATACATAATATCCAGTAACATATATTGTGTTTGCACTGTATACGGTTCATTTACCTGTTCTATGTTAAATAAATGTAGTCCGCTTTTCAGTCTGATAAGAGTGCATATTTAATCTGCCTACTGCAGACAAGGAGAATCATATGGTGACATGTGATATGCTCCAGAAAGTTCTAGAAAGCCAGAGAAGAGTGACAAGGGTTCTCAGTTTGATCCCCGGTTCTCTCGATGTTGGATATGTGAAAGCACACTCTGGTTCAATAGGAAATGGTCAGTTATGCATGAACCCCAACTCAATATATCCAACATTAAACCCTGGAATACTGCCTATAAACTACTTTGTCGCAGGAATACTTAAACTGTGGAGGGAAGAGGGCAGTCTAAACACAGCTCCATTTTAGCAGCTACACATTACAACTCTGGCCCTGAACCCAGAGTGAGGAACACCAAAAGATATTGCTAGATTGGGAAAGTCCTGGACCAGGGATAGACAGGAACACAAAGTTTCTTTTGAGGCAGGATATGAAGGAAGGTAACTGTGTTTCAAAAATAATTTAAAAAGACAATAGCTTCCCTTTAATCAGAATAGACTATAGTTAGTTGATCTGGTCCCACGGATATTTAGAGTTCTGCTTACTATACTCTATCCCTGCTCTCTCTCTCGCTCTCTCTCTTTCCCCCGCCCCCCCGCGTTGGCCCACAGCTTCGCACTTCACTCTCAACCATTTAGAGAAGGCCAGTGCGTCAGGCCCACAGAGACTGGCACCTCCCCTCCCCCACCACTGGTCTGTTTACAAATCCTCTCAGTCACCAGCCTCTGTCACTGAAGGGACCAGATGAATGCAACAGCAAAAGGCAGCAGTCGTTGCATTCAAATCTCTCTCTCTCAATTTTTGTTTGGAGTGCAGTGATTATTGTAATGAGGGGCAATTTAATGAATTTAGGCTCCAGGTGCAGAGCTCTGCCCACTGCATGCATTGGTCAGGAATGTGGGCACGAGGTAGCATCGAGCTATTAAATTATCCCATTGTAGGCAGTGTGCCAACATCCCCAAAACAGCTGATGGTAGCCCCTCACCTGCAATTTGCTACATCAGTCCCATTTCCCTGCCATTTCATAATCTTCCTTTTCAAGTACTTATTCAATTCTCTTTTACATGATATAAAATTCTGCCTCAATAGCCACTGGTTCATGTTCTAATGACCCTCTATGAGATTCATTTTATTCTTTTAATGATAATTCTCAGAATACTCCCTTGTTATTGTTTTACCAACCCGTAGAAGCAAGCTCGAAAGAAAGAACTTGCATTTATATAGCACCTTTCACGATCTCAGGGCACCCCAAAGCGCTTTACAGCCAATGAAGTACTTTTGAAGTGTAGTCACTGTTGTAATGTAGGCAATATGGCAGCTGATTTGTGTACAGCAAGCTCCCACACACAGCATTGCGATAATGACCAGAAAATCTGTTTCAGTGATGTTGGTTGAAGCATAAATATTGGCTTGGTCATCGGGGATAACTCCCCTGCTCTTCTACGAAATAGTCCACTGGAGATGGTGGACTAGGTCTCTATTTACTGCCTTCCGACATTGCCCTTAGTACTGCACTGGACTATCAGCCTAAATGTTGTGCCCAGGTCTCTAGAGTGGAACTTGAACTCACAACCTTCTACCACTGAGCCACGGCTGACACCGTTTACCCTCTCAAAATCTTTCATAATTTGGAAATTTCTGTTATTGAAGAAAGCTCCAGTTTTCCTGCTGCTACTGATCTTGACTTACATAGAACGTACAGCACAGAAAAGGCCATTTGGCCCAATTGGTCTATACCGGTGTTTATGCTCCACGTGAGTGTCCTCCCACCTTGCTTCATCTTGGCCTTACCACATAGCCCTCTATTCCTTTCTTCCTCATGTGTCCATCTAGCTCCCTCTTAAATGTATCTCTGCTATTTGCCTCAACTACTCCATGTGGTAGTGAGTTCCACATTCTCACCACTCTCTGGGTAAAGAAGTTTCTCCTGAATTCCTTATTGGATTTATTAGTGAGTATCTTATATTTATGGCCCCTAGTTTTGGTCTCTCCAACCAGTGGAAACATCTTGTCTATGTCTACCCTATGAAACCCTTTCACAATCTTAAAGACCTTTATCAGGTCTCCTCTCGGCCTTCTCTTTTTTAGAAAAAAAGATCCCCAGTCATTTCTCAGTTCCGGTATCATCCTTGACAAAAAAATGCCACCTTTTCCAATGCCATTATATTCTTTATAATATGGAGACCAGAACTGTGCACAGTATTGTCTAACCAAGGTTCGATACAAGTTTAACATAACGTCTTTGCTTTTCAATTCTATCTGTCTAGATATAAACCCTACTTCTTGGTTTGCTTATTTTTAATGGCCTTATTAACCTGTGTCGCTACTTTTAATGATTTGTGAATCTGTACTCCTCGATCCCTTTGCTCCTCTATTCTATTTAGACTCTTGTTTTCTAAGGACCTCCTTAATCTTCTTACCAAAATGCCCTGACACTTATCTATATTGAAATTAATTTGCCATTGACACGCCCTTTCTGCAAGTTACTGTCTGTGTATTTTGTCATAGTCTTCCTCAGTATTAACTATACCCACAAATCGGTGCTTTTCGCTGCTCTGCAGATGTTCCTCAGATCAGCTCCATCCCCTACACTGATCCCATGGATTTACGTTTCATCCTACTCTGGGCTTCACTACTCTCGTTCCTTGGATTTCACTTCCATGATCCTCACTCTTGGTGCACACCGGATCTGCTGGTGTGCATCGCTAACACCAGATGCCTTCATGCACCTTTGCTGAACCCCTGGATCAACCTCTGCGGGTTCATGGTCAACTCTGAGAGGAGACTTGACTTTCATGCCATGGGATTGATTTTAGTGCACTGATGTAAATCATGAATAGGTTCAAGCCTCACTCCAGGGACTTGGACACATAGGGGAACATTTCTTCAAGGCTTTTCCACCGAACTTCCCCGAGTAACAGCAGCAGAGCGGGAGAAGGTCTGAGGAAATTCAACAACTTGCATTTATATAGCACCTTTAACGCAGTAAAACGTCCCAAGTCTCGTCCCAGGAACGTATTCAGGCAGAAATTGACACCAAGCCAAAGGAGGAGACATTAGGACAGGAAAGAGGTAGGTTTTAATGAGTGTTTTGAAGGAGGAAAGAGAGGTAGAGAGATAGAGAGGTTTAGAGAGCGAATTCTAGAGATTAAAGATTAGACAGCTGAAGGCACTGTTGCCTAATGGTGGGGTGAAGGAAGTGGGGGATGGACAAGAGGCCAGAGTTGGAGGAACGCAGAGTTCTCGGAGGATTGTCGTGCTGGAGGAGGTTACTGTGATGGGAGGGATAGAAACAAAAGAGTGAAAATTATAAAACAAAGTGATGGTGGACCAGGAGCTAATGTAGGTCATAATCTGGGCTGACACTTCAGTACAGTAGTGAGGGAACGCTATATTGTTAGAGGTGTCATCATTTGGATGAATTATTAGGCCGAGGCCCAAATGTCTATTCAGCTAGAAAGATCTCACAGTACTATTTGAGATAGGTTCTCCTGCTGTCCTGGCTAACATTTATCTCAAACACCACCAAGAAAAACAAATTAACTGGTCATTTATCTTATTGCTGTTTGTGGGTCTTTGCTGTGCACAAATTGGCTGCTGTTTTTGCCGACAAATAAGACTGACTGCAATTCAAAAACAATTCATTGGCTGTGAAGCACGTCTGCAGGTTCTGAGGACATGACAGGCATCATTTAAATGTAAGTTCTAGCTTTATTTTAAAGAGGTTAACAACTGGTGCAAATATCACCAGTATAGTAATAGCACTGGATTTTCTTAGGGGCAGCTAATTTGCATTATTATTCAAAACTTCAAGTGTGGAATTGGATGGGTGCAGAGCCACACACCTGGTGGTGAGGCCAGAAAATTACCTTGTGGGTCATTTTAAGGTACAGGCACGATGTAAGATACAGGCACTATTCCGCAAGCAAGCAATGGTGCAGCCAGTGCCTGACCCCTTATTGTACGGTTACTGGAGGTGGTGTTGCGTGAGGTGGTTGAGTGGTTTGTCACTCCATGGCACCAACCTCACAGGTCAGTATGACAGTATGCCTGCAAGGTGGTGGAGGCAGGCTGAAGGCCACAGCTGACCGTTACGGTCACTGGCCGTGCCAGCCCTGCATTTTTTGTTTCGAGTGCCACAGGTGCCCATCCAGCTCTGCATCTGCCTCCCTGCTGGCCTGGATCCTGCAAAGACAGGTCCCCACAGTGGTTGGCAGACAAGGGCCACTAGTACCTGCAGGTGTGGTTGGTTGCATTTTAAGATGTGCCGCCAAGGTGGGTATGCTGGCATTTTAATCATGCTGGCTTGCCGTCTTTTATGTCGCATTGTGGTACAGTGATTAGTGTGTTTTTGAAGACCAACGCAGCCTTCACATTTCTGTGCTATTGAGTATGCCATCACCGCCCACTTTGGAAATTGGAGTCTCCGCATGCACTAATTCGCTGAAAGCTAGCTATGTTCACCTATACCTATATACGTGTGGCTTGATCTGCCTGGTGTTTTTCCTTTGGTCTTAAGTTTAAGAAGGGTAATTTCCATTGCTGGCATTAATGGTGGTGGTGGAAAGAAAATGGCCTCATAATAACTGATGCAAAGGCCTATGGAAATGTAAGTAGCAGCAGAACTTAAAAAAATATACATTGCACCAATGGCTTAAAACTGTTGAATGCGTCTCCACACAAGGTCCTTTGACTTACCTTCCATCAACATCTCAGCACCTAGTAACCCCGGATGCTCATTATATAAGTTCATGATGACCCCCTCAGGGTAATGCACGCTGGAACGTTTCAGGCAGAAACTTCCTGGCTCCGATATTTTCAGGAGCGCAAACTGGGCACAGATCCGACAGAAGAGATCCGCTGCAAATGTTCCCGATAAATTACAGCCCATAAACTTGTGCACACAGGCTAGTGCGGAGACAAAAATTGGGGCCTACCCAAATTCAAACCAAGGTACCCAAGGTGAAAGTTCAATCAATGTGCTAACCCAGTCTCACTGGAATTTAAAAAAAAGAACTGATTTTTTGAATCCTGTACCCCTTCCTGCTTTACCCTGGAGTTAATCGGGCGGTGAGCCAGTAGTGATCCTTCAAGCCAAGGGAACTGGATCGAAGCAGGAGGACTGTGTGAGAGCACTACACAGATATCAAACTGGGTTTAAAATGTAAACACAAAGGCATACCGCTGTGAGAAAATAATAAAAAAGTGAAAGGTACAGATGAAATAAATAAAAGGAACCTTTTATGTGTGAAATGTTATGTTACCCAACCCACAATCTTTTAACAGATTTTATAAATCAGAAAGTGAAGCTAGTGTTATTTTTTCATCGCTTGCCTGACCTCCGCAACACTTTGAAGTTCCCTCATGAAACTTTGAACTGAACATTCTCCACAGGCCTGAAGCATTGACAGATAAGAGGTTCCAGAAGGGGACTTGGAGCAAGGCCAGCTGGCTGGGCTTGATTCAGGCCTATGTTAGATCTGTTGGCAATGCTGGAAAAAGAAAAAGTGCTTGTTGTTGGGTGCTTGATTGGCCTAGGCATTTGGGCACCTTCTCCCAACAGGTAACACAAGATGATGAAAGCCAATCGGCTCCTCTTGAGCAAAGGGAACCATCTCCGCAGGGCACCCTCTCCACATTACATCTGACATGGACAATGTCACATGGCCTGTTCATGTCAGACACACGGGACTGTTGTCAGTCGAAAACATCAGAATGGTTAGACTGTTCTATCAATGATCAAAAAGGGATAGGTAACTAGTTAAATATAAATATCTGGATACACAAAGCTCACTCTTCAATTGCACTTTCAACAACAACAACAACTTTTATTTATATAGCGCCTTTAATGTAGTAAAATTTCCCAAAGTGCTTCATAGCAGTGTTACAAGCCAAAACAAATAAATTTGACACCAAGCCAAATTACAAAGGAATTATCTTTGTAAGTCACAGAAAATCCATAATAACATGGCAAGTGTCATGTCTGATGGGCCAAATGCCCTCCTTCTGGGCTGTATGATTCTATGATCTATGATTTCACCTTGACCGAACAAGCCAGGGTGCCTTTTCCCCTTCTGGTGTCAAGCGCTCATCAGCCCAAACATGTGAGACTTGAATCCAACGTTCCCCAAAGATGCAGACCCTATCCTCAAATTTTGTGGTTGGCTCATTGATAGACCCTTGAAGACACCAGCAGCCAATCAGTGGCGCCTGCCACAATGGAGACCCAGAATACTGGAAAGGTGCCATGCCATTCCAAGGCAGCAAAGGAGGCCTGGGTAGGGCCTCGCAGAAACAGAACCACAGTACTCTTCAGCTATCGAAAGAGCGATCAGCTTGTTGCTGTAAGGTAACCAATCCCCTCCAGGATTGAATATCTTTTCCTGGGGTACTTTAGGGCCTTTACTGGGCCCATAAGGAAACATATTCCTGCTCTC
Source organism: Pristiophorus japonicus (assembly GCF_044704955.1). Lineage (NCBI taxonomy): Eukaryota > Metazoa > Chordata > Chondrichthyes > Pristiophoridae > Pristiophorus > Pristiophorus japonicus. The sequence goes on from NC_091980.1 coordinate 119,671,698, forward strand.
AGCAGGAATGGGTTCCGTTGGGCCTATTAGGTGGTATAGTGGGCAGAATTTCCCAGGAAAGCCCAGAAACTCCCTCAGACATTCCCCCCCCTTGATGTAGGAGCTTCAGGCAGGGAAAGCGGAAGATAAACTCCATCCAGCACCCTCACTGGAACATCCCGGCCTCATTTGCCATGGGGTGGGATGCCAGCAGAACGTGTAATTGCGTCTGTAAGCACTCTAGTAATGACTCCACGAGGCAAGTTATTGTACTTGAACTGTGGTGACCTTAGTCCATTTATTACAGCTCCTGAGTGAGGGTACAGCATGGTGAGCTCCCTTTTATACCTGGTTACCTGTTGTGTACAGGTGACCCCTAGGTCTCCACCAGTTGTACCCTCTGATGGTACAAGCATAGTGTATACAGTGTGAAGGTACATCCAGTGGTCTTATGTAACTGTACATTGAGTGTACAGGGAGTATACTTATAGTATACATTCATAACATCACTCTTCCCTAAGTCTTGTGCCACTGGCCTTTGCATTGTGTGCTCTGGCCCTAGACTTGAGTACCCAAAGACCTTGCACCTTGGCTATGCTTTGGCTAGGCTCTCTCCCTGTTGACCCCCAAGTCCTTATTGCCACAACATTGGGAAATGGTCAGCAGTGGACGGTTTGAGGTTGCAGTGGGGATTGAGTGGGTTTTGGGTGTGATCCACGTGTGTCCATGGCTACATACATCCATTTCCCCCCACCATACATAGACCATTTGTGTGGCTCAACACCTGCATGTGCATACATGTACAGAAAGAACAAAAAAAAACAGAGGATTAATTACATCACTGCTTGGGTTCTGCAGTAGTGGAACAAGTACATTTTACAGGTAAGGTACATAAGTGGTTTCACAGTCTTGCCCCTGGGTTGTGTAGGTGCAGGTGAGTGAGGACACGAGTGTCAGAGTGACCGGTCTGTGTCCAGGTTGTCTGATAGCGGCGCTGCGCCCCCTGCCAGCTGGGTGGGCTCGGATCGCTCACCTGGCTGAGTCTTGGGGCCTTTGCTTAGTGGTGGGCAGAGCCACAGGAGTGTGTGGCCTCCCTGTCCTCCTTTGAGTGTTGCGGTGTCTTTTTGCTGTCCTTCAGTGATAGTGGGAGCCTGGTCAACCCAGGTCCCATTGGGAAAGCTGGAGGGTGCTAGCCTCTTGCTCCCGGTACTGGCCCTGGTGGCCAGAGAGGTAGAGCCGATCAGGGGCAGGATACCGGTAGTGGTGCCTTTTCCGTCTGCTGATCACTGGCCCTGCAGCTGGTATGCTCCGTGTGTGTGTGGCCACGCTCCCTGGGGGATCACATTGGTCCCAGGGGCTCAGGCTACATGGTCGAGTAGCCCGCTGGACCAGGGTGCTTCCATAGAAACATACATAGAAACATAGAAAATAGGTGCAGGAGTAGGCCATTCGGCCCTTCTAGCCTGCACCGCCATTCAATGAGTTCATGGCTGAACATTCAACTTCAGTACCCCATTCCTGCTTTCTCGCCATACCCCTTGATCCCCCTAGTAGTAAGGACCTCATCTAACTCCTTTTTGAATATATTTAGTGAATTGGCCTCAACAACTTTCTGTGGTAGAGAATTCCACAGGTTCACCACTCTCTGGGTGAAGAAGTTCCTCCGCATCTCGGTCCTAAGTGGCTTACCCCTTATCCTTAGACTGTGACCCCTGGTTCTGGACTTCCCCAACATTGGGAACATTCTTCCTGCATCTAACCTGTCTAACCCCGTCAGAATTTTATATGTTTCTATGAGGTCCCCTCTCATTCTTCTGAACTCCAGTGAATACAAGCCCAGTTGATCCAGTCTTTCTTGATAGGTCAGTCCCGCCATCCCGGGAATCAGTCTGGTGAACCTTCGCTGCACTCCCTCAATAGCAAGAATGTCCTTCCTCAAGTTAGGAGACCAAAACTGTACACAATACTCCAGGTGTGGCCTCACCAATGCCCTGTACAACTGTAGCAACACCTCCCTGCCCCTGTACTCAAATCCCCTTGCTATGAAGGCCAACATGCCATTTGCTTTCTTAACCGCCTGCTGCACCTGCATGCCAACCTTCAATGACTGATGTACCATGACACCCAGGTCTCTTTGCACCTCCCCTTTTCCTAATCTGTCACCATTCAGATAATAGTCTGTCTCTCTGTTTTTACCACCAAAGTGGATAACCTCACATTTATCCACATTATACTTCATCTGCCATGCATTTGCCCACTCACCTAACCTATCCAAGTCGCTCTGCAGCCTCACAGCATCCTCCTCGCAGCTCACACTGCCACCCAACTTAGTGTCATCCGCAAATTTGGAGATACTACATTTAATCCCCTCATCTAAATCATTAATGTACAGTGTAAACAGCTGGGGCCCCAGCACAGAACCTTGCGGTACCCCACTAGTCACTGCCTGCCATTCTGAAAAGTACCCATTTACTCCTACTCTTTGCTTCCTGTCTGACAACCAGTTCTCAATCCATGTCAGTACACTACCCCCAATCCCATGTGCTCTAACTTTGCACATCAATCTCTTGTGTGGGACCTTGTCGAATGCCTTCTGAAAGTCCAAATATACCACATCAACTGGTTCTCCCTTATCCACTCTACTGGAAACATCCTCAAAAAATTCCAGAAGATTTGTCAAGCATGATTTCCCTTTCACAAATCCATGCTGACTTGGACCTCCGATGGGAGGTTGCCTTTGATTTTGTCGGCATGCATGTAGAACCCTGCATCGCACATCATCGCTTCATTTACTCTCACAATACATTGGTTCCGACTGTAATCAACCAACTTATCATGGTTAGTTACATTTATCTACTTAAATTTGTCAATTACATCTCTTAATATGCATCACCGGCATCGCTATATAAAGAATGGAACTGTCCCTTTAATTGTGATGGGTTGCCGGTCTCCTTTAAGAGGGCCTTGCAATCTTTACCCCAATCCGGTTCACTGCTCGGCATCACGTGTTGCTCCATCAACGCTGCCCCTCGTGGTCTGGCCACCACCATCTTTACTTCCGCTGCCCCTCGTGGTCTGGCCACCACCATCTTTACTTCATGCACTTCACCTCGTAGTTTGGGCGCCATCTTCTTTCTCTCCATGAGGTAGGCTGCGGTGATCCTTTTCTCCCCAGGTTCTGCCACGGAAACAGGGAAGTTGCCTTCTGCGCCGATTTTCTGCCTCCAGAGTCCTGCCACTGGAGCCTGGAAGGTGAGGTCGGGTCGTTTGGGCTGGATCATCTCGCGGTTGGGTTGAGTGGTCTGGGCCGTCTCCACGCAGTCAAGTTGAGCGGCTGGTGTCCCGGGTGCTGTGCTGGATCCAAATTCGGGGCCACGTAGGACGTCGATCACCGGAGGCTGGAGGTTCTCCCAGCTCCAACGGATCTTTTTTATCCATCTTCTTCCTAGCAGCGTTGGACCATCACCAGCAACGATCCACAAAGGTAACTTGTACATCGCACCGTCATGGGACACCTGGACATCCACGCTGCCAACGACTGGGATGCTTTCGTTTGTGTAGGTGAGCAGCTTCACTTGGATCGGGATCATTTTAGGTCGTTCGACTGGATTGTCCCAGAGTTTCTCAAAGGCTGCCTGATTCATCAGTGACTGGCTTGCCCTTGTATCCACCTCCATCGTGACGAACATCGTTGATTTCGACTTCCATTTTCAACAGGGAACTCTCGGTGGTGCAGGTAAACACTCCGTACACCTCATCGTGGAGCTGAGCTGCCTCATGGACTCTCTCTTCATCGTCGCTGGAGCCCGGATGATTGGCCAACTCTTCATCGACTCGGTGAGTACAATTTCTCTTGCACATTCTCTGGAGGTGGCCCTTCGTGTTACAGCCTTTGCATATATAGTCTTTATAGCGGCACTGATGGGCCCTGTGATTTCCTCCACAGCGTCAGCATAGGGTTAGCCGGTTGGCGGACTCAGGGTTGCGGGACTCGGGGTTCTGTTCTCTCTACCCTGAGAGAGACTGCTAGTGGCAGCCTTGCCCCTAAAAGGCGCCAGTTGGTTCACAGTACTTGCCGGGTTAGAGTCCTGGGGGTGAGTCACCTGCTTGGAATCGCAGACCAAAACCGTGAACGCCCAGCTCAGGTTAATTGCCTTCTGCAGGATGACCATGGTATCCACAGAGAGCAGTCTGTGGAGAAGGCCCTCGTGGCCGATTCCAATAATGAAAATGTCCCGCAGCACTTCGATGAGGTGGTCGCCAAAATCACATGGTGCAGCCAATCGTCTGAGGTGTGCAGCATATTTTGCGAATTCTTGGCCTTCGGGCCGCCGGTGGGTGTAGAACCGGTGTCTGGTTGTGAGGATGCTCTCTTTAGGTTTGAGTTGCTCCTATATCATCTTTATGAGCTGCACATATGTTTTGGTTGTCGTCTTCGCTGGGGCTAGCAAGTCCCTGACGAGGCCATAGACGGTGGGCCCCACAACTGCTGAGCAGGATGGCTCTGCGCTTATCAGCCAGTGAGGTCGGGTTGTCTCCCGCCAGGTTGTTCGCAATGAAGTGTTCGAGCCTTTCCACAAAGACCTCCCAATCTTCCCCATCGGAGAATTGTTGAAACGTGCCAAGGTTAGCCATTTTCGCGCAAAAGTTCAGAATCTCGTCGGCAGTTATTATGTCTAAGCACTCTAGTAATGACTCCACGAGACAAGGTATTGTACTTGAACTGTGGTGACCTTAGTCCATTATTGCAGCTCCTGAGTGAGGGTATAGCATGGTGAGCTCCCTTTTATACCTGGTTACCTGTCGTGTACAGGTGGCCCCAAGGTCTCCACCAGTTGCACCCTCTGGTGGTACAAGCATAGTACAGTGTGAAGGTATATCCAGTAGTCTTATGTAACTGTACATTGAGTGTACAGGGAGTATACGTATGTTATACATATACATCACGTGTTCCACCTCATTTTCCAGCCCCCCCCCCTCCCCTCACCAGTTACGCTGGTCCAGGGTGGAACTTTGACTTCTCAGCCCAGAGCTGCTCGGGGTTGCCCTCCAAGGCTTCTAAAAGTCAGTGGCTTCCCACCACTCATGCTGTAGCCACTGGGAATGCACCTCGTAGTAGTACTAGGACAGACAAAGGCACATGGAAGAGGCACTAAGGGAATGCACAAAGGCAATTAGTTTATTTCTGTATGCACTATGACATAATTTAATTTATAAATTTGGATTGCAATTTGTATTCTGTGTTGACTTTTATTGTTGTGTTGTGGGAAAGAGGACAATGTGATGGTCAGTGACAGAGGGAAGGTAAGGAGTGTGGGACTATTGGTGAATGGAGAACTGGATTGAGGTTTTATTAATTATTTGTTCACAAAGAGCCCGGGCAGAAAAGGGCCGTCAAGGTTGCAGCCTTCCTTCCTCTTCCTCCTTCTTATCCTAGTACTGCAAAGCTCCTCCTAAGTAGTCCAGGCAGCGGAATCATTGAATTCGGATGCCAATGGTCTGCTGTACAAAATTTATTTTGGCAGCATGGCTCTCATCATATGCATGCTGCACATGCGAGCGTAGGTTGTGTGCCAGAGTCCTGAGCCATGTCATCAGCGGATAACCCTTGTCGACCAGTAGCCATCCTTTGGTTTGCCGTGGTGGTTGAAATACAGCTAGCACAAAAGGTCTGCTGCAGAATTAACGCATCATGATTGCTGCTAGGATACTGGGCGTTGGCCTGCATGATGCAGTGTCTGTGGTCACACACAAGCTGCATGTTGAGCGAGTGGCATCTCTTTCGGTTCAGGTATATGGCAGAGTTAACATGAGGTGGACGGAAAGCAATGTGCCTGCAGTCAATGGGGAAGCCTGCAATCCTTGCAAACTCTTGTACTACTCTGCCTGCTTGTCTCTGGTAAGAGGGAATCTTCTCTTCTCTTCTTAGAACATATGGACATAAGAAATAGGAGCAGCAGTAGGCCATTTGGCCCCTTGAGCCTGCTCCGTTATTCAATAAGATCATGGCTGATCCGATCATGGACGCGCTCCCATAACCCTCATCGCTCAAAAATCTGTCTATCTCCGCTTTAAATATATTCAATGACCCAGCCTCCACAGCTCTCAGGGGCAAAGAATTTCATAGATTCCATAGACCCTCAGAAGAAATTTCTCCTCCTCTCAGTTTTAAATGGGCGGCCCCTTATTCTGAGACCTATGAGTGGAAATATCCTCCCTGCATCCACCTTGTCGAGTTCCCTCATTATTTTATATGTTTCAATAAGGTCACCTCTCATTCTTCTGAACTCCAATGTGTATAGGCCCAACCTACTCAACCTATCTTCATAAGTCAACCCCCTCATCTCCAGAATCAACTTAGTGAACCTTCTCTGAACAGCCTTCAATGCAAGTATATCCTTCCTTAAATAAGGAGACCAAAACTGTACGCAGTACTCCAGTTGTGGCCTCACTAATATCCTGTACAGTTGTAGCAGAATTTCTCTGCTTTTATACTCCATCCCCCTTGCAATAAAGGCCAACATTCCATTTGCTTTCCTGATTACTTGCTGTACCTGCATACTAACTTTGTGTGTTTCATGCACAAGGACCCCCAGGTCTCTCTGTACTGCAGCACTTTGCAATTTTTGCCCATTTAAATTATAATTTGCTTTTCTATTATTTCTGCCAAAGTGGACAACCTCACATTTTCCCACATTATACGCCATCTGCCAAATTTTTGCCCACTCACTTAGCCTGTCTATATCCCTTTGCAGATTTTTTTGTGCCCTCCTCAATTTGCTTTCCCACCCATTTTTGTATCAACAGCAAACTTGGCTACATTACACTTGGTCCCTTCATCCAAGTCATTAATATAGATTGTAAATAGTTGAGAACGCAGCATCGAACCCTGCGGCACCCCACTAGTCACTGTTTGACAACCGGAAAATTACCCATTTATCCCAACTCTCTGTTTTCTGTTAGTTAGCCAATCCTCTATCCATGCTAATATATTATCCCAACCCCATGAGCTTTTATCTTGTGCAGTTTCCTTTTATGTGGCACCTTATCGAATGCCTTTTGGAAATCCAAATACACCACATCCACTGGTTCCCTGTTATCCACCCTGCTTGTTACATCCTCAAAGAACTCCAGCAAATTTGTCAAACACGATTTCCCTTTCATAAAACCATGCTGACTGCTTGACTGAATCATGCTTTTCCAAATGTCCCGCTACTGTTTCCTTAATAATGGACTCCAGCATTTTCCCAACAACAGATGTTAGACTAACTGGTCTTCAGTTTCCTGCTTTTTGTCTGCCTCCTTTTTTAAAATCGGCAGTCCCTCAGAGTCGAGGATGACTTGCTTCCACACTAACATATGAGTTCTCAGGTGACTGATGAGTTCAATGCAGGATCTACAGTCTCTGTCAAAGGTGGGGCAGACGGTGGTTGAGGGGACGGGTGGGTGGAGTGCTTGGGTTGTTGTGCACTCCTTCCGCTGTTCGTGCTTGGCTTCCGCATGTTCCCGGCGAAGAGACTCGAGGTGTTCGGTGCCTTCCCGGATGCTTCTCCTCTACTTTGAGCAGTCTTGGGCCAGGGATTCCTAGGTGTCAGTGGGATGTTGCACTTTTTCAAGGAGGCTTTGAGGGTGTCCTTGAAGCATTTCCTCTGCACTCCTGGGACTCGCTTGCCATGTTGGAGGTCTGAGTAGAGCGCTTGTTTTGGGAGTCTAGTATCGGGCATGCGGGCGATGTGGCCCGTCCATTGGAGCTGATCAAGCATGGTCAATACTTCGCTGCTAAGGATGTTGGACTGAGTGAGAACACGGACGTTGGTGCGCCTATTCTGCCAATGGATTTGCAGAATAAGATGAAGCTGTCTCTCTTTGATTAGAGAGCCTCAGTGACTTCTCTTATGTAGCAGTGCACTGCAAACTGAGAGATATTGCTTGTATCTCCAGCAGCAGCTTGGAAAGAGCCAAATGCATACAAGTTCAGAGCCACAGTCACCTGGAGAGCCACTGACAATTGGGCCCTTCCCCTACTCAGAGGTTGGAGTTGTGGTTGCACCAGGTGTCAGATTTCAGTGACAACCTATTCAGTGACAGACATCTCAAGCACTGGTCGTTGCTGAAGTTCAGGTACGAGAATTGCTCCCTAAACATACTCTGCGCAAATGACCTTCTGCTGAGAACCCTTCTTCCCCCCACCCAGCGCCACCATCCACCCTTTTCTAGCAGCTTGTCCTGCTCTGATGAGCCTCTGCTCATTCTCCCAGTCTCAGAGCAGGGCAAGGACCACATTGCCTGTGGCTGTCAAGGTGACTGTGACTCTGAACTTTTGTGTCTGCTCAATGGCAAGAGGAAGGCCTACTAGTCCACTAATGTTTGGGAGCAATTGGTCAATGCAGAAGCCCAGGTCAGAAGAAAATGTACTTCAGCACCTGCCTCACCACTCTCTGTAGAATACGGAGGGCTAGAAATTCATGATAGCCAAGGAATGGGCAATGTTTAGACTAAAAATGGTGAAAATCATCTAGACTGCATGCAAAATTCGTCCTCACTTCTCATTAAAATGATAAATCGAGTCTAAATTCAACAATTGTACATCCCTGTCTGGAGTAAAAATAAAACGGGGAAGGTGGCTCAAACGTGGCTAACAAGGGAAATTAAGGATAGTGTTAAATCCAAGGAAGAGGCATATAAATTGGCCAGAAAAAGCAGAAAACCTAAGAACTGGGAGAATTTTGTAATACAGCAGAGGAGGACGAAGGGTTTAATTAGGAGGGGGAAATAGAGTATGAGAGGAAGCTTGCTGGAACATAAAAACTGACTGCAAAAGCTTCTATAGATATGTGAAGAGAAAAAGATTAGTGAAAACAAACGTAGGTCCCTTGCAATCAGATTCAGGTGAATTTATAATGGGGAATAAAGAAATGGCGGACCAGTTAAACAAATACTTTGGTTCTGCTTTCACGAAGGAAGACATAAATAACCTTCCGAAAATACTAGGGGACTGAGGGTCTAGTGAAAAGGAGGAACTGAAGGATATCCTTATAAAGCAGGAAATTGTGTTCGGGGAAATTGATGGGATTGAAGGCCGATAAATCCCCGGGGCCTGATAGTCTGCATCCCAGAGTACTTAAGGAAGTGGCCATAGAAATAGTGGATGCATTGGTGATCATTGTCCAACAGTCTATTGACTCTGGATCAGTTCCTATGGACTGGAGGGTAGCTAATGTAACACCACTGTTTAAAAAAGGGAGAGAGAAAACGGGTAATTATCGACCGGTTAGCCTGACATCAGTAGTGGGGAAAATGTTGGAATCAATTATTAAAGATGAAATAGCAGCGCATTTGGAAAGCAGTGACAGGATCGGTCCAAGTCAGCATGGATTTATGAAAGGGAAATCATGCTTGACAAATCTGGAATTTTTTGAGGATGTAACTAGTAGAGTGGACAAGGGAGAACCAATGGATGTGGTGTATTTGGACTTTCAAAAGGCTTTTGACAAGGCCCCCCACACAAGAGAGTGGTGTGCAAAATCAAAGCACATGGTATTGGGGGTAATGTACTGACGTGGATAGAGAACTGGTTGGCAGACAGGAAGCAGAGAGTCAGGCTAAATGGATCCTTTTCAGAATGTCAGGCAGTGACTAGTGGAGTGCCGCAGGGTTCAGTGCTGGGACCCCAGCTCTTTACAATATACATTAATGATTTTGATGAAGGGATTGAGTGTAATATTTCCAAGTTTGCAGATGACACTAAACTGGGTGATGGTGAGAGCTGTGAGGGGGACACTAGGAGGCTGCAGGGTGACTTGGACAGGTTAGGTGAATGGGCAAATGCATGGCAGATGCAGTATAATGTGGACAAATGTGAGGTTATCCATTTTGGGGTCAAAGACACGAAGGCGAATTATCATCTGAATGGCGGCAGATTAGGAAAGGGGAGGTGTAACGAGACCTGGGTGTCATGGTTCATCAGTCATTGAAAGTTGGCATGCAGGTACAGCAGGCGGTGAAGGCGGCAAATGGTATGTTGGCCTTCATAGCTACGGGATTTGAGTATAGGAGCAGGGAGGTCTTACTGCAGTTGTACAGGGCCTTGGTGAGGTCTCACCTGGAATATTGTGTTCAGTTTTGGTCTCCTAATCTGAGGAGGGACTATCTTGCTATTGAGGGAGTGCAGTGAAGGTTCACCAGACTGGTTCCCGGGATGACGAGACTGAAATATGAGGAGAGACTGGATCAACTGGGCTTTTATACACTGGAGTTTAGAAGGATGAGAGGGGATCTCATAGAAACTTATAAGATTCTGACGGGACTAGGCAGGTTAGATGTGGGAAGAATGTTCCCGATGATGGGGAAGTCCAGAACTAGGGGACACAGTCTTAGGATAAGGGGTCGGCCGTTTAGGACTGAGATGAGGAGAAACTTCGTCACTCAGAGAGTTGTTAACCTGTGGAATTCCCTACCGCAGAGAGTTGTTGATGCCAGTTCACTGGATATATTCAAGAGGGAGTTAGATATGGCTCTTACGGCTAAAGGGATCAAGGGGTATGGAGAGAAAGCAGGAAAGGGGTACTGAGGGAACGATCAGCCATGATCTTATTGGCGGTGCAGGCTCGAATGGCCGAATGGCCTACTCCTGCACCTATTTTCTATGTTTCTAAAAAACCAAGCTCATTGGCTTTACACTGAAAAGGTGGACCAATATCGGGTGTAGTCTAAAGGCAAGTAATGATTGCCACAGGCTTTCTTTACTGCTTGAAAGGGAGGTCCATTGATGCTGCAGCACCTCATGCTCAGCATTGTTGGGTGTGCAGCTGCCTCAACAACCATAAAGACGACAAAGGGAAGGAGCACTTATTTACAAATGCTGATGGCAGATCGCCGCCCCAGGGAGAGAGCTGAAGGTTTTTCGAGGAAGCTTTGGAGGAATGGTTTTAGCGGTGGAGAGAAGGCGGGTGGTCCTGTACCCAACTGGAAGGAGGCCCTCGCCACAAGTCTACCCCACTACGTGGAAGGAGGTGGCACACCACGTCACGGGCAGCACTGGGGTCCCCAGGTCCCACACTCAGTCCAGGAGGAAGTTTAACGAACTTACTCGGGTGGTCAGGGTGAGTGAAGGCTTCAACAAATGCTACGTGCCACCTGTTGTTAGAATTCATGTAATATGTGTATAGATAAATTTATTAATGGTGTTTGGAATGTTTTGTGGTCTCTCTCATTTCACCTCTGTACCACAAACTTCACACACTGCTCAATGCACCACACCCCCAGCACTCACCCACCAACAATCACTACCTAGCAACACTCACATACACATCGCACCTTGCACACAATGACAACCATTCAACTATGGCAGGCACAAGGGTCATTAGTTGTTAGAATTCATGTAATATGTGTATAGATAAATTTATTAATGGTGTTTGGAATGTTTTGCGGTCTCTCTCATTTCACCTGTGTCCCCAGGAGGACGCTGAGCTAAGATTGTACGATGGGGTTATTGTGAGCTCTAGGGATCTGGGATTTCTTTCATGTGAATCGGAATCTTGATGAGTTGGTCATGGACAGCCTGTCCAGAAGGCCGACTGTCTCGCTATCTCTCCCTCACTCCTGTTCCTCCTCCGCCTCGTCCTCCTCCTGAGGTAATCCTGCAATCCCGCAGCCCCCATGTCTGAGAGAAAGTGTTGTGAGCAGAAGCCTTTAACAAATAGTGTGTGACTTTTTGCACTTGAATGAATACACCCAGTCACCAAAAAATGTTGATCTAACTAAAGAGAGCTGTTTTAGTTGCGGGAAGTAGCAAACAGGCTAAAACGGCAAAACCCTGTCAGGTACAGCCGATTGGGGATGGTGCCTATAAACAATGCTGCTGCAGCCTGCTTTCTGCTTGTAGATGCCGGCTCTCACCGTCGTTGTTCAGCGCCGCCATTAAGCCAAATGGCTAAATCCAATGTTGGAGATTGGGTGTTCAGCGTGCGTTGCACACTCACTGATGTCACGATCTCCATCATGGCGATCTCCCTGGCGCGAGGGTTTACCGGCAGCGTTACCGGCATCTCCGATATGATGGGCGGCACTGGAACCGGCGTCAGTTGTCGTTACAGCGGTCAATGCCATTTCAGCGCCATCTCCTGGCACAAACATGTGGTGCAAACCACATGGACTTTTCCCCCTGAAACTTTAACCAACTGCAGCAAGCACACAAAACTCGTAGAATTGCAGCAACAGACAGAAGAAATAAACCAGCAAATGTAAGTAGTCAATGATTCCTTTAAATGATGGGAAGGGAAGGGACGGGGAGGTGGGGGCTTCATGTTGCTCAACGTCTTGTTCAGCTGTGCGAGGTTGAGAGGGCGTAGAGCTTCAAAATGACAGCGCTGGTGTCAACGTCATGATCTGCCTGCTCAACATGCTGCCGGCAGACGTTGGGTGTGGGCATGCAAACACATTTACAAATATGGCATCTGGACGCCATTTGACGCTGAAGGGCCTCATAATGGTCAAAAATGGGCGCTACAGAGCCCGATTTTGCCACCGAGATGTTAAATTTGTACAAGGTGTTGATTAGAGCACAGCTGGAGCTTTGCTGTTCAGGGCACTGCATAACAGAAAGGACATGAAATGAGTAACAGCTAAGATTCAGCATTCTGACCTTAGGAATGAGGGGCGGCACTTATGAAGAAAGGCTTGACTGTACATTTGAGATTAAACAAAATCCTACCATAAAAACTGCCAGAAGAAAGAAATCTTGGGCTGATACTTGTGGCATAACCTTCAAGTTTCATGCAACCATTGTTGGATGTTAAAATTGTTCAAAGGTGCATCAAATAAAACACATTTATCACACCAGGCAGTGTGGACCCACTGTATTTCTCCCTTATATATCAGGCAATATGAACCAATTCTGCCTCCCCTGTAAATACCAGGCAGTGTAGACCTCCTGTACTTGGAATCATAGCACGGAAGGAGGCCATTTCGCTCCATCGTGTCCGCGCCGGCCAACAAAGAGCTATCCAGCCTAATCCCACTTTCCAGCTCTTGGTCCGTAGCCCTGTAGGTTACGGCACTTCAAATGCGCATCCAAGTACGTTTTAAATGTGGTGAGGGTTTTTGCCTCTACCACCCTTGTAAAGTCCTGACCCTGCAGTACAGACTTACACGAAGCACATGCTGAAGCCAAGGTCACTCAGGACCTGCACCTTTATTACACAGCTCTGGAATCTCACTTGCCTGAGTCCTGCCTTTATATACCTGTGTGGGACAGGTGTGCAGTGTCTCCTGCAAGTGCACCCCTGGTGGTAAAGTATGCTTGTGGTTACAGGTCATATCCAGTTACAGTCATGGAAAGCATGGTAAGATACAGTTATATACAGTGGCGTGAGATACATGACATCACCCTCCCCCAAGGTCTTATTGTCTTTATAGATTCAGCCTCTCAGGTGGTCTACGCTCTCGCGTGGAGCGTTTTAGTTGTGGTTCAGTTGTTTGCCTTGGTGCCTGTTTTTCTTTTGGTGCGATTGCTGGTATCTCGCCCTGGGCTGTCTGTTTCGTTCAGCATGATTGCTGGTATCTCACCTGGGCTGTCTGTTGAGACTGCCCTTTCCTCAGGTTGTTCCCTCTGTCTGTCCACCAAGTGTGGTGTGAGTTCCACATTGTAGTCTGCCTCTGGTTCTGCAGTGTTGTTGGTGAATCTACTTTTTACTTGGTCTACATGCCTCCGGCAGGTTTGGCCATTGTCCATTTGTACAACCAGTAGCCTGTTTCCTTCCTTGCCTGTAACTGTCCCTGTAAGCGATTTAGGAACCCTGCCATAGTTTAGCACAAACACTTTGTCCCCTATCTCATTCCACCTCCCCTTCGAATTTCGGTCATGGTACTCAGTTTGCTTCCGGCGCTTTGCCTCAACAATTTCATGCATGTCTGGGAGGATTAACGAGAGCCTAGTCTTTAAGGTCCGTTTCATCAATAGTTGCGCGAGGGGAACCCCAGTCAACGAATGCGGATGAGATCTGTATGCCAGCAGCAGTCGCGACAGGCGGCTCTGCAGCGTGGGACCTTGGATTTTTAGCATGCGTTGTTTAACGATCTGCACTGCTCGCTCCGCCTGGCCATTGGAGGCCGGCTTGAACGGTGCTGTCTTAACGCGATTTATGCCGTGGTCAATGATTAAAATCTTGGAATTCTGCGCTGTTTGAAGCACGGACCATTATCATTGACCAATATGTCAGGAATTCCGTGCATTGCAAACATGGTTCTAAGGCTCTCCACAGTGGTGGAGGTGCTGCTCGAGTTTAAAATGGTGCATTCGATCCACTTTGAAAATGCATAGACGACTATGAGGAACATTTTGCCCATGAATGGGCCCACAAAGTCTACGTGCACCCGCGACCACGGTTTGGTGGGCCAGGGGCGCCGCCCTGGGGGCATTGCTGAGATGGGCACAAATGGTGCACTGTCGGACGCAGAGCTCCAAGTCAGTGTCAATGCCAGGCCACCAGATCTGGCTATGGCCTTCATGAGAACGATCCCTGGGTGCTCGCGGTGGAACTCCTGGACAAACGCCTCTCTGCCTCGCAAAGGCATGACTACTCGGCTGCTCCACATCAGGCAGTCTGCCTGTAGTGATAGTTTATGCATGTGCCTCTGGAAAGGTTTGATCTCCTCGGGGCAGGCATCGCGAGCCTCTGCCCAGTCACCGGTTAAAACACATCTTTTGACTAAGGATAACGTGGGGTCGCTGGTCGTCCAGGCTCTGCTTTGGCGAGCCGTCATGGGCGAACCCGTGGACTCAAAGGCATTGATTGCCATGACCATCTCACAGTCCTGTTCGTCAGACCCTTCCATGGTCGCCAGGGGTAGTCTGCTAAACGTATCGGCACAGTTGTCTGTACCTGGTCTGTGCCTCATTGTGTAGTCGTAAGATGCCAGCATGAGTGCCCACCGTTGAATGCGCGCCGAGGCGTTGGCGTTTATTGCCTTGCACTCAGATAGCAGGGATGTGAGGGGTTTGTGGTCGGTTTCTAACGCGAACTTGGCCCCGAAAACTTATTGGTGCATCTTTTTGACACCGTACACGCACGCGAGTGCCTCCTTCTCTACCATACCGTACCTGCGCTCCGCCCGCGAAATTGGCATAAGCAATGGGTTGTAATTTACCCGCACCACTGACATGCTGTAAAACACACCCGACCCCATATGCTGACGCATCACATGTATGAACTAGCTTTTTACCTGGGTCAAAAAAAGTCAAAACACTGTTGGAACATAGAAGGTTGCGTGCTTTATTGAAGACGCGTTCTTGGGCGTCCCCCCAAAACCAATTGCACCCGTTTCTGAGTAGCATGTGGAGAGGCTCCAGCAGCGTGCTCAAGTTCTGCATAAAGTTCCCAAAGTAATTGAGTAGCCCGAGAAAGGCGCGCAGTTCTGAGACATTCCGGGGCCTGGGTGCCAGACGAACTGCTTCAGTTTTGGATTCTGTTGGGTGGATTCCATCAGTGGCAATCCTTCTGCCAAAAAATTCAACCTCAGGCGTGAGAAACAGACACTTGGATTTCTTAACTCTTAGGCCTACCCGATCCAATCGCTTTAGTTCTTCCTCCAAATTGCGGAGATGGGAGTCAGTGTCCCTGCCCGTGATGAGTAGGTCATCTTGAAACACAACCGTCCCCGGGATGGACTTGAGCAGACTCTCCATGTTGCGCTGGAATATAGCAGATGCCGAATGGGCATAGATTGTACATAAAAAGGGCGCAATGTGTGTTGATGGTGGTGAGTAGCTTAGACTCTTCAGTCAGTTCTTGCGGATGTGAGATCTAGTTTCGAGAAAAGTTTTCTTCCAGCCAATGTGGCAAATAGGTCCTCCGCTCTGAGCAGCGGGTATTGGTCCTGTAGGGAGACTCTGTTTATGGTAGATTTGTAATCCCCACAGATTTGTACGGATCCATCAGGCTTCATGACGGGGACGATGGGACTTGCCCAGTCGCTAAATTCCATGGGTGAGATAATGCCTTCCCGCAGAAGCCGGTCCAGTTCATGTTCAATCTTTTCCCTCATCACATAAAGCACAGCTCTAGCCTTGTGATGGACCGGTCTAGCATCCTGTGTGATGTAGATTTTAACTTTAGCCCCTTTGAAGGTGCCCACACCTGGTTGAAAGAGATGTTCAAATTGACTTAGAACTGTTGAGCAGGAGGTCCGTTCCTCTGATGACATGGCGTGAACATCATCCCATTTCCAATTTAGTTTTGCCAGCCAGCTTCTCCCCAACAGTGCTGGGAGATCTCCGGGGACAATCCACAGGGGAAGTCGGTTCGCCGTCCCTTTGTGTGTGACTGAGAGCATGGCACTGCCAAGGACTGGGACGTTTCTTTGGTATAGGTCCTTAGTTTGGTGTCGACCCTTGTGAGTTTTGGTCTGTTGCTTTATGCGACCACAGCTGTTCAAATTGTTGGACGCTCATGAGAGATTGACTCGCTCCCGTGTCCAATTCCATGTTGACGGGTATCCCGTTGAGTAAGACCATCATTATTGGAGGTGTCTTGTTGTAAAAACAGTGGACATTGATCGTGTTGACCCGCTGTACCTCACTGTCCCGGGTACTGTCCCCACCGTCTTCTGGTCCGCTTTCCGACCCTTCCGATTCGTTTACCAGCCGAGCTGCTGTTTTTCTGCACATGCGAGCCAGATGCCCTGTATAGTCGCAGTTTCTGTAAATGGCATGCTGAAGTCGACACACCCTTGATGAGTGCCTTCCCCCACATCTCCAGCACAGGCTGCTTCCATTGTTTCCGAAGGATGAGCTGCATCTGGCTGATCTCTCTTGAACTTCTCTCAGTTTGTAGTTGATTGCTCGCATTGTGGGTTGATGAGGTGTGAACAGCCGTTTATGTGGCCCTTGATGGTTTCTGGCCCCACTGCCTGCTGTTGAAGGCCTGCTCTCCTGCCTTTGTCTGTGTTTGGGGGTAGCGGCTTGTTTTCCACTGTGAATCGCTTGTTCCAATGTTTCGTTAGTTGTCGTACTCGCAGTATAGATTGACCTCGTTTCTTCTTCTCCTGCCAAGAATGTCTGTGCGACCAGTGCTGCTGCCTCTAGGGTCAAGTTCTTGGTCTCTATGAGCTTTAGGAATATACCTGCGTGGCCTATTCCTTCAATAAAAAAGTCTCTCAGTACTTCTTTCCTCAGTTCATCGGAGAACTCACATAAACTTGCCAGCCTCCGAAGTTCCGCCACAAAGTCGGGTATGCTCTGGCCCACACAGCGTCTGTAGTTGTAGAATCTGTGTCTGGCCATGTGTAGGCTGCTCGCTGGCTTCAGGTGGTCTCTCACCAGTGTGCTCAACTCTTCAAACGACTTACTTGCTGGTTTCTCGGGTGCCAGCAGGTCCTTCATTAAGGCGTATGTTTTCGAGCCACAGCTGGTCAAGAGATGGGCTCTTCTCTTGTCTGCCTTATCGTCGCCTAACCAGTCTTTGATTACAAAGCTTTGCTGGAGCCTTTCTATAAAGTCCTCCCAATTATCTCCAGCATTGTATTTCTCATCTGAGCCGTTGGTAGCCATTCTGTGGATTCTGTGATGCCGTAACTCGTCACCGCCTCTTACACGAGGCACATGCTGAAGTCAAGGTCACTCAGAACCTGCACCTTTATTACACAGCTCTGGAATCTCACACTTGCCCGAGACCTGCCTTTATATACCTGTGTGGGACAGGTGTGCAGTGTCTTCTGCAAGTGCACTCCTGGTGGTAAAGTATGCTTGTGGTTACAGGTCATATCTAGTTACAGTCATGTATTGCATGGTAAGATAGTTATATACAGTGGTGTGAGATACATGACAACCCTTTCAGCCAGTGAGCTCCAGATCCCCACCACCTTTTGGGTGAAGACATTTCCCCTCAAATCTCCTCTAAACCTCCTACCAATTACCTTAAATCTATGCCCCCTGGTCGTTGAACTATCTGCTAAGGGAAATAGGTCCTTCTTATCCACTCTATCTAGGCCCCTCATAATCTTATACACCTCAATAAGGTTTCCCTTCAGTCTCCTCTGTTCCAAAGAAAACAAACGCAGCCTATCCAGTCTTTTCTCAGCCAAACTTCTCTAGTCTTCTCCTGTACACACCAGGCAGTGTGGGCCCACTCTCCCTGTCCTGCACACACCAGGCAGTGTGGGCCCACTCTCCCCCTCCTGTACACACCAGGCAGTGTGGGCCCACTCTCCCTGTCCTGTACACACCAGGCAGTGTGGGCCCACTCTCCCTCTCCTGTACACACCAGGCAGTGTGGGCTCACTCTCCCTGTCCTGTACACACCAGGCAGTGTGGGCCCACTCTCCCTCTCCTGTACACACCAGGCAGTGTGGGCTCACTCTCCCTCTCCTGTACACACCAGGCAGTGTGGGCCCACTCTCCCTCTCCTGTACACACCAGGCAGTGTGGGCTCACTCTCCCTCTCCTGTACACACCAGGCAGTGTGGGCCCACTCTCCCCCTCCTGTACACACCAGGCAGTGTGGGCCCACTCTCCCTGTCCTGTACACACCAGGCAGTGTGGGCCCACTCTCCCTCTCCTGTACACACCAGGCAGTGTGGGCCCACTCTTCCTCTCCTGTACACACCAGGCAGTGTGGGCCCACTCTCCCCCTCCTGTACACACCAGGCAGTGTGGGCCCACTCTCCCCCTCCTGTACACACCAGGCAGTGTGGGCCCACTCTCCCTGTCCTGTACACACCAGGCAGTGTGGGCCCACTCTCCCTGTCCTGTACACACCAGGCAGTGTGGGCCCACTCTCCCTCTCCTGTACACACCAGGCAGTGTGGGCCCACTCTTCCTGTCCTGTACACACCAGGCAGTGTGGACCCACTCTCCCTGTCCTGTACACACCAGGCAGTGTGGGCCCACTCTCCCTGTCCTGTACACACCAGGCAGTGTGGGCACACACTCCCTCTCCTGTACACACCAGGCAGTGTGGGCCCACTCTCCCTCTCCTGTACACACCAGGCAGTGTGGGCACACTCTCCCTCTCCTGTACACACCAGGCAGTGTGGGCCCACTCTCCCTCTCCTGTACACACCAGGCAGTGTGGGCCCACTCTCCCTGTCCTGTACACATCAGGCAGTGTGGGCCCATTCCGCTTCTCCTGTACACACCAGGCAGTGTGGGCCCACTCTCCCTCTCCTGTACACACCAGGCAGTGTGGGCCCACTCTCCCTGTCCTGTACACACCAGGCAGTGTGGGCCCATTCCGCTTCTCCTGTACACACCAGGCAGTGTGGGCCCACTCTCCCTCTCCTGTACACACCAGGCAGTGTGGGCCCACTCTCCCTGTCCTGTACACACCAGGCAGTGTGGGCCCACTCTCCCTGTCCTGTACACACCAGGCAGTGTGGGCACACTCTCCCTCTCCTGTACACACCAGGCAGTGTGGGCCCACTCTCCCTGTCCTGTACACACCAGGCAGTGTGGGCCCACTCTCCCTGTCCTGTACACACCAGGCAGTGTGGGCACACTCTCCCTCTCCTGTACACACCAGGCAGTGTGGGCCCACTCTCCCTGTCCTGTACACACCAGGCAGTGTGGGCCCACTCTCCCTCCCCCGTACATACCTGTTGGTACTAGTACATTAGGTTTTTGAATGAAGATGTCACAGGTTTGAAGCTATTTCCTGTGTAACCCAGTCATATTTACAAAATACTCAGAACCTGCCCCTCAATGTCTCGCTTATATTCAGTCACTGTACTGTGCTGAGAAATCTCTTCCTGCTGTGTTGGGAATTGGCTGAAGATACGCGGGTAAAAATCCCATTTGCAAAGTTGCCGCCATTAGGGACGACCCAGCCTCACCTTACACAGAACCAAATTGAAACCAGGCCTCGCAATAATCCCCATTACTTGATTTTCAATACTGCTACTTGTTACGCATAATTGAAACCTGGTTAGTCGCTGATGGATTGCGAGCAGCAATTTATCAAAAATGTACAAGAAGGAGAGACCCCTACCCTCCTTAAACATTTTAAGATCAGTCGTTCAATCAAAAACACAGTTCTGCTACTCAGTGTTCTGAACTATGTGTGACCATGTCAATGCCATTGAGGCTTGCAGTACCAAATGGTTTTCTCTTTTACAACTAACATCTATCAAAACTGTGGCCTAGTTCTGTCTGTTCGCCCTCTCTTCCCGGAATACTTCCTTGGAAATCACACTCCAATGAGCCCGGTGGTAAAAAAAATGTCAGCAACTGTTACTATTCTGGGTCTTTAAAGTGGGTTAAAAACAGACTGACAATTCAATACAGCATTTGGAACACAAAGGGAATTTAGAACAGGCCTGTTCCCGACTTGAGCTGCTACTGCCAAAGTTCTTTGATTTATTCAGCAGGCCTCCAACAATAAAGGACCCTGTGGGCAGCTTGTTGTGAAGATCCCTATCTTACATCATTACTAAGCATGGTGTTGAGCAGGTTTGAGCGAAAGCAAATGTTTGTCTTGACTGACATGCACATTCGGTTCGCCAGTCTCAGGCCAGCCTGAATAAAGTTAATGTTTTCAACATATAAAACATGCCACAAATACACAGCGAGACTAGGTTAAATTCAGCAATACCACGCGAGAGCCATGTCGAACCAGCCTGGTGCAGATATAGAGGAACAACACTGAGCATGGCTCTCTGCCGGGAGCATTAATTTACCCTGATGTTATCAGGAAAACCTTTCTGACCAAATTCTTTATTATGTCTGCAGAGGGGCGGGCACGTGGGGGGCGAGCGGGGAGGATACAAGACGAAGGACGACGAGGGGGGGGCCACGAGGGAGGAGATGAGAGGGGCGGGGGGGGGGGGGGACAGGCAGGGGGGGTGGGTGGGACAGGCAGGGGGGGTGGGTGGGACAGGCATGGGGGGGTGGGTGGGACAGGCATGGGGGGGGTGGGACAGGCATGGGGGGGGTGGGACAGGCATGGGGGGGGGTGGGACAGGCATGGGGGGGGTGGGACAGGCATGGGGGGGGTGGGACAGGCATGGGGGGGGTGGGACAGGCATGGGGGGGGTGGGACAGGCATGGGGGGGGTGGGACAGGCATGGGGGGGGTGTGACAGGCATGGGGGGGGTGGGACAGGCATGGGGGGGGGTGGGACAGGCATGGGGGGGTGGGACAGGCATGGGGGGGGTGGGACAGGCATGGGGGGGGTGGGACAGGCATGGGGGGGGGTGGGACAGGCATGGGGGGGGGTGGGACAGGCATGGGGGGGGGTGGGACAGGCATGGGGGGGGGTGGGACAGGCATGGGGGGGGTGGGACAGGCATGGGGGGGGTGGGACAGGCATGGGGGGGGGTGGGACAGGCATGGGGGGGGTGGGACAGGCATGGGGGGGGTGGGACAGGCATGGGGGGGGTGGGACAGGCATGGGGGGGGTGGGACAGGCATGGGGGGGGTGGGACAGGCATGGGGGGGGTGGGACAGGCATGGGGGGGGTGGGACAGGCATGGGGGGGGTGGGACAGGCATGGGGGGGGTGGGACAGGCATGGGGGGGGGTGGGACAGGCATGGGGGGGGTGGGACAGGCATGGGGGGGGGTGGGACAGGCATGGGGGGGGTGGGACAGGCATGGGGGGGGTGGGACAGGCATGGGGGGGTGGGACAGGCATGGGGGGGGTGGGACAGGCATGGGGGGGGTGGGACAGGCATGGGGGGGGTGGGACAGGCATGGGGGGGGTGGGACAGGCATGGGGGGGGTGGGACAGGCATGGGGGGGGTGGGACAGGCATGGGGGGGGTGGGACAGGCATGGGGGGGGTGGGACAGGCATGGGGGGGGTGGGACAGGCATGGGGGGGGTGGGACAGGCATGGGGGGGTGGGACAGGCATGGGGGGGTGGGACAGGCATGGGGGGGTGGGACAGGCATGGGGGGGTGGGACAGGCATGGGGGGGTGGGACAGGCATGGGGGGGGTGGGACAGGCATGGGGGGGGTGGGACAGGCATGGGGGGGGTGGGACAGGCATGGGGGGGGTGGGACAGGCATGGGGGGGTGGGACAGGCATGGGGGGGGTGGGACAGGCATGGGGGGGGTGGGACAGGCATGGGGGGGTGGGACAGGCAGGGATAGGCATAGGAAGTGGGGGGGCGTGGGGAGAAAGAGGGACAGGTGAACCGGCAGGGGAGGGGCGCGGGCGGTGAGGGGAGACAGCACGGGCGGTGAGGGCGTGGAGTGGAGGGGGAGGAGTGGGCGAGGATGGAGATGAGTGGGAAGGGGAAGGGAACGGGAACGAGGGGGAGGGGAGTGGATGGCTTCTAAATGGGCCTGTGGTTATTTTTATTGCGATTTTACCATGTACTGGGGCAGGTGAATTTGAGGTGATTTACTTAATTAATGTATTTACAAAGAAGTGAGAATGGGGTACATATTCTTCCAGCGATGACCAATAGTCTGAAAATACATACTTGTGTAAAATGGGTGTGCGCGTTAAATGGAAGGCATATTAAAATGCTGGGCGCCTGTGAAAAATGGACGGCTTTGTAAAATGGTTGCATCAGCGTGACATAGGCGCAAGATGGGCAACCAGTGGAAATGATCCCCAGAGGTTTGATCAATACATTGTCCTAAAGACATTTGCCCTTTGTGGTGGGAGTTTCACACCCACTCCCGGCCATACTAACTCTCACTGCAGCTCAGTTCCACAGGCACCTTCCAACTCCTCATCTATCCTTCATTGGGAATAACGGTGAATGCTAGCGAATTATATTCAGGTTAACCAATTATATTCAATTGTGAAGAGCATCACCGCCAAGCCTGCCTGTTCTCCTGTCCATGTTCATGCTGTTGCACACAGGATATCCAGCAGGGGTTACTGGATAGTCAGTACCAGGAGATCAGTGGCCAATTGTAGCACCATGATTGTATCACCATGACTGACCAGTTACACACTGCTTTTACCAACTTGGACATCAAGGCAAACATATATATTTATTGCGATTGACTTTGACCAATTAGCCTAGCAGTAAGCACAAGTCAACACCGTGCAGGAACAATGAATGAACACGAATCATACTATAGCTGTCGGTGGTTGGACAGATCTACACCATTTACAAGGCTGCTATACACTTGACACAACCCAGCTACTCCGTCACCCACACAGAGTCCCTGCATTGTGGCTGGGATTTACCAGTCACATCCAGTTCACAGATTCAAGTAGAACCCCTCCCAATCCCAGCCATGTACGCTGATGCACCCAGCTCTACCTCACTACCACTTCTCTCCACCCTTCCATGGTCTCCAAATTGTCAGACTGTCAGACATCCAGTTCTGGATGAGCAGAAATCTTCTCCAATTGAATATTGGGAAGACCGAAGCCATTGTTTTCGGTCCCCGCCACAAACTCCGTTCTCTAGCCACTGACTCCATGCCTCTCTCCAACTTCTGTCTGAGGCTGGACTGGACTGTTCGCAACCTTGGTGTCATATTTGACCCTGAAATGAGCTTTCAATCACATATCCACAGCATAACTAAGATCACCTATTCCCACCTCCATAACATCGCCCGTCTGTGCCCTTGCCTCAGCTCATCTGCTGCTGAAGCCCTCATCCATGTCTTGTTACCTCTAGACTTCACTATTCCAACACACTTTTGGCTGACCTCCCACATTCTACCCTACATAAACTAGAAGTGATCAAAAACTCGGCTGCCCGTGTCCTAACTCGCACCAAGTCCCGTTCACCTACATTGCTCGCTGACCTACACTGGCTCCCAGTTAAGCAACGCCTCGATTTCTAAATGATCATTCTTATTTTCAAATCCCTCCATGGCCTTGCCCCTCCCTAACTCTAATCGCCTTCAACCTCACCCCCACGATGTCTGTGCTCCTTTAATTCTGCTCTCTTGAGTATCCCTGATTATAAATCGCTCAACCATTGGTGGCCATGCCTTCTGTTGCCTAGGCCCCAAGCTCTGGAGCTCCCTGCCTAAACCTCTATGCCTCTCTACCTCTCTTTCCTCCTTCAAGACGCTCCCTAAAACATACCTCTTTGACCTTTTGGTCACCTGCCCTAATTTCTACTTATGCGGCTCGGTGTCAAATTTTTCATCTCATAATACTCATGTGAAGCGTGTTGGGACGTTTCACGACGTTAAAGGCGCTATATAAATACAAGTTGTTGTTGCAGTCTGTACAGTATCAGTGAGTAATCATCTCCAAATGCTGGGCCAGTTTGTACACTGACTATGGATGCTTCCAGTTCTGTGCAGTGAAGATTTACTCCAGTCCTGGATACTGTTGTGGCCCACAGGTCTTTCACTGAAGCAGGTAGAGATCAAGACCATCCAAACAATGCACAGGTGCTTCTTCAAACAGAGCTGAGCTCTCCTTTCAAGTATGAAAGGCATTCAGCACGTTGCACCACATCTGTCACCGCGCACACATGCAATCTCCGGCACATTCAGAGACCCTCACCCTCCTTCCTCACAACAGGCCACCATCAAGTTCTGCAAACAGAACCTTTGAGAAGTGAATCCAGCTGACAGGCATTCTCTCTGCCTTATTCACGATAGGCATGCAACAAGCACCATCAATTCAACAGCTGTACAAACAAGAGTTCAGCCAAGCTCAGGGTGCTCTGGTTAAGGATGACTTGCGCTGAACAAAAAAAGAGCTGAATGGTTACTACAGCACTGTTTCTGTTAACTAGTACGACACAAGCAAAGAAAGAGCTGAGACAAGAGATCATAATTCCTAAATTGAGCCAAATCATTGCCACGCGCCTTTCCTACGCTACCACCCACCCCCCCCCCTTTCCCATTCCCCCATTCCATCTCCATTGCAGTCTGGCTGTGATCACCATTTCTAATCAAATTACAAACCTGTGCACGATGAAATCTCCTCCCACACCCCCCTTAATTCAGATTCTGTATCCGAGTCAAGGCTTCATTAGAGCTGCCTTGCTTATGCTGTTGGCTTTCAACGGAAACGAGGGCAAATGGGGGAGCTGTATGTATGTGCTGGCATCATTGGGCAGTGAACAGTGGGCATCATCACAGAGGAGGTCTAATTCAATCCCGTTCCTCCTGCTGGGTTCTACACTACTCACAGCTCATGGTTGGTGACCTCCAGCTCACAGATGTGCAACCTTTTGCTTTGGGCGGGTGCACAAAAGCAACTGGTGCATGGGATGCCGTGGGTTAACTAGTGGGACGCAGTGGGTTAACTAGTGTGGCACAAGCAAAGGGAGGTCGGAGGACAGCCAGTGGAGCTCTTGAATATGGCTTTACACCTGGGCATTCCCAATCCTGCTGAGTTCCTGATCACAGCCACTCCCATGCAGGGAAGAGTTTTCCTGTAGGATAAGTAAAAAAATAAAAAAATAAGAGGGACTCTTAACTCAGCAGTCAGCTTCAGAGCAGCAAAGACCCAGGTCAGTGAGGCAGATACTCGCCCTTTAGCGATAGCGAGCATTCATCAGAACATTCGCTGGTCTTGGGCTACTGTATTGGTTCAGATTTTACTGATTCGCTGGTCCAGGCTAGCGAGGGTTGCCAACTCTGATTGAACGTATTCCTGGAGGTTTCATCACGTGACCTCCCACCTCCAACCACCCTGCCCCACACTCCCGCCATTGGTCGCCCGACACATCCACCTTTACGGAGCGAGGCCTTCCCGAGCCGATTGGGAAGCAAACAGACTCTTTGTTTCTCGATTGGATGATTCCTGACTATCAGTCAAACTGACATTTTTTGGGCCATCTCCAATATTTTTATAACTAATAAATGAAAAAGTGTTCAAAGAAAATGAAAGTAACACACAATTTTAACTTCGATTCCCCTATGATTTTTCTCCTGGATTGCTCGTGGCAGTGTCTTGGAGATTAACCTTCAATTCCTGGCAGGATCTCAGAACCCCCCTCAGATTTAGACAACCAAATCAGTCCAGATGAAATGGCCAACAGCACGATGTATGCATTAGTAACTCCCATCCCCCGCTGGGCTGGAGGCCCTGTGGTGCACGCGTCAGACAGCAACTTGTTGGAAGCTGGGTCCCGCGAGGGCTCAGCTAACAATGGAGTGAGCAGCATGCAGACCAGAAGGCCCCAGGCTCCATTCCCCGGTATGTGCAGAGTTAGCTCTCAGCTGTCGGGTGGTGATGGTGGTAGCAGTGCTATAACTGGTTTAGAGAGGAGAAAATTAACTGCGGTTTCCCGGCTCCGAAGGTTAGTCATGAACAAAATGTTGCTCCAGGGCTGGAAAATTCACACCATCACATGAGCAACTTGCCTCAGGGGGAAACTGCTCTCCGAGTATAAACAAGCCAGCACGAATTAAACACGAATCGTCTCCGCCAATCTTTGATTATAGTGATTCCAGCGGGGAGAATTCTGCCTGAATACAAGGATCAGATATAAAATCTCACCCAGTCTTCAGATCGTGAACAATTTGTCTAGTCACCTGCAATTTCAGACAAAATACTCTCATAAATTATTTGCATTACGTCCCTACCTCCACAGATAGCAACATAAATCAGAAGATGGGCCTCTGATGAGAATGCAGCAGCAATATAAGTGAGGTGCATATGTGTCTCTGAAGCCTAGCTCTGTATCCTCCTCCAGTCCTATAACCCTCCAAGGTCTCTGCGCTCCTCAAATTCTGGCCTCTTGCGCAGCCCCGATTTTCTTCGCTCCACCAGTGCTGGCCATGCCTTCAGCTGCTTGGGACTGACACTCTGGAATTCCCTCCCTAAATACAGAGTGGATAAAGGGAAACCAGTGGATATGATGTATTTAGACTTCCAGAAGGCATTTAACAAAGTGCCACATAAAAGGTTACTGCACAAGATAAAAGTTCACGGGATAGGGGGCAATATATTAGCATGGATAGATGATTGGCTAACTAACAGAAATCAGAGCGTCAGGATAAATGGTTCATTCTCTGGTTGGCAACCAGTAACTAGTGGGGCGCCGCAGGGATCAGTGCTGGGACCCCAACTATTTACAATCTATATTAACGACTTGGATGAAGGGACTGAGTGTAACGTAGCCAAGTTTGCTGACAATACAAAGATGGGAGGAAAAGCAATAGGTGAGGAGGACACAAAAAATCTGCAAAAGGACAGACAGGCTAAGTGAGTGGGCAAAAATTTGGCAGATGGAGTAAGATATTGGAAAGTGTGAGGTCATGCTCTTTGGCAGAAAAAAATCAAAGAGCAAGTTATTATTTAAATGGAGAAAGATTGCAAAATGCCACAGTACAGCGGGACCTGGGGGTACTTGTGCATGAAACGCAAAAGGATAGTGTGCAGGTACAGCAAGTGATCAGGAAGGCCAATGGTATCTTGGCCTTTATTGTAAAGGGTGTCATGTATTCAACCAGCAATGTAACCCATGTATAATCTGACCTAAGTTGTACACTGTGAGAAAAATGACCACAAGGTGGTGAACTTGTGGGAGACACTCCTAACCTGGACCTTCAGATATAAAAGGGGAAGCTCCACCCACTTCCTGCACTTGAGTGCTAAGGAATAAAGGACAGGTCACAGACTGACCTTCTCTCAAGCATGGGCCTCGTGTGCATTTATACTGTGTAGCAAGGACGTATCAATGGCAACGAGAAACTTGGATTTAAACTACGCGACCATGGCCACTAGCAGAACAGACGAGAGGTACTGTGTTAAGGAATGGTTGGGACAGAGATTCAACATTGTTAAAGCAGCACACAGTTCTCCAGGCAGACAAGGGCAATCGGGCATGCCCCAACATGTAGTCGAACCCAGAGGGGGAGTTCGACAGCTGAACGGCGGTTCACACCATTGCAAGGGACAATGCAGCCAGTAATGGGGCCAACAACACCTGTTAATGGCCCCAAGGACAATAACAGGGGCAGTCAGGGACGATCGACTGACAAGGGACTTTTTGTTTCCATCAGCAACTCATGCTGGAGGCGTGGAGGCACACACTCAGCCAGAGTTTGCAGAGATGAGCAAAATACCTGCAGAAATTGCAGAAATGAACGCTGGGGGAAATCGCACGTATACAGTTCATACACCAGGACGCCACCGATAATGATGAAAGTGCTCCTCAATGGCATCCCAGTATCAATGGAGCTAGACACGGGGGCCAGCCAGTCCCTGATGGGTATCAAACAGTTTGAAAAGTTGTGGGCGTCCAAGGCCAGGAGGGCAAAATTATCGCCGATTGATGCACAGCTACGGACATACACAAAGGAGATCATTCCGGTGCGAGGCAGCGCCACGGTAGTCATGACCCACAAAGATTCGGAGAACAGGTTGCCACTCTGGATTGTTCCAGGGGACAGTCCCGCACTACTGGGGAGGAGTTGGCTTGCTGTCATGAACTGGAAATGGGGTGTTGTCAATGCAATTTCCTCTGTGGAGCGAGTATCATGCTCACAGATTCTGGACAAATTTGACTCATTATTTCAACCCGGCATTGGCACTTTCATGGGAGCCAAGGTAGTGATTCACATAAACCCGGAAGCCAGGCCAGTACACCACAAGGCCAGAGCGGTGTCGTACGTGATGCGGGCAAAGATAGAAGGCGAATTGGACCGCCTGCTGAGGGAAGGCATCATCTCGCCAGTCGAATTCAGTGACTGGGCGAGCCCGATTGTGCCGGTGCTCAAGGCGGATGAGTCGGTCAGGATACAAGGCCACCATCAATCGGGTGTCACTCCAAGACCAGTACCCGCTACCGAGAGCGGAGGACCTCTTTGCGACGCTATCCGGTGGCAAACTTTTTTCAAAATTGGACCTGACCTCAGCTTATATGACCCAGGAGCTGGCGAGTGAGTCGAAGAAGCTGACCACCATCACGACACACAAGGGGTTGTTTGAGTACAACAGATGTCCGTTCGGGATTCGCTCGGCTGCTGCGATCTTCCAACGAAATATGGAAAGCCTCCTCAAGTCAATTCCAGGGATGGTGGTTTTTCAGGACGGCATCCTCATCATGGGTTACGATACTGAAGAACACCTCCACAACCTGGAGGAGGTGCTACGCAGACTGGACCGGGTAGGACTGCGACTGAAAAAGGCGAAGTGCGTCTTCCTAGCTCCAGAGGTAGAATTCCTGGGGATGAGGGTAGCAGCAGACGGGATCAGCCCTACTGCGTCCAAGATGGAAGCGATCCAGAGAGCACCCAGACCCCATAACACGATGGAACTGCGTTTGTTCCTGGGGCTCCTGAACTATTTTGGTAACTTTCTTCCCAAATTGAGCACGCTGCTAGAGCCGCTACACGTGCTGCTACGCAAAGGTCGCGAATGGGTCTGGGGGGACCAGGAAAGGGCTTTTAATAGAGCACGCAATTTGTTATGTTCCAACAATCTGTTAACACTATACGACCCATGTAAGAAACTTGTGTTAACGTGCGATGCGTTGTCCTATGGTGTCGGGTGTGTGTTGCAGCATGTCAATGCCAGGGGTCAGTTACAGCCGGAAGCTTATGCCTCCAGAAGTCTGTCCCAGGCAGAAAGGGGCTACGGGATGGTAGAAAAGGAGGCGCTCGCATGTGTATATGCGGTAAACAAAATGCACCAGTACCTGTTTGGCAGGAAATTTGAGCTGGAGACAGATCACAAACCCCTAACGTCTCTTTTGGCCGACAACAAGGCCATAAATGCAAACACATCGGCCCGCATACAGAAGTGGGCACTCACGTTAGCCGCCAATGACTACACAATTCGCACAGACCGGGCACCAAAAACTGCGGCGATGCACTCAGCAGGCTCCCACTGGCCACCACTGAGGGGCTACCGAGCATGCTGCTGAGATGGTCATGGCTGTTGAAGCTTTCGGAAGCGAAGACTCACCCGTGACAGCCTGTCAGATTAAAGTCTGGACAAATAGAGACCCGCTATTGTCTCTAGTCAAGAAATGTGTCCTGAAAGGGGACTGGGCAGCCACGTACAGGGCATGCCCTGAGGAATTTATACCATTTCACAGGCGCAGGGATGAACTCTCGATTCAGGCAGATTGTCTACTGTGGGGAAACTGCATAGTCATGCCCTTGATGGGCAGAGAGGTGTTCATCAGAGAACTCCACAATGGGCACCCGGGCATTGTCATAATGAAGGCAATTGCCAGGTCACACGTTTGGTGGCCAGGGATAGACGCAGATCTGGAACTTTGTGTTCGCAGGTGCAACACGTGTGCCCAGCTGGGCAATGCGCCCAGGGAAGCCCCCCTTAGCCCCTGGCCATGGCTCGTCAAACCTTGGTCATGCATCCAAGGTCCTTTCAGTAGACGCCTACTCCAAATGGATCGAGTATGACATTTTAAATTCAAGCACATCCTCTGCCACGGTAGAAAGTCTACGGACAATGTTCGCCGCCCACGGTCTAACGGACATCTTGGTCAGCGACAATGGCCCGTGATTCACAAGCACTGAATTCCAGGACTTCATGGCAGGTAATGGAATTAACCATGTCAGAACGGCACCGTTCAAGCCGGCCTCAAACGACCAGGCAGAACGAGCAATGCAGATAATCAAACAGGGGATGCTCAGAATCCAAGGGGGTTCCCTACAAAGCTGCTTATCACGCTTCCTGTTGGCCTACAGATCCCGACCACACTCGCTCACAGGGGTTCCACCCGCAGAGCTGCTAATGAAAAGGACGCTCAAAACCCGGTTATCCTTATACACCCGACCATGAAAGAAATTGTCGAGAGCAGGCGCCAGTCACAATATGACTACCATGACAGGAATGAGAGGGCGTGATGTATTGATGTAAATGTCCCTGTTTTTGTCCTCAACTACGCTGCAAGGCCCAAATGGCTCGCAGGCACTGTGATTGCCAAAGAGGGAAATAGGATTCTGGTAGTTAAACTTACCAATGGACAAATCTGCCACAAACATGTGGATCAAACAAAAAGGAGGTTCAGCAACCCCAAAGAAGAAGCAGAGAAAGAACACAATATAGAGTTCACTCCTCCACAGGTGACCGAACACAGGGATGAAAGGGAGGAGAGCCCAGTCACTGTGGGCAGTCCGGATAGGCCTGAGGCACCGCAAACAGCAGACACTCAGGCCAGCGCCCAACAACCGGAGCCCCAACTCAGGCGCTCTACAAGAGAGTGTAAACCACCAGAGAGACTCAACCTGTGAGACTTTTTGGGGGGGGGGGGGGGGTGCGGGTGGATGATGTCATGTATTCAATCAGCAATGTAACCCATGTATAATCTGACCCAAGTTGTACACTGTGAGAACAATGACCACTAGGTGGTGAACTTGTGGGAGACACTCCTAACCTGGACCTTCAGATATAAAAGGGGAAGCTCCACCCAATTCCTGCACTTGAGTGCTAAGGAATAAAGGACAGGTCACAGCATGACCTTCTCTCAAGCATGTGCCTCGTGTGCATTTATACTGTATAGTAAGGACGTATCAAAGTGGATGGAGTATAAAAGCAGGGAAGTCTTGCTACAGCTATACAAGGTATTGGTGAGGCCACACCTGGAATACTGCATGCAGTTTTGTTTTCCATATTTACGAAAGGATATACTTGCTTTGGAGGCAGTTCAGAAAAGGTTCACTAGATTGATCCCGGGGATGAGGGGGTTGACTTATGAGAAATGGTTGAGTAGGTTGGGCCTCTACTCATTGGAGTTCAGAACAATGAGGGATGATCTTATCGAAACGTATAAGATTTGAGGGTGCTTGACAAGGTGGATGCAGAGAGGATGTTTCCACTGATAGGGGAGACTAGAACTAGAGGGGCCGCCCTTTTAAAACTGAGATGAGGAGGAATTTGTTCTCTGAGGGTTGTAAATCTGTGGAATTTGCTGCTTCGGAGAGCTGTGGAAGCTGGGACACTGAATAAATTTAAGACAGAAATAGACAGTTTCTTGAGTGATAAGGGGTTATGGGGAGCGGGCAGGGAAGTGGACCTGAGTCCATGATCAGATCAGCCATGATTGTATTGAATGGCGGAGCAGGCTCGAGGGGCCATATGGCCTACTCCTGCTCCTATTTCTTATGTTCTTATGTTCTTATAAATCTCTCTGCTTCTCTCTTCAAGATTTAAAACCAAGCATTAGATGACCTCTCCTAATATCTCCTTATTTGGCTCAGTCTCAAATTTTGTTTGATAATCGCCCTTGTGCCGCGCCTTGGGAAGTTTTACTACATTAAACTATATAAATGCATGTTTTTGTTGTTGTTGAAGGCAGGAAGGCCGCATAACAAGTGAGGAGTATATCCATCTATGGATAATGGGGACCCAATTCAGGAGAGGGTTTTGATGCCAGCCTCTGGAGTACACTTTGCATCATGTGTCCCACTTTCACTCAGGTTGTGGGCAGGCTGAGCTCCCAGTCTCCTTGCCAATATTAAGAGGTTAATGTTGCTGCTGGCCTGTGCAGACCCTCCTGCATACTCAGAGGGTCCATGATCACAATATTAAAGTTGCAGTTGTTTTGGCAATGCTGAATCTTCCCTGCATTATATGGAGCCAGTGCAAATCATAAATACCCCGTGAGGAACTCCTCGAATTAGTGTAAAGGAGAGAGCAAGTGAGAAAGGAAACATTGAAAGAACTTGCATTTACACTGCACCTTGTTGTATCCTCAGGACATCTCTCGGTATTTGACTATCAATGGATTACTTTCAAAGTGTAGTCACTGTTGTTATAGAGCATGCAGAAATCAAGCGCAGGCAGCGGAAAGAGAGTGCAGCAAACCAGTCCCACCCACCCTTCCCCTCCACCACTGTCTATCCCACCTGTGACAGAGACTGTGGTTCTCGTATTGGACTGTACAGCCACCTAAGAACTCATGTTAAAGTGGAAGCAAGTCTTCCTCGATTCCGAGGGACTGCCTATGATGATGATGGGGAGGCAAACAGCAGCCAATTTGTGCACAGCAAGGTCCCACAAAACAGTAGCAAATGAATAATTTGTTCCGTGTTGGTGTTGATAGAGAGGAATGTTGGCCAGGACACTGGGAAAATTCCCTTCTCTTATTCGAATTATACCACATGTCCACCTGAATAGATTTAACGGCTGATCTGAAAGATGGCACCTCCAACAGTGTGGCACTCCCTCAGTATTACACTAACATTTCAATCTAGATTATGTGTTCAAGTCTCTGGAGCTGGGTTTGATCCCATGACCTTTTGACTCAGAGACAAGAGTCCTCTCAACTGTCACGAGTTAGTGGCACCCTCACCCCCGAGTTCGAAGGTAACGTACGAGAAAATAGCTTAACTGTCATGGTGTCAGGATAGTCCATTCATTGCAGCTTGGAAAAGAAGGAAGCAAGAAATGGCTTTAATTTTTTTTCTGACAGTACACTTCTTATTGTATTCACGTGAATTATTTTATGGACTAGTCTAACGCGGTCTTTAACCCATATACTTTAAGCAGGTTAATAATTGAATCCAAATAATCTACTGAAGAAATTTACATTACGCAAGGTCCACTATTAGAATAATTAAATGTAAACGAGAGAACAAAGGAGAAAGAAAAGGGAAGTAGGGTACTGGTTATTGCTAAGCGGCAGGTGGCCTCAGCCCTGCTACTTGATACCAATTTCTCTGGTGTCAGGCAAATT
Source organism: Pristiophorus japonicus (assembly GCF_044704955.1). Taxonomy (NCBI): domain Eukaryota; kingdom Metazoa; phylum Chordata; class Chondrichthyes; family Pristiophoridae; genus Pristiophorus; species Pristiophorus japonicus. Next base: position 119,705,204 of record NC_091980.1, read on the forward strand.
GAAATGGGGCCACACTCACATGCCAGCTTATGTGGAGGAAACAGATCAAAAATTAAAGAGCATCAGCTCTCCTAATGATGGACCACTGCAGATAGAGATGCAGACAGTGGACATCAATCTACAGGACCCTTATTACAGGGTAAGTCAATCACACAGTGACAGGGCTGCACTATTGTAGATTTGTCAGTCACACAGTGACGGGGGAAAATGAGTTACGCAGTGACGGTCGGGGTCGGAGGGGGGCGCGGTTAATAAGTTACACAGTGACGGGAGGGGGTTAATGAGTCACAGTGACAGTCCTACACTGTCATAAGGTAAATCAGTCACAAGGTAATAGCTCCTCACACACGAGACCTGGTAAAAATTCAACCTCCCCGCTCAGTCAACGACATTGAACGTAGACGTTAAAGAGGTCGATGGTGCAACAATAACGTTTTTGCTGACAGCCAATCGACCCGAACCTTACTCTATTCATGCGGGACACAGTGGCTACTTAATCATATGTGGCAGCTGAACTGAGTCAATGGAGTCTTTGTTGTAGTAGGTATTCTCCACAAGGCCAGGCCTCTGAAGCAGGTGACCCATACACGGCCTGCTATTTTCTTAACTCCAGGCTCTCTGGTATCGGAAGACACTAAATGAGAATTATAATGTTAACAAAACAAATCTGTGGGATTTACTTGCTGTGGAACAGGGTTCCTGCTACTCTAGAGTGTTAACCAGTTCCAATTCTGCACCTAAACCAACAATTTTCCAAATCCAAGCTCTTGATAAGGAATGTGGAAATATTAGCAGTATTCCTAACAGATTATTCAGGCATTGCCTTATTAAAAGGAGACATCAATCTCTCAGAAAATGAGGTGCTCCAGGACTTCCCCGGCAGTGTAGCAAGGTGAGGAGGCACCGGGATCTCCGGCAGTGTGGAGAGGTGAGGAAGCACCTGGAGATCCCTGGCGGTGTGGAGAGGCGAGGAGACACCTGGAGTTCCCTGGCAGTGTGGAGTCAGAAGATGTTAGAAGGCGAGTCCTGTGAGTGCAGAGAACAGCAGAGGTGCTGGAGAGAAAGTTCTCTGGATGTCTGGGGAAGGGGTTTGTTGGAGGGAATTCTGCGACAATCCAGTGTGCAGTGTTGGAATAAGGACGCTGGCAGTACAGGGATGCAAGGCGATGGGCTGTGTTGCAGCTCTTCAACCTGTCCCGATCACAACTGATTGGAATTGGCATATTTGGATCTTATTAACAACACTTCTGGCAATGTCAATTTGCTGATTGTAAAGCATAATCAGTAACATGGAATGTTCATACAACAGGAAGCCCTGCTCAGAGGACAACTTGTCCAATGCCTCCAAACTGCACAGGACATTTGACGATTGGATCACCCTAAAAGAACACCCCACCATGGTCAGATAATGAGCCCGGCAGAATCACCCTCTGATGTCATTCAGCAGTTGCTATCAAATGATCCAAGGTGGTTACAGAATGTGCCCCTTCTGTACCCAGGAATTTAGACGTTGCGATTCCAGGACATGTCTGAATGTTTGAAAAACAAAGAAATTACTAACGCTATGAATCCTTGTCCCACTGATGACTCCCTGATCAGTCTTTGGTGAGCTGATCTCAACCGGGATAGTGGCAGAGGCATTATAATAGGTTCCAAACTCAGGCAGGAAAATGTCAGGCAGAGTTCTGCTCCTCATGCCAATCCAGTAAACTTGACACAACCATTGGCAGGCATATGAAAGCAGGATTGAGCTGAACTGTGATGCACATCACAGTCAAACACCCTCCTGATATTGAAGAATGTTGACTTTAGTGAGGTACTGGAAGGCTGCTGGTCCCTGTGGACCCATACTCCAAAGGGAATCACCGCCATACGGAAAGGAGGAGTAAAAAGAGAATACTGGATGGACATTACCACCACAGGGATGAAATTCCACAAAGATTCTCCCAATTTTCTGCTGTAACTTTGGCTGAAGAGCTGTGGGAATCCTGGAATAATGGCGTACACCAAGACCAAGCTATGATCTGTGATTGGGAACCTCCCCGGAAATTCAACCCTACAAATTCCCGAAAGCAGCCTTAAACCTGCATGGTGGGGTACTAAGCCATATAGTAGCGGGTTAGACCTCCTGTGGATGAGTTAGCTGGTCACAGCAAGGCAGCAGTTGGCCTCAGCGCCCCGGGGCTGGGAGAGGAAAAGAAAAGTCAGCCCCCATTCCCGCTCTTCACCATATATCCAGTCACCCTTGCTGGAAAGCATGCATGTGTTGACATATTAACCAGTGTCACGCATGAAAAATGGCAACTGGGGTGAGGTACCCGGTGGCTGCTGAGACGCAGGGAACACCAAGCAAGAGTCTGCAAACTTCAAGAGTGACCAGGAGAAAGGTGAGGAAAATTGGTATCAAAGATTAAAAATCACAAACTTCAGTAACATGTACGGCTGGATTTCTGAACAAATTTACTACCGTTTTCCTTCGCCCCATTTCCATCTTGCTCCAGCCTGCTAATTTGTTTTAATTCCTGGTCAGTCCTATTTGAATGCAATGATTCCCTGGTCAGAGGGTGTGAGGCCTCTACTTGTCTTTCAAAGTCCTTTATGCTCTGTGATCCCATCACTGACGAGGAGGAAGATAAATGAGTTGGCTCAGGCTTTGAGGCTTGTCAAAGTGATGTATTGTTGTGGCATAGTGATGACAAGATGTGATTGATCATAGCACAGGCCATGGTGGACAGACCTCTTGCAGATTCTATACTAACCTTCACTCTCACTCCGAAGTTTGAAGGATGCATTGGGCAGTAAGGCAGCACCCTGTCTCTACTCTCGGATCAAGTGACAGGCACCCTGAGGAGACCAAGTACAGTACAGGCTTGGATCAGAGCTCCTGGTATATTGCAAGTTGACATTATGAAATGCCTAATATCATTGAGCTTACAGTATTAATACCAATAGCATATGTTCCATTAAAAAAAACCTTAAATAACACTAATGGTGGACATGAGGAAATGACTAGTTTAATGTGGGAAACACTCTGATTGATGACGATGACCTCAGGCTATTTTCCAATTGGAAACAGGGTCACAAGACTTCGAACCTCCAAGGTTGATCACCTTCTTGCTTGCAAGCAAGAAAAGCAAGTCTGTGAACAGCCTCCATTGGTGGTAATGCCTCGCCAACTTTTGTGGTTGACCAAGCTGGTGCAATTGAGTTATGAGTGATGGCCCGATCTTGTCCTTACTTGGTAGCCACACGTGCTGCAAACTGCGGGCGCTGGATTATGATCAGGAGCCGGAATCCTGCTGACTTTTCTCTAGACTCACCAAGAACAATTGTTGCAGCCTTACCGTCGCCCCAGCTGAGATCAGCTAACTCAGCAGACTGGGGATAGAAACTTCCTTGGTATATGTGACTCCATGTCACACCTGATAGCACCTTTATCCACTAGGCCATACATTTTAAAATATATTCAATGGATAATCAATTACCCTGGTGGACATTGAACACGCATTGACGGACTTCCTCTCTTGTTCCTTCAATGCTTGAAGTACACCATCCTATGCAATCGCACTCTTTCCTGCATCCTTATGTATTCAACCCAGAATCCTACTCTAACTCATTGCTTTGCAGGACCTCAAAAAATTATTCCCCTTAGTCTCTCTTCCTCCGACAGTGTACAGGGTTTGAAAATCCATACTGGGCACCACCTCGAGTCATTTAATCACTCCTGCCCTCCACTCAATCACAGACCTCTCCCTGTTGTTCTTTTCATGCCCCGCACCCACCTCCCCCCCTTTTTCCTGTCTCTGTATTTGCTCAAAGGCTGTTACATCTCTAACTTTTTCCAGTTCTGATGAAAGGTCATCGACCTGAAATGTCAGCCGTTTCTCTCTCCACAGAAGCTGCCTGACCTGCTGAGTATTTCCAGCATTTTATAGTTTTTATACCTAATCGTCATTCCCTGATTTACCTCAGCTCTTCACACCTTTCCAAACTTGGTGACCTTGGCCAATTATCTTTCACCTAGGATTCTTGAGCACCACTGCAGCTTCCTCAAGATGAAGAGAAACTGCCTGTAGAAGCAATAGCCCCCTGACCGTTAACTCAAACAACTTATTTAATCTGGCGTTAAAAACATCACAAGCTGACATGCTGTCGATTCAGACTCCTGCAGGGCCTCACAGCTACAGAGTGACTCGTTTTCAGAGAGAGTGTTGTTTGGGAATGTGGAGCATAATATTATCAGCAAGTCTGTCAATGGCCACAGCTGTCCCGGGATCCGGACACCTGTCTCCGGCAGCCTCGGAATTTCAGTGAGAAATCTTGCACCCTTTCCTAAAGGGACAGTGTTACTCAGGATGGTGTGTGTCGAAAATTATCCCAGTTCCCAGAAGTTTTCTCGGACAGAACGAAGTTTCAACGTCTGCCCGGTCTGGCTATGGGGGCCATTAACCACACTGGATAGATGGAGCAGAGAATCCAAGAGTTTCCGTACTGTGTCATTAAAAGTTTGGGCTCAGTTTTTTAAAGGATATTATATATAATACATATATGAGAAAGAGAGAGAAAGAGAGAGAAAGAGAGAGAAAGAGAGAGAAAGAAAGAGAAAGAAAGAGAGAGAAAGAAAGAGAGAGAAAGAGAGAGAAAGAAAGAGAGAGAAAGAGAGAGAAAGAAAGAGAGAGAAAGAGAGAGAAAGAGAGAGAAAGAGAGAGAAAGAGAGAGAAAGAGAGAGAAAGAGAGAGAAAGAGAGAGAAAGAGAGAGAAAGAGAGAGAGAAAGAGAGAGAAAGAGAGAGAAAGAGAGAGAAAGAGAGAGAGAAAGAGAAAGAAAGAGAGAGAAAGAGAGAGAGAAAGAGAAAGAGAAAGAGAAAAAGAGAGAGGTGTATGATCTCTTCCTCTCCTGGTGGTACTGACGTGCTGGGTTACAGTACCAAAGGGCATCAGTAGTGTACTACATCTTGCTCAAGCGACCAATCATGTCTTGGCCTATACGGTGAGATTTGGCAGAGCATTCAACAGTGGAGGTGCATCACAGCCAAGCCTGGTCCTACAGTCTCCAAACATCCCAGTTGTTGGATGGTAATGGGATTGGAACCCTGGCTGATTTTGTTCCCGCTAACGCCCCACCCACAAGTAACCTGAAAGGTTCTCAGTGAAAATGACTCTCTGCTGCCGAACTACACAGATCAGGAAGGCCCCAAGATTGATTCAGTTTGTGGTGAGCTGGCTATGATCAGCCACTTTGGTTTCCAATGCTAAAGCCAGCTCCCTTATCCCGACGGGAAAAATCAAAGACTCGTGTTCCATTTTTGTGATGTAAACATGGGGAGCCAGCACAGGGACATTGGTCTCCTGTGATCCAAACTGCCGAAACACAAAATGTAAATGCACCTGGAGATCCCTCCTTATAGGCTGAAACTCAAACCCACGTCAGAGAGGAGTGTGATAAACCTTGGTGTCACACAGGCCCCGCAGAGTGAGATCTTTACAGTGTGCTGAAATGTTATCCTTATCTTTCAATAAAACGTTTGAACAAATAAATCTTTGTAGAACCTCTCCCCCAAGCCCTGACTTCCCAGGGTTATTGAAACTTTCCAAAGTTTGTTCTCGAGGAGGGCGCCAGGCGTGAAGGCCTCAGTTGTCCAAGTTTCTCGGATTCATAAGCTCCTTTTATGCTGGCCTTGCCTTAGTTTTGATTCCGGGGAGCCAAGCGTCCTTGGGCTTGCTCCCAGCCTTTACAACTTGTCTTCACTGCAGACTTGGAATATCCCATCATTTACGAGTCTGCCGTCAGGATAAGGGAGCTCAATTTATTGTAAACATTGGGAGTGGCTCTCTCCAGAATCCAAGTTAGAACAAGGCCAATGTAAAAGCAGCTCTGGTGCTGCATTGTGGGAATGGTGTTTAGATGCAGACTGTGCAAAGGTCACCAATAGTTACACAAACAACTGCACAGCGAATGGGGACAACCCTGGGAAAAAACACGATGACCTGGAAGTGCTAACGGTTTCTGACACCAAGCTACTAATCAAACAAATATAAATGGGGAATGCCTAATTAATATAGAATCTGAGTTAGTGAATGTAATGCATAACTGCTCTCCGACCCAGTGTGTTAAATAACTTGCATCTTAACTGTACCATTGTCAGTGACCCAGATTGCATACTGGGGATGGAAGCAGTGGCATCCCTGGGCAACAGTGACCTGAATATGATTACATTTGGCATGATCTGGGATAATCAATGCCCAAAACCATCACAACTTTGAAAGGGCCAGCTTTACTGCAACAAAGGAAGGGCATAAAAAGATGAACTGGGAGAGCACTCGAGAACATTTCAGTCGAGGTCAAAAGGAATACCTTTAAAGACCTACCACTGAGCATGCAGGAGAAATATACACCAAGGATTAGGAAGTGCAGACTGAACAAACATGACCCCAAGCTGATCAATAACAATAAGTTAGAAAAACAACCTCTACAAAGATTGTAAGGAGAAAGATGAGGGAAATCAGTAGGAAAATATAGGACCCTCCAAAACAATGTAAAATAGGTGGCAAGATGTTCAAAGAGAGAAATAGAAATGCAACAATAAGAAATTCTTCCAGTAGAACAAGAGGGTTATTGAAGAAGAATTGAGATCCCTGCAAAGAGGCTTAAAACTGAGCTGAGCTAAAAATAGTTGATATTTCCTGGAAGTATTCACGAGAAAATACACTACCACTGTGCCACCAATCATAGGGGGTTCCAATGATTTTGATATCACTGATGTCCTAGACAGGTTTCAAGGACTAAACACCAAGAAATCCTCAGTTGTGGTTGCTATATAGCTGAGGGTGTTAAGTGAGACTAGGAATTAAATCTACAAAGTGCTGACAGTCATAATGAGGGAATCAATGAACGCGGTGGAGGTCACATTGGATTGGAAACAAAAAAAGCAATTCAACGGACCCAGGTAACTACAAAGCCATTAATCTCAGATCAGTAACTAACAAAACAAAATGGAATTGATCATTTGGAACAACCCTGAAGAGTATCCATGTGAAAATAACCTATGACTGGCATTCAACATAGTTTTGGAAGGGTCACATCTTGCTTCACTAATCTTCTTGACATTTTGTTTTAGAAAGGAAGTAATATTCCAAGTAGAAGTTGGACCCAGACTTCCCCATAACCTTTTGACAAAGTTCCACATGAAAGGCTCTTCACAAGCTGAAGGCTGTGGGTATTGAGAGTTAAACTTAGAATAAGCAATTGGCTTAAAGGGAAGGGGGAAGTGGGTACTATTTCGAGGAGTGACATTTGCCGAGAAATATACTGAACAGAGCACCAGAGGAATTGGTGCTGTTTCTGAGCTCCATGAATGATCTGGATTGAGAAATGTAATGTAAGTGGGCTAAAAATGATGCTAAACTAGAGAGGATAAACTGATGAAGCTGCCAGTGTGTTACAGAAGGACCATTTTGCAAATAGTCGGACACAATGGCAGATCAAATTCAATAACAACTTGTATTTATAGAAGCAAAGTTAACATTTCAGGTCGATGACCCTTTCGTCAGACGGAAGGATCATCGACCTGAAACATTAACTCGGTTTCTCTCTCCACAGATGCTACCTGACCTGCTGAGTATTTCCAGTGTTTTCAATTTTTATTTCAGAATGCAGAACTATGTTGCTCAATCAGTACAGTATAAAAGTCAGAAGAGATCTGGTGAGGCGGTACCTTGAATATTGTATTCAGTTCTCATCACTAAGGTACAAAGGAAACATCCTAGGGTGAGAAGGAACTTGAGACTAATCTTTAATGTCAGATGACTGTGTTATGAGGAAACGTTTGAAAAACTTGGACCTGGAAGTTCCTCTGAGTTGCTCCTATCCACTGCCTTAACTTTACCGTAAGTGGGGCAGAAACACTAAGTGGGTATAATTGTGCACAATTTGGCTGCTATGTTTGCTTACACAACAGTGAATACACTTTAAAAGTGATTCATTGATTGTGAAACATCCCGAGGGCGTGAAAAGCGTTAATAAATGCAAGTTCTTTCTTCACATCATGTAGCGTTTACGCAATCAGTTATTGAGGAAGCCAAGCTGAAAAACCATAAAACAGGTTCAGATACAAGAAGAAAATAGTTACCAGAATAAATGAGAGGTGGTTGGTTAGAGGGAAAGGGAGGGGCCCAAGACAACATTACAAAAAATTCCAAAACGAAGCTATATTGAAATAAAGTTGAAAAATGACCAGCAGAGCAGATTAAATGGACAAAGAGAATAGAAGGGTTGGCGGGGGGGTTGGGGAAACGCAGGGGGAAAAAATAGAAGATGAAGGCAAAAAGGTGTGTGGGGTTTAGAGTTAGTGGAGATCTGAGGGGAGGGAGAGAGCAGGTTTGGAGTGTAGACGAGAGACAAACAGCCTGTGACAGGGAGACACTTCTCTTGAAACATTTCCAATGGGCCAGACCAATCTCTCCTCAGCCCATTCTCATTTTCTACTTGAAATGTGGCACTTACTCCTATGATCTGTTGACATGCAGCCAGGCAATGGCAGTAATAACCTCAAAGTGTTTACACTTGTTGGAGATCTTCTGCTGCAGTTGAGAGCCTGCAAGACTCGGCTGACATCCCACTCAAGGTAAAATGGCAGCCGGGTTATTGAAAGGACTGGGGCTGGCTGTCCCACTGAGTGCTTGGCTCAGCTCTCACTTTCCGTCAGTCTAGCTTAGGATTTCCTGATCAACACAAGGTTTCCGCCATTTTACAAGAACTTCTAAACCTGACCAGTAAAAGTGGCTCTAACCTTTTGAACTGGAACTCGGCCCCCCCCCCCCAATCACCAACACAAGCTCCACGTACAGGAAAGATGCACGATTAAATTGGTCGCTTGCTTGCAGTTTTACTTGTGAACTCAGACAGAAATCCCCATTGCTTCCACTAGGTGTGAACACAGCTACGCACCAGAGCTGTTCATTAAACCATTACCAGGATCTGTGCCTTAGTAACCCTGTGCAGGCAGGCATGAATACATAACACCGCTGCCCTGTCACATCTATTTATCTCATTGACTATGCAGAGTTCGTAACATAACACTGGAGGTCACTCACAAACAAAATCCAGTCTGGGTAATGATCGATTTTAATTGTGTGGTGATGCTTCAGCGACTGTATCTGAACACTTCTACCATAGATAGAGGTGCTGTTTGCTTAGGTGGACTGCAGGGAGTCAGACCATGTTGTGACAACACTATAACCTTCTGGTATCAACATAGGTGGGTACTGTTATGCAAAATCTTCCCGATTCCACTTTGAGGTCCAGTAACAAGGAGGTGGGTGGGGGGCACACATCCACCTCCATGGCACAAACCTGGTATTGCAGTACTTCCAGGAACGGTGCAGTGGCTCTAGGCCTTTTGGCTAAGAGCATTGGCGCAGAGTGATCCTTGAATGGGCCCAAGGTGACCTCTGGCGTTTGTAATCTGACAAGATGATCTGACAAAGAATTGGAAAGATTGGCAACGAATAAATAAATAAAAAAAAAAACAAGTATGGCTTATTTTAAATGTGGACAAGAATAGAATAAAATAAACCGTTACAATTTGGCTGAAATCTCCCTGCTGTGTAACCACAAACCAGCATGGGATTTGGCTGCATGGTGCACTGGTACCATAATGAGTGTGCACGACTGGGTGGTGTGTTTCTGTGTAGTGCATGCAGGTACCACTAAATTCACAATATTGTAACAGACTCAATGTAGTTGTGCACTGCGTGTGCGTGTACTGTGTGAGAGTACAGTGAGCACTGCATGCATTGTCTGTACTGCGTGTACGCTGAGCTCTGCGTGCATTGTCTGTACCGCGTGTACTGTGAGCTCTGCGTGCTTTGTCTGTACCGCGTGTACCGTGAGCTCTGCGTGCTTTGTCTGTACCGCGTGTACCGTGAGCACCGCGTGCATTGTCTGTACCGCGTGTACCGTGAGCACCGCGTGCATTGTCTGTACCGCGTGTACCGTGAGCACCGCGTGCATTGTCTGTACCGCGTGTATCGTGAGCTCTGCGTGCATTGTCTGTACCGCGTGTACCGTGAGCTCTGCGTGCATTCGCTCGAAGCTGTGCCGCTCTCTCCCGGGCCCGGCTTCTCATGTGAAATCTCGCGCCGTGCGTAACTTTGAATGGGCCTGTGGCCCATTAAAAAGGGACCGCGCACCCAAATTTAAAATGAGGGGACAGTTGGCGAGTACCTGCTGCCTCTGCTCACAAAGTAGCCGACTTTGTCTTATGTCAGGTGCACCAAGGTCTCAATGTTGGGATGCACCAGTACAGCAACATTTATTTGATAGTGGAGATTTCCTGGTTTATGGTGGGGTACACATATGCTTGCGAATGGACACAGTGTGCGAGTTTGCATTGAGTATCTCCGACTCAGTTAAACAAAGACAGGGTAGAATACCTGTAGGGTTTTCCTCATACACCAGAAGGTCAAGGGAAACCTGGGAGAAAGGGGGGGTCATGTAATTTATGGCGAGGGTACAAAACAGGTGATATTGGATCGGCCGCCGCTATACACCCCGCCTGATTTTAATTTCCTTTCCATTCGGTGGAAAGGAAAAAAATCGGGCGGGGTGTATAATGGGTGGCCGATCCTCATAGTTAGTTTTACACCCCTGTCAAAAGTTCCAATGACCCCCAAACAGTCATAAATACCCACGTTTCCCAGGTAACCTCACCACCTTCTGCCGAAGTTACTGTGGGAGATTGGGAGGGCTCTATGGAAATTCCAGGTGATTACAAAGATGGGAATTAAATGCCCTTTTCTTACTCATACAGGGTAAATGGAGGTGAATGTTTCTTTAAACACAGATACAGACTCTCCAAACGCTGCCCTTTGTTCTTACTGCCCGTTTGTTTTCCATTAAGTATGACATTGTATAACTGACATTAATTAAACAGCTCACAACAGGGAACTGTTGGTTAAACATCGGCAAGGTACAAGTTGCCAATTAACGCTGGAGCATGCACTGTTGGCTGATGTATATTCATTGCGCTTCCAGAAGTATTCCGACTTTTAACACTTTGGCAAGCAGAGTGCCAGAGCCCTATGTTTGTAGGCTATGTCCCCTTGGAATCTTTCATAATGCTCGTCACTATTTGCCAAATCCCGCTCCCCCTCCCTTCCCTGCTAGCAAATTTCGAGATTGTGTTCCCTCTACCCAAGTCCAAATCATCTATCTACACACGGGGAACAAAAATAGACCCAGCACTGACCCCTGGGGTACACTACTTCCAACCCCGTCTCCAATCCAGGCAAGATCCATTTACCCAAACTTTTTATTTCCTGTCACATAAAAACACGTTAAGACAAATGTATGAAATTTCTCCATCTGCTATTCCATTTAGCAACAGACAGATTAATGCATTTGTTAAAATAGCAGGCATAGAAGTCCCATGCAATTCCACATGCTAACACTATACCGTGCAATTCACCCTCGGTCACTATCCTGACTTACGATAGAAAGGTATTGCTTAATGTAGAAACAGTGTTTCCCAATCAGTAATAACATCAAAGTACTAATTCTGCAGGAGACCTCAATAAACAGTCACAGTTGTCGCTGTCTAACACACTTGCCCCATCATGGCTAAAAATGGTGTCAGCTTACCTTGGCTTCTCAACAAAACCAGGCCCCTTTGATCTGAATAGTGACTAGCATGCCAGGAGTTTCACTCTTTAGGGAGCTGCAGTCCTCCTCTTCACATAAATCATTCAAAGAAAAAGTCCACTGATTCATTTAAGAGAACATTGCTTTTGAAAATCAATTTCCTAGCATTTTCTCTTTCCATTCCCCCTCACCAAGGTTACCTTTTTCCTACTTATTTCTGTTCCTGTTCCTGTTCTTGACTCCGATCACTTTCTCTTGTTCCCGCCCGGTAGTCTGCCTACACCGTTGACTCTCACTGGAGGAAAGCACCACAAGTACCAGCATTCCCAATAACTTGCCCAGATGATCATGCTTCACATGTTCACTGGACAATGAACGTGTAGAGGACGTGACACTTGGGCCTGATCCTGTTCTGACCGCCATTCATACTCACACCCACTTTGCAGCAGGGATAGCAGTGATCAGGAGCGGCAACCCTGACAGAAGTGATGCCCTTCCCTTACCCAGGAGGTGCTGAGGCTAACTGTCGGAGAAGTAACTCAGCACAGGCCTGGAACCTTTGAGACTGTTGGTTTGGTTTACTGTGGATTGTTTTCTTAACAACAACAACTTGTATTTATGTAGTGCCTTTAACGTAGTAAATCGTCCCAAGGCACTTCACAGGTGCGTTATAAAATACAATTTGACACAAAGCCACATAAGGAGACATTAGGGCAGATGATCAAAACTTGGTCAAAGAGGTAGGTTTTAAGGAGCGTCTGAAAGCAGGAAAGAGGTAGAGAGGCGGCGAGATTTAGGGAGGGAATTCCAGGGCTTAGGGCCTGGTCAACAGAAGGCATGGTCACCAGTGGGGCTGAAGGAGATTACAGAGATAGGGAAGGACGAGTTCATGGAGGGATTTGAAAACAAGGATGAGAATTTTAAAATCGAGGCGTTGCTTAACCGGGAGCCAATGTAGTTCAGCGAGCACAGGGGTGATGGCCGATCGGGACTTGGTGCGAATTAGGACACGGGCTGTTGAATTTTGGATGACCTCAAGTTTACTGAAGATAGAACATGGGAGGCTAGCCAGGAGTGCATTGGAATAGTCAAGTCTAGGAGGTAACAAAGGCATGGACGAGGGCTTCAGCAACTGATGAGCTGAGGCTATGGCAGAGTCGGGCAATGTTATGGAAGTGGAAATAGGTAGTTTTCGTAATGGGGTGGATGTGTGATCGGAAGCTCATTCCTGGGTCAAATATGACACCAAGGTTGCAAACAGTCTGGTTCAGCAGTTGCCAGGAAGAGGGGTGGAATCTATGGCTAGAGAACGGAGTTTGTGGTGGGGACCGAAGATAATGACTTTGATCTTCCCAATATTTCGTTGGAGGAAATTTCTGCTCATCCAGTACTGGATGTCGGACAAGCAGTCTGACAATTTAGAGACAGTGGAAGGGTGGAGAGAAGTGGTGAGGTAGAGCTGGGGGTCATCAGCGTACACGTGGAAACCAATGCTATGTTTTTGGATGATTGCCGAGGGATAGCATATAGGTGAGAAATAGGAGGGAGCCAGGGACAGATGCTTCGGGGGACATAAGAGGTTAATGGTTAATTTACCCAATATTGGATCTCAAAGAAATAGCCATCATTTTGGAGTGACTCTATTCACCTCATTCTGAAACCTTGCTGCTCAAGTCTTTAAAAGCTTGGCCTTTGATTATCTAGTACTGATTCCCTAAATCCATCTACCTTGCTACACCTTTAAATATCTTCCTAAAACATCTCTTTGACCAACAATTTGGCTCATGCTCCCAACATGGCTTGGTATCCGTTCCTATTTTGCCTTCAGTAATAGTGCCTTGGAACAATTTTCAGTGTTAAAGGCACGACATAAGCACAAGTGGTTAGAATCATAGAATAATACAGCACAGGAGGCTGCCATTCGGCCCATCGTACCTGTGCTTTGAAAGAGCTCTGCAATTAATCTCCCTCCCCCTACTCTTTCCCCACAGCATTGCATTATTTTCCTTTTCAAGTATAGCCCATTCCCTTTTGAACTTAATTATTGAATCTGCTTCCACCCCCCCCCCCCCCCCTTTTTCAGGCAGTGCATTCCAGGTCATAACAACTTGCTGCGTAATAAAATGTCTAACTTCTCGTGGTTCTTTTGCCAATTATTTTAACTCCATGTCCTCTAATTACCGACCCTCCTGGCAGTGGAAACAATGTCTCCCTAGCTACTCTATCAAAATCCCTCAATTTTGAACACCTCTATCAAACCTCCCTTGAACCTTCTCCAGTCTCTCCATGTAATTGTAGTTGTTGTTGAACCCTGACTGTGCCTTTCACTGAACGAATGGCCACAATACACAGCTGTGCCATTTGTTCTCCCCTGTTTAAATATTTTTCTTCCATAAAAATCTGTTATTGAAAATAAGTGAGACATGAAAAGTGCATTTTTTGTAAAATGCTGGAAAGGGAGAAGTCCCTTTCAAATAATTCATTCCGTCCAAAATATCAGCCAATGGGTGGCAAAGTTTAAAATGTGCCCGACAGCCAGATGCATCAGTCATCACAGATAAGCTGCCTTTTGCAGAGCTGTTTCATAAAGTACATCCTGCCTCTCAGTGAATCTCAAACTACAGTTTTGAAATGACTCTATACTGGAAACTATTATAAAATTAAAAAAAAGAGAATGGGATAGAACTAGAAAGAGCAAGTGTGCGACACAGTGTGAGAAATAGCAATGGGGGAGAGAGAGAGTGGCAGAGAACTAGAGAGAGCAACAGTGAGACAGTGTGAGAGACAACAATATGGGGCAAGAGAAAGTGGGAGAGAATGAGAGAGTGCAAGATTGAGACACAGGCCTGGATTTGGCTGTAACAATAATGGTGAGGCTATCAGCGCTCACCGTTATTATGGAGTAAATCGGACATCAACTTCTGGCGTCTGCACATGCACAGTTAAAAGCAGAAATCCGGCAGCTGCTGTCCAATTTGCCCTGCTCCTCCACAAGCTTTGCTACCCCGCTAACTCAGCGAGAGACCTGGCATTGAAAATAAATGAAGGGCATGAACACGTGGTACTAACCCACTAGTTACCCACTAAACACACCAGAAAATGTTAGGGCTGGTGCATTTTTAACTGCGTGATAAGTCTTAATTACTGCCAGACAACCTCTCTGGCAGTGAAAATCTAATTTTACAAGTGTGGAGTCACATTCCTGCAGAATTTGATTCTGGTTGGAGATTTTTTTTTAAGTTTTAAAAAAAACTTTTTCTTTCTATCTCTTTACTCCATGTTTATATCACTTTCTGTACATGATTTTACATTGAATTAAATATTCTAATTTATACTTCCTGGTTTAAAGTGCGTGTCTCGGTGAGGATTCTTCAATCTGATTGGTTGAAGAGCTATGCTGTTGCTTGCAGACAGCACAGATCCTCTATAGAGGGCACCATGCTGAAAAGGATCTCTAGTAACCGTAGTTTGACACTCAGAGGCCTGCGAAAGGTCTGTGAGCAGCTGTAAGCGAGGGCCGTTCCTTCGGTGCTGACCGCAATGCCTGGCCCATAGTGTGGGGGCCGGGGGGGGGGGGGGGGGCGGAGTGTGAAAGTGAGCAAGGGACAAAAGCAATGAGAAAGAATGAGAAGCTGCTGCTAAGACATCACTGTGGACTGGAGCTCTCCTAACTGGTTATAATTATGACTTTTCTAAACTCAGCATTCTGCGAACACAATTCAGAAATGCACTGTTTGTGCTGAGAGTTTATAAAGGAGTTTCATACAGCTTTTACCAAGAACAGGCAGCCATACTTCGAATCTATTACATGAATAATGAGAGTTAACAGTAGGAGGCAGTTAAGCTGGAATGTGCAGTTTGTTTATTTATTCTTTCACAGTATTAACGGAATGCACGGTGAACTCCTCCCCTCCCCTCCCCCACCATTGCCTAAATCTGAAGAGACTGGTACCCCAGGGTCTAAAGTGACTGTGGTCCTGTCGTCAGTCAATCAGTTTCCTTTCTCCGGTGAATGTGTGCTAACCCTAATCATGGTCACTAAAACCAGATCCACCGACATTAGGAGAAATGTCCAGCAATGAGGTTAGAGTGGGGCAGATTGTAAACCTACTTCTAAATAAACAGAGTTCCATATGAAAAGTGAACTGGATAAATACGTGAAGGAGAAAAAATTGCACGGAGATGGGGAAAGTGCGGGGGAATGGGACTAACTGGATTGCTCTTCGAAAGAGCCGGTGCAGACTGGATGGGCTAAATGGCTCCCTTCCGTGCTGTACTGTTTTATGATTCTATATCTTTCAGAGTGAGATACAACAATTACAGCAACTCCAAATGAGGGCGATTTCACAGAATCTGCTGGAGGACCATGTCCAACATATTCGCATTGCTCCAGGAACAGGCCACCAGACGATGGACTTGTGATTTATTTCTCCAGGGTACAGTTATTTATACCAGTATAATGTCAGTGTAGCTCAGTTGGTACCACTTTCGTCTTGAAGTCAGTGGGTTCAAGCCCCACTCTAGGACTTGAGCATATAACTCAGGGTGGCCCTTTGGTGCAGTGCTGAGGGGTTGCTGTATAAATGCAAGTTCTTCCCTTTACCAGTGGCTGCTGTTCTTGGGCAGGCCTCACTGTTGGCAGGCTACTTGACCATGCAAGGAGCACCAATCCTACCTGATCTTGATCCTGCCTACATATGTGGAATTTTCAGCAGAGATCACTGGATAGCAATCAGGAGCAGAACCCTTTCTAATCCATGGGTGTAGAGGTCTATTGTAGAACTGCTGCCCTGGTTTAAATCAACGAATTGGATCTGGGACTCTCATGGTCTAATGACTCTGTATCACACAGAACAATTATTAATACGGGAGCCTATTTTGATAAGGAGGACAAGGCCATTGCCCTAGGATGGTTCTTCACTGTCTGGAGTACTAAAGCTGCTTGTGCTGATGCAGATTGCTGCTTGGAGACTAGACAATTCTGCTGCCCAGATTGAGATTGTGTAATGACCTGGTGATCAAACGATCAACAGGTTAACATTAAAGTGATGCTGGGGGTCATTAACCGACTACACAATGTCTCAAATGGGGGGCCGGGCGGCAGGGGGGGTTGGAGAAGATGATGGGAACTAAGACTGAGACCAAGACTGTTGCTTCCAGTGCCACAAATCATCATGAATTTTCTCCAAAAAGTTTACCTGCATCTGGGAAAATGCTGGAGTCCATTATTAAGGAAGTAGTGCAGGACATTTGTAAAATCATAATACAGTCAAGCAGAGTCAGCATGGTTTGATGAAAGGGAAATCATGTTTGACAAATTTGCTGGAGCAGGGTGGATTAAGGGGAAGCAGTAGATGTCATTTATTTAGATTTCCAGAAAGCATTCGATAAGGTGCCACATAAAAGTTTACTGCAAAAGATAAAAAGAGTTCACGCGGTTGGGGGTAATATATTAGCATGGATAGAGGATTGGCTAACTAACAGAAAACAGAGAGTCAGGATAAATGTGTCATTTTCAGGTTGGCAAACTATAAATAGTGGGGTGCCACATGGATCAGTGCTGGGGCCTCAACTATTTACAATCTATATTAATGACTTGGATGAAGGGGCCGAGTGCAATGTATTTACTGATGATACAAAGATAGGTGGGAAAGCAAGTTGTGAGGTGGATACAAAGAATCTGCAAAGGGACAGAGATAGGCTAAGTGAGTGGGCAAAAATTTGGCAGGTGGAGTATAATGTGGGAAAATGTGAGGTTATCCACTTTGATAGGAAAAATAAAAAAGCAAATTATTATTTAAATGGGGAGAGATTATAAAATGCAGATTACAAATATACAGAGGGATCTGGGGGTCCTTGCACATGAAACACAAAAAGTTAGCATGTAGGTACAGCAAGTAATTAGGAAGGCAAATGGAATGTTGGCCTGTATTGCAAGGGGGATGGAGTATAAAAGTAGGAAAGTCCTGCTCCAACTGAACAGGGCATTGGTAAGACCAGCATTGGTAAGACCACATCTGGAGTACTGCGTACAGTTTTGGTCTCCTTATGCAAGAAGGGATATACTTGCATTGGAGGCAGTTCAGAGAAGATTCACGTGGTTTATTCCTGAGATGAAGGGTTGTTATATGAAGAAAGATTGAGCAGGTTGGGCCTATACTAATTGGCGTTTAGAAGACTGAGAGGTGATCTTATTGAAACATAAGATTCTGAAGGGGCTTGACAAGGTAAATGCAGAAAGGATGTTTCCCTTCGTTGGGGAATCTATAATTAGGGGGTATAGTTTCAGAATAAGAGGTCGCCCATTTCAAATGGAAATGAGGAGGAATTTCTTCTCTCAGAGGGTCATTACTCTTTGGAATTCTCTGCCACAGAGAGGTGTAGAGACTGGGTCATTGACTATATTTAAGGTAGAGATAGACAGATTTTTGAACGATAAGGGAGTTAAGGGTTATGGGGAGTGGGCAGGGAAGTGGAGTTGAGGCCAAGATCAGATCAGCCATGATCTTATTGAACGGTGGAGCAGGCTCGAGGGGCTGTATGGCCTACTCCTGCTCCTATTTCTTATGTTATAACTGGTGTGGTTTCAAGACAATTCAATGCGCTTTTGCGCTTTTTTTGGGGGGGGAGGGGGGCGGGGAGCGGAGAAAGAAGGTGGCCCCAAGGGAGGGAGACATTGTTGAAAATGCCGTTTTTCGGACAACACTACCTGCCCAGACCTAAAACACATCCTACGGCATTATTTCAAGAAAAGCAGGGAGTTCTCCCAGTGCCTTGACCAACATTCCTCCTTCAATTATCTAATGATTCATCGGATTGCTGTTTGTTGAATTTTGCTCTGAGTGAATTGGTTCCTACATTTGATTAACACAACGTCAAAAGCAATTCAACAATTAAAAAACATTTTGGGGCGACTGGAGGGTGTGATGAGTCACTGGATCAATGTCCTTTATATCCTAGTTTTATCAGAGCTCACAACAGTGGCACTGTGATGTGAGATAGTTGTAGATCTTGTGTTGGACCCTTTCACTCACTGTCTTATTGCCTTATGAACCCCACCATCTTTCATTTTTAATACAGCCCACTTGGTTTCAAAATAAATTATTTCTCCCCTCTGCTCCCGATAACACATTCAGCCTCGACAGCTCATTCAAACATCATCATAGGCAGTCCCTCGTATCGAGGATGACTTGCTTCCACGCCAAACAGGGATGAGTTCACAGGTGTTTCAATGAAGAACCTAATATTCCGGATCCCGAACTACATCTTGAAGCGTGGAAGATGCCTGTGTGTGGATTGTTTTAACGTGTGGTGGCCGATGGAGATTAGCACACTGTCTGGAGTAAAAATAAAACGGGGAAGGTGGCTCAACCATGGCTAACAAGGGAAATTAAGGATAGTGTTAAAGCCAAGGAAGAGGCATAGGTTTGTTGCTTTTTCTAGCCAAATTATGAGGACTGGGAGAAAATTAGAATTCAACAGAGGAAGACTAAGGGTTTAATTAAGAGGGGGAAAATAGAGTACGAGAGGAAGTTTGCAGGGAACATAAAAACTGACTGCAAAAGCTTCTATAAATATGTGAAGAGAAAATGATTAGTGAAGACAAACGTAGGTCCCTTGCAGTCGGATTCAGGTGAATTTATAATGGGGAACAAAGAAATGGCAGACCAATTGAACAAATACTTCGATTCTGTCTTCACGAAGAAAGACACAAGTCACCTTCCGAATGTACTAGGGGTAGTAGGTCTAGTGAGAAGGAGGAACTGAAGGATATCCTTATTGTGTTAGGGAAATTGATGGGATTAAAGGCCAATAAATCCCCGGGGCCTGATAGTCTGCATCCCAGAGTAGTTAAGGAAGTGGCCCTAAAAATAGTGGGTGCATTGGTGATCATTTTCCAACAGTCTATTGACTCTGGATCAGTTCCTATGGACTGGAGGGTAGCTAATGTAACACCACTTTTTAAAAAAAGGAGGGAGAGATAACGGGTAATTATAGACCGGTTAGCCTGACATCAGTAGTGGGGAAAATGTTGGAATCAATCATTAAGGATGAAATATCAGCGCATTTGGAAAGCAGTGACAGGATCAGTCCAAGTCAGCATGGATTTATGAAAGGGAAATCATGCTTGACGAATCTTCTGGAATTTTTTGAGGATGTAACTAGCAGAGTGGACAAGGGAAAATCAGTGGATGTAGTGTATTTGGACTTTCAAAAGGCTTTTGACAAGGTCCCGCACAAGAGATTGGTGTGCAAAATCAAAGCACATGGTATTGGGGGTAATGTACTGATGTGGATAGAGCACTGATTGGCAGACAGGAAGCAGAGAGTCGGGATAAACGGATCCTTTTCAGAATGGCAGGCAGTGACTAGTGGAGTGCCGCAAGGCTCAGTGCTGGGACCTCAGCTCTTTACAATATACATTAACGATTTAGATGAAGGAATTGAGTGTAATATCTCCAAGTTTGCGGATGACACTAAATTGGGTGGCGGTGTGAGCTGTGAGGAGGACACTAAGAGGCTGTAGGTGACTTGGACAGGTTAGGTGAGTGGGCAAATGCATGGCAGATGCAGTATAATGTGGATAAATGTGAGGTTATCCATTTTGGGGGCAAAAACATGAAGACAGAATATTATCTGGATGGCGGCAGATTAGGAAAAGGGGAGGTGCAACGAGACCTGGGTGTCATGGTTCATCAGTCACTGAAAGTGGGCATGCAGGTACAGCAGGCGGTGAAGAAGGCAAATGGTATGTTGACCTTCATAGCTAGGGGATTTGAGTATAGGAGCAGAGAGGTCTTACTGCAGTTGTACAGGGCCTTAGTGAGGCCTCACCTGGAATAGTGTGTTTTGTTTTGGTCTCCTAATCTGAGGAAGGACGTTCTTGCTATTGAGGGAGTGCAGCGAAGGTTCACTAATCTGATTCCAGGGATGGCTGGGCTGTCATATGAGGAGAGACTGTATCAATTAGGCCTTTATTCACTGGCGTTTAGAAGGATGAGAGGGGATCTCATAGAAACGTATAAGATTCTGACGGGACTGGACAGGTTAGATGCGGGAAGAATATTCCCAATGTTGGGGAAGTCCAGAACCAGGGGACATTGGCCTAACCCTTATCCTAAGACTTTTAGGACTGAGATGAGGAGAAACTTCTTCACTCAGAGAGTTGTTAACCTATGGAATTCCCTGCCGCAGAGAGTTGTTGATGCCAGTTCATTAGATATATTCAAGAGGGAGTTAGATATGGCCCTTACAGCTAAGGGGTCAAGGGGTATGGAGAGAAAGCAGGAAAGGGGTACTGAGGGAATGATCAGCCATGATCTTATTGAATGGCGGTGCAGGCTCGAATGGCCGAATGGCCTACCCCTGCACCTATTTTCTATGTTTCTATGTTTCTATGAAGCTTGATTCTTTCCACCCACAGGCATACATATATATTCCAGCTGAGATCACAGAATAGCAAGTGGACACTGGAGTTTCTGTCCCCCTCAATAAGAACATAAGAACATAATAAGAGCAAGAGTAGGCCATTTGGCCCCTCGAGCCTGCTCTGCCATTCAATAAGATCATGGCTGATCTGACCTTAGCCTGAACTCCACTTCCCTGACTGCTCCCCATAACTCTTTACTTCCTTATCGTTCAAAAATCTGTCTATCTCTACCTTAAATATATTCAATGACCCAGCCTCCACAGCTCTCTGGGGCAGAGAATTCCATAGATTTACAACCCTCAGAGAAGAAATTCCTCCTCATCGCAGTTTTACATGGGTGGCCCCTTATTCTGAGACGATATCCCCTAGTTCTAGTCTCCCCTATGAGTGGAAATATCCTCTCTGCATCCATCTTGTCGAGCCCCCTCATTGTCTTATACGTTTCAATAAGATCACCTCTCATTCTTCTGAATTCCAATGATTAGAGGCCCAAACTACTCAACCTATCTTCATAAGTCAACCCCCTCATCTCTGGAATCAACCTAGTGAACTTTCTCTGAACAGCCTTCAAAAGCAAGTATATCCTTCCTTAAATACGGAGACCAAAACTGTACACAGTACTCTAGGTATGGCCTCACCAATACCCTGTACAATTGTAGCACGACTTCTCTGCTTTTATATTCCATCCCCCTTGCAATAAAAGCCAATATTCCATTTGCCTTCCTGATTACTTGCTGTACCTGC
The DNA here is from genome assembly GCF_044704955.1 of Pristiophorus japonicus. Lineage (NCBI taxonomy): Eukaryota > Metazoa > Chordata > Chondrichthyes > Pristiophoridae > Pristiophorus > Pristiophorus japonicus. Next base: position 119,727,017 of record NC_091980.1, read on the forward strand.
ATACTAACTTTTTGTGTTTCATGCACAAGGACCCCCAGGTCTCTCTGTACTGCAGCATTTTGCAATTTTTCTCCATTTAAATTATAATTTACTTTTCTATTATTTCTGCCAAAGTAGATGAGCTCACGTTTTCCCACATGCTGGGGCAATACTGGAGCACTGAAGGTAACTGCTACATGGCTGAGATCAGCTAATGGAACAGCCTATCGCATTAGCACCCCCCTTTTGCCTTGCACCATCATCCCTTTTGTCATTTAATCACTCCTGCCCTCCACCCCATCGCAGACCTTCCCTTTTGTTCTTTCCCCCACCCTCCCCCTTTACTTAAAACCTGCTACATTGCTAACTTCTTCCAGTTCTGACAAAAGGACATCGACCTGGAACACAAACTCTCTTTCTCTCTTCACAGATGCTGTCTGACCGGCTGGGTGTTTCCAGCATTTTCAGTTTTGACTAGAGATTTCCAGTATCTGCAGTATTTCACTTTTCTTTTGGTACACATAGTCAGTATCACATCAGGCAGGGTATTTATCGACCACTCTGCCACAGTGGGAGCTCAAACCCATCTTACTAAACCAAAGGTAATTTTATGGTTTCTAGAGGCTGTGGGGCTCACACGCTGGTTTTCCCACATCACTAAGCTCCTGATCTCAGCCAGGGTCGTTCTCCTGTATAGCCAGACGGAAAATCAGAAACAGCCCACTTGATCGGCACCCCATCCATTGGCTTAAACATCCACTCCCTCCACCACCAGCACACCGTGGCTGCAGTGTGCACAATCGACAGGATACACTGCAGCAACTCGCCAAGGCTTCTTTGGCAAAACCTCACAAACCTGTGACCTCTGCCGCCTAGAAGCACAATAGCAACAGGTGCATGAGAACATCACCATCTCCAAGTCATGCATCATTCCGACTTGGACATATATCGCCGTCCCTTCATCTTTGCTGGGTAAAAATCCTGGAACTCCCTCCCTAACAGCACTGTGGGAGTCCCTTCACCACACGGACTGCAGCGGTTCAAGGCGGCGGCTCATCATCACCACCTTCTCAAGGGCAACTAGGGATGGGGAATAAATGCTGGCCGTGCCATCCCGAGAATATTAAAAAAGTCAGAAGCAGATTCAGTGCCAGCAGTGCATGCCAGGCCAGCTGGGTACACCATTGACAGAAATGTAGGAGCAGGCTACCCACCAGCCTTATCAGCCAAGAATAGTTGGTGGCGAAGAAAACCAGAGGTACAGAACAAAAAACAGAGCGCCACAAGAAAATTAAGTAGAAGTAAGTGTCCTGTAGTTCATGTCATCATGGTGATACCGTCCCTTTAAGAGAACAGACTTTAAAATTAATGGGGAGGAGAGTTTGGCCATTTCAAAAAACGTATGATATACACAAGGGAAGCAGTGCTTCGAGCCTTCATTAGTCAGCTGTTTGCTTTAAGAAGTTATTTGTTCTCCTGAACCAAAGGGCTTGTTGTTTATTTGATAAATGCCTCCTAGACCTGACCATGCGAATGCAGCAGTTAATTTTCTCAGCTCGAGAAGATGTACACATAATGCCAATTCTCTTGCTTGTGTAGCGAAAATGCAGAATTACCAATGAATGCCTCCAGTGGCTGCTCTCTGCCCCTTCCTCTACACACCCAGAGGGGTCAGCATATCAGCACGTAATCAAGGCTGACACTCCAGTACAGTGCTAAGGGAGTGATGCACTGTCGTAGGTGCCGTCTTTCGGATCAGACGTTAAACCGAGGGCCTGTCTGCCTCTCAGGTCGACGTAAAAGATCCCACAGTACTATTTTGAAGATGAGCAGGGGAGCTATCGCCGATGTCCTGGACTACATTCATCCTTCAACCAACATTCTCTGGTCATTATCACATCGTTATTTGTGGAAGCTTGCTGTATACATTTCCTGCATTACAACAGTGACTACACTTCAAAAAGTACTTCATTGGCTGTGAATTGCTTTGGGACATTCTGAGGTCATGAAAGGGGCTGTATAAATGCAAGTTTTTTTTTCTCTTGCTACAGTGATCACCATTCCTCTGAACTCATTTGTTTCCCCTCTTTTACACTGGGCAGGGATACACTAGGCAGAACCCACCCGATTTTGTGTCCACTTAAATTAGTGGGAGGAAGATGGGTCACACCCCGTCATCAATGTGTGATACCACCTGCCCAATTTTCTTCCAAGTGCTCCATCTTACACCCAAGTGCTAAAAAGGAAACCCTGATGCCTTGAACCCCTGACCCCTAAACCTTCCCCAGAACCCCTGACCCCATAATGGCCCCTTCACCTGACCCCTAAACTGGTCCTTTGAAACCCTGACCCCTAAGCCGACCCCTGGATCTCCTGACCCCTAAACTAACCTCTAGACCTTCTGACCCCTAAACTGGTCCATTGAACCCCTGACCCCTAAACCGTCCCCTGGACCTCTCGATCCCGTTTGATCTTTTCTTCTTCCTACAATCTATAGGCTTTTAATTCCAAAGCTTGGCACGTACTTATCCCTAACTCATGATTTACCTCGTTTCCTCTTCCACCCTTTGGAACCTCGCTGGTGTCAAGGATGTGGGCCTCAGCCCTTCACCTAGGCTCCTCTATGATGAATATAAAAGATGGCAGCACTCGTACTATTGCTACTTACCCCTTGCACTGCTGCACAGTCCAAACATCATGGTGAAGGCAAGGAGACACAGGAAATCCATCCTCAGTGTGCTGCCTCTCCGCATCAAGGTTGCTCAAGGCTAGAGAAAATGAAGCAAAGAAAAAGAATGAATCAACACTCTTGCCTTTCTCTTATGTGGGTTTCCTCGAAAGGCTCCAGCCGACACTCAGCTTCAATCAGAGGGTGGTAGCCCAGACACTCAAACATCCATTGCCCAGACGAGAACTGTGGACATCAGCGTGGCGTCAACATAATAACTCGTGGCCTTTGTAGCCAAGATAATGTAGCCCAGGCCACATGTAAATCGACAGGATGCCTCTATCAAGAGTGATGGGGAATTCTCATACAGTTATACCCAGAGCATGTAACTGTATACAATACAGAGCTGTGTATGACTGTATATAATATAGAACAGTGATATTAAAAATACACAGAGCCGTGTCACTGTATATAATACAGAGCAGTGTTATTATATATAAAACACTGCGTAGGGTTATTTACAAGAGGTATGTGACTGTATAAAATATATGGAGCAGATATTATACACAACACCCAGAACAGCATTGCTGTATTTAATGCAGAGGAGTGTCCCTATATATAATAAAGACCAGTATTTCATCGGCTATGAAATGTTTTGGGATGTCCTGAGTATACAATTACAAATTATTTATTTCATTCTTTTCACAGAGCAGTTTTACTATAATAGATAGAGCAGTATCACTATATAATAATACACAGGATTGTGTTAGTGCATAATATAGTTCAGTTATTATATACAATACATAAAGCTGTGCATAACATACAGAGCATCATCACTATTATACACAGAGCTGTGTTGCTGTATACAATATACTAAGCAGTGCAATTATATATAATATACACAGAGCTGTGACACTATACATAATACACTTAAGGAAAGAATACGATTGCGCTGGCTTTTTTGGTACAATTCCCCGATAACTGCGTAACCAGCGTAAAAGATCGTGGAATTCTAAGCGCAAATTGCGTTCAGCGCAACGTGAGTTTCTGCGATCTTTCGCGTTAGTTTTAAAAGCCTCACACTAGAAGAAGGTCCCACCCACAAAAATGGGCATGCCCCCAGGACGAGTTGATCACCGTTGGGAGTTTCTGCTAATTGCACTCATTTGCAGGCCTTCAGGGAGGCTCCAAAAATTAACTTGTATAATACCTTTTGGGCGCAAGGTATATACATTACAATAGGTATGTTTTGTAAGGTTTTAAATGATTTTTAAAACATTTACTGAGGAACTGACCACTGTACCCCAAACTAGCTAGAAAATAGTTCTAGATATTATTTTTTAAAGTCACTTTTAGCAATTTAAAATCCGGTCACTCACAGGTGGCGGATTGACATTAATATACTCATAACATTTTAAAATGTTACGTAACTTTAAAAAATTGCTTTAAAGATATTCCTTGGTCTATTTAAGAGTGGAGACTTGGTAAAATTTGATTAATACAGCCGAGAGGTGCTTTACAAATGCAAGTCTTTCTTTATACACAGCTGTCTGACTATAATCAGAGTAATATTACTGTATATAAAACACAAGCAGTGTCACCATATATAATATACAGCTGAGACACTAAAATACAGGGCCGTGTTACAGTATATAATACACAAAGCAGTGTTATATACATTATAGTGTCGCTGCAAGCAATAATCAGAGCAGTATTATATACACAATAGACAGAGCAATCCCACTTTATATTATAGAGCAGTGTTTTATTTTATGATAAACACAACACCGTCATCTAAATGCAAGGGTGTTGTTGAACAGCGTTACCTGCGTCTGCGCACATACAGAGGCTGAACACAGTCGACGTATTTACTGAGGCGTACGAAAGCATAGGCCTTGCGCTAAACATCAAGAGAAAGGAGCCTGTCCTCGCCACACAGCACTGTCCCCCAGTCATCAAGATCCACGGCACGGCCCTGGACAACGTGGACCACTTCTCATATCTCGGGAGCCTCCTATCAACAAGAGCAGGCATTGACGACAAGATCCAACACCGCCTCCAGTGCACAAGTGCAGTCTTCAGCCGCTTGAGGAAAAGAATGTTTTAAGACCAGGCCCTCAAAACTGCCACCAAGCTCATGGTCTACAGGGCTGTCATAATACCTGCCCTCCTGTATGTACAGTAGACACCTCAAGTTGCTGGAGAAATACCACCAACGATGTCTCCGCAAGATCCTACAAATCCCCTGGGAGGACAGACGCACCAACATCAGCGTCCTCGACCAGGCCAACATCCCCAGCATTGAAGCACTGATCACACTCGATCTGCTCCACTGGGCAGGCCACATAGTTCGCATGCCAGACATGAGACTCCCAAAGCAAGCGCTTTACTCGGAACTTCTTCACGGCAAACGAGCCAAAGATGGACAGCAGAAACGTTACAAGGATACCCTCAAAGCCTCCCTGATAAAGTGCAACAGCCCCACTGACACCTGGGAGACCCTGGCCAAAGACTGCCCTAAGTAGAGGAAGTGCATCTGGGAGGGCGCTGAGCACCTCGAGTCTCGTCGCCGAGAGCATACAGAAATCAAGTGCAGGCAGCGGAAGGAGCGTGCGGCAAATCAGTCCCACCCACCCCTTCCCTCAACGACTATTTGTCCTACCTGTGACAGAGACTGTGGTTCTCGTATTGGACTGTACAGCCACCTAAGAACTCACGTTAAGAGTGGAAGCAAGTTTTCCTCGATTCCGAGGGACTGCCTATGATGATGATGATGATGATGATGATGTATATAATACATGGAGCAATGTTACTATATATAATACAGCTGTATTTTCAAAATACCATGGTGTCATTATATAATATAGCAATATTATACAAGTTACAGTGGTGTGATTATATATTACAGCATTATAAAATGTACAAATTGTGTTTCAAATATAATATGTACACAATAGTGCGATAATACGTAATATTCGGTGTTAATTATAAAACACAGCAGTATTAGTATTACTTTAGGTGATATACAGAGAATGTTATGCTATACTTTATACCCCCACTGTTGCCCTCAGATATGCCCCATGTCTCTCTCTGCACCACTCTTTAATATAACCATACCCCTAACTATAAGTCTTTGTTATGCCATAACCTTACCTTGCACTGCAACACTCTCAGATACCCCACAGCTTCACTGTAACAGTATTACATCCACTGCACTTGCTCCTGTAACACTCTGATATAACACACAACTTTCTCTAACACTCTGATATAACTTAAAACTGCACTGTAACCTGGATATCCTATATGCATATCCTTCACAGGAACACTCTCTTACATGCCCTAAATCTCCAACAGTAACATTCTTTCATATACCCCACAACCCTTAGGTGTAACACTCAGGTATACCTAACAACCACTCAGGTATAAAACTCTCTCATATACCCCACACCCCTCACAATAGAAAGAAATACTTGCATTTATTTAGCGTCTTTCACGACTACCGGACACCCCAAAGCACTTTACAGCCAATGAAGTACATTTTGAAGTGTAGTCACTGTTATAATGTAGGAAACACGGCAGCCAATCTGCGCACAGCAAGCCCCCATAAATAGCAATGTGATAATGACTAGATAATCTGTTTTAGTGATGTTGATTGAGGGATAAATATTGGCCAGGACACTGGGGATAACTTCCCTGCTCTTCTTCGCAATAGTGCCATGGGATTTTTTACATCCACCCAAGAGAGTATACGGGGTCTCGGTTTAATGTCTCATCCAAAAGACAGCATCTCAGCACTCCCTCAGTACTGCAGTAAGCCAAGATTTTTGCGCTGAAGTCTCTGGAGTGGGACTTGAATCCACAACCTTCTGACTCCGAGGCAAGAGTGCTACCAACTGAACCACAGCTGACATTTGACATACCACTCTCATATCCCACACAATAACACTCTCGCACATAGCTCACAGGCCTCAGTACAACACACTCTCATATACCCATTCTCATACTCACAATACCACTCTCATATCCCACACCACTCACAATAACACACTCGCACACTCACATACTCCATTGCCCTCAGTGTAACATACTCACATACCCCACAGGCCTTCATGTAACACACTCACTCACTTACTCATACCCCACAACCCTCAGTGTAACACACATACCATTGTAACATGCTCATATAACAGCGATTTATTGTCATTCTTTCCAAAGCCTATCCCTCACTCTCCAGCCTTTCTGTAGCCTATCCCTCACTCTGCAGCCTCTCTGTAGCCTATCCTGGAAAACTCTGAAAGGCAGCTTTAAAGAAACTCTACTTCTTAGATTTCCAATATATTTTTCTAAACATTAATACTGGTACCTAACCAAATAGAAAGAAAAGAAAAGTACATTCTGGGTGGTTTTGTTTTACAGACACGTTGAACAGCAAGAGCTGAAGTGGAAATTAAAATTACAGCTAATGACGGCTGCTAATATTAATGAAATCAGGAACAAACAATCGAGTGTTATTTCAGCATTATTTAAATTGCTTTTTTAAAATCACTTTGCAAGTATAGTGACTTTTTGTTGGAGAGTTTAGCGCTTTCCACTCCCAGGGCCCGGAGTAAAGGACCTCCTTTATACTCGATTGTACCCAGCTGCAATAAATTTATATTATGCAGGAACTACCAAGGACCTTGGAGAACAGCACCTTAACTGAGAGTCCCCTGGCTCTGGGGCTCCTTCTCGGTCACATTTTTTTCTCTCCCCTGGTTCTTCTTTCATTTTTATTAATCGGGTTCTCTCACCCGCTTGGTCTTCGTGTTCATCCTATTCTCGGATTTTGGTCTCTTCACTGTTTCTGTCTCTATGTTTACCTCCTCTCTATTCTCGCTCATCCTCTCCCTGTATCGGTTTTATTCTCTGTCTCACTCTCCCCATGATTTTTGTTTGTTTAGCTCACTCTCCAGTTCGATCTACTCTCACTGTGTCTGTCCACCTGGTTTTCTCTCTCATACACACACACAAACAAACTCTTTCCCAAACCGTTAACACACCAATTACCTTTTTTTTAAACTTACCCCACAGTGTCTGCATCCACCAGTTCAAACGGTTTTCCATAAAGCTTTCACTCTTGCAGTAAAACAAACCATCGCCGCACTGGTCCAAAGCTTACAAGCAAGATTCCAATACTAAAACAATTTTTTTTCAAAAATTCTAGCGTTTGCAAGTTTCAGTAAATGTTTATTTTATAATTTGGCTTAATAATTTCCAGAATCTGTTGTAGGGGGGAAAAAAAACAGGAGAACGACTTAAATGTCACTGTAAGATTCCTAGGCGTTCACCTCCCTTGGAAGGTCCCATAAAGTGTCCCAAATTTAAAAGATTCACTGGCACCAGTCATGACTGATTTTATTTTCTATATATACATGGGGTTCTGTCCCGGAGATTACCAGCCGGTACGATTCACCCCCTGTCAGGTTGGCGGTGCCGGGCACACTGTTGGACAAGCTTCAACCTCCTCGGCTCAAACTTTCACAGAACTTTCATAGCGGCTCTAAACTTCTCACCAATCAGATTGCGAGCTCCGCTGGCTGGCCGGCGCCCTCTGCTGGAAGCATCGAGTCATTGTCAATGCACTAGAAATAAGGCAAATAATACACTGGACAGGGAACCAGTAAATCAACGTCCCATTTTTTTCGAAGATGATGACCGCCGTTGCTTGGATTCCATGGTCACTAGCACCTTTGTGGTACTTTGTCAAACTGGCCATTCATTCTTTATGGCAATAACGGTCAGCTGGCTATTCGACCATAGATAGCATCATAGCTGATGCCAACCCTATTCTCACCCAATGTTCACAAGAGCACTTTCCACAAGGCATCTGTGAGTAGAAGTCAGGAGCCAAAGAGGACAAGACCTGGGAATTAGTAATGGGGAACATTCCAGAAACTCTGAACAAATATTTTGTATCAGTCTTTATGATAAAGAACACAAACAATATTCCAACAGTGGATAGTCAAGGGGCTATAGGGGGGAGGAAATTAACACAATCACAATCACTAAGGAGGTGGTACACAGTAAGATATGGGACTAAAGGCAGGTAAATCCCCTGAACCTGATGGCTTGCATCCTTGGGTCTTAAGAGAAGTAGCGGCAGGGATAGTGGATGCATTGGTTGTAATTTACCCAAATTCCCTGGATTCTGGGGAGGTCCCAGCAGCTTGGAAAACTGCAAATGTAATGCCCCTATTTAAAAAAGGAGGCAGACAAAAAGCAGGAAACTATAGACCAGTTAGCCTGGTTGGGAAAATGTTGGAGTCCATTATTAAAGAAGCAGTAGCAGGACATTTGGAAAAACATAATTCAGTCAGACAGAATCAGCATGGATTTATGAAGGGGAAGTCATGTTTGACAAAGCTGCAGTGGGTGTGGTGTATTTGGATTTCCAGAAGGCATTTGACAAGGTGCCACATAAAAGGTTATTGCACAAGATAAAAGTTCATGGGGTTGGGGGTAATATATTAGCTTGGATAGAGGATTGGCTAACTAACAGAAAACAGAGAGTCGGGATAAATGGTTCATTCTCGGGTTGGCAATCAGTAACCAGTGGGGTGCCGCAGGGATCAGTGCTAGGACCCCAACTATTTACAATCTATATTAACGACTTGGAAGAAAGGACTGAGTGTAACGTAGCCAAGTTTGCTGATGTTACAAAGATGGGAGGAAAAGCAATGTGTGAGGAGGACACAAAAAATCTGCAAAAGGACATAGACAGACTAAGTGAATGGGCAAAAATTTGGCAGATGGAGTACAATATTGGAAAGTGTGAGGTCATGCACTTTGGCAGAAAAAAAATCAAAGAGCAAGTTATTATTTAAATGGAGAAAAATTGCAAAGTGCTGCAGTACAGCGGGACCTGGGGACACTTGTGCATGAAACACAAAAGTTTAGTATGTAGGTACAGCAAGTGATCAGGAAGGCCAATGGAATCTTGGCCTTTATTGCAAAGGAGATGGAGTATAAATGCGGGGAAGTCTTGCTACAGTTATACAGTGTATTGGTGAGGCCACACCTGGAATACTGTGTATATTTAATTATGTAGGCACCTTGTTCATGATTCCACGAGGCATGGGTATGGTACTCAAACTGTGTAGACTGTAGTCCTTTATTTGCAGCTCCTCGAGTGAGGACACCAAGCTGAGCTCCATTTTATACTGGGTCACCTGCAGTGTGCAGGTAATCCTTAGGTCTCCAGCAGCAGCACCCTCTGGTGTACAGGTAAGGTGTGAATAGTGTAAAGGTTCATTCAGTATTACAGACATCATATAACAATACAAGCATGCATACATAACAACACTCCCCCTAACAATTTTTTAAGTCCTTATTGTCATGATCTGGGGAGGTGATCAGTAGTGGGCTATGGGAGGTTGTGGTGAGGGTTGTGTGGGTGCCAGGTGTGATCCCTGTACTTGAGGCTGGTCTCATACATTTCCCCCCCCCCATTCCCTCATACACAGACCATGTGGGTGTCACTGTTGTGGGATCCCTCAGTGGGGTAACCAGTGCAGCAGTGGGTAGGTTGCATACTCTGTGATGTGGGTAAGTGTGTGGTGGTGGGCAGTGTGGGCCTCCTGGTCCTCCCTTTAGGATGAGAGTCTGCTCATCCCAGGGTTCGCCAGGAAAGCTGGAGGGCACCGGCCTCTCGCTCCTGGTGTTGGCCTTGGTGGCCAGGGGGTATAGGACCGGTCTGGGGCAGGTTGCCTGTGGTGGTGGCTGTGCTGCCCATTGACCACTGTCCCTGTAGTGGATCTGCTCCCACTGGGTGTATGTGAGCCCTTCCTGGGGCCTCACATTTGTTCCAAAGGTCTAGGCTACATGGTCTGGTAGCCCGCTGGACCTGGGGTTCTCCCACGGGGGGATTCCTCTAGCATTTACATTGTCCCTGTAGAACCCAGTGTCCTTTAACAGTGTCTACCTGTATACATGACACATTGGCTCCGATCATACATAGTCGAGTCTACATTATTAACTTCCTTTACATTGTTAATTACAGCATTTGCATCACTTTTTTGTATCATGGTCTCACCATACATGGTTACATGAGTCATTTTGAATTTTCTATCATATTCATCAGACATTACAAAGTTGTTCTTAACCTTACTTACAAAGGCATTCATTTCATTTTTCACATCGGTTACTCCAGCATCACAATTCCTCATTACATTATCACACCTGCAACCGTTAACTGCATTTTTAACTTTATAGTCCTTGTCATCTTTCAGTTGAAACTGTCCCTTTAAATTTTTTTGGTTACCGGTCTCCTTTAAGGGAGCCTTCCAATCCGATTCACCACTCGGTGCCATGTGTCGCTCCTCCAACGCTGCCCCTCGTGGTCTGGCCGTGGCCATTTTGATTTTAGTTTTTTTCCTCATGGTGCGGCCGCCATCTACTGGCTCGCCTCCAGGTAGGCTGTGGTGATCTTTTCTTCCTCAGGTTCGGCCATGGATGTCGGAAATTAACTTTTCTCCCTGATATTTGTCTCTTAGAGTCCTGCCACGGCCTGGAAGGTGAAGTTTGGACTTTCGGTTCTGAAGATCTCGCTACGGTGTTGTGGAGTTGTCGCTACGCAGTCGAGCTGGACGGTGGGATCTCTAAATGCAACGATGGATTCATGTTCAGGACTGTATGGGATGTGGATTGCTGGAGCCCGGAGGCTGTCGCCACTTTGACTGACTTGGACCTGCTTCATCCAATTTCTTCCCAGCAGCGTGAGACCATCGCCGGCAATGATCCACAGGGGGAGTTTGTTCATCATGCCCCCCTGAGCGACCTGGATGTCCATGCTGCCAACGACTGGGATTTTACCTTTGGTGTAGGTGAGCAGCTTTGCTTGGACAGGAGACAGTTTTGGTCGATTGGCAGGATTTATCCAAATTTTTTCAAAGGTCGTTTGGCTCATCAAAGACTGGCCAGCCCCTGGGTCGATCTCCATTGAAACTGGGACTCCGGCGATGTCTACTTCAATCTTCCACGGAGAACTTTTGGTGGAGCAGGTATAAATTCCATACTCTTCTTTCAGGGGTTGAGCAGCTTCATCTTCATCTGTGTCAGAGCCCCGGTGATGAGCCAACTCTTTGGTGACGTGGTGAGTAAAGCTTTTTCTGCACATTCTTTGAAGTTGCCCTTTCTCTTTGCAGTCTTTGCATGTATAGTCTTTGTAGCGGCACTGGTGGGCGCTGTGGTTTCCTCTGCAGTGCCAGCACGGGGCCAGCTGGTTTGCCCCATGTGGCGGACTCAGGGTTGCGGGACTGGGGGCAACAATTCTGCCTTTAAAAGTAGCCATTCGGTGCACTGTGTTCGCCGGTGTAGAGTCCTGGGTCAGTATTCGCCTGGAGCCGCCGACCGAAATCATGTAGGCCTGGCTCACTTTAATTGCTTTCTGCAGGGTGACTGTGATGTCCGCAGAGAGCAATTTATGGAGGAGGTCCTCGTGGCTGATTCCGATGACAAATATGTCCTTTAGTGCTTCATTAAGGTGGTCGCCAAAATTGCACGGTGCAGCCAGTCTTTTTAAATGTGCAGCATACTTAGCAATTTCTTGGCCTTCAGGGTGCCGGAAAGTGTAGAACTGGTGCCTGGCTGTGAAGATGCTTTCTTTTGGTTTTAGTTGCTCCTGTAATAGTGTTACAAGTTCCCCATAGCTCCGGTTCATTGTCTTCTCCGGGGCTAGCAAGTCCCTGACGAGACAATGGATAGTGGGTCCACAACTGCTAAGCAGGATGGCCCTGCGCTTGTTCAGTAGTGTAGCCGGTGTGTCCCCATCCAGGTTGTTGATTATGAAGAAATGTTCCAATCTTTCTACAAAAGCATCCCAATCTTCCCCATTGATGAATTGCTGAAAGTTGCTGAGATTCAACATGCTGTGCGTGTAGTTCGTAACCTCATCGCCAGTTATTATGTATGTAGGCACCTTGTTAATGACTCCATGAGGCAGGGGTATGGTACTCAAACTGTGTAGACTGTCGTCCTTTATTTGCAGCTCCTCAAGTGAGGACACCAAGCTGTGAGCTCCCTTTTATACTGGGTTACCTGCAGTGTGCAGGTAACCCTTAGGTCTTCAGCAGCAGCACCCTCTGGTGTACAGGTAAGGTGTGTACAGTATAAAGATACATTCAGTGTTAAAGACATCATCTGACAATACAAGCATGCATACATAACAGTTTTGGTTTCCATATTTACAAAAGGATATACTTGCTTTGGAGGCAGTTCAGAGAAAGTTCACTAGGTTGATTCCGGAGATGAGGGGGTTGACTTATGAGGAAAGGTTGGAGGAGGTTGGGCCTCTACTCATTGGAATTCAGAATGAGAGGTGGTCTTATCGAAACGTATAAGATTATGAGGGGGCTTGACAAGGTGGATGCAAAGAGGATGTTTCCACTGATATGGGAGACTAAAACTAGGGGGCATAATCTTAGATAAGGGGCCGCCCATTTAAATCTGAGATGAGGAGGAATTTCTTCTCTCAGAGGGTTGTAAATCTGTGGAATTAACTGCCCCAGAGAGCTGTGGAAGCCAGGACATTGAATAAATTTAAGACAGTTTCTTAAATAAGGGAATAAGGGGTTATGGGGAGCGGGCAGGGAAGTGGACCTGAGTCCATCATCGGATCAGCCATGATTGTATTAAATGGCGGAGCAGGCTCGAGGGGCTATATGGCCTACTCCTGCTCCTATTTCTTATGTTCTTATGTAAAGGCCTGGATAATTCACTCAACTCCCTAGCTCAGGTACACTGATGCTAAATCTAGTGTCCAATTACTGCTTTGGCTGCAATCAATTATCTCAGCACAGACTGAGAATTGATCTTGGGACCTTATTGCTTATCAGGCTAATTTTTTTTAAAATTACTTTTACAGAGAGATTATCCTAAGGTATTCTCAATTCTACTGACATCTCTGGAGTTAGAAGACTGTGTGGTCTTGATTCTCTTATAATTATACTCAACTAGATGCATTGCATGTTGTGATGCTGAACTATATTAGTCAAGAAGGTCTCAGGTTCTGTCCCTCAGGTTTTGTCCTGTACAGGGTTACTACAATTGCAATTAATGTCCCTTGGACAAAAAGGGAAACATCAGCTGGTTGCCTGCTTCTAGAAGATGTGTCAGGGTAAATGTTGGGTTCGGTTGTGGTGTTCTCACCATGGTTGAATGGCTCGCTAATACTCACTGGCTAGCCATTACCACATGGGTGGGGTTAGTGGAAGTACTGAAGAAGCTGATGGGGTTGGCAGAACTATTTTAACCCACCGTGGATTTGGACCTTGAGGGAGGAAAATAGAAAAGGGGACAAAATAGAGGGAGGAAAATGAAAGATCCAGAACTCCTACCACTGAATAAATGGGCCTGCCATTTCCTGACCCACCTCATAACATTTGGTGCTGGGGCGAACTGAAATATGATGAGCATTGATATACCCATGCAAGGACTATTGCAAGGATACAGCCTTCCCCTTCCCTTTGGTACTGAGCGTGTAGATGCTCCTCCAGGATGTAGAAACTGAATTGAACTGTATACATTTTAAATGTTACTAATACATCGGTATTAGTTTGCTCGTTAATTTAAGAGGCATTGTTAATATTGATGTAATTTAATAAAATAATTGACAGTTCAGCACTGAGTCAGAGAGAGACACAGTGGTGAAGATGGTAAATGGGAATGCCAATGTTTGAATAATGAGAGATGATAGTGGATAATGGGAAAAGCAGCGTTGGTGAAGGAAGGGACGGTGTTAGAAAATGGGAATCACCTCCTTGGTCGATGCTGAGTTAGCTGATCTCAGTTGGAGTAGAAGAGGCGCTGCAATTGATTTCAGCATCTCTGGGATAGGGAGGGAGAAAATTAGCTCGAATTCCCACCCCTCATTCCTATTTAGTGATCTCTGCCTAAAAGTATCTGTATGTGGATGTAGAGTGAGGACTGGATCGGGCTCGGCTGCAATGCAGTCCAGGGTTGAATAGCCCATTGAGTGAACTGCTTAGGTTCACACATGAAAAATGCCTACTTAGTTGAGGCACTAGAAGCCTACTGACAGCTATGGATCTGTACACCAGCAAGGGCCAGTGCCTTCAGGAGATGAGAGGAGAAAAGGGGGAGAAAAAGATTTTTCTTTAAAAGCAAGTGTGAATGTTGGTGTTGGAAGTAGAAGAGAAGGCACGTGGAACAGCTTCCCAATCATTCTGTTGTTCTGACTCTACCCTCTTCTGTCAGCTGTGACTCAGTGGATAGCACACTTGTCTCTGGGTCAGAAGGTTGTGGGTGCAAGTCCCACTCCAGGGACTCGAGCACAACATCTAAGCTGACACTCCAGTGTAGTGCTGAGAGAGTGCTGCACTAACGGAGGTGCCGTCTTTCGGATTAGATGTTAAACTGAGATGTCTGCTCTCTTAAAGATCCCATGGCACTATTTCGAAGAAGAGCAGGGAAATTATCCCCGGTGTTCTGGACAATATTTATCCCTCAATCAACATAACAAAAACAGTTCATCTGGGCATTATCACATTGCTGTTTGTGGGAGCTTGTTGTGTGCAAATTGGCTGCTACATTTCCCACATTACAACAGTGACTACACTCCAAAAGTATGGTAAAGTGCTTTGAGACATCCAGTGGTCGTGAAAGAAGCTATATAAATGTAAGTGCCCGAAATTCATCAGGATGTAAGGTCTGCCAATTTCTCGGCAGTATTCTGGTGGTGCGTCGTTTAAAACCGCCGAGACCAAAGGCTGCCAGTTTGGTGAAAACTTTTTTGGTGGTATGCAAGCGGTGTGCAGTGGGCGGTATGCAGCATTATAGTTGGTCAAGATCAACTTTCTTGTCGATGGACAGTGTGTCACTGCACTGCGCAAGTGCAATTTTTTTTTTGGCTGATTTTTCACGATGCTTTTCCCCTGCAATTTCGGGGGTAGGGGGTCACCTGTGCATGCGCAGAGAGTTGAAGTCGAGGGAGAGAGAGTGCGAAGGAGCAGCAAAGTATTCGAGGGTCAGTTGTTTTCATCAGAGATTCCAGAATCAAATAATGTTAATAACAAATAATAATACAATAGCAATAATAATACATATTTTATAAATAAAAAAATCATATAAATATAAATATAATGGAAATGCTGAAAAAGAAGTCTAAGCACAGGACTATCGAGAAAGACGGGAGGTCGAGGGAGCCCGCCTTTGACGAAACGGAGCGACCTGCCCTGCTGGCGAACATCACGGAGAGATACTCCGACTTAACGAAGGGTGGTCATGGAGAGCCCCCCCCCCAAAGGATTACAACAGAATATGGGACGAGATCAAGGAGGCTGTCTCCTCCACAAGTACCATGGTACGCACTGGAGAAAGGTGTTATAAGAGGTGGAACGACCTTGTGAGGGTAGCAAGAGTAAGTCATGATTTTATTTATGCACCCCTTCATGTGCCATGTACCATGTAGATGTAGGTTCAGTGTCACATGGATGATATTATTTATCCCAAGGTTACGGCGATGTATTTGTGCTTTCAGGCAATGACAAGAGGATCAACCCAATGTTTTGATATATGTGTATGAACCTGTGTGTGTGTGATGTTAAATGGATTGAAGATTTTTACTTTCATTCATTTTACTTTCTGCAGAAAAAGACATCTGCAATAGCAGTGGATCAGCGGCATACGGGGGAGGACCCCCAACACAAGAACCCTTGACGGAGATTGAGATCCGTGCCCTGTCACTGGTCGGGGATAGCAACCGTGCCACCACCAGCATTGGAGCTGACCCACCCACACAGGATGGTCAGTTCAATACAATCCCCGGTCTGTGTTGCGGTCGTGTAATGTCATGTAATTTAACTGTAACTGTAATGTTGGCCTCATGTATAGTAAGTTTATTGCACTATAATGGTGGGCTCATGTGATGTACTGCAATGTTGGGACCATGTAACGCAATGCATATGTATATGTATATATGTATTGTCTGTCTGCGATATGTAATACAGTAATGCAGCAGTGGTGGACATTTAAGTAAGACTGCGCAACGTCACTGTACTCATGTACTCATGTAACCCTGACCCCTCCCCTGGTGCCAAGCATTTTTAAATGTTGTTTGTGCTTCCAGACTCTGAGGATTCGGACCAGACCTCCGCAGAGAGACCAGACGACAGACCCACTGCCTCCACCTCTGGCGTCACCCAGCCCTCTCCTGACTTCACCCCTACTAGAGGGTCCTGGTAAGAAAAAATAGCGATAAGACAAATAGGGCTATAGTACAAAATAATGTTAAGATATCTAATAATGTTAAAAAGACAAATTTAAAAGCATTGTATCTGAATGCATGAAGCATCTGTAATAAGGTAGACGAATTAACAGCGCAAATAGATATAAATGGATACGATATAGTTGCAATTACGGAGACATAGTTGCAGGGTGACCAGGGTTGGGAACTGAATATCCAAGGATATTCGATATTTAGGAAGGACAGGCAAAATGGAAAAGGGGGTGGTGTGGTGCTATTAGTAAAAGATGAAATCAGAGCAATAGTGAGAAAGGATATTGGCTCAGAAAATCAAGATGTAGAATCAGTCTGGGTGGAGCTAAGGAGCACCAAGGGCAGAAAACATTGGTGCGAGTTGTCTATAGGCCTCCAAACAGTGGTAGTGTAGGGGACGGCATCAAACAGGAAATTAGAGATGCATGAAGCAAGGGTACTACAGTAATTGTAGGTGCCTTTAATCTACATATAGACTGGCCAAATCAAATTGGTAATAATACTATGGCAGATGAATTCCTGGAGTGTGTACATAGAAACATAGAAATTAACAGCGTAGAAGGAGGCCATTTCGGCTCATCGTGCCCATGTCGGCCGAAAAAGATCCGCACGGCCTTTGGTCAGCAGCCCTAAAGGTTACATATGCACCTATGAACAATAACGGAAAGGCAGAGTAACCAGCCCAGTCTGCCTCACACAACTGCGACACCCCTTATACTAAAAACCTCTACACTCCACCCCAACCGAAGCCATGTGATCTCCTGGGAGAGGCAAAAACCAGATAAAAACTCAAGCCAACTTAGGGAGAAAAAATCTGGGAAAATTCCTCTCCGACCCATCCAGGCGATTGACACTAGTCCAGGAGATCATCCTGGCCGTATTCTATTCCCTGCAGTACTTATTATTATATCTGCGCTGTCCAACAAAAGGTCATCCAGTCTAATCCCAATTACCAGCTCTAGGTCCGTAACCCTGCAGGTCACTGCACTTTAAGTGCCCATCCAACCATCTCTTAAAAGTGCTGAGGGTTTCTGCATCCACCACTCTTCCAGGCAGTGAGTTCCAGATCCCCACAACCCTCTGCGTAAAGAAGCCCCCTCCTCAAATCCCCTCTAAACCTTCCACCAACCACCTTAAAACTATGCCCCCTCGTAATAGACCCCTCCACCAAAGGAAATAGACCTTTACTATCCACTATGTCCAAGCCTCTCAATATTTTGTACACCTCGATGAGGTCTCCCCTTAACCTCCTCTGTTCCAATGAGAACAAACCCAGCCTTTCCAATCTGTCCTCATAACTAAGATTCTCTAGTCCAGGCAGCATCCTAGTAAATCTCCTCTGCATCCTCTCTAGTGCAATCACATCCTTCCTATAATACAGCGACCAGAACTGCACGCAGTACTCCAGCTGTGGCCAAACCAAAGTATTATAAAATTTAAGCATAACCTCCCTGCTCTTATATTCTATGCCTCGGCCAATAAAGGCAAGAATTCCGTATGCCTTCTTAACCACTTATCCACCTGGCCTGCTACTTTCAGGGATCTGTGGACAAGCACTCCAAGGTCCCTTTGTTCAACTACACTATTAAGTGGCCTACCACTTAATGTGTACACCCTTTCATTATTAGCCCTCCCAAAGTGCATCACCTCACATTTCTCTGAA
The DNA here is from genome assembly GCF_044704955.1 of Pristiophorus japonicus. Lineage (NCBI taxonomy): Eukaryota > Metazoa > Chordata > Chondrichthyes > Pristiophoridae > Pristiophorus > Pristiophorus japonicus. The sequence goes on from NC_091980.1 coordinate 119,745,599, forward strand.
TTAAATTCCATTTGACACTGCTCTGCCCACCTGACCAGTAGATTGATGTCCTCCTGCAGCCCATGACGTTCCTCTCATTATCAACCACACAGCTAATTTTAGTGTCGTCTGCAAATTTCTTAATCATACTCCCTATATTCAAATCTAAATCATTGATATATACCACAAAAAGCAAGGGACCCAGTACTGAGCCCTGCGGAACCCCACTGGAAACATCCTTCCAGTCATAAAAACATCCATCAATCATTACCCTTTGCTTCCTACCTCCAAGCCAATTTTGGATCCAACTTGCCACTTTGCTCTGGATCCCATGAGCTTTAACCTTCATGACCAGTCTATCATGCAGGACCTTATCAAAAGCCTTGCTAAAGTCCATATATGCTAGTCTGTATGCACTACCCTTATCGACCCTCTTAGTTACCTCCTCAAAAAATTCAATCAGGTTAGTCAAACACGATCTTCCCTTAACAAATCTGTGCTGACTGTCCCTAATTAATCCTTGTCTTTGCAAATGCAGATTTATCGTGTCTTTCAAGATTTTTTCCAATAATTTTCCCACCACTGATGTTAGACTGACAGGCCTGTAATTACTCGGCCTATCCCTTTTCCCCTTCTTAAAGGATACTACATTAGCAGTATTCCAATCCTCCGGCACCATGCACAGGTCCAAAGAGGACTGGAAAATGATGGTCAAGGCTCTGCTATTTCCTCCTTTACTTTGCTCAACAGCCTGGAATGCCTTTCATCTGGGCCTGGGGACTTATCTACTTTCAAAGCTGCTAAACCCCTTAATACTTCCTCTCTCACTATATTTATTTCATCCAAAATATCACACTCCTCCTCGATAGCAGTATCTTCATTATCCCTTTCCTTTGTGAAAACAGATGCAAAGTATTTGTTAAGAACCCTACCAACATCTTCCGCCTCCACACAAAGATTACCTTCATGGTCTCTAATAGGCCCTATCCTTTCTTTAGTTACCCTCTTACTCTTAATATATTTATAGAACATCTTAGGGTATTCCTTAATTTTACTGGCCAAGAATTTCTCATGCTCTCTCTTAGCATTCCTAATATCCTTTTTAATGTTACGTCTTAACTTTCTATATTCCTCTAAAGATTCTAAAGTATTTAGCCGTTATATGACATAAGTGCCCCTATTTTTCTTAATCCTCCCATGTAAGTCCCTAGACATCCAGGGGGTTCAAGAATTATTTTTCCCAGCCTTTTTCCTTAAGGGCACATGTTTGGCCTGAGCCTTCCGGATCTCCTCCTTGAATGCCTCCCACTGTTCCGACACTGAATTACCCACAAGTAGCTGTTTCCAGTCCACTATGGCCAAATCAGTCCTTAACTTAGCAAAATTAGCTTTTCCCCAATCTGGAACATTTATTCCAGTCCTAGTCTTGTCCTTATCCATAACCATCTTGAATCTGACTGAATTATGGTCACTGGCACCCAAGTGCTCCTCCAATAATACCCCTTCAACCTGCCCAACTTCATTCCTCAAATCTAAACCCAAGTCCACCCCTCTCATGTTGGGCTTGCTATACACTGACTAAAAAAGTTCTCTTGAATGAATTTCAAGAATTCCGCACCCTCTATCCCCATCACACTAAATTTGTCCCAATCAATATTTGGATAGTTAAAATCCCCTACTATTACTACCCTATGGTTTTGGACTTCACAGCAATTTGCATACATATTTGCTCCTCTATCTCCCTCCCACTATAATACACGGCCAGCAGTATGGTCGCCCCTTTTTTATTTTTCAATTTGAACCATATGGCCTCATTTGATGATCCCTCTAACATATCATCCCTCCTCACCAATGTAATAGTTTCTTTAATCAGTACCGCAACCCACCTCCCCCCTTTTTTACCCCTCTCTGTATCTTGTCTAAAAATCCTGTAGCCAGGAATATTGATCTGCCAAACCTGTCCCTCTTTCAGCCATGTTTCTGTAATGGCTATAATGTCATACTCCCAAGTGTCTACCTGTGCTCTTAGCTTATCCGCTTTATTCGCTATACTCCTTGCATTAAAGTATATACCATTCAGCACAGGAAGACCTCCTTGTTTACTACCTACTAAGCCCTGTTTCCTCTGTCTTACAGATTTGCTTTCTAAATTTTTGCTATCCAATTTCTGCTTTACTTCCTTCCCTTTTGAATTCGTTCTCAGGTTCCCATTCCCCGTCAAGCTAGTTTAAACTCTCCCCAACAGCACTCGCAAAACTCCCCGCAAGGATATTGGTCCCGGCGCTGTTGAGATGCAACCCGTCCGGTTGTACGGATCCCAGCTCCCCTAGAAGCGGTCCCAATGCCTCAAGAATTTAAAGCCTCCCTCCTACAACAACTTTCCAGCACATATTCATCCTCTCTGTCTTTCTATTCTTATACTCATTAGCACATAGCATCGGTAGTAACCCGGGGATTACTACCTTTGAGGTCCTACCCTTTATTTTACTTCCTAGCTCCCTCAATTCTTCCTGTAGGGCCTCATCCCTCATTCTACCTACGTTGTTGGTCCCGATATGGACCACGACCTCTAGCTGTCTACCCTCCCACCCCAGGATGCCCTGCGTCTGCTCTGTGACATCCTTGACTCCACCCGCTGCTCCAGCTCCAAAACGCTGAACTCAAGCAGTTGAAGCTGGAGACACCTCCTGCACATATGGTTGTCTAGGCTGCGCAAAGCGTCCAGGACTTCCCACATGCCATGGGACTGAGCTGCACTGCCATCCCTCTAGTTAGCCTTATCTAGTTTAAAATCTATTTAAAAAGAAATAGAGAAAAGAGAGCTACTTACCAACTCACCTCACCGACCTCTGTGGCCTCCCAAACTCACCAACCTCTCAGGGCCTACTGACTCGCCGACCTCACAGGGCGTACCGACTCGCCGACCTCAGGGCCTACCGACTCACCGACCTCAGGGCCTACCGACTCACCGACCTTAGAGATGGTTTTTTAGACCAGTATGTTGAGGAGCCTATTAGGGAACAGGCTATCCTAGATTGGATATTGTGTAATGAGAATGAGTAAATTAACAGTCTTGTTGTACGGGGTCCTTTAGGGAAGAGTGACCATAACATGATTGAATTCTTTATTAAGATGGAAAGTGAAGTAGTCCAATTGGAAACTAGGGTCCTAAATCTAAACAAAGGAAACTACAAAGGTATGAGGAATGAATTGGCTATGAAAGATTGGGAAGATTCATTAAAAGGCATGACGGTGGATAGGCAATGGTTAATATTTAAGGAACGAATACATGAATTGCAACAGTTATACATTCCTTTCTGGAAAAGTTCTCAACCATGGCTAACAAAAGAAATTAAGGACAGTATTAGATCCAAAGAGGAGTTATACAAAGTTTCCAGAAAAAGTAGCAAGCCTGAGGATTGAGAGCTGTTTAGAATTCAGCAAAAAAGGACCAAGAGATTGATTAAGAGGGGAAAAATAGAGTATGAGAGTAAACTTGCAAGGAACATAAAAACCAACGGCAAAAGTTTCTACAAGTACGTAAAAAGAAAAAGATTAGTGAAGCAAATGCAGGTCCTTTACAAACAGAAATGGGAGAATTTGTAATGGAGAACAAGGAAATGGCAGAACAATTAAATACATACTTCGGTTCTGTCTTTATGGAAGAGGACACAAATAACGTCCCAGAAATGCTAAGGAACCAAGGGTCTAGTGAGCAAGAGGAATTAAAGGAAATGATTATTAGTAAGAAAATAGTGCTGGAGAAACTAATGGGACTGAAGGCAGATAAATCCCCAGGGCCTGATGATCTGCATCCCATAGTACTAAAAGAGGTAGCCATGGAGGTAGTAGATGTATTGGTTGTCATCTTCCAAAATTCTATAGATTATGGAACAGTTCCTGCAGATTGGAGGGTGGCAAATGTAACCCCATTATTTAAAAAAGGAGGGAGAGAGAAAATGTGGAACTACAGACCGGTTAGCCTGACATCTGTAGTAGGGAAAATGCTGGAGTTTATTATAAAAAAATGTGATAACGGCACACTTAGATTAAACTAAGTCAACGTGGATTTATGAAAGGAAAATCATGTTTGACAAACCTACTGGAATTTTTTGAGGATGTAACTGATAGAATAGATAAGGGAGAACCAGTGGATGTAGTGTATTTCGATTTTCAGAAAGCCTTTGATAAAATCCCACATAAGAGGTTAGTGTGCAAAATTAAAGCACATAGGATTGGGGGTAATGTATTGGCATGGATTGAAAGTTGGTTAACTGACAGGAAACAGAGAGTAGCAATAAACGGATCTTTTTCGGGGTGGTGGGTAGTGACTAGTGGGGTACCACAGGGATCAGTGCTTGTGCCCCAGCTATTCACAATATATATAAATTATTTGGATGAGGGAACCAAATGTAATATTTTCAAGTTTGCTGACGACACAAAACTAGGTGGGATTGTGAGTTGTGAGGAGGATGCAAAGATGCTGCAAGGCGATTTAGATAGGTTGAGTGAGTGGGCAAACACATGGCAGATGCAGTATAATGTGGATAAATGTGAAGTTATCCACTTTGGTAGGAAAAACACAAGGACAACGTATTATTTCAATAGTGATGGCTTAGGAAGTGTCGATGTACAGAGGGACCTGGGTGTCCTTGTACACCAGTCATTGAAAGCAAACATGCAGGTGCAGCAAGCGGTTAGGAAGGCAAATGGTATGTTGGCCTTCATTGCAAGAGGATTTGAATACAGGAGCAAGAATGTCTTACTAGAGTTATACAGGGCTTTGGTGAAACCGCGTCTGGAGTATTTTTGTGCAGTTTTGGTCTCCTTACCTAAGAAAGGATATACTTGCCATAGAGGGAGTGCAGCAAAGGTTCACCAGTGATTCCTGGGATGGCAGGACTGTCGTATGAGGAGAGATTGGGTCGACTAGGCCTGTATTCACTAGAGTTTAGAAGAATGAGAAGGAATCTCATTGAAATGTATAAAATTCTGACAGAGCTGGACAGACTGGATGCGGGGAGGATGTTTACCCTGGCTGGGAAGTCTAGAACAAGGGGTCACAGTCTCAGGATGCGGAGTAGGAAATTTAGGACCGAGACGAGGAGAAATGTTTTGACTCAGAGGATGGTGAACCTGTGGAATTCTCTACCACAGAAGGCTGTGGAGGCCAAGTCACTGAATATATTTAAGAGGGAGATAGATAGATTTCTAGAAACAAAAGGAATCAAGGGGTATGGGGAAAAAGTGGGAATATGGTGTTGAGATAGAGGATCAGCCATGATCATATTGAATGGCAGTGCAGACTCAAAGGGCCAAATGGCCTACTACTGCTCCTATTTTCTATGTTTCTATTAAGAGGAAGAGCAGCTCATCCTGGAGCCAGTGGAGCTGGAGGTGGAGGTGTGGGTGGAGATGGAGGAAGAGATAACAGTTCCATCTGGCCCAGCTGGAACATCCTCCACCACCGACTCTATATTCAGGGGATTCCCTCATGCCTCCTCGGATTCTGCGAGACCAAGCGATGCGCAGCAACGCACCCCCAGCATTGCAGAGCCTTTGCCGCAGCGACAGAAGTTGGTGCAGAAAAGGTCCTTTGCTGCAAGACAGATAGGCGCTTACCAGGACTTGGTGCATCTGTCACAGACCAGCGTTGACAGAGGTCGAGAGCTGCTCAAGACCATGACTATGATAGCCGCAAACATCGCGGCTCTATCAGAATGGCAGTCGGAGGATATGTCGTGTCTGATCACCACGTTGGTGCGAACCGCCGACTCCATCGATGCTATGCCGCAATCGACGGGATCGGGATATGGCACGGAATCCCCCCATGCAATAGTAGTCGGGTCGACAGCACCCGAGGGTGAGGAGCTACCAGCAGCTTCCAGCCCTAAAGCCGTGCCTTCCAGATCACAAGCTTCTCCTGAGGCCCCATTCATTGCGCCTGCAATGTTTCACCCCCAACAACAGCAACAGTACTCGGGGTGCAGTGCGGCTTGGTATCACCATGGGGAGGTCTGGGCTCAGGAGCAGGGGGTAAAGGAAGGGTGGAAGTAAGAAAGGGGGGGCGGGGCAGGGGGGGGGGGGGGTGAGTCCGAAGGGTGGTGGAGTACGCGGTCGAGGTCGAGGACTGTAAAGGGTGCTTTGTTGTAGTCAACTGTTCATTGTTAATTTAAAATAGTTGAAGATTGTTTTTTTAAAGTTTATTTCAAGTTGTTAAAGTTGTTCAAACTTATAGTTATAATTTTTACTATGTTTTACAATTGTTTTATATTTTTTTACATTTTTACATAAACATTTCAATTGAATTTAAGCACTCTTGTACAGTGTCAAACTTTTGGGGTAACAGTCACCAGGGTCCCAAAACGCAGCTCTCCACATTCAAGCAAAGTGTTCATTTATGAGCTGCTGATGTAACAATTTTGCGGTGGCATACGCTCTGCGTGCCCTCCGCTGTGGTGTTGGGGAGGTGGTGCCATGGGTTCATCAGTAAGCTCCTCCTCATCTTCTTCCTCCGTCTCCTGCACTCTCTCCTCAGGTGGTCCCGTAGTCCCCTGTGGCAATTTCTGTCCCCGCATGATTGCTAAATTATACAACATGCAATACACCACTGTGAACTGAGCAACCTGCTCAGGGTGGTATTGTAGCCTGCCTCCCAAGTGGTCCAAGCATCAAAAGCACTGTTTCAGCATTCCAATTGCTTTTCGATAATATTACATGTGACTATATGGCTCTTATTATATCGTTGCTCGGCTTCTGTCTGAGGGTTCCGCAGGGGGATCAAGAGTCAGGTGGCGAGGCCGTACCCTTTGTCCCTCAGCATCCAGCATTTACCTTGTGGCTCAGACTTCAACAGGTCAGACACGGTACCCTCACGCAAGATGTGCGCATCATGGATGCTCCCTGGAAAGTAGGCATTCACTGCCATTATGTGCTGCGTATGGTTGCAGACGAGCTGCACGTTGAGGGAATGAAATCCCTTACGGTTTTGGTACACCTCCGCCTCCTGTAATGGTGCTCGCAGGGCAATATGGGTACAGTCAACAGCACCCTGCACCTTGGGGAAGCTGGCAATGCGTGCAAAACCCAAAGCCCTCTCACTCTGTGCCTCCCTGGTCATTGGGAAGTTTGTAAATTCCATCTGGTGTGCATACCTTTGGTTACCTGTCGAATGCAGTGATGAGTAGCGTGCTGAGAAATGCAGCATATGTCCCCAGCCGCATGCATAAAAGGAAAGTGCCATAGTCACCTTCACCTCAACAGAGAGTGCAGTAATGTTGGTGATACCGAGCTGCAGGTCTGCCTTAATGAGCTGGCAAATCTCATTGATCACCTCTTTTTGGAAGCGCAGCCTTCGAACGCACCATCGATCGGTCAGGTCCAAGTAGAGCACTTCTCCCTGAAAAGCCTTTGGGGGTAAGGTCTCCTCCTCCTTATCAATCTGTGATCTCCTCCATTACCCTGATAACTCTGCTCAATAAACCTTCTCCCATCTGGATCCTGCATTAGACAGATAATCAGCAATACAGGCTGAGATAGTACAGGCCCCATTCTTTGTAAATCTCCAGAATCTCCAGAAATATTCTGAGATAAACACAAATGATTTTTCAATTAAAAAATGATTAACTCAAATGCCTTCTATCTTAATGTACTCAGTACCAATAAAAATACCTTTCCCACTGTAAATCCTACTGTAAATCACTGTTCACCTCAGAGGTGCTGCTTCTGCTGACTGTTTCCGATTTCAAAATGGCGGCACCAAACACTACCGCCCATTCCCGCCCACTTAAGATCAAGTAAAAGCATCTTCTCCAGGACGGTATGCAGCTCCGGTGGTATGTCATCAAACTTGCACTTTTTGGGCGGTATGCGGGAAGTTCTACATGATGGACGGTTTGCATACCACTCGACGGTATGTTAATGATGAATCTTCCGCCGGCGGTATGTCAGTGGTATGTAGGTGTTTTTTGACGAAACTTGTATTTTTCGGTGGTAGTGGGCAGTATGTCGATGAATTTTGAGCCCTTAGACTTTATTTTTATTTTTCTGCAAACCTTCCTCCCTTCGCCCCAACATTGGTGGTCGTGCCTTCAGATGCCCAGGCCTCACACGCTGGAATTCCCTCCCTAAACCCTTTCCACTTCTCCACCTCCCTCGCCTCCTTTAAGGTGCTCCTTAAAACCCACCTATCAACCTTCGTAAAATCTCCTCCTTTATCTCAGAGTTGATTTCTGTCTCATTATGTCTGTGAAGCGCCTTGAGACATTTTTCTACATTAAAGGTGCAATATAAATGTAAGTTATTATTGCAGAGTGGAAGCTGTGGTGTTGATAATATGTCTCTTATGCTTTGTGGAAAACAGCACTCCTGCAAGTTAGCCTTTGCTACCTACAGACTAGGATGTGACTTTATATACACAATAACTGGTAATATGGTAATGAACCAGTGGTCAAACAGGAACCCATGTTACTGTAGTTAGCTTATGAATTGACAACATTCGTGTTCTCCCAGTCTTCAGATAGTGGAAGAATAAACACGCTACTAGACTGTGCGACTTAACTACGAACTATGGCCCCGATATTGGTGGCCTTACCGCCCACTGCCGCCAACTTTTGCTGTCACCCTCCCCTTTGCCATTTTCCACTTGGGCTGGAGCGGATGGGAGGGGAGTACCGCCGGGAACTGCTCGCTGACTTCCTCTGGCGGCCAATAGTGTAAGTGGCCTTCCGCCTGCCGAGCTGCCAGATTGGTGTGGGTGGGAGTCAGCGGGAGTCGGCGCCAGCAGGGGCAAGTGACAGTTGCAGTCCCGACGGTAGATATGAAAAACAGAAAAAAAAGGTTAGTGACCATATTTAACATTTTTTTTTACAGCGACTTACCTGGATGGGGTCCCCTGAAGGTGTTCCGGTGTTTTTTTTGTTTGTCATGATTTTTATTTGCAGGTCTTCCACCCTCCCTGGGCCCGACTCCATCCTCAACGGCACTTGGGCAGCAAGAGCCTTTGCCGCCGAGATTGAGAGCTCCCGCCTGCTGCCGCCCAGATTGACGGCGTAAGTCGTTGTTTGACCGCCAGGCGGTACTGCCACCTCCTTTAGAGAATCTTCCAGGCAAAGTATCGGCCAGTCTCTCAGCGGCCATTGGTGGTCCTTTGGGCGGCACATGGATGGGCCTTGGCTTTGACCAAGTTCGGGACCTATGAATCAGGTTTTTTTAAAGTTAAAAAGCAGACACTAGTGGAAAGTCAATATATCAGGTTTCAATGAATTACAGAATGTTTAACTTACACCTCCTCAGATATACAAAATACAAGCTGCAACATTATTTGACTCTCTTAATATCAAATCTGGACCACTGCTATCACAACCTGTATATGAGGTATCGTCTACCAGTACGGAGTATCCAGCCTCTATCACAGTGGGCGCAAAAGAACTGGGGAGCACACTCCTTGAGATAAACCCCTCATACCCATTGAAACTCAAAATTGGGCTTCATTATGTGTCTTTGATAGTTGAAGAAAGCTCAAAATTAAAGTGATGGATTCCTGAACTTCATCCAATGTAGGGCCAAACATATTTGCACACGTGACCAAGCTCTTTACTTGATATCGGCTAATTTCAGGACAAAGCAAGGAGTCCCACTGCACCAATTTGTCGCCATATTGTCTGTCTAACAACAACAACTTGCATTTATATAGCATCTTTAACATAGTATAAACGTCCCAAGGATCTCACAGGAGTGTTAACAAAATTTGACACAAGCCACATAAGGATATATCAGGACAGGTCACCAAAAGCTTGGCCAAAGAGGTAGGTTTTAAGGAGCATCTTAAAGGAGGAGAGAGAGGTAGAGAGGTGGAGAGGTTTAGGCAGGGAATTTCAGCTGAAGGCAAATGGTGGGATGTTGAAAATCGTCCAACCACGCATAAAGAATGTGGACTCTACTCCAACCCACAGACCAGCCACATTCCTAAATAGATGAAAAAAGTAGGCCGTTCCAGCTGACACCCGCTGTAAGTCTGGCATAACGTCACCGGAGGTATGCGTGGTCTCACCAGGCATATTTCCTGAACTCTGGTGATAATGGGGCCAACGTGGAGGTCCAGACCCTGGTCAACATCATGACCCTAAAGATCAAGGGCTAGACTTTAGGCACATCATTGTCCATTTAGCACCCATATAAGCACTGAGATTCAGGCTATCGCCCATATTTGCTGAAAAATGGAAACTGGCATCCAATTATCGACAATTTATTGCCGGCGCAACTTTCGGCATACAGGAATGAGCTGCATCGCCCAACCTATTTAAAAAAAATATACATGACGTCATCCTCGTGCAAGGCCGAGAATACTGTTCATAATGGAGACTAACGCCCAATTATCGCCCAGATTATCGCCGAGTGCTAATTTCGGCATCTCACCCATACGATCGCTCGCCCAAAAAGACGCTCAAGCAAAGCTGCAATCATCTGATCTTAACTCGGCACTACAGACACCATTTTGTAACTCAGAGGATCTTTAATAAAAGGCTGCTTGAAGTCGTTGTCAGGAGAAGCAATTTGTGAGTGATTTTAAGGGCGTTTTTGACTCTTGCCCAATCATCTAATCACATTTGTATTTGTTGAGGATAAGTTAAGGAGAAATTAGGGCATTTATAGTGATGGGGCCTGTAATTTCTAAACCAGTATTGATGACTACTCACATGCTGTAGAATAGAAATGGGAGAAGGTTTATTGAAGAGCATTTTGTGCCCAAAGAGGTGGCAAACTGCACGGAGGAGACGTTACACCCAATGCATTTACAGGGATCAGTGATCATACCTGAACTTTTCCTATAACACATGCATTAGAATGCTGCGATTCTGAAAGGAGGTCATCAGGGAGATATGCAAGCTAATTAAGGGAGATCTGCAGCCTGCCAGCACCATCAGGACCGCACTGCCCATTGAGGTTAAGGTTACTGTGGCACTTTCCTTCTTTGCATCGGGCTCATTTCAGACCTCAGCTGGCGACGTTTACGGTATCTCTCAGCACGCCACACATTGCTGCATTCGACAGGTGACTGAAGCCCTTTACACCCGCAGGATGGACTTTATAAACTTTCCTATGACCAGGAAGGTACAAAGTGAGAGGGCATTGGGTTTCTCAAGAATAGCAAACTTTCCTAAGATGCAGGAAGACTTGTATGCACATCGCCCTGCAAGCACCTTTACAGGATGCAGAGGTGTTTTGGAACCGAAAGGGATTCCACTTCCTAAATGTGCAGCTCATTGTTGACCATAAGCAAATACTCATGGCAGTAAATGAAAATTTTCCAGGGAACATCCATGATGCGCACATCTTGCATGAGAGCACTATCTCTACCTGTTTAAGAGTCAGCCACGAGGTCACGGTTGGATGCTGGGGGATGAAGGATATGGCCTTGCCAGCTGGCTCATGACCCCCCTGCATAAGCCCCAGACAGAAGCCGAGAAGTGCTACAATGAAATCCATATATCCACACGCAATATCATTGAAAAGACAATTGGAGTTCTGAAGCAGCGCTGCAGATGCCTGGACCACTCTGGAGGCAACCTACAATACCACCCTGAGCAGGTCGCTGAGTTCATTGTGGTGTGCTGCTTGTTGCGTAACCTAGCTATCAAGAGAGGACAACAATTGCCAGATGGGACCGCTGGTCCACCTCAGGAGAGAGGGGAGGTGGAAGAGGATGAGGAGGTGGACAAGGATCTCAGGGAGGACAATCAACCCATGTCCCCACACCACTGGAAAAGCTCTGTGGTAGTTACACACAGCTGCAAAAGTGTTGTGTCAGCAGCTCATAAATGAACGCTTTGCGTGAAGTTACGTTGGTGATAGTTACAGTTGCGTTACCTTTCATCCTTGCCTGGCCTGGCCATGATTTGCAACCCTTGTATTGATGTTTTACCTCACGTTATTAGAAGACACTTCACAACAATTGTAAACTTAAATAACATTTTTTAATAATTTAACAGCTACTTTAAAAAAAAATTAACATATATAATCCCGCCCCCCTAACTGTGAACTACATTTTTAACACAACAATATAACAAGAACACCTTCCCACCATTCAACAATTTTTTTCTAATAACAAAACAATAATATACGGCAACTCCCACCACCCCCCTCGCGTGGCCTCGCTTCCCTCCTCTAACTTGACTCCCCCTTGTTGTAACCCCCCCATTTCCCACATAATCCCCGAATAACAGGACCAAGACGTCTTGCAGCAGAGCACATGCTGCTGCTGTTTTGGGGGGGGTGGGGAGGGAAGTGGGGGGGGTGTGGGGGCGGTGACGTCGACAGAATGATCTCAGTGGATCGAGAAGACGTTTGCAAAGAAACGTCTTCCGAGTCAGAAGGAAGTTCTTCTCCTGCTTTGCATATGTCGTGCTGATTGGTGGTACAGCACCTTGAAGTGCAGTGCCGCAAGGCATCGACAGAGTCGATCGCTTGCTCCATTGCCATAACTATCTGCTCCATGCCCTCCATTATTCTGGCAGACAGTGTGGCAATGTTGCCGGTCAATCCACCAAGCGCCTGGAGGAGCTCTCAACCTATGTTGACGCTCGCCCTCGACAGTGATGCCATGTTCTCGTTGACATCTGCCCGTCGCAGCGCGTGCCTACCTCGCCGACTCAACCTCCGGGGGGCCGGCGTGGGCACTGGACGACTTGGAGTGGCCTACTGCAAGCCGCTTGACCCCGCTACTTCATCCGTTGAGATACCACAGTTGACATTTCTGGCTTGGAATCATTCTCCTCCTCCTCGGTTTGCTGTTCTTCATCTGTGGTGAGCACAACCTGCAGTGGTACCGGTGTTGCTGCAGGGGCCTCCTGTTGTGCCTGGGGAGCCGGAAAACATAATTGAGGTTAGTAGACGAGAAAGGGAGACATCAGAATGCTTGCGCTGCGCAGGCATATGTACGAGGAGCAACACTGCTGCAATAAATGTGAACAAGAGATGTTACATATGATTAACACGAGAGTAAGAAGAGTACAGAAGCTGCATGCATAACATTACATCATTCATATATTATAATCAAATGCCATTAAATTACTTTAAATTACCACTGCTTTACCCATTATTCACGTGGCACAATAACAGGATCTGCACCACCACGGGTGGCAGAACGATTATGGGTGCCCACTAAGGCTGCGGCATGTTCCTCCAGATCAGTTAAAGGGTGCAGCTCAGGAGGCCCTCCTCCGGTCTGCCTTTGCTCTCCATGATTCTTAGATATTTTCTTCTGCAAACGTGACAAGAGCATGGCATAAGCTAATTAATAGGTACTATTACCGAAACACAACAGATATTGTAATCCACAATTAGTCACCCCACAAGCTATTCATAGTTAACATTATATGCTAATAAGGTTTGTATCCAATGGATGCATGGTTATAACATCTACTTTCAGAGAAAATATTTAATAAGATCGTGTTTAGGAACTAATGCTTGACACCAAATATCTTGTGTACAATCTCCAGGGAAGGTCCCATCCATGGGCTGTGCCATTCAGTGCCCGAGGGAAGGTAGGTGGTTTATTTGACTCGATACAGGTCCCCCGGGGGGAAATCAGGACCGCTGGTGAGCTCGGTAATGACAGTGTCCATGGGCTGTGCTCTGACACCTCCGTGTGGCTGGAGCTAATGTCCCAAAGTGTCCCAGGGCATACAGTGAACCAGGGCAGCTCTCCCCCAGTCCATCCTGGGTCACTGTGTGACTGACAGCAGCCGGAGAGACTCACACAGTCTGGATAAAGCTGACCGGACCACTCAGTCATGCCCCATCCACCAACGTAACCAAAAAGGAGCCGATGCCCAAGTTAAAGAGTTGCTCACAGCACACAAGCAGCTATATAATTTAATAATTCTCCTTCTAAGCTGAAGTGGTAAAAGTGCCGAATGTTTGCGGACTGTCTGTTTCCAGTCATTACTTTGGCCACAATTTTCGATCAAAGGCTTTAAATAATAATTGATACAATTGATTAAATTTAAGGCATTTCAGCAAAATTAGACTTAAAGGGCGCAGGTTCCGATCCCAGTCCAAATCTTAGCAAGGAAGCTACCCAAGATTACCCAGCTTAATTACAATCCGGCAGATTTACATTCTAAATAATGAGTCAGTGCATCATTACAATTTAAAATGTAATAATTTAATACTTACTCTTGCCGATGCAACAAGACTGTTCCATCACTTTGGGCACTGGTCTGCCTTTTGCCTATCATGGGCCACCGATGATATGAGGGCGGCAATATCGGCCCATATTTTTTGATAACTGCGAGGTGGAGGTCTCTCATGTCCACCCCAGGTTAATTGGCCCCACCGATTCTCCACCTCATTAACTAAGGCCTCATTAGCCTCATCAGAAAACGCTTTTGCTCTCCTTCTCCATGAAACCTCCCGCATACTATCTCCGGAATCTTCATTTGACATCTTGAGCACTCATTCCATCAAAAATCAGCTTCTTTCCAAACCTTCCTTCTCTCTCTCCCTCCCTTTGCCTTCTGAGCAGATGACCCATGACCTTCCGAATCGCGGGAAAAGTTCTTTGTTGGAAAAAAACGCGCATGCGTAGAACGGCTGTTGCTATGGATCTCAGCCTTGCATGACTGAATACATCACTAAGGCCCATTTCGCATCACTAAGGCTATTGCCCAAAATAAAAAGGCAAAACTAGTGGTTTTTAAAATGGGCGATATTCCAGTGATCATGAAAAATAAAAAAAGAACTAAAGCCGGAAATATTGCCCATTTTTGGGCAATAGCGATCATAGTGGAAAGTCTAGTCCCAAATCTTTTAATATTTACAAGTGTCCCCATTACTAACAGGACCAGGAGGGGCAACCTATATTGTTTCTGGGGTTGGTGTAGCAGCCCCCTGCCAACCACTGCATGTGATCTTTTCTTCTGGGAGATGCCCCAGATTCCCCCCCACCCAAGTATCAAAGGCTTGCTTCTCCCTACCATCCACGCCACTAAACTTTGGTGGACTCATTAGCAGCATTGGCTACAGATGGGCGCAGCCTGGCATTTTGACCACAAAACAATTTCCTATGGGATCACAGATTATTTTATGATTTGAAATGTGCAGAACCCCAATCTGTCACAGTAAATATTGGAGAGTGGGACTCATGCCATTGGAGAAAAGGAATAGTGTATTGGAGTGAAGAAATAGGGTACTGGAGAGAGGGAATGGGGGATTAGAAATAAGGAATGGGGGATTGGAGAGAGGGAATGGTGTTGTTGGAGACAGGGAATGGGGTATTAGAAATAGGGAATGGGCGATTGGAGAGAGGGAATGGGCGATATTGGAGAGAGGGAATGGTGATATTGGAGAGTGGGAATGAGGGATAGGAGAGTGGGAATGAGGGATTGGAGAGTGGGAATAAGGGATTGGAGGGAATGAGGGATTGGAGGGAGGGAATGGTGTTATTGGAACTAGAATAATTGGGGAAGATTCTTGAGGTACAGTCAGGTTCTTTGGATGCTGGTGGATCTGGGATTTATCATGAACCCATATGGATATATATAGTAGCCATCCAGATGCATCCAATGCCCCACACAGACTGTGCCCATCCTCTGTATGAATATCACAAAGCTCCATGCAATCTATTCAAGGGGTTTCACTGGACAGCACTAGGATTATTTCCCTGACATTTTAAGAATGAATTGGATTAGTGCAACAATATATACTTAATTTATTTGGTCCCAACTTGTATAGATCAATGGCAAAGCCACATTTTGAGCACCCTACCTCTAAATGCACATTGACATATTGGCAGAGGATTCAGAGAAGAGCCACACAATTAATCCAGGTTTTAGATTATAAATTATGCAGAGAACCTGGAGAATTGAGCGTCTTTTCGCTAGAGAGAAGATTGAAGGAGAGGTAATACCTACCAGGAAAGATTGAACATGCAGATTAAACATTCCACAAGGGGGCTCTTTTCTCTCAAAAGAGAAGGCTGAGGGATGACCTGACAGAGGTCTTTAAGATTCTGAAAGGGTTTGATAGGGTAGACATAGAGAAGATGTTTCCACTTGTGGGGAGATCAAAACTATGAGTGATAAATATAAGATAGTTACTAATAAATCCAATAGGGAATTCAGAAGAAACTTTTTTACCCAGAAAGTGGAACTCACTGGCATAATTGAGGTGAATAGCATTGATGCATTTAAAAGGGATATAGATAACCACATGCGAGAGAAAGGAATAGATAGATATGCTGATAGGGTTAGATGAAGTGGGGTGGGAGGCGGCTTGTGTTGAGCATAAACACTCACATGGACCAGTTGGGCCACATGTTTCTGTGCTTTACATTCTATGCAATCCAGGTACTTTAAATGCTGGAGATTGATGATATAGATGTAAGTGGTTAGTCTGTTTGCCTTAGGTATGAGCACAGTACTAGAGAAGACAGTTTAAAATGTTTAAAAACCTCAAGTGATTCTAACTTAGAAGAAATTATTTCCCCTACGGTGTAAGTGAATGTGGACCAGATTCTCACCAGTTGAGGTTAAGTTGATCAACTCCTACAAAAAGGAGCTGAATAAAATATCTGTTTGTGGCTTTAGAGATAGGTAAAGACCGAGATGAACGAGTACTCTACAAGGGACCCTGTGCTGTTGGGGCTATGGCAAGAGGGTAAGTTGTTTGAGGAGATCAGCAGGCAAGAATTGAATAATGGAGATTTGGTGATGGATGTATATTTTTGAGTTTTATTTGATTAGCTTTAGGGATCCAGGAATATTAGAACACCAACTTACATTTATATAACGCCGTTAATGTAGGAAAAACATCTCAAGGCGTTTCACAGACATAAAGTAGTAATTATTAGGAGGGTGTGACCAAAAACTTGGTCAAAGAGGTGGGTTTGAAGGAAGGCCTTAAATGAGGAGGAGGTAGTAGAGGAGCGAAAATGTATAGAGAACGAATTCCAGAGCATGGGGTCTGTGATATATTCTTACTACATCACTAAGAAGCACACTCTACAAAATGGCTCTTACAGAAACTGTCATCACGTGACTTTGCCACATGATCCTTTATTATTTACATCAGTAGTTGCATTACCATAGTAGTCCACTAGGTGGAGTTGTACTCCACTAGGGGGAGCTCCATTACACCTCTCCCTCCTTATTGAGGAAGTAATCATAACAAAATAATCATCATACATAACTTGCATGGTTATACACAATAAAAGATATGTACTTATTTTTCCATATTCACAAATCAAACTTAACCATTGGTTTTCTGTTTTGAAGAGGATACTTTCGCTCACGAACAGAACTTTCCAAACTTGTAGAACTTAGACTTGTTCTAGGCTGAGCCTGAGGAGAGTTTTTCTCCAAGAGCAACCCTTGATCTACATTGGGACTTTACAACTTCAGACTGTTGGTCTGCCTGATTCGGACTCGCACTTAAATTATGAATTTCCCTTAGACTTGTTTCTAGTACATCTGATGTAGGATTTGCTACTGGTACTCTAATTATAACAAGAGTATCTGGCATCAGAGATAATCGAATCATTCCAATTTTCAACTCCTTCCACATCTGTAGGTAAAATATGATCAATGTGAACAAACCTAACCTTTCCATGATCAAACATCTTGACCAAATAAGTGTGAGGACCACATATCTTCACTACTTTTCCTGGTAACCACTTTAACCATTATTGGTGATGCTTCGTCACTCTAACCTTCTGATTCAATTGCACACTTCTCTCTCTTACTCTACCTCTATCATGATTATCTTTCTGTCTTAATTATTTCTCTTCTACTGACTGCTAGGTTTGGCTTTGACAACGAGAATCTGGTTCATGGCTGTCGATTGAGAAACAACTCTGCTGGTGTTCTACCAGTAGTTGTATAAGGAGTATTATGATAAGTAATCAGAAAGTTTGCTAATTTGTGGTTCAATGACAACTGCCGTTTCCTTGGATTTGGATCCAACATTTGCTTGATGAGGGCACGTTTCACAATTTGTACTGTGGCCTCTGTTGCACCATTTGAAGCAGGGTGGTGTGGTAGAACTTTGGTATGTTTCACACTGTTTCTACTCATGAACTGTGCAAATTCTTCTGCACAAAATTGCTGCTCATTATCAGACACAATTTCTTCATATGAAGAAAACAATCTTCGCAAATTGTCTACTGTTTTACTTCTTGTTATTTTTTGCATTGGAAACACCTCAACCAACTTCAAATGACTATCAATCACAATGAACAATTTTCGTTCTAGCTCAGAAAAATCTGCATGCGTCCTTTACCACACCCTGGGAGGTCATTTCCATGGCTGTAATGGTACTGATGGTGGTTTCTTGCTCACCGAATGACATGTCGTATACTGACTAATAATGTACTCTATATCTTTATCTAAACTTGGTCACCATAAGTAACTGCATGCAAATGGAGAAAAATTGCAAAGTGCTGCAATACAGAGAGACCCGGGGGTCCTTGTGCATGAAACACAAAAAGTTAGCATGCAGGTACAGCAAGTAATCAGGAAGGCAAATGGAATGTTGGCATTTATTGCAAGGTGATAGAGTATAGAAAATAGGTGCAGGAGTAGGCCATTTGGCCCTTTGGGCCTGCACCACCATTCAATGAGTTCATGGCTGAACATGCAACTTCAGTACCCCATTCCTGCTTTCTCACCACACCCCCTGATCCCCCTAGTAGTAAGGACTACATCTAACTCCTTTTTGAATATATTCAGTGAATTGGCCTCAACAACTTTCTGTGGCAGAGAATTCCACAGGTTCACCACTCTCTGGGTGAAGAAGTTTCTCCTCATCTCGATCCTAAATGGCTTACCCCTTATCCCTAGACCGTGACCCCTGGTTCTGGACTTCCCCAACATTGGGAACAATGTTCCTGCATCTAACCTGTCTAAACCCGTCACCATTTTAAACGTTTCTATGAGATCCCCTCTCATTCTTCTGAACTCCAGTGAATACAAGCCCAGTTGATCCAGTCTCTCTTGATATGTCACTCCCGCCATCCCGGGAATCAGTCTGGTGAACCTTCGCTGCACTCCCTCAATAGCAAGAACGTCCCTCCTCAAGTTAGGAGACCAAAACTGCACACAATACTCCAGGTGCGGCCTCACCAACTGCAGCAATACCTCCCTGCCCCTGTATTCAAATCCCCTCGCTATGAAAGCCAACATGCCATTTGCTTTCTTAACCGCCTGCTGTACCTGCATGTCAACCTTCAATGACTGATGTACCATGACACCCAGGTCTCGTTGTACCTCCCCTTTTCCTAATCTGTCACCATTCAGATAATAGTCTGTCTCTCTGTTTTTACAACCAAAGTGGACAACCTCACATTTATCCACATTATACTTCTTCATCTGCTATGCATTTGCCCACTCATCAGATCAGCCATGATCTTATTAAATGGTGGAGCAGGCTCCAGGGGCCAAATGGCTGACTCCTGTTCCTATTTTTTATGTTCTTAACCCTTTCTCCGATTATGCTCCCTGTGAGCACAACCCCTTGTTGGCATTCCATTATCACAGAATTGCCCCTCATATCTATTACACACTGGATTTTCTACCCTCGAGTTTTTAATCTTCCCATGCAGCTCCTCCTCCTGGTCTATTTGTTATATTACTTGATATATTGGGGGGAATTTTAACCCACAAAAACAGGTGGGTTTGGTTTGGATGGGAGGTTAAAAATCTAAAAATCTAAAACAAGATCCCAACCCGCCTTGAACCCGCCCACTTCTGGTTTTAACGGAGGCAGGATGGGGGGCAGGTGACCAATTCGCTCTCAGGAGACGGGTTGGTCATTTAAATATTTTAAAAAGTTGCCGCCTTCATTTTAACAGCCGTTTTATTTTTAACCACAGTCGTCCGGGGTTCCTTGGCTTTGGGAAACCAGGCAGGTAAAAGGAGTCGAGAAGGGCTGAATCCATGAGGTAAGCGCCTTTACAACACTGCTTGTGGGCCAGGAGGAGCAGGAGTGTTCAGGGCAACCTGTCCAATCCTCCCCCTCCCCTCCCCTGCGATCGGATCCTCCGTAACCACCCTATGCTCCCCCTGACCACCATCTGCCCCCACTGCTATTGGACCCTCCCCCACCCCCGACCACCAATCCCAACCCACCATAATCTCTCCCCACCGCCCCCCTGCCACTAGACCTACCTATTCTCAGCTCAGCTGCGGCCTTGTGCTGCAGGCTTTCCAACCCGACAGGCAAGCAGCCTGTCAATCAGAGATTGATATAAAAGCAGAGAAGTCCTGCTACAACTGTACAGGGTATTGGTGAGGCCACATCTAGAGTACTGCGTATAGTTTTGGTATCCGTATTTAAGGAAGGATATACTTGCATTGGAGGCTGTTCAGAGAAGGTTCACTAGGTTGATTCCGGAGATGAGGGGATTGACTTATGAGGCTAGATTGAGTAGGTTGGGCCAATACACATTGGAGTTCAGAAGAATGAGAGGTGATCTTATTGAAACTTATAAGATAATGAGGGGGCTTGATAAGATGGATGCAGAGAGGATATTTCCACTCCTAGGGGAAACTAAAACTAGGGGATTTAGTCTTAGAATAAGGGGCCGCCCATTTAAAACTGAGATGAGGAGGATTTTCTTCTCTGAGGGTTGTAAATCTGTGGAATTCTCTGCCCCAAAAAGCTGTGGAGGCTGGGTCATTGAATATAGTTAAGGCGGAGATAGACAGATTTTTGAGCGATAAGGGAGAAAGGGTTATGGGCAGCAGGCAGGGAAGTGGAGCTGAGTCCATGATCAGATCAGCCATAATCTTATTGAATGGCGGAGCATGCTTAAGGGTCCAAATAGTCTACTCCTGCTCCTATTTCTTATGTTCTTAAAACTCTTGGTCAAGTATATTCCCAGGTGCTGGTCGTGACGATCTCCAAACAATTTGGACCTGAACTTATTTGGGATAACTACTCTTGCACCCCACATGATACAATCTTTATCCACTGATAATTAATTCCTACAAACGAAGTATGGATGAATATCTTTCTCTGATACCTGGTTTGGTCAACCATTTGCTATGTAATCATACACCTTTGACATAACTGGGTCACGTTTGGTTGCTCTACCAATCGCTTCAGCTGTGACTGGCAGTTCATCAATGAAAAATAGAACACTTCTTCCCTATTGAGTGCAACTTGTGATGGAGTTGGCAACCTAGACATAGCAACAGTATTACTTAGATCTACATTAGAGATAATGTTCTCAGTTTCTAGTCTTTTGAGTTCTTGCTCAACTTTCTCCTTGAGCGCATATAGTATGGGACATGGTTTGCAGGAAACTGGCCTAGTGTCCTTCTGTACTCTGACACTCACCTTGAAGCCTTGGATCGGACTGCCTGTTTCACGGAAAACCTTTGGATACTGCTTGATATGTCATATTTTGATACAAATTTTGTTTCCACACGAAAAATCTCATTCCAATCCAACTTCAGTGATCTCAACCAATTTCTACCTACCAAGGCAGGCTTGTCTCCTGCCACTACTATGAGAGGCAGACTCTGAAAATGATTCTTGTATTTCACCGGTATGGTGATAAGTCCTACCAGAGGAATTTGCTCTCCTGAGTAGCCTCGCAGCTCTATCTGCAATTTTTCCAGGGGACAAATTACGCAACTTGTCGAGATATAGCGATTCCGGTACTACACTGTCGATTTCCATGGGTATCCTCATTCCTGAATGTCTATTTGGATGACAATACATCGCGAATCATTGTTAGATACCCTTGTGCTCCTGATGAAGTGTATCTCCAAAATCTCCTCATCCTGTTGCTTCTCTTCAATGCTATGTAGTGTCTAGCATTGAACATCAGTTGTCGTGCCTTTGCAAGATGCCCAGTTTTCTTGCTGAAGAGACACTCTGCCTTCACATATGGATAGCTTTGAGCAATGTGTTGTTTGAGGCACCATTAGTACGATCTCAATGTATTGTTACCGTAGCCAGTTGCTGAGGCCTTGGGTCCAACTGCCTTTTACTTTTAACCTGCAGGCAATTCACCTCGACTGTCTGACTACTGGAAATGGCACAAAATTCTCAGGAGTATTGGTCGGCCATATCCATCGACATAGCTGTCTGACAAGCTAAATCAAAAGTCAAGTTAGGGGTTGTCAACAACTTTCTTCTGATTGCTTCATTTTTCATCCCACAAACAAAGCGGTCATGCAATGCTCGGTCCTGAAAGTTTCTGAAATGACAGAGAATGGCTAACTTTTTTAATGCCACAATGTACTCACTGATACCCTCATCAATTAATTGATCTCATGTTCCAAAATGATAACTTTCAGCAATTACCAGGGGCTCAGGACTGTAGTGCTGTTCCAACTTGGTTCATCATCATCATAGCTGGTCCCTCGAACGAGGATGACCTGCTTCCACGAGTTCACAGGTGTTTCAAGAAGGACCCGATGTTCCAGTCCTGAACTCCAATTGAGGGGGTGGAAGATGCCTGTGCGTGAATTTTTTTTTTAACATGTGGTGACCGTTGCATATCAGCCACCACATGGGCTTGACAGAGATAGATCTTGGTCCAGTGGCAAGGATAAACCACGACTGGAGACCTGCTCTGCTGCATGGACCTAGTGCACACACATATATCGCAGTGTGGGCTGACCCGTGCTGCCCCTGGTTCTTCTGGGCTTCGTACCCTCATCTGTCACTCCTCCGCCATAAACATTCACCGCATCTCGCCAAACACTCGCCGCTCATCCGCCCCGATCTTCCCACTCCTCTGTACCTGGGTCCTGCCGATGTTCCTGCCTATGCTCCAAAACGCCGACCAGGGTTTTGATGAAGTCACCCAGTTGCCCATCTCAAAAACGTTGCACACTTGGAGCAACTCGCGCTCGAGGTTGAAGTGGTATGCCGCTCCAGCTCTTTTATAGCCCGACCTGCGGAGCTGTTCTCTCGCAGGTCGGGGGGCCACGATGTTCCAGCTCTTTTATAGCCCAACCATCAATGACAGGAACATTTTTCAGGGCTTCATACACCTCGGGGCCTGCTTCAATCAAGAAAATAGCCCGTTTTCTTTCTAAAACCACCCATTTATGTTTTTCATCATTGGGAACTTTGACGATACTATTCGCGATGGAAAACATTTCTAGCCGCACCACATACGCTCCGAAAGTCTCTCAGTCATGATGGAACTCATCCAATCCCTATTATTTCCATAGGCGTGGCCATCTGGAAATTGGTCAACAATTCAGCCAACTGTGCTTGAAATTTACCTTGGATTTTTAACTGTTCTGCAAAACAAGGAACCTCTCAAAGTCTCTCTGTTGGTTGGCAGGAACATCTACTAACCGCTAGCGAATCCAGAAATCCTGTCCTTGTCACCAATGGGATATATTCTTACTACATCACTAAGAAGCACATTACACAAGATGGCTCTTACAGAAACTATCATGTGACTTTGCCACATGATCCTTTATTATTTACATCAGTAGTTGCATTATCACAATAGCCCACTAGGTGGAGCAGTAATCCGCTAGGAGGAGCTGTATTACAGGGCCGGTTGAGGGCACAGCCGCCAATGGTGAGTCGAAGGGGGAAAAGGCACAAGATGCCACAATCTGTCATAGGGACAGATTGTTTTCAGGGATGGAGAAGGTTAGAGATAAAGAGGAGTGAGGCCACCGCAGGATCGTAACACAAGGATAAAGATTTTAAATTTGAGGTGTTGGGGAAACCAGGAGCCAATGCATGTCAGGGAGCACAGGGGTGATGGGTAGCGGGATTTAGGGCGGGATAGGATATGATCAGCAGAGTTTTGGATGTGTTGAAGCTTATGGAGAATGGAAGAGTGGGGAGGAGAGCTTTGGAATAGTCGAGTCTGGATGATAGGGTAGTTCACACATAGATTGAGGAAGGAGCAGAATTCATGATCCCATGGCACTATTTCAAAGAGTGGGAGAGTTCTGGCCAATATTTATCCCGCAGATGATCTCATCATTATCTCATTGCTGTTTGTGGCACCTGGCTGTGTGCAAATTAGCTGCCCCATTTCCTCCAACAGTGAGTAAGCGCTTTGGGACATCCTGTAAGGCATTATATAAAAGCAAACTCTCTATTTTAGGCAGGCTCCCCAGTTGTGAAACCTGCCCAAGAGCAGGCAGAAAATGGCAGAGGCAGGATTCAGAATTAACTCTACTGGTGAAGGCCTTCATTCAATTTTTTAAAACTCCATCGTTGCCAGAGCAACATTGGTTCCCAGCAGAGCTAGGGTATAAGTGATGTATTTGCATGCCATTACAATACTCCTGCACATATTTGGGCAGATGCAGTATATGTTCCCTGTCACGACCGGTTGAAATTCCCAGCATTGGCAGAGAGCTGACGGAGTGGCTCCTGAAGAATTTCCTGCTGCATTCCATTGGGGTTGGACTATTTTTACAAATTATGCAATCCATCGCCTGCGCTGAGTCAGCAAGTCAGGGCTTTGGTTTTGCTGCAATCTATCCAGGCTAGGGAGGAGATAAAACGCAAACCACTATGCTCCAACATCTGGTGGATACGAGTATATGAATGCTTTTTGAAGTATATGAATTGGCTTGACTGGGATACTTACTGTCAAATGGTGGAGCTCCTCCAGCTGAACAAGTCGTAAATGGGACAGAGGTCATGAAAGGCACTATATAAATGCCAGATTGTTCTTTAATACGGCCTCTGGAAAAGATGAGATACACTCTAGAATCCTCATGGATTTGGCGGGGAGGGGGACAGAAATATATAAACAGCGGTAACATTAGAAATATCCCCAAAATTGCGGGGAACAGATTGAGGGAAAAAAGCAAATGTGACAAAGGAGCTATTGAATTGTATGAATGTCAATGTCCATAGTGTAACTAATAAGGTTGGTGAGCTGCAGGCACAATTTGCTACATGGGATTAAGATGTGGTTGCATTAACAGAGACATGGATCAAACAAGGCCAGGAATGGGTTCTTAATATTCCTGGTTATCAAGTATTCAGGAATAATCGAGAAGGAAAAGAGGAGGGGACCAAGCAGTATTAAGCATGATGTGAGTTCCAAATAGAAAGGATTGACTAGATGGTTCTAGGACTAAATCTGTTTGTCTTGAGCTGAGGAACAGAGGAGGAGCTGTTACATTGTTGGAAGTTTCTTTTTATAAATCAAGCTCAAGCAAGGAGATAGATGAGTAAATGTTGGCAAAATTCAAAGGCGTGTAACAAAAATAGAGTAGTAATATTAGGGGACTTTAATTACCCTAATATAGACTGGGAAAAACATAGTGCAAGGGTAGGGCAGGAGAAGAATTTCTATGCGCACAGGATCAATAGAGCTGCGGGTAGAGCTGCAAAACACCAAAGGGCAGAAAACGTTAATGGAAGTTGTGTACAGACCACCAAACAGTAGTAGTGAGGTTGGGGATGGCACCAAACAGGAAATTGGGGATGCGTGCAATAAAGGTACAGCAGTTATCATGGGTGACTTTAATCTACATATAGATTGGGCTCACCAAACTGGTAGCAATACAGTGGAGGAGGATTTCCTGGAGTATATAAGGGATGGTTTTCTAGACCAATATGTCAAGGAACCAACTAGAGAGCTGGCCATTCTAGACTGGCTGTTGTGTAATGAGAGGATTAATTAGCAATCTTGTTGTGTGAGGTCCCTTGGGGAAGAGTGACCATAATATGGTAGAATTCTTTATTAAGATAGAGAGTGACAGAGTTAATTCAAAGTCTAGGGTCCTGAACTTAAAAGAAACTTCAACGGTACGAGACGTGAATTGGCTAGGATAGGCTGGCGAATGATACTTAAAGGGTTGACTGTGGATAGGCAATGGCAGATATTTAAAGATCACATGGATGAACTTCAACAATTGTACATCCCTGTCTGGCGTAAAAATAAAACGGGGAAGGTGGCTCAACCGTGGCTAACAAGGGAAATTAGGGATAGTGTTAAATCCAAGGAAGAGGCATATAAATTGGCCAGAAAAAGCAGCAAACCTGAGGACTGGGAGAAATTTAGAATTCAGCAGTGGAGGACTAAGGGTTTAATTAGGAGGGAGAAAATAGAGTATGAGAGAAAGCTTGCAGGGAACATAAAAACTGACTGTAAAAGCTTCTATAGATATGTGAAGAGAAAAAGATTAGTGAAGACAAATGTAGGTCCCTTGCAGTCAGAATCAGGTGAATTTATAATGGGGAACAAAGAAATGGCAGACCAATTGAACAAATACTTTGGTTCTGTCTTCACTAAGGAAGACACAAATAACCTTCCGGAAATACTAGGGGACCGAGGGTCTAACGAGAAGGAGGAACTGAAGGAAATCCTTATTAGTCAGGAAATTGTATTAGGGAAATTGATGATAAATCCCCAGGGCTTGATAGTCTGCATCCCAGAGCACTTAAGGAAGTGGCCCTAGAAATAGTGGATGCATTGGTGATCATTTTCCAACATTCTATAGACTCTGGATCAGTTCCTATGGATTGGAGAGTAGCTAATATAACCCCACTTTTTAAAAAAGGAGGGAAGAGAGAAAACAGGGAATTATAGACCAGTTAGCCTCACATCCGTAGTGGGGAAAATGTTGGAATCAATTATTAAAGACGTAATAACAGGGCATTTGGAAAGCAGTGACAGGATTGGTCCAAGTCAGCATGGATTTATGAAAGGGAAATCATGCTTGACAAATCTTCTAGAATTGTTTTGAGGATGTAACTAGAGTGGACAAGGGAGAACCAGTTGATGTGGTATATTTTGACTTTCAAAAAGCTTTTGACAAAGTCCCACACAAGAGATTAGTGTGCAAAATTAAAGCACATGGTAATGGGGGTAATATATTGACGTGGATAGAGAACTGGTTGGCAGACAGGAAGCAAAGGGTAGGAATAAATGGGTCCTTTTCAGAATGGCAGGCAGTGACTAGTGGGGTACCGCAAGGTTCAGTGCTGGGACCCCAGCTATTTACAATATATATTAATGATTTAGACGAAAGAATTGAATGTAATATCTCCAAGTTTGCAGATGACACTAAGCTGGGTGGCAATGTGAGCTGTGAGAAGGATGCTAGGAGGCTGCAGGGTGACTGGGACAGGTTAGGTGAGTGGGCAAATACATGGCAGATGCAGTATAATATAGATAAATGTGAGGTTATCCACTTTGGTGGCAAAAACAGGAAGGCAGAATATTATCTGAATGGTGACAGATTAGGAAAAAGGGAGGAGCAACGAGACCTGGGTGTCATGGTACGTCAGTCATTGAAAGTTGACATGCAGATACAGCAGGCAGTGAAGAAGGCAAATGGCATGTTGGCATTCATAGCGAGGGGATTTGAGTATAGGAGCAGGGAGGTCTTACTGCAGTTGTACAGGGTCTTGGTGAGGCCACACCTTGAACATTGTGTACAGTTTTGGTCTCAATCTGAGGAAGGACATTCTTGCTATTGAGGGAGTGCAGCAAAGGTTCACCAGACTGATTCCGGGATGGCAAGTCTGACATATGAAGAAAGACTGGATCAACTAGGCTTATATTCACTGGAATTTAGAAAAATGAGGGGGGATCTCATCGAAACATATAAAATTATCGGATTGGTCAGGTTAGATGCAGGAAGAATGTTCCCGATGTTGGAGAAGTCCAGAACCAGGGGTTACAGTCTAAGGATAAGGGGTAAGCCATTTAAGACAGATGAGGAGAAACTTCTTCACTCAGTGAATTGTGAACCTGTGGAATTCTCTACCACAAAGTTGTTGAGGCCAGTTCGCTAGATATATTCAAAAGGGAGTTAGATGTGGCCCTTATGGCTAAAGGGATCAAGGGGTATGGAGAGAAAGCAGGAATGGGGTACTGAAGTTGCATGATCAGCTATGATCATATTGAATGGTGGTGCAGGCTCGAAGGGCCGAATGGCCGACACCTATTTTCTATGTTTCTAATACATCTTCAGTCCAACAAGGAAGGAAGTAGTGCTGGATCTGCTTCTGAGAAGTGAAGGCGGGTAATTTGGGTGCTACAGTAGATCATCTAGCTAACAGTGACAACATCATTCTGTTTAAATTAATGATGAAAAGAGACAAGATAATATCAAAGGTAAAAATGCTAATCTGGGGAAGAGCTACTTTCAGTAATTTAAGAAGGGACCTAGCGCAGGTAGACTGAAAAGTTGATTGCTCTTTTACTGCTTTATTTTGCAATGTAGGGCATTGAGCGAAAAGATAGTTTAGGTACAAACTAGGCATATTCCTTTGAAGCGAAAATGAAAGCTAATGTGTTCTGGATGACAAAAGATAAAGTTAAAATAAAACAGAAAAAGAAGAGGCTTCTGGCAAATGTCAGGAGAAAGATACAGTTAATAACCGGAAAGTTCAGGAGGGAATTCAAAAAGTTACTACAGGAGGCAAAGAATGTTCCAGAAATAATTATCAGGTAACATTAAATTGAATAAGCTGTTTGTTCGGGAAAAAGTTGGGCTGATTAAGGACCCAAAGGGAAACCTTCATGTGGAGGCAGACATGGCAAAAGTATTAAATGAGTATTTTGCATCTGTCTTCACAATGGAAGCAGATGATGTGAAGGTTACACCAAGAGGGAGGAGTTGTGGCTAGGATAGCGATAGACAAGATTAGCATTACTGAAAGTTAGTAAGTCACCTGGTCCAGATGGAATGCATTCTAGGTTGCTGAAAGAAGCAAAGATAGAAAAGCAGAGGTATTGGTCACAATCTTTCAATCCTCATTGGATACAGTAGTGCCAGAGGACAAATAGGTTGCTAATGCTATACCACAATTCAAGAAAGGAGAGCGGAATAACCCAAGAAACTACAGGCCAATCAGCCTATCAGTGTTGGGGTGGTTATTGGAAACCATTACTGGGGACAAAATAAACTCTGATTTGGAAAGGCAGAGGTTAATTAAGGAGATTCAGCATGGATTTGTTAAAGGTAAATCTTGTCTGACAAACTTGATTGTTAGCTCGTCAAAGAATTCATTGGTTGATCAAGGTAGTGCAGTAGATGTATATGTGGACTTTCAGACGGCATTCGACAAAGTACCATACAGGAGGCTTAAGATGGAAGCCCATGGATTGAAGGGAAAAGTGACACCATGGATATAAAATTGGCTCAGTGGTAAGAAGCAAAGATGGATGGATGTTTTGCAGACTAGAAGGTGGCTTGCAGTGGTGTTCCCAAGCATCAGTTTTGGGTCCATTACTCTTTATAAAAATTGCAAATGAGACTCGGGTGTAGGGAATCAGCATTATAAAGTTTGCAGATTATACAAAACTTGGCAAAGTAGTAAATCATGAGGTTATAGGCTTCATAAGAACATAAGAAATAAGAGCAGGAGTAGATCATACGGCCCCTCGAGCCTGCTCTGCCATTTAATACGATCATTGCTGATCCGATCATGGACTCGGGTCCACTTCCCTGCCTGCTCCCCATAACCCCTTATTCCCTTATCGGTTAAGAAATTGTCTGTCTTAAAGTTATTCAATGACCCAGCTTCCACAGCTCTGAGGCAGCGAATTCCACAGATTTACAACCCAGAGAAGAAATTCCTCCTCATGTCAGTTTTAAATGAATGGCCCCTTATTGTAAGATTATACCCCCTAGTTCTAGTCTCCCCTATCAGTGGAAACATCCTCTCTGCATCCACCTTGTCAATCCCCTCAATCTTATACGTTTTGATAAGATCACCTCTCATTCTTTTGAATTCCAATGAGTAGAGGCCCAACCTACTCAACGTTTCCCCCTAAGTCAAACCCCTCATCCCCAGAATCAACCTAGTGAACCTTCTCTGAACTGCCTCCAAAGCAAGTATATCCTTTCGTAAATACGGAAGCCAAAACTGCACAGTATTCCAGGTGTGACTTCGCAAATACATTATATAGCTGTAGCAAGACTTCCCTGCTTTTATACTCCATCTCCTTTGCAATAAAGGCCAAGATACCATTGGCTTTCCTGATCACTTGAGGGACCTGCATACTATCATTTTGTTTTATGCGCAAGTACCCCCAGGTCCAGCTGTACTGTAGCACTTTGCAATCTTTCTCCATTTAAATAATAACTTGCTCTTTGATTTTTTTTCTGCCACAAAATGCATGACCTCACACTTTCCAACATTATACTCCATCTGCCAAATTTTTGTTCACTTACTTAGCCTGTCTATGTCCTTTTGCAGATTTTGTGTCTTCCTCACACATTGCTTTTCCTCCCATCTTTGTATAGTCAGCAAACTTGGCTACGTTACACTCAGTCCCTTCTTCCAAGTCGTTAATATAGATTGTAAATAGTTGGGGGTCCCAGCACTGATCCCTGCAGCACCCCACTGATTACTGGTTGCCAACCAGAGAATGAACCATTTATCCCGACTCTCTGTTCTGTTAGTTAGCCAATCCTCTATCCATGCTAATATATTACCCCCAACCCAGTGAACTCTTATCTTATGCAGTGAACTTTTATGTGGCACCTTGTCAAATGCCTTCTGGAAGTCCAAATACACATCCACTGGTTCCCCTTTATCCACCCTGTCCGTTACATCCTCAAAGATGTCAAACATGACTTCCCCTTCATAAATCCATGCTGACTCTGCCTGACAATTTTGCTTTTCCAAATGTTCTGCTAGTGCTTCTTTAGTAATGGACTCCAACATTTTCCCAACCAGACGTTAGGAAACTAGACCAGTTAGGCTGCTTGACAGACAGGATGGTGAAATGGGCAGAAGCATGGCAAATGGAGTATAATGCAGAAAAGTGTGCAGTGATGCACTGTGGGAAGACTAATATGGACAGACAATATATTATAAATGGCATGTTTTTGAAGTGTAGATGAGCAGAGACCTTGAAGTCCATAATCATAGGCAGTCCCTTGGAGTCAAGGAAGACTTGCTTCCACTCAAAGCCAGTTCTCAGGTGACTAAGGAGTCCAATGTGGGACCTAGTTTGTGTCAAATTAAATCAGAATAAATCACGTGCCCAATTAGTTTAGTGGTAATTATCACTTTACACCTGCAATCAATTTAGAATTCAAAAATATTAACTCAAAAACTTGTACACAATCTATACAGATTAAAACAAAGCTAAAGAAATTTAAAGAATTTCCCCCATTTTTAAATAATTTCTATGTACATAGATATGAGTAAACCACAGGGAGGATGACTCATCAGGGGAGGGCAGCAGCAGCCAAGTTCATGGCACCGTAGGTGGCTCTGCTGCAAAGGAGGGCAGGAAAAAGAGTGGGAGCGCGATAGTGATAGGGGATTCGATGGTGAGGGGAATAGATAGGCGTTTCTGCGGACGCAACCGAGACTCCAGGATGGTATGTTGCCTCCCTGGTGCAAGGGTCAAGGATGTCTCGGAGCGGGTGCAGGACATTCTGAAATGGGAGGGAGAACAGCCAGTTGTCGTGGTGCACATTGGTACCAACGACATAGGTAAAAAAACGGGATGAGGTCCTACAAAAAGAATTTAAGGAGCTAGGAGCTAAATTAAAAAGTAGGACCTCAAAAGTAGTAATCTCGGGATTGCTACCAGTGCCACGTGCTAGTCAGAGTAGGAATCGCAGGATAGCGCAGATGAATACATGGCTTGAGCAGTGGTGCAGCAGGGAGGGATTCAAATTCTTGGGGCATTGGAACCGGTTCTGGGGGAGGTGGGACCAGTACAAACCGGACGGTCTGCACCTGGGCAGGTCCGGAACCAATGTCCTAGGGGGAGTGTTTGCTAGTGCTGTTGGGGAGGAGTTAAACTAATATTGCAGGGGGATGGGAACCTATACAGGGAGACAAAAATGAGGCAAAAGCAAAAGACAGAAAGGAGATGAGGAAAAGTGGAGGGGAGAGAAACCCAAGGCAAAGAACAAAAAGGGCCACTGTACAGCAAAATTCTAGAAGGACAAAGGGTGTTAAAAAAGCAAGCCTGAAGGCTTTGTGTCTTAATGCAAGGAGTATCCGCAATAAGGTGGATGAATTAACTGTGCAAATAGATGTTAACAAATATGATGTGATTGGGATTACGGAGACGTGGCTCCAGGATGATCAAGGCTGGGAACTCAACATCCAGGGGTATTCAACATTCAGGAAGGATAGAATAAAAGGAAAAGGAGGTGGGGTAGCATTGCTGGTTAAAGAGGAGATTAATGCAATAGTTAGGAAAGACATTAGCTTGGATGATGTGGAATCTATATGGGTAGAGCTGCAGAACACTAAAGGGCAAAAATCGTTAGTGGGAGTTGTGTACAGACCTCCAAACAGTAGTAGTGATGTTGGGGAGGGCATCAAACAGGAAATTAGGAGTGCATGCAATAAAGGTGCAGCAGTTATAATGGGTGACTTTAATATGTACATAGATTGGGCTAGCCAAACTGGAAGCAATACGGTGCAGGAGGATTTCCTGAAATGCATAAGGGATGGTTTTCTAGACCAATATGTTGAGGAACCAACTAGGGGTGAGGCCATCTTAGACTGGGTGTTGTGTAATGAGAGAGGATTAATTAGCAATCTCATTGTGGGAGGCCCCTTGGGGAAGAGTGACCATAATATGGTGGAATTCTGCATTAGGATGGAGAATGAAACAGTTAATTCAGAGACCATGGTCCAGAACTTAAAGAAGGGTAACTTTGAAGGTATGAGGCATGAATTGGCTAAGATAGATTGGCTAATGATACTTAAGGGGTTGACTGTGGATGGGCAATGGCAGACATTTAGAGACCGCATGGATGAATTACAACAATTGTACATTCCTGTCTGGCGTAAAAATAAAAAAGGGAAGGTGGCTCAACCGTGGCTATCTAGGGAAATCAGGGATAGTATTAAAGCCAAGGAAATGGCATACAAATTGGCCAGAAATAGCAGCGAACCTGGGGACTGGGAGAAATTTAGAACTCAGCAGAGGAGGACAAAGGGTTTGATTAGGGCAGGGAAAATAGAGTACGAGAAGAAGCTTGCAGGGAACATTAAGGCGGATTGCAAAAGTTTCTATAGGTATGTAAAGAGAAAAAGGTTAGTAAAGACAAACGTAGGTCCCCTGCAGTCAGAATCAGGGGAAGTCATAACGGGGAACAAAGAAATGGCAGACCAATTGAACAAGTACTTTGGTTCAGTATTCACTAAGGAGGACACAAACAACCTTCCGGATTTAAAAGTGGTCAGAGGGTCTAGTAAGGAGGAGGAACTGAGGGAAATCTTTATTAGTCGGGAAATTGTGTTGGGGAAATTGATGGGATTGAATTAAATCCCCAGGGCCTGATGGACTGCATCCCAGAGTACTTAAGGAGGTGGCCTTGGAAATAGCGGATGCATTGACAGTCATTTTCCAACATTCCATTGACTCTGGATCAGTTCCTATGGAGTGGAGGGTAGCCAATGTAACCCCACTTTTTAAAAAAGGAGGGAGAGAGAAAACAGGGAATTATAGACCGGTCAGCCTGACCTCAGTAGTGGGTAAAATGATGGAATCAATTATTAAGGATGTCATAGCAGCGCATTTGGAAAATGGTGACATGATAGGTCCAAGTCAGCATGGATTTGTGAAAGGGAGATCATGCTTGACAAATCTTCTGGAATTTTTTGAGGATGTTTCCAATAAAGTGGACAAAGGAGTACCAGTTGATGTGGTATATTTGGACTTTCAGAAGGCTTTCGACAAGGTCCCACACAGGAGATTAATGTGCAAAGTTAAAGCACATGGGATTGGGGGTAGTGTGCTGACGTGGATTGAGAACTGGTTGTCAGACAGGAAGCAAAGAGTAGGAGTAAATGGGTACTTTTCGGAATGCAGGCAGTGACTAGTGGGGTACCGCAGGGTTCTGTGCTGGGGCCCCAGCTGTTTACATTGTACATTAATGATTTAGACGAGGGGATTAAATGTAGTATCTCCAAATTTGCGGATGACACTAAGTTGGGTGGCAGTGTGAGCTGTGAGGAGGATGCTATGAGGCTGCAGAGTGACTTGGATAGGTTAGGTGAGTGGGCAAATGCGTGGCAGATGAAGTATAATGTGGATAAATGTGAGGTTATCCACTTTGGTGGTAAAAACAGAGAGACAGACAGACTATTATCTGAATGGTGACAGATTAGGAAAAGGGAAGGTGCAACGAGACCTGGGTGTCATGGTACATCAGTCATTGAAGGTTGGCATGCAGGTACAGCAGGCGGTTAAGAAAGCAAATGGCATGTTGGCCTTCATAGCGAGGGGATTTGAGTACAGGGGCAGGGAGGTGTTGCTACAGTTGTACAGGGCCTTGGTGAGGCCACACCTGGAGTATTGTGTACAGTTTTGGTCTCCTAACTTGAGGAAGGACATTCTTGCTATTGAGGGAGTGCAGCGAAGATTCACCAGACTGATTCCCGGGATGGTGGGACTGACCTATCAAGAAAGACTGGATCAACTGGGCTTGTATTCACTGGAGTTCAGAAGAATGAGAGGGGACCTCATAGAAACGTTTAAAATTCTGACGGGTTTGGACAGGTTGGATGCAGGAAGAATGTTCCCAATGTTGGGGAAGTCCAGAACCAGGGGTCACAGTCTAAGGATAAGGGGTAAGCCATTTAGGACTGAGATAAGGAGAAACTTCTTCACCCAGAGAGTGGTGAACCTGTGGAATTTTCTACCACAGGAAGTAGTTGAGGCCAATTCACTAAATATATTCAAAAGGGAGTTAGATGAAGTCCTTACTACTCGGGGGATCAAGGGGTATGGCGTGAAAGCAGGAAGGGGGTACTGAAGTTTCATGTTCAGCTATGAACTCATTGAATGGCGGTGCAGGCTAGAAGGGCTGAATGGCCTGCTCCTGCACCTATTTCCTATGTTTCTATGTACAGTGTGGCACAAACTAGGTCCCACATTGGACTCCTGAGTCACCTGAGAACAGGCAGACAGTGGTTGAAGGAAAGGATGGTCGAGGAGCCTGGGTTGACGCACGCTCTTTCCACTTGGTTTCTGCTTATTCTCGGCGATAGTACGAGAGGCACTCGGCCCCCTCCCGGAAGTTCTTCCTCCATTTTGATAGATTCCCAGGAGTCAGTGGGGATGTTGCACTGTGTCAAGGCTTTGAGAGTGTTCTTGAAGCATTTCCTCTGCCCACCTGCTGTGTTGAAACTTGGCGTAGAGCACTTGCTTTGGGAGTCTCGTCGGGCATATGAACAATGTGGCCCACCCAACGGAGCTGATCGAAGCATTGAGCATGGTCAATGCTGGCCTAAGCGAGAACACCGAAGTTGGTGCATCTGTCCTGCCAATGGATTTGCAGGATCTTGCGGCGGCAGCGCTGGTGGTACTTCTCCAGTGCTTTGAGGTGTCTGCTGTATATGGTCCACGTCTCAGCCATATGGGAAAGTGGGTAGCATTGCAGTCCTGTAGGCCATGAGCTTGGTGCCGGATTTGAGGTCCTGCTCTTCAGTCGCCTGAGGGAGTGTTTGAAGGCTGCGCTGGCGCACTGAAGGCGGTGTTGGACCTCATCTTCCATGTCAGCTGAAGAACAAGGCAACAGAAGCAGATGGAATTCCTGCCGAAGCACTGAAGCATGGCCTCCTTTCTCTTAGCTGGAAGGGAGCATGCCAGGAAATCTCGGACACCGTAATCGTGACCATCTTCAAAAAAAGGGGACAGATCCGACTGCAGTAACTACAGAAGAATCTCCCTGCTGTCGGCCACAGGGAAAATCATTGCAAGAATCCTCAATTGTCTTCTCCCTGTGGCTGAAGAGCTCCTCCCAGAGTCGCAATGTGGATTCTGCCCACTGAGGTACAACGGACAAGATCTTCACCGCGCAACAACAAGAGTATTGCAGGGAACAGCACCAACCCTTGTACATGGCCTTCTTTAACCTCAAAGGACTTTGACAGTCAACCATGGGGGATTATGGAGTGCCCTCAAATTTGTCACCATCCTACATCTGCTCCACAATGACATGCAAGCTGTGATCCTGACCAATGGATCCACCACAGACCTAATCCACATTCAGACCAGGGTCAAGCAAGGCTGTATCATCACACCAACCCTCTTCGATCTTTCTCGCTGCAATGCTACATCTCACCCTTAGCAAGCTCCCTGCTGGAGTGGAAATAAACTATAGAACTAATGGGAATCTGTTCAACCTGTGCCACCTCCAGGCTAGATCCAAGGTCATCCCTTCCTCTGTTATTGAACTACAGTATGCGGACGATGCTTGCGTCCACACAGAGGCCGAACTCCAAACTATCGTCAACACCATCATTGAGGTGTACGAAAGTATGGGCCTTACGCCAAACATCCGTAAGACAAGCTCCTCTACCAACCTGATCCCACCACACAGCACTGCCCCCCCACCCAGATTATCAAAATCCACGACGAGGCCTCGGACAATGGGGACCATTTTCCATACCTCGGGAGCCTAGTCAGCAAGAGCAGACATGAAAGAGGTCCAGTCCATAATACACAAATCCTTAAAAAGGTGGGAGAGCAAAAGCATACGGTTACTTGGTTTTATAGAGAAAGAGATTATTAAAGCAAAGAGAGCTGAACTTTATAACCCAGTCTGTGGACAATTCTGTGCACCACATTAGAAAGGGTAGAGGTTTATCAGAGATATTGGTTGGTGTTGGAAACATTAGGATTGGAACAGAGGTGATCAAAGGTTGTCAAGATGAGATTTTGATGAGTAAATAGGGGAAGAATATTCCTTCCAGTAACTGGGTCAATAACTAGGTCAGATTCAAAATTATTGGTAAATGAGCTAGAGGGAGATGGACAAATGTTTTCACTGGTCAGGATCTGAAACACTACTTGAAAAAAAAAGGGGGTGCAAGCTGATTCCATAAATAATTTTTAAAGCAGAGTTGGATACGTTACTTGATGACTAATTTGCAGGACAAAAAGTGGGACTAGGCACAACTGCTTTCAAAGAGCCAGCACATGCAAGACAGGCTGAATGGAAACTTGCAGCACAGAAGGAGGCCAAAGTATACAGCTGGGCTGTATGGCTCAATCAACCCACCCAAAGTCAGGATCGACACCAGATATGACAAGTGTCACTCAAGCAGCTTGTGACTTTGGGAACAGCACTTTTACACCAACACAAAACAAAATACTGTGGATGCTGGAACCGAAACAGAAAATGCTGGAAATACAGTCCAGAGCAAGGGCCCTGAAATCCCAGCCTCCCTGGATCCGTACGGAGTTTCTACGGAGCCTGGAAGGCATGGGAAAAGCTGGTTTTCAGCACACAATGTGCATGCGCTGAAAACCAGCTTTTCTGATCCGTCAAGCTAGAGCTCGTCAAATCCTTCACATCTCTGGAGCAAGGACATTTGCAAGGGCAAGATTGCGTTATTTACCCATATCTTTCCTAGCAAATGTCCTCAAAACTCTACACCTGATAAAAGCAGGAGGTGGCAAAAGGGCAGGTGTTGCATGGAGAGGTGATTCCAGCAGTAATTATGGAGATTAAAAACTATTCACTATCTATTACCCCAATGGTCACTGCATTAAGAGACAACAGCTGAAATTACCAACATGTAGCTTTTAACTAGGCAACCCATGATTATACTTGATGCAAATGACATGATGATTGAATTTCAAAATGAGTGATGTCCATTCTCAGCTTGTTGGGATGTTTGCATGATAGTAGGTACCCTGTACCAAGCTGGTTTATTAAGCTGCCTCAGCAAGGACCAAACCAACAAAAAAAAAGCCTGGTTGCTGGCAAACATTTATATTTGCTGCCAGTCACTGAAAACCCACTTCTAGGCAATACTCTAACACTCACCATTTCATTTCTATTCAGCACTGCCCAGGCAATTGTCAGCTATAATACTATAAAGGAAGCATCAGCCTGGGTATAGATGTTACCAAGAATATAACTATTGCAATTCAAGGTTTGATTGCTAATCCCCAAAAAAATAGTTAGCACTGAAGTGCTCAAAGCACAATTAGTTCTTTGATTCTCAATAACCACATACCTTGGCTCAAATGTTATGACTATCATTTCCCACCTCCCAATCTTCATGTTGCAGACTATATAATTTTGCAAGTGGTGTCAACTTGTGGGGTATATTAGAATGCTATCAACTTAGCATTTAACAAAACAAGGTTTTCTTGTTGGAAGCACAAGTCAGCACAGAGGCCATATTTAAACAGACTATCCTCCTAAATTTAACTATTCAAGGCTCAAATGTCTACATTAGTTCATCAGCATGCAAAGAATGGAAGTGAACAGCACATTATTCAATATCCTTTTTATTTGTGTAATATACAGACAACAATGCAGGCATCAATTGCTCAAGTGATTGAACTAGAGATCCATCACATCATTTTCTAATCACTGTATACTCTGCATCTCTACAAGTGTCAATGAATGAGTGAATAGCAGAGTTCTTCATTTTGTAGAGTGCTCTTCGGAAAACTCTACACAGCATCGTTGAATCACCATCTCAAAACATACGCTGCAGCCTCCAAACACCAAACACACTGAAAAGGAGAAACACATTTAGAATTCTAGCTGTAAACACCAATGCATTGGTCTGTTTTGAATGGATTCCTATGATTTGTAACAATTAAGGATACTGGCAAATAATAGGCACTTTTAGCAGTTGACCAATTGGAGTTGGCCCTAAAACATTGAGATTAGCCACTAAATCTCAAATTAACATTGGGAAGCAGAAGGGAACAAACATGTACAGCTCATTTTTCCCTCTCCCCCAAATGCAAGAGAACACTCCAGCTGCTACACCATAACTGTTTGCATCATTATAAACTCAAGTGAAGAGGAACTCAGCAATTTTGCATCAACATAATTCTCATTAAACAGTAGGCACCAAAAAGCTCACCTGCCAAATGAGCAAACTGGAGTAACCTGACTCTCATATCAGCAGCTGGTTTAGAACATCAGTGATGACATAATCTACCAGGAATCAACTTTACTGAAGCAATCCTATTGGCATGATGTTCCCTGAAAAACAATTCACACTTGAAATGTTATCTCTGCACATGGTTCCTGGATGAGAATCAGTATTTTTTTTTTAAAAAGCAGCTACAAGTGATATTTCACTGGTTATAACATGCATACTGTAGAGTTAATAAAGCAAGCCTGACAGCTTTTTTTTTCCAGCCAAGGCAGGGACTGACAACTACACATACAACTAGTACTGCAGTTTTCTGTACACTGGCATGTATGGACCTTTTCCAGACAGTTAGTGGAAGAAATGTAGCAACCAGATAGCAAAGCTTCATGATAATAGAACAGATGCCAAAACAATCAGGAGACAGAAGGGCAAGTTGGAGGGAGGTGGAACGATTTAGAGTAAATTCAAATTGAGTCTATAGGATTCTCATGTTAATATTTTTATACAGCACAAGCTTTTAAAAAAAATATCTACACACAAAGCACAGAAGCTAAATTAAGGATGTTACAGGTCTTTTAGTCAGGCGATTGTGGGGGAAAAAGCCACGTTAGCCCGTGCCAAAGTCCTGTTTATAATCTCCCAAGATTTGAGTATCATAGCTAGGGCAGGCCTATACCATGATCGTACGTACTTGGTATTTTCTCCTACTGCATAAGCTCCCACTACAGATAACTAGGCAAGTGTGATGCAAGCTGCACAGGAAAGATGAGCTCATAATATACCCTATTCACATTTGAACAAATTAAGTTACACCCACATTGTAAACTAGCACATTGTTTCTGTTGCTTTATCTAAACTGCTTTCTCAATGATTCTTCAGGAAATGCATGCAAGGATTGAGCCCAAATTGCTGCTGCGCATCCCCCCCCCCACCCCCAGGTTCCTCCCCATTTCCAACTAACCAAAAGCACCCAGGTGATTTTCCAACTGAATATTTACAAAAGAGAATGCAGACAGGTGCATTTCCAGAAAGCAGAGAATTGCAGTGGCCAGATTGAGCATGGATGAGTCTATACAAGCAAAGTCAACAGAAATTTATAATGGGAAAAACAAGAGTGCTAACAAAAACAGGAAATAAGGTGACAGATAGGATAGCAAGTTTTTAAACTACATTATACAGATAATCCTGCACAATAGTAGAAACCAGCATCTTCTCAGATCACAACTGATTATAGCAAATTACCTTAGCCGACATCTTCTGGAGAAACAGCATCAGACCAGCCTTTCCATTCATGCAATGCCACCCTACAGATTAGAAACAATTTAATACAACAGTCCAATTTACAAGCAGGACAAGCCAAACAAAAACACCGCAGAGACTTAAAATTAAACATCGCTTTGCAGAATGAAAGCAGGATTTCCGATGCGATATCCCACCTCAGATGTGTGTCCAACTTGCAACAATGACAGTAGTGCCCTCCTTTGGCATTGCTCACCAATGTGTGGCAACAAAGCCCCCCCTCTTCCCAGGTCACAATGTGCAGGATTCAAATGAACTGCTGCCAAGAAGTAGGTTTCACTGACTGGTTGTGTAGAACAAAGATGGCAGCAGTCTGAAAATAGACCCAGGAAAACAGATGCACCTCAAATGCTTTTTTTTGGCTGCACAATGAAGCCTCTGACCCCATAGCTTGTGCGCAACCAGGTTACAGGCTCCTTCCAATAAACAAGAGGAACACGAGAGCCACATTCCAAGGGGTGGAGTGGCCAAAATACAACTACGCAACACCATTTTAAAAATTAACCTGTAGGTGTGGATTACAATACTGCAATTTGCAGTCAATCTGCCCAACAGCCAACATGTGCACTCAACAGATTCAAACAGGAGCACATGACAATGAAATCACCAAATCATGAGTAAAAATCCATACTCACCCAGGCTGATCACAGGATTTCATGCTTCGTGATAAGTTACTGTGTCACAACAGTCAGCAGAAGCCTCGCTGCAAAGGAAAAATACCACAAGCACTTAATACATAGAATTGTAAAGGCACCAGCAGGTTTTTTTTTTTAAAAAAGGGAACTTTTTATTCTTCCACCATTTACTTTTTAAACCAAACAAGATCAGTCACAAATACCCCAGTTATACACAGTTGCCCTTAAAATTAGGAGTATAAATATTTATTTTCTATTGCAACATAATGGGATCAAGTCAAAGAATCCAGCCTGCCATATAATCTGTTAATTCCCAGTAGATTAGCACATTCCAATTTTGCTCAAAATCACCCTCAAACCAAAAAGATGCTGCAAAAAGGTACAGATAGGAGGCTTCCCCTTCCAACTTCAGGTCTGGAAAATCTCCATACATTGGATTCTACAGCACGCTGGACATCATGACACCTGACAAGGCATACTGCACTTGGTGCATTGCTGCAAAGTAGTCAAGCCTACGGCAACAGCCAGAACAAGCTTAGTTTTATCTTGATATGAAACCACTAAAGGGCAGGCACCACTGACTATCAGCTATAATTAGTGCAAGGCAAACCTTTTTTTATATACATACTACCAGCCAGCACCTTATAGCAAGAGTGCCTTCCCTCAGATTGTTCATTTCACAAGTGACAATTTACAACTTTAGCATTAATTGGGAAAAACATGTATGCAACCAAACTAGGACCATCCATACTGGTGAAACAGTGGTCCACTCTCAAGGATACATGGCACTGCCCAGGCCTGGTATTAACCATCACCAGAACAGCAATAGGCAACAGCCAGGGTAATAGGGCAGCCCCATTCATCTCCCAGCAGTGTAACACTGGCACAGGCACTGCATAGCACTGGACAGCTGACTTACCACTGGGGAGAACATTATAAAGCACTGTCTGCCAGATCAGCAACGCTTTCCCCCAAAGCCTTATTGCCCATGACCAAAAACATGAAAATTAAAGTTAAAGTAGATCAGAACAAAAGACACTGTACTTAAAAAGGAATTCAAGATTCATCCTTCAATGTAGTCATTGTTCAGAGTTCCTGGGACCCAGACACCTGGCCAAAGTCCACACAGCAGAGGAAGAGCATCTGGAAGGATGCTGAGCACCTAGAGTCTCATCGAGAGCATGCAGAAAACAAGCACAGGCAGCAGAAGGAACGTGCGGCAAACCAGACTCCTCACCCACCCTTTCCTTCAACCACTTGAATGAAACTGTAATTCCCATATTGGACTGTACAGTCACCTGAGAATTCACTTAGAGTGGAAGCAAGTCTTCCTCAATTTCAAGGGACTGCCTATGATGGAGAGTTCATCCAAAAATGTGCTGCCTGCCGGGAGCAACAGCGGGAGCGGGCGGACTTTAGGGAAGCAGCGGCAGTGGAGCACTTCAATAAAGCCCAAGGCTCGAGGCCCAGACTGAGCTAGTCGGGAGCAGCAACAGGAGCAGGCAGACCTGAGGGAAGCAGCAGCAGTGGGGTCAAAAGAAAGCAAGTAGTAAAAAGTAATCGAAGCGTGACATCACAGCCAAGAGGGTAAATGATTGGTGAGTAGTTTTCTTTTCTCTTAGCATCAAGAAACCTTGTCATTGTTGCCAAATTAAGTAATTTAAGTCATGTCTCCAGCCCAGACCTGTGTCATGCTCCTCCTGTGCTATGTGGGAAATCAGGGACACTGTCCCTAACTACTATTTGTGCAGGAAGTGTGTCCAGTTGCAGCTCCTGACAGACCGCATTACGACACTGGAGCTGTGCATGGATTCACTCTGGAGCATCCGCAATGCTGAGGATGTCGTGAACAGCACGTTTAGAGAGTTGGTCACATCCACAGGTAAAGGTTACACAGGCAGATAGGGAATGGGTGACCATCAGGAAGATCAGTGGAAGGAAGGTAGTGCAGGGGTCCCCTGTGGTCATCTCCCTCCAAAACAGATACATTGTTTGGGGTACTTTTGGGAGATGGCTCATCAGGGAAAGGCAGCAGCAGCCAAG
Organism: Pristiophorus japonicus; assembly: GCF_044704955.1. Classification (NCBI taxonomy): domain Eukaryota; kingdom Metazoa; phylum Chordata; class Chondrichthyes; family Pristiophoridae; genus Pristiophorus; species Pristiophorus japonicus. The sequence goes on from NC_091980.1 coordinate 119,788,357, forward strand.
TTCATGGCACCACGGGTGGATCTGCTGCACAGGGCAGGAAAAAAAAAAAGAGAGCTATAGTGGTAGGGGATTCTATTGTAAAGGCAATAGATAGGCGTTTCTGCAGCCACAAACGAGACTCCAGGATGGTATGTTGCCTCCCTGGAGGGGGAGGGTGGTGAACAGCCAGTTGTCGCGGTGCATATAGGTACCAACGATATAGGTAAAAAAACAGGATGAGGTCCTACAAGCTAAATTTAGGGAGCTAGGAGTTAAATAAAGAAAAAAAGGACCTCAAAAAAGGTAGTAATCTCAGGATTGCTACCAGTGCCACATGGTAGTCAGTAGAAATATCAGGATAGCTCAGATGAACACATGGCTTGAGGAGTGGTGCAAGAGGGAGGGATTCAAAGTCCTGGGACACTGAAACCAGTTTTGGGGGAAGTGGGACCAGTACAAACTGGACAGTCTGCACTTGGGCAGGACTGGAACCAATGTCCTAGGCAGTGTTTGCTAGTGCTGTTGGGGAGGGTTTAAACTAGAATGGCAGGGGGATGGGAATTTATGCAGGGAGGCAGAGGGAAGTTAAAAAAACAGGGGCAGAAGAAAAAGGTAGGAAGGAGACAAGCAAGCGTGGAGGGCAGAGAAATCAAGGGCAAAAATCAAAAAGGCCACATTAATTCAAAAAGGACAAAGTGTTAAAAAAACAAGCCTGAAGGCTGAATCTCAATGCGAGGAGCATTCATAATAAGGTGGATGAATTTACTGCACAGATAGCTGTTAACAGATATGATGTAATTGGGATTACGGAGACATGGCTCCAAGGTAACCAAGGCTGGAAACTCAACATCCAGGGGTATTCAATATTCAGGAAGGACAGACAAGGAAGGAAAAGGAGGTGGGGCAGTGTTACTGGTTAAGGAGATTAACACAAAAGTAAGGAAGGACATTAGCTTGGATAGAAACATACAAAATAGGTGCAGGAGCAGGCCATTCAGCCCTTCTAGCCTGCACCGCCATTCAACGAGTTCATGGCTGAACATGAAACTTCAGTACCCCCTTCCTGCTTTCTCGCCATAACCCTTGATCCCCCGCGTAGTAAGGACTTCATCTAACTCCCTTTTGAATATATTTAGTGAATTGGCCTCAACTACTTTCTGTGGTAGAGAATTCCACAGGTTCACCACTCTCTGGGTGAAGAAGTTTCTCCTCATCTTGGTCCTAAATGGCTTACCCCTTATCCTCAGACTGTGACCCCTGGTTCTGGACTTCCCCAACATTGGGAACATTCTTCCTGCATCTAACCTGTCTAAACCCGTCAGAATTTTAAACGTTTCCATGAGGTCCCCTCTCATTCTTCTGAACTCCAGTGAATACAAGCCCAGTTGGTCCAGTCTTTCTTGATGGTCAGTCCCACCATCCCGGGAATCAGTCTGGTGAATCTTCGCTGCACTCCCTCAATAGCAAGAATGTCCTTCCTCAAGTTAGGAGACCAAAACTGTACACAATACTCCAGGTGTGGCCTCACCAAGGCCCTGTACAACTGTAGCAACACCTCCCTGCCCCTGTATTCAAATCCCCTCGCTATGAAGGCCAACATGCCATTTGCTTTCTTAACCGCCTGCTGTACCTGCATGCTAACCTTCAATGACTGATGTACCATGACACCCAGGTCTCATTGCACCTTCCCTTTTCCTAATCTGTCACCATTCAGATAATAGTCTTGTCTCTGTTTTTAAACCACCAAAGTGGATAACCTCACATTTATCCACATTATACTTCATCTACCATGCATTTGCCCGCTCACCTAACCTATCCAAGTCACTCTGCAGCCTCATAGCATCCTCCTCGCAGCTCACACTGCCACCCAACTTAGTGTCATCCGCAAATTTGGAGATACTGCATTTAATCCCCTCGTCTAAATCATTAATGTACAATGTAAACAGCTGGGGCCCAGCACAGAACCTTGCAGCACCCCACTAGTCACTGCCTGCCATTCTGAAAAGTACCCATTTACTCCTACTCTTTGCTTCCTGTCTGACAACCAGTTCTCAATCCACGTCAGCACACTACCCCCAATCCCATGTGCTTTAACTTTGCACATTAATCTCTTGTGTGGGACCTTGTCGAAAGCCTTCTGAAAGTCCAAATATACCACATCAACTGGTTCTCCCTTGTCCACTTTACTGGAAACATCCTCAAAAAATTCCAGAAGATTTGTCAAGCATGATTTCCCTTTCACAAATCCATGTTGACTTGGACCTATCATGTCACCATTTTCCAGATGCACTGCTATGACATCCTTAATAATTGATTCCATCATTTTACCCACTACTGAGGTCATGCTGACCGGTCTATAATTCCCTGTTTTCTCTCTCCCTCCTTTTTTAAAAAGTGGGGTTACATTGGTTACCCTCCACTCCATAGGAACTGATCCAGAGTCAATGGAATGTTGGAAAATGACTGTCAATGCATCCGCTATTTCCAAGGCCACCTCCTTAAGTACTCTGGGATGCAGTCCATCAGGCCCTGGGGATTTATCGGCCTTCAATCCCATCAATTTCCCCAACACAATTTCCCGACTAATAAAGATTTCCCTCAGTTCCCCCTCCTTACTAGACCCTCTGACCCCTTTTATATCCGGAAGGTTGTTTGTATCCTCCTTAGTGAATACCGAACCAAAGTACTTGTTCAATTGGTCTGCCATTTCTTTGTTCCCCGTTATGACTTCCCCTGATGATATGGAATCTATATAGTAGAGCTGCAAAACACTAAAGGGCAGTAAACGTTAGTGGGAGTTGTGTACAGACCACCAAACAGTAGTAGGGAGATTGGGAATGGCATCAAACAGGAAATTAGGGATGCATGCAATAAGGGTACAGCAGTTATGGGTGACTTTAATCTATATATTGATTATTGCTACCAGTTTGGTTAGCCCACTGTGGAGGAGGATTTCCTGGAGTGTATAAGGGATGGTTTTCTAGATCAATAGGAACCAACTAGAGAGCAGGCCATCTTAGACTGGATCTTGTGAACGAGAGGATTAATAGCAATCTGGCTGTGCAGGGCCCCTTGGGAGAAGAGTGACCATAATATGGTAGAATTCTTCATTAAGATGGAGTGTGACAATTAATTCAGAGACTAGGATCCTGAACTTAAAGAAACGAAACTTCGACAGTATAAGACATGGATTAGCTAGGATAGACTGGAGAATGATATAAAAGGCAATAGCAGACATTTAAACATCACATGCATGAACTACAACAATTGTACATCCTTGTGTGGCGCAAGAGTAAAAGGGAAGGTGGCTCAGCCATGGCCAACAAGGGAAATGAGGGAAAGTGTTAAATCTAAGGAAGAGGCATATAAATTGGCTAGAAAAAGCAGCAAACTTGAGGACTGGGAGAAATTTCGAATTCAGCAGGGGAGGATGAAGGGTTTAATTAGGAGGGGGAAAATACCAAGTATGAGTGCAAGTTTGCAGGGAACATAAACTGACTAAAAGCTTCTATAGATATGTGAAGAGAAAGAGATTAGTGAAGACAAATGTAGGTTCCTTGCAGTCAGAATCAGGTGAATTCATAATGGGGAACAAGGAAACGGCAGACCAATTTAATACTTTGGTTCTATCTTCACTAAGGAAGACACGAATAACCTCCTGAAAATACTAGGGGGCCGAGGGACTAGCGAGAAGGGAGAACTGAGAGAAATCCTCATCAATCAGGGAAATGGCATTAGGGAAATTGAAGGGACTGAAGGCCGATAAATCTCCAGGGCCTGATGGCCCACTTCCGCAAGTGATGCAGACTCAGTAGTGGATGCATTGGTAGTCATTTTCCAACATTCTATAGACTCTGGTTCAGTTCAGTTCCTATGGATTGGAGGGTAGCTAATGTAACCCCACTTAAAAAAAAAAAGAAAAAACAGAATTATAGACCGTTTAGCCTGACGTCAGTAGTGGGGAAAATGTTGGAATAAATGATTAATAGCAGCACATTTGGAAAGCAGTGACAGATCAGTCCAAGTCAGCATGGATTTATGAAAGGGAAATCATGCTCGACAAATCTTCGAGATTTTTGAGGATGTAACTAGTAGAGTGGACAAGGGAGAACCAGTGGATGCGGTGTATTTGGACATTCAAAAGGCTTTTGACAAGGTCCCACTCAAGAGGTTAGTGTGCAAAATTAAGGCACATGGTATTGAGGGTAATGTACTGACGTGGTTAGAGAACTGGAAGGCAGACAGGAAGCAGAGAGAATAAACAGGTCCATTTCAGAATGGCAGGCAGTGAATAGTGGGATGCCACAAGGTTCGGAGCTGGGACTCCAGCTATTTACAATATACATTAATGATTTAGACAAAGGAATTGGATGTAATATCTCCAAGTTTTCAGATGACACCAAGCTGGGTGTTGGTGCAAGCTGCGAGGAGGATGCTTGGAGGCTGCAGGGTGACTTGGACAGTTAAGTGAATGGGCAAATGCATGGCAGATGCAGTATAATGTGGATAAGTGTGAGGTTATCCATTCTGGTGGCAAAAACAGGAAGGCAGATTATCTGAATGGTGACAGATTAGTAAACGGGGAAATGCAACGAGACCTGGGAGTCATGGTTCATCACTCATTGAAGGTAGGCATGCAGGTACAGCAGGCAGTAAAGAAAGCAAATGGCATGCTGGCCTTCATAGCAAGGGGATTTGAATATAGGAGTAAGGCAGTCTTACTGCAGTTGTATAGGGCCTTGGTGAGACCACACCTTGAGTACAGTGTGCAGTTTTCATCTCCTAATCTGAGGAAGGACATTTTTGCTATTGAGGGAGTGCAGCAAAGGTTCACCCAACTGATTTGTGGGATGGCAGGACAGACATATGAAGACTGAATCGACTGGGCTTATACTCACTGGAATTTAGATGAATGAGAGGGGATCTCAGAAACACAAAATTCTGACAGGATTGGACAGGTTAGATGAAGGGAGAATGTTCCCAATGTTGGGAAAGTCCAGAACCAGGGGGCACATTCTAAGGATAAGGGGTAAGCCATTTAGGACCGAGATGAGGAGAAACTTCTTCACTCAAGAGTTGTTAACCTGTGGAATTCTCTACCACAGACAGTTGTTGCGGCCAGTTCGATCAATCGAGATGTGGCACTTACGGCTAACGGGATCAAGGGGTATGGAAAGCAAGCAGGAATGGGGTACCGAAGTTGCATGATCATATTGAATGGTGGTGCAGGCTCAAAGGGCCAAATGGCCTACTTCTGCACCTAACTCACAAAGTCCAGTTCATCCATCACCCCTGTGCTCGTTGACCTACATTGGCTCCCAATCTGGCAATGTCTCCATTTTAAAATTCTCATCCTCATTTTCAAATCCCTACAGCTCTCCAAGATCTCTCCACACCTCCAATTGTGGTCAGTTAAACACCCCAGATCGTCTCAATTCCATCATTGGTGGCTACACTTTAGCAGCCTCGGCCCCAAGGTCTGGAATTCCCTGCCTAAACCGCTCCTTCCCACCCCGCCGCCTCAAGTCACTTCTTTAAAATCTGCAGTAGGTCAAGGCAGGTCTGTCAAATTGTGTCTACTAAATGGTCCTATGAAGCATCTTTGGACATGTTTACTACATTAAAAAAAGGGAATATACAAGTCGCTGTAAACCATAACTATACAAACAGGAAAATTTGCAAATCAAATCTAGACCTCCTTCATCAAATTCAACTTTGTAAGAGAAAAAAAAAGTGTCCTAAAAATTTGGAGCATCCAACACGCATGATACAGGATTGAATACATCAAATGGAACACAAAGCAGCTCTAAACTCCCATAAGATACAAAAACATTGCTAGAATCACCACCCCAAAATGTAACAAAGATTTACTAATTTGATGCACTTCAAAATCCCCGCAAACCAGAGACAGTAACACATTCGGGATCGGGATTATAAATAGTAAAAGCCCCTCCCCCATCACCACGATGCCCAGTCACTCGGCGCCCAATGATAAATACATCGGATGGGAAATACAACAAAATGTATCCCTCCCTCCATATAGGTACAAACTACCCCCTCACACCCGGCACTATCACCCCGCACTAAACATGCCGCCGCTGGGGCCGTGCTATTACAGGATTACACTGGATTCCATCCCACCCTACACTCACCTGAGGAACCGCGACCAGAAAATGGATTCCCGACCCGCAACCCGCCGCCTAAATACATATCATGCTTCTCGCGACATTTCAACCAACGCATCGCGAGTGCACGCATGCGTGATCTGCCTGTGACGATTCGTGCGAGGCATCGCCATCTTTACTCAAGGCAACAGGCAAGCGCCAGGATGTAAGCTGCATGAAACGCTGAGACGACTCATTGAACTCCTATTCATTTCAGTCTGAAGTTGTTTTCAGTCTTCCTGCAAGAGGTTTATTGCGATCTGCTCTCTTTTTCTCTGCCCTTTGATCATGCTCCAAGTCCCAATTCCCAGGCCACTGCCTATGGCTCATCTCCCAACAACTTGTATTTATATAGCAGGAAAACGTCCCAGGGTGCTTCCCATGAGAGTTAGAAGACAAACAATTGGCACCGAGCCAAAGAGGGAGAAATTCGGACAGGTGATTCAGTAAAAGTATTAAGGAGGGTCTCAAAGGAATTCATCCAGCCATCCAAGTCCCGTATCTCAAACTCCCTTTTTTATATCTAGAGCTATCAGTGCTGGGTAAATCTAAGGTGATAGGCTTTCATCTTTGACCTGCTGCACACCTGAGGTGTTGCTTCATGACAAAAATAGAAAGCCGTGTCCCTCATACATCATCATACAGAATGCAGCTGATGCCATCACCTCACTGTGCTTTGATTTAAGGATGTATCTGCACTAACTGAAATGTAGCCATTTCTGTGATTGGTTCGCTTGGAGGATAAGCCACATCCTGAAGTTCTTCTGAAATGTGTAACTAGAACCGCCCAGCCTTCTGAGCGACTTTCCAATTTATAATTCGATCCACTTTGACTTCAGTAGCCACAGATGATAGATCTCCCCAAAAGCCACCAAGTCGCAGCCGAAGTCCATTACCCCAGTGTAAGTGCATCACTCTGCCAGCTGAAGACCATTACCCAAGCGCAAGACCTTACCCTGCCCCCCACTTCCCCTAATAGATGGGGCATTGTGTGCGGATTGTTAAAATATTTATTGGGTATGAAGTGAATAGTGACAGTGCCATGACTTCTGGATTTCGTCTATCCCAACAATGTCCCTTGTAACACAAGCACCGAGCTTGCACGCACCAGGGGTTGGAGTCTTCTGAGTTCCCCCCACCCAGGCTCTCTCCTCCCCAAGCGCTCTCGCCCCGTCCCCACCAAGCTCTCTCTCCCCCCCATCTCTCTCTCCCTCCCCCCCACCTCCAACCTCTCTCTTCCCCACCTCCAACCTCTCTCTTCCCCCCCCCACCTCTCTCTCTTCCCCCCCACCTCTCTCTCTTTCTCTTCCCCCACCACCCACACCTCTCTCTCTCTTCCCTCTCTCCCCCCCTCACCTTTCCCTCTTCCTCACCCTCCTCACCACCCCCCTCCTCCTCCTCACCACCCCTCTCCTCCTCCTCCTCACCACCCCACTCCTCCTCCTCACCACCCCACTCCTCCTCCTCCTCACCCCCCCTCCCCACTCTCCCTCCTCACCCCCCTCTTCCTCACCCTCCCATCCCTCCTCACCCTCACATCCCTCCACACCCCCCCTCTTCCTCACCCTCACACCCCTCCTTACCTCCCCCCAGCCTCCTCCTCACGCCCCTCTCACCCTGCTCCTCACCTCCCTCAAGCTCTCTTTCTCACTCCTCCCCCCGCTCTCTTTCTCTCCCCCCGCCCCCACCAAGCTCGCTTTCTACCCCCACCGCTCTATTCCCCTGCCCCGAGCTCTTTCTCTTCCACCATCCCCTCCCCCCCGCCCCAAGCTCTCTTTCTCTCTCTTCCCCTCCCCCCGCCCCCAGTTCTCTCTCTTCCCCTCCCCCCCCAGCTCTCTCTCTTCCCCTCCCCACCCCAATCTGTGTGGATTTGTGTGGGCCCTGCACCGGCCCACTTCTGTCCCAGGCCGAAACATAGAAACATAGAAAATAGGTGCAGGAGTAGGCCATTCAGCCCTTCTAGCCTGCACCGCCATTCAATGAGTTCATGGCTGAACATGCAACTTCAGTACCCCCTTCCTGCTTTCTCGCCATACCCCTTGATCCCCCGAGTCGTAAGGACTTCATCTAACTCCCTTTTGAATATATTTAGTGAATTGGCCTCAACTACTTTCTGTGGTAGAGAATTCCACAGGTTTACCACTCTCTGGGTGAAGAAGTTTCTCCTCATCTCGGTCCTAAATGGCTTACCCCTTATCCTCAGACTGTGACCCCTGGTTCTGGACTTCCCCAACATTGGGAACATTCTTCCTGCATCTAACCTGTCTAAACCCGTCAGAATTTTAAACGTTTCCATGAGGTCCCCTCTCATTCTTCTGAACTCCAGTGAATACAAGCCCAGTTGATCCAGTCTTTCTTGATAGGTCAGTCCCACCATCCCGGGAATCAGTCTGGTGAATCTTCGCTGCACTCCCTCAATAGCAAGAATGTCCTTCCTCAAGTTAGGAGACCAAAATTGTACACAATACTCCAGGTGTGGCCCCACCAAGACCCTGTACAACTGTAGCAACACCTCCCTGCCCCTGTACTCAAATACCCTCGCTATGAAGGCCAACATGCCATTTGCTTTCTTAACCGCCTGCTGTACCTGCATGCCAACCTTCAATGATTGATGTACCATGACACCCAGGTCTCGTTGCACCTCCCCTTTTCCTAATCTGTCACCATTCAGATAATAGTCTGTCTCTCTGTTTTTACCACCAAAGTGGATAACCTCACATTTATCCACATTATACTTCATCTGCCATGCATTTGCCCACTCACCTAACCTATCCAAGTCACTCTGCAGCCTCATAGCATCCTCCTCGCAGCTCATACTGCCACCCAACTTAGTGTCATCCTCAAATTTGGAGATACTACATTTAATCCCCTCATCTAAATCATTAATGTACAATGTAAACAGCTGGGGCCCCAGCACAGAACCTTGCGGTACCCCACTAGTCACTGCCTGCCATTCTGAAAAGTACCCATTTACTCCTACTCTTTGCTTCCTGTCTGACAACCAGTTCTCAATCCACGTCAGCACACTACCCCCAATCCCATGTGCTTTAACTTTGCACATTAATCTCTTGTATCGGACCTTGTCGAAAGCCTTCTGAAAGTCCAAATATACCACATCAACTGGTTCTCCCTTGTCCACTTTACTGGAAACATCCTCAAAAAATTCAAGAAGGTTTGTCAAGCATGATTTCCCTTTCACAAATCCATGCTGACTTGGACCTATCATGTCACCATTTTCCAAATGCACTGCTATGACATCCTTAATAATTGATTCCATCATTTTACCCACTACTGAGGTCAGGCTGACCGGTCTATAATTCCCTGTTTTCTCTCCCTCCTTTTTTAAAAAGTGGGGTTACATTGGCTACCCTCCACTCCATAGGAACTGATCCAGAGTCAATGGAATGTTGGAAAATGACTGTCAATGCATCCGCTATTTCCAAGGCCACCTCCTTAAGTACTCTGGGATGCAGTCCATCAGGCCCTGGGGATTTATCGGCCTTCAATCCCATCAATTTCCCCAACACAATTTCCCGACTAATAAAGATTTCCCTCAGTTCCTCCTCCTTACTAGACCCTCTGACCCCTTTTATATCTGGAAGGTTGTTGGTGTCCTCCTTAGTGAATACCGAACCAAAGTACTTGTTCAATTGGTCTGCCATTTCTTTGTTCCCTGTTATGACTTCCCCTGATTCTGACTGCAGGGGACCTACGTTTGTCTTTACTAACCTTTTTCTCTTTACATACCTATAGAAACTTTTGCAATCCGCCTTAATGTTCCCTGCAAGCTTCTTCCCGTACTCCATTTTCCCTGCCCTAATCAAACCCTTTGTCCTCCTCTGCTGAGTTCTAAATTTCTCCCAGTCCCTGGGTTCGCTGCTATTTCTGGCCAATTTGTATACCACTTCCTTGGCTTTAATAATATCCCTGATTTCCCTTGATAGCCACGGTTGAGCCACCTTCCCTTTTTTATTTTTACGCCAGACAGGAATGTACAATTGTTGTAGTTCATCCATGCGGTCTCTAAATGTCTGCCATTGCCCATCCACAGTCAACCCCTTAAGTATCATTCGCCAATCTATCCTAGCCAATTCACGCCTCATACCTTCAAAGTTACCTTTCTTTAAGTTCTGGACCATGGTCTCTGAATTAACTGTTTCATTCTCCATCCTAATGCAGAATTCCACCATATTATAGTCACTCTTCCCCAAGGGGCCTCGCACAATGAGATTGCTAATTAATCCTCTCTCATTACACAACACCCAGTCTAAGATGGCCTCCCCCCTAGTTGGTTCCTTGACATATTGGTCTAGAAAACCATCCCTTATGCACTCCAGGAAATCCTCCTCCACCGTATTGCTTCCAGTTTGGCTCGCCCAATCTATGTGCATATTAAAGTCACCCATTATAACTGCTGCACCTTTATTGCATGCAACCCTAATTTCCTGTTTGATACCCTCCCCAGCATCACTACTACTGTTTGGAGGTCTGTACACAACTCCCACTAATGTTTTTTGCCCTTTGGTGTTCTGCAGCTCTACCCATATAGATTCCACATCATCCAAGCTAATGTCCTTCCTAACTATTGCATTAATCTCCTCTTTAACCAGCAATGCTACCCCACCTCCTTTTCCTTTTATTCTATCCTTCCTGAATGTTGAATACCCCTGGATGTTGAGTTCCCAGCCCTGATCATCCTGGAGCCACGTCTCCGTAATCCCAATCACATCATATTTGTTAACAACTATTTGCACAGTTAATTCATCCACCTTATTGCAGATACTCCTTGCATTAAGACACAAAGCCTTCAGGCTTGTTTTTTTAACACCCTTTGTCCTTTTAGAATTTTGCTGTACAGCGGCCCTTTTTGTTCTTTGCCTTGGGTTTCTCTGCCCTCCACTTTTCCTCATCTCCCTGAAGGGACCCCTACACCTTAAACTTTTAATCGACTTTTAATTCCTTTTTAAAAAAAACTCTTACTCAATCTTAAACTTTTAAATAATTGGGGAAACTTTTATAGCCTAATATTGATCTGCATCTTAGACTTTTTAACAACTCTTAGAAACGTTTTAAAGAAATTGGAAATTTTTATCAACTTTTAACTCTTAAAATAACTTTGGAAGTGACCTTCCCAATGCCTGCCCCCCAACCAAGCCTCGGGCCATCTACCATCAATGGCGCTACTCGGTGCCGAGCTTGCGGCAACACTTCGCCGAAGGCAATCAGGCTTGCACAGCAGTGCCTGGTCCCCAGTTGTCTTGGACCCCCTTCCCACTGGACCAAGACCTTGCTCAGCTAAGTCAGTGTGGTTGCTGGTATGCAGCGGCCACCCCACGTTAAAAGAACTCACGCACAGGCATCTTCCACTTTGTCAGTATGAAGTTCGGGACCTGGAACATCAGGACCCTCATGGACTCCTCCACACAGTGCTTGGCAACATCTCAGAAAGTGGTTTCGCAACAATTCACAACTGAAGCAGGTAAAGACCAACAAGTTACTACAACAAAAGAAGAAAACACTGCTTATAGCAAGGCCCGTAAGAGGAAAAAGAAAACTAAAGTCTCCTGATGACAAGACTAACTCTCCACTGAAAAAAGTGCTGAGCTCCTGTTGTTTTACTTCAGCTTTGCTTATTCTTCTATCTGTAGGGTTAACTACCATCCTATGGACTGTGATTGACCCGGCACTAAGCAATGGTCTTGTGTGTGTGTGTGTGTGTGTGAGAGAACTACACACCGACCGAGGGAGAGAGAGACAGAGAGAGAGAGAGAGAGACAGAGAGAGAATTACACACCGACCGTGGGAAGAGAGAGAGAGAGAACTACACAGCGACCGAGGGAGAGAGAGAGAGAGAGAGAGAGAACTACACACCGACCGAGAGAGAGAACTACACAGCGACCGAGAGAGAGAGAGAGAGAGAGAACTACACAGCGACCGAGGGAGAGGGAGAGAGAGAGAGAGAGAGAGGGAACTACACACCGACCGAGGGGGAGAGAAAGGGAGGGAGGGAACTACACACTGACCGAGAGAGAGAGAGAGAGAGAGGGGGAACTACACACCGACCGAGGGGGAGAGAGAGAGAGAGAACTACACTCCGACCGAGGGAGAGAGAGAGAGAGAGGGAACTACACACCGACCGAGGGGGAGAGAAAGGGAGGGAGGGAGGGAACTACACACTGACAGAGAGAGAGAGAGGGAGAGGGAATTACACACTGAGCGAGAGAGAGAGAGAGAGAGGGAGAGGGAGAGAGGGAACTACACACCGACCGAAGGAGAGAGAGAGAGAGAGAGAGAGAGAGGGGGAAATAGGGAACTACACACTGACGGAGGGAGAGAGAGAGCGAGGGAACTACACACCGACCGAGGGAAAGAGAGAGAGGGAGAGAGAGGGGGAACTACACACCGACCGAGGGAGAGAGAGAGGGAGAGGGAATGACACACTGACCGAGAAAGAGAGAGGGGGAGAGGGAACTACACACCGACCGAGGGGGAGAGAGAGAGAGAGAACTACATACCGACCGAGGGAGAGAGAGAGAGAGAGAGAGAGGGAACTACACACCGACCGAGGGGGAGAGAAAGGGAGGGAGGGAGGGAACTACACACTGACTGAGAGAGAGAGAGAGGGAGAGGGAACTACACACTGAGCGAGAGAGAGAGAGAGAGAGGGAGAGAGGGAGAGGGAACTACACACTGAGCGAGAGAGAGGGAGGGAGAGGGAACTACACACTGAGCGAGAGAGAGGGAGAGAGGGAGAGGGAGAGAGGGAACTACACACCGACCGAAGGAGAGAGAGCGAGAGAGAGGGAACTACACACTGACCGAGGGAGAGAGAGAAAGAGAGAGAGAGGGGGAAATAGGGAACTACACACTGACGGAGGGAGAGAGAGAACGAGGAAACTACACACCGACTGAGGGAAAGAGAGAGAGGGAGAGGGAACTACACACCGACCGAGGGAGAGAGAGAGAGAGAGAGAGGGAGATAGGGAACTACACACTGATGGAGAGAGAGAGAGAGAGAGAGAGTGAACTACACACCGACCGAGGGAGAGAGAGAGTGAACTACACACCGACCGAGGAAGAGAGAGAGGGAGAGGGAACTACACACCGACCGAGGGAGAGAGAGGGAGAGGGAGAGGGAGAGAGAGAGAGAGAGAGAGAACTACACACCGACCGAGGGAGAGAGAGAGAGAGAAAGAGAGAACTACACACTGACCGAGGGGGGGAGAGAGAGAGAGGGAATTGATATGTCCTTACTATACAGTATAAATGCACACAAGGCCCATACTTGAGAGAAGGTCACTCTGTGACCGGTTACCTTTATTACCAAGACCTCAACTGATGAAGGTGGGTGGAGCTTCCCCTTTTATACCTGAAAGTCCAGGTTAGGAGTGTCTCCCACAAGTTCACCCCCTTGTGGTCAATGTTCTCAAGGTGTACAACTTAGGTCAGCTTATACATGGGTTACAATGATAGTTGAATACATGACATCACCTCCCCCACAAAGTCTTATTGGGATCACAGGTTAAGTCTCTCTGGTGGTTTACACTCCCTTGAATTGGGGCTCCCACTGTTGGGCACTGGCCTGAGTGTCTGCTGTTTGCGGTGCCTCAGGCCTCTGGACTGCCCACAGTGACTGGGCTCTCCTCCACTTGGTTCCGGTGTTCGGTCACCTGTGGTGGAGTAAACTCTACGTCGTGTTCTTCCTCTGCTTCTTCTATGGGATTGCTGAACCTCCTTTTAGTTTGATCCACGTGCTTGCGGCAGATTTGTCCATTGGTAAGTTTAACTACCAAAACCCTATTCCCCTCTTTGGCAATCACAGTGCCTGCAAGCCATTTGGGCCCTGCAGCGTAATTAAGGACAAAAACAGGGTCATTGGCATCAATACATCGCACCCTCGCATTCCTGTCATGGTAGTCACATTGTGACTGACGCCTGCTCTCAAGAATTTCTTTCATAGTAGGGTGTATAAGGGATAACCTGGTTTTGAGCATCCTTTTCATTAGCAGCTCTGCGGGTGGAACCCCTGTGAGCGAGTGTGGTCAGGATCTATTGGCCAACAGAGGCGTGATAAGCGGCTTTGTAGGGAATCCCCTTGGATTCTGAGCATCCCCTGTTTGATTATCTGCACTGCTCGTTCCGCCTGGCCATTTGAGGCCGGCTTGAACGGTGCCGTTATGACATGGTTGCTTCCATTGCCTGCCATGAAGTTCTGGAATTCAGTGCTTGTGAAGCACGGGCCATTGTCGCTGACCAAGACGTCCAGTAGACCATGGGCGGCGAACATTGCCCGTAGACTTTCTACCGTGGCAGAGGATGTGCTTGAATTTAAAATGGCACACTCAATCCATTTGGAGTAGGCGTCTACTACAACCAAAAACATTTTCCCATGAAAGGACCTGCGTAGTCCACATGGATGCGTGACCATGGCTTGGCGGGCCAGGACCAGGGGCTAAGGGGGCTTCCCTGGGTGCGTTGCCCAGCTGAGCACGCGTGTTGCACCTGCGAACACAAAATTCCAGGTCTGCATCTATCCCTGGCCACCAAACGTGTGACCTGGCAATTGCCTTCATCATGACAATGCCCGGGTGCTCATTGTGAAGTTCTCTGATAAACACCTCTCTGCTCCTCTGGGGCATGACTACTCGGTTTCCCCAATCGGTTTGAATCGAGAGTTCATCCTTGCGCCTATAAAATGGTTTAAATTCCTCAGGGCATGCCCCGTACGTGGCTGCCCAGTCCCCATTCAGGCCACATTTCTTAACTAAAGACAGTAGCGGGTCTTTATTTGTCCAGACTTTAATCTGACAGGCTGTCACAGGTGAGCCTTTGCTTTCAAAAGCTTCAACAGTGATGACCATCTCAGCATCATGCTCAGTTGCCCCCTCAGTGGTGGCTAGTGGGAGCCTGCTGAATGCATCGATACAGTTTTCAGTGCCCGGTCTGTGCCGAATTGTGTAGTCATAGGCGGCTAACGTAATTGCCCATCTCTGTATGCGGGCCGATGTATTCGCATTTATGGCCTTGTTGTCGGCCAAAAGGGACATTAGGGATTTGTGATCTGTCTCCAGCTCAAATTTCCTGCCAAACAGGTACTGGTGCATTTCTTTTACTGCATATACACATGCTAGCGCTTCCTTTTCTACCATCCCGTAGCCCCTTTCTGCCTGGGACAGACTTCTGGAGGCATAAGTTACCGGCTGTAACTGACGCTTGGCATTCACGTGTTGCAACACTCACCCGACCCCATAGGACGATGTATTACACGTCAGAGCAAGTTTCTTACACGGGTCATATAACATCAATAGTTTGTTGGAGCATAACAAGTTGCGTGCTCTATCAAAAGCCCTTTCCTGGCTGTCCCCCCAGACCCAATCACGACCTTTGCGTAGCAGCACGTGGAGCGGCTCTAACAGCATGCTCAATTTGGGAAGAAAGTTACCAAAAAAGTTCAGGAGCCCCAGGAACGAACGCAGCTCCGTCGTGTTACGGGGTCTGGGTGCTCTGGATCGCTTCCATTTTGGATGCAATGGATCTGATCCCGTCTGCTGCTACCCTCCTCCCCAGGAATTCTACCTCTGGAGCTAAGAAGACGCACTTCGTCTTTTTCAGTTGCAGCCCTACCCGGTCCAGTCTGTGTAGCACCTCCTCCAGGTTGTGGAGGTGTTCTTCAGTATCGTAACCCGTGACGAGGATGTCGTCTTGAAAAACCACCGTCCTTGGGATCGACTTGAGGAGGCTTTCCATATTTCGCTGAAAGATCGCGGCGGCCCAACGAATCCCGAACGGACATCTGTTATACTCAAACAACCCTTGTGTGTCGTGATGGTGGTCAGCTTCTTCGACTCACTCGCCAGCTCCTGGGTCATGTAAACTGAGGTCAGGTCCAATTTTGAAAAAAGTTTGCCACCGGATAGCGTCGCAAAGAGGTCCTCCGCTCTCGGTAGCGGGTACTGGTCTTGGAGTGACACCCGATTGATGGTGGCCTTGTAATTGCCACATATCCTGACGGACACATCCGCATTGAGCACCGGCACGATCGGGCTCGCCCAGTCACTGAATTCGACTGGCGAGATGATGCCTTCCCTCAGCAGGCGTTCAAATTCGCATTCTATCTTTTCCTGCATCACGTACGGCACCGCTCTGGCCTTGTGGTGTACTGGCCTGGCGTCCGGGTTTATGTGAATCACTACCTTGGCCCCATGAAAGTGCCGATGCCGGGTTGAAATAATGAGTCAAATTTGTCCAGGACCTGTGAACATGATACTTGCTCCACAGAAGAAATTGCATTGACATCGCCCCATTTCCAGTTCATGACAGCAAGCCAACTCCTCCCTAGTGTGGGACCGTCCTCCTGACAATCCAGAATGGCAACCTGTTCTCCGAATCTTTGTGGGTCACAACTACCGTGGCGCTGCCTAGCACCGGAATGATCTCCTTTGTATATGTCCGTAGCAGTGCGTCAATCGGCAATAATTTTGGCCTCCTGGCCTTGGACACCCACAATCTTTCGAACTGTTTGATACTCATCAGGGACTGGCTGGCCCCCGTGTCTAGCTCCATTAATACTGGGATGCCATTGAGGAGCACTTTCATCATTATCGGTGGCATCCTGGTATATGAACTGTATATTTTCTCCACATGAACTCTCTGAACTTCAGCTTCCAGCGATTTTCCCCCGGTATTCATTTGGACTCGTAGGGCTTACATCGGGCACGTCCTCCTCGTACATCAACCTGGCTGCAGGCTTCCTGCACATACGCCCCCAAGTGACCGCTGACGTTGCAGTTTCTGCGTGTATATTGCTGATACCTGCAAGCTCTGGCTGGGTGTTTGCCTCCACACCTCCAGCATGAGCTGGAGGCCCTATTGTTGGAAACAAAAGGTCCATTACCAGTCGATCGTCTCTGACTGTCTCTGTAACTGTCCTTAAGCGCACCATTAACAGGTGTTGATGGCTCCATTACTGGCCGCATTGTCCATTGCGATGGCATGAATCGCCATTCAGCTAGCCATTGTCGCTATTGAATTCCCCCTTTGGGTTCGACTACATGCTGGGGCATGTCCGATTGCCCTTGTCTGCCTGGAGAGCTATGTGCTGCGTTTGCCATGTTGACTCCCTGGTCGTTTGCCGCATTTGAGCCAAGATTTTTGTCATACATCATTCTGGTCTCTTCCTCCCCTGAGATAAATGTTTGGGCTATCAGAGCCGTCGTTTCCAAGGTCAAGTCTTTGGTCTCAATCGGTTTCCTGAAAACCCCAGCGTGCCCGATGCCCTCAATAAAAAAGTCTCTCAGCATCTCCATTCTGCATGCATCTGTGAATTTACATAGGCTCGCCAGTCGCCGGAGATCTGCCACGAAGTCTGGAACGCTTTGCCCTTCTCGCCGCCGGTGCGTGTAAAACCGGTGTCTCGCCATGTGCATGCTGCTCGCCGGTTTAAGGTGTTCCCCGATCAACTTACTGAGCTCTTCGAATGTCTTGTCCGCCGGCTTCTCTGGCGCTAGAAGGTCCTTCATCAGGGAGTACGTTCTGGATCCGCAAACCGTCAGGAGATGAGCTCTGCGTTTGTCGGCCGAATCCTGTCCCAACCATTCCTTAGTGACAAAACTTTGTTGTAGTCTCTCAATAAAGTTGTCCCAATCATCACCAACACAGTACCTCTCTTCCATGCTGCTAGTGGCCATGCTCGAGCGAGTTTAAATCGCAGTTTCTCGTCGCCAATGATATGTCCTTACTATACAGTATAAATGCACACGAGGCCCATACTTGAGCAAAGGTCACTCTGTGACCAGTTACCTTTATTACCAAGACCTCAAGTGGGTGGAGCTTTCCCATTTATACCTGAAAGTCTAGGTTAGGAGTGCCTCCCACAAGTTCACCCTCTTGTGGTCAATGTTCTCAAGGTGTACAACTTAGGTCAGCTTATACATCTATTACAATGATAGTTGAATACATGACAGGAAATACACACCGACCGAGGAAGAGAGAGAGAGAGAAAGAGAGAGAGAGAGGAAACTACACACCGTCCGAGGGAGAGAGAGAGAGGGGGAACTACAAACCGTCAAAGGGAGAGAGAGAGAGAGAGAGGGAGGGAGGGAACTACACACCGACCGAAGGAGAGAGAGAGAGGGAACTACACACCGACCGGGGGGGGGGGGGAGAGAGAGAGAGAGGGGGAGAGAGAGCGAACTGCACACTGACCGAGGGAGAGAGAGAGATAGAGGGGGAACTACACACCGACCGAGAGAGAGAGAGGCAGAGAGAGGGAACTACACACCGACCGAGTGAGAGAGAGTGAGTGAGTGAGAGAGAGAGAGAGTGAGAGGGTACTACATACTGACCGAGGGAGAGAGAGAGAGTGAGAGGGAGAGGTGGAACTACACACCGACCGAGGGAGAGGGCGAGAGAGGGAACTACACACTGACCAAGGGAGAGAGAGAGAGAGAGAGAGAGAGGGAACGACACACCGACCGAGGGAGAGAGAGAGAGAGAGAGAGTGAGAGGGGGAACTACACACAGACCGAGGGAGAGAGTGAGAGGGGGGGAACTACACACCGACCGAGGGAGAGAGGGAGAGAGAGAAAGAGAGAGTGCGAGGGGGCGAACTACACACTAGCCGAGGGAGAGAGAGAGAGAAAGGGGGAAGTACACACCGACCGAGGGAGAGAGAGAGAGAGAGAATGAGAGGGGGAACTACACACAGACCGAGGGAGAGAGAGAGAGAGAGGGAACTACACACCGACCGAGGGGGAGAGAGAGAGAGAGAGAGAGGGAACTACACACAGACCGAGGGAGAGAGAGAGAGAAAGAGAGTGAGGGTACTACACACCTACCGAGGGAGAGAGAGAGAAAGAACTGGACACCGACCGAGGTAGAGAGAGAGAGAGGGAACTACACACCGGCCGAGGGAGAGAGAGAGAGAACTGCACACCGACCGAGGGAGAGAGAGAGAGAGAGAGGGAACTACACACCGACCGAGGGAGAGAGAGAGAGGGGGAACTACGCACCGACTTAGTGAGAGAGAGAGAGAGAGAGGGAACTACACACGACCGAGGGGGGGAGAGAGAGAGAGAGGGTGAACTACACACCGACCGAGGGAGAGAGAGAGAGAGAGAGAGCGGGAACTACACACCGACCGAGGGGGAGAAAGAGAGAGGGGGAACTATACACTGACCGAAGGAGAGAGAGAGAGAGAGAGAGAGAGAACGAGGGGGGGAACTACACACTAACCGTGGGAGAGAGAGAAAGAGGGGGACGTACACACCAACCGTGGGAGAGAGAGAGAGAGAGAGAGAGAAAGAGGGGGACGTACACACCAACCGTGGGAGAGAGAGAGAGAGAGAGGGAACTACACACCGACCGAGGTGGGGAGAGAGAGAGAGAGGGGGAACTACACACCGACCGAGGGAGAGAGAGAGATAGACGGGGAACTACACACTGCCCGAGGGAGAGAGAGGGAACTGCACATCAACCGAGGGAGAGAGAGAACGAGAGAGAGAGGGAACTACACACTGATCGAGGGAGAGAGAGAGAAAGCGGGGGAACTACACACCGCCCGAGGGAGAGAGAGAGGGAACTACACACTGACCGAGGGAGAGAGAGAGTGAGAGAGAGAGAGAGTGAGAGGGGGAACTACACACCGACCGAAGGAGAGAGAGAGAGACGGTGAACTACACACCGACCAAAGGAGAGAGAGAGAAAGAGGGGGAACTACACACCGACCGAGGAAGAGAGAGAGGGAACTACACACCGACCGAGGGAGAGCGAGAGAGAGAGAGAAGGAACCACACACCGACCGAGGGAGAGAGAGAGGGAACTACACACCGACCGAGGTGGGAAGAGAGAGAGAGAGAGAGAGAGAGGGAACTACACACCGACCGAGGGAGAGAGAGAAAGAGAGAGAGAGAGGGAACTACACACTGACCGAGGGAGAGAGAGAGAAAGAGGGGAACTACACACCGCCCGAGGGAGAGAAAGAGGCAACTACACATCGACCGAGGGAGAGAGAGAATGAGAGAGAGAGGGAACTACACACTGACCGAGGGAGAGAGAGAGAAAGACAGGGAACTACACACCGACCGAGGGAGAGAGAGAGGGAACTACACACTGACCGAGGGAGAGAGAGAGAAAGAGAGAGAGTGAGAGGGGGAACTACACACCGACCGAGGGAGAGAGAGAGAGAGAGGTGGAACTACACACCGACCAAAGGAGAGCGAGAGAGAGAAAGAGAGAGTTCGAGGGACCGAACTACACGCTAACCGAGGGAGAGAGAGAGAGAAAGGGGGAACCACATATTGACCGAGGGAGAGAGAGAAAGAGGGGGAAGTACGCACTGACCGAGGGAGAGAGAGAGTGAGAGAGAGAGAGGGAACTGCACACCGACCGAGAGAGAGAGAGAGAGAGAGAGGGAGAGAGAGGGAACTACACACTGACCGAAGGAGAGAGGGAGAGAGAGCGAGAGAGAGGGAACTACACACCGACCGAGGGAGAGAGAGAGAGAGAGAGAGAGGGTACTACATACTGACCGAGGTGGGGAGAGAGAGAGAGAGAGAGGGAACTACACACCGACCGAGGGAGAGAGAGAGAGAGAACTGCACACCGACCAAGGGAGAGAGCGAGAGAGAGAGAGTGAACAACACACCGACCGATTGAGAGAGAAAGAATGAGCGGGAACTACACACCGACCGAGGGAGAGAGAGAGGTTACTACACACTGACCGAGGGAGAGAGAGAGGGAACTACACACCGACCGAGGGAGAGAGAGAGAGAGAGAGAGAGGGAACTATACACCGACCGAGTGAGAGAGAGCGAGAGAGAGGGTACTACACACGACCGAGGGAGAGAGAGAGAAAGAGAGAGTGCGAGGGGGCGAACTACACACTAACCGAGGGGGAGAGAGAGAGAGAGAGAGAGAGAGAGAAAGTGGGAACTACATATTGACCGAGGGAGAGAGAGAGAGAAAGAGGGGGAAGTACACATTGACCGAGGGAGAGAGAGAGAGAGAGAGAGGGAACTACACACCGACCGAGGCGGAGAGAGAGAGAGAGAGAGAGGGAACTACACACCGAACGAGGGAGAGAGAGAGAGGGTACTACACACTGACCGAGGGAGAGAGAGTGAGAGAACTGCACACCGATCGAGGGAGAGAGAGAGAGAGAGAGGGAACTACACACCGACCGAGCGAGAGAGAGAGAGAGAGAGAGAGGGAGAGTGAGGAAACTACACACTGACCGAAGGAGAGAGAGAGAGAGCGAGAGAGAGGGAACTACACACCGACCGAGGGAGAGAGAGAGAGAGAGAGAGAGGGTACTACATACTGACCGAGGTGGGGAGAGAGAGAGAGAGAGAGGGAACTACACACCGACCGAGGGAGAGAGAGAGAGAGAACTGCACACCGACCAAGGGAGAGAGCGAGAGAGAGAGAGTGAACAACACACCGACCGATTGAGAGAGAAAGAATGAGCGGGAACTACACACCGACCGAGGGAGAGAGAGAGGTTACTACACACTGACCGAGGGAGAGAGAGAGGGAACTACACACCGACCGAGGGAGAGAGAGAGAGAGAGAGAGAGGGAACTATACACCGACCGAGTGAGAGAGAGCGAGAGAGAGGGTACTACACACGACCGAGGGAGAGAGAGAGAAAGAGAGAGTGCGAGGGGGCGAACTACACACTAACCGAGGGGGAGAGAGAGAGAGAGAGAGAGAGAGAGTGAGAAAGTGGGAACTACATATTGACCGAGGGAGAGAGAGAGAGAAAGAGGGGGAAGTACACATTGACCGAGGGAGAGAGAGAGAGAGAGAGGGAACTACACACCGACCGAGGCGGAGAGAGAGAGAGAGAGAGAGGGAACTACACACCGAACGAGGGAGAGAGAGAGAGGGTACTACACACTGACCGAGGGAGAGAGAGTGAGAGAACTGCACACCGATCGAGGGAGAGAGAGAGAGAGAGAGGGAACTACACACCGACCGAGCGAGAGAGAGAGAGAGAGAGAGAGGGAGAGTGAGGAAACTACACACTGACCGAAGGAGAGAGAGAGAGAGCGAGAGAGAGGGAACTACACATCGACCGAGGAAGAGAGAGAGAGAGAGAGAGAGGGTACTACACACTGACCGAGATGGGGAGAGAGAGAGAGAGAGAGAGAGGGAACTGCACACCGACCGAGGGAGAGAGAGAGGGAGAACTTCACACCGACCGAGGGAGAGAGAGAGGGAACTACACACCGACCGAGGTGGGAAGAGAGAGAGAGAGAGAGAGAGGGAACTACACACCGACCGAGGGAGAGAGAGAGAAAGAGAAGGAACTACACACCGACCGAGGAAGAGAGAGAGGGAACTACACACCGACCGAGGGAGAGCGAGAGAGAGAGAGAAGGAACCACACACCGACCGAGGGAGAGAGAGAGGGAACTACACACCGACCGAGGTGGGAAGAGAGAGAGAGAGAGGGAACTACGCACCGACCGAGGGAGAGAGAGAGAAAGAGGGGAACTACACACCGCCCGAGGGAGAGAAAGAGGCAACTACACATTGACCGAGGGAGAGAGAGAATGAGAGAGAGAGGGAACTACACACTGAACGAGGGAGAGAGAGAGAAAGACAGGGAACTACACACCGACCGAGGGAGAGAGAGAGGGAACTACACACTGACCGAGGGAGAGAGAGAGAGAGAGAGAGAGAGTGAGAGGGGGAACTACACACCGACCGAGGGAGAGAGAGAGAGAGAGGTGGAACTACACACCGACCAAAGGAGAGCGAGAGAGAGAAAGAGAGAGTGCGAGGGTGCGAACTACACGCTAACCGAGGGAGAGAGAGAGAGAAAGGGGGAACTACATATTGACTGAGGGAGAGAGAGAAAAAGGGGGAAGTACGCACTGACCGAGGGAGAGAGAGAGAGAGATAGAGAGAGGGAACTGCACACCGACCGAGAGAGAGAGAGAGAGAGAGAGGGAGAGAGAGGGAACTACACACTGACCGAAGGAGAGAGAGAGAGAGTGAGAGAGAGGGAACTACACACCGACCGAGGGAGAGAGAGAGAGAGAGAGAGAGGGTACTACATACTGACCGAGGTGGGGAGAGAAAGAGAGAGAGAGGGAACTACACACCGACCGAGGGAGAGAGAGAGAGAGAACTGCACACCGACCAAGGGAGAGAGCGAGAGAGAGAGAGTGAACAACACACCGACCGAGAGAGAGAGAAAGAATGAGCGGGAACTACACACCGACCGAGGGAGAGAGAGAGGTTACTACACACTGACCGAGGGAGAGAGAGAGGGAACTACACACTGACCGAGGGAGAGAGAGAGAGAGAGAGAGAGGGAACTACACACCGACCGAGTGAGAGAGAGCGAGAGAGAGGGAACTACACACGACCGAGGGAGAGAGAGAGAAAGAGAGAGTGCGAGGGGGCGACTACACACTAACCGAGGGAGAGAGAGAGAGAGAGAGAGAGAAAGTGGGAACTACATATTGACCGAGGGAGAGAGAGAGAGAAAGAGGGGGAAGTACACATTGACCGAGGGAGAGAGAGAGAGAGAGAGAGGGAACTATACACCGACCGAGGCGGAGAGAGAGAGAGAGAGAGAGGGAACTACACACTGAACGAGGGAAAGAGAGAGAGAGAGAGAGAGAGAGGGTACTACACACTGACCGAGGGAGAGAGAGTGAGAGAACTGCACACCGACCGAGGGAGAGAGAGAGAGAGAGAGGGAACTACACATCGACCGAGGAAGAGAGAGAGAGAGAGAGAGAGAGGGTACTACACACTGACCGAGATGGGGAGAGAGAGAGAGAGAGAGGGAACTGCACACCGACCGAGGGAGAGAGAGAGGGAGAACTGCACACCGACCGAGGGAGAGAGCGAGAGAGAGGGAACTACATTCTGACCGAGGGAGAGAGAGAGAGTGAGAGGGAACTACACATGACCGAGGGGGGGAGAGAGAGAGAGAGAGAGAGAGAGAGAACTACACACTGACCGAGGGAGAGAGAGAGGGAGAGAACGAGGGTGTGAACTACACACCGACCGAGGGAGAGAGAGAGAAAGAGGGGGAACTCCACACCGACCGAGGGAGAGAGAGAGGGAACTACACACCGACCGAGGGAGAGAGAGAGAGAGAGAGAGAGGGTACTACACACTGACCGAGGGAGAGAGAGTGAGAGAACTGCACACCGACCGAGGGAGAGAGAGAGAGAGAGAGGGAACTACACACCGACCGAGCGAGAGAGAGAGAGAGAGAGAGAGGGAGAGAGAGGGAACTACACACTGACCGAAGGAGAGAGAGAGAGAGCGAGAGAGAGGGAACTACACATCGACCGAGGAAGAGAGAGAGAGAGAGAGAGAGGGTACTACACACTGACCGAGATGGGGAGAGAGAGAGAGAGAGAGCGAACTGCACACCGACCGAGGGAGAGAGAGAGGGAGAACTGCACACCGACCGAGGGAGAGAGCGAGAGAGAGGGAACTACACTCCGACCGAGGGAGAGAGAGAGAAAGAGAGGGAACTACACACCGACCGAGGGAGAGAGAGAGAGTGAGAGGGAACTACACACGACCGAGGGTGGGAGAGAGAGAGAGAGAGAGAGAGAACTACACACTGACCGAGGGAGAGAGAGAGGGAGAGAACGAGGGTGTGAACTACACACTAACCGAGGGAGAGAGAGAAAGAGGGGGACGTACCAACCAACCGAGGGAGAGAGAGAGAGAGAACTACACACTGACCGAGGGAGAGAGAGAGGGAGAGAACGAGGGTGTGAACTACACACCGACCGAAGGAGAGAGAGAGAAAGAGGGGGAACTCCACACCGACCGAGGGAGAGAGAGAGGGAACTACACACCGACCGAGGGAGAGAGAGAGAAAGAGAGAGGGAACTACAGACCGACCGAGAGAGAGAGAGAGAGTGAGAGGGAGAGGTGGAACTACACACCGACCGAGGGAGAGAGAGAGAAAGAGGGGGAACTACACACCGCCCGAGGGAGAGAAAGAGGGAACTACACATCGACCGAGGGAGAGAGAGAATGAGAGAGAGAGGGAACTACACACTGACCGAGGGAGAGAGAGCGAAAGAGGGGGAACTACACACCGACCGAGGGAGAGAGAGAGGGAACTACACACTGACCGAGGGAGAGAGAGAGAGAGAGAGAGAGAGAGAGAGCGAGAAAGAAGGAACTACACACCGACCGAGGGAGAGAGAGAGAGAGAGAGAGAGAGGGAACTGCACACCGACCGAGGAAGAGAGAGAGAGAGAACTGCACACCGACCGAGGGAGAGAGCGAGAGAGAGAGAGTGAACAACACACCGACCGAGGGAGAGAGAGAGAGAGAGGGTACTACACACTGACCGGGGTGGGGGGGGAGAGAGAGAGAGAGAGAGGGAACTACACACCGACCGAGAGAGAGAGAGAGAGAGAGCGAGAGAGAGGGAACTACACACTGACCGAGGGAGAGAGAGAGAGAGAGAGAGAGAGAGGGAACTGCACACCGACCGAGGAAGAGAGAGAGAGAGAACTGCACACCGACCGAGGGAGAGAGCGAGAGAGAGAGGGAACTACACACCGACCGAGGGAGAGAGCGAGAGAGAGTGAACAACACACCGACCGAGAGAGAGAGAGAGAGAGAGAGACGGAGAGAGAGGGAACTGCACACCGACCGAGAGAGAGAGAGAGAGAGAGAGAGAGAGGGAGAGAGAGGGAACTACATATTGACCGAAGGAGAGAGAGAGAGAGCGAGAGAGAGGGAACTACACACTGACCGAGGTGGGGAGAGAGAGAGAGAGAGGGAACTGCACACCGACCGAGGAAGAGAGAGAGAGAGAGAACTGCACACCGACCGAGGGAGAGAGCGAGAGAGAGTGAACAACACACCGACCGAGAGAGAGAGAGAGAAAGAGCGGGAACTACACAACGACCGAGGGAGAGAGAGAGGTTACTACACACTGACCGAGGGAGAGAGAGAGGGAACCACACACCGACCGAGGGAGAGAGAGAGAGAGAGAGAGGGAACTACACACCGACCGAGTGAGAGAGCGCGAGAGAGAGGGAACTACATACGACCGAGGGGGGGAGAGAGAGAGAAAGAGAGAGTGCGAGGGGGCGAACGACACACTAAGCGAGGGAGAGAGAGAAAGAGCGAGAGAGAGAGAGAAAGTGGGAACTACATATTGACCGAGGGAGAGAGAGAGAGAAAGAGGGGGAAGCACACATTGACCGAGGGAGAGAGAGAGAGAGAGAGGGAACTACACACCGACCGAGGCGGAGAGAGAGAGAGAGAGAGAGAGAGGGAATTACACACCGACCGAGGGAGAGAGAGAGAGAGAGAGAGAGGGTACTGCACACTGACCGAGGGAGAGAGAGTGAGAGAACTGCACACCGACCGAGGGAGAGAGAGAGAGAGAGAGGGAACTACACACCGACCGAGGGAGAGAGAGAGAGAGAACTGCACACCGACCGAGGGGGAGAGAGAGAGAGAGGGAACTACACACCGACCGAGGGAGAGAGAGAGAAAGAGGGGGAACTACACACCGACCGAGGGAGAGAGAGAGGGAACTACACACCGACCGAGGGAGAGAGAGAGAGAGAGAGAGAGGGGGTACTACACACTGACCGAGGGAGAGAGAGTGAGAGAACTGCACACCGACCGAGGGAGAGAGAGAGAGAGAGAGGGAACTACACACCGACCGAGCGAGAGAGAGAGAGAGAGAGAGAGGGAGAGAGAGGGAACTACACACTGACCGAAGGAGAGAGAGAGAGAGCGAGAGAGAGGGAACTACACATCGACCGAGGAAGAGAGAGAGAGAGAGAGGGTACTACACACTGACCGAGATGGGGAGAGAGAGAGAGAGAGAGAGGGAACTGCACACCGACCGAGGGAGAGAGAGAGGGAGAACTGCACACCGACCGAGGGAGAGAGCGAGAGAGAGGGAACTACACTCCGACCGAGGGAGAGAGAGAGAAAGAGAGGGAACTACACACCGACCGAGGGAGAGAGAGAGAGTGAGAGGGAACTACACATGACCGAGGGTGGGAGAGAGAGAGAGAGAGAGAGAGAGAACTACACACTGACCGAGGGAGAGAGAGAGGGAGAGAACGAGGGTGTGAACTACACACCGACCGAGGGAGAGAGAGAGAAAGAGGGGGAACTCCACACCGACCGAGGGAGAGAGAGAGGGAACTACACACCGACCGAGGGAGAGAGAGAGAAAGAGAGAGGGAACTACAGACCGACCGAGAGAGAGAGAGAGAGTGAGAGGGAGAGGTGGAACTACACACCGACCGAGGGAGAGAGAGAGAAAGAGGGGGAACTACACATCGACCGAGGGAGAGAGAGAATGAGAGAGAGAGGGAACTACACACTGACCGAGGGAGAGAGAGAGAAAGAGGGGGAATTACACACCGACCGAGGGAGAGAGAGAGGGAACTACACACTGACCGAGGGAGAGAGAGAGAGAGAGAGTGAGAGGGGGAACTACACACCGACCGAGGGAGAGAGAGAGAGAGTTGGAACTACACACCGACTAAAGGAGAGAGAGATAGAAAGAGAGAGAGAGGGAACTACACACCGACCGAGGGAGAGAGAGAGAGAGAGAGAGAGGGTACTACACACTGACCGAGGGAGAGAGAGTGAGAGAACTACACACCGACCGAGGGAGAGAGAGAGAGAGAGAGGGAACTACACACCGACCGAGCGAGAGAGAGAGAGAGAGAGAGAGGGAGAGAGAGGGAACTACACACTGACCGAAGGAGAGAGAGAGAGAGCGAGAGAGAGGGAACTGCACATCGACCGAGGAAGAGAGAGAGAGAGAGAGGGTACTACACACTGAACGAGATGGGGAGAGAGAGAGAGAGAGAGAGGGAACTGCACACCGACCGAGGGAGAGAGAGAGGGAGAACTGCACACCGACCGAGGGAGAGAGCGAGAGAGGGGAAACTACACTCCGACCGAGGGAGAGCGAGAGAAAGAGAGGGAACTACACACCGACCGAGGGAGAGAGAGAGAGTGAGAGGGAACTACAGATGACCGAGGGTGGGAGAGAGAGAGAGAGAGAGAACTACACACTGACCGAGGGAGAGAGAGAGGGAGAGAACGAGGGTATGAACTACACACCGACCGAGGGGGAGAGAGAGAAAGAGGGGGAACTCCACACCGACCGAGGGAGAGAGAGAGGGAACTACACACCAACCGAGGGAGAGAGAGAGAAAGAGAGAGGGAACTACAGACCGACCGAGAGAGAGAGAGAGAGTGAGAGGGAGAGGTGGAACTACACACCGACCGAGGGAGAGAGAGAGAAAGAGGGGGAACTACACATCGACCGAGGGAGAGAGAGAATGAGAGAGAGAGGGAACTACACATTGACCGAGGGAGAGAGAGAACGAGAGAGAGAGGGAACTGCACACCGACCGAGGGAGAGAGAGAGGGAGAACTGCACACCGACCGAGGGAGAGAGCGAGAGAGAGGGAACTATACTCCGACCGAGGGAGAGAGAGAGAAAGAGAGGGAACTACACACCGACCGAGGGAGAGAGAGAGAGTGAGAGGGAACTACACATGACCGAGGGTGGGAGAGAGAGAGAGAGAGAGAGAAAACTACACACTGACCGAGGGAGAGAGAGGGAGAGAACGAGGGTGTGAACTACACACTAACCGAGGGAGAGAGAGAAAGAGGGGGACGTATCAACCAACCGAGGGAGAGAGAGAGAGAGAGAGAGAGAACTACACACTGACCGAGGGAGAGAGAGAGGGAGAGAACGAGGGTGTGAACTACACACCGACCGAGGGAGAGAGAGAGAAAGAGGGGGAACTCCACACCGACCGAGGGAGAGAGAGAGGGAACTACACACCAACCGAGGGAGAGAGAGAGAAAGAGAGAGGGAACTACAGACCGACCGAGAGAGAGAGAGAGAGTGAGAGGGAGAGGTGGAACTACACACCGACCGAGGGAGAGAGAGAGAAAGAGGGGGAACTACACATCGACCGAGGGAGAGAGAGAATGAGAGAGAGAGGGAACTACACACTGACCGAGGGAGAGAGAGAGAAAGAGGGGGAACTACACACCGACCGAGGGAGAGAGAGAGGGAACTACACACTGACCGAGGGAGAGAGAGAGAGAGAGAGTGAGAGGGGGAACTACACACCGACCGAGGGAGAGAGAGAGAGATAGAAAGAGAGAGAGAGGGAACTACACACTGACCGAAGGAGAGAGAGAGAGAGCGAGAAAGAGGGAATTACACACCGACCGAGGGAGAGAGAGAGAGAGAGAGAGGGAACTGCACACCGACCGAGGAAGAGAGAGAGAGAGAACTGCACACCGACCGAGGGAGAGAGCGAGAGAGAGAGGGAACTACACACCAACCGAGAGAGAGAGAGAGAGAGAGAGCGAGAGAGAGGGAACTACACACCGACCGAGGGAGAGAGAGAGAGTGAGAGGGAACTACACACCGACCGAGGGAGAGAGAGAGGGAGAGAACGAGGGGGGTAACTACACACTAATCGAGGGAGAGAGAGAAAGAGGGGGACGTACAAACCAACCGAGGGAGAGAGAGAGAGAGAGAAAGGGAACTACACACCGACCGAGGGAGAGAGAGAGAAAGAGAGAGGGAACTACAGACCGACCGAGAGAGAGAGAGAGAGAGAGAGAGAGAGGTGGAACTACACACCGACCGAGGGAGAGTGAGAGAAAGAGGAGGAACTACACACCGACCGAGGGAGAGAGAGAGAGAGAGAGAGAGGGTACTACACACTGTCGAAATCTCGACCTCAGAAAAGAATGACTCCGACACTTACAGCTCCGATAGAAGTTTCCCTTTTAATTTACTTGCTCGCAAGGGGTAGGTTTCACTCAGTCAAGGGCTAAATGAACACCTCCGCAATGGTACAGCTTCACAAGATATTTATGCAGTAAAACCCAAGTTCTGGCCTCTCCCTGTGTATTGCTCTGTCTCACAGTCAGTGAATACAGATAAAGAGTTAATTACTATATCCTGGTCCTGACATGGTGTCAAGATATTTCCTTTTGTCAGGGTTATCAGAAAGCCAAACGGCCATTACTCCATGAGTCATAGGTAATGGGCTATCACCTGTCTTGTATTGTGTCAGGATTATCCAATTTCCTGGTCAGTTTACCTGTTTGCTTCAAATGGATGAGGTAAAGGAAAGAGATAATGGCTAGAAGATAAGGGTGGGGTGACATGGAACTCCTGTAGTGTAGACAATAGGAGAGCACCATGGGGGGTTACTTGTCTCAGCATGACTTGTCTCCTAGCTGTCTGATAACCATCAGCCATCTAACAGCAGGTTTAGCTGTTTATGCAAGCTGGCTGCTAAAATGCAGAAAGTTCTGGAAGGGCCAGGACTCCATTTTAATCAAAAGACACACAAATACCGTATGGTATCAGCTTAGATAAAAATACATTTCCACATTCCCCCATTTTGTCCTTCACAAGGACAACTCAATCCATTCTGATCTTGTACAGTCTCTCCATTTCCATTTCTACACAAGAGCCTTCAGCAGTTGTTGCTACCATAACTCTAGCCGTGGTCTCGGTAGGTAACATAGTTTCTCCAACCCTGGCACAGCAACACTTAATGACGACAAATAATAGATGCAGGGCGAAGACTATCAGCAGGAATATGATCAAACCCTGTACCACAGATTTCCCCAGGGCTCCCAACCATCCTGATGCCCAACCCCACAAGGTGATACCGTCCTGGCCAACTGTCTGTTTATACTCTATTACCTTTTTCCTGATGTTTTCAGCTAGACTGCCGATATCTTCTGATTTATCTGGGATATACGTACAGCATTCTTCACCTATTAATGCGCATGTCCCTCCCTCCTTGGCTAGAGATAATCTAAGGCCATACGATTTTGGAGAGCCACTGTTCGAATAGCTACCATTTCGTCATTTATCCCTTCAAAGGCTTGGGAAGTTGCGTTGGCTACTGATTCTACTAAGTTAGCCAGTTCCCGTAACTGCCATTCGGTCGATGCTATTCCATAGGGTGGCACCATTACCTTGAATATTCCGTTTAGCCACGTCAAATCCCGTTTAAATCTGTGGCTTCCATAGGCCTCCCTTAGAGTCCTTACTGATCTGATAAGGGGTACCACATATCCTAAGTAACAGGACCCTGTCCAGTTGGCTGGTAACCATGGGTAGGCTTTATGGCCACAAATAAAGTAGGTGCAATTATAGGACGTCAGCTCCTGGTCCTTTCGCACTGTCCCTACTCGAGTGGTCTCACCTTCCCACCCTTCACCTGGGGCTTTGTTATGGACCGTTGTCCAGCCAACGGTTGCTATCTTTCTCTCAGTGGGATTAGTTGTGGCTTGCCATTTAATCATTTGGGAACACTTGCTGCGTCCCATTTCTGGTCCTTTTGTCTCATTACTCACTAGGCATATTATACCCTCAGGATTTCTTATTCTGGGAGTAATGCTTAGGAAGGGAGGCTGATGGTTATTATCATAATTGGGCTGGTACCATCCCTGGAAGGCTGTAAGTTTATACCCTGCCGACCTCCATTCTGTTTGCTCCTTCGTTTCTGGCCCCTTAGTTAGTTTTGTCCTGTTTTGCACTGTCAACCATTCTACCATTTCTGATTCGTTAAAGGGGACAGATCTCAGGGGAATACCCCCCCTGGAGTGGACAGGTACATGGGAACATATCCAACAACTCGACAAGTTTCTTTCTTGAGCATACCTATGACTCAGTGCCATAAATACGTTTACGTGCAATTCCCTTCGGTGGTGGGTCTGTACCCCTGGTGTAATCAATAATGTGAAGTAAAACCCTGTCAAGCCCAGCACCATCAGTCCCCATAGTCCATACAGTTCTTTATTCAGTCTTCCTTTTTCTGTTCCTCTGATTCCTTCGTCCCTTCCTCCTGGTCGGGTGCCCGTTTGCAATGGGATGCGTGGATCCATGTTGGTCTTTCCTTTACCTTGATTGCAGTATTGGTCGCCAGCAAGACCTGGTATGGTCCTTCGAATCTTGGCTGTAGACTGCTTTTCCTTTTAAAAATCTTGATGTAAACGAATTCCCCTGGCTCCAGGTTATGACACTTCCCTTCCGCTGGCTTGACTTGGGCTTCCTTTACCTGTGAATGAAAGCTGGAAATACATTTGGTTAGTGCAATACAATAATTCAACATATTTTCCTCCATTTTGTGGATGTCCATCTGTTTTGCAGTAAATGGTGCTGTAAAGGGTAGTCGTTGGGGACGTCCCATAACTATCTCATGTGGTGACAGGCCTGTTGTTGGTTGCAGATCGCATTACCATCAAGGCTAAGGGCAGCAGTTCTGTCCATTTCAGTCCAGTGTCATTGCATAGTTTTGCCAGCTTATTTTTAAGCATTCCATTATATCTTTCAACAAGTCCAGCTGATTGTGGATGATAACTGCAATGAAAACGTTGATTAATCTGTAAAGCTTTACACATTTCTCTTATGACAGTTCCCGTGAAATGTGACCCGTTATCACTGGAAAGCTTAGCAGGGATTCCGAAGCGCGGTACAATTTCTTTTAACAAACATTTAGCAACAGTAGTGGCATCGGCCTTTTTACATGGAAAGGCTTCAATCCATCTAGAGAACACATCTACAATAACTAATACATACTTGAATCCCATACTCATAGGTAATTCAATAAAATCCATTTGTAAATGTACAAAAGGCCCGACTGGATTTGGGTGGGAGGCAGATTCTACTTTTTCCGTCTTACCCGGATTCATTGTCTGACAGGTAACACAATTTTCACAGATTTGTTTTGCAATTGCCGAAATACCTGGTGCATACCAAGTTGCCAAAATATAATCTGCCAATCCCCCTTTGCCTGCATGTGTGAATGTATGAACACATCGGGCAATCCATGGAAGTAAGGATCTAGGGGCCACCACGCGGCCGTCATGGTGAACCCATATTCCTTCTGGATTTTTATAACATTGATCCTTCGTCCAGGTCACCACCTCCTCCGTACTGGCCTGTGTCTGAAAGGCCAGCACGTCATTAATAGTGGGTGGCGGGTCTGAGCAATTATTTTTCCTTAGTGGGAACAATGACACCTGCATCCCCCCTTTCGACAGAGCTGCTGACTTAGCTGCATTATCAGCTCTGGCATTCCCAAGTGCCACCTCATTCGACTGGCCTGTATGTGCTTGGCATTTGATAATGGCAAGTTTTAAGGGGCATTGAATGGCTCGCAGGAGATTTTCCACTTGTTCTGCATTTTTGATAGGGGTTCCTGAAGAAGTCAGGTACCCGCAAATCTTCCAAATTTGTCCATAGTCATGTGATACCCCAAAAGCATACCTGGAGTCAGTGTAGATATTAACTGTGTGTCCTTCAGCCAGAATACAGGCTCGAGTTAACGCAAACAATTCGGCTTGTTGGGCTGAAAAGGAGTCTGGAAGAGAGGCTGTTTCGACAACATTAAACTGAGTTACAATTGCATAAGCCGCTCTAGGTTGGCCCCTATCATTTCGTAAGGCTGATCCGTCAACATAGTACACTAGATCAGGATTACACATTGGTACATCTGTTAGATTGATACGTGGTTTAGTCACTAATTCGGTTACCATTTCACATGAATGGGGTTCGCCGTCGTCTTCCGTGGGGAGTAGAGTGGCTGGATTTAAGGTAGTACATCTTTTGATGACAAGGTTCGGATTTGATAACAGTTCGACCTCGTATTTAGTGGTTCTTGCGGAGGTTAGGTGTTGGGTGGCAAATTTAGTAAGTAAAATCTCGACAGAGTGTGGGATATACAAAATGGTCTGATGATTTAGAGTTATTGGCTGAGCCTGTTGCATAGCATAATAAGCTGCTGCCAACGAAGGAAGACATCCTGGTAGTCCGCGTGCCACTGGGTCTAGTTGGGTACTGAAATACGCTACCGGTCGCTGCCTGTCCCCATGTAACTGAGTCAAAACAGATTGTGCAAAACCCGACTTGTGATGCACAAATAAGTTGAATAGCTTAGTGTAATCTGGTAATCCCAAGGCGGGTGCTGAAGTGAGGGATTGTTTAAGGTTCTGGAAAGCATTCCGGGATACTTCATTCCACATCCTTTAAGCATTGTGAGAATATTTGTGTGGGCTTCTGAACTGGACGAATCTGTGTGTTACACGGACTTCTCATTTATGCTTATGGTGATTCACAGATCACAGAATGTAAAGTACTTGTTTTCTAATTTTATTAAAAGGCTTCCAAACCCAAGATTTTTCCAATGCACCCAAAATGTTGATCAAGAGATCACCTGAAATATCTCAAAATCCCAATTCAACTATTGTACTGCCACTCTTTATCAAAAAAAATCCTCTTACTGAGCTAGAAGCTTTTGTACCAAGAATTTACGCCAAGGACAATGAGAGTGTACTCCCCCAGCCTGCACCTCGAGAGACCCACAAAGGCTTTTTAAAAAAAAAAAGGCATTACAACTTTTAACTACCGGGACCATGTCTCAACAAACCTATCCTTTGTGCATTTCCTAGCTCCATAACCTCTCATCCGAATAAATCCACGCTTCTAACTTAAAATGTCTTAAACTTCCCACATACAGGACAACACTATGAAGGGTTAAAAAAACTTCACTTTGTTTGAAAAAGTGGGTGGAGCTAAAACAAACAGGCAGCTCCACAACTTTTCCAAACAGGTTTCCAGACACAAGGAAAAAAAGACAGAAGCACTCTCATTCAAAGACAAGACATTCACGCACTCTCATTCAAAGACAAGACATTCACAAGTCTCTCTCCATTCAATAAAGCTTTTTCTTTTACTAGCTTCATTTTTTTTTTCATAAGTCACTATCGGGTTCTCTTTTTTTTTTCAATTTACTTCCTCTGTTAATTTTACATGGACTTGAAGAATCGGAACCCAGGCCTTTTCTATTACTTTCCTTTTTTTTTTCTACCTGGATCTCTGTTTATAAGACACTCCTGGAGACAAGTTGTTCTCTCTAAATTAAATGAACCATCGGGTGGAAATGGCCTGTTTTCACCCTTAGTCCACTTTACCGTTTTTGTTTCTTTGGTCAATTGAAGACTGACCACAATTCTGGAGCATGACATAGGCTGGTGTGCCTTTTGTGGTGTTTTAACTTGCTCCGGCACCCATTCTGGATGATTAAGATTTTCCCACAGTTTCTGATCTCACAATCCTTTCGGCCAACCGAGTTCTCTACGCCCACTTCTCCTGGCCGTTACGTGGCCTGAAAAGGCTCTTAATTCGGGCTCAGTCTGGGTGTGTGAGATATGTTGGCACGAACCAACCGTAGTTGATCAATCAGTTACTGTTTCTTTTCTTAATCAATCCTTGTGTTTTTTTTTCCGAATCACAATTTTCCCTAGTGACTCTTCCCGTTTCTCTAATGGCAATGACTCACAAAGGTATTGCACCCAACAGTAATACAAGGACAACACTACAATATTCCCACGAGTACACAAATCATAACCTCTAAACAAATTCTCAGTCTGCGTTGTACGCCACTACAGACCGAGTCCTTAACTTATCCTAATAACAGCTGATAAAACTTAAGGTTCCGTACCCAAACTCTTTGATCGATTGCGCTCTTTTTTTTTAATAGTCTTATCACATAAGAACCCCTTCCGAATTAAAAACAATAAAAATCTTATCACATAAGAACCTTCGATCGATTAGCGCTTTCTTTTTTCTTTTTTTTTAATAGTCTTATCACATAAGAACCCCTTCCGAATTAAAAACAATAAAAATCTTATCACATAAGAATCTGGAACCCTTTTCGATCGACTAGCGCTCCCTTACCTACTGAAACCTTCCCCGGGCTGTCTCGAGATTTTTTTCCAGAACCTGTTCTCTTCTGCTGGCGAGCTGAGAAAGAAATGGTTATAAAAAAAATACCTTTAACTTTTAAATGCCGAGTCTTGTAGATGCAGTACCTCAGCTGTGGACAACAGATTACATCTGCGATTCAACAGTGAAGAAACCTCTTGTGAGCAAAGGCTCACCTTGTTTGGCCACCGAAGCCTTTCACTGGAGAGGCACTATGCCTGTATCCGTTTTACTCACAGAACAGAGAGTATGCATCTCGGTGGAACCTCCAATAACTGTCGAAATCTCGACCTCAGAAAAGAATGACTCCGACACTTACAGCTCCGATAGAAGTTTCCCTTTTAATTTACTTGCTCGCAAGGGGTAGGTTTCACTCAGTCAAGGGCTAAATGAACACCTCCGCAATGGTACAGCTTCACAAGATATTTATGCAGTAAAACCCAAGTTCTGGCCTCTCCCTGTGTATTGCTCTGTCTCACAGTCAGTGAATACAGATAAAGAGTTAATTACTATATCCTGGTCCTGACATGGTGTCAAGATATTTCCTTTTGTCAGGGTTATCAGAAAGCCAAACGGCCATTACTCCATGAGTCATAGGTAATGGGCTATCACCTGTCTTGTATTGTGTCAGGATTATCCAATTTCCTGGTCAGTTTACCTGTTTGCTTCAAATGGATGAGGTAAAGGAAAGAGATAATGGCTAGAAGATAAGGGTGGGGTGACATGGAACTCCTGTAGTGTAGACAATAGGAGAGCACCATGGGGGGTTACTTGTCTCAGCATGACTTGTCTCCTAGCTGTCTGATAACCATCAGCCATCTAACAGCAGGTTTAGCTGTTTATGCAAGCTGGCTGCTAAAATGCAGAAAGTTCTGGAAGGGCCAGGACTCCATTTTAATCAAAAGACACACAAATACCGTATGGTATCAGCTTAGATAAAAATACATTTCCACAACACCGACCGAGGGAGAGAGAGTGAGAGAACTGCACAACGACCGAGGGAGAGAGAGAGAGAGAGAGAGAGGGTACTACACACTGACCGAGGGAGAGAGAGTGAGAGAACTGCACAACGACCAAGGGAGAGAGAGAGAGACAACTGCACACCGACCGAGGGGGAGAGAGATAGAGAGAGAGGGAACTACACACCGACCGAGGGAGAGAGAGAGAGGGGGAACTACGCACCGACCGAGTGAGAGAGAGAGAGGGGGAACTATGCACCGACCGAGTGAGAGAGAGAGAGAGGGAACTACACACGACCGAGGTTGTCATGTATTCAACCAGCATTGTAACCCATGTATAAACTGACCTAAGTTGTGCACCGTGAGAACACTGACCACTAGGTGGGAGACACTC
The DNA here is from genome assembly GCF_044704955.1 of Pristiophorus japonicus. NCBI lineage: Eukaryota > Metazoa > Chordata > Chondrichthyes > Pristiophoridae > Pristiophorus > Pristiophorus japonicus. Next base: position 119,825,656 of record NC_091980.1, read on the forward strand.
CTAAACTGGACCTTCAGGTATAAAAGGGGAAACTCCACCCACCTTCATCACTTGAGTGCTAAGGAATAAAGGACAGGTCACAGACTGACCTTCTCTCAAGCATGGGCCTCGTGTGCATTTATACTGTGTAGTAAGGACGTATCAGAGGGAGAAAGAGAGTGAGAGAGGGAACTACACATCGACCGAGGGAGAGAGAGAACGAGAGAGAGAGCGAACTACACACTGACCGAGGGAGAGAGCGAGAGAGAGAGAGAGAGAGAGAGGGAACTACACACCGACCGAGGGAGAGAGAGAGAGGGAAAGAGGGAGAGAGAGGGAACGACACACTGACCGAAGGAGAGAGAGAGAGAGCAAGAGCGAGAGGTAGAGGGAATTACACACCGACCGAGGGAGAGAGAGAGAGAGAGAGGGTACTACACACTGACCGGGGTGGGGGGGGAGAGAGAGAGAGAGAGAGGGAACTACACACCGACCGAGGGAGAGAGAGAGAGAGAACTGCACACCGACCGAGGGAGAGAGAGAGAGAGAGAGAGAGAGTGAACTACACACTGACCGAGGGAGAGAAAGAGCAGGAACTTTACACCGACCGAGGGAGAGAGAGAGGAAACTACACACCGACTGAGGGAGAGAGAGAGGGAACTACACACCGACCGAGGGAGAGAGAGAGAAAGAGAGAGGGAACTACAGACCGACCGAGGGAGAGAGAGAGAAAGAGAGAGAGAGAAGGAACTGCACACCGACCGAAGTGGAGAGAGATAGAGAGAGGGAACTACACACCGACCGAAGTGGGGAGAGAGAGAGACAGAGGGAACTACACACCGACCGAGGGAGAGAGAGAAAGAGAGGGAGAGAGGGAATTACACACTGACCGAGGGAGAGAGAGAGAAAGACGGGGAACTACACACCGCCCGAGGGAGAGAGAGGGAACTACACATTGACCGAGGGAGAGAGAGAACGAGAGAGAGAGGGAACTACACACTGACCGAGGGAGAGAGAGAGAAAGAGGGGGAACTACACACCGACCGAGGGAGAGAGAGAGGGAACTACACACTGACTGAGGGAGAGAGAGAGAGAGAGAGAGAGTGAACTACACACCGACCAAAGTGGAGAAAGAGAAAGAGGGAACTACACACCGACCGAGGGAGAGAGAAAGAGTGAGAGGGACCTACACACGACCGAGGGTGGGAGAGAGAGAGAGAGAGAGAGAGAGAGTGAACTACACACTGACCGAGGGAGAGAGAGAGGGAGAGAACGAGGGTGTGAACTACACACTAAACAAGGGAGAGAGAGAAAGAGGGGGATGTACCAACCAACCGAGGGAGAGAGAGAGAGAGAGAGAGAGAACTACACACTGACCGAGGGAGAGAGAGAGGGAGAGAACGAGGGTGTGAACTACACACCGACCGAGGGAGAGAGAGAGAAAGAGGGGGAACTCCACACCGACCGAGGGAGAGAGAGAGGGAACTACACACCGACCGAGGGAGAGAGAGAGAAAGAGAGAGGGAACTACAGACCGACCGAGAGAGAGAGAGAGAGTGAGAGGGAGAGGTGGAACTACACACCGACCAAGGGAGAGAGAGAGAAAGAGGGGGAGCTACACACCGACCGAGAGAAAGAGAGAGAGAGAGAAGGAACTACACACTGACCAAGGGAGAGAGAGAGATAAAGAGGGGAACTACACACCGACCGAGGGAGAGAGAGAGAAAGAGGGGGAACTACACACCGACCGAGGGAGAGAGAGAGGGAACTACACACGACCGAGGGTGTCATGTATTCAACCAGCATTGTAACCCATGTGTAAACTGACCTAAGTTGTACACCGTGAGAACACTGACCACTACGTGGGAGACACTCCTAACCTGGACCTTCAGGTATAAAAGGGGAAGCTCCAGCCACCTTCATCACTTGAGTGCTAAGGAATAAAGGACAGGTCACAGACTGACCTTCTCTCAAGCATGGGCCTCGTGTGCATTTATACTGTGTATAAGGACGTATCAGAGGGAGAAAGAGAGTGAGAGAGGGAACTACACATCGACCGAGGGAGAGAGAGAACGAGAGAGAGAGGGAACTACACACTGACCGACGGAGAGAGAGAGAGAGAGTGAGAGGGGAAACTACACACCGACCGAGGGAGAGAGAGAGAGAGGGGGAACTACACACCGACCAAAGGAGAGAGAGAGAGAAAGAGAGAGTGCGAACTACACACTAACCGAGGGAGAGAGAGAGAGAGAAAGGGGGAACTACATATTGACCGAGGGAGAGAGAGAGAGAAAGAGGGGGAAGTACACACTGACCGAGGGAGAGAGAGAGAGAGAGGGAGAGAGAGAGGGAACTACACACCGACTGAGAGAGAGGGAGAGAGAGAGAGAAAGAGGGCGAGAGAGGGAACTACACACCGACCGAGGGAGAGAGAGAGAGAGAGAGAGAGTACTACACACTGACCGAGGTGGGGGGAGAGAGAGAGAGAGGGAACTACACACCGACCGAGGGAGAGAGAGAGAGAGAGAGAGTGAACTACACACTGACCGAGGGAGAGAGAGAGAAAGAGCGGGAACTACACACCGACCGAGGGAGAGAGAGAGGGAACTACACCGACCGAGGGAGAGAGAGAGAGAGAGAGAGGGAACTACACACCGACCGAGGGAGAGAGAGAGAAAGAGAGGGAACTACACACCGACCGAGGGAGAGAGAGAGGGAGAGAACGAGGGGGGTAACTACACACTAATCGAGGGAGAGAGAGAAAGAGGGGGACGTACAAACCAACCGAGGGAGAGAGAGAGAGAGAGAAAGGGAACTACACACCGACCGAGGGAGAGAGAGAGAGAGAGAACTGCACACCGACCGAGGGAGAGAGAGAGAGAGAGAGAGTGAACTACACACTGACCGAGGGAGAGAGAGAGAAAGAGCGGGAACTACACACCGACCGAGGGAGAGAGAGAGGGAACTACACACCGACCGAGGGAGAGAGAGAGGGAACTACGTACCGACCGAGGGAGAGAGAGAGAGAGAGAGAGGGAACTACACACCGACCGAGGGAGAGAGAGAGAAAGAGAGGGAACTACACACCGACCGAGGGAGAGAGAGAGAGTGAGAGGGAACTACACACCGACCGAGGGAGAGAGAGAGGGAGAGAACGAGGGGGGTAACTACACACTAATCGAGGGAGAGAGAGAAAGAGGGGGACGTACAAACCAACCGAGGGAGAGAGAGAGAGAGAGAAAGGGAACTACACACCGACCGAGGGAGAGAGAGAGAAAGAGAGAGGGAACTACAGACCGACCGAGAGAGAGAGAGAGAGAGAGAGGGAGAGGTGGAACTGCACACCGACCGAGGGAGAGTGAGAGAAAGAGGAGGAACTACACACCAACCGAGGGAGAGAGAGAGAAAGAGGGGGAACTACACACCGACCGAGGGAGAGAGAGAGGGAACTACACACCGACCGAGGGAGAGAGAGAGAGGGGGAACTACGCACCGACCGAGTGAGAGAGAGAGAGAGGGAACGACACACGACCGAGGTTGTCATGTATTCAACCAGCATTGTAACCCATGTATAAACTGACCTAAGTTGTACACCGTGAGAACATTGACCACTAGGTGGGAGACACTCCTAACCTGGACCTTCAGGTATAAAAGGGGAAGCTCCACCCACCTTCATGACTTGAGTGCTAAGGAATAAAGGACAGGTCACAGACTGACCTTCTCTCAAGCATGGGCCTCGTGTGCATTTATACTGTGTAGTAAGGACGTATCAGAGGGAGAAAGAGAGTGCGAGAGGGAACTACACATCGACCGAGGGAGAGAGAGAACGAGAGAGAGAGCGAACTACACACTGACCGAGGGAGAGAGCGAGAGAGAGAGAGAGAGAGAGAGGGAACTACACACCGACCGAGGGAGAGAGAGAGAGGGAAAGAGGGAGAGAGAGGGAACGACACACTGACCGAAGGAGAGAGAGAGAGAGCAAGAGCGAGAGGTAGAGGGAACGACACAACGACCGAGGGAGAGAGAGAGAGAGAGAGGGTACTACACACTGACCGGGGTGGGGGGGGAGAGAGAGAGAGAGAGAGGGAACTACACACCGACCAAGGGAGAGAGAGAGAGAGAGAACTTTACACCGACCGAGGGAGAGAGAGAGAGAGAGTGAACTACACACTGACCGAGGGAGAGAAAGAGCGGGAACTTTACACCGACCGAGGGAGAGAGAGAGGGAACTACACACCGACTGAGGGAGAGAGAGAGGGAACTACACACCGACCGAGGGAGAGAGAGAGAAAGAGAGAGGGAACTACAGACCGACCGAGAGAGAGAGAGAGATGGAGAGGTGGAACTACACACCGACCGAGGGAGAGAGAGAGAAAGAGGAGGAACTACACGCCGACCGAGGGAGAGAGAGAGAAAGAGAGAGAGAGAAGGAACTGCACACCGACCGAAGTGGAGAGAGATAGAGAGAGGGAACAACACACCGACCGAAGTGGGGAGAGAGAGAGAGAGAGGGAGAGAGGGAACTACACACTGACCGAGGGAGAGAGAGAGAAAGACGGGGAACTACACACCGCCCGAGGGAGAGAGAGGGAACTACACATTGACCGAGGGAGAGAGAGAACGAGAGAGAGAGGGAACTACACACTGACCGAGGGAGAGAGAGAGAAAGACGGGGAACTACACACCGCCCGAGGGAGAGAGAGGGAACTACACATTGACCGAGGGAGAGAGAGAACGAGAGAGAGAGGGAACTACACACTGACCGAGGGAGAGAGAGAGAAAGAGGGGGAACTACACACCGACTGAGGGAGAGAGAGAGAGGGAACTACACACTGACTGAGGGAGAGAGAGAGAGAGAGAGAGAGGGAACTACACACGACCGAGGTTGGGAGAGAGAGAGAGAGAGAGAGAGAGAACTACACACTGACCGAGGGAGAGAGAGAGGGAGAGAACGAGGGTGTGAACTACACACTAAACGAGGGAGAGAGAGAAAGAGGGGGACGTACCAACCAACCGAGGGAGAGAGAGAGAGAGAGAGAGAGAGAGAACTACACACTGACCGAGGGAGAGAGAGAGGGAGAGAACGAGGGTGTGAACTACACACCGACCGAGGGAGAGAGAGAGAAAGAGGGGGAACTCCACACCGACCGAGGGAGAGAGAGAGGGAACTACACACCGACCGAGGAAGAGAGAGAGAAAGAGAGAGGGAACTACAGACCGACCGAGAGAGAGAGAGAGAGTGAGAGGGAGAGGTGGAACTACACACCGACCGAGGGAGAGAGAGAGAAAGAGGGGGAACTACACACCGACTGAGAGAAAGAGAGAGAAAGAGAGAGAGAGAGAAGGAACTACACACTGACCAAGGGAGAGAGAGAGAGAAAGAGGGGAACTACACACCGACCGAGGGAGAGAGAGAGGGAACTATACCCCGACCGAGGGAGAGAGAGAGAAAGAGAGAGAGAGAAGGAACTACACACCGACCGAGGTGGAGAGAGAGAGAAAGACGGGGAACTACAGACCGCCCGAGGGAGAGAAAGGGAACTACACACTGACCGAGGGAGAGAGATAGAAAGAGGGGGAACTAAACACCGCCCGAGGGAGAGAAAGAGGGAACTACACATCGACCGAGGGAGAGAGAGAATGAAAGAGAGAGGGAACTACACACTGACCGAGGGAGAGAGAGAGAAAGAGGGGGAACTACACACCGACCGAGGGAGAGAGAGAGGGAACTACACACTGACCGAGGGAGAGAGAGAGAGAGAGAGTGAGAGGGGGAACTACACACCGACCGAGGGAGAGAAAGAGAGAGTTGGAACTACACACCGACTAAAGGAGAGAGAGAGAGAGAAAGAGAGAGAGAGGGAACTACACACTGACCGAAGGAGAGAGAGAGAGAGCGAGAAAGAGGGAACTACACACCGACCGAGGGAGAGAGAGAGAGAGAGAGAGAGAGGGAACTGCACACCGACCGAGGAAGAGAGAGAGAGAGAACTGCACACCGACCGAGGGAGAGAGCGAGAGAGAGAGGGAACTGCACACCGACCGAGAGAGAGAGAGAGAGAGAGAGCGAGAGAGAGGGAACTACACACCGACCGAGGGAGAGAGAGAGAGAGAGAGGGAACTGCACACCGACCGAGGAAGAGAGAGAGAGAGAACTGCACACCGACCGAGGGAGAGAGCGAGAGAGAGTGAACAACACACCGACCGAGAGAGAGAGAGAGAGAGAGAGACGGAGAGAGAGGGAACTACACACTGACCGAAGGAGAGAGAGAGAGAGAGAGAGGGAACTGCACACCGACCGAGAGAGAGAGAGAGAGAGAGAGAGAGAGGGAACTACACACTGACCGAGGGAGAGAGAGAGAGAGAGAGAGGGAACTACACACCGACCGAGGGAGAGAGAGAGAGAGAACTGCACACCGACCGAGGGGGAGAGAGAGAGAGAGAGAGTGAACTACACACCGACCGAGGGAGAGAGAGAGAAAGAGGGGGAACTACACACCGACCGAGGGAGAGAGAGAGGGAACTACACACGACAGAGGGAGAGAGAGAGAGGGGGAACTACGCACCGACCGAGTGAGAGAGAGAGAGAGGGAACTACACACGACCGAGGGTGTCATGTATTCAACCAGCATTGTAACCCATGTGTAAACTGACCTAAGTTGTACACCGTGAGAACACTGACCACTAGGTGGGAGACACTCCTAACCTGGACCTTCAGGTATAAAAGGGGAAGCTCCACCCACCTTCATCACTTGAGTGCTAAGGAATAAAGGACAGGTCACAGACTGACCTTCTCTCAAGCATGGGCCTCGTGTGCATTTATACTGTGTAGTAAGGACGTATCAGAGGGAGAAAGAGAGTGAGAGAGGGAACTACACATCGACCGAGGGAGAGAGAGAACGAGAGAGAGAGGGAACTACACACTGACCGAGGGAGAGAGAGAGAGAGAGTGAGAGGGGGAACTACACACTGACCGAGGGAGAGAGAGAGAGAGGGGGTACTACACACCGACCAAAGGAGAGAGAGAGAGAAAGAGAGAGTGCGAGAGGGCGAACTACACACTAACCGAGGGAGAGAGAGAGAGAGAAAGGGGGAACTACATATTGACCGAGGGAGAGAGAGAGAGAAAGAGGGTGAAGTACACACTGACCGAGGGAGAGAGAGAGAGAGAGGGAGAGAGAGAGGGAACTACACACCGACTGAGGGAGAGGAAGAGGGAGAGAGAGGGAACTACACACTGACCGAAGGAGAGAGAGAGAGAGAGAGAGGGAGAGGGAACTACACACCGACCGACCGAGGGAGAGAGAGAGAGAGAGAGAGAGAGAGAGAGTACTACACACTGACCGAGGTGGGGGGAGAGAGAGAGAGAGGGAACTGCACACCGACCGAGGGAGAGAGAGAGAGAGAGAGAGTGAACTACACACCGACCGAGGGAGAGAGAGAGAAAGAGCGGGAACTACACACCAACCGAGGGAGAGAGAGTGGGAACTACACACCGACCGAGGGAGAGAGAGAGGGAACTACGTACCGACCGAGGGAGAGAGAGAGAGAGAGGGAACTACACACCGACCGAGTGAGAGAGAGAGAGTGAGAGGGAACTACACACCGACCGAGGGAGAGAGAGAGGGAGAGAACGAGGGGGGTAACTACACACTAATCGAGGGAGAGAGAGAAAGAGGGGGACGTACAAACCAACCGAGGGAGAGAGAGAGAGAGAGAAAGGGAACTACACACCGACCGAGGGAGAGAGAGAGAAAGAGAGAGGGAACTACAGACCGACCGAGAGAGAGAGAGAGAGAGAGAGGGAGAGGTGGAACTACACACCGACCGAGGGAGAGTGAGAGAAAGAGGAGGAACTACACACCGACCAAGGGAGAGAGAGAGAGAGAGAGAGAGGGTACTACACACTGACCGAGGGAGAGAGAGTGAGAGAACTGCACACCGACCGAGGGAGAGAGAGAGAGACAACTGCACATCGACCGAGGGGGAGAGAGGGAGAGAGAGAGAGGGAACTACACACCGACCGAGGGAGAGAGAGAGAAAGAGGGGGAACTACACACCGACCGAGGGAGAGAGAGAGGGAACTACACACCGACCGAGGGAGAGAGAGAGAGGGGGAACTACGCACCGACCGAGTGAGAGAGAGAGAGAGGGAACTACACACGACCGAGGTTGTCATGTATTCAACCAGCATTGTAACCCATGTATAAACTGACCTAAGTTGTACACCGTGAGAACACTGACCACTAGGTGGGAGACACTCCTAAACTGGACCTTCAGGTATAAAAGGGGAAACTCCAGCCACCTTCATCACTTGAGTGCTAAGGAATAAAGGACAGGTCACAGACTGACCTTCTCTCAAGCATGGGCCTCGTGTGCATTTATACTGTGTATAAGGACGTATCAGAGGGAGAAAGAGAGTGAGAGAGGGAACTACACATCGACCGAGGGAGAGAGAGAACGAGAGAGAGAGCGAACTACACACTGACCGAGGGAGAGAGCGAGAGAGAGAGAGAGAGGGAACTACACACCGACCGAGGGAGAGAGAGAGAGGGAAAGAGGGAGAGAGAGGGAACGACACACTGACCGAAGGAGAGAGAGAGAGAGCAAGAGCGAGAGGTAGAGGGAACTACACACCGACCGAGGGAGAGAGAGAGAGAGAGAGGGTACTACACACCGACCGAGGGAGAGAGAGAGAGAGAACTGCACACCGACCGAGGGAGAGAGAGAGAGAGAGAGAGAGTGAACTACACACTGACCGAGGGAGAGAGAGAGAAAGAGCGGGAACTTTACACCGACCGAGGGAGAGAGAGAGGGAACTACACACCGACCGAGGGAGAGAGAGAGAAAGAGAGAGGGAACTACAGACCGACCGAGAGAGAGAGAGAGAGAGAGAGAGAGAGATGGAGAGGTGGAACTACACACCGACCGAGGGAGAGAGAGAGAAAGAGGAGGAACTACACACCGACCGAGGGAGAGAGAGAGAAAGAGAGAGAGAGAAGGAACTGCACACCGACCGAAGTGGAGAGAGAGAGAGACAGAGGGAACTACACACCGACCGAGGGAGAGAGAGAAAGAGAGGGAGAGAGGGAATTACACACTGACCGAGGGAGAGAGAGAGAAAGACGGGGAACTACACACCGCCCGAGGGAGAGAGAGGGAACTACACATCGACCGAGGGAGAGAGAGAACGAGAGAGAGAGGGAACTACACACTGACCGAGGGAGAGAGAGAGAAAGAGGGGGAACTACACACCGACCGAGGGAGAGAGAGAGGGAACTACACACTGACTGAGGGAGAGAGAGAGATAGAGAGTGAACTACACACCGACCAAAGTGGAGAGAGAGAGAGAGGGAACTACACACCGACCGAGGTGGGGAGAGAGAGAGAGAGAGAGCGAGAGAGAGGGAACTACACACCGACCGAGGGAGAGAGAGAGGGAACTACACACCGACCGAGGGAGAGAGAGAGAGAGAGAGAGAGGGAACTACACACCGACCGAGGGAGAGAGAGAGAAAGAGCGGGAACTACACACCGACCGAGGGAGAGAGAGAGGGAACTACACACCGACCGAGGGAGAGAGAGAGGGAACTACACACCGACCGAGGGAGAGAGAGAGAGTGAGAGGGAACTACACACGACCGAGGGGGGGAGAGAGAGAGAGAGAGAGAGAGAGAGAGAACTACACACCAACCGAGAGAGAGAGAGCGAGAGAGAGGGAACTACACACCGACCGAGGGAGAGAGAGAGGGAACTACACACCGACCGAGGGAGAGAGAGAGAGAGAGAGAGGGAACTACACACCGACCGAGGGAGAGAGAGAGAAAGAACGGGAACTACACACTGACCGAGGGAGAGAGAGAGAGTGAGAGGGAACTACACACGACCGAGGGGGGGAGAGAGAGAGAGAGAGAGAGAGAACTACACACCGACCGTGGGAGAGAGAGAGGGAACTACACACCGACCGAGGGAGAGAGAGAGAGTGAGAGGGAACTACACACGACCGAGGGGGGGAGAGAGAGAGAGAGAGAGAGAGAACTACACACCGACCGTGGGAGAGAGAGAGGGAGAGAACGAGGGGGGGAACTACACACCGACCGAGGGAGAGAGAGAAAGAGAGGGAGAGAGGGAACTACACACTGACCGAGGGAGAAAGAGAGAAAGACGGGGAACTACACACTGACCGAGGGAGAGAGAGAGTGAGAGGGAACTACACACGACCGAGGGGGGGAGGGAGAGAGAGAGAGAGAACTACACACCGACCGAGGGAGAGAGAGAGGGAGAGAACAAGGGGGGGGAACTACACACTAACCGAGGGAGAGAGAGAAAGATGGGGGCATACAAACCAACCGAGGGAGAGAGAGAGAAAGAGGGGGAACTACACACCGACCGAGGGAGAGAGAGAGGGAACTACACACTGACCGAGGCAGAGAGAGAGAAAGAGGGGGAACTACACACCGACCGAGGGAGAGAGAGAGGGAACTACACACCGACCGAGGGAGAGAGAGAGAAAGAGAGAGGGAACTACAGACCGACCGAGAGAGAGAGAGAGAGAGGGAGAGGTGGAACTACACACCGACCGAGGGAGAGAGAGAGAAAGAGGGGGAACTACACACCGACTGAGAGAAAGAGAGAGAAAGAGAGAGAGAGAAGGAACTACACACTGACCGAGGGGGAGAGAGAGAGAAAGAGGGGGAACTCCACACCGACCGAGGGAGAGAGAGAGGGAACTACACACTGACCGAGGGAGAGAGAGAGAGAGAGATAGAGAAAGAGAGAGGGAACTACAGACCGACCGAGTGAGAGAGAGAGAGAGGGAGAGGTGGAACTACACACCGACTGAGGGAGAGAGAGAGAAAGAGGGGGAACTACACACCGACCGAGAGAAAGAGAGAGAAAGAGAGAGAGAGAAGGAACTACACACTGACCGAGGGGGAGAGAGAGAGAAAGAGGGGGAACTCCACACCGACCGAGGGAGAGAGAGAGGGAACTACACACCGACCGAGGGAGAGAGAGAGAAAGAGAGAGGGAACTACAGACCGACCGAGAGAGAGAGAGAGAGAGTGAGAGGGAGAGGTGGAACTACACACCGACCGAGGGAGAGAGAGAGAAAGAGAGAGAGAGAGAAGGAACTACACACTGACCAAGGGAGAGAGAGAGAGAAAGAGGGGAACTACACACCGACCGAGGGAGAGAGAGAGGGAACTATACACCGACCGAGGGAGAGAGAGAGAAAGAGAGAGAGAGAAGGAACTACACACCGACCGAGGTAGAGAGAGAGAGAGCGAGAGGGAACTACACACCAACCGAGGGAGAGAGAGAGAAAGACGGGGAACTACAGACCGCCCGAGGGAGAGAGAGGGAACTACACACTGACCGAGGGAGAGAGATAGAAAGAGGGGGAACTACACACCGCCCGAGGGAGAGAGAGAGGGAACTACACACTGACTGAGGGAGAGAGAGAGAGAGAGAGAGAGTGAACTACACACCGACCAAAGTGGAGAGAGAGAGAGAGGGAACTACACACCGACCGAGGTGGGGAGAGAGAGAGAGAGGGAACTACACACCGACCAAGGGAGAGAGAGAGGGAACTACATACCGACCAAGGGAGAGAGAGAGAGAGAGAGAGATAGTGAACTACACACCAACCGAGGGAGAGAGAGCGAAAGAGCGGGAACTACACACCGACCGAGGGAGAGAGAGAGGGAACTACACACCGACCGAGGGAGAGAGAGAGGGAACTACACACCGACCGAGGGAGAGAGAGAGAGAGAGAGAGAGGGAACTACACACCGACCGAGGGAGAGAGAGAGAAAGAGCGGGAACTACACACCGACCGAGGGAGAGAGAGAGGGAACTACACACCGACCGAGGGAGAGAGAGAGGGAACTACACACCGACCGAGGGAGAGAGAGAGAGTGAGAGGGAACTACACACGACCGAGGGGGGGAGAGAGAGAGAGAGAGAGAGAGAGAACTACACACCGACCGAGGGAGAGAGAGAGGGAGAGAACGAGGGGGGGAACTACACACCGACCGAGGGAGAGAGAGAAAGAGAGGGAGAGAGGGAACTACACACTGACCGAGGGAGAAAGAGAGAAAGACGGGGAACTACACACCGACCGAGGGAGAGAGAGAGGGAACTACACACTGACCGAGGGAGAGAAAGAGAGCGAGAGAGAGAGCGTGAACTACACACCGACCGAGGGAGAGAGAGAGAAAGAGCGGGAACTACACACCGACCGAGAGAGAGAGAGAGGGAACTACACACCGACCGAGGTAGAGAGAGAGAGAGCGAGAGGGAACTACACACCAACCGAGGGAGAGAGAGAGAAAGACGGGGAACTACAGACCGCCCGAGGGAGAGAGAGGGAACTACACACTGACCGAGGGAGAGAGATAGAAAGAGGGGGAACTACACACCGCCCGAGGGAGAGAGAGAGGGAACTACACACTGACTGAGGGAGAGAGAGAGAGAGAGAGAGAGTGAACTACACACCGACCAAAGTGGAGAGAGAGAGAGAGGGAACTACACACCGACCGAGGTGGGGAGAGAGAGAGAGAGGGAACTACACACCGACCAAGGGAGAGAGAGAGGGAACTACATACCGACCAAGGGAGAGAGAGAGAGAGAGAGAGATAGTGAACTACACACCAACCGAGGGAGAGAGAGCGAAAGAGCGGGAACTACACACCGACCGAGGGAGAGAGAGAGGGAACTACACACCGACCGAGGGAGAGAGAGAGGGAACTACACACCGACCGAGGGAGAGAGAGAGAGAGAGAGAGAGGGAACTACACACCGACCGAGGGAGAGAGAGAGAAAGAGCGGGAACTACACACCGACCGAGGGAGAGAGAGAGGGAACTACACACCGACCGAGGGAGAGAGAGAGGGAACTACACACCGACCGAGGGAGAGAGAGAGAGTGAGAGGGAACTACACACGACCGAGGGGGGGAGAGAGAGAGAGAGAGAGAGAGAGAACTACACACCGACCGAGGGAGAGAGAGAGGGAGAGAACGAGGGGGGGAACTACACACCGACCGAGGGAGAGAGAGAAAGAGAGGGAGAGAGGGAACTACACACTGACCGAGGGAGAAAGAGAGAAAGACGGGGAACTACACACCGACCGAGGGAGAGAGAGAGGGAACTACACACTGACCGAGGGAGAGAAAGAGAGCGAGAGAGAGAGCGTGAACTACACACCGACCGAGGGAGAGAGAGAGAAAGAGCGGGAACTACACACCGACCGAGAGAGAGAGAGAGGGAACTACACACCGACCGAGGGAGAGAGAGAGAAAGAGCGGGAACTACACACCGACCGAGGGAGAGAAAGAGTGAGAGGGAACTACACACGACCGAGGGGGGGAGGGAGAGAGAGAGAGAGAACTACACATCGACCGAGGGAGAGAGAGAGGGAGAGAACAAGGGGGGGGAACTACACACTAACCGAGGGAGAGAGAGAAAGATGGGGGCATACAAACCAACCGAGGGAGAGAGAGAGGGAGAAACGGAACTACACACTGACCGAGGCAGAGAGAGAGAAAGAGGGGAACTACACACCGACCGAGGGAGAGAGAGAGGGAACTACACACCGACCGAGGGAGAGAGAGAGAAAGAGAGAGGGAACTACAGACCGACCGAGAGAGAGAGAGAGAGGGAGAGGTGGAACTACACACCGACCGAGGGAGAGAGAGAGAAAGAGGGGGAACTACACACCGACCGAGAGAAAGAGAGAGAAAGAGAGAGAGAGAAGGAACTACACACTGACCGAGGGGGAGAGAGAGAGAAAGAGGGGGAACTCCACACCGACCGAGGGAGAGAGAGAGGGAACTACACACCGACCGAGGGAGAGAGAGAGAAAGAGAGAGGGAACTACAGACCGACCGAGAGAGAGAGAGAGAGAGTGAGAGGGAGAGGTGGAACTACACACCGACCGAGGGAGAGAGAGAGAAAGAGGGGGAACGACACACCGACCGAGAGAAAGAGAGAGAAAGAGAGAGAGAGAGAAGGAACTACACACTGACCAAGGGAGAGAGAGAGAGAAAGAGGGGAACTACACACCGACCGACCGAGAGAGAGAGAGAACTATACACCGACCGAGGGAGAGAGAGAGAAAGAGAGAGAGAGAAGGAACTACACACCGATCGAAGTAGAGAGAGAGAGAGCGAGAGGGAACTACACACCAACCGAGGGAGAGAGAGAGAAAGAGGGGGAACTACACACCGCACGAGGGAGAGAAAGAGGGAACTACACATTGACCGAGGTAGAGAGAGAATGAGAGAGAGAGGGAACTACACACTGATCGAGGGAGAGAGAGAGAAAGAGGGGGAACTACACACCGACCGAGGGAGAGAGAGAGGGAACTACACACTGACCGAGGGAGAGAGAGAGAGAGAGAGAGAGAGTGAGAGGGGGAACTACACACCGGCCGAGGGAGAGAGAGAGAGAGTTGGAACTACACACCGACTAAAGGAGAGAGAGAGAGAAAGAGAGAGAGAGGGAACTACACACTGACCGAAGGAGAGAGAGAGAGAGAGCGAGAAAGAAGGAACTACACACCAACCGAGGGAGAGAGAGAGAGAGAGAGAGAGAGGGAACTGCACACCGACCGAGGGAGAGAGAGAGGGAACTACACACCGACCGAGGGAGAGAGAGAGAAAGAGAGAGGGAACTACAGACCGACCGAGAGAGAGAGAGAGAGTGAGAGGGAGAGGTGGAACTACACACCGACCGAGGGAGAGAGAGAGGGAACTATACACCGACCGAGGGAGAGAGAGAGAAAGAGAGAGAGAGAAGGAACTACACACCGACCGAGGTGGAGAGGGAGAGAGCGAGAGGGAACTACACACCAACCGAGGGAGAGAGAGAGAAAGACGGGGAACTACAGACCGCCCGAGGGAGAGAGAGAGAGTGAGAGGGAGAGGTGGAACTACACACCGACCGAGGGAGAGAGAGAGAAAGAGGGGGAACTACACACCGACCGAGAGAAAGAGAGAGAAAGAGAGAGAGAGAGAAGGAACTACACACTGACCAAGGGAGAGAGAGAGAGAAAGAGGGGAACTACACACCGACCGAGGGAGAGAGAGAGGGAACTATACACCGACCGAGGGAGAGAGAGAGAAAGAGAGAGAGAGAAGGAACTACACACCGACCGAGGTGGAGAGAGAGAGAGCGAGAGGGAACTACACACCAACCGAGGGAGAGAGAGAGAAAGACGGGGAACTACAGACCGCCCGAGGGAGAGAGAGGGAACTACACACTGACCGAGGGAGAGAGATAGAAAGAGGGGGAACTACACACCGCCCGAGGGAGAGAAAGAGGGAACTACACATCGACCGAGGGAGAGAGAGAATGAGAGAGAGAGGGAACTACACACTGACCGAGGGAGAGAGAGAGAAAGAGGGGGAACTACACACCGACCGAGGGAGAGAGAGAGGGAACTACACACTGACCGAGGGAGAGAGAGAGAGAGAGAGTGAGAGGGGGAACTACACACCGACCGAGGGAGAGAGAGAGAGAGTTGGAACTACACACCGACTAAAGGAGAGAGAGAGAGAGAAAGAGAGAGAGAGGGAACTACACACTGACCGAAGGAGAGAGAGAGAGAGCGAGAAAGAGGGAACTACACACCGACCGAGGGAGAGAGAGAGAGAGAGAGAGAGAGAGGGAACTGCACACCGACCGAGGAAGAGAGAGAGAGAGAACTGCACACCGACCGAGGAAGAGAGCGAGAGAGAGAGGGAACGACACACCGACCGAGAGAGAGAGAGAGAGAGAGAGAGAGAGCGAGAGAGAGGGAACTACACACCGACCGAGGGAGAGAGAGAGAGAGAGAGAGAGAGGGAACTGCACACCGACCGAGGAAGAGAGAGAGAGAGAAATGCACACCGACCGAGGGAGAGAGCGAGAGAGAGTGAACAACACACCGACCGAGAGAGAGAGAGAGAGAGAGAGACGGAGAGAGAGGGAACTACACACTGACCGAAGGAGAGAGAGAGAGAGAGAGAGAGAGGGAACTGCACACCGACCGAGAGAGAGAGAGAGAGAGAGAGGGAGAGAGAGGGAACTACACACTGACCGAAGGAGAGAGAGAGAGAGCGAGAGAGAGGGAACTACACACCGACCAAGGGAGCGAGAGAGAGAGAGAGAGAGAGGGTACTACACACTGACCGAGGTGGGGAGAGAGAGAGAGAGGGAACTGCACACCGACCGAGGAAGAGAGAGAGAGAGAACTGCACACCGACCGAGGGAGAGAGCGAGAGAGAGTGAACAACACACCGACCGAGAGAGAGAGAGAGAAAGAGCGGGAACTACACAACGACCGAGGGAGAGAGAGAGGTTACTACACACTGACCGAGGGAGAGAGAGAGGGAACCACACACCGACCGAGGGAGAGAGAGAGAGAGAGAGAGAGGGAACTACACACCGACCGAGTGAGAGAGCGCGAGAGAGAGGGAACTACACACGGCCGACGAGGGGAGAGAGAGAGAAAGAGAGAGTGCGAGGGGGCGAACGACACACTAAGCGAGGGAGAGAGAGAAAGAGCGAGAGAGAGAGAGAAAGTGGGAACTACATATTGACCGAGGGAGAGAGAGAGAGACAGAGGGGGAAGTACACATTGACCGAGGGAGAGAGAGAGAGAGAGAGGGAACTACACACCGACCGAGGCGGAGAGAGAGAGAGAGAGAGGGAATTACACACCGACTGAGGGAGAGAGAGAGAGAGAGAGAGAGGGTACTGCACACTGACCGAGGGAGAGAGAGTGAGAGAACTGCACACCGACCGAGGGAGAGAGAGAGAGAGAGAGGGAACTACACACCGACCGAGGGAGAGAGAGAGAGAGAACTGCACACCGACCGAGGGGGAGAGAGAGAGAGAGAGAGGGAACTACACACCGACCGAGGGAGAGAGAGAGAAAGATAGGGAACTACACACCGACCGAGGGAGAGAGAGAGGGAACTACACACCGACCGAGGGAGAGAGAGAGAGTGAGAGGGGGAACTACACACCGACCGAGGGAGAGAGAGAGAGAGGGGGAACTACACACCGACCAAAGGAGAGAGAGAGAGAAAGAGAGAGTGCGAGAGGGCGAACTACACACTAACCGAGGGAGAGAGAGAGAGAGAAAGGGGGAACTACATGTTGACCGAGGGAGAGAGAGAGAGAAAGAGGGGGAAGTACACACTGACCGAGGGAGAGAGAGAGAGAGGGAGAGAGAGAGGGAACTACACACCGACTGAGGGAGAGGGAGAGAGAGAGAGAAAGAGGGAGAGAGAGGGAACTACACACTGACCGAAGGAGAGAGAGAGAGAGAGAGAGAGAGAGGGAGAGGGAACTACACACCGACCGAGGGAGAGAGAGAGAGAGAGAGAGAGCACTACACACTGACCGAGGTGGGGGGAGAGAGAGAGAGAGAGAGGGAACTACACACCGACCGAGGAAGAGAGAGAGAGAGAACTGCACACCGAACGAGGGAGAGAGAGAGAGAGAGAGAGTGAACTACACACCGACCGAGGGAGAGAGAGAGAAAGAGCGGGAACTACACACCGACCGAGGGAGAGAGGGAGAGTGAGAGGGAACTACACACCGACCGAGGGAGAGAGAGAGGGAGAGAACGAGGGGGGTAACTACACACTAATCGAGGGAGAGAGAGAAAGAGGGGGACGTACAAACCAACCGAGGGAGAGAGAGAGAGAGAGAGAAAGGGAACTACACACCGACCGAGGGAGAGAGAGAGAAAGAGAGAGGGAACTACAGACCGACCGAGAGAGAGAGAGAGAGAAAGAGGGAGAGGTGGAACTACACACCGACCGAGGGAGAGTGAGAGAAAGAGGAGGAACTACACACCGACCAAGGGAGAGAGAGAGAGAGAGAGAGAGGGTACTACACACTGACCGAGGGAGAGAGAGTGAGAGAACTGCACACCGACCGAGGGAGAGAGAGAGAGACAACTGCACACCGACCGAGGGGGAGGGAGAGAGAGAGAGAGAGGGAACTACACACCGACCGAGGGAGAGAGAGAGAGAGAGGGGGAACTACGCACCGACCGAGTGAGAGAGAGAGAGAGGGAACTACACACGACCGAGGTTGTCATTTATTCAACCAGCATTGTAACCCATGTATAAACTGACCTAAGTTGTACACCGTGAGAACACTGACCACTAGGTGGGAGACACTCCTAAACTGGACCTTCAGGTATAAAAGGGGAAACTCCACCCACCTTCATCACTTGAGTGCTAAGGAATAAAGGACAGGTTGCAGACTGACCTTCTCTCAAGCATGGGCCTCGTGTGCATTTATACTGTGTAGTAAGGACGTATCAGAGGGAGAAAGAGAGTGAGGGAGGGAACTACACATCGACCGAGGGAGAGAGAGAACGAGAGAGAGAGCGAACTACACACTGACCGAGGGAGAGAGCGAGAGAGAGAGAGAGAGAGAGAGGGAACTACACACCGACCGAGGGAGAGAGAGAGAGGGAAAGAGGGGGAGAGAGGGAACGACACACTGACCGAAGGAGAGAGAGAGAGAGCAAGAGCGAGAGGTAGACGGAACTACACACCGACCGAGGGAGAGAGAGAGAGAGAGGGTACTACACACTGACCGGGGTGGGGGGGGAGAGAGAGAGAGAGAGGGAACTACACACCGACCGAGGGAGAGAGAGAGAGAGAACTGCACACCGACCGAGGGAGAGAGAGAGAGAGAGAGAGAGAGAGTGAACTACACACTGACCGAGGGAGAGAGAGAGAAAGAGCGGGAACTTTACACCGACCGAGGGAGAGAGAGAGGGAACTACACACCGACCGAGGGAGAGAGAGAGAAAGAGAGAGGGAACTACAGACCGACCGAGAGAGAGAGAGAGAGTGAGAGGGAGAGGTGGAACTACACACCGACCGAGGGAGAGAGAGAGGGAACTATACACCGACCGAGGGAGAGAGAGAGAAAGAGAGAGAGAGAAGGAACTACACACCGACCGAGGTGGAGAGGGAGAGAGCGAGAGGGAACTACACACCAACCGAGGGAGAGAGAGAGAAAGACGGGGAACTACAGACCGCCCGAGGGAGAGAGAGAGAGTGAGAGGGAGAGGTGGAACTACACACCGACCGAGGGAGAGAGAGAGAAAGAGGGGGAACTACACACCGACCGAGAGAAAGAGAGAGAAAGAGAGAGAGAGAGAAGGAACTACACACTGACCAAGGGAGAGAGAGAGAGAAAGAGGGGAACTACACACCGACCGAGGGAGAGAGAGAGGGAACTATACACCGACCGAGGGAGAGAGAGAGAAAGAGAGAGAGAGAAGGAACTACACACCGACCGAGGTGGAGAGAGAGAGAGCGAGAGGGAACTACACACCAACCGAGGGAGAGAGAGAGAAAGACGGGGAACTACAGACCGCCCGAGGGAGAGAGAGGGAACTACACACTGACCGAGGGAGAGAGATAGAAAGAGGGGGAACTACACACCGCCCGAGGGAGAGAAAGAGGGAACTACACATCGACCGAGGGAGAGAGAGAATGAGAGAGAGAGGGAACTACACACTGACCGAGGGAGAGAGAGAGAAAGAGGGGGAACTACACACCGACCGAGGGAGAGAGAGAGGGAACTACACACTGACCGAGGGAGAGAGAGAGAGAGAGAGTGAGAGGGGGAACTACACACCGACCGAGGGAGAGAGAGAGAGAGTTGGAACTACACACCGACTAAAGGAGAGAGAGAGAGAGAAAGAGAGAGAGAGGGAACTACACACTGACCGAAGGAGAGAGAGAGAGAGCGAGAAAGAGGGAACTACACACCGACCGAGGGAGAGAGAGAGAGAGAGAGAGAGAGAGGGAACTGCACACCGACCGAGGAAGAGAGAGAGAGAGAACTGCACACCGACCGAGGAAGAGAGCGAGAGAGAGAGGGAACGACACACCGACCGAGAGAGAGAGAGAGAGAGAGAGAGAGAGCGAGAGAGAGGGAACTACACACCGACCGAGGGAGAGAGAGAGAGAGAGAGAGAGAGGGAACTGCACACCGACCGAGGAAGAGAGAGAGAGAGAAATGCACACCGACCGAGGGAGAGAGCGAGAGAGAGTGAACAACACACCGACCGAGAGAGAGAGAGAGAGAGAGAGACGGAGAGAGAGGGAACTACACACTGACCGAAGGAGAGAGAGAGAGAGAGAGAGAGAGGGAACTGCACACCGACCGAGAGAGAGAGAGAGAGAGAGAGGGAGAGAGAGGGAACTACACACTGACCGAAGGAGAGAGAGAGAGAGCGAGAGAGAGGGAACTACACACCGACCAAGGGAGCGAGAGAGAGAGAGAGAGAGAGGGTACTACACACTGACCGAGGTGGGGAGAGAGAGAGAGAGGGAACTGCACACCGACCGAGGAAGAGAGAGAGAGAGAACTGCACACCGACCGAGGGAGAGAGCGAGAGAGAGTGAACAACACACCGACCGAGAGAGAGAGAGAGAAAGAGCGGGAACTACACAACGACCGAGGGAGAGAGAGAGGTTACTACACACTGACCGAGGGAGAGAGAGAGGGAACCACACACCGACCGAGGGAGAGAGAGAGAGAGAGAGAGAGGGAACTACACACCGACCGAGTGAGAGAGCGCGAGAGAGAGGGAACTACACACGGCCGACGAGGGGAGAGAGAGAGAAAGAGAGAGTGCGAGGGGGCGAACGACACACTAAGCGAGGGAGAGAGAGAAAGAGCGAGAGAGAGAGAGAAAGTGGGAACTACATATTGACCGAGGGAGAGAGAGAGAGACAGAGGGGGAAGTACACATTGACCGAGGGAGAGAGAGAGAGAGAGAGGGAACTACACACCGACCGAGGCGGAGAGAGAGAGAGAGAGAGGGAATTACACACCGACTGAGGGAGAGAGAGAGAGAGAGAGAGAGGGTACTGCACACTGACCGAGGGAGAGAGAGTGAGAGAACTGCACACCGACCGAGGGAGAGAGAGAGAGAGAGAGGGAACTACACACCGACCGAGGGAGAGAGAGAGAGAGAACTGCACACCGACCGAGGGGGAGAGAGAGAGAGAGAGAGGGAACTACACACCGACCGAGGGAGAGAGAGAGAAAGATAGGGAACTACACACCGACCGAGGGAGAGAGAGAGGGAACTACACACCGACCGAGGGAGAGAGAGAGAGTGAGAGGGGGAACTACACACCGACCGAGGGAGAGAGAGAGAGAGGGGGAACTACACACCGACCAAAGGAGAGAGAGAGAGAAAGAGAGAGTGCGAGAGGGCGAACTACACACTAACCGAGGGAGAGAGAGAGAGAGAAAGGGGGAACTACATGTTGACCGAGGGAGAGAGAGAGAGAAAGAGGGGGAAGTACACACTGACCGAGGGAGAGAGAGAGAGAGGGAGAGAGAGAGGGAACTACACACCGACTGAGGGAGAGGGAGAGAGAGAGAGAAAGAGGGAGAGAGAGGGAACTACACACTGACCGAAGGAGAGAGAGAGAGAGAGAGAGAGAGAGGGAGAGGGAACTACACACCGACCGAGGGAGAGAGAGAGAGAGAGAGAGAGCACTACACACTGACCGAGGTGGGGGGAGAGAGAGAGAGAGAGAGGGAACTACACACCGACCGAGGAAGAGAGAGAGAGAGAACTGCACACCGAACGAGGGAGAGAGAGAGAGAGAGAGAGTGAACTACACACCGACCGAGGGAGAGAGAGAGAAAGAGCGGGAACTACACACCGACCGAGGGAGAGAGGGAGAGTGAGAGGGAACTACACACCGACCGAGGGAGAGAGAGAGGGAGAGAACGAGGGGGGTAACTACACACTAATCGAGGGAGAGAGAGAAAGAGGGGGACGTACAAACCAACCGAGGGAGAGAGAGAGAGAGAGAGAAAGGGAACTACACACCGACCGAGGGAGAGAGAGAGAAAGAGAGAGGGAACTACAGACCGACCGAGAGAGAGAGAGAGAGAAAGAGGGAGAGGTGGAACTACACACCGACCGAGGGAGAGTGAGAGAAAGAGGAGGAACTACACACCGACCAAGGGAGAGAGAGAGAGAGAGAGAGAGGGTACTACACACTGACCGAGGGAGAGAGAGTGAGAGAACTGCACACCGACCGAGGGAGAGAGAGAGAGACAACTGCACACCGACCGAGGGGGAGGGAGAGAGAGAGAGAGAGGGAACTACACACCGACCGAGGGAGAGAGAGAGAGAGAGGGGGAACTACGCACCGACCGAGTGAGAGAGAGAGAGAGGGAACTACACACGACCGAGGTTGTCATTTATTCAACCAGCATTGTAACCCATGTATAAACTGACCTAAGTTGTACACCGTGAGAACACTGACCACTAGGTGGGAGACACTCCTAAACTGGACCTTCAGGTATAAAAGGGGAAACTCCACCCACCTTCATCACTTGAGTGCTAAGGAATAAAGGACAGGTTGCAGACTGACCTTCTCTCAAGCATGGGCCTCGTGTGCATTTATACTGTGTAGTAAGGACGTATCAGAGGGAGAAAGAGAGTGAGGGAGGGAACTACACATCGACCGAGGGAGAGAGAGAACGAGAGAGAGAGCGAACTACACACTGACCGAGGGAGAGAGCGAGAGAGAGAGAGAGAGAGAGAGGGAACTACACACCGACCGAGGGAGAGAGAGAGAGGGAAAGAGGGGGAGAGAGGGAACGACACACTGACCGAAGGAGAGAGAGAGAGAGCAAGAGCGAGAGGTAGACGGAACTACACACCGACCGAGGGAGAGAGAGAGAGAGAGGGTACTACACACTGACCGGGGTGGGGGGGGAGAGAGAGAGAGAGAGGGAACTACACACCGACCGAGGGAGAGAGAGAGAGAGAACTGCACACCGACCGAGGGAGAGAGAGAGAGAGAGAGAGAGAGAGTGAACTACACACTGACCGAGGGAGAGAGAGAGAAAGAGCGGGAACTTTACACCGACCGAGGGAGAGAAAGACGGGGAACTACACACCGCCCGAGGGAGAGAGAGGGAACTACACATCGACCGAGGGAGAGAGAGAACGAGAGAGAGAGGGAACTACACACTGACCGAGGGAGAGAGAGAGAAAGAGGGGGAACTACACACCGACCGAGGGAGAGAGAGAGGGAACTACACACTGACTGAGGGAGAGAGAGAGAGAGAGAGAGTGAACTACACACCGACCAAAGTGGAGAGAGAGAGAGAGGGAACTACACACCGACCGAGGTGGGGAGAGAGAGAGAGAGGGAACTACACACCGACCGAGGGAGAGAGAGAGGGAACTACATACCGACCAAGGGAGAGAGAGAGAGAGAGAGAGATAGTGAACTACACACCAACCGAGGGAGAGAGAGCGAAAGAGCGGGAACTACACACCGACCGAGGGAGAGAGAGAGGGAACTACACACCGACCGAGGGAGAGAGAGAGGGAACGACACACCGACCGAGGGAGAGAGAGAGAGAGAGAGAGGGAACTACACACCGACCGAGGGAGAGAGAGAGAAAGAGCGGGAACTACACACCGACCGAGGGAGAGAGAGCGAAAGAGCGGGAACTACACACCGACCGAGGGAGAGAGAGAGGGAACTACACACCGACCGAGGGAGAGAGTGAGGGAACTACACACCGACCGAGGGAGAGAGAGAGAGAGAGAGGGAACTACACACCGACCGAGGGAGAGAGAGAGAGTGAGAGGGAACTACACACGACCGAGGGAGAGAGAGAGGGAGAGAACGAGGGGGGGAACTACACACCGACCGAGGGAGAGAGAGAAAGAGAGGGAGAGAGGGAACTACACACTGACCGAGGGAGAAAGAGAGAAAGACGGGGAACTACACACACCGACCGAGGGAGAGAGAGAGGGAACTACACACTGACCGAGGGAGAGAGAGAGAGCGAGAGAGAGAGTGTGAACTACACACCGACCGAGGGAGAGAGAGAGAAAGAGCGGGAACTACACACCGACCGAGAGAGAGAGAGAGGGAACTACACACCGACCGAGGGAGAGAGAGAGAAAGAGCGGGAACTACACACCGACCGAGGGAGAGAGAGAGTGAGAGGGAACTGCACACGACCGAGGGGGGGAGGGAGAGAGAGAGAGAGAACTACACACCGACCGAGGGAGAGAGAGAGGGAGAGAACAAGGGGGGGGGAACTACACACTAACCGAGGGAGAGAGAGAAAGATGGGGGCATACCAACCAACCGAGGGAGAGAGAGAGGGAGAAAGGGAACTACACACTGACCGAGGCAGAGAGAGAGAAAGAGAGGGAACTACACACCGACCGAGGGAGAGAGAGAGGGAACTACATATCGGCCAAGGGAGAGAGAGAGTGAGAGAGAGAAGGAACTACGCACCGACCGAGGGAGAGAGAGAGAGGGAGAGGTGGAACTACACACCGACCGAGGGAGAGAGAGAGAAAGAGGGGGAACTACACACCGACCGAGAGAAAGAGAGAGAAAGAGAGAGAGAGAAGGAACTACACACTGACCGAGGGGGAGAGAGAGAGAAAGAGGGGGAACTACACCCCGACCGAGGGAGAGAGAGAGAGGGAACTACACACTGACCGAGGGAGAGAGAGAGAGTGAGAGAGAGAGAGAGAGGGTACTACACACTGACCGAGGTGGGGAGAGAGAGAGAGAGAGAGAGAGAGGGAACTACACACCGACCGAGGGAGAGAGAGAGAGAGAACTGCACACCGACCGAGGGAGAGAGCGAGAGAGAGAGAGTGAACAACACACCGACCGAGAGAGAGAGAGAGAGAAGGAGCGGGAACTACGCAACGACCGAGGGAGAGAGAGAGGTTACTACACACTGACCGAGGGAGAGAGAGAGGGAACTACACACCGACCGAGGGAGAGAGAGAGAGAACTACACACCGACCGAGGGAGAGAGAGAGAGAGAGAGAGAGAGGGAGCTACACACCAACCGAGGGAGAGAGAGCGAAAGAGCGGGAACTACACACCGACCGAGGGAGAGAGAGAGGGAACTACACACCGACCGAGGGAGAGAGAGAGGGAACGACACACCGACCGAGGGAGAGAGAGAGAGAGAGAGGGAACTACACACCGACCGAGGGAGAGAGAGAGAGTGAGAGGGAACTACACACGACCGAGGGAGAGAGAGAGGGAGAGAACGAGGGGGGGAACTACACACCGACCGAGGGAGAGAGAGAAAGAGAGGGAGAGAGGGAACTACACACTGACCGAGGGAGAAAGAGAGAAAGACGGGGAACTACACACACCGACCGAGGGAGAGAGAGAGGGAACTACACACTGACCGAGGGAGAGAGAGAGAGCGAGAGAGAGAGCGTGAACTACACACCGACCGAGGGAGAGAGAGAGAAAGAGCGGGAACTACACACCGACCGAGAGAGAGAGAGAGGGAACTACACACCGACCGAGGGAGAGAGAGAGAAAGAGCGGGAACTACACACCGACCGAGGGAGAGAGAGAGTGAGAGGGAACTACACACGACCGAGGGGGGGAGGGAGAGAGAGAGAGAGAACTACACACCGACCGAGGGAGAGAGAGAGGGAGAGAACAAGGGGGGGGGAACTACACACTAACCGAGGGAGAGAGAGAAAGATGGGGGCATACCAACCAACCGAGGGAGAGAGAGAGGGAGAAACGGAACTACACACTGACCGAGGCAGAGAGAGAGAAAGAGAGGGAACTACACACCGACCGAGGGAGAGAGAGAGGGAACTACATACCGGCCAAGGGAGAGAGAGAGTGAGAGAGAGAAGGAACTACGCACCGACCGAGGGAGAGAGAGAGAGGGAGAGGTGGAACTACACACCGACCGAAGGAGAGAGAGAGAAAGAGGGGGAACTACACACCGACCGAGAGAAAGAGAGAGAAAGAGAGAGAGAGAAGGAACTACACACTGACCGAGGGGGAGAGAGAGAGAAAGAGGGGGAACTACACCCCGACCGAGGGAGAGAGAGAGAGGGAACTACACACTGACCGAGGGAGAGAGAGAGAGTGAGAGAGAGAGAGAGAGGGTACTACACACTGACCGAGGTGGGGAGAGAGAGAGAGAGAGAGAGAGGGAACTACACACCGACCGAGGGAGAGAGAGAGAGAGAACTGCACACCGACCGAGGGAGAGAGCGAGAGAGAGAGAGTGAACAACACACCGACCGAGAGAGAGAGAGAGAGAAGGAGCGGGAACTACGCAACGACCGAGGGAGAGAGAGAGGTTACTACACACTGACCGAGGGAGAGAGAGAGGGAACTACACACCGACCGAGGGAGAGAGAGAGAGAACTACACACCGACCGAGGGAGAGAGAGAGAGAGAGAGAGAGGGAGCTACACACCGACCGAGTGAGAGAGAGCGAGAGAGAGGGAACTACACACGACCGAGGGGGGGAGAGAGAGAGAAAGAGAGAGTGCGAGGCGGCGAACTACACACTAACCGAGGGAGAGAGAGAGAGAGAGAGAGAGAGAGAGAGTAAGTGGGAACTACATATTGACCGAGGGAGAGAGAGAGAGAAAGAGGGGGAAGTACACATTGACCGAGGGAGAGAGAGAGAGAGAGAGAGAGGGAACTACACACCGACCGAGGCGGAGAGAGAGAGAGAGAGAGAGGGAACTACACACCGACCGAGGGAGAAAGAGAGAAAGACGGGGAACTATACACCGCCCGAGGGAGAGAGAGGGAAATTCACATCGACCGAGGGAGAGAGAGAACGAGAGAGAGAGGGAACTACACACTGACCGAGGGAGAGAGAGAGAAAGAGGGGGAACTACACACCGACCGAGGGAGAAAGAGCGGGAACTATACACCGACCGAGAGAGAGAGAGAGAGAGAGAGGGAGAGTTGGAACTACACACCGACCGAGGGAGGGAGAGAGAGAGAAAGAGAGGGAACTACACACCGACCGAGGGAGAGAGAGAAGGAACTATACACCGACCGAGGGAGAGAGAGAGAAAGAGAAAGAGAGAAGGAACTACACACCGACCGAGGTGGAGAGAGAGAGAGAGAGAGGGAACTACACACCGACCGAGAAAGAGAGGGAGAGAGGGAACTACACACTGACCGAGAGAGAGAGAGAGAAAGACGGGGAACTACACACCGCCCGAGGGAGAGAGAGGGAACTACACATCGACCGAGGGAGAGAGAGAACGAGAGAGAGAGGGAACTACACACTGACCGAGGGCGAGAGAGAGAAAGAGGGGGAACTACACACTGACCGAGGGAGAGAGAGAGAGAGTGAGAGAGAGTGAGAGGGGGAACTATACACCGACCGAGGGAGAGAGAGGGAACTACACACTGACCGAAGGAGAAAGAGAGAGAAAGAGGGAGAGAGAGGGAACTACACACCGACCAAAGGAGAGAGAGAGAGAGAAAGAGGAGTGCGAGGAAGTGAACTGCACACTAACCGAGGAAGAGAGAGAGAGAGAAAGGGGGAACTACATATTGACCGAGGGAGAGAGAGGGAGAGAGAGGGGGAAGTACACACTGACCGAGGGAGAGAGAGAGAGAGAAAGAGGGAGAGAGAGGGAACTACACACTGACCGAGGGAGAGAGAGAGGGAACGACACACCGACCGAGGGAGAGAGAGAGGGAACTACACACCGACCGAGGGAGAGAGAGAGAGAGAGAGGGAGAGGGAACTACACACCGACCGAGGGAGAGAGAGAGAAAAAGATGGAACTACACACCGGCCGAGGGAGAGAGAGAGAGTGAGAGGGAACTACACACCGACAGAGGGAGAGAGAGAGGGAGAGAACGAGGGGGGTAACTACACACTAACCGAGGGAGAGAGAGAAAGAGGGGGACGTACAAACCAACCGAGGGAGAGAGAGAGAGAGAGAGAGAGAAAGGGAACTGCACACCGACCGAGGGAGAGAGAGAGAAAGAGAGAGGGAACTACAGACCGACCGAGAGAGAGAGAGAGGGAGAGAGGGAACTACACACTGACCGAGGGAGAGATTGAGAAAGACGGGGAACTACACACTGCCCGAGGGAGAGAGAGGGAACTACACATCGACCGATGGAGAGAGAGAACGAGAGAGAGAGGTAACTACACACTGACCAAGGGAGAGAGAGAGAAAGAGGGGGAACTACACACTGACCAAGGGAGAGAGAGAGAGAAAGAGGGGGAACTACACACAGACCAAAGGAGAGAGAGAGAGAGAAAGAGAGAGTGCGAGGAGGCGAACTACACACGAACCGAGGGAGAGAGAGAGAGAAAGAGGGGGAAGTACACACTGACCGAGGGAGAGAGAGAGAGAGAGGGAGAGAGAGAGGGAACTACACACCGACCGAGGGAGAGAGAGAGAGAGAAAGAAGGAGAGAGAGGGAACTTTACACTGACCAATGGAGAGAGAGAGAGAGAGGGAACGACACACCGACCGAGGGAGAGAGAGAGAAAGAGAGAGGGAACTACAGACCGACCGAGAGAGAGAGAGAGAGAGGGAGAGGTGGAACTACACACCGACCGAGGGAGAGAGAGAGGGAACTATACACCGACCGAGGGAGAGAGAGAGAAAGAGAGAGAGAGAAGGAACTACACACCGACCGAAGTGGAGAGAGAGAGAGAGAGAGGGAACTACACACCGACCGAGGTGGGGAGAGAGAGAGAGAGAGAGGGAACTACACACTGACCGAGGTGGGGAGAGAGAGAGAGAGAGAGGGAACTACACACCGACCGAGGGAGAGAGAGAAAGAGAGGGAAAGAGGGAACGACACACTGACCGAGGGAGAGAGAGAGAAAGACGGGGAACTACACACCGCCCGAGGGAGAGAGAGGGAACTACACATCGACCGATGGAGAGAGAGAACGAGAGAGAGAGGGAACTACACACTGACCAAGGGAGAGAGAGAGAGAGAGAGAGTGAGAGGGGGTACTACACACCGACCGAGGGAGAGAGAGAGAGAAAGAGGGGGAACTACACACCGACCAAAGGAGAGAGAGAGAGAAAGAGAGAGTGCGAGGAGGCGAACTACACACGAACCGAGGGAGAGAGAGAGAGAGAGAAAGGGGGAACTACATATTGAACGAGGGAGAGAGAGAGAGAGAAAGAGGGGGAAGTACACACTGACCGAGGGAGAGAGAGAGAGAGAGAGAGGGAGAGAGAGAGGGAACTACACACCGACCGAGGGAGAGAGAGAGAAAGAAGGAGAGAGAGGGAACTATACACTGACCGAAGGAGAGAGAGAGAGAGAGGGAACGACACACCGACCGAGGGAGAGAGAGAGAGAGAGAGGGAACTACACACCGACCGAGGGAGAGAGAGAGAAAGAGAGAGGGAACTACAGACCGACCGAGAGAGAGAGAGAGAGAGGGAGAGGTGGAACTACACACCGACCGAGGGAGAGAGTGAGAAAGAGGGGGAACTACACACCGACCGAGGGAGAGAGAGAGGGAACTATACACCGACCGAGGGAGAGAGAGAGAAAGAGAGAGAGAGAAGGAACTACACACCGACCGAAGTGGAGAGAGAGAGAGAGAGAGAGATAGAGGGAACTGCACACCGACCGAGGGAGAGAGAGAAAGAGAGGGAGAGAGGGAACTACACACTGACCGAGGGAGAAAGAGAGAAAGACGGGGAACTACACACCGCCCGAGGGAGAGAGTGGGAACTTCACATCGACCGAGGGAGAGAGAGAACGAGAGAGAGAGGGAACTACACACTGACCGAGGGAGAGAGAGAGAAAGAGGGGGTACTACACACCGACCGAGGGAGAAAGAGCGGGAACTACACACTGACCGAGGGAGAGAGAGAAAGAGAGGGAGAGAGGGAACTACACACTGACCGAGGGAGAAAGAGAGAAAGACGGGGAACTACACACCGCCCGAGGGAGAGAGTGGGAACTTCACATCGACCGAGGGAGAGAGAGAACGAGAGAGAGAGGGAACTACACACTGACCGAGGGAGAGAGAGAGAAAGAGGGGGAACTACACACCGACCGAGGGAGAAAGAGCGGGAACTACACACCGACCGAGGAAGAGAGAGAGGGAACGACACACCGACCGAGGGAGTGAGAGAGGGAACTACACACCGACCGAGGGAGAGAGAGAGAGAGAGAGAGGGAGAGGGACCTACACACCCACCGAGGGAGAGAGAGAGAAAGAGATGGAACTACACACCGACCGAGGGAGAGAGAGAGAAAGAGAGAGGGAACTACAGACCGACCGAGAGAGAGAGAGAGAGAGAGAGGGAGAGGTGGAACTACACACCGACCGAGGGAGAGAGAGAGGGAACTATACACCGACCGAGGGAGAGAGAGAGAGAGAGAGAGGGAACTACACACCGACTGAGGTGGGGAGAGAGAGAGAGAGAGAGGGAACTACACACCGACCGAGGGAGAGAGCGAAAGAGAGGGAGAGAGGGAACTACACACTGACCGAGGGAGAGAGAGAGAAAGACAGGGAACTACACACCGCCCGAGGGAGAGAGAGGGGTCTACACACTGACCAAGGGAGAGAGAGAGAAAGAAGGGGAACTACACACTGACCAAGGTAGAGAGAGAGAGAGAGTGAGAGGGGGTACTACACACCGACCGAGGGAGAGAGAGAGAGAGGGGGAACTACACACCGACCAAAGGAGAGAGAGAGAGAGAAAGAGAGAGTGCGAGGAGGCGAACTACACACTCACCGAGAGCGAGAGAGAGAGAGAAAGGGGGAACTACATATTGAACGAGGGAGAGAGAGAGAGAAAGAGGGGGAAGTACACACTGACCGAGGGAGAGAGAGAGAGAGAGGGAGAGAGAGAGGGAACTACACACCGACCGAGGGAGAGAGAGAGAGAGAGAAAGAAGGAGAGAGAGGGAACGACACACTTACCGAAGGAGAGAGAGAGAGAGAGGTAACGACACACCGACCGAGGGAGAGAGAGAGAGAGAGAGGAACTACACACCGACCGAGGGAGAGAGAGAGAAAGAGAGGGAACTACACACCGACCGAGGGAGAGAGAGAGAGAGAGAGAGAAGGAACTACACACTGACCGAGGGAGAGAGAGAGAGAGAGATAGAGAAAGAGAGAGGGAACTACAGACCGACCGAGAGAGAGAGAGAGAGAGAGGGAGAGGTGGAACTACACACCGACTGAGGGAGAGAGAGAGAAAGAGGGGGAACTACACACCGACCGAGAGAAAGAGAGAGAAAGAGAGAGAGAGAGGGAGAGGTGGAACTACACACTGACCGAGGGAGAGAGAGAGAGAGAGAGAGGGAACTACACACCGTCCGAGGGAGAGAGAGAGAAGGATGGGGAACTACACACCGCCCGAGGGAGAGAGAGGGAACTGCACATCGACCGAGAGAGAGGGAGAGAACGAGAGAGAGAGGGATCTACACACTGACCGAGGGAGAGAGAGAGGGAACTACACACTGACCGAGGGAGAGAAAGAGCGAGGGGGATCTACACACCGACCGAGGAAGAGAGAGAGGGAACTACACACCGACCGAGGGAGAGCGAGAGAGGGAGAGAAGGAGCTACACACCGACCGAGGGAGAGCGAGAGGGAACTACACATCTACCGAGGTGGGGAGAGAGAGAGAGAGAGAGGGAACTACACACCGACCGAGGGCGAGAGAGAAAGAGAGAGAGAGAGGGAACTACACACTGACCGAGGGAGAGAGAGAGAAAGAGGGGAACTACAAACCGCCTGAGGGAGAGAAAGCGGGAACTACACATCGACCGAGGGAGAGAGAGAATGAGAGAGAGAGGGAACTACACACTGACCGAGGGGGAGAGAGAGAAAGAGGGGGAACTACACACCGACTGAGGGAGAGAGAGAGGGAACTACACACTGACCGAGGGAGAGAGAGAGAGAGAGAGTGAGAGGGGGAACTACACACCGACCGAGGGAGAGAGAGAGAGAGAGGGAACTCCACACCGACCGAGGGAGAGAGAGAGAGAGAGGGAACTACACACCGACCGAGGGAGAGAGAGAGAGAAAGAGAGGGAACTACACACCGACCGAGGGAGGGAGAGAGAGAGAGTGAGAGGGAACTACACACGACCGAGGGGGGGAGAGAGAGAGAGAACGATGGGGGGAACTACACACTAACCGAGGGAGAGAGAGAAAGATGGGGATGTACAAACCAACCGAGGGAGAGAGAGAGAGAGAGAGAAAGGGAACTACACACCGACCGAGGCAGAGAGAGAGAAAGAGGGGGAACTACACGCCGACCGAGGGAGAGAGAGGGGGAACTACATACCGACCGAGGGAGAGAGAGAGAGAGAAGGAACTACACACTGACCGAGGGAGAGAGAGAGAGAGAGATAGAGAAAGAGAGAGGGAACTACAGACCGACCGAGTGAGAGAGAGAGAGAGGGAGAGGTGGAACTACACACCGACTGAGGGAGAGAGAGAGAAAGAGGGGGAACTACACACCGACCGAGAGAAAGAGAGAGAAAGAGAGAGAGAGAAGGAACTACACACTGACCGAGGGAGAGAGAGAGAGAAAGAGGGGGAACTACACACCGACCGAGGGAGAGAGAGAGAAGGACGGGGAACTACACACCGCCCGAGGGAGAGAGAGGGAACTGCACATCGACCGAGGGAGAGAGAGAACGAGAGAGAGAGGGAACTACACACTGACCGATGGAGAGAGAGAGAGAGGGGGAACTACACACCGACCAAAGGAGAGAGAGAGAAAGAGGGGGAACTACACACCGACCGAGGAAGAGAGAGAGGGAACTACACACCGACCGAGGGAGAGCGAGAGAGAGAGAGAAGGAGCTACACACCGACCGAGGGAGAGAGAGAGGGAACTACACACCGACCGAGGTGGGGAGAGAGAGAGAGAGGGAACTACACACCGACCGAGGGAGCGAGAGAGAAAGAGGGGAACTACACACCGCCGGAGGGAGAGAAAGAGGGAACTACACATCGACCGAGGGAGAGAGAGAATGAGAGCGAGAGAGAGAATGAGAGCGAGAGAGAGAATGAGAGCGAGAGGGAACTACACACTGACCGAGGGAGAGAGAGAGAAAGAGGGGGAACTACACACCGACCGAGGGAGAGTGAGAGAAAGAGGGGGAACTACACACCGACTGAGGGAGAGAAAGAGGGAACTACACACTGACCGAGGGAGAGAGAGACAGAGAGAGAGAGAGAGTGAGAGGGGGAACTACACACCGACCGAGGGAGAGAGAGAGAGAGAGAGGTGGAACTACACACCGACTAAAGGAGAGAGAGAGAGAGAAAGAGAGAGTGCGAGGGTCGAACTACACACTAACCGAAGGAGAGAGAGAGAAAGGGGGAACTACATATTGACCGAGGGAGAGAGAGAGAGAAAGAGGGGAAGTACGCACTGACCGAGGGAGAGCGAGAGAGAGAGAGAGGGAACTGCACACCGACCGAGGGAGAGAGAGAGAAAGAGGGAGAGAGAGGGAACTACACACTGACCGAAGGAGAGAGAGAGAGAGAGCGAGAGAGCGGGAACTACACACCGACCGAGGGAGAGAGAGAGAGAGGGTACTACACATTGACCGAGGTGGGGAGAGAGAGAGAGAGAGAGAGGGAACTACACATCGACCGAGGGAGAGAGAGAGAGAGAACTGCACACCGACCGAGGGAGAGAGCGAGAGAGAGAGAGTGAACAACACACCGACCGAGAGAGAGAGAGAGAAAGAGCGGGAACTACACACTGACCGAGGGAGAGAGAGAGGGAACTACACACCGACCGAGGGAGAGAGAGAGAGAGATAGAGGCAGCTACACACCGACCGAGTGAGAGAGAGCGAGAGAGAGGGAACTACACACGTCCGAGAGGGGGAGAGAGAGAGAAAGAGAGAGTGCGAGGGGGCGAACTACACACTAACCGAGGGAGAGAGAGAGAGAGAGAGAGAGAGAGAGAGTATGTGGGTACTACATATTGATCGAGGGAGAGAGAGAGAGAAAGAGAGAGAGAGGGATCTACACACCGACCGAGGCGGAGAGAGAGAGAGAGAGAGAGGGAATTACACACTGACCGAGGGAGAGAGAGTGAGAGAGCTGCACACCGACCGAGGGAGAGAGAGAGAGAGAGAGAGGGAACTCCACACCGACCGAGGGAGAGAGAGAGAGAGAAGGAACTACACACTGACCGAGGGAGAGAGAGAGAGAGAGATAGAGAAAGAGAGAGGGAACTACAGACCGACCGAGTGAGAGAGAGAGAGAGGGAGAGGTGGAACTACACACCGACTGAGGGAGAGAGAGAGAAAGAGGGGGAACTACACACCGACCGAGAGAAAGAGAGAGAAAGAGAGAGAGAGAAGGAACTACACACTGACCGAGGGAGAGAGAGAGAGAAAGAGGGGGAACTACACACCGACCGAGGGAGAGAGAGAGAAGGACGGGGAACTACACACCGCCCGAGGGAGAGAGAGGGAACTGCACATCGACCGAGGGAGAGAGAGAACGAGAGAGAGAGGGAACTACACACTGACCGAGGGAGAGAGAGAGAGAGGGGGAACTACACACCGACCAAAGGAGAGAGAGAGAAAGAGGGGGAACTACACACCGACCGAGGAAGAGAGAGAGGGAACTACACACCGACCGAGGGAGAGCGAGAGAGAGAGAGAAGGAGCTACACACCGACCGAGGGAGAGAGAGAGGGAACGACACACCGACCGAGGAGTGAGAGAGGGAACTACACACCGACCGAGGGAGAGAGAGAGAGAGAGAGAGGGAGAGGGAACTACACACCCACCGAGGGAGAGAGAGAGAAAGAGATGGAACTACACACCGACCGAGGGAGAGAGAGAGAAAGAGAGAGGGAACTACAGACCGACCGAGAGAGAGAGAGAGAGAGAGAGGGAGAGGTGGAACTACACACCGACCGAGGGAGAGAGAGAGGGAACTATACACCGACCGAGGGAGAGAGAGAGAGAGAGAGAGGGAACTACACACCGACCGAGGTGGGGAGAGAGAGAGAGAGAGAGGGAACTACACACCGACCGAGGGAGAGAGCGAAAGAGAGGGAGAGAGGGAACTACACACTGACCGAGGGAGAGAGAGAGAAAGACAGGGAACTACACACCGCCCGAGGGAGAGAGAGGGGTCTACACACTGACCAAGGGAGAGAGAGAGAAAGAAGGGGAACTACACACTGACCAAGGTAGAGAGAGAGAGAGAGTGAGAGGGGGTACTACACACCGACCGAGGGAGAGAGAGAGAGAGAGGGGGAACTACACACCGACCAAAGGAGAGAGAGAGAGAGAAAGAGAGAGTGCGAGGAGGCGAACTACACACTCACCGAGAGCGAGAGAGAGAGAGAAAGGGGGAACTACATATTGAACGAGGGAGAGAGAGAGAGAAAGAGGGGGAAGTACACACTGACCGAGGGAGAGAGAGAGAGAGAGGGAGAGAGAGAGGGAACTACACACCGACCGAGGGAGAGAGAGAGAGAGAGAAAGAAGGAGAGAGAGGGAACGACACACTTACCGAAGGAGAGAGAGAGAGAGAGGTAACGACACACCGACCGAGGGAGAGAGAGAGAGAGAGAGGAACTACACACCGACCGAGGGAGAGAGAGAGAAAGAGAGGGAACTACACACCGACCGAGGGAGAGAGAGAGGGAACTATACACCGACCGAGGGAGAGAGAGAGAGAGAGAGAGGGAACTACACACCGACCGAGGTGGGGAGAGAGAGAGAGAGAGCGGGAACTACACACTGACCGAGGGAGAGAGAGAGAAAGACAGGGAACTACACACCGCCCGAGGGAGAGAGAGGGGTCTACACACTGACCAAGGGAGAGAGAGAGAAAGAAGGGGAACTACACACTGACCAAGGTAGAGAGAGAGAGAGAGTGAGAGGGGGTACTACACACCGACCGAGGGAGAGAGAGAGAGAGGGGGAACTACACACCGACCAAAGGAGAGAGAGAGAGAGAAAGAGAGAGTGCGAGGAGGCGAACTACACACTCACCGAGAGCGAGAGAGAGAGAGAAAGGGGGAACTACATATTGAACGAGGGAGAGAGAGAGAGAAAGAGGGGGAAGTACACACTGACCGAGGGAGAGAGAGAGAGAGAGGGAGAGAGAGAGGGAACTACACACCGACCGAGGGAGAGAGAGAGAGAGAGAAAGAAGGAGAGAGAGGGAACGACACACTTACCGAAGGAGAGAGAGAGAGAGAGGTAACGACACACCGACCGAGGGAGAGAGAGAGAGAGAGAGAGGAACTACACACCGACCGAGGGAGAGAGAGAGAAAGAGAGGGAACTACACACCGACCGAGGGAGAGAGAGAGAGAGAGAGAGAAGGAACTACACACTGACCGAGGGAGAGAGAGAGAGAGAGATAGAGAAAGAGAGAGGGAACTACAGACCGACCGAGAGAGAGAGAGAGAGAGGGAGAGGTGGAACTACACACCGACTGAGGGAGAGAGAGAGAAAGAGGGGGAACTACACACCGACCGAGAGAAAGAGAGAGAAAGAGAGAGAGAGAGGGAGAGGTGGAACTACACACTGACCGAGGGAGAGAGAGAGAGAGAGAGAGGGAACTACACACCGTCCGAGGGAGAGAGAGAGAAGGATGGGGAACTACACACCGCCCGAGGGAGAGAGAGGGAACTGCACATCGACCGAGAGAGAGGGAGAGAACGAGAGAGAGAGGGATCTACACACTGACCGAGGGAGAGAGAGAGGGAACTACACACTGACCGAGGGAGAGAAAGAGCGAGGGGGATCTACACACCGACCAAAGGAGAGAGAGAGAAAGAGGGGGAACTACACACCGACCGAGGAAGAGAGAGAGGGAACTACACACCGACCGAGGGAGAGCGAGAGAGGGAGAGAAGGAGCTACACACCGACCGAGGGAGAGCGAGAGGGAACTACACATCTACCGAGGTGGGGAGAGAGAGAGAGAGAGAGGGAACTACACACCGACCGAGGGCGAGAGAGAAAGAGAGAGAGAGAGGGAACTACACACTGACCGAGGGAGAGAGAGAGAAAGAGGGGAACTACAAACCGCCTGAGGGAGAGAAAGCGGGAACTACACATCGACCGAGGGAGAGAGAGAATGAGAGAGAGAGGGAACTACACACTGACCGAGGGGGAGAGAGAGAAAGAGGGGGAACTACACACCGACTGAGGGAGAGAGAGAGGGAACTACACACTGACCGAGGGAGAGAGAGAGAGAGAGAGTGAGAGGGGGAACTACACACCGACCGAGGGAGAGAGAGAGAGAGAGGGAACTCCACACCGACCGAGGGAGAGAGAGAGAGAGAGGGAACTACACACCGACCGAGGGAGAGAGAGAGAGAAAGAGAGGGAACTACACACCGACCGAGGGAGAGAGAGAGAGAGAGAGTGAGAGGGAACTACACACGACCGAGGGGGGGAGAGAGAGAGAGAGAACGATGGGGGGAACTACACACTAACCGAGGGAGAGAGAGAAAGATGGGGATGTACAAACCAACCGAGGGAGAGAGAGAGAGAGAGAGAAAGGGAACTACACACCGACCGAGGCAGAGAGAGAGAAAGAGGGGGAACTACACGCCGACCGAGGGAGAGAGAGGGGGAACTACATACCGACCGAGGGAGAGAGAGAGAGAGAAGGAACTACACACTGACCGAGGGAGAGAGAGAGAGAGAGATAGAGAAAGAGAGAGGGAACTACAGACCGACCGAGTGAGAGAGAGAGAGAGGGAGAGGTGGAACTACACACCGACTGAGGGAGAGAGAGAGAAAGAGGGGGAACTACACACCGACCGAGAGAAAGAGAGAGAAAGAGAGAGAGAGAAGGAACTACACACTGACCGAGGGAGAGAGAGAGAGAAAGAGGGGGAACTACACACCGACCGAGGGAGAGAGAGAGAAGGACGGGGAACTACACACCGCCCGAGGGAGAGAGAGGGAACTGCACATCGACCGAGGGAGAGAGAGAACGAGAGAGAGAGGGAACTACACACTGACCGATGGAGAGAGAGAGAGAGGGGGAACTACACACCGACCAAAGGAGAGAGAGAGAAAGAGGGGGAACTACACACCGACCGAGGAAGAGAGAGAGGGAACTAAACACCGACCGAGGGAGAGCGAGAGAGAGAGAGAAGGAGCTACACACCGACCGAGGGAGAGAGAGAGGGAACTACACACCGACCGAGGTGGGGAGAGAGAGAGAGAGGGAACTACACACCGACCGAGGGAGCGAGAGAGAAAGAGGGGAACTACACACCGCCGGAGGGAGAGAAAGAGGGAACTACACATCGACCGAGGGAGAGAGAGAATGAGAGCGAGAGAGAGAATGAGAGCGAGAGAGAGAATGAGAGCGAGAGGGAACTACACACTGACCGAGGGAGAGAGAGAGAAAGAGGGGGAACTACACACCGACCGAGGGAGAGTGAGAGAAAGAGGGGGAACTACACACCGACTGAGGGAGAGAAAGAGGGAACTACACACTGACCGAGGGAGAGAGAGACAGAGAGAGAGAGAGAGTGAGAGGGGGAACTACACACCGACCGAGGGAGAGAGAGAGAGAGAGAGGTGGAACTACACACCGACTAAAGGAGAGAGAGAGAGAGAAAGAGAGAGTGCGAGGGTCGAACTACACACTAACCGAAGGAGAGAGAGAGAAAGGGGGAACTACATATTGACCGAGGGAGAGAGAGAGAGAAAGAGGGGAAGTACGCACTGACCGAGGGAGAGCGAGAGAGAGAGAGAGGGAACTGCACACCGACCGAGGGAGAGAGAGAGAAAGAGGGAGAGAGAGGGAACTACACACTGACCGAAGGAGAGAGAGAGAGAGAGCGAGAGAGCGGGAACTACACACCGACCGAGGGAGAGAGAGAGAGAGGGTACTACACATTGACCGAGGTGGGGAGAGAGAGAGAGAGAGAGAGGGAACTACACATCGACCGAGGGAGAGAGAGAGAGAGAACTGCACACCGACCGAGGGAGAGAGCGAGAGAGAGAGAGTGAACAACACACCGACCGAGAGAGAGAGAGAGAAAGAGCGGGAACTACACACTGACCGAGGGAGAGAGAGAGGGAACTACACACCGACCGAGGGAGAGAGAGAGAGAGATAGAGGCAGCTACACACCGACCGAGTGAGAGAGAGCGAGAGAGAGGGAACTACACACGTCCGAGAGGGGGAGAGAGAGAGAAAGAGAGAGTGCGAGGGGGCGAACTACACACTAACCGAGGGAGAGAGAGAGAGAGAGAGAGAGAGAGAGTATGTGGGTACTACATATTGATCGAGGGAGAGAGAGAGAGAAAGA
The DNA here is from genome assembly GCF_044704955.1 of Pristiophorus japonicus. NCBI lineage: Eukaryota > Metazoa > Chordata > Chondrichthyes > Pristiophoridae > Pristiophorus > Pristiophorus japonicus. The sequence goes on from NC_091980.1 coordinate 119,864,769, forward strand.
GAGAGAGAGGGATCTACACACCGACCGAGGCGGAGAGAGAGAGAGAGAGAGAGGGAATTACACACTGACCGAGGGAGAGAGAGTGAGAGAGCTGCACACCGACCGAGGGAGAGAGAGAGAGAGAGAGAGGGAACTCCACACCGACCGAGGGAGAGAGAGAGAGAGAAGGAACTACACACTGACCGAGGGAGAGAGAGAGAGAGAGATAGAGAAAGAGAGAGGGAACTACAGACCGACCGAGTGAGAGAGAGAGAGAGGGAGAGGTGGAACTACACACCGACTGAGGGAGAGAGAGAGAAAGAGGGGGAACTACACACCGACCGAGAGAAAGAGAGAGAAAGAGAGAGAGAGAAGGAACTACACACTGACCGAGGGAGAGAGAGAGAGAAAGAGGGGGAACTACACACCGACCGAGGGAGAGAGAGAGAAGGACGGGGAACTACACACCGCCCGAGGGAGAGAGAGGGAACTGCACATCGACCGAGGGAGAGAGAGAACGAGAGAGAGAGGGAACTACACACTGACCGAGGGAGAGAGAGAGAGAGGGGGAACTACACACCGACCAAAGGAGAGAGAGAGAAAGAGGGGGAACTACACACCGACCGAGGAAGAGAGAGAGGGAACTACACACCGACCGAGGGAGAGCGAGAGAGAGAGAGAAGGAGCTACACACCGACCGAGGGAGAGAGAGAGGGAACGACACACCGACCGAGGGAGTGAGAGAGGGAACTACACACCGACCGAGGGAGAGAGAGAGAGAGAGAGAGGGAGAGGGAACTACACACCCACCGAGGGAGAGAGAGAGAAAGAGATGGAACTACACACCGACCGAGGGAGAGAGAGAGAAAGAGAGAGGGAACTACAGACCGACCGAGAGAGAGAGAGAGAGAGAGAGGGAGAGGTGGAACTACACACCGACCGAGGGAGAGAGAGAGGGAACTATACACCGACCGAGGGAGAGAGAGAGAGAGAGAGAGGGAACTACACACCGACCGAGGTGGGGAGAGAGAGAGAGAAAGAGGGGGAAGTACACACTGACCGAGGGAGAGAGAGAGAGAGAGGGAGAGAGAGAGGGAACTACACACCGACCGAGGGAGAGAGAGAGAGAGAGAAAGAAGGAGAGAGAGGGAACGACACACTTACCGAAGGAGAGAGAGAGAGGTAACGACACACCGACCGAGGGAGAGAGAGAGAGAGAGAGGAACTACACACCGACCGAGGGAGAGAGAGAGAAAGAGAGGGAACTACACACCGACCGAGGGAGAGAGAGAGGGAACTATACACCGACCGAGGGAGAGAGAGAGAGAGAGAGAGGGAACTACACACCGACCGAGGTGGGGAGAGAGAGAGAGAGAGAGGGAACTACACACCGACCGAGGGAGAGAGCGAAAGAGAGGGAGAGAGGGAACTACACACTGACCGAGGGAGAGAGAGAGAAAGACAGGGAACTACACACCGCCCGAGGGAGAGAGAGGGGTCTACACACTGACCAAGGGAGAGAGAGAGAAAGAAGGGGAACTACACACTGACCAAGGTAGAGAGAGAGAGAGAGTGAGAGGGGGTACTACACACCGACCGAGGGAGAGAGAGAGAGAGGGGGAACTACACACCGACCAAAGGAGAGAGAGAGAGAGAAAGAGAGAGTGCGAGGAGGCGAACTACACACTCACCGAGAGCGAGAGAGAGAGAGAAAGGGGGAACTACATATTGAACGAGGGAGAGAGAGAGAGAAAGAGGGGGAAGTACACACTGACCGAGGGAGAGAGAGAGAGAGAGGGAGAGAGAGAGGGAACTACACACCGACCGAGGGAGAGAGAGAGAGAGAGAAAGAAGGAGAGAGAGGGAACGACACACTTACCGAAGGAGAGAGAGAGAGAGAGGTAACGACACACCGACCGAGGGAGAGAGAGAGAGAGAGAGGAACTACACACCGACCGAGGGAGAGAGAGAGAAAGAGAGGGAACTACACACCGACCGAGGGAGAGAGAGAGAGAGAGAGAGAAGGAACTACACACTGACCGAGGGAGAGAGAGAGAGAGAGATAGAGAAAGAGAGAGGGAACTACAGACCGACCGAGAGAGAGAGAGAGAGAGGGAGAGGTGGAACTACACACCGACTGAGGGAGAGAGAGAGAAAGAGGGGGAACTACACACCGACCGAGAGAAAGAGAGAGAAAGAGAGAGAGAGAGGGAGAGGTGGAACTACACACTGACCGAGGGAGAGAGAGAGAGAGAGGGAACTACACACCGTCCGAGGGAGAGAGAGAGAAGGATGGGGAACTACACACCGCCCGAGGGAGAGAGAGGGAACTGCACATCGACCGAGAGAGAGGGAGAGAACAAGAGAGAGAGGGATCTACACACTGACCGAGGGAGAGAGAGAGGGAACTACACACTGACCGAGGGAGAGAAAGAGCGAGGGGGATCTACACACCGACCAAAGGAGAGAGAGAGAAAGAGGGGGAACTACACACCGACCGAGGAAGAGAGAGAGGGAACTACACACCGACCGAGGGAGAGCGAGAGAGGGAGAGAAGGAGCTACACACCGACCGAGGGAGAGCGAGAGGGAACTACACATCTACCGAGGTGGGGAGAGAGAGAGAGAGAGAGGGAACTACACACCGACCGAGGGCGAGAGAGAAAGATAGAGAGAGAGGGAACTACACACTGACCGAGGGAGAGAGAGAGAAAGAGGGGAACTACAAACCGCCTGAGGGAGAGAAAGCGGGAACTACACATCGACCGAGGGAGAGAGAGAATGAGAGAGAGAGGGAACTACACACTGACCGAGGGGGAGAGAGAGAAAGAGGGGGAACTACACACCGACTGAGGGAGAGAGAGAGGGAACTACACACTGACCGAGGGAGAGAGAGAGAGAGAGAGTGAGAGGGGGAACTACACACCGACCGAGGGAGAGAGAGAGAGAGAGGGAACTCCACACCGACCGAGGGAGAGAGAGAGAGAGACGGAACTACACACCGACCGAGGGAGAGAGAGAGAGAAAGAGAGGGAACTACACACCGACCGAGGGAGAGAGAGAGAGAGAGTGAGAGGGAACTACACACGACCGAGGGGGGGAGAGAGAGAGAGAACGATGGGGGGAACTACACACTAACCGAGGGAGAGAGAGAAAGATGGGGATGTACAAACCAACCGAGGGAGAGAGAGAGAGAGAGAGAAAGGGAACTACACACCGACCGAGGCAGAGAGAGAGAAAGAGGGGGAACTACACGCCGACCGAGGGAGAGAGAGGGGGAACTACATACCGACCGAGGGAGAGAGAGAGAGAGAAGGAACTACACACTGACCGAGGGAGAGAGAGAGAGAGAGATAGAGAAAGAGAGAGGGAACTACAGACCGACCGAGTGAGAGAGAGAGAGAGGGAGAGGTGGAACTACACACCGACTGAGGGAGAGAGAGAGAAAGAGGGGGAACTACACACCGACCGAGAGAAAGAGAGAGAAAGAGAGAGAGAAGGAACTACACACTGACCGAGGGAGAGAGAGAGAGAAAGAGGGGGAACTACACACCGACCGAGGGAGAGAGAGAGAAGGACGGGGAACTACACACCGCCCGAGGGAGAGAGAGGGAACTGCACATCGACCGAGGGAGAGAGAGAACGAGAGAGAGAGGGAACTACACACTGACCGATGGAGAGAGAGAGAGAGGGGGAACTACACACCGACCAAAGGAGAGAGAGAGAAAGAGGGGGAACTACACACCGACCGAGGAAGAGAGAGAGGGAACTACACACCGACCGAGGGAGAGCGAGAGAGAGAGAGAAGGAGCTACACACCGACCGAGGGAGAGAGAGAGGGAACTACACACCGACCGAGGTGGGGAGAGAGAGAGAGAGAGAGGGAACTACACACCGACCGAGGGAGCGAGAGAGAAAGAGGGGAACTACACACCGCCGGAGGGAGAGAAAGAGGGAACTACACATCGACCGAGGGAGAGAGAGAATGAGAGCGAGAGAGAGAATGAGAGCGAGAGAGAGAATGAGAGCGAGAGGGAACTACACACTGACCGAGGGAGAGAGAGAGAAAGAGGGGGAACTACACACCGACCGAGGGAGAGTGAGAGAAAGAGGGGGAACTACACACCGACTGAGGGAGAGAAAGAGGGAACTACACATCGACCGAGGGAGAGAGAGAATGAGAGCGAGAGAGAGAATGAGAGCGAGAGAGAGAATGAGAGCGAGAGGGAACTACACACTGACCGAGGGAGAGAGAGAGAAAGAGGGGGAACTACACACCGACCGAGGGAGAGTGAGAGAAAGAGGGGGAACTACACACCGACTGAGGGAGAGAAAGAGGGAACTACACACTGACCGAGGGAGAGAGAGACAGAGAGAGAGAGAGAGTGAGAGGGGGAACTACACACCGACCGAGGGAGAGAGAGAGAGAGAGAGGTGGAACTACACACCGACTAAAGGAGAGAGAGAGAGAGAAAGAGAGAGTGCGAGGGTCGAACTACACACTAACCGAAGGAGAGAGAGAGAAAGGGGGAACTACATATTGACCGAGGGAGAGAGAGAGAGAAAGAGGGGAAGTACGCACTGACCGAGGGAGAGCGAGAGAGAGAGAGAGGGAACTGCACACCGACCGAGGGAGAGAGAGAGAAAGAGGGAGAGAGAGGGAACTACACACTGACCGAAGGAGAGAGAGAGAGAGAGCGAGAGAGCGGGAACTACACACCGACCGAGGGAGAGAGAGAGAGAGGGTACTACACATTGACCGAGGTGGGGAGAGAGAGAGAGAGAGAGAGGGAACTACACATCGACCGAGGGAGAGAGAGAGAGAGAACTGCACACCGACCGAGGGAGAGAGCGAGAGAGAGAGAGTGAACAACACACCGACCGAGAGAGAGAGAGAGAAAGAGCGGGAACTACACACTGACCGAGGGAGAGAGAGAGGGAACTACACACCGACCGAGGGAGAGAGAGAGAGAGATAGAGGCAGCTACACACCGACCGAGTGAGAGAGAGCGAGAGAGAGGGAACTACACACGTCCGAGAGGGGGAGAGAGAGAGAAAGAGAGAGTGCGAGGGGGCGAACTACACACTAACCGAGGGAGAGAGAGAGAGAGAGAGAGTATGTGGGTACTACATATTGATCGAGGGAGAGAGAGAGAGAAAGAGAGAGAGAGGGATCTACACACCGACCGAGGCGGAGAGAGAGAGAGAGAGAGAGGGAATTACACACTGACCGAGGGAGAGAGAGTGAGAGAGCTGCACACCGACCGAGGGAGAGAGAGAGAGAGAGAGAGGGAACTCCACACCGACCGAGGGAGAGAGAGAGAGAGAAGGAACTACACACTGACCGAGGGAGAGAGAGAGAGAGAGATAGAGAAAGAGAGAGGGAACTACAGACCGACCGAGTGAGAGAGAGAGAGAGGGAGAGGTGGAACTACACACCGACTGAGGGAGAGAGAGAGAAAGAGGGGGAACTACACACCGACCGAGAGAAAGAGAGAGAAAGAGAGAGAGAGAAGGAACTACACACTGACCGAGGGAGAGAGAGAGAGAAAGAGGGGGAACTACACACCGACCGAGGGAGAGAGAGAGAAGGACGGGGAACTACACACCGCCCGAGGGAGAGAGAGGGAACTGCACATCGACCGAGGGAGAGAGAGAACGAGAGAGAGAGGGAACTACACACTGACCGAGGGAGAGAGAGAGAGAGGGGGAACTACACACCGACCAAAGGAGAGAGAGAGAAAGAGGGGGAACTACACACCGACCGAGGAAGAGAGAGAGGGAACTACACACCGACCGAGGGAGAGCGAGAGAGAGAGAGAAGGAGCTACACACCGACCGAGGGAGAGAGAGAGGGAACGACACACCGACCGAGGGAGTGAGAGAGGGAACTACACACCGACCGAGGGAGAGAGAGAGAGAGAGAGAGGGAGAGGGAACTACACACCCACCGAGGGAGAGAGAGAGAAAGAGATGGAACTACACACCGACCGAGGGAGAGAGAGAGAAAGAGAGAGGGAACTACAGACCGACCGAGAGAGAGAGAGAGAGAGAGAGGGAGAGGTGGAACTACACACCGACCGAGGGAGAGAGAGAGGGAACTATACACCGACCGAGGGAGAGAGAGAGAGAGAGAGAGGGAACTACACACCGACCGAGGTGGGGAGAGAGAGAGAGAAAGAGGGGGAAGTACACACTGACCGAGGGAGAGAGAGAGAGAGAGGGAGAGAGAGAGGGAACTACACACCGACCGAGGGAGAGAGAGAGAGAGAGAAAGAAGGAGAGAGAGGGAACGACACACTTACCGAAGGAGAGAGAGAGAGGTAACGACACACCGACCGAGGGAGAGAGAGAGAGAGAGAGGAACTACACACCGACCGAGGGAGAGAGAGAGAAAGAGAGGGAACTACACACCGACCGAGGGAGAGAGAGAGGGAACTATACACCGACCGAGGGAGAGAGAGAGAGAGAGAGAGGGAACTACACACCGACCGAGGTGGGGAGAGAGAGAGAGAGAGAGGGAACTACACACCGACCGAGGGAGAGAGCGAAAGAGAGGGAGAGAGGGAACTACACACTGACCGAGGGAGAGAGAGAGAAAGACAGGGAACTACACACCGCCCGAGGGAGAGAGAGGGGTCTACACACTGACCAAGGGAGAGAGAGAGAAAGAAGGGGAACTACACACTGACCAAGGTAGAGAGAGAGAGAGAGTGAGAGGGGGTACTACACACCGACCGAGGGAGAGAGAGAGAGAGGGGGAACTACACACCGACCAAAGGAGAGAGAGAGAGAGAAAGAGAGAGTGCGAGGAGGCGAACTACACACTCACCGAGAGCGAGAGAGAGAGAGAAAGGGGGAACTACATATTGAACGAGGGAGAGAGAGAGAGAAAGAGGGGGAAGTACACACTGACCGAGGGAGAGAGAGAGAGAGAGGGAGAGAGAGAGGGAACTACACACCGACCGAGGGAGAGAGAGAGAGAGAGAAAGAAGGAGAGAGAGGGAACGACACACTTACCGAAGGAGAGAGAGAGAGAGAGGTAACGACACACCGACCGAGGGAGAGAGAGAGAGAGAGAGGAACTACACACCGACCGAGGGAGAGAGAGAGAAAGAGAGGGAACTACACACCGACCGAGGGAGAGAGAGAGAGAGAGAGAGAAGGAACTACACACTGACCGAGAGAGAGAGAGAGAGAGAGATAGAGAAAGAGAGAGGGAACTACAGACCGACCGAGAGAGAGAGAGAGAGAGGGAGAGGTGGAACTACACACCGACTGAGGGAGAGAGAGAGAAAGAGGGGGAACTACACACCGACCGAGAGAAAGAGAGAGAAAGAGAGAGAGAGAGGGAGAGGTGGAACTACACACTGACCGAGGGAGAGAGAGAGAGAGAGAGAGGGAACTACACACCGTCCGAGGGAGAGAGAGAGAAGGATGGGGAACTACACACCGCCCGAGGGAGAGAGAGGGAACTGCACATCGACCGAGAGAGAGGGAGAGAACGAGAGAGAGAGGGATCTACACACTGACCGAGGGAGAGAGAGAGGGAACTACACACTGACCGAGGGAGAGAAAGAGCGAGGGGGATCTACACACCGACCAAAGGAGAGAGAGAGAAAGAGGGGGAACTACACACCGACCGAGGAAGAGAGAGAGGGAACTACACACCGACCGAGGGAGAGCGAGAGAGGGAGAGAAGGAGCTACACACCGACCGAGGGAGAGCGAGAGGGAACTACACATCTACCGAGGTAGGGAGAGAGAGAGAGAGAGAGGGAACTACACACCGACCGAGGGCGAGAGAGAAAGAGAGAGAGAGAGGGAACTACACACTGACCGAGGGAGAGAGAGAGAAAGAGGGGAACTACAAACCGCCTGAGGGAGAGAAAGCGGGAACTACACATCGACCGAGGGAGAGAGAGAATGAGAGAGAGAGGGAACTACACACTGACCGAGGGGGAGAGAGAGAAAGAGGGGGAACTACACACCGACTGAGGGAGTGAGAGAGGGAACTACACACTGACCGAGGGAGAGAGAGAGAGAGAGAGTGAGAGGGGGAACTACACACCGACCGAGGGAGAGAGAGAGAGAGAGGGAACTCCACACCGACCGAGGGAGAGAGAGAGAGAGAGGGAACTACACACCGACCGAGGGAGAGAGAGAGAGAAAGAGAGGGAACTACACACCGACCGAGGGAGAGAGAGAGAGAGAGTGAGAGGGAACTACACACGACCGAGGGGGGGAGAGAGAGAGAGAACGATGGGGGGAACTACACACTAACCGAGGGAGAGAGAGAAAGATGGGGATGTACAAACCAACCGAGGGAGAGAGAGAGAGAGAGAGAAAGGGAACTACACACCGACCGAGGCAGAGAGAGAGAAAGAGGGGGAACTACACGCCGACCGAGGGAGAGAGAGGGGGAACTACATACCGACCGAGGGAGAGAGAGAGAGAGAAGGAACTACACACTGACCGAGGGAGAGAGAGAGAGAGAGATAGAGAAAGAGAGAGGGAACTACAGACCGACCGAGTGAGAGAGAGAGAGAGGGAGAGGTGGAACTACACACCGACTGAGGGAGAGAGAGAGAAAGAGGGGGAACTACACACCGACCGAGAGAAAGAGAGAGAAAGAGAGAGAGAGAAGGAACTACACACTGACCGAGGGAGAGAGAGAGAGAAAGAGGGGGAACTACACACCGACCGAGGGAGAGAGAGAGAAGGACGGGGAACTACACACCGCCCGAGGGAGAGAGAGGGAACTGCACATCGACCGAGGGAGAGAGAGAACGAGAGAGAGAGGGAACTACACACTGACCGATGGAGAGAGAGAGAGAGGGGGAACTACACACCGACCAAAGGAGAGAGAGAGAAAGAGGGGGAACTACACACCGACCGAGGAAGAGAGAGAGGGAACTACACACCGACCGAGGGAGAGCGAGAGAGAGAGAGAAGGAGCTACACACCGACCGAGGGAGAGAGAGAGGGAACTACACACCGACCGAGGTGGGGAGAGAGAGAGAGAGAGAGGGAACTACACACCGACCGAGGGAGCGAGAGAGAAAGAGGGGAACTACACACCGCCGGAGGGAGAGAAAGAGGGAACTACACATCGACCGAGGGAGAGAGAGAATGAGAGCGAGAGAGAGAATGAGAGCGAGAGAGAGAATGAGAGCGAGAGGGAACTACACACTGACCGAGGGAGAGAGAGAGAAAGAGGGGGAACTACACACCGACCGAGGGAGAGAGAGAGAAAGAGGGGGAACTAAACACCGACTGAGGGAGAGAAAGAGGGAACTACACACTGACCGAGGGAGAGAGAGACAGAGAGAGAGAGAGAGTGAGAGGGGGAACTACACACCGACCGAGGGAGAGAGAGAGAGAGAGAGGTGGAACTACACACCGACTAAAGGAGAGAGAGAGAGAGAAAGAGAGAGTGCGAGGGTCGAACTACACACTAACCGAAGGAGAGAGAGAGAAAGGGGGAACTACATATTGACCGAGGGAGAGAGAGAGAGAAAGAGGGGAAGTACGCACTGACCGAGGGAGAGCGAGAGAGAGAGAGAGGGAACTGCACACCGACCGAGGGAGAGAGAGAGAAAGAGGGAGAGAGAGGGAACTACACACTGACCGAAGGAGAGAGAGAGAGAGAGCGAGAGAGCGGGAACTACACACCGACCGAGGGAGAGAGAGAGAGAGGGTACTACACATTGACCGAGGTGGGGAGAGAGAGAGAGAGAGAGAGGGAACTACACATCGACCGAGGGAGAGAGAGAGAGAGAACTGCACACCGACCGAGGGAGAGAGCGAGAGAGAGAGAGTGAACAACACACCGACCGAGAGAGAGAGAGAGAAAGAGCGGGAACTACACACTGACCGAGGGAGAGAGAGAGGGAACTACACACCGACCGAGGGAGAGAGAGAGAGAGATAGAGGCAGCTACACACCGACCGAGTGAGAGAGAGCGAGAGAGAGGGAACTACACACGTCCGAGAGGGGGAGAGAGAGAGAAAGAGAGAGTGCGAGGGGGCGAACTACACACTAACCGAGGGAGAGAGAGAGAGAGAGAGAGAGAGAGAGTATGTGGGTACTACATATTGATCGAGGGAGAGAGAGAGAGAAAGAGAGAGAGAGGGATCTACACACCGACCGAGGCGGAGAGAGAGAGAGAGAGAGAGGGAATTACACACTGACCGAGGGAGAGAGAGTGAGAGAGCTGCACACCGACCGAGGGAGAGAGAGAGAGAGAGAGAGGGAACTCCACACCGACCGAGGGAGAGAGAGAGAGAGAAGGAACTACACACTGACCGAGGGAGAGAGAGAGAGAGAGATAGAGAAAGAGAGAGGGAACTACAGACCGACCGAGTGAGAGAGAGAGAGAGGGAGAGGTGGAACTACACACCGACTGAGGGAGAGAGAGAGAAAGAGGGGGAACTACACACCGACCGAGAGAAAGAGAGAGAAAGAGAGAGAGAGAAGGAACTACACACTGACCGAGGGAGAGAGAGAGAGAAAGAGGGGGAACTACACACCGACCGAGGGAGAGAGAGAGAAGGACGGGGAACTACACACCGCCCGAGGGAGAGAGAGGGAACTGCACATCGACCGAGGGAGAGAGAGAACGAGAGAGAGAGGGATCTACACACTGACCGAGGGAGAGAGAGAGAGAGGGGGAACTACACACCGACCAAAGGAGAGAGAGAGAAAGAGGGGGAACTACACACCGACCGAGGAAGAGAGAGAGGGAACTACACACCGACCGAGGGAGAGCGAGAGAGAGAGAGAAGGAGCTACACACCGACCGAGGGAGAGAGAGAGGGAACGACACACCGACCGAGGGAGTGAGAGAGGGAACTACACACCGACCGAGGGAGAGAGAGAGAGAGAGAGAGGGAGAGGGAACTACACACCCACCGAGGGAGAGAGAGAGAAAGAGATGGAACTACACACCGACCGAGGGAGAGAGAGAGAAAGAGAGAGGGAACTACAGACCGACCGAGAGAGAGAGAGAGAGAGAGAGGGAGAGGTGGAACTACACACCGACCGAGGGAGAGAGAGAGGGAACTATACACCGACCGAGGGAGAGAGAGAGAGAGAGAGAGGGAACTACACACCGACCGAGGTGGGGAGAGAGAGAGAGAGAGAGGGAACTACACACCGACCGAGGGAGAGAGCGAAAGAGAGGGAGAGAGGGAACTACACACTGACCGAGGGAGAGAGAGAGAAAGACAGGGAACTACACACCGCCCGAGGGAGAGAGAGGGGTCTACACACTGACCAAGGGAGAGAGAGAGAAAGAAGGGGAACTACACACTGACCAAGGTAGAGAGAGAGAGAGAGTGAGAGGGGGTACTACACACCGACCGAGGGAGAGAGAGAGAGAGAGGGGGAACTACACACCGACCAAAGGAGAGAGAGAGAGAGAAAGAGAGAGTGCGAGGAGGCGAACTACACACTCACCGAGAGCGAGAGAGAGAGAGAAAGGGGGAACTACATATTGAACGAGGGAGAGAGAGAGAGAGAGGGGGAAGTACACACTGACCGAGGGAGAGAGAGAGAGAGAGGGAGAGAGAGAGGGAACTACACACCGACCGAGGGAGAGAGAGAGAGAGAGAAAGAAGGAGAGAGAGGGAACGACACACTTACCGAAGGAGAGAGAGAGAGAGAGGTAACGACACACCGACCGAGGGAGAGAGAGAGAGAGAGAGGAACTACACACCGACCGAGGGAGAGAGAGAGAAAGAGAGGGAACTACACACCGACCGAGGGAGAGAGAGAGAGAGAGAGAGAAGGAACTACACACTGACCGAGGGAGAGAGAGAGAGAGAGATAGAGAAAGAGAGAGGGAACTACAGACCGACCGAGAGAGAGAGAGAGAGAGGGAGAGGTGGAACTACACACCGACTGAGGGAGAGAGAGAGAAAGAGGGGGAACTACACACCGACCGAGAGAAAGAGAGAGAAAGAGAGAGAGAGAGGGAGAGGTGGAACTACACACTGACCGAGGGAGAGAGAGAGAGAGAGAGGGAACTACACACCGTCCGAGGGAGAGAGAGAGAAGGATGGGGAACTACACACCGCCCGAGGGAGAGAGAGGGAACTGCACATCGACCGAGAGAGAGGGAGAGAACGAGAGAGAGAGGGATCTACACACTGACCGAGGGAGAGAGAGAGGGAACTACACACTGACCGAGGGAGAGAAAGAGCGAGGGGGATCTACACACCGACCAAAGGAGAGAGAGAGAAAGAGGGGGAACTACACACCGACCGAGGAAGAGAGAGAGGGAACTACACACCGACCGAGGGAGAGCGAGAGAGGGAGAGAAGGAGCTACACACCGACCGAGGGAGAGCGAGAGGGAACTACACATCTACCGAGGTGGGGAGAGAGAGAGAGAGAGAGGGAACTACACACCGACCGAGGGCGAGAGAGAAAGAGAGAGTGAGGGGGAACTACACACTGACCGAGGGAGAGAGAGAGAAAGAGGGGAACTACAAACCGCCTGAGGGAGAGAAAGCGGGAACTACACATCGACCGAGGGAGAGAGAGAATGAGAGAGAGAGGGAACTACACACTGACCGAGGGGGAGAGAGAGAAAGAGGGGGAACTACACACCGACTGAGGGAGAGAGAGAGGGAACTACACACTGACCGAGGGAGAGAGAGAGAGAGAGAGTGAGAGGGGGAACTACACACCGACCGAGGGAGAGAGAGAGAGAGAGGGAACTCCACACCGACCGAGGGAGAGAGAGAGAGAGAGGGAACTACACACCGACCGAGGGAGAGAGAGAGAGAAAGAGAGGGAACTACACACCGACCGAGGGAGAGAGAGAGAGAGAGAGTGAGAGGGAACTACACACGACCGAGGGGGGGAGAGAGAGAGAGAACAATGGGGGGAACTACACACTAACCGAGGGAGAGAGAGAAAGATGGGGATGTACAAACCAACTGAGGGAGAGAGAGAGAGAGAGAGAAAGGGAACTACACACCGACCGAGGCAGAGAGAGAGAAAGAGGGGGAACTACACGCCGACCGAGGGAGAGAGAGGGGGAACTACATACCGACCGAGGGAGAGAGAGAGAGAGAAGGAACTACACACTGACCGAGGGAGAGAGAGAGAGAGAGATAGAGAAAGAGAGAGGGAACTACAGACCGACCGAGTGAGAGAGAGAGAGAGGGAGAGGTGGAACTACACACCGACTGAGGGAGAGAGAGAGAAAGAGGGGGAACTACACACCGACCGAGAGAAAGAGAGAGAAAGAGAGAGAGAGAAGGAACTACACACTGACCGAGGGAGAGAGAGAGAGAAAGAGGGGGAACTACACACCGACCGAGGGAGAGAGTGGGAACTTCACATCGACCGAGGGAGAGAGAGAACGAGAGAGAGAGGGAACTACACACTGACCGAGGGAGAGAGAGAGAAAGAGGGGGAACTACACACCGACCGAGGGAGAAAGAGCGGGAACTACACACCGACCGAGGAAGAGAGAGAGGGAACGACACACCGACCGAGGGAGTAAGAGAGGGAACTACACACCGACCGAGGGAGAGAGAGAGAGAGAGAGAGGGAGAGGGAACTACACACCCACCGAGGGAGAGAGAGAGAAAGAGATGGAACTACACACCGACCGAGGGAGAGAGAGAGAAAGAGAGAGGGAACTACAGACCGACCGAGAGAGAGAGAGAGAGAGAGAGGGAGAGGTGGAACTACACACCGACCGAGGGAGAGAGAGAGGGAACTATACACCGACCGAGGGAGAGAGAGAGAGAGAGAGAGGGAACTACACACCGACCGAGGTGGGGAGAGAGAGAGAGAGAGAGGGAACTACACACCGACCGAGGGAGAGAGCGAAAGAGAGGGAGAGAGGGAACTACACACTGACCGAGGGAGAGAGAGAGAAAGACAGGGAACTACACACCGCCCGAGGGAGAGAGAGGGGTCTACACACTGACCAAGGGAGAGAGAGAGAAAGAAGGGGAACTACACACTGACCAAGGTAGAGAGAGAGAGAGAGTGAGAGGGGGTACTACACACCGACCGAGGGAGAGAGAGAGAGAGAGGGGGAACTACACACCGACCAAAGGAGAGAGAGAGAGAGAAAGAGAGAGTGCGAGGAGGCGAACTACACACTCACCGAGAGCGAGAGAGAGAGAGAAAGGGGGAACTACATATTGAACGAGGGAGAGAGAGAGAGAAAGAGGGGGAAGTACACACTGACCGAGGGAGAGAGAGAGAGAGAGGGAGAGAGAGAGGGAACTACACACCGACCGAGGGAGAGAGAGAGAGAGAGAAAGAAGGAGAGAGAGGGAACGACACACTTACCGAAGGAGAGAGAGAGAGAGAGGTAACGACACACCGACCGAGGGAGAGAGAGAGAGAGAGAGGAACTACACACCGACCGAGGGAGAGAGAGAGAAAGAGAGGGAACTACACACCGACCGAGGGAGAGAGAGAGAGAGAGAGAGAAGGAACTACACACTGACCGAGGGAGAGAGAGAGAGAGAGATAGAGAAAGAGAGAGGGAACTACAGACCGACCGAGAGAGAGAGAGAGAGAGGGAGAGGTGGAACTACACACCGACTGAGGGAGAGAGAGAGAAAGAGGGGGAACTACACACCGACCGAGAGAAAGAGAGAGAAAGAGAGAGAGAGAGGGAGAGGTGGAACTACACACTGACCGAGGGAGAGAGAGAGAGAGAGAGAGGGAACTACACACCGTCCGAGGGAGAGAGAGAGAAGGATGGGGAACTACACACCGCCCGAGGGAGAGAGAGGGAACTGCACATCGACCGAGAGAGAGGGAGAGAACGAGAGAGAGAGGGATCTACACACTGGCCGAGGGAGAGAGAGAGGGAACTACACACTGACCGAGGGAGAGAAAGAGCGAGGGGGATCTACACACCGACCTAAGGAGAGAGAGAGAAAGAGGGGGAACTACACACCGACCGAGGAAGAGAGAGAGGGAACTACACACCGACCGAGGGAGAGCGAGAGAGGGAGAGAAGGAGCTACACACCGACCGAGGGAGAGCGAGAGGGAACTACACATCTACCGAGGTGGGGAGAGAGTGAGAGAGAGAGGGAACTACACACCGACCGAGGGCGAGAGAGAAAGAGAGAGAGAGAGGGAACTACACACTGACCGAGGGAGAGAGAGAGAAAGAGGGGAACTACAAACCGCCTGAGGGAGAGAAAGCGGGAACTACACATCGACCGAGGGAGAGAGAGAATGAGAGAGAGAGGGAACTACACACTGACCGAGGGGGAGAGAGAGAAAGAGGGGGAACTACACACCGACTGAGGGAGAGAGAGAGGGAACTACACACTGACCGAGGGAGAGAGAGAGAGAGAGAGTGAGAGGGGGAACTACACACCGACCGAGGGAGAGAGAGAGAGGGAGGGAACTACACACCGACCGAGGGAGAGAGAGAGAGAAAGAGATGGAACTACACACCGACCGAGGGAGAGAGAGAGAGAAAGAGAGGGAACTACACACCGACCGAGGGAGAGAGAGAGAGAGAGTGAGAGGGAACTACACACGACCGAGGGGGGGAGAGAGAGAGAGAACGATGGGGGGAACTACACACTAACCGAGGGAGAGAGAGAAAGATGGGGATGTACAAACCAACCGAGGGAGAGAGAGAGAGAGAGAGAAAGGGAACTACACACCGACCGAGGCAGAGAGAGAGAAAGAGGGGGAACTACACGCCGACCGAGGGAGAGAGAGGGGGAACTACATACCGACCGAGGGAGAGAGAGAGAGAGAAGGAACTACACACTGACCGAGGGAGAGAGAGAGAGAGAGATAGAGAAAGAGAGAGGGAACTACAGACCGACCGAGTGAGAGAGAGAGAGAGGGAGAGGTGGAACTACACACCGACTGAGGGAGAGAGAGAGAAAGAGGGGGAACTACACACCGACCGAGAGAAAGAGAGAGAAAGAGAGAGAGAGAAGGAACTACACACTGACCGAGGGAGAGAGAGAGAGAAAGAGGGGGAACTACACACCGACCGAGGGAGAGAGAGAGAAGGACGGGGAACTACACACCGCCCGAGGGAGAGAGAGGGAACTGCACATCGACCGAGGGAGAGAGAGAACGAGAGAGAGAGGGAACTACACACTGACCGATGGAGAGAGAGAGAGAGGGGGAACTACACACCGACCAAAGGAGAGAGAGAGAAAGAGGGGGAACTACACACCGACCGAGGAAGAGAGAGAGGGAACTACACACCGACCGAGGGAGAGCGAGAGAGAGAGAGAAGGAGCTACACACCGACCGAGGGAGAGAGAGAGGGAACTACACACCGACCGAGGTGGGGAGAGAGAGAGAGAGAGAGGGAACTACACACCGACCGAGGGAGCGAGAGAGAAAGAGGGGAACTACACACCGCCGGAGGGAGAGAAAGAGGGAACTACACATCGACCGAGGGAGAGAGAGAATGAGAGCGAGAGAGAGAATGAGAGCGAGAGAGAGAATGAGAGCGAGAGGGAACTACACACTGACCGAGGGAGAGAGAGAGAAAGAGGGGGAACTACACACCGACCGAGGGAGAGAGAGAGGGAACTATACACCGACCGAGGGAGAGTGAGAGAAAGAGGGGGAACTAAACACCGACTGAGGGAGAGAAAGAGGGAACTACACACTGACCGAGGGAGAGAGAGAATGAGAGCGAGAGGGAACTACACATCGACCGAGGGAGAGTGAGAGAAAGAGGGGGAACTAAACACCGACTGAGGGAGAGAAAGAGGGAACTACACACTGACCGAGGGAGAGAGAGACAGAGAGAGAGAGAGAGTGAGAGGGGGAACTACACACCGACCGAGGGAGAGAGAGAGAGAGAGAGGTGGAACTACACACCGACTAAAGGAGAGAGAGAGAGAGAAAGAGAGAGTGCGAGGGTCGAACTACACACTAACCGAAGGAGAGAGAGAGAAAGGGGGAACTACATATTGACCGAGGGAGAGAGAGAGAGAAAGAGGGGAAGTACGCACTGACCGAGGGAGAGCGAGAGAGAGAGAGGGAACTACACACCGACCGAGGGAGAGAGAGAGAGAGAGAGAGAAGGAACTACACACTGACCGAGGGAGAGAGAGAGAGAGAGATAGAGAAAGAGAGAGGGAACTACAGACCGACCGAGAGAGAGAGAGAGAGAGGGAGAGGTGGAACTACACACCGACTGAGGGAGAGAGAGAGAAAGAGGGGGAACTACACACCGACCGAGAGAAAGAGAGAGAAAGAGAGAGAGAGAGGGAGAGGTGGAACTACACACTGACCGAGGGAGAGAGAGAGAGAGAGAGGGAACTACACACCGTCCGAGGGAGAGAGAGAGAAGGATGGGGAACTACACACCGCCCGAGGGAGAGAGAGGGAACTGCACATCGACCGAGAGAGAGGGAGAGAACGAGAGAGAGAGGGATCTACACACTGACCGAGGGAGAGAGAGAGGGAACTACACACTGACCGAGGGAGAGAAAGAGCGAGGGGGATCTACACACCGACCAAAGGAGAGAGAGAGAAAGAGGGGGAACTACACACCGACCGAGGAAGAGAGAGAGGGAACTACACACCGACCGAGGGAGAGCGAGAGAGGGAGAGAAGGAGCTACACACCGACCGAGGGAGAGCGAGAGGGAACTACACATCTACCGAGGTGGGGAGAGAGAGAGAGAGAGAGGGAACTACACACCGACCGAGGGCGAGAGAGAAAGAGAGAGTGAGGGGGAACTACACACTGACCGAGGGAGAGAGAGAGAAAGAGGGGAACTACAAACCGCCTGAGGGAGAGAAAGCGGGAACTACACATCGACCGAGGGAGAGAGAGAATGAGAGAGAGAGGGAACTACACACTGACCGAGGGGGAGAGAGAGAAAGAGGGGGAACTACACACCGACTGAGGGAGAGAGAGAGGGAACTACACACTGACCGAGGGAGAGAGAGAGAGAGAGAGTGAGAGGGGGAACTACACACCGACCGAGGGAGAGAGAGAGAGAGAGGGAACTCCACACCGACCGAGGGAGAGAGAGAGAGAGAGGGAACTACACACCGACCGAGGGAGAGAGAGAGAGAAAGAGAGGGAACTACACACCGACCGAGGGAGAGAGAGAGAGAGAGAGTGAGAGGGAACTACACACGACCGAGGGGGGGAGAGAGAGAGAGAACAATGGGGGGAACTACACACTAACCGAGGGAGAGAGAGAAAGATGGGGATGTACAAACCAACTGAGGGAGAGAGAGAGAGAGAGAGAAAGGGAACTACACACCGACCGAGGCAGAGAGAGAGAAAGAGGGGGAACTACACGCCGACCGAGGGAGAGAGAGGGGGAACTACATACCGACCGAGGGAGAGAGAGAGAGAGAAGGAACTACACACTGACCGAGGGAGAGAGAGAGAGAGAGATAGAGAAAGAGAGAGGGAACTACAGACCGACCGAGTGAGAGAGAGAGAGAGGGAGAGGTGGAACTACACACCGACTGAGGGAGAGAGAGAGAAAGAGGGGGAACTACACACCGACCGAGAGAAAGAGAGAGAAAGAGAGAGAGAGAAGGAACTACACACTGACCGAGGGAGAGAGAGAGAGAAAGGGAACTACACACCGACCGAGGCAGAGAGAGAGAAAGAGGGGGAACTACACGCCGACCGAGGGAGAGAGAGGGGGAACTACATACCGACCGAGGGAGAGAGAGAGAGAGAAGGAACTACACACTGACCGAGGGAGAGAGAGAGAGAGAGATAGAGAAAGAGAGAGGGAACTACAGACCGACCGAGTGAGAGAGAGAGAGAGGGAGAGGTGGAACTACACACCGACTGAGGGAGAGAGAGAGAAAGAGGGGGAACTACACACCGACCGAGAGAAAGAGAGAGAAAGAGAGAGAGAGAAGGAACTACACACTGACCGAGGGAGAGAGAGAGAGAAAGAGGGGGAACTACACACCGACCGAGGGAGAGAGAGAGAAGGACGGGGAACTACACACCGCCCGAGGGAGAGAGAGGGAACTGCACATCGACCGAGGGAGAGAGAGAACGAGAGAGAGAGGGAACTACACACTGACCGATGGAGAGAGAGAGAGAGGGGGAACTACACACCGACCAAAGGAGAGAGAGAGAAAGAGGGGGAACTACACACCGACCGAGGAAGAGAGAGAGGGAACTACACACCGACCGAGGGAGAGCGAGAGAGAGAGAGAAGGAGCTACACACCGACCGAGGGAGAGAGAGAGGGAACTACACACCGACCGAGGTGGGGAGAGAGAGAGAGAGAGAGGGAACTACACACCGACCGAGGGAGCGAGAGAGAAAGAGGGGAACTACACACCGCCGGAGGGAGAGAAAGAGGGAACTACACATCGACCGAGGGAGAGAGAGAATGAGAGCGAGAGAGAGAATGAGAGCGAGAGAGAGAATGAGAGCGAGAGGGAACTACACACTGACCGAGGGAGAGAGAGAGAAAGAGGGGGAACTACACACCGACCGAGGGAGAGAGAGAGGGAACTATACACCGACCGAGGGAGAGTGAGAGAAAGAGGGGGAACTAAACACCGACTGAGGGAGAGAAAGAGGGAACTACACACTGACCGAGGGAGAGAGAGAATGAGAGCGAGAGGGAACTACACATCGACCGAGGGAGAGTGAGAGAAAGAGGGGGAACTAAACACCGACTGAGGGAGAGAAAGAGGGAACTACACACTGACCGAGGGAGAGAGAGACAGAGAGAGAGAGAGAGTGAGAGGGGGAACTACACACCGACCGAGGGAGAGAGAGAGAGAGAGAGGTGGAACTACACACCGACTAAAGGAGAGAGAGAGAGAGAAAGAGAGAGTGCGAGGGTCGAACTACACACTAACCGAAGGAGAGAGAGAGAAAGGGGGAACTACATATTGACCGAGGGAGAGAGAGAGAGAAAGAGGGGAAGTACGCACTGACCGAGGGAGAGCGAGAGAGAGAGAGAGGGAACTGCACACCGACCGAGGGAGAGAGAGAGAAAGAGGGTGAGAGAGGGAACTACACACTGACCGAAGGAGAGAGAGAGAGAGAGCGAGAGAGCGGGAACTACACACCGACCGAGGGAGAGAGAGAGAGAGGGTACTACACATTGACCGAGGTGGGGAGAGAGAGAGAGAGAGAGAGGGAACTACACATCGACCGAGGGAGAGAGAGAGAGAGAACTGCACACCGACCGAGGGAGAGAGCGAGAGAGAGAGAGTGAACAACACACCGACCGAGAGAGAGAGAGAGAAAGAGCGGGAACTACACACTGACCGAGGGAGAGAGAGAGGGAACTACACACCGACCGAGGGAGAGAGAGAGAGAGATAGAGGGAGCTACACACCGACCGAGTGAGAGAGAGCGAGAGAGAGGGAACTACACACGTCCGAGAGGGGGAGAGAGAGAGAAAGAGAGAGTGCGAGGGGGCGAACTACACACTAACCGAGGGAGAGAGAGAGAGAGAGAGAGAGAGTATGTGGGTACTACATATTGATCGAGGGAGAGAGAGAGAGAAAGAGAGAGAGAGGGATCTACACACCGACAGAGGCGGAGAGAGAGAGAGAGAGAGAGGGAATTACACACTGACCGAGGGAGAGAGAGTGAGAGAGCTGCACACCGACCGAGGGAGAGAGAGAGAGAGAGAGAGGGAACTACACACCGACCGAGGGAGAGAGAGAGAGAGAAGGAACTACACACTGACCGAGGGAGAGAGAGAGAGAGAGATAGAGAAAGAGAGAGGGAACTACAGACCGACCGAGTGAGAGAGAGAGAGAGGGAGAGGTGGAACTACACACCGACTGAGGGAGAGAGAGAGAAAGAGGGGGAACTACACACCGACCGAGAGAAAGAGAGAGAAAGAGAGAGAGAGAAGGAACTACACACTGACCGAGGGAGAGAGAGAGAGAAAGAGGGGGAACTACACACCGACCGAGGGAGAGAGTGGGAACTTCACATCGACCGAGGGAGAGAGAGAACGAGAGAGAGAGGGAACTACACACTGACCGAGGGAGAGAGAGAGAAAGAGGGGGAACTACACACCGACCGAGGGAGAAAGAGCGGGAACTACACACCGACCGAGGAAGAGAGAGAGGGAACGACACACCGACCGAGGGAGTAAGAGAGGGAACTACACACCGACCGAGGGAGAGAGAGAGAGAGAGAGAGGGAGAGGGAACTACACACCCACCGAGGGAGAGAGAGAGAAAGAGATGGAACTACACACCGACCGAGGGAGAGAGAGAGAAAGAGAGAGGGAACTACAGACCGACCGAGAGAGAGAGAGAGAGAGAGAGGGAGAGGTGGAACTACACACCGACCGAGGGAGAGAGAGAGGGAACTATACACCGACCGAGGGAGAGAGAGAGAGAGAGAGAGGGAACTACACACCGACCGAGGTGGGGAGAGAGAGAGAGAGAGAGGGAACTACACACCGACCGAGGGAGAGAGCGAAAGAGAGGGAGAGAGGGAACTACACACTGACCGAGGGAGAGAGAGAGAAAGACAGGGAACTACACATCGCCCGAGGGAGAGAGAGGGGTCTACACACTGACCAAGGGAGAGAGAGAGAAAGAAGGGGAACTACACACTGACCAAGGTAGAGAGAGAGAGAGAGTGAGAGGGGGTACTACACACCGACCGAGGGAGAGAGAGAGAGAGAGGGGGAACTACACACCGACCAAAGGAGAGAGAGAGAGAGAAAGAGAGAGTGCGAGGAGGCGAACTACACACTCACCGAGAGCGAGAGAGAGAGAGAAAGGGGGAACTACATATTGAACGAGGGAGAGAGAGAGAGAAAGAGGGCGAAGTACACACTGACCGAGGGAGAGAGAGAGAGAGAGGGAGAGAGAGAGGGAACTACACACCGACCGAGGGAGAGAGAGAGAAAGAGAGGGAACTACACACCGACCGAGGGAGAGAGAGAGAGAGAGAGAGAGAAGGAACTACACACTGACCGAGGGAGAGAGAGAGAGAGAGATAGAGAAAGAGAGAGGGAACTACAGACCGACAGAGAGAGAGAGAGAGAGAGGGAGAGGTGGAACTACACACCGACTGAGGGAGAGAGAGAGAAAGAGGGGGAACTACACACCGACCGAGAGAAAGAGAGAGAAAGAGAGAGAGAGAGGGAGAGGTGGAACTACACACTGACCGAGGGAGAGAGAGAGAGAGAGAGAGGGAACTACACACCGTCCGAGGGAGAGAGAGAGAAGGATGGGGAACTACACACCGCCCGAGGGAGAGAGAGGGAACTGCACATCGACCGAGAGAGAGGGAGAGAACGAGAGAGAGAGGGATCTACACACTGACCGAGGGAGAGAGAGAGGGAACTACACACTGACCGAGGGAGAGAAAGAGCGAGGGGGATCTACACACCGACCTAAGGAGAGAGAGAGAAAGAGGGGGAACTACACACCGACCGAGGAAGAGAGAGAGGGAACTACACACCGACCGAGGGAGAGCGAGAGAGGGAGAGAAGGAGCTACACACCGACCGAGGGAGAGCGAGAGGGAACTACACATCTACCGAGGTGGGGAGAGAGTGAGAGAGAGAGGGAACTACACACCGACCGAGGGCGAGAGAGAAAGAGAGAGAGAGAGGGAACTACACACTGACCGAGGGAGAGAGAGAGAAAGAGGGGAACTACAAACCGCCTGAGGGAGAGAAAGCGGGAACTACACATCGACCGAGGGAGAGAGAGAATGAGAGAGAAAGGGAACTACACACTGACCGAGGGGGAGAGAGAGAAAGAGGGGGAACTACACACCGACTGAGGGAGAGAGAGAGGGAACTACACACTGACCGAGGGAGAGAGAGAGAGAGAGAGTGAGAGGGGGAACTACACACCGACCGAGGGAGAGAGAGAGAGGGAGGGAACTACACACCGACCGAGGGAGAGAGAGAGAGAAAGAGATGGAACTACACACCGACCGAGGGAGAGAGAGAGAGAAAGAGAGGGAACTACACACCGACCGAGGGAGAGAGAGAGAGAGAGTGAGAGGGAACTACACACGACCGAGGGGGGGAGAGAGAGAGAGAACGATGGGGGGAACTACACACTAACCGAGGGAGAGAGAGAAAGATGGGGATGTACAAACCAACCGAGGGAGAGAGAGAGAGAGAGAGAAAGGGAACTACACACCGACCGAGGCAGAGAGAGAGAAAGAGGGGGAACTACACGCCGACCGAGGGAGAGAGAGGGGGAACTACATACCGACCGAGGGAGAGAGAGAGAGAGAAGGAACTACACACTGACCGAGGGAGAGAGAGAGAGAGAGATAGAGAAAGAGAGAGGGAACTACAGACCGACCGAGTGAGAGAGAGAGAGAGGGAGAGGTGGAACTACACACCGACTGAGGGAGAGAGAGAGAAAGAGGGGGAACTACACACCGACCGAGAGAAAGAGAGAGAAAGAGAGAGAGAGAAGGAACTACACACTGACCGAGGGAGAGAGAGAGAGAAAGAGGGGGAACTACACACCGACCGAGGGAGAGAGAGAGAAGGACGGGGAACTACACACCGCCCGAGGGAGAGAGAGGGAACTGCACATCGACCGAGGGAGAGAGAGAACGAGAGAGAGAGGGAACTACACACTGACCGATGGAGAGAGAGAGAGAGGGGGAACTACACACCGACCAAAGGAGAGAGAGAGAAAGAGGGGGAACTACACACCGACCGAGGAAGAGAGAGAGGGAACTACACACCGACCGAGGGAGAGCGAGAGAGAGAGAGAAGGAGCTACACACCGACCGAGGGAGAGAGAGAGGGAACTACACACCGACCGAGGTGGGGAGAGAGAGAGAGAGAGAGGGAACTACACACCGACCGAGGGAGCGAGAGAAAGAGAGAGAGAGAGGGAACTACACACTGACCGAGGGAGAGAGAGAGAAAGAGGGGAACTACTCACCGCCGGAGGGAGAGAAAGAGGGAACTACACATCGACCGAGGGAGAGAGAGAATGAGAGCGAGAGGGAACTACACATCGACCGAGGGAGAGAGAGAACGAGAGAGAGAGGGAAATACACACTGACCGAGGGAGAGAGAGAGAGAGAGAGTGAGAGGGGAACTACACACCGACCGAGAGAGAGAGAGGGGGAACTACACACTGACCAAAGGAGAGAGAGAGAGAGAAAGAGAGAGTGCGAGGAGGCGAACTACACACTAACCGAGGGAGAGAGAGAGAAAGGGGGAACTACATATTGACCGAGGGAGAGAGAGAGAGAAAGAGGGGGAAGTACACACCGACCGAGGGAGAGAGAGGGAGAGAGAGAGAGGGGGAACTACACACTGACCGAGGGGGAGAAAGAGAGAGAGAGAGAGAGTGAGAGAGGGAACTACACACCGACCGAGGGAGAGAGAGAGAGAGAGAGGGAACTACACACCGACCGAGGGAGAGAGAGAGAGAAAGAGAGGGAACTACACACCGACCGAGGGAGAGAGAGAGAGAGAGTGAGAGGGAACTACACACGACCGAGGGGGGGAGAGAGAGAGAGAACGATGGGGGGAACTACACACTAACCGAGGGAGAGAGAGAAAGATGGGGATGTACAAACCAACCGAGGGAGAGAGAGAAAGGGAACTACACACCGACCGAGGCAGAGAGAGAGAAAGAGGGGGAACTACACACCGACCGAGGGAGAGAGAGGGGGAACTACATACCGACCGAGGGAGAGAGAGAGAGAGAAGGAACTACACACTGACCGAGGGGGAGAGAGAGAGAGAGATAGAGAAAGAGAGAGGGAACTACAGACCGACCGAGTGAGAGAGAGAGAGAGGGAGAGGTGGAACTACACACCGACTGAGGGAGAGAGAGAGAAAGAGGGGGAACTACACACCGACCGAGAGAAAGAGAGAGAAAGAGAGAGAGAGAAGGAACTACACACTGACCGAGGGAGAGAGAGAGAGAAAGAGGGGGAACTACACACCGACCGAGGGAGAGAGAGAGAAGGACGGGGAACTACACACCGACCGAGGAAGAGAGAGAGGGAACTACACACCGACCGAGGGAGAGCGAGAGAGAGAGAGAAGGAGCTACACACCGACCGAGGGAGAGAGAGGGAACTACACACCGACCGAGGTGGGGATTGAGAGAGAGAGAGAGGGAACTACACACCGACCGAGGGAGAGAGAGAGAGAGAGAGAGAGAGTATGTGGGTACTACATATTGATCGAGGGAGAGAGAGAGAGAAAGAGAGAGAGAGGGATCTACACACCGACAGAGGCGGAGAGAGAGAGAGAGAGAGAGGGAATTACACACTGACCGAGGGAGAGAGAGTGAGAGAGCTGCACACCGACCGAGGGAGAGAGAGAGAGAGAGAGAGGGAACTACACACCGACCGAGGGAGAGAGAGAGAGAGAAGGAACTACACACTGACCGAGGGAGAGAGAGAGAGAGAGATAGAGAAAGAGAGAGGGAACTACAGACCGACCGAGTGAGAGAGAGAGAGAGGGAGAGGTGGAACTACACACCGACTGAGGGAGAGAGAGAGAAAGAGGGGGAACTACACACCGACCGAGAGAAAGAGAGAGAAAGAGAGAGAGAGAAGGAACTACACACTGACCGAGGGAGAGAGAGAGAGAAAGAGGGGGAACTACACACCGACCGAGGGAGAGAGAGAGAAGGACGGGGAACTACACACCGCCCGAGGGAGAGAGAGGGAACTGCACATCGACCGAGGGAGAGAGAGAACGAGAGAGAGAGGGAACTACACACTGACCGAGGGAGAGAGAGAGAGAGGGGGAACTACACACCGACCAAAGGAGAGAGAGAGAAAGAGGGGGAACTACACACCGACCGAGGAAGAGAGAGAGGGAACTACACACCGACCGAGGGAGAGCGAGAGAGAGAGAGAAGGAGCTACACACCGACCGAGGGAGAGAGAGAGGGAACTACACACCGACCGAGGTGGGGAGAGAGAGAGAGAGAGAGAGGGAACTACACACCGACCGAGGGAGCGAGAGAAAGAGAGAGAGAGAGGGAACTACACACTGACCGAGGGAGAGAGAGAGAAAGAGGGGAACTACTCACCGCCGGAGGGAGAGAAAGAGGGAACTACACATCGACAGAGGGAGAGAGAGAATGAGAGCGAGAGGGAACTACACATCGACCGAGGGAGAGAGAGAACGAGAGAGAGAGGGAAATACACACTGACCGAGGGAGAGAGAGAGAGAGAGAGTGAGAGGGGAACTACACACCGACCGAGAGAGAGAGAGGGGGAACTACACACTGACCAAAGGAGAGAGAGAGAGAGAAAGAGAGAGTGCGAGGAGGCGAACTACACACTAACCGAGGGAGAGAGAGAGAAAGGGGGAACTACATATTGACCGAGGGAGAGAGAGAGAGAAAGAGGGGGAAGTACACACCGACCGAGGGAGAGAGAGGGAGAGAGAGAGAGGGGGAACTACACACTGACCGAGGGGGAGAAAGAGAGAGAGAGAGAGAGTGAGAGAGGGAACTACACACCGACCGAGGGAGAGAGAGAGAGAGAGAGGGAACTACACACCGACCGAGGGAGAGAGAGAGAGAAAGAGAGGGAACTACACACCGACCGAGGGAGAGAGAGAGAGAGAGTGAGAGGGAACTACACACGACCGAGGGGGGGAGAGAGAGAGAGAACGATGGGGGGAACTACACACTAACCGAGGGAGAGAGAGAAAGATGGGGATGTACAAACCAACCGAGGGAGAGAGAGAAAGGGAACTACACACCGACCGAGGCAGAGAGAGAGAAAGAGGGGGAACTACACACCGACCGAGGGAGAGAGAGGGGGAACTACATACCGACCGAGGGAGAGAGAGAGAGAGAAGGAACTACACACTGACCGAGGGGGAGAGAGAGCGAGAGATAGAGAAAGAGAGAGGGAACTACAGACCGACCGAGTGAGAGAGAGAGAGAGAGAGGTGGAACTACACACCGACTGAGGGAGAGAGAGAGAAAGAGGGGGAACTACACACCGACCGAGAGAAAGAGAGAGAAAGAGAGAGAGAGAAGGAACTACACACTGACCGAGGGAGAGAGAGAGAGAAAGAGGGGGAACTACACACCGACCGAGGGAGAGAGAGAGAAGGACGGGGAACTACACACCGCCCGAGGGAGAGAGAGGGAACTGCACATCGACCGAGGGAGAGAGAGAACGAGAGAGAGAGGGAACTACACACTGACCGAGGGAGAGAGAGAGAGAGAGGGGGAACTACACACCGACCAAAGGAGAGAGAGAGAAAGAGGGGGAACTACACACCGACCGAGGAAGAGAGAGAGGGAACTACACACCGACCGAGGGAGAGCGAGAGAGAGAGAGAAGGAGCTACACACCGACCGAGGGAGAGAGAGAGGGAACTACACACCGACCGAGGTGGGGATTGAGAGAGAGAGAGAGGGAACTACACACCGACCGAGGGAGAGAGAGAGAGAGAGAGAGAGAGTATGTGGGTACTACATATTGATCGAGGGAGAGAGAGAGAAAGAGAGAGAGAGGGATCTACACACCGACAGAGGCGGAGAGAGAGAGAGAGAGAGAGGGAATTACACACTGACCGAGGGAGAGAGAGTGAGAGAGCTGCACACCGACCGAGGGAGAGAGAGAGAGAGAGAGAGGGAACTACACACCGACCGAGGGAGAGAGAGAGAGAGAAGGAACTACACACTGACCGAGGGAGAGAGAGAGAGAGAGATAGAGAAAGAGAGAGGGAACTACAGACCGACCGAGTGAGAGAGAGAGAGAGGGAGAGGTGGAACTACACACCGACTGAGGGAGAGAGAGAGAAAGAGGGGGAACTACACACCGACCGAGAGAAAGAGAGAGAAAGAGAGAGAGAGAAGGAACTACACACTGACCGAGGGAGAGAGAGAGAGAAAGAGGGGGAACTACACACCGACCGAGGGAGAGAGAGAGAAGGACGGGGAACTACACACCGCCCGAGGGAGAGAGAGGGAACTGCACATCGACCGAGGGAGAGAGAGAACGAGAGAGAGAGGGAACTACACACTGACCGAGGGAGAGAGAGAGAGAGGGGGAACTACACACCGACCAAAGGAGAGAGAGAGAAAGAGGGGGAACTACACACCGACCGAGGAAGAGAGAGAGGGAACTACACACCGACCGAGGGAGAGCGAGAGAGAGAGAGAAGGAGCTACACACCGACCGAGGGAGAGAGAGAGGGAACTACACACCGACCGAGGTGGGGAGAGAGAGAGAGAGAGAGGGAACTACACACCGACCGAGGGAGCGAGAGAAAGAGAGAGAGAGAGGGAACTACACACTGACCGAGGGAGAGAGAGAGAAAGAGGGGAACTACTCACCGCCGGAGGGAGAGAAAGAGGGAACTACACATCGACCGAGGGAGAGAGAGAATGAGAGCGAGAGGGAACTACACATCGACCGAGGGAGAGAGAGAACGAGAGAGAGAGGGAAATACACACTGACCGAGGGAGAGAGAGAGAGAGAGAGTGAGAGGGGAACTACACACCGACCGAGAGAGAGAGAGGGGGAACTACACACTGACCAAAGGAGAGAGAGAGAGAGAAAGAGAGAGTGCGAGGAGGCGAACTACACACTAACCGAGGGAGAGAGAGAGAAAGGGGGAACTACATATTGACCGAGGGAGAGAGAGAGAGAAAGAGGGGGAAGTACACACCGACCGAGGGAGAGAGAGGGAGAGAGAGAGAGGGGGAACTACACACTGACCGAGGGGGAGAAAGAGAGAGAGAGAGAGAGTGAGAGAGGGAACTACACACCGACCGAGGGAGAGAGAGAGAGAGAGAGGGAACTACACACCGACCGAGGGAGAGAGAGAGAGAAAGAGAGGGAACTACACACCGACCGAGGGAGAGAGAGAGAGAGAGTGAGAGGGAACTACACACGACCGAGGGGGGGAGAGAGAGAGAGAACGATGGGGGGAACTACACACTAACCGAGGGAGAGAGAGAAAGATGGGGATGTACAAACCAACCGAGGGAGAGAGAGAAAGGGAACTACACACCGACCGAGGCAGAGAGAGAGAAAGAGGGGGAACTACACACCGACCGAGGGAGAGAGAGGGGGAACTACATACCGACCGAGGGAGAGAGAGAGAGAGAAGGAACTACACACTGACCGAGGGGGAGAGAGAGAGAGAGATAGAGAAAGAGAGAGGGAACTACAGACCGACCGAGTGAGAGAGAGAGAGAGGGAGAGGTGGAACTACACACCGACTGAGGGAGAGAGAGAGAAAGAGGGGGAACTACACACCGACCGAGAGAAAGAGAGAGAAAGAGAGAGAGAGAAGGAACTACACACTGACCGAGGGAGAGAGAGAGAGAAAGAGGGGGAACTACACACCGACCGAGGGAGAGAGAGAGAAGGACGGGGAACTACACACCGCCCGAGGGAGAGAGAGGGAACTGCACATCTACCGAGGGAGAGAGAGAACGAGAGAGAGAGGGAACTACACACTGACCGAGGGAGAGAGAGAGAGAGGGGGAACTACACACCGACCAAAGGAGAGAGAGAGAAAGAGGGGGAACTACACACCGACCGAGGAAGAGAGAGAGGGAACTACACACCGACCGAGGGAGAGCGAGAGAGAGAGAGAAGGAGCTACACACCGACCGAGGGAGAGAGAGAGGGAACTACACACCGACCGAGGTGGGGAGAGAGAGAGAGAGAGAGGGAACTACACACCGACCGAGGGAGCGAGAGAAAGAGAGAGAGAGAGGGAACTACACACTGACCGAGGGAGAGAGAGAGAAAGAGGGGAACTACTCACCGCCGGAGGGAGAGAAAGAGGGAACTACACATCGACCGAGGGAGAGAGAGAATGAGAGCGAGAGGGAACTACACATCGACCGAGGGAGAGAGAGAACGAGAGAGAGAGGGAAATACACACTGACCGAGGGAGAGAGAGAGAGAGAGAGTGAGAGGGGAACTACACACCGACCGAGAGAGAGAGAGGGGGAACTACACACTGACCAAAGGAGAGAGAGAGAGAGAAAGAGAGAGTGCGAGGAGGCGAACTACACACTAACCGAGGGAGAGAGAGAGAAAGGGGGAACTACATATTGACCGAGGGAGAGAGAGAGAGAAAGAGGGGGAAGTACACACCGACCGAGGGAGAGAGAGGGAGAGAGAGAGAGGGGGAACTACACACTGACCGAGGGGGAGAAAGAGAGAGAGAGAGAGAGTGAGAGAGGGAACTACACACCGACCGAGGGAGAGAGAGAGAGAGAGAGGGAACTACACACCGACCGAGGGAGAGAGAGAGAGAAAGAGAGGGAACTACACACCGACCGAGGGAGAGAGAGAGAGAGAGTGAGAGGGAACTACACACGACCGAGGGGGGGAGAGAGAGAGAGAACGATGGGGGGAACTACACACTAACCGAGGGAGAGAGAGAAAGATGGGGATGTACAAACCAACCGAGGGAGAGAGAGAAAGGGAACTACACACCGACCGAGGCAGAGAGAGAGAAAGAGGGGGAACTACACACCGACCGAGGGAGAGAGAGGGGGAACTACATACCGACCGAGGGAGAGAGAGAGAGAGAAGGAACTACACACTGACCGAGGGGGAGAGAGAGAGAGAGATAGAGAAAGAGAGAGGGAACTACAGACCGACCGAGTGAGAGAGAGAGAGAGGGAGAGGTGGAACTACACACCGACTGAGGGAGAGAGAGAGAAAGAGGGGGAACTACACACCGACCGAGAGAAAGAGAGAGAAAGAGAGAGAGAGAAGGAACTACACACTGACCGAGGGAGAGAGAGAGAGAAAGAGGGGGAACTACACACCGACCGAGGGAGAGAGAGAGAAGGACGGGGAACTACACACCGACCGAGGAAGAGAGAGAGGGAACTACACACCGACCGAGGGAGAGCGAGAGAGAGAGAGAAGGAGCTACACACCGACCGAGGGAGAGAGAGAGGGAACTACACACCGACCGAGGTGGGGATTGAGAGAGAGAGAGAGGGAACTACACACCGACCGAGGGAGAGAGAGAGAGAGAGAGAGAGAGTATGTGGGTACTACATATTGATCGAGGGAGAGAGAGAGAGAAAGAGAGAGAGAGGGATCTACACACCGACAGAGGCGGAGAGAGAGAGAGAGAGAGAGGGAATTACACACTGACCGAGGGAGAGAGAGTGAGAGAGCTGCACACCGACCGAGGGAGAGAGAGAGAGAGAGAGAGGGAACTACACACCGACCGAGGGAGAGAGAGAGAGAGAAGGAACTACACACTGACCGAGGGAGAGAGAGAGAGAGAGATAGAGAAAGAGAGAGGGAACTACAGACCGACCGAGTGAGAGAGAGAGAGAGGGAGAGGTGGAACTACACACCGACTGAGGGAGAGAGAGAGAAAGAGGGGGAACTACACACCGACCGAGAGAAAGAGAGAGAAAGAGAGAGAGAGAAGGAACTACACACTGACCGAGGGAGAGAGAGAGAGAAAGAGGGGGAACTACACACCGACCGAGGGAGAGAGAGAGAAGGACGGGGAACTACACACCGCCCGAGGGAGAGAGAGGGAACTGCACATCGACCGAGGGAGAGAGAGAACGAGAGAGAGAGGGAACTACACACTGACCGAGGGAGAGAGAGAGAGAGGGGGAACTACACACCGACCAAAGGAGAGAGAGAGAAAGAGGGGGAACTACACACCGACCGAGGAAGAGAGAGAGGGAACTACACACCGACCGAGGGAGAGCGAGAGAGAGAGAGAAGGAGCTACACACCGACCGAGGGAGAGAGAGAGGGAACTACACACCGACCGAGGTGGGGAGAGAGAGAGAGAGAGAGAGGGAACTACACACCGACCGAGGGAGCGAGAGAAAGAGAGAGAGAGAGGGAACTACACACTGACCGAGGGAGAGAGAGAGAAAGAGGGGAACTACTCACCGCCGGAGGGAGAGAAAGAGGGAACTACACATCGACCGAGGGAGAGAGAGAATGAGAGCGAGAGGGAACTACACATCGACCGAGGGAGAGAGAGAACGAGAGAGAGAGGGAAATACACACTGACCGAGGGAGAGAGAGAGAGAGAGAGTGAGAGGGGAACTACACACCGACCGAGAGAGAGAGAGGGGGAACTACACACTGACCAAAGGAGAGAGAGAGAGAGAAAGAGAGAGTGCGAGGAGGCGAACTACACACTAACCGAGGGAGAGAGAGAGAAAGGGGGAACTACATATTGACCGAGGGAGAGAGAGAGAGAAAGAGGGGGAAGTACACACCGACCGAGGGAGAGAGAGGGAGAGAGAGAGAGGGGGAACTACACACTGACCGAGGGGGAGAAAGAGAGAGAGAGAGAGAGTGAGAGAGGGAACTACACACCGACCGAGGGAGAGAGAGAGAGAGAGAGGGAACTACACACCGACCGAGGGAGAGAGAGAGAGAAAGAGAGGGAACTACACACCGACCGAGGGAGAGAGAGAGAGAGAGTGAGAGGGAACTACACACGACCGAGGGGGGGAGAGAGAGAGAGAACGATGGGGGGAACTACACACTAACCGAGGGAGAGAGAGAAAGATGGGGATGTACAAACCAACCGAGGGAGAGAGAGAAAGGGAACTACACACCGACCGAGGCAGAGAGAGAGAAAGAGGGGGAACTACACACCGACCGAGGGAGAGAGAGGGGGAACTACATACCGACCGAGGGAGAGAGAGAGAGAGAAGGAACTACACACTGACCGAGGGGGAGAGAGAGCGAGAGATAGAGAAAGAGAGAGGGAACTACAGACCGACCGAGTGAGAGAGAGAGAGAGAGAGGTGGAACTACACACCGACTGAGGGAGAGAGAGAGAAAGAGGGGGAACTACACACCGACCGAGAGAAAGAGAGAGAAAGAGAGAGAGAGAAGGAACTACACACTGACCGAGGGAGAGAGAGAGAGAAAGAGGGGGAACTACACACCGACCGAGGGAGAGAGAGAGAAGGACGGGGAACTACACACCGCCCGAGGGAGAGAGAGGGAACTGCACATCGACCGAGGGAGAGAGAGAACGAGAGAGAGAGGGAACTACACACTGACCGAGGGAGAGAGAGAGAGAGAGGGGGAACTACACACCGACCAAAGGAGAGAGAGAGAAAGAGGGGGAACTACACACCGACCGAGGAAGAGAGAGAGGGAACTACACACCGACCGAGGGAGAGCGAGAGAGAGAGAGAAGGAGCTACACACCGACCGAGGGAGAGAGAGAGGGAACTACACACCGACCGAGGTGGGGATTGAGAGAGAGAGAGAGGGAACTACACACCGACCGAGGGAGAGAGAGAGAGAGAGAGAGAGAGTATGTGGGTACTACATATTGATCGAGGGAGAGAGAGAGAAAGAGAGAGAGAGGGATCTACACACCGACAGAGGCGGAGAGAGAGAGAGAGAGAGAGGGAATTACACACTGACCGAGGGAGAGAGAGTGAGAGAGCTGCACACCGACCGAGGGAGAGAGAGAGAGAGAGAGAGGGAACTACACACCGACCGAGGGAGAGAGAGAGAGAGAAGGAACTACACACTGACCGAGGGAGAGAGAGAGAGAGAGATAGAGAAAGAGAGAGGGAACTACAGACCGACCGAGTGAGAGAGAGAGAGAGGGAGAGGTGGAACTACACACCGACTGAGGGAGAGAGAGAGAAAGAGGGGGAACTACACACCGACCGAGAGAAAGAGAGAGAAAGAGAGAGAGAGAAGGAACTACACACTGACCGAGGGAGAGAGAGAGAGAAAGAGGGGGAACTACACACCGACCGAGGGAGAGAGAGAGAAGGACGGGGAACTACACACCGCCCGAGGGAGAGAGAGGGAACTGCACATCGACCGAGGGAGAGAGAGAACGAGAGAGAGAGGGAACTACACACTGACCGAGGGAGAGAGAGAGAGAGGGGGAACTACACACCGACCAAAGGAGAGAGAGAGAAAGAGGGGGAACTACACACCGACCGAGGAAGAGAGAGAGGGAACTACACACCGACCGAGGGAGAGCGAGAGAGAGAGAGAAGGAGCTACACACCGACCGAGGGAGAGAGAGAGGGAACTACACACCGACCGAGGTGGGGAGAGAGAGAGAGAGAGAGGGAACTACACACCGACCGAGGGAGCGAGAGAAAGAGAGAGAGAGAGGGAACTACACACTGACCGAGGGAGAGAGAGAGAAAGAGGGGAACTACTCACCGCCGGAGGGAGAGAAAGAGGGAACTACACATCGACCGAGGGAGAGAGAGAATGAGAGCGAGAGGGAACTACACATCGACCGAGGGAGAGAGAGAACGAGAGAGAGAGGGAAATACACACTGACCGAGGGAGAGAGAGAGAGAGAGAGTGAGAGGGGAACTACACACCGACCGAGAGAGAGAGAGGGGGAACTACACACTGACCAAAGGAGAGAGAGAGAGAGAAAGAGAGAGTGCGAGGAGGCGAACTACACACTAACCGAGGGAGAGAGAGAGAAAGGGGGAACTACATATTGACCGAGGGAGAGAGAGAGAGAAAGAGGGGGAAGTACACACCGACCGAGGGAGAGAGAGGGAGAGAGAGAGAGGGGGAACTACACACTGACCG
The DNA here is from genome assembly GCF_044704955.1 of Pristiophorus japonicus. Taxonomy (NCBI): domain Eukaryota; kingdom Metazoa; phylum Chordata; class Chondrichthyes; family Pristiophoridae; genus Pristiophorus; species Pristiophorus japonicus. The sequence continues at coordinate 119,899,246 of NC_091980.1, forward strand.
AGGGGGAGAAAGAGAGAGAGAGAGAGAGTGAGAGAGGGAACTACACACCGACCGAGGGAGAGAGAGAGAGAGAGAGGGAACTACACACCGACCGAGGGAGAGAGAGAGAGAAAGAGAGGGAACTACACACCGACCGAGGGAGAGAGAGAGAGAGAGTGAGAGGGAACTACACACGACCGAGGGGGGGAGAGAGAGAGAGAACGATGGGGGGAACTACACACTAACCGAGGGAGAGAGAGAAAGATGGGGATGTACAAACCAACCGAGGGAGAGAGAGAAAGGGAACTACACACCGACCGAGGCAGAGAGAGAGAAAGAGGGGGAACTACACACCGACCGAGGGAGAGAGAGGGGGAACTACATACCGACCGAGGGAGAGAGAGAGAGAGAAGGAACTACACACTGACCGAGGGGGAGAGAGAGAGAGAGATAGAGAAAGAGAGAGGGAACTACAGACCGACCGAGTGAGAGAGAGAGAGAGGGAGAGGTGGAACTACACACCGACTGAGGGAGAGAGAGAGAAAGAGGGGGAACTACACACCGACCGAGAGAAAGAGAGAGAAAGAGAGAGAGAGAAGGAACTACACACTGACCGAGGGAGAGAGAGAGAGAAAGAGGGGGAACTACACACCGACCGAGGGAGAGAGAGAGAAGGACGGGGAACTACACACCGCCCGAGGGAGAGAGAGGGAACTGCACATCTACCGAGGGAGAGAGAGAACGAGAGAGAGAGGGAACTACACACTGACCGAGGGAGAGAGAGAGAGAGAGGGGGAACTACACACCGACCAAAGGAGAGAGAGAGAAAGAGGGGGAACTACACACCGACCGAGGAAGAGAGAGAGGGAACTACACACCGACCGAGGGAGAGCGAGAGAGAGAGAGAAGGAGCTACACACCGACCGAGGGAGAGAGAGAGGGAACTACACACCGACCGAGGTGGGGATTGAGAGAGAGAGAGAGAGAACTACACACCGACCGAGGGAGCGAGAGAAAGAGAGAGAGAGAGGGAACTACACACTGACCGAGGGAGAGAGAGAGAAAGAGGGGAACTACACACCGCCGGAGGGAGAGAAAGAGGGAACTACACATCGACCGAGGGAGAGAGAGAATGAGAGCGAGAGGGAACTACACACTGACCGAGGGAGAGAGAGAGAAAGAGGGGGAACTACACACCGACCGAGGGAGAGTGAGAGAAAGAGGGGGAACTACACACCGACTGAGGGAGAGAAAGAGGGAACGACACACTGACCGAGGGAGAGAGAGACAGAGAGAGAGAGAGTGAGAGGGGGAACTACACACCGACCGAGGGAGAGAGAGAGAGAGAGAGGTGGAACTACACACCGACTAAAGGAGAAAGAGAGAGAGAAAGAGAGAGTGCGAGGGTCGAACTACACACTAACCGAAGGAGAGAGAGAGAAAGGGGGAACTACATATTGACCGAGGGAGAGAGAGAGAGAAAGAGGGGGAAGTACGCACTGACCGAGGGAGAGCGAGAGAGAGAGAGAGGGAACTGCACACCGACCGAGGGAGAGAGAGAGAAAGAGGGTGAGAGAGGGAACTACACACTGACCGAAGGAGAGAGAGAGAGAGAGCGCGAGAGCGGGAACTACACACCGACCGAGGGAGAGAGAGAGAGAGGGTACTACACATTGACCGAGGTGGGGAGAGAGAGAGGGAGAGAGAGGGAACTACACATCGACCGAGGGAGAGAGAGAGAGAGAACTGCACACCGACCGAGGGAGAGAGCGAGAGAGAGAGAGTGAACAACACACCGACCGAGAGAGAGAGAGAGAAAGAGCGGGAACTACACACTGACCGAGGGAGAGAGAGAGGGAACTACACACCGACCGAGGGAGAGAGAGAGGGAACTACTCACGTCCGAGAGGGGGAGAGAGAGAGAAAGAGAGAGTGCGAGGAGGCGAACTACACACTAACCGAGGGAGAGAGAGAGAAAGGGGGAACTACATATTGACCGAGGGAGAGAGAGAGAGAAAGAGAGAGAGAGGGATCTACACACCGACCGAGGCGGAGAGAGAGAGAGAGAGAGAGGGAACTACACACTAACCGAGGGAGAGAGAGAGAGAGAGAGAGAGAGAGAGAGAGTATGTGGGAACTACATATTGATCGAGGGAGAGAGAGAGAGAAAGAGAGAGAGAGGGATCTACACACCGACCGAGGCGGAGAGAGAGAGAGAGAGAGAGAGGGAACTACACACTGACCGAGGGAGAGAGAGTGAGAGAGCTGCACACCGACCGAGGGAGAGAGAGAGAGAGAGAGAGAGGGAACTACACACCGACCGAGGGAGAGAGAGAGAGAGAACTGCACACCGACCGAGGGAGAGAGAGAGAGAGATGGAACTACACACCGACCGTGGGAGAGAGAGAGAGAGGGAACTACACACCGACCGAGGGAGAGAGAGAGAGAGAGAACTGCACACCGACCGAGGGAGAGAGAGAGAGGGAACTACACATCGACCGAGGGAGAGAGAGAGGGGGAACTACGCACCGACCGAGTGACTCATGTATTCAACCAGCATTGTAACCCATGTATAAACTGACCTAAGTTGTACACCGTGAGAACACTGACCACTAGATGGGAGACACTCCTAACCTGGACCTTCAGGTATAAAAGGGGAAGCTCCACCCACCTTCATCACTTGAGTGCTAAGGAATAAAGGACAGGTCACAGACTGACCTTCTCTCAAGCATGGGCCTCGTGTGCATTTATACTGTGTAGTAAGGACGTATCAGAGGGAGAAAGAGAGTGAGAGAGGGAACTACACATCGACCGAGGGAGAGAGAGAACGAGAGAGAGAGGGAAATACACACTGACCGAGGGAGAGAGAGAGAGAGAGAGTGAGAGGGGGAACTACACACCGACCGAGAGAGAGAGAGGGGGAACTACACACCGACCAAAGGAGAGAGAGAGAGAGAAAGAGAGAGTGCGAGGAGGCGAACTACACACTAACCGAGGGAGAGAGAGAGAAAGGGGGAACTACATATTGACCGAGGGAGAGAGAGAGAGAAAGAGGGGGAAGTACACACCGACCGAGGGAGAGAGAGGGAGAGAGAGAGAGAGGGGGAACTACACACTGACCGAGGGGTGAAAGAGAGAGAGAGAGAGAGAGAGAGAGAGAGAGTGAGAGAGGGAACTACACACCGACCGAGGGAGAGAGAGAGAGAGGGGGAACTACACACAGACCGAAGGAAAGAGGAGAGGGAACGAGGGGGGAGCTACACACTAACCGAGGGAGGGAGAGAGAGAGAGAGAGGGGGAACTACATATTGACCGAGGGTGAGAGAGAGAGAAAGAGGGGGAAGTACACACCAACCGAGGGAGAGAGAGAGAGAGAGAGAGGGGGAACTACATATTGACCGAGGGAGAGAGAGAGAGAAAGAGGGGGAAGTACACACCAACCGAGGGAGAGAAAGAGAGAGAATGGGAACTACACACCGACCGAGGGAGGGAGAGAGAGATAGAGAGAGAGAGGGAACTACACACCGACCGAGGGAGAGAGAAAGAGAGAGAGAGAGAAGTTGTCATGTATTCAACTGTCATTGTAACCCATGCATAAGCTGACCTAAGTTGTCCACTTTGAGAACACTGACCACAGGGGGCGAACTTGTGGGAGACATTCCAAACCTGGAATTTCTGGTAAAGAAGGGGAAGCTCCACCTGCCTTCATCAGTTGAGGTATTGGTAATAAAGGTAACTGGTCACAGAGTGATCTTTTCTCAAGTATGGGCCTCGTGTGCATTTATACTGTCTAGTAAGGACATATTATTGGTGACGAGAAACCGGGATTTTAACCACGCGAGGATGGCCACTAGCAGCACAGAAGAGAGGTACTGTGTTGGTGATGATTCGTACGACTTTATTGAGAGACTACAGCAAAGTTTTGTCACTAAGGAATGGCTGGGACAGGATTCAGCCGACAAACGCAGGGCTCATCTCCTGATGGTTTATGAATCCAGAACGTACTCCCTGATGAAGGACCTTCTAGCGCCAGAGAAGCCGGCGGACAAGACGTTCGAAGAGCTCAGTAAGTTGATCGGGGCACACCGTAAAGCATGCACATGGCGAGACACCAGTTTTACATGCACTGGCAGCGAGAAGGGCATAGTGTTCCAGACTTCGTGGCAGATTTCCGGCGACTGGCGAGCCTATGTAAGTTTCCAGATGCATGCAGAGCGGAGATGCTGCGAGACTTTTTTATTGAGGGCATCGGGCACGCTGGGGTTTTCAGGAAACTGATTGAGACCAAAGACTTGACGTTGGAAGCGGTGGCTATGATAGCCCAAACATTTATCTCAGGGGAGGAAGAGACCAGAATGATGTTTGACAAAAATCTTGGCTCAAATGCAGCAAATGACCAGGGAGTCAACATTGTTAATGCGGCACACAGTTCTCTAGGCAGACAAGGGCAATCGGACATGCCCCAGCATGTAGTCGAACCCAAAGGGGGAATTCAACAGAGACAATGGCTAGCTGAACGGCGATTCATGCCATTGCAATGGATAATGCGGCCAGTAATGGGGCCATCAACACCTGTTAATGGTGCGCTTAAGGACAGTTACAGAGACAGTCAGAGACGATCGACTGGTAATGGACCTTTTGTTTCCAACAACAGGGCCTCCAGCTCATGCTGGAAGTGTGGAGGCAAACACCCAGCCAGAACTTGCAGGTATCAGCAAAATACACGCAGAAACTGCAACGTCAGCGGTCACTTGGGGCGTACGTGCAGGAAGCCTGCAGCCAGGTTGATGTACGAGGAGGACGTGCCCGATGTAAGCCCTACGAGTCCAAATGAATACTGGGGGAAAATCGCTGGAAGCTGAAGTTCAGCGAGTTCATGTGGAGCACATATACAGTTCATATACCAGGACGCCACCGATAATGTTGAAAGTGCTCCTCAATGGCATCCCAGTATTAATGGAGCTAGACCTATGACCCTTGGACCTCTGATGGTAGTGCCCCCTGTTGGTGGACAGACCTTATGTACATACATTGCATCATTTCCCTCCCAGTTCTTGGCAGAAAAACAGTAAAAGGGAATATTATTTGAATGGGGAGAAATTACAACATGTTGCAGTGCAGAGGGACCTGGGGGTCCTTGTGCATGAATCCCAAAAAGTTAGTTTGCAGGTGCAGCAGGTAATCAGGAAGGCAAATGGAATGTTGACCTTCATTGCGAGAGGGATGGAGTACAAAAGCAGGGAGGTCCTGCTGCAACTGTACAGGGTATTGGTGAGGCCACACCTGGAGTACTGCTTGCAGTTTTGGTCACCTTACTTAAGGAGGGATATACTAGCTTTGGAGGGGGTACAGAGACGATTCACTCAGCTGATTCCGGAGATGAGGGGGTTACCTTATGATGATAGATTGAGTAGACTGGGTCTTTACTCGATGGAGTTCAGAAGGATGAGGGGTGATCTTATAGAAACATTTAAAATAATGAAAGGGATAGACAAGATAGAGGCAGAGAGGTTGTTTCCACTGGTCGGGGAGACTAGAACTAGGGGGCACAGCCTCAAAATACGAAAAAGCCAATTTAAAACCGAGTTGAGAAGGAATTTCTTCTCCCAGAGGGTTGTGAATCTGTGGAATTCTCTGCCCAGGGAAGCAGTTGAGGCTGGCTCATTGAATGTATTCAAATCACAGATAGATAGATTTTTAACCAATAAGAGAATTAAGGATTATGGGGAGCGGGCGGGTAAGTGGAGCTGAGTCCACGGCCAGATCAGCCATGATCTTGTTGAATGGCGGAGCAGGCTCAAGGGGCTAGATGGCCCACTACTGTTCCTAATTCTTATGTTCTTATGTTCTCATGTTAATCCCAGTGCTTTCCGAGTCTCTCACGACTTGGGGCTGGGCATTGACCACAGTGGGTTCTTCTGATGGCTGGACGTGAGTTGGTTGGTCGTCTAAGTTCACAGTGTCTTCTTCCAACTGTTCCGGTTCGTCAGTGTGTCTTAGCTTGATTTGATCAATGTGTTTCCTGCACATCTGCCCATTCTTGAGCTTAACCTTATACACCCGGTTACCCTCCTTATCCGTAACATTGCCCGGGAGCCACTTGGGCCCTTGACCGTGGTTAGGTACATACAGTGGGTCATTTACAGATATGTCGTGTGACACTGCGGCGCGGTCGTGATACCACTGCTGCCGTTGATGTCGGATTTTGACATGATCCTCAAGGTCAGGATGGACTAGAGAGAGCCTGGTTTTGAGGCCTCTCTTCATCAATAGTGCCGCAGGCGGGACTCCAATGAGCGTGTGTGGCCTTGTCCTGTAACTGAGCAGTATGTGTGACAGGTGTGTCTGCAAGGCAGCATGAGTTTCGCGTTTCAGGCTCTGCTTGATGGTTTGAACTGCCCGCTCCACTTGACCATTGGACACAGGTTTGAACAAGGCTGACGTCATATGTTTTATGCCGTTGCATTTCATTAACTCTTGAAACTCCAGGCTCGTGAAACACGGTCCATTGTCGCTGACAACGAGGTCTGGCAGACCATGTGTGGCAAACATGGTTCTCAGGTTCTCAATGTTGGCAGTGGAAGTGCTGGATGACATGATCACACATTCTATCCATTTGGAGTATGCATCCACCACCACAAAAAACATTTTACCGAGGAAGGGGCCCGCAAAGTCGATGCGGCTTCTAGACCACGGTTTGGATGGCCATGACCACAGACTGAGCGGAGCTTCCTTTGGGGCATTGCTTAACTGCATGCAAGTGCTGCACTGATGCACACATGACTCTAAGCACTAAGTCAGACTCAATGCCAGACCACCAAACATGGAACCTGGCGATGGCCTTCATCATGACAATACCGGGATGCGTACTATTGTAGAATTTACCAATATCTCGCAAAGATTCCAGGTACCTTTCCCCTACAGAGGAGAAGAATCCCTTTCTGGGCTTTTAAAATGAGTTTAAAGGGGCAGATGAAGCCTGCGGGGGATAAAAGGGGATGCATTCATGGAGACCCCCCCTCCCCACCCAGTGTTTGGACTCATAGGAAAGGGAATTCAAAATGGACCTGAATTACAGAAGCTTGAGATCCCCTAAACATCTATGGGAAGGAGCATATCAATTTTAAGATTCTACAACATTTTGGCTGCAAAAAAAAAGTTACCAAATACAGGAGGTGGAGCCAAATTCGTGTATTAAAGACCCCAGACTGTCTGGGGGAACTATTCACCCTCTAAGAGATAATCGAATTACCCAATCAAGCACAATGGAAATCATGGTCAAGAAACTGGACAATTCTAAAACAATGCAAAACCAGTGATAGCACATTCTCACACCCTAATTGAGTTACTGCTGACAAAGGAGACATTTGAAAATCAGTGGACAGAACAGTTCAAACAGAGCCCAAGAGATTTGATGGGAGATAACGGAGCCTTTTTTTTGGAATATATCTATCCCTCAGTTTTTACAAGGAAAGACCAGCAAGGAGCAGCACGCAGAGGAGCAGAACACAGAAACTAGCAGAAGACAGGAGAGAAGCAGAGCACAGACTGGAACAGAGACACAGACACAAGCAGCCAGAGCTGGGGAGTGAAGAAATGGAGTGGTAAAGGAAACTACTAGAAATCATCAAGGACCGACCGAGCACGAGGCCCACGAAACGGAAGGTTGTCAGCAACCAAATTGACAACCCGGGCCACCACAACCAGCGAAACGACCAACCAAAACCAATTCAGCAAAAAATGAAGAATCGACATTTATTTCCACTCTACAATCTACTTCGGAACGACCAACGGGTGAGAAATTACCAAAAGGGACTAACTAAACTATTCCTAACCAAAGAAAGTGGGTACTTTGCCCATACATCCAAAACGCAACTTACCGCATCAACGGACGCACCCCAACCGAAGACTACGCAGTCCGAAGTCCTCTCCTCCGACCGGGGTACGGCTCGCATAGAAGGCCAAGTGCAGCGAACCCCGAAACCACAATTCACCGGCAACTGTCAAAAGGGATTGGTGAGCATAGCCCCTGAACCCCCCAGAGCTATAAATTCGTTAGTTAGGGGAATTGGGAGGAGGGAGGCTGGGATAACTTGAGGAAATGTATCTGCATTCGCCTTTTTACCCCATTTAGAGTTTAAGCTGTATTCTTTTCCCCACAGACTGTAATTGGACAATTTATTCAATGTGTTGTACCCCTCAGTGTGTATTGGTCTGTGTGTGTTATTAAAGGTGTGCCTTTTACTTCTTTGTAAACACAATAAAGCCATACCTGCTTCCTACCTTGAAACCGATTGTCTGTCCAAGTCTGTCACAGTCCCTTCATAATTCCCGTGTCTAGAACCAAAGGTGTGGGAGCGATTCGGAACCGCTCGTATAAGGTCAGAAGGGAAAGCTGACCCCCTGAAAACCACCCCTTACACATGGCGACCCAGATGGGACACTGGTACAAGGGACGTGATAAGAGAGAGACTGGTTTCAGGAAACGAAGCAAAATGGAAGAGGGGATTTCCTCGTATGTGTTTAAGAGGGTAAATGTGGCTAAGGAGTGGTTACTCGATCTATTGTATGCTGAGCGTCCAGAAGATGCTGCAGCTCAATGGACCGAGAGCAAGGACCATAAAAGGTCAATAGAGAAGGCCATTTGGCTAATTTGCCTTCAGCAACAGATCCGGCTTCTAGATGAGGAGAATGAGAAATTAAAGGAAGTATTGAGACAGGCAGAAGAGAGGTCCAGCGCAAGGGCCACAGTCGGGGAAAGGCTGTGGACAGAGGTGGGACAGTTAAAGGAAAGTAGAGAGCTCACTAAAGAAAGGTACAAAACCCAACTGGACCTTTTACAGTGTCAGATTATTGAAGCCAAGAATAGCGAACGGGCATTGTGGGAAGAGAATTCCTGCCTCGCCAAGCAAGTTAAAGAGTACGGGGAGAGGGTGAGAGACATTCAGGTAGCCTATAAGGTAACCAGTACCAGGGAATTTGAGGCAGGAGACCACGGCCCCTGCCAGCAGCAGATCCAAAGCTTGAACCTTGCTCTATCCCGGGCTAAAGGAATGGTGTGCCTGTTAAACCCGGGTTTAGCCCAGGAACACCTGGTTGGGCAAGGAGAAACCCCTCAGTCACCGCCTGTAGCTCCCGGGAACAGCCCGGAGCAGCAGGGGTGTCAGCCAGAGTGCGGGGCAGGCAAGGATTGCGAACTATCAACACCGGCAGCCCCGGGTTTTAACTCGGCTTGGCAGCAGAGAGAAGAGGGCGAGCCAATACAAGGGCCGGAACCAGGGCCAATGCACCCGGTCCGGCAGCAGAAGTTTGGCCCGCCTGATGCCAATGGGGCAGCAGGACCCCTAGAAAGCAACTTCGTAGTCCCCCACGACACCCAAAAACTGAGGGCTATGATAGGCCACCTAAGTAAGCTCACCCAACAGGTGGATCCCTCGGTGCACTTTCTGGAAGTGGAACACACAGGAGATATTAACGGGTGCGATGATTCAGAGCAGGCTAAGCTGTTGCTTTTCTCGCTAGACACCAAGCTGTGCCATTCCCTCTCTGCAGACAGCAGAAAGGGGCGAAACACGTACGCTATGGTTAAGGAGGAGGTTCTAGAGGCCATGGGTATGAACGACGGGAGTCCTTTCTCCCGAGTGGAGAAAACAGTGCAGCTCGATGGGGAGACTCCACAGGCTTTCGCCGACGGGTTGTGGCCGGTCTACGAAAGGGCCTGTAGTGGGGTTCTTGACCGGGCCCACCTGAACCCTAACGAGCTGGCTCACTGGCTCCGCAGCCTGGTGGCAAACAGCCTACCTGGAGTAAAGGCAAAAGCCCAGGTCTGGTTCGATCCAAGAGATCCCAGAACCACCGAGTGGACAGTGGTCAGGCAGTTGACACTGGCTTACCGGAACAGTAGAGGGACAGAGGAGCCCTCCTCTAAAGGGAGGGTCCATGAGATTAAACCCAGCTAAGGCAAGAGAGAGTTGCATCAGGAAGGTGGGAACCCTCCCCACAAAGGGTGCGAGTGTTTTGGGTGTGGGAAAAGTGGGCACTGGAGGAAGGATTGTAGAAACCCTGGAAAGAGACTAAGGGAAATGCCACTTCAGCCCCAGCCCGTAACGCCGGGGCAGGAACACCCGACACACATGAGACACTCGTAGCCGCCCTACAGACACTCATAAACGGACAGGGAGCAGTAGCTATCGCAACCGGTCCAGTAGCCTGTACGGTAAAACCCTCTGCTCCAACCCACCCAGATGCATGACTAGAGCCAGCGCAGCCTGTGTACCTGTGTTCCCTAGAGTACGATGCCTGGAAGAGACCGTGCGTTACGATGGAGGTGGAGAAAGTGAAAGGGACCTACCTGCTCGATACCGGTGCTTCCAGCACCCTTGTATATGCAGATAACCCGGCTACCTCACCTCTATCGAACGGGGTCCCATACAGTCTAGTGGGGTTCACAGGCAATGAGCAAACTGGTTCGTTTTCCATCCCGCTCACCATTCAGTTAGGGACACTCAAAACCAAATGGAAGTGTGTCCTGATGAAATGGGAGCAGAAGGGAAAAGGGATCCTGGGGGCTGATTTTATCATTGGTCACCAGATCCTAGTGGATCTCAGGAACCACTGTCTATGGGGAGCCATAGTGACTGACAGGGAAGGTGAGGTGGCGGTGATCCCAGAAAAAGGGGCCAAGGGAAAATTGTGTACCGTGAAGCCAAAGGAGGGTTACGACTTGGAATTACTGGTCAGTAACACCCCAGTGGAGTACCAGGTATATGTACGGGCACACCTTGCAGCATTTGCCACCCACAAACATGACTGTGGTAGGGTAACGGGGGTGGAAGTTAGTATAGTAGGGGACCCCATGACCCGACCACAAAAGCAATATAACTTCCCCAGGGAGGCAGAGGCAGACCTGACAACGGCGCTGGGATCACTGGTAGATGGGTGTTAAGACCGATAGCAACCCATGTGAACTCTCCACTGTGGCCGGTTAAGAAACCGGACAACTCATGGAGGGCCACCGTGGACTATCGAGTACTAAATAAGAATATCCCTGTCTGTGCACTCACTGTAGCAGCCATAGCGGATCTCATAGGGAGTATTCCAGCATCCGCGACCACTTTCACGGTGCTGGACATTTCAAATGGGTTCTGGTCCATTCCTTTAAAACGGGAGACCAGTACAAGTTCGCCTTTACCTTTAAAGGCCAACAATACACGTGGAACTGTCTTCCCCAAAACTTCCACAATAGTCCCAGCATTTTTCACCAATGCATGGTGAACTGTTTAAAGGGCTTTAGCAGACCCCAGCAGTTGGTGCAGTATGTGGATGACCTGCTTCTGTTCACCGATCAGGGGGAGGAACATGGCCCACTGCTGGCTGAGCTGCTGGAGCTGCTAAAAGAAGAAGGGTTTAAAGTAAACCCCAAGAAGGCACAGATCGGCCAGAAGGAAGTCAAATTCCTGGGGCTGACTGTGCGCGCTGGGGAAAGGGCCATAGACAAGGCTCGAAGGGAGGCAGTACAGGAGTTACCAGCCCCCAACACAGTGACAGGGGTAAGGTCCTTTCTAGGACTCATCGGGTACTGCAGAGACTTCATTGAGGATTATGCAGCCACCGCAGCCCCTCTGCTCAGGCTCCTACACAAGAGTGTAGAGTGGGACTGGGATGAGGGTTGCGAGGCAGCATTTAATCAGCTCAAGAAGGACTTGCAGACCGCGCCAGCCTTGGGAGCGATAGATGTAGGAAAGGAGTTTTTCCTGGAGGTGGCAGCCAGCGGGGACAGTTTGAGCTCAGTGCTGCTGCAAGAGCGGCACGGCCAGCTGAGACCGGTGGTTTACTCCTCCAGGATCCTCACAGATGTGGAGAAAGGGTACTCCAACTGTGAGAGACACCTCCTAGCCACACATTGGGCAGTGAAAAGATCCTTGATCTTCACGAGAGGGTCTCCTCTAACACTCCTTACCCACCACACACCTACTCAGATGCTCCTAGATGGGAGGATTAAGGACGGGACGGTGAGCAGTGCCCGCATTGCTCGCTGGACCCTGCTCCTCTCCCAGATGGACCTCAGAGTCGAAGGCCCCCGTGAGCCAAGGCTCGCAGCCAACCTAATCTATCCAGGGAAAGCCCACAAGTGCTCCATAGAAGGGGTATGGGAGGTAAACATTGGCCTTCAGGCGGGGTTACACCCTACAGGCCGGGACATCTACGTGGACGGGTCCAGCACGGTATCTGCTGGCGAACGACTCACTGGGTGCGGAGTCTATGACCCAAGGGCAGGTATTGCCCTGGCAATCAAGCTCCCCAGCACCATGAGCGGCCAGCATGCTGAACTGTCCGCCGTAATGTATGTGCTGACCCACCCCGAGGAATTCCCTACCCCGTACATGATTTGCTCGGACAGTATGTTCACCTGCAATTCATGTACGGAGCACCTGGCTATCTGATCCCGTCGCGGATACACGTCCGCTGACGGGAGACCCCTGGCAATCAAGCCCCTGCTGGAGAAAATCATGACAGGGGGAAGAAGGAAAGATCTACATAAATAAGGTGAAGGCCCATTCAAAAACTGAACCCCGTGCAGAGGGAAACCAACAGGCTGACAAACTGTCCAAAGAAGATGCCCGCATGGGAAAGTTCTGGGACCCCTATGAAACCGGCCGCATAGCAGTGGTCAAGAATAAGAACAGGGCAGCAGAGAGTACAGGGATAGCTTTGGCCCTGGACTTAAAAACAGTTCAGGTACAGGACCCAGTCCAGAAAGCTGTCCTGAACGCGCTAGCTAGAGGAGAGAGAGTAGAAGGTCCGTACGGCACAGCAGCCATTACCATTAAGGAAGGCATGCTGTTTAAAGAGGGACAATGGGTCGTGCCACAGCAGCACCAGAGGGAATTCCTAAAACTGGCCCATGAGGGTCCAGGAGCGGGACATCCCGGGCCTGAGACCACCTGGCAACGGGTGGAACAGGCAGGATGGTGGCCAGGACTCAGGGAGGATGTCCGCGAGTTCTGTGCAAACTGCCTGGTGTGTGCTGCGAACAACCCTGACCCCCAGAAAAGGAAGGTGTCCCTAGGACACGTCAAGAGGGTAGAGGGACCATGGCAGTCAATCCAAATTGACTACATAGGGCCCCTACCCACCGCCCAGGGAGGCTACAAATACTGCCTAGTCCTGGTGGACGTGTTCTCAAAATGGGTTGAAGCCTTCCCCTGCCGAACAGCCACCACACTAGGGACAGCTAAGATTCGAGTGAGGGAAGTGTTCTCCCGGTGGGGACTCCCATAGTATGTGGAGTCGGACCAAGGGAGCCATTTCACTGGGCAGGTAATGCAGGTAACCCTTAAGGTGCTCGGCATTGAGGGGAAAAGGCACGTTGCCCACAACCCACAGTCATCTGGTATTGTGGAGCGTTTAAACCGCACCATCAAAGAAAGGCTGCAGAAGGAAACGGGAGACTCACCCCAAAAGTGGTGGAGGTCTTACCATTGGTCCTAATGGGGATCCGAGCTAGCCAGTCAAAGAGCACCGGGTATTCCCCATACGAGCTCATGACTGGCCGGATCATGCGGACCCCCACCCATATCCTAGCCCGGTGCTCACAGAAGGTCAACTCAGAGAGGTGAACCGGGACCGGTTTGTCAGGAACCTGTTTGAACACCGCAAACAGATTCATTGGCAGGCTGCTAGTTACATGGGCAGACAGCATCAGAGTAACCGATTGCTGCTAGAACCCAGCAAACACCACGAATGGGAGATAGGGGACCAGGTCATGATGAGGAACTATGCTCGGGTCGGGGTTTTTGAAGCATTATATATGGGGCCATATAGCATTGTGGACAATGCAAGCCCGATGGTCTATGCCATAAAGCTGCCCCGTCGTACTAAGTGGTTCCACATCAACCAGTGCAAGCTGTACAACCCAGGGTCAGCCAACCACAGAGGGCAGCCGGGAGGGGTGAACCGTCCTCAGGACAGGGACCCTCCGTTGGCCACCCCCGACGGTGGAGGGCCCACAGGGAATGTGGCAGGCTCAGAAACCGTGCCCATAGGGGCGGTGAATTGCAGTACTGGAGGGGCTATCTCACCCATCATTTGGGATTCGGACGCACCCCCAGTAACCCAAGCCCTGAGAAGGACCCTCCGTACACCACGGCCAAAGATACCGTGGTCACCGGCATCTGAACCTCAGCGATTCTACCCTCGGAGAAGGGCAGCCCGACAGGAAAGGCCGAAGGTCAGAAGTATAGAGGCCGCTCAGAGTAGGGACCACCAGCCAGCCGCCTCCAACGGTGAGGGTCTCACAGGAGCAGTAGCAACGAGCTGTCCCAGAGACAAGGGTCTCCAGCTCACCGGCTGCGGGGAAACCCTAGCATCCAGGCGGCTATCAGGCCGCACAAGGCATGGGCCTGACAGGGACTAACCATGCCACCCGGAGACGGGTGGCGGTTGTACATAGCTCTAATTTTAGTTTAAGGATATTTTACGATTTAGTTTAGAATTGAGGGTAATATTGCAGTAATGTTTAGGTGATTATTTTGAGTTTGTCTTGTGTGTCAGCCAGCCTGAGAGCAGTTCTCAAGGACAGGATCCAGACATTACCAGGAGACCAATTGATGTTGTTTAATTTTAATCTGTTTTTTTTCCTTCTGTATGTGTTGTATGTTGCCTATATGCTGGTGAATATAATGTAACTGAAATTAAATGTAACTGTGCTGAAATGCAATTGTAGTGATTGAACCCCCTCCAAGCTGGGAGGGTATAAATGTAAAAAGTTTGTACCTGTAAAGGGAAAAGTGTGCATCTGTGGTGATGTTGCATAAGTGTAATGCATTTTGGGTATTAGTTTAGCTAATTTATGGGGAAGGTTATCTCTTGGGAGTCAGGAACTTTGCTCACCTCGTAGAATGATACCATAAGTGATATGGTATCACAGGGGGAATGTAGAATTTACCAATATCTCGCAAAGATTCCAGGTACCTTTCCCCTACAGAGGAGAAGAATCCCTTTCTGGGCTTTTAAAATGAGTTTAAAGGGGCAGACGAAGCCTGCGGGGGATAAAAGGGGATGCATTCATGGAGACCCCTCCCTCCCAGTGTTTGGACTCATAGGAAAGGGAATTCAAAATGGATCTAAATTACAGAAGCTTGAGATCCCCTAAACATCTATGGAAAGGAGCATATCAATTTTAAGATTCTACAACATTTTGGCTGCAAAAAAAAAGAGTTACCAAATACAGGAGGTGGGTCCAAATTCGTGTATTAAAGACCCCAGACTGTCTGGGGGAACTATTCACCCTCTAAGAGATAATCGAATTACCCAATCAAGCACAATGGAAATCATGGTCAAGAAACTGGACAATTCTAAAACAATGCAAAACCACTGATAGCACATTCTCACACCCTAATCGAGTTACTGCTGACAAAGGAGACATTTGAAAATCAGTGGACAGATCAGTTCAAACAGAGCCCAAGAGATTTGATGGGAGATAACGGAGCTTTTTTTTTGGAATATATCTATCCCCCAGTTTTTACAAGGAAAGACCAGCAAGGAGCAGCACGCAGACTAGCAGAACACAGAAACTAGCAGAAGACAGGAGAGAAGCAGAGCACAGACTGGAACACAGACACAGACACAAGCAGCCGGAGCTGGGGAGTGAAGAAATGGAGCAGTGAAGGAAACTACTAGAACTCATCAAGGACCGACCGAGCACGAGGCCCACGAAACGGAAGGTTGTCAGCAACCAAATTGACAACCCGGGCCACCACAACCAGCGAAACGACCAACCAAAACCAACTCAGCAAAAAACGAAGAATCGACATTTATTTCCACTCTACAATCTACTTCGGAACGACCAACGGGTGAGAAATTACCAAAAGGGACTAACTAAACTATTCCTAACCAAAGAAAGTGAGTACTTAGCCCATACATCCAAAACGCAACTTACCGCATCAACGGACGCACCCCAACCGAAGACTACGCAGTCCGAAGTCCTCTCCTCCGACCGGGGTACGGCTCGCCTAGAAGGCCAAGTGCAGCGAACCCCGAAACCACGATTCACTGGCAACTGTCAAAAGGGATTGGTGAGCATAGCCCCTGAACTCCCCAGAGCTATAACTTAGTTAGTTAGGGGAATTGGGAGGAGGGAGGCTGGGATAACTTGTGTAAATGTATCTGCATTCGCCTTTTTACCCCATTTAGAGTTTAAGCTGTATTCTTTTCCCCACAGACTGTAATTGGACAATTTATTCAATGTGCTGTACCCCTCAGTGTGTATTGGTCTGTGTGTGTTATTAAAGGTGTGCCTTTTACTTCTTTGTAAACACAATAAAGCCATACCTGCTTCCTACCTTGAAACCGATTGTCTGTCCAAGTCTGTCACAGTCCCTTAATAATTCCAGTGTCTGGAACCAAGGGTGTGAGAGCGATTCGGAACCGCTCATATAAGGTCAGAAGGGAAAGCTGACCCCCTGCAAACCACCCCTTACACTATGTAACTCCCATACAATTCTCACCCTGCCTTTCTTGGGTATTACAACACGATTACCCCACAGTAAACAGTCAGACTGGATGGAAAGCTCACCTTTGCAACGGCTGTATGGTTTGGTTTCATCACCCATTTCCTTGGGAATGGTTGACCAATTTCCATTAAGAACGGAACGTTTTACAACCGATAGGGTCGGATCCTGGCTGGTCCAGGTCTTAACTTGTTGAGCAGTGACAGGCTACCCTTCACTCTCAAAGGCATCCGTGACTATGAGTAGCTCTGCGGGCATTGGCATTTCCACCTCTGGTGTGGGCAACGGTAACCAGCTCAATGCATCAGCGCAGATGTCGGTGCCTGGTCTGTGGCGAATGACATAATTATAGGCAGATAATATCAGAGCCCACCTCTGGAAGCAGGACGACGCGTTGGTATTGATACCTTTATGTTCCGAGAACAATGATATAAGCGGCTTGTGATCGGTTTCCAGCTCGAAGCGAAGCCTGAACAGGTACTGATTCATTTTTTTCACCACATAAACACATGCTAAAGCCTCTTTCTCTACCATGCCGTAGGTTCTTTCCGCCTTGGACAGGCTTCGAGACGCTTATGCAACTGGTTGTACTTTGCCTGACTCATTGGCTTGCTGGAGTACGCAGGCGACCCCATAGGACGACGCATCACATGGGTCATACAGTATCAGTAGTTTGTGGGAACACAACAGATTTCTAGCCTTCTCAAAGGCTCTGTCTTGAAGTTCACCCCACACCCAGTCGTCTCTTTTCCTGAGCAGCTTGTGCCAAGGCTCTAATACTGTGCTCAATTTGGGTAAAAAGTTACCAAAGTAGTTGAGAAGACCCAGGAATGAACGCAGCTTCGTCACATTCTGGGGCCTTGGCGCATTTTTGATGGCTCTGTTTTCGCCTCTGGAGGCCTGATTCCGACTGCAGCAATCTTTTGTCCAAGGAATTCGACCTCTGGTGCCATGAAAATGCACTTCGAACGTTTCAGCCTGAGTCCCACTTTGTCCAGACGATGCAGAACCTCTTCCAGATTGTGCAGGTGCTCGGCGGTGTCACGACCTGTGACTAGGATGTTGTTTTGGAATACCACGGTCCTGGGGATGGATTTCAATAGGCTCTCCATGTTTCTCTGAAATATGGCTGCTGCCGAACGAATGCCAAAAGTGCAACTGTTGTAAATAAACAGTCCTTTGTGCGTGTTGATGCACGTAAGTTTCTTTGATGATTCAACCAGTTCCTGTGTCATGTAGGCCGATGTTAGATCCAATTTGGTGAATGATTTTCCCCCGGCTAGCGTTGCAAACAGATCATCAGCTTTCAGTATCAGGTACTGATCTTGTTTCGAAACTCGGTTGATCGTGACTTTGCAGCCTCCACAAATCCTGACCGTGCCGTCGCTTTTTAACACCGGAACAATGGGGCTGGCTCATTCGTTAAATTCAACTAATGAGATGACCCCCTCGCGTTGTAACCTGTCCAATTCGAGCTCGACCTTTTCTCTCATCAGGTGCGGGACTGCCCTGGCTTTGTGATGGATGGGCCTTGCGTCTGGGCCTAGGTGAATCTGTACCTTGGCTCTCTTGAAGCTGCCAATTCCCGGTTCAAACAGTGAGGGAAATTTGCTCAGCACTTGAGCACAAAAATCATCATCTGCTGATGACAAAGCTTTGATATTGCACCATTTCCATTTTATTTTCTCGAGCCAACTCCTGCCGAGTAACGATGGGCTGTTGCCTGGGATAATCCATAACGGTAGATCATGAACCACTCCCTCGTTCGACACTCTTACTGCTACACTACCGATCACTGGTATGAGCTCTTTGGTGTAGGTACGCAACTTCGCATTTATCGGACTCAGCTTGGGTCTCTCTGCCTTGGTCTCCCACAGCTTTTCGAAAGTCCTCTGGCTCATTATCGATTGACTCGCACCTGTGTCTAATTCCATGGATACCGGCACGCTGTTTAATTTTACCTCCATCATTATCGGTTGGCTCATTGTCAGTAATTTTACCTCCATCATTATCGGTTAGCTCTTTGTTAGGAACGCACGTATGCTATACACTTCCTCCTTGGAGCTCTCAAATGCCTCGGGCTGTATCGCCAGATCCACGCTGAATTGATCATCATCCACATGGTGTGTCGCTTGCTCTGCTGTGGACACGTCTGCTGAAGATGCCCCGTCTTCGCACACCCTCTGCATACACACTGCCTGAAGCGGCACTGATGGGGTCGCTGATTGCCCCCGCAATGCTAACACACTGAGCTCGGATTTGCGCCTGATGGCGGGCTTTGAGCGTCTCCCGGTCTTGCAGATGCAGTCGAGTAGGCCCTGCCATGTGCAGCTCTGCTGGCCGTCGATACAATTTTGTACACAGTACTTGCCGTGGAGTTCCTGTTTTGTCGCTGTTATGTATGCAACCCTATGTAACCAGCATTCTACTGCCACCAGAGGGTGTATCTGTTGGAGTCCCAAGGGATCCCAGCATCCCTTTGGAGTACTGTATTTAAGCAGGCCTCCCATGCTGTAGCAACACTCTTAGAGTTAGAATAAAGAGACTAAGGTCACACTTACTCACATCTACAGTACTCAATCACATTACCTTATTATGGACGTAACAACTGGCGACGAGATAACGAACTATCATGCGAAAATGCAGAGAACTGTTGGTATCCTGGAGAAGTTCTCAGAAGGGGGCAATTGGGAGGCCTTCGTGGAGTGACTCGATCAATACTTCGTGGCCAACGAGCTGGAAAGGAATGAGAACGCTGCCGAAGGGTGATCCTCCTCACTGTCTGCGGGGCAACAACCTATGGACTCATGAAGAATCTTCCTGCTCCGGTGAAACCAATAACCAGATCATATGAAGAACTGTGTACACTGGTCCGGGAGCACCTGAATCCAAAGGAGAGCGTTCTGATGGCAAGGTATCGATTTTATACATGTCAATGCTCTGAAGGTCAGGAAGTGGCGAGCTACGTCACCGAACTAAGGCGCCTTGCAGGACATTGCGAATTCGATGGATTCCTGACGCAAATGCTAAGAGACTTTTTTGTGCTTGACATTGGCCGTGAGGTTATCCTTCACAAACTATTGACTGTTGAAACACCGAACCTGAACAAAGCCATAACGATAGCCCAGGCATTTATGTCCACCAACGGTAACAGCAAACAAATTTCGTAGCATAAAGATGTTTTGGCAAATACTGTACACAAAGTAACTTCATTTTCAGGCAGGAATGCATATGGCAGAACGTACACGCCTGAAGCTGCATGACCTCAGATGACTCAGAGTCCGCCATCAAGCGTTAATGCGAGGCAGTTAACACCTTGTTGGCGCTGCGGAGGTGATCATCGAGCCCATCAATGCCGTTTCAAACACTATGCGTGCAAAGGCTGTGGAACAATGGGACACCTCCAGCGAATGTGCAGATGAGCTGCAAACCCTGCAAACCACCACGTTGCAGAGGAAGATTGATCCATGGCGGATCAAACTGAACTAGAGACTCAAACCGACGAGGCAAAAGTGTACGGGGTACACACCTTCAGCACGAAATGTCCACCGATCATGTTAAAAGTTGAACTGAACAGAATTCCAGTACCCATGGAATTGGACACGGGTGAGAGTCAGTCCATCATGAGCAAAAAGGCCTTTGACAGGCTGTGGTGCAATAAGGCACACAGGCCCAAGATGAGCCCCATTCACACCAAGCTGAGAACTTACACTATAGAGCTGATCCCTGTAATTGACAGCGCAACAGTAAAAGTCCCCTATGATGGAGCAGTGCACGAACTACCACTATGGATAGTATCAGGAGAAGGCCCCACACTGTTCGGCAGAAGCTGGCTGGGAAAAATCCGCTGGAACTGGGATGACATCCGAGTGCTTTTGTCCATCGATGCCGCCTCATGTGCCCGGGTTCTGAGCAAGTTTCCGTCGTTGTTTGAGCCAGGCATCGGAAGTTTCTCGGGGGCGAAGGTGCAGATCCACTTGATTCCCAGTACACGACCCATCCACCACAAGGCATGGGCGGTGCCATATATGATGCGAGAGAAAGTGGAGATCGAGCTAGACAGGCTACAACGAGAGAGCATTATTGCGCCAGTGGAGTTTAACGAGTGGACCAGTCCGATTGTTCTGGTTCTCAAGGGCGATGGCATGGTCAGAATTTGCGAGGACTATAATGTAACGACTATAATGTAGCGACGCTGGCAGGAGGGAAGATGTTCACCAAGTTGGACCTGACCTCGGCCTACATGACGCAGGAGCTGGCGGAATCTTCAGAAGGCCTCACCTGCATCATCACTCACAAAGGTCTGTTCATCTATAATAGATGCCCATTTGGGATTCGATCGGCCGCAGCTATTTTTCAAAGGAACATGGAGAGTCTGCTACAGTCGGTTCCGTGCACCGTGGTTTTCCACGACGACATACTGGTCACAGGTCGGGACACCATCGAACACTTGCAGAACCTGAAAGAGATTCTAAGTCGGCTAGATCGTGCGGGACTCAGGTTGAAATGCTCGAAGTGTGTTTTCCTGTGCCCTCTCATTCTTCTAAACTCCAGTGAATACAGGCCCAGTCGATCCAGTCTCTCCTCATATGTCAGTCCCGCCATCCCGGGAATCAGTGTGGTGAACCTTCGCTGCACCCCTCAATAGCAATTACGTCCTTCCTCACAATAGGAGACCAAAACTGAACACAATATTCCAGGTGAACTGCATTAAGACCTCCCTGCTCCTATACTCAAATCCCCTAGCTATGAAGACCAACATGCCATTTGCCTTCTTCACCGCCTGCTGTACCTGCATGCCAGCTTTCAAAGACTGATGTACCATGACACCCAGGTCTCGTTGCACCTCCCCTTTTCCTAATCTGCCGCCATTCAGGTAATATTCTGCCTTCCTGTTTTTGCCACCAAAGTCGATAACCTCACATTTATCCACATTATATTGCATCTGCCATGCATTTGCCCACTCACCTAACCTGTCCAAATCACCCTGCAGCCTCTTAGCATCCTCCTCACAGCTCATACCACCACCCACCACTCGTCTGCAAACTTAGAGATATTACACTTAATTCCTTCATCTAAATCATTGATGTATATTGTAAATAGCTGGGGTCCCAGCACTGAGCCCTGTGGCACCCCACTAGTTTCTGCCTGCCATTCTGAGAAGGACCCGTTTATTCCCACTCTTTGCTTCCTGTCTGCCAACCAGTTCTCTATCCACGTCAATACATTACCCCCAATACCATGTGCTTTAATTTTGCAAACTAATCTCTTGTGTGGGACCTTGTCAAAAGCCTTTTGAAAGTCCAAATACACAACATCTACTGGTTCTCCCTTATCCACTCTACTAGTTACATCCTCAAAAAATTCTAGAAGATTTGTCAAGCATGATTTCCCTTTCATAAATCCATACTGACTTGGACTGATCCTGTTACTGTTTTCCAAATGCGCTGCTATTTCATCTTTAATAATTGATTCCAACATTTTCCCCACTACTGATGTCAAGCTAATCGGTCTATAATTCCCCGTTTTCTTTCTCCCTCCTTTTTTAAAAAGTGGTGTTACATTAACTACCCTCCAGTCCATAGGAGCTGATCCAGAGTTGATAGACTGTTGGAAAATGATCACCAATGCATCCACTAATTTTACGGCCACTTCCTTAAGTACTCTGGAATGCAGATTATCAGGCTCTTGGGATTTATTGGCCTTCAATCCCATCAATTTCCCTAACACAATTTCCTGACTACTAAGGATTTCCTTCAGTTCCTCCTTCTCGCTAGACCCTCGGACCCCTCGTATTTCCAGAAGGTTATTTGTGTCTTCCTTCGTGAAAACAGAACCAAAGTATTTGTTCAATTGGTCTGCCATTCCTTTATTCCCCATTATAAATTCACCTGATTCTGACTGCAAGGGACCGATGTTTGTCTTCACTAATCTTTTTCTCTGCACATTTCTATAGAAGCTTTTGCAGTCAGTTTTTATGTTCCCAGTAAGCTTCCTCTCATACTTGATTTTCCCCCTCCTAATTAAACCCTTTTCCTCTTCTGCTGAATCCTAAATTTCTCCCAGACCTCAGCTTTGCTGCTTTTTCTGGCCAACTTAAATGCCTCTTCCTTGGATTTAACACTATCACCAATTTCTCTTGTTAGCCACGGTTGAGCCACCTTCCCTATTTTGTTTTTACTCCAGACAGGGATGTACAATTGTTGAAGTTCATCCATGTGATCTTTAAATGTTTGCCATTGCCTATCCACCGTCAACCCTTTAAGTATCATTCGCCAGTCTATTCTAGCCAATTCACGTCTCATGCCGTCGAAGTTACCTTTCCTTAAGTTCAGGACCCTAGTCTCTGAATTAACTGTGTCACTCTCCATCTTAATAAAAGAATTCTACCATATTATGGTCACTCTTCCCCAAGAAGCCTCGCACAACAAGATTGCTATTTAGTCCTTTCTCATTACACATCACCCAGTCTAGGATGGCCAGCCCTCTCGTTCGTTCCTCGACATGTTGGTCTAGAAAACTATCCCTAATATACTCCAGGAAATCCTCCTCCGCCATATTGCTACCAGTTTGGTTAGCCCAATCTATATGTGGATTACTGTCGCCCATGATAACTGCTGTACCTTTATTGCACGCATCCCTAATTTCTTGTTTGATGCTGTCCCCAATCTCACTAATACAGTTTGATGGTCTGTACACAACCCGCACTAGCGTTTTCATCTCTTTGGTATTCCGCAGTTCCACCCATACCGATTCCACATCATCCAAGCTAATGTCTTTCCTTACTATTGTGTTAATTTCCTCTTTAACCAGCAACACTATCCCACCTCCTTTTCCTTTCTGTCTATCCCTCCTGAATGTTGAATACCCCTGGATGTTGAGTTCCCAGCCTTGGTCATCCTGGAGCCATGACTCTGTAATCCCAATTATATCATATTCATTAATAGCTGCCTGCGCAGTTAATTCGTCCACTTTATTATGAATACTCCTTGCATTGAGTCCCAGAGCCTTCAGGCTTGTCTTTTTAACACACTTTGTCCCCTTAGAATTTTGCTGTAAT
The DNA here is from genome assembly GCF_044704955.1 of Pristiophorus japonicus. Taxonomy (NCBI): domain Eukaryota; kingdom Metazoa; phylum Chordata; class Chondrichthyes; family Pristiophoridae; genus Pristiophorus; species Pristiophorus japonicus. The sequence continues at coordinate 119,922,796 of NC_091980.1, forward strand.
GTGGCCCTTTTTGATTTTTGTCTTGGGTTTCTCTGCTCTCCACTTTTACTTTTCTTCTTTCTATCTTTTGCTTCTGCCCTCATTTTGCTTCCCTCTGTCTCTCTGAATAGGTTCCCATCCCCCTGCCATATTAGTTTAACCCCTCCCCAACAGCACTAGCAAACTCTCCCCCGAGGACATTGGTTCCGGTCCTGCCCAGGTGCAGACCGTCTCGTTTGTACTGGTCCCATCTCCCACAGAGCCGGTTCCAATGTCCCAGGCATTTGAATCCCTCCCTCCTGCACCACTCCTCAAGCCACGTATTCATCTTAGTTATCCTGCCATTCCTACTCTGACTAACACGTGGCACTGGCAGCAATCCTGAGATTACTACCTTTGAGGTCCTACTTTTTAATTTATCACCTAGCTCCCTAAATTCAGCTTGTAGGACCGCATCCTATTTTTTACCTATATTGTTGGTACCTATATGTACCATGACAACTAGCTGTTCACCCTCCCTCTCCAGAATGCGCTGCAGCCACTCCGAAACATCCTTGATCTTTGCACCAGGGAGGCAACATACCATGTTGGAGTTTCGTTTGCGGCCGCAGAAACGCCTATGTATTCCCCTTACAATAGAATCCCTTATCACTATAGCTCTCCCACTCTTTTTCCTGCCCTCCTGTGCAGCAGAGCCACCCCCAGTGCCATGGACCTGGCTGCTGCAGCCTTCCCCTGATGAGTCATCACCCCCAACAGCACCCAAGGCGGTGTATCTGTTTTGGAGGGAGATGCCCGCCTGCACTACCTTCATTCCGCTTCTCTGACTGATTGTCACCTATTCCCTATCTGCCTGAGTAACCTTTACGTGCGGTGTGACCAACTCACTAAACGTGCTATTCACGATATCCTCAGCATCGCGGCTGCTCCAGAGTGAATCCATGCGCAGCTCCAGTGCCGCAATGCTGTCTTTCAGGAGCTGCAGCAGGATACACTTCCTGCATATGTTGTCGTCAGGGACACTGGAATCGTCCCTGACTTCCCACATAGCACAGGAGGAACATGACACGGGTCTGACTCTCCTGCCATGACTTAACCCTTAAATTACTTAATTTGGCAACACTGCCAAAGTTTTCTTACTAAGAACAAGAAAAAAGATAAAGAAAAAGAAAACTACTCACCACTCAACCAGCCAATCACTTACCCTCTTGGCTGTGATGTCACTCCTCAATTACTTTTTACTTCTTTCTTACTTTTGATCCTGTTGCAGCTCGTTGCTCACCCCACCACCGACTGCCGCCGACCCCGGACTCCCGCTGGGCCTTTCTAGGCCTCTCCTTGCTCCTTCTCCGGCTGCTCGCTCCACCACTGAGTGCCACCGACCCCGGACTACCGCTGGGCCTTTATAGGCCTCTCCTCGTAGGTCAAGGTATTATAGAGGCAATGCCAGGGTTAGCTTCGGTTACTTAATCTACTATTGATTGGATCACTGATGCTGTCTCAGCTGTATTTGGAAGTATTTTTGGTGCCTTCTCATATTTCATTCCAATACTCATTGTGATTGGATTCGTGATCCTCCTCTTGGTTCTAAAATAATAACCTCTCTCTCCACAGATGCTGCGTAACCTGCTGAGATTTCCAGCATTTTATGTATTTGTTTCAGGTTCCAGCATCCGCAGTATTTTATCTTTTGCATTATGCCTGGTATAACCTTCATATTGTTTCCTAAGGTTGGACTACTTTGGCATCCACTCCTACGGGTGCAAAAACTTTGATTAAAGAATCACAGCTTGCAAAACTGCCGCTGCACTCCTTTAATCACATATAAGGGTCATCGGAAAGGATGGTGGAAGCATTAGAATGAGCACACAGCTTTATGCTCCTCATTGCAATTTACCCTTTCTAACGTAAATTGATTTTGTAAGCCTATTGTTGTATATGCAATAACTGTTAGACTGTGTACTGTTTAACTCCAAGAGGTATGACCTTGGCTCTGCTTTATTAAGGCCCAAAGTTACTAATATACAAAATGGCTGGTCTTTTATACTTGGGCTGCACACACGTGCGTGCAGCCCAATGGCCTCCAATAGTGATGCCATCTAGTTGCTAGTGATCCCAAAAGTACATACATGACAATATCCCTTTCTGAGATATTAACACAATCTTTTACAAATTGAGACGGTCCGGTGTTTTATGCTCCCGAGTTGACCATCTCAGTTCAACTCCAGCCTTGGGTGAGTGTTCAGAGCCTGTTGTGACTGGTGGCTGGGTGGCTGACCTGGTGGGAGTGGCAATGGTCATGTCAGGGATTGAAAGTCCATTTTCATTGAACATGTCAGTGACTGAAAGTCCTGATTCACTGATGACCACTGAGTCCTCTGATGACTGGGGGTACGTTGGTTGGTCGTTGATTGTCTCTTCCTCCTACTGTTCCGGTTTGTCTGTGTGCCGCAGCTTTGTCTGATCCATATGTTTCCTGCATGTTTGCCCATTTTTGAGTTTGACAATAAATATTCTGTTGCCCTCCTTGGTCATGACAGTACCAGCGATCCACTTGGGACCCTGACCATAATTCAGAACATATACAGGATCATTTACAGAAATATCACGTGACACAGCTGACTTTATCTTCTATATTCACCATGAATATTCAAGCCAGGGTGTACAAGAGATAGCTTAAGACCTCTCTTCATCATTAGTTCAGCAGGCGAGACCCCGGAAAGCATGTGTGGTCTTGTCCTGTAACTAAGCAGTATGCATGACAGGTGGGTCTGCAGTGACCCTTGGGTTACTCGCTTTATACTCTGCTTTATGATTTGGACAGCACGTTCTGCTTTCCTATTGGATGCAGGTTTGAACAGTGCTGACCTTACATGTCTGATACCATTGAGTTTCATGAACTCTTGAAACTCCTGACTGGTGAAGCACGATCTGCTGTCGCTAACAACGATGTCAGGCAGATCATGTGTCGCGAACATGACACTGAGATTTTCAATGGTAGCTGTGGATGTGCTAGATGACATGATTATGCACTCTATCCACTTCGAATGTGCAACCACCACAACTAAAAACCTTTTCCCCAGGAAGGGACCTGCAAAGTCTATGTGGATCCTGGACCATGGTTTGGACGGCCATGACCACAGACTCAGCGGCGATTCCGCTGCCGAATGTTGCAGACTGGCGCAATCCAAGGTCCAGGAGTACGTGCTGAGCATCACACTAAAGGTCGGTGCAGTCACTGCAAAGGCATGTTGGGGAAGAGCCACAGTTTAAGGTCCTTCCGCCATGGGAAACCCAGGGGATGGAATCAGAGCCCCCTTGGGCTGTACTTGTTAATCTGCTTGTATACATCGAGCACCATGTACTGAAAAACACCTGTGTTGTGCCATGTATAATGAAAGCCTCTGCACTGTTTAGTAACTTGTAAAGAAATGTAAATGAATTCTCATTCGTTCCGTGTACTGCTTTCATCTGCATAGTGCTACATGTAACGTGATTCGTGATCGGTATTGAAATGTACCCTGGAATGTAATGTAAACCTGTTTTTATCTACTCCATGTAATACCGTTATTTGCACAGTACTACATGTAACGTGATTTACGGATTGTACTAAACTTTACCTTGAAATGAAATATACGCGAGTGCATTGTATGGAACTGCTGTCAGCATCCAAACGAATTGTATGTAATTGCTGACTGCAAGGTACTCAACTATTTTCCAATGTATTGTGAAACTTTTATATGAATAAAGTATATTTTGGAAAAAAAAGCTTCTGCTGGTGCTTTGCTGAGCTGCATGCAAATGTTGCACTGATGCACACATGATTCCAGCTCAGAGTCAATTCCCGGCCACCATACATGAGACCTGGCGATGGCTTTCGTCATTACAATGCCGGGATGTGTGCTGTGTAGCTCACGTACAAATTTCTCTCTCCCTTTCTTGGGCATAACAACACGATTGTCCCACAGTATACAATCCGACTGAATAGACAGTTGGTCTTTGCAACGAATGTAAGGTTTGGTCTCCTCGCACATTTGCTTGGGTATGGCAGACCAATCGCCTTTGAGGATGCACCTCTTCACCACCAATAAAATCGGGTCCTGGCTGGTCCAGGTCTTAACTTTTTGAGCCATGACAGGGGTTCCTTCACTCTCAAAAACATCCATAACTAACAATAGGTTCGCCGGGTGTGGGCAACGGCAGACGTCTCATAGAAACATAGAAACATATTCAAAAAGGAGTTAGATGTAGTCCTTACTACTAGGGGGATCAAGGGGTATGGCAAGAAAGCAGGAATGGGGTACTGAAGTTGCATGTTCAGCCATGAACTCATTGAATGGCGGTGCAGGCTCAAAGGGCTGAATGGCCTACTCCTGCACATATTTTCTATGTTTCTATGTTACCGAAGTAGTTGAGTAGACTCAGGAACGAACGCAGGTCCATCACATTCTGCGGCTTGGGTGCATTCTTGATGGCCTTGGTTTTCGCGACTGTGGGCCTGATGCCGTCAGCAGCAATTTTCCTCCCTTAGGAATTCGACCTCTGGCGCCATGAAGATGCACTTTGAGCATTTCAGTCTGAGTCCCACTTTGTCCAGACGATGTAAAACCTCTTCCAGGTTGTTCAGATGTTCCTCGGAGTCACGACTTGTGATCAGGATGTTATCTTGGAACACAACGGTTCTGGGACGGACTTCAGTAGACTCTCCATGTTCCTCTGAAATATGGCTGCAGCCGAGCGAATTCCAAAAGGGCACCTGTGATAAATAAACAGTCCTTTATGCGTGTTAATGCACGTAAGTCTCTTCGACGTCTCGACCAGCTCCTGTGTCATGTAGGAAGGCATCAAGTCCAGTTTGGTGAACGACTTCCCCCTCGGCTAGCATTGCAAACAAATCATCAGCCTTCGGTAACGGGTACTGATCTTGTTTCGAAACCTGCTGATCGTAGCCTTGTAGTCTCCACAGATTCTGACTGTGCCATCACTTTTCAGCACAGGAACAATGGGGCTGGCTCATTCATTAAATTCAACCGGTGAGATGATCCCTTCATGCTGGAATCTGTCCAGTTCGATTTCGACCTTCTTCCTCATCATATACGGAACTGCCCGAGCTTTATGAAAGATGGGTCTTGCATCCGAGTCCACGTGGATCTGCACCTTGGCTCCCGTGAAGTGCCGATACCTGGTTCGAACAGCGAGGGGAACTTGCTCAGTACTTGGGCACATGTATCTTTCTCCGACGACAACGCCTTGATGCCGTTCCAATCGCACCTGATTTTTTTAAAAGTCATTGCCTGGGGCAATCCATAGCGGTAACTCGTGAACCGCACCGTCATACGACACTTTAATTGTGGCACTGCCAATCACAGTTATGAGTTCTTTGGTGTACATGCGCAACTTGGCATTGACTGCACTCAGCCTGGGCCTCACAGCCTTAGTATCCCACAGCTTGTCGAATGCCCTCTGGCTCATTATCGATTGACTTGCCCCCATGTCCAGTTCCATCGATACCGGCACCCCATTAAATTTCATGTTGATCATTATTGGTTTGCTCTTAGTTAGGAACGAGTACAGTGCATACACTTCCTCCTCTGGTATCTCGGATTGTGTATCCGGATCCACGCTAGTCTGACCATCATCCTCCATGCATTGTGTCGCAGCATGCTTGCTTATCTGCGGTCACTTGTGCTGGAGATGCCCCACTCTCAGACAGCCTTTGCAACTACATTGTTTAAATCGGCACTGCTGGTGCCGGTGATTTCCCCCACAATGCTAACACGGAGAAATCGGATGCATTCCCGCTGGCGGACTATGGGCAGCCACAGGTTTCGCATATGCAGTCGGGTAGGCCCAGTCATGTGCCGCTCTGCCGAACACTGAATCAATCATATTTACAGTACTTGCGAGTTTCGATTTTTCACTGATATCTGCTTTAGACTTCTATCCGTCTTCATGCAAGACTGAGCGATTGTGATGGCCCTGTTCAAGTCCAACGTCTCCATCGCCAATAGTTTACGCAGGATCACCTCGTGGTTGATGCCGATTACAAAGAAGTCCCGCAGCATGTCTGCCAACACAGTCCCGAACTTACACAATCCCACTAGATGTCTCAGGTCGGCAACGAATTTCGCCGCATTTTGGCCCTCTGAGCGAACGTGAGTGTAGATTCTGTATCTCGAGATGATGATGCCTTCATCTGGCTTAAGGTGGTCCTGTAGCAATGTACACAATTCTTCATATGTCTTCTCTGTTGGACTCACAGGCAGGAGTAGATTCTTTATCAGATCGTAAATTTTTGGACCGCAAACCGTGAGGAACATCGCCCGGCGCCGATCTGCGTCGCTGACCTCCTCCATTTTGTTGGCTACGAAGAACTGGCTCAAATGGCTCACAAAGTCTGCCCTATCTTCTCCTTCCATGAGTACTGTTTAACTCCAAGGAGGTATGACCTTGGCTCTGCTTTATTAAGGCCAAAAGTGACTAATATACAAAATGGCTGGCCTTTTATACTTGGGCTGCACACATGTGCGTGCAGCCCAATGGCCTTCAACAGTGACACCATCTAGTGGCTAGTGATCCCAAAAGTACATACATGACACCTACACATGGATGTTCGAAACTCATCTTCCACCACCGCACCTTGATTGAACCCGCCACCTTTTTGACCAGATTCAACTATCAATTGCTGATCTTATGGGACATTGATCAGCGTCTCAAGCTTCAGCCAGCTCAAACGACACTGCAAAGTCTCCTTGACTCACCTGAATGACTCACCTCTACGGAATATTTCATCTACCAATTAGATATTCTATTTACATGTTGTTCCACTAATTGTATGAAAATGTACCTATCATTCTTCACAATTCTGTCCAATTTGAAATAAGGCAAAACATTGCACTTGGAATGATTTAGAGGAACTTTGAAGTAGTACATGCTTAGACTATTGTAAATCTTGTGATATTAATATTGTTTGAAGTACTGTTGAAACCTTGTTTGAGAAATATTAACCAAATCCTGCCCTTGCTGCTTGCGCACATGTTGGTCAAGAGGGGGTGTGAAGGAATTCTACTTTAAGACTTCTTTAAAAATAAGACACTACGTTCTAACTTCTTAAAAAATTCTACCTTATAACTTCTTTAAAAATAAGACAAGCTGAATTTGGAAATCCGAGCTATGAAAGAATTCTAACCTTCAAGGGCTGGCCGTGAATGAGTAACTTTATTAACATCTTAAAACAGGATCTTTGCTGAAATAAGCAGTCACCTGAAGGCACTAATCTGGATTGTCCATCATAAACAAATGGCATCTGCCCTCTTGACCATAGATGGTAAACTGAACGATGGACATATATGGACACAGAAGTTCGTTGATTTGAATTAGCTAAATGTCAAGTACCTATCACATAAGCAAGACCAAATTCTTGGGACTATAAATAAGTTATTGTATGAGCCCGAAATTGATGGCTGCCCATTTCTCGGTGGTCGTTTTTGGTGCCTGCTGCCGCCGGTTACCATCGGGAGCCGCTTTGGTCACCATTGTGTGGGCGGTAGCGGGAGCGGCAGTGGGCGTCAGTTGGCGGGTGGGAGCGGGACTCGGCGGCAAACATCATTAGAGTGTGTCAGGTGGAGGCCTCTCCACTCGGTTATTTTCGGAGGGCCTCCACTGTGCATGTGTGGGATTTTGACTTTTTTTTTTAGTTTTGGGGATGGGATCTGCAGTCTTTTTGTGGCCCATACATGCTAATGGGGGAAGTGCTCATGGCCATAAAAAGAGAGCATTCAATTGCACCTGCGAGGGGAGAGGAGGGAGGAGACAGAAGATACAGAGAAGAATGATGTAGAGGAGAGAGAGGAGAGGAGACAGGGGAGAGAGAGGAGAGAGAGAGAGGAGAGAGGACAGAGAGAAAGGATACAGAGAAGAGAGGAGAGAGGAGAGAGAGGAGAGAGGAGAGAGTTGGAGGTTAGAGAGCAGAGGTGGTATTGGAGAGGGGCCAGTCTGAGTTGCAGAGGGGGCAGTGTGACGAATTTATACCCTGACTCTTGAGCAGCCATTCCTCTCATCATAGAGGATCAGTGGGCAGAAAGCATCAATGAAGACTGGCAGAACCAGTCCAGAGCTCCGTGGTTCAATGAGCAGGAGTTGGAGGAACGAGTAACAGAGGTGCAGCGCAGGTACAGCGAACTCACCCAGGATGGGCGAGGCAAGCCTCCATCTACCCAATACCGACATCTTTGGATGGACATCGATGAGATGGTCAGTGCAATGGGCAACGTGGAGCGGGATGGGGACCAATGCCGCAAACGGTGGAATGATTTGATGGCAGCATCTAAAGTGAGCACAAATTTATTTGCCCCCTCCTGTCCAAGGCCAAAAAGGTTGTGCGCGCGATGTGTGTGTGTGTGTGTGTGTGTGTGTGTGTGGGAGTGTGTGTGGGGGGCATGAACAAAGAGGGTAAAGGCTGCAACGTTTATTTGTGCAGAGAAAACAAGCAGCCAAACAGGCAAGCCTGAGTGAGACCAGAGGGGGCCCACATGATGTGGCCGAATTGCCCAGGCTGGAGTAGCGTGCATTGGCATTGGTGGGACATCACTGCATTCCAACCACGAACGTTTCTGCAGATCTGGTGCTACCGCAGGGTAAGGCTACACTCACCTCTGGGGTCAGAGACGCTCATGGCATGAAAGTACATGCAATGTTAAGGCACTCCCGGTTGAACGCATAAGTTGTCGTCCATTATTGGTGTGGAAATGTAGAGATGGAACTCCTTGCTGGCATAATGTGCGATGGAATGGCTCACATCTCACTTTCACTACCATCACCCCCGCCGCCCCCCACCCCACCCCCCCCTCCCCGGCCGCCCCCCCCCCCCACTCCCCCACAGACTGAAATTTTGTCCTCTACTTGCAGATGTTGACTCGGACACCACGGATCTGGAGAGACCATCGACCTCCGGCCCTCACAGATGCCGTCAGACTCCACCCGACATTCTCCACACCCAAGGACACCGGATCCTTCCAGCACCCCCAGCCCACATCAGCCATGTCCACCGCTCCCACCGCCGCCACCCAGGGCCAGGAAGAAGAGGAGAGAGAGGAGGGAGAAGGGCCCATATTTGTGCCCCTTCACCTGGAGGATCCGGAAGTGACTGACATGAGCCCCCTCCCAAGTCAGCCAAGTGTCCGCAGAACCTCGCCGTCGGGCTCAGATTTCCTGGGGTTTCCAACAGACTCCACTCAAGCAAGCTCAAGCAAGTGCAGAGTCCGTGGTGCAAAGGGAAGCAAGGCCTCAGCACCCAGCAGCATCGAGCAACCACCTGCGGATGCACCACGGCTCGCTCCATTGAGCCAGATGGTCCAGCTATCAACCACCAGCGTGTGGTAGGTTTGCGAGAGGCAGCAGACCATAGCTGGGATAGCTGCCAGCATTGCCACATTCACCCAGCAGCATGATCTAAGGATGGAGCGCCTCCTCACAGTGTTGGAGCGCATATCAGAAAGCGTTGAGGCCATAAGGCAGGAGATGGCCTCTCCTGCTGCAAGCCCCCAATCCCACACCCTCAAGGCACACAGATGCGGAGGAGCAGGAGATCCCGGCGCCTTTGGTCTCGTGCCCTACGTTGTCACCGAGACACACATGTCTGCACACATCCTGCTGCCCTCCTGCACAACCTCCTGAACCAGAGTCAGTGAGGGGCAGGGGAGGGCCACTCCGTCGTGCAGGCGTGGGGAGGAAGAGGAAAGCGGGCATGGCTGCAAGGGGGGGGGTAAGAGAGGTGGTGGTGCCGGGTAGAGGGGTGGGTGTTGCTTCCTCGTGTAAATGTATGTATATGTGATAATATTATGTAACGTTTGTCATTGTGCACTTGTAAATACACTCACATCGTTGACCCTCTGTTTGTGCATGTGTCATTTAAACGTCATATTTGTGGTGCGTTGCGTCAGCCACACATCTGTCCCTCAGGTTATCTGCTTCATCAGGAATACCTTCCCATCCACATCTGACTGCAGTGTATAATGGGTCCTGTCATCAGGTCATCGCAAGACGACAATGAATGCAGGAAGGCTGCCATTCAGTGACTCTAGTTTAGCAAGTTGCAGGGCAGACCTTAAGGCTTGCACTTCAACCCTCTTTTTGTGAGGCCAAACATGGAGGAATGTTACCCCTGAGATGACATGGTCATCAGTTACATTGCAGTACATTGTGCGAGACAATTAATGAATCAGTTCGGACATACAACATGTGAGATGCTGAACACTTGTCAGTCACTCATAATAATTTTCCCTTTGCCATTGGCCTTCTCAATGAAGGACTTTCAACAAGGTGCAACAAAAAAGCCTCCATTAGCTTAGACACATTTCAGTTGGTTTTATGACATCCAATTTAAACATCACCATCAGCAAGAAAGTAATGCAACATGCACCGAATTTCTTTCCAGCAGTCCCATTGATATGGTGCAGAATCCGACTGGTTGCCGTGTTGTGAATGCCCCCAGCCGATGTGCCAGAGCTGCCCGATTCCACTCCACCTCTGCCTCCCTCCCTCCCTCCCTCCCATCCTATTGTGTTCCTAACACAGATGAGGCTGCACACAGGGAGGTTAAAGTAACAGTGACCTCAGTCTTTATTAAGATACTCCAGCGTGAGGAACAGGCCTTTGGGGCCGGCTTATATACAGTGCTCCCAAGGGATGCTGGGATTCCTTGGGACTTCAGGGGATGCGCTCCCTGGTGGCGGAACATGGGAGTGCATGCTTTACAGATACACAACACATCCGATGTGCGATTGCTGGCCGACTGCCGCCCAGCTCAGACCTGCTTTTCCAGAATGGTCCTTCTGGTGGGCGGCAGGTCAATGGGAGGCCACGAAAAGTGATCAAATTGGACATTCACAGACATCCGGCATGGGCGGGCGGAACGCCGTGACGTGGGCAAAACCCTTCCACACCAGGTTCCTGCCGGGCGGAACCTCGACGACAGATGGGCAGAACATCGATGAAAATATATAACTTCTTAAAAATGATACATCATGTAACAAGCACTCAAATGCCCATCGCACAAACAAATGACAGCTGCCCTTTGAACATAGATGGTAAACTCATAATAGCCATGTATTGATACAGCAGTTAGTAATGCAAAGGTCAGCTAAAAAATAACTACAGGTTGAACCTCCTTTATCGGCACCCTCGGGACCTGTCCTGTGTTGAATAAGGGAGGTCAGCTCGGGGGGGGGGGGGGGGAGGCGGCCCGAGGTCGGGGACGGGGGGAGGAAGTCGGTGCCCCGGGCGGGCCCAAAGTGTCGGCGTGCCGCGAAGTGTCAGCGGGGCCTCAGTGGGCTGAGTGTCGGTGGGCCGAGTGTAGGGCGCAGCCCCCGGCGGGCCGAGTGTCGGCGGGCCCCAGCGGGGTGGAGGTCGGCTGCGTTCTGCGCATGCGCCTCCGGCCAGCAGAATCATGCCGGACGAGGGGTGGTGCCGGATAAGGGAGTCCAAGATAAGGCAGGTCCAACCTGTAGTGATAACTAACTTGATCAACAAGGGACGCTTGTGAAAAACAACTGAATAGGGTATAAATGTTGAAAGCTTGAATGAGAATTTTAGAGTCGCTTAAACGGGCATAAGCATCTGTCGGCTATCAGAGTAAGGCTGAAGGCATCCACTTCTCGGGGATTGAAGGTAACTGCTACCTTGATAATTGATCGATATCCTACTTAAACAATTTTAAGAACTGTAATACTGTAACAAAGTTTAGATTTAAAAGTAAGATTCTCTCCTAGAAATTAGATTGTATTTTTCACCTTTTTTAGAACTGTTAACGTTGCGATTGACTGACTCACCAACTGTAAATTGAAGATCGGTTCTGTAATAAACCTCTATATATTTAAGAATTGTCTCTCATAGTCTTCTGTATCAATAACTCGCGAACCACATCTCCGTACACTCCTTTGGTGAAGAGGTATATTACTGAGGAGATATCCCAGACCCTTACAATATCCGGGACATTACAATCTGGCTAAAACTTACTAACAAGTGCTATGTGGAGGACGGTAACATTCTCGGGTTGTTCCTTTCCTTTAGGGAGAGATAGACCGGATCTTTAGGATTCTGCTACCTCAACCTTAAGTTGAAAGTGAACACTTGAGGAGTACGCCTGATCAGGATAGCCCCAGAGGTGCGAGGATTAAACATAGAAACATAGAAAATAGGTACAGGAGTAGGTCATTCGGCCCTTCGAGCCTGCACCTCCATTCAAAATGATCATGGCTGATCATGCAACTTCAGTACCCCATTCCTGCTTTCTCTCCATACTCGTTGATCCCTTTAGCCATAAGGGCCACATCAACTCCCTTTTGAATATATCTAACGAACTGGCATCAACAACTTTCTGTGGTAGAGAATTCCACAGGTTCACAATTCTCTAAGTGAAGAGGTTTCTCCTCATCTCGGTCCTAAATGGCTTACCCCTTATCCTTAGACTGTGACCCCTGGTTCTGGACTTCCCCAACATAGGGAACATTCTTCCTGCATCTAACCTGTCCAATCCCGTCAGAACTTTATATGTTTCTATGAAATCGCCTCTCATTCTTCTAAATTCCAGTGAATATAAGCCTAGTCGATCCAGTCTTTCTTCATATGTCAGTCCTGCCATCCCGGGAATCAATCTGGTGAACCTTCGCTGCACTCCCTCAATAGCAAGAATGTCCTTCCTTAGGTTAGGCGACCAAAACTGCACACAATACTCAAGGTGTGGTCTCACCAAGACCCTGTACAACTGCAATAAGACTTCCCTGCTGCTTTACTCAAATCTCCTAGCTATGAAGGCCAACATGCCATTAGTTTTCTTTACTGCCTGCTGTAACTGCATACCTACCTTCATTGACTGATGTACCATGACACCCACGTCTCATTGCACCTCCTCTTTTCCTAATCTGTCACCATTCTGCCAGATAATAATCTGCCTTTGTGTTTTTGCCACCAAAGTGGATAACCTCACATTTATTCACATTATACTGCATCTGCCATGCATTTGCCCACTCACCTAACCTATCCAAGTCCCCCTGCAGCCTCCTAGCATCCTCCTCGCAGCTCGCACTGCCACCCAGCTTAGTGTTATCTGAAAACTTGGAGATATTACATTCAATTCCTTCGTCTAAATCATTAATGTATATTGTAAATAGCTGGGGTCCCAACACTGAACCCTGCGGCACCCCACTAGTCACTGCCTGCCATTCTGAAAAGGACCCGTTTATTCCCACTCTTTTCTTCCTGTCTGCCAATCAGTTCTCTATCCACTTCAATACATTACCCCCAATTCCATGTGCCTTAATTTTGCACACTAATCTCTTGTGTGGGACCTTGTCAAAAGCCTTTTGAAAGTCCAAATACACCACATCCACTGGTTCTCCCTTGTCCACTCTACTAGTTACATCCTCAAAAAATTCTGGAAGATTTGTCAAGCATGATTTCCCTTTCATAAATCCATGCTGACTTGGACTGATCCTTTCACTGCTTTCCAAATGTGCTGCTATTACATCTTTAATAATTGATTCCAGCATTTTCCTTACCACCGATGTCAGGCTAACTGGTCTATAATTCCGTAATTTTCCTCACAGTGGAAGAGGGATGTGGGTGGAGAGCGATACGAGGAAGTGGTCAGAGATGGCCTTATCTGTGATTGACACGATGGCAGTAATGAGGCCACGAGAGATGGCAAGGTCGATGGGGTGGCCATGAATATGGGTTGGGGAGTTTACATGGAGGGCGAGATTAAGGGAGGATAGGAGGCTAGTGAACTCAGAGGAGAGAGAGCATGATGAATTGAGACAGAGCAGATAGAGAGAACTGTAGATAGAGAGCCCATGCTGACTCTCAGCTAGTCCCACTTCCCTGCCCTTTCCCCACAGCCCTGCAAATTTTTTTCTTTCAAATACTTATTCAACTCCCTTTTGAAAGCCGTGCATTCCAGATCCTAACCACTCGCTGCGTAAAAAAAGTTTTTCTTATGTTGCCTTTGATTCTTTTGGCAATCACCTTAAATCTGTGTCCCCTGGTTCTTGACCCTTCTGCCAATGGGAACAGTTTCTCTCTATCTACTCTGTCTAGACCGCTCATGATTTTGAACACCTCAATCAAATCTCCTCCCAATCTCCTCTGCTCTAAGGAGAACAACCCGAGCTTCTCCAGTCTATCCATCCCTGGAATCATTCTCTTAAATCCTTTCTGCAGCCTCTCTAAGACCTTCATGTCCTTCCTAAAGAGCGTTGCCCAGTATTGGACACAATACTCCAGTTGAGGCCAAACCAATGTTTTATACAGGATCATCATAATATCCTCGCTTTTGTACTCTATACCTCTATTCACGAAGCCCAAAATCCCGTAAGCTTTTTAAAATGCTTTCTCAACCTGCCCTGCCTCCTTGAATGATTTGTGTATATATACCCCTAGGTCTCTCTGTTCATGCACCCCCATTAGCATTGTACCCTTTAGTTTATATTTCTTCTCCTCACTCTTTCTACCAAAATATATCACCACACTTTTCTGCGTTAAATTTCATATGCCACGTATCCATCCATTCCACCAGTCTGTTTATGTCCTCTTGAAGTCTATCACTATCTACCACTCTGCACTTCCAAGTTTTGTGTCATGTTCTTCCTTGGTGAAGACAGGTGCAAAGTACTCATTTAGAACCTCAGCCATAACTTCTGCCTCTATGTGTAGGTCTCCTTTTTGGTCCCTAATTGGCCCCAACCCTTCTCTTACTACCCGTTTACTACCCAGAATCTTGATGGTGGGAAATTCAGTGATGGTAATGCCGATGAATGTCAAGGGGCGGTAGATACTCTCTCTTTTTGGAGATAGTCATTGTCTGGCACTTGTGTGGCGTGAATGTTACTTACCACTTATCAGCCCAAGCCTGAATGTTGTCCAGGTCTTGCTGCAGGCAGCATGGACTGCTTCATTATCTGAGGAGTTGTGAATATCCCCACCTCTGACCTTATGATGGAGGGAAGGTCACTGATGAAGCAGCTGAAGATGTTTGGGTCGAGGACACTGCCCTGAGGAACTCCTGCTGCAATGTCCTGGGCCTGAGATGATTGACCTCCAACAATCACAACCATTTTCCTTTGTGCTAGGTATGACTCCAGCCAGTGGAGTGTTTTCCCTCTGATTCCCATTGACTTCAATTTTACTAGGGCTCCTTGATGCCACACTCGGTTAAGTGCTGCCTTTATGTCAAGGGCAGTCACTCTCACCTCACCTCTGGAATTCAGCTCTTTTGTCCATGTTTCGACCAAGGCTGCAATGAAGTCTGGAGCCGAGTGGTCCTGACGGAACCCAAACTGAGCAGGTTATTGGTGAGTAAGTACCACTTGATAGCACTGTTGCCGACACTTTCCATCACTTTGCTGATAATTCAGAGTAGACTGTTGTGGCGGATTGACTTTGTCCTCCTTTTTGTGGACACGACATACCTGGGCAGTTTTCCACATTGTCGGGTAGATGTCAGTGTTGTAGCTGTACTGGAACAGCTTGGTTAGAGGCGCAGCTAGTTCTGGAGCGCAAGTCTTCAGCACGACATCTGGGATGTTGTCCTGGCCCATAGCCTTTTCTGTATCCATTGCGCTCTGCCGTTTCTTGATATCGCATGGAGTGAATTGAATTGGCTAAAGACTGGCTTCTGTGATGGTGGGAACTCAAGAAGAGGCCGAGGTCGTCCACCCTGCACTTCTGGCTGAAGATGGTTGCAAATGCTTCAGCCTTATCTTTTGCACTCGCGTGCTGGGCTCCGCCATCATTGGGGATGGGGATATTCATGGAGCTGCCTCCTCCCGTTAGCTGTTTAATCGTCCACCACCATTCATGATTGGATGTGGCAGGATTGCAGAGCTTTGATCTGATCCATTGATTCTGGGATCGCTTAGCTCTGTTTACAGCATGCTGCTTTTGCTGTTTAGTACACATGTAATCCTGTGTTGCAGCTTCCCCAGGTTGGCACCTCATTTTTAGGTAAGGCTGGTGCTGCTCCTGGCATGCTCTTCTGCATTCCTCATTGAACCAGGATTGGTCGCCTGGCTTGATGGTAATGGTAGAATGAAGTATATGCCGGGCGATGAGGTTTCAGATTTTGGTGGAGTATAATTATGCTGCTGCTGATGGCTCACAGCACCTCATGAATGTCCAGTTTTGAGCTGCTAGATCTGTTCTGAATCTATCCCATTTGGCATGGTGGTAGTGCCACACAACACGATGAAGGGTGTCCTCAGTTTGAAGGCTGGTCTTCGTTTCTACAAGAACTGTGTGGTGATCACTGCTACCAATGCTGTCATGGACAGATGCATCTGCGACAGGTAGATTGGTGAGGACGAGGTCAAGTAGGTTTTTCCCTCGTATTGGTTCTAGAACATAAGAACATAAGAAATAGGAGCAGTAACTCCTTGAGCCTGCTCCGCCATTTAATAAAATCATAACTGATCTGATCACTTCCCTGCCGCTCCCCATAACCCGTTATTCCCCTATCGATCAAAAATCTGTCTATCTCTGCCTTAAATATATTCAACGACCCAGCCTCCACCGCTCTCTGGGGCAGAGAATACCATAGATTTATAAATCTCTGAGAAAATCATTTCCTCCTCATCTCAGTTTTAAATGGGCGACCTCTTATTCTGAGACTGTCCCCTAGTTTTAGTTTCCCCTATGAGTGGAAATATCCTCTCTGCATCCACCTTGTCGAGCACCCTCATTATCTTATATGTTTCTGTTATGTATGTAACTTTATGTCACCAGAGGGCACGACTGTTGGAGTCCTAATGGTCACCTGCACACACGAGCAGGGCCAGTATAAAAAGTTGGCTGCCATGTTGTTTAGGCAATCTGGAGTTCTAATAAAGAAGACGAAGGTCACACTAAGTTTAGCTCACAGTATTCAGCCTCGTGGAATTCTTCTATACACAATAATTCGATAAGATCGCCTCTCATTCTTCCGAACTCCAATGTATATCGGCCCAAACTACTCAACCTATCTTCATAAGTTAACCACCTCATCTCCGGAATCAACCTAGTGAACCTTCTCTGAACAGCCTCCAATACAAGTATATCCTTCCTTAAATACGTTGACAAAATTGTATGCAGTACTCCAGGTGTGGCCTCACCAATATCCTGTACAGTTGTAGCAGGACTTCTTTGCTTTTATACTCCACCCCCCTTGCAATAAAGGCCAACATTCCATTTGCCTTCCTGATTACTTGCTGTACCTGCATACTAACTTTTTGTGTTTCATGCACAAGGACCCCCAGGTCCCTCTGTACTGCAGCACTTTGTAATTTTTCTCCATTTAAATTATAATTTGCTTTTCTATTTTTTCTGCCAAAGTGGATAACCTCACATTTTCCCACACTATACTCCATCTGCCAAATTTTGCCCACTCACTTAGCCTGTCTATATCCCTTTGCAGATTTTTTTGTGTCCTCCTCACAATTTGCTTTCCCACCCAGCTTTGGACCATCAGCAAACTTGGCTACATTACACTCGGTCCCTTCATCCAAGTCATTAATATAGATTGTAAATAGTTGAGGACCCAGCACCAATCCATGTGGCACCCCACTAGTCACTGTTTGCCAACCGGAAAATTACCCATTTATCTCGACTCTGTTTTCTGTTAGTTAGCTAATGTCTCTCACCAGTCTGGCAGCTACGTCCTTCAGGACTCGGCCAGCTTGGTCGGTAGTGGTGCTACCGAGCCACTCTTGGTGATGGACATTGAATCCACCACCTAGAATACATTCTGTGCCCTTACTACCCTCAGTGGTTCTTCCAAGTCGTGTTCAACATGGAGGAGTACTGATTGATCAGCTGAGGAAGGGCGGTGGGTGGTAATCAGAAGGTAACCATTTTGCCCATGCTTGACCTGAAGCCATGATATTTCATGGGGTCCATAGTCCGTAGTTTAGGACTCCCAGGGCCACTCCTTCCCAACTGTATACCATTGTACCACCACCTCTGGTGAGTCTGCCCTGCTGGTGGGACAGGACAAACCCAGGGATGGTGATGAAGGAGTCTGGGATATTGGATGAAAGGTATGATTCTGTGAGTATGACTGTCAGGCTGTTACTTGACTAGTCTGTGTGGCAGCTTTGGCAGAAGTCCCCAGATGTTAGTGAGGAGGACTTTGCAGGGCTGACTGGGCTGGGTGTGCCATTTTTGTGTCCGAAGTCGGTGTCGAGGTCGGTCTGTTTTTATTCTTATTATTGTTTTCTGTTGCAGTTTGTTACAACTGAGAGGCTTGCTGCGCCATTTCAGAGGGCAGCTAAGAGTCAACCACGTTGCTATGGGTCTGGAGTCACATATAGGCCAGACCAGGTAAGAACGGCAGATTTCCTTCTCTCATGGAGGGTAGTGAACCTGATGGTTTTTTTTGACAATCCGATAGTTTCATGGTCACCATCATGATTCTAGCTTTTTAATTCCAAATGTATTTCATTAACTGAATTAAAATTCCCCAGTTGCCGTGGTGGGATTTGAACTCACGTCTCCAGATCATTAGTCCAGGCCTCTGGATTACTGGTCCAGTAACATAACCACTCTGCTACCATTTCCATTTTTTCTCCCAAGAATGCTACACTTACCACATGTCGCAAATTACTCATATACTTTATCCCAAAATATTATTTTCTGAAAGAAATCTATCAAATAGATCAGGATGACCTTTCTCAGTCCTGTAACATTCCCAGGTTCTCTCTCTCTCTCTCTCTCTCTCTCTCTCTCTCTCTCTCTCTCTCTCTCTCTCTCTCTCTCTCTGTCTCTCCGCAGCCACCCCTACACCCCTCCATTCTGTCTCCCATTAGCTTCTATCGCCAGCAGATGGAGTAGTTGAAGCGCACATGCTCATCAATGTCGCCACCTACTGGGCATTGATGTCCAATGATCCGTGTGCCAGAAGCTGAATACTAAACATTCAGAGGTGTCACAAACTTGACAGTACAATTTTCTACTGGAGGGTCTTGCAAAGATGAGCAGCACAGATCAATTCAAAAAATACACAGTGACACACAGTATGGATAGCACAATGCAATTGCAGCAAGAAGGAAATCTGCAGATGTCTAATAAAATCTTCCTACTGCCCAATGGCTCAGTGGGTAAATGTATGCCCTGGGGTTTTGTTGATCACATAAGACCAGAAAGTTCTAGCTTCTATCCCTGTCTCATACATAGTTAGCTGATCTCAGTACAGGTACAGCGTCCAAAATCCGGAGTTCCGGACTCCGGACCGATTGGTGGCAGGGTCGTCTGGAATCCGTAAAACGTTCCGGAATCCGAACCCGCCGACCCTGCCGAATTCGGGGCCCCGCCGCTGTTCGATCTCGCCGCCGTTCGCCTTGCCCCGCTTGCCGCCGCTGCCTTTACCTCGGGGCCTCGCTGCCTGCCCGCCCAAACACCTCCTCCGCCCGGGGCTGGCCGGTCCGAACAGCTCGTCGGCAGAGCCCAGTCCGAACATCTCCTTCATGACGGGGCTGGCTGGCCTGAACAGCTCCTCCATGGTGGGGCCCCGCCCGAACAGCTCCTCCATGACGGGGCCCTGCCCGAACAGCTCCTCCATGGCGAGGCCCCGCCCGAACAGCTTCTCCATGGCGGGGCCCCGTCTGAACAGCTTCTCCATGGCGGGGCCCCGTCTGAACAGCTTCTCCATGGCGGGGCCCCGCCTGAACAGCTCCTCCTCAGCGGCGGGGCTTCCCCGTCCCCTTTTCTGATGTTCCGAAATCCAGATTCGTGATGTCAGAAAGACGATCGAAAGTCTGGAAAAGCCCGGAATACAGAATGGCCTCGGTCCCGAGGGTTCCGGATTTTAGGTGCTGCACCTGTACTAAAATCGCTGAATGGGAGTGGGGCAAAGGAGGGAAAGAGAAAAAGGCTTGCATTTATATAATGCCTTTTATGACCTTCGGCCATCCCAAAGTGCTTTACAGTCAATGAAGTATTTGTTACACTGTTATAATATAGGGAAACACGGCAGTGAATTTATGCACAGCAAGCTCCCACAAACAGCAATTAAATAAATGGCTGGATCATCTGTTTTAAGTGATGTTGGTTGAGCGATAAATATATGAATATAAGAATTAGGAGCAGGTGTAGGCCATACAGCCTATTCATCATTCAATAAGATTATGGCTGATCTCCGACCTCAACTCCACTGTCCCGCCCAATCCCCATATCCCTTGAATCTCCGAGAGTCCAAAAATCTATCTAGCTCAGTCTTGAATATACTCAATGAGAATCCCAAAGATTCACAACCCTCTGATGAAGAAATTCCTCCTCATCAAATTCTTAAATATTGGGCAAGGCACCAGGAGATCTCCCCCCTTCAATAGTGTCATGGGATCTTTTACATCAACCTACGAGGGCAGACGGGGCCTCAGTTTAACATTTCATCCGAATGGCACCATCCGACAGTACTGCATTCCCTCAGTACTGCACTGAAGTGTCAGCATAGATTATGTGCTCAAGTCTCGGGAGCAGGACGTGAACCCACAACTCATCAGTGACTAAGGTGACATCAAGGAAAAAAATAAAAAAATAAAAGCTAAAATTAGTATATCTGGATGCGCGAAGCATTCGCAACAAAATAGATTCATGAATTAATAGTGCAGATATAAATTAATAGATTTGATCTAATAGCCATTGCAAAGTGACCAAGGTTGGGAACTAAATATTCCAGGATACTTAACTTTTAAAAGAGATAGGCAAAATGGAAAAGGAGGATGGTAGCCCTCCCATAAAGGATGGGATAAAGACAGTAGAGAGAAAGAATCTTAGCTCCGAAAATCAAGAAGTAGAATTAGTTTGGGTGGAGCTAAGAAACAGCAAGGGGCAGAAAACATTGGTGAGAGTTGTTTAAAGGCCCCTAAACAGCAGTTGTATTGTAGGGCAGAGTATAAATCAGGAAATTAGAGACACATGTAACAAGGGTAATACAGTAATCATGGGGGATATTAATCTACATATAGACTGGGCACACCAAATTTGCAGTAATAGTGTAGAGGACGAGTTCATGGAATGTATACAAGATAGTTTTCTAGATCAGTATGTTGAGGAACCAACTAGGGAACAGGCTATTTTAGATCTAGTATTGTGCAATGAGAAAAAGTTAATTAATAACCTTGTAGTAAAGGGGCCTTTAGGGAAGAGTGACCATAATATGATAGAATTTTATATTGAATTTGAAAGTGATTTAGTTAAGTCCTAAATCTAAACAAAGCAAACTAAATAGTCATGAGAGGCAAGTTGGCTAAGGTAGACTGGGAAACTACATTAAAAGGTATGATGGTAGACAAGCAATGGATAGCATTTAAAGAATTAATTCATAATTTACAACAAACATACATTCTTTTAAGGCACAAAAATTCCAGAGGAAAAGTGGTCCAACCATGGCTCACAAGAGAAGTTAAAGATAGTATTAGATCTAAGGAAGAGTCTCATAATGTTGTCAAACAGAATAGTAAGCCTGAGGATTGGGAGGATTTTAGAATTCAGTAATGGAGGACCAAGAAACTGATAAGAAAAGAGAATAAAGAATATGAGAGCAAATTAGCAAGAGACATAAAACAGATTGTAAACGTTTCAATAGGTATGTAAATAGGAAAAGATTAGTGAAAGTGACCATGGGCCCATTGGAGGCAGAGACAGGAGAAGTTATAATGGGCAAATAGGAAATGGCAGACATTAAACAAATACATTGTATCTACCTACACAGTAGAAGACACAGAAAACATTCTGGAAATAATGGCAAACCAAAGGTCTAGGGAGAATGAGGAACTTAAAGAAATCAATATAAGTAAAGGCATAGTATTAGAGAAATGAATGGGACTAAGTGGTGACAAATCTCCTGGCCCTGACAACCTGCATTCTAGGATTTAAAAGAGGTAACTGCAGAGATAGTGGATGCACTGGTATTAATCTTCCAGAATTCCCGAGAATCTAGAACAATCCCCAAGGATTGGAAAATAGCAAACATAATCCCGCTATTTAAGGAAGGAGGAAGAGAACAAATGGAACTATAGGCCAGTTAGCTTGACATCAATCGTAGGCAAAATGCTCAAATCTGTTATTAGGGATATTGTAACAAGGCACTTAGAAAATCAAAATATGATTAGGCAGAGTCAACATGGTTTTATGAAAGGGAAATCATTTTTGACAAATCTGTTAGAGGTTTTTGAAGATGTAACTAGTGAGATGGACAATGGGAACCAGTAGTTGTAGATAGTGTATTTGGATTTTCAAAAACCACTTGATAATGTGCCACACAAGAGGTTATTACACAAAATGAGGACTCATGGGATTGGGGGTAATATATTAGCATGGATTGAGGATTGGTTAATGGATAGAAAACAGAGAGTAGGAATAAATGGGACTTTTTTTGGGTTTGCAGGCTGTAACTAGTGGGGTACCGCAAGGACAAGTGCTTAGGCCTCAGCTATTCACAATCTATATCAATGATTTAGATGAACAGCAACAACAACAACAACTTGCATTTATATAACACCTTTAACGTAGTGAAACGTCCCAAGGCACCTCATAGGAGTATTATGAGATGAAAAATTTGACATCGAGCCGCATAAGTAGAAATTAGCGCAGGTGACCAAAAGCTTGGTCAAAGAGGTGTGTTTTAAGGAGCATCTTGAAGGAGGAAAGAGAGGTAGAGAGATGGAAAGGTTTAGGCAGGGAGTTGCAGAGCCTGGGGCCTAGGCAACAGAAGGCACGGCCACCAATGGTTGAGCGATTATAATCAGGAGTGCTCAAGAGGGCAGAAATAGAGGAGTGCAGACATCTCTGGAGGTTTTGGGGCTGGAGGAGATGACAGAGATAGGGAGGGGCAAGGCCATGGAGGAATTTGAAAATAAGGATGAGAATTTTGAAATCGAGGCATTGCTTAACTGGAAGCCAATGTAGGTTAGCGAACATAGGGGTGATGGGTGAACGGGACTTGGTGCGAATTAGGACTCAGGCAGCCGAGTTTTGGATCACCTCTGGTTTACATAGGGTAGCATGTAGGAGGCCAGCCAGGAGTGCGTTGGAATAGTCAAGTCGAGAGGTAACAAAAGCATGGATGAGGGCTTCAGCAGCAGATGAGCTGAGGCAAGGGCAGAGAGAGGCGATGTTATGGAAGTGGAAATAGGCGGTTTTAGTTATGCTGCAGGTATGTGGTTTCAGCTCATTTCAGGGTCAAATATGACACCAAGTTTGGAAACAGTCAGGTTCAGCCTCACAGAAGTTGGGGAGAGAGATGGAGTCAGTGGCTAGGGAACGGAGTTTGTGGCGGGGACGAAAACAATGGCTTTGCTCTTCACAATATTCAATTGAAAAAATTTCTGCTCATCCAGAACTGGATATTGGATAAAGAATCTGACAATTTAGAGACCGTGGAGGGGTTGAAAGAAGTAGTAGTGATATAGGCCCAGAAATCCTGGTTGGCTGCTTCTCATGGGCGATCAGGTAAAAAAGTTAAAAAAGGTGCGCACTTACCTGTTCCTGCTGCGCCCATGTGAATTCCCGATCCTGAGGCCTCCACTGACTGCGCCTCGGAGCGCATGCACGTTGGGACATGCGCAGGGCTGGAGCTGCAGTCACATAGCTCTGGGCAGCCAATCAAGGTAAAGTATGTTCTCATTCATAATAATGGGAATTCCGTAAGAGTTCCCATTATTATGAATGAGAACCCCCCCACTCCCAAACACACAAACTCTAATAAAAAATAGAAAAACTACACTACAGATTTAACATTAATTTAAATTAAAGTTATTTATGTATTATTAAAAATATATATCTTTCCGATTTTTAAAAAAGTTTTTTTAATTATGGTTTAAAATAAACTTACCATTGTGGGGATGGTTTTTAACTATAAAATGTGTTTTTAAAATTTTATTTTATAATGTTTTTGTGTATTTTAAAACTCTTACACCTGTAAAAGTAGGTTATACGCCTGCTTTTATCAGGCGCAAGAGTTTTCAGGACATCCGCTGGGCAAGATATGGGTAAATACCGGCAGCTTGACAGATTGGAAAAGCTGGTTTTCAGCGCATGTGCATTGTGCGCTGAAAACCAGCTTTGCAATGCCTTCCCGGGTCCGTACACACTCAGCACGGATGCGGGAGGCCGGAATTTCTGGGCCCAAATGTGCGGGAGGGGACGTGTGTGTAACAGCAGTATGTAATGTGAGGGAAGGGATGTGTGTGAAACAGCTGTATATAATCTGATGGGACTGAGAGTAACATATCCAAGTTTGCTGATGATACAAAGTTAGGTGGGAAAGTAAGCTGTGAGGAGCATGCAAAGAGGCTGCAGAGAGATATAGACAGGTTGACTGAGTGGGCAACAACATGACAAATGGAATACAATGTGGGGAAGTGTGAAGTTATCCACCTTGGTAGGTAAAACAAAAAAGCAGAATATTTTTTGAATGGTGAGAGACTGGGAAATGTTTGCATTCAAAGCAACCTGGGTGTCCTTGTACATGAATCACAGAAAGTTAACATGCAGGTACAGCAAATAATTAGGAAAGCAAATAGTAGTTACAAAAGGATTAGAGTATAAGAGTAAAGAAGTCTTACTACAATTATACAGAGCATTGGTGAGGCCATACCTGGAGTACTGTGTACAGTTCTGAGGGGAGAAATTCGGCTGCGCCTCTGTTGCAGCGTTAATCCAGGCTGAGCAGTCCTTTTAGCGTCTTAGAAAAATTTGCATCACCCTGCCCAGAAATTCATCAGAATCGGTTGAAGAGCTGACAGGGGAGATACATCAGGCACGAGCCAGAATAGTCGGACGAAGAAGCCGTCAACGACCAATCAACCTGCCAGCAGCTTTCAGTGGACTCAAGGGTCATCAGTGAACCCGGAATTTCCATCACAGACTTGTTCAATAAAAATAGACTTGCAATCGTGGCCACTGCCACCACCACAAGTCAGCCATCCAGCCACCAGACACAACAGATTCCGCACATTCACCCAAGGCCAGTATCGAACTGAGACGGTCAACCCGGGAGCGTAAAGCACCAGACCATCTCAACCTGTGAAAGACTGTGATAAGATCTCAGAGGAGGGTATTGTCATGTATGTACATGCTGTTTGTAGCCACCAGATGGTGTCATTGTTGGAGGCCACTGAGCAGCACGCACATGGTACTGCTCTGGTATAAAAGGCCAGCCATTTTGTGAGTCAGGCACTTTGGGCCGTAATAAAGCAGAGTCAAGGTTGTACCTTGTTCAGTTAAGCAGTACTCAGTTTGTACCTTTATTGCATACTTAACAGATGCCACGCAGGATGAAATGCTGATATGCACGCTTCGCCATATTACTCACGAGTACCCTACTGCAGACACATGTGGCACACCAGCACCTACACAGCCACTAACAACTTTTTGCTTTTGTCATTGCAGGTCAAACTTGTGCACAATATGTGCAAGCTGCATCGTAGGGACAGAGGTGAGCCCTACCTCCAGGACCTCAATGAGGTGGCGGAGCGAGTGTCTGCCCTCATGGGAGCTGCAGCCGTGGCAGTGGAGGGTGGGGAGACGCAGCCCCCGCTCGACAGTGGTGGTGTGTGAATGAGATGGGCGTTTTGTGTGAGTCACCTCAGCCTTGAGGCCACATGCCTTACAACATGATGCAACCAAAATAACGATGCCCCCCTACTTCATGCCCTCCTGCCCCCTTCCCAGCTGATAACTGCAATTCTGTTGCTTTGTGCTTACAGATGATGAGCCAGAAGAGCGGCAGCCTGCCTGTCAGCGGACATCTTTAGACGATGGGGAAGGTGAGGAGGAGGAGGTGGGGAGCATTGTGCCGGCACAGCGTGACATGTCCTCATTGAGACATGTCTGGCTGTCTTCCCAGGATTGTATGAAGCTGATGCTCCTGGCCCCAGTGACCTGCAGCATTGCCCAGCGCGAGGTGAAACTCGGAGGCAGGCTCTCCGGAGGGTTAGTCGGCCCATGAGTCCTGCTCACAGACAGGCAGATGAGCACCTGGACTTGGAGGTAATGCGCTGCATTGGCGAGGATCCCCGCCGAGCATGGCTGCACTTGCTTTAAGTGTGGTGGAGGCCGCCTCAAATTTTGCATCTGCATCTCAGAAGCCCATCAAGCCCACCTTTGGTAGATACCAATGGGTGATGGACACCACAAGTGACCATGGGTCCCAGACATGATGGTGTGGGCCATGGCTGACGTGGCAGTAGCCATTGTGTTGCAGGCCGAGACCACACTACACCTGCATTCTGCCATGTCATCAGTGCGTGCAGGCTTCAATGCGCTGTGTGCTCTGATGCATGGAATAATTGATGCCACGCAGCACTGACTGCTGCCATCATGTCTGGGTCCCAATCATTCCAACGGGGAGGTAACGGTGCCATTGTAGGCCAGCAATCTGTGCTCCACCAGATTGCTCCAGATGCCGAGGAGCAATGCCCTGGGGGAGGGGCAGCCAGTTAGTCGAGATGGAACCTGATGTCCTCTATCAAGAGGACATAATTCTGGCTCCGACCACAACCATTCCGCCTTTCCAGCTTCTGCGGTCTGCATCCCAGCCATCCAAGACTGTTGCAGCCCATTCTTAGACGGTGCTGTCAGCAGCAGGGCCATTCAGTCCCAGAGCTGGTCCAGGGCGTCATGCTAGACCATCTGTCCTGACTGCTTCAGACACACAGCAACCCTCAAACGGGTTCCAGCGCTAATGAAGCCTTCCACAGTGGATTTTTCAGTGGAGTGGCTGTCTTAATTTGAGCGTTATCACCACTGAGAAATTCAGCATGCAGGTAAGGATTTCTAATGAGACAGCTACTCCCTGGCCTTTTTAAAGGGCAGGGTTTGCAGCAAGGCCCTGAGGGGGGAAGGAGTTTTGGAAGGATGGCTGGTGTAAGAGGTGCAAGGAGAGCCAACAGGTTCACTGATATAGAGCTGCAGACACTGATGGACGGTGTGGAGGACAGAAGAAGAATACTGTTTCCTGATGTGGGGAGACCTGGCAGAAAGGCAGTACATAATGCATGGCGGGCGATTGCAGGGGAGATGTCAGCCACCTCCATATATGTGAGATATATACAGTGGATGCTGTAATCTTAAATGAAAATACTAAAATTAATAAACCTATTTCCCTACCAAAGGGCCCCGATCGCGGCAACACTCCAGCGGTGTCCCGTTCGAGCACCGATTCGATTTACCTCGCGGGGGCACTGCTGGGAAAAGGCTTACCTTTTTGCAGCTGAAAATCTCTGTCCTTGCCACTTTTCAGTGGTCTGCACGCTGCAGAGCTCACCGCTGGAATGTCTCCTTTACAGCGGCTTCACTGTGCTGTTTCCGGCGGAAGTGCACACCGCTCAAATCCCCCCCGCCCCGAGCTGAATATGGCTCGCGGAGGGGAAAGTATCCGACTGTGGCGGCCGATCGATTTTTTCGGTCGACTGCCCAAACTCTGTGGTAGCCATCCGTTCGGGGACGGTGAATTTCGGCCCCCAAAACTCTGCGCAGTACTCCAAGTGCGGTCTCACCAACGCCCTGCACAATTGTAGCAGGACGTCCCTGCTATTATACTCCATCCTCTTGCAATAAAGGCCAACATTCCATTTGCCTTCCTAATTATTTGCTGTGTGTAAGGGGATAAAATACGGTCACTAAAGTGGGAGTAGACAGACAGATAGATGGTCACTAAAGTGGATACTGAAGGTAGTGAATTGGTCTGACACATGGTCCAGATTGTAGGGCTCATCAGTATTAGGAGGTTCTGAGGAATCGGGAATTCCTCTACCTTACGGTAGGGATTGTAATATATCGTAAATTGACCAATCCTATGTAAAATTTGCTTATAACACTCGCTTACAATGGGTTTTAAGAAGGGGAAGCAGCAAAGCTTGCTATGCAGCTCAGCTTGATAGTTATTGAACCATCCGTTGTGTTAACCTTAATACAGACTGATGGAAACTTATTTTCAGGACAGAACAACATCCACCAAGGACAGTAGGGAGTCAACAGTCTAGAAACATAAATTGTAGCAGCATCTGAATCTCACAGCAAACCCTGGGAAACAAAGTTAATTCACACATCATGAGGAACTGAGGCAAAGTTGACACCATGAACAACACATTCCGGAAGGGTGGCATGTGATGGGAGATGGGCAGGTGGGGGAGAACCACTCAGAGCCAGTCTGATAAGGGTCAACAAATCAATGTATCATCATCATAGGCGCTCCTTCGAACGAGGATGACTTGCTTCCACGAGTTTACAGGTGTTTCAATGAAGGACCCGATGTTCCAGTCCTGAACTCCAATTGAGGGGGTGGAAGATGCCTGTGCGTGGATTTTTTTTACGTGTGGTGACCGTTGCACACCAGCCACCACACGGGCTTGACAGAACTAGGTCTTTATCCAGTGGCAAGGGTTAACCAGGGCAACTGAAGACCTGCTCTGCTGCGCAGACCTAGCGCACACACATATCGCAGTGTGGGCTGGCCCATGCCGCCCCTGGGCCCTCGGGTCTTCTGGGCCCCGTGCCCTCATTTGCCGCACCTCCGCCACAATCTGTCACCGCTCCTCCGCCACAAACATTCACCGCATCTCCGCCACGATCTCTCGCCGCTCCTCTGACTTCGCTGATAGCAGTAGGCCAATCAATGGTTTTGTAGGAGGGGCGCATACCTCGAAAAATGTATAACCGTAGATGTAAATCCTCTGTTCTCAGAAGGTTCATCCGTGAATCCTTCCCCTGCATGCTTGAATAAAAACCGGTTGAACCAAGGTTTCGTCTGAGTGATTCCGTGGTCGCATTAACGGGCGGGTGTCGATTCCTTATATCAGGGAGTCCACCTTGAAGAAGAGAAGTCTTCTTTTTTCCCCAACATTTGGCACTGCGAGCATGGTGCAGACACTCCGACCCAGACGACGTGGCAGCTATTGCAGTGAGTATTCTTTTTTGTACCACCTGCAGAGCTGTAGCATTGATGGGGAAGGAGAAATCTGTATAAAAGAACTAAGTTATCGCGAACCACGGAGGAACGAAAACCGAGGTAGGATAGTTGTGTGTCCTGATGTGTGACGGGTGACACGGTAATAACAGGGAGAAGCCTGTATTGATCGTGCGTAGTGCAAACAAGAAGGAATACAACCTAAAGTGCTGGTGGATGCCGACCCCAGGATCTTTAGGAAAAATTGGCCAGTGGGATGGAATGAAGACCAGGGAAGTCTCTGATATATGGACCAGAAGGGTCTCGGATATAAATGCTAGCAGGAAAGAAAGTGAAAATAATCAACAGAAAAAAACTTACAAGTTAAAGGTGCTGAGGAACCAGATTAGGGAGGCAATCAGTATTGTTAATCCGGCCGGACGTTAGAGGAGTCCAAGGGCTTGGAAACAGTACACGGAATCTGGTAGAGGGGTAGACGTACCCAGACAAGAAATAGCATGCAAGGATATGTTAGACGGGGGGGCCAGAAGAGTCACTGAGTAGATACTTTGCGGATGACCATAAGAAACTAATAGTGACTATGTTAAGTGACGGGTGAGATCCCAAAATAGAGACGGGCAAACAGAAATTATGGTGGGAAAAACAGAAAAATAAGGAAACCACCAAAGCAGGATTAATGATAGTAAGTCAGTGCCTACAATACAAAGCCATGGCAAGACCGAAGTTAGAGGAATTACGGAGGTTAAGAATTGAATAGTTTGAGAATGATAAAACTTCAACCTTGAAGTCACAGTTGCTAAAAGATAAACAAATTGAATTATTTAATTGGAGTACAAAAGATTTCTCAGAGCTATAAGCCTTCTATGGAAAATGTGTAAAATGTTTGTTAGATACAAAAACGAATTCAATATTTTTACAGTTCATTGGAAAGGCATTTGACATAATTTACTGGATGCTGCTTTATTCTATTTCATCTGCTCTGTATTGTGTTTAGTTAATAACATATTGGCCATGAAAAGGATATTGGTTTAATTGGATTATTGAGGGTAATTAACCAATGAAAACTGGACTTTCATTGTGGCCACGGTGAAGTTCCGGTTTTGTTTCAAAGTGTGAAACTTTCACCACATTGGAAAAGAGATAAAAGACACTCTATGTTGATAATTACGGGAAAGGTTCTACTTCAGTAAAGGAGATTTAAATTTCGGGTTTGAAAACCTTTTTAAAATCGGGAAGGTTTTTAAAAAAAGAATTACGCGAAGTCACGTAATGACGTCATGCCCTCGTACAAACCTACAAAGGAGTTAACCCTTTCCACTGACAGATGTTTTATTTAGTTCACCAAACAACTTTAGCATTGCTGCATGAAATTTAAAAAAAATACTGGACATTATTAGTTTGGGTTTCTTAATTGGAAGTGAATGTTTTCTCATGTGCCAGAAGGAAAATAAATGAATTGTAATGGAATATGGAAAGAGTGAACTAACATATCCAGGATACATCATAACACAAGGGAAAAGACAAATGCCCAAGGACAGAAAGGAGGCTATTAGATCAATGCCAAAGCCAAGGACCATAAAAGGGGTCAGGCAGGTACTAGGGCTAATCAACTACTGCCGAAATTTTATCCCCGATTATGCTGAAATGGCCCAACCTATACAGGACCTGGTCAAAGGGGGGAAACCCTCCCAAGAGCCAGTGGACTGGGACCCTGATCAGGACACGGTGTTTGATAAGTTAAAACAAGCTCTCACAAGTGCTCCAGCCTGGGATTACTCGACCAGAATAGGCCCTTCCACATCTATAAGTACCACAGTAAAGATCATTATAACGCGGTGGTGACTCAATTACATACCCAGCATACCTTAGTAGAATTGCTTAACCCAGGAAGGCTAAAAACAGTATCCAACACACGAAGGGCTAGGTGGGAAGCAATGCTCATACCCCCCAATGGGACGGTAACAATAATAAAAGAGAATTGTAACAACCCTGCAGGGTGGATCATTACAGGGAGAGGAGCATCAGTGTAGCCCAACAGGAGAAGATGAGGGAAGTAGTCAGGCTAGTGAAACACTGCTTGAGGAGGCAGTCATGGATTTATACGTAGATGGGTCTCAGCGCTATATCAACGGGACACCACGGACGGGATGGGCAGCGGATAGGTTAGAAGGGAAGGACGGCTAGAAGGAGGCCTATCGGCTCAAGTGGCTGAATTGATGGCTTTCACCGAGGTTCTGAGGATGGCTAAGGGAAAAAGAATAAATATCTATAAAGACAGTCGATATGCTTTTGGAGTAGTGCATGATTATATAATAGCCTGGAGTAGATGGGGATACATGACCTCAGGAGGAGGGCCAATAAAATACGAGGATATTGTTAAAAAATAAAAGTCAAAGTGCACATAAAATTACTGATCAACAGGGAAACGCATGGGCAGACGAGGCGGAGGCAGGTACACTGGCCGGGGAAGCCCAGGTTGGAGGATGTACAATCGGGCCTGAGGAAGTAAACATGCTTAAGGTACAGGGAGAAGCCACTCTACAGGAAAAGGAGGGGTGGAAGCAGAGAAGAGCCCAACAAGGGACCGATGGGATATGGAGGAAAGACGGGAATGATGGCCCCGGAATGCATCCAGGAGAGCCTATTAAATTTATACCACGGGTATGTCCATACAGGTAGAACCAACATGATAAGCTCGATGTTCAGATGCCGGTGGTGAAAGGGAATGGGTAGCGATATAGAGAACCACTGCAGAAGGTGTGTGACATAGGCAAAAGTAAGGTCAGAATGGGACATCAGCCCCGACTGAAAGGACCCTGGGAAAACTTGCAGATAAATTTTACTGGACCATTACCCAGCAACAAGGGGAAGACATACTGCTTAGTTATAATAGAACAGTTTACGAAGTGGGTAGAAGTTTTCATCACTAGAAATGAAACAGGCCTGCGCTTTACTAGGGATACCATCCGGAATATTCCGGATTAGTGGAACGAATGAATAGGACCTTAAAAGTGACTCTAGCCAAGCAATGAGACCGCCAGAAGTCTTGGTTACAGGAAACGAGGACATAGGACCATATAAAGTTTTGTGATGGAACTCTGTAAGCAGTTTCATGACTTAAAAGCACAGGCTAGAGATCAACAAGTAATCAAGGACTTAAAGAACGACACTAAAGAACAGAAGGTCCAAATACCCCAAGTTGGCAGTCAGGTAATAATGGTAAGTGACACGTGCGCCTGCGTAATTATAAGGGGTATCAGCAAGTGGAAACACTGCACCCAGTTGAAAAAGCATGGTCACTAATTAACCGGTGACAACCGGGAAATTATTTTTTACAGGATTCTGGTGCTCGTGGGAACAACGTGGGGTAACTCATCCTCATATCGAGGACAACCGGCTGAGGGACAGCAAGGCCTGTATTACAGGGACTCGGGTGACATTGGTTGTGATAAAGAATCAGGAATGCTGACGGTGACGGTTGGAGCAACAGTAGACTTAAATTGCAGCGTTGGACTAACTGCCGTAAGACAACATAGTGAGGGGTTGGATCGACAATGGGGATGGCCAAATATTTTAGGACTAGTAAATTGGGTGAATGAGATCATGGTGTGTTTTGCAATCAGGAAGGAGGGGGACAAAGATACTGCACCTAGGATGGGGCGGGGGGCGGTGGTGCAGATAAGGTGCACGGCAAATTTCGCTCAATTCTCCGGAGTACCCCAGCAAAGAAAGGATGAGTGGAAGTTATGCCCACTCTCCCAAGGTGCAGACGCTTATGAATGTTGTTGGAGGATTATTCCCCGAGACACATCCCCGGTGCCACCAACATGTCCAATTATAAACGCTGGGGTAAAAGGGGTTTGGTAATAAGGCAGGCCAAGGATAAAATACACTTTGGGGCACGTCAGCGAATAATTACTGTATTCCTAAATTTAACAGACCTAACCATCCCCAACTTCTGCGGGTCAAACACTATAAGCCTGTATAAAAACCTGACTCTGCGAGCACTTGAAGGCCCTGAATCAAAAACCATGAAGTTTAATGTGGAAAATGGGTCAGGTAAAAAGCGAGATCGGGGAAAAAAAGGGATATTAGAAATGATAGGCGCGGGATATGCAGCGGGAGTTGCGACAGTAAATACTATAGACCTACACACGATAGATGATCAGGTCGACGCCCTAACATAAACCTTGCAGGGATTGTTGGATAGAGATGAGGATAATGAAAGGGTACAGGCACAACTGGGTAGTGGCACGGAGAGGGAATTAATGCAAGTGGCCCACACATTGCGAGACCATGCCAGAACTATAAATTTGATAAATAGAGCGGAAAGAAACTTGAGTAGAACCATACAGACAGAAAAATATGCGCAGAGTATGGAGCATGGCTACTCAGTGGTTTAAACATAACCTAGAGCAACTTCAAAATGGAAAGGTGCTGGATTGGATAACACTTGATGTATTTACCAACTGGACTTTGGACAAAAACATGACTCATGCATGTGAGGTGCCGAGAAACAGTCATGTTTGGGTCCCAAAGGTCAGATGTGTAACCGGACATTTAAATATAATAGGTTTTGTACCACAGTATGATGTGACAAAGGGAAATCACCTATACTAAACAAACAATATAGGGGAAATAAGAAATCAAACTCGCCTGTGCTACCATGATCTATCCAGATATGTGATGTAAGAGAAATTTGGCATTAGGGGTAGCAGCGGGACAAGGGTTAAAGTGCTGGTTCCTGCACTGACCCATAAGGAGGTAAAAGGCCTCTCTTCGGCCTTGTACCAAGGCTCCAGGAGTTATCAATTCAATAATATTCCGACAGGATACGATGTGAGAACCTAAACAGACATTGATAAGACCTTGCGAAGAGGCTCGAGGCAGACTCATGGGCAATAAGGAGAATCAACAAATTCTGACCTAATGAAGTCATTCTAGTCACAGCCTAAAGTGGTCACGAGGGTCTTGGCCTGTCAATCCAAAGTAGCACTAATAAGATAGTCCAATTAGAGAAGTAGCACTGATAAGGTAGTCCAATTAGAGATCTAGGGAGGTTTTACCAGGGAACGGAGGGGTTTTTGAACTGTATAAAAGTTGTATGATTGTGCTGTTCGGGGAGCATCTCCACTCACAGGCGGCTGTGATAAGAGGTGTTCCCGGATGTTCGTAATAAAAGATCGTTATACCTTGCCATCCGTCTCTGTCTGCTAACTCCAGGGGCTGTTACGCGGGTTGGGGCGAGCGTCGACCCTCTATATCAGGGGGCCCACTCATGGGAGGAGAAGCTTTCCCATTTTCTCCTTACATTTGGCGCCGTGAGCAGGGTACGGACTTCCCGAACGGAACAATGACCCAGCTGTTGGGATGAGTATGTTTTAATTTACCACCTTCAAGTTAGAGCTGTGGCATTGTAAACCGCAAGGGAAGGACATCTGTACAAAGAACCATTTGTAGCAGGTCCAGGAGGGACGGAAACGGAGGACAGGGACGATCTAGAGGTGGAAGGGGGTCAAAAGATGCATCCTAAAATGCGCGCGTGGAGGTAGCACGGCAGTGCGAGGGTACGACGCAAGGGAAGATATAGAGGAAGGTCTATTGACCCGAAGCGGTACGAGCGCACGGTGCAGGGATGAGAGAGTGAGGACACGGAGACGACGTCCCTGCAGTGACGGGATATATTGACCCAAAGCATGGCAGTATGAGTGTACGGCGCCAAGGGAAGACATATAGATATAAATAACGTCCTTCATACCTAACACGAATTAAAGGGAGTGCCCAAGATAGCCCCGAAGAAGATGGCTATTAAAAAGGTGAATAAAACCAATCATTAATTGTAACTTGCGGAACTACGTAATGCCATAAAAAAGTTGATAATGACTATCTTAAGTGACATATGGATCCAAAAATAGAGCCGGGCAAACAATTAATAAGCTTTGTTGAATGAAAAGAGACTTTTGTGAATGTCTGTCGTTGCGTGAGAGTCCTTGTGTGATTTTTTGACTGCGGAATTAATTTTTCATGTTTCTGAAAGCCTGTTTGGAAAAATAGTGCAGCTCCACCCACTTTTCCAAACAGAGTGAAAGTTTTTTTAACCCTTTGTAGTGTTGTCCTGTATGTGGGAAGTTTTAAGACATTTTAAGTTAGAAACGCAGGTGTGGATTTATTCGGATGATAAGTTACGAAGCTAGGAAATGCACAAAGAATAGGTTTGTTGAGCAAAAGATAAAAAATACATGGTCCCGGTGGCTAAAAAAAGAACATATTTGACACGCTCACTTACTTGTCGACAGAAAACATGCAATCATTGATTACATTGGGTTGAAAGACATAAATTTAGTCTAGGAATGAGATAAAGAATGCCTTTTAAAAAAGGCCTGTGAGGGTCTCTCGAGGCTGCGGGCTGGGGAAGTCGCTCCCATTTTCCTTTGTGTAAAACCTTGATGCGAAAGCTTCTAGCTCAGTAAAAAGAGTTTTAAATAAAGATTGGCATTACAAAATTTGAAGTGGGATTCGGAGATATTAAGAGAAGGCACAGCAAAATACTGAGATGGATTCAAACTAAAAAAAAATTATTAAATTAAATCTGATCTCTTAAAGAAAAAAAGAGAAAAACAACTAAAAGGTTTGGAAACAATCTAGAAATACCTTCCAGGATCAGGTCAAACTCCTGGGCGAGTGGTGAGCTATCTGCGAAGGTGTAAAAGGGACTTTTGAAAAAAAATAATAAAATGCTAAAATGGCAAGCTTTAGCAGTTTAGAAAAAGGGACATTCTAACGACCTTGAAACTGGAACATTTGAGATAACGAAAAGCAGCCCTCAAAGCCTACGTGCTAGACTCCGTTCTAGTTATGGAGAAAAGAAAAAAGATAAAGACGCAACTTTGAAAGAAAACAAATTGAACGATTTGAAAGAAAAAATGTCTTCGATTGTCTGATGAATTTAAATTAACAAATTTATAGAGACACGAGCCCTCCGTGTGAAATACAAAACCTAATTTGAAGAAAGGAGATTTGGGGAAAAAAAAAGATGTAACGTACTAAATAGGTGCTGACAAAAAAAGGGTGTTTGCGATGGAAAAAGACATAATTTACTAAATACTAGTTGATATCAGCTGTGAAAAAGATACTGGTTTAATTGAAAAAAAAGAATTTGAAGAAGTAAAAGACACTCTCCATTGATAATGATTTTAAGTTACGAGAAAGTTTCACTGCAGTTTGAAAGATTTCCAAAATGGATGTTGTTTATCAAGAAAAGTCCCGAACAGTCTAAACAAGCAGGAGGGTTTTGAAAATAATGAGTAGAAAAGATCTAAGCTATGCGAACTCAGCACAGAAAGAAAAAACTGGGAATTAGAGAATCTTACTAAATTTTAAAATTCTTATAGAAAATGGAACTGGCACGGAAGTTTAGATTTTGTGCTGAGAGAGAAATAAAACACAAGATTTTCCCAGTGAACAGGACCGCAAAATAAAACAAAATGTTGGAATGTATACAGCGTGTGTGAAAATTGGATTTCAGTAAACAAAATAGCTATTAAAAATGTGTGGTCTCATTTTAAATCAATTTAAAAAAAAAATCTTTGGCAAGTACTTGAATTAGAAGTTAAGAAAAAATTGGAGTTTAATCTAAAATGTCGTCTTTCCTGATGAGAAGACTTTTATTATGACGGTTTTACTAATGATTTCTGCTGTTTTAACGGATTCCTAATTTCTAAGCAAGTTTTGAAGGCACAAAGACTTAAAAAAGAATTTTTCGGATGATTACACGAAATCACGTAATGACATCAGGCTTTCTTACAAACCTGTAAAGGAGTTAACCCTTTCCATTGACAGCTATTTTATACTGGACATTATTAATTTGGATTTCTTAATAGAATAAAAAAGACTCACCTGACAGATAGAGGAAATGGTGGGATAGTCAGAATAAAAATAAAACAGAACTAGCCTATGTAATAATACCTGCCTGATACAAATAAAAGAAAGATACTCAAACAAAACAAATTCAAGAGTTCAAAGCTAAGATAAATAAGCTGGAAGAGATTTTTTTGAAAAACGGGGCCAGACGGAGAGTGCAGTGCGCAGCCATAGCACCATCACCTATGGCAATAGAGCCAATGTACCCCACGGTGGGTAAGTGTAGTCCACAAACACAACCTAACCCTTACCTCCGATTTCACAGAGTGACCGCAACATGCATGGATAAAAGATGAGTAGACCAGAACCTAACACCTGGTGACGACCAGGCTATCTGTTTAAAATTTGCAGATAAAACACTCACCGAGATGGGACCGCAGCAGCTACTTCGACCCTGGAGACTCAGGATACTGGAGACTCAGGCCCACGCAAGCACTGGATAATACAGATGGACTACAAGAGATATAGCACACGCAGGAAAGACACAACTACATGAATTAGCTTTGTTTAATTTAACTGCCGAAATATGCATCCTAGCAGCCAAGGACTGGAGCAAGGACAGAACTTATTTTAACGCATGGCTATGTATAGTGTATTAAGTAAGGTTGTAATGCAGCAGGCTGCCGATGCCATGGGTGCCAGTAGATTCTGAGGACAGAA
The DNA here is from genome assembly GCF_044704955.1 of Pristiophorus japonicus. NCBI lineage: Eukaryota > Metazoa > Chordata > Chondrichthyes > Pristiophoridae > Pristiophorus > Pristiophorus japonicus. Next base: position 119,960,288 of record NC_091980.1, read on the forward strand.
GCAAGTTCACAGGACCAAAAGGGGAAGGGCGCAGAAATCCAACTGGATGGAATTTCAGTTCTAGAAGCTCATGCCTGGGCGGACGAAGTTGCAAACAAGCAGCCAAATCCACCCCGCAAGAGAAACAGAAGGGTGGGAACAGAACGGAGCAAAAGGGGGGTGGGACCCCAGGATGTTTAGGAAACCTCTGTTGGGATAAAATGAAGACCAAGGGAGGTCTCTGGAATATAAGGTGTATGTCCCGAAGCGTAACACGGTAACAGCATGGAGAAGCCGGTATTGCTAATGCGCAGCGCAAACAAGAAGGAATATAACCTAAAAAGGGCGGCGGATGGAGTGTGGAGGAAAGATGACAATAAAGGTCCGGCTGGGATATCAAACACGCCCAAAGGGACCCTGGGAAGCCCTACCACTGCCCCGACAACCACCCTGGGGACAACAACTCTTCCCAGCACAACCACGCAAGTCCCCCCATAAGCCCGTCCATAAAGACTGGAGCCAAAGGGGGGCTAGTAATAAAAGAATCTAAAGAAAGGATATAATTTGGGGTGCGTCAGCGACTACTTAACCTAAATCTAATGGATATCATTCTTCCAAGCTTCTGTGGGAATGAAACTACCAGAATCTGACACAACGGATCCTCGAAGTCCCGGAATCCACTACCCTGAGATTTACTGTCAGAAACAGGGCAAGGTCGAACAAAAAGGGGAATACTGGAAACACTAGGCACGAGTTATGCGGCAGGGGTTACGACGATGAATTCCATAGACCTGTATGCAATACGACCAGGTTAACAACTTAATGTAAATCTTGAGGGGTTTACTGGGGAGGGACATGGATAACCAAGCCCTACAAGCGCAGTTGGGAGATGGCGCGGAAGGGGAACTGTTACAAGTGGCCCATACATTACAGAAACATGCCAAGACAATAAATTTGATCCACGCAATGGGGAACGACATAAGTAAACGATTACAAGCTGAGATAGTTTGCTCCGGGTATGGGGCCTGAATTAAGTGAAGTACAACATAACTTGGAGCAACTCCAGATTGGATCCCAAATAACATACTTAGCAATTGGACTCTAGATAAAAAAATGAACAACACATGCGAGGTACGAAGGAATAGTCACGCGTGGTGTCTAATTTCAGATGTATTACTGGGCAGGTGAATATGATCGGATTTATGTTGTCCATACCACAGTATAATGTAACAAAGGGAGACTCCTTATACTAGATCGATAATATCGGTGAAGTAAGAAACCAAACTTGGTTGCGTTACCATCAGCCTGCCAGACGGGTGATTAAAATTAACAATAGTACCAAGGGCATTGACATAACCGACTGCTACAAAATTAACCAAGTGGTTTTATGTCGAGGTACGCCATGAATGACGATTGATGATTGCAGATTCCACCAAACAAACGGATGCATGCTGAGTATCACTCCTCTTGAACACGATTCCGAAACAATCGCTGCTGCACAAGGGAATGGAGATTTGGTGCGTGAGCACAGGAGCAGCCAACCCGACGATTAAGACCAGGGGAGGAGTCACCCCCTGTGTCATCACCAACCCTAACTTCTGTTTCAGGCACATGTGAAAAATAGACGTAAATGGATGCCACATACATCCCGAGACAACGGAAATCATCCACGGAACGGTCACGGATACCCTCCAAAAGGGGTACAAGGAGGCGGTATGGGAACCGCAAGGCACCGGAATTAAATGAGGAACAATTACGGTGGGTGCAAGGAATCCAGAATCAAAGACGACAGTATATCCAGCTGATGGAAGAAGTAGACAACCTACAGAGAGACACTAACGCGATGCTGGCTGATCAGCCCTGGTACTCAAAGCTGTGGGACATTGGACTTAATATTCAGATCCACCCACGGATAAAAATAATATCACATGTACTTGTAGTAATACAGGGCCTGGTTCTGATGGTCATGATGGGATTAACATGTGCACGAATTAAACAGGCCAAACGATATGTCAGGGCACGCACTATGATTAAGGCCATAAGGGATGAAAATTTAAGCAGTCCTACAGGAAGGACTTACCTTATATAACTCTGCAGGAAAGGTCTCAGGAGATCCCGAAGCTTGGGAGATGGCCACCAGGTGAACAGACCTATCTGGAACTTGCCTACAGGGAGATAGTTATTGGGAAATATGACCAGTTTGGCGTATAGCCAAGGGCCAAAAAGGGGGGAATTGTAAGAGAAATTTGACATTAGGGGTACCAGCGGGACAAGGGTTCAAGTGCTGGTTCCTGCACCGACCCATAAGGAGGTAAAAGGCCTTGCTTCGGCCTTGTACCAAGGCTCCAAGAGTTATCAATTCAATAATATTCCGACAGGATACGATGTGAGAACCTAAACAGACATTGATAAGACCTTGCGAAGAGGCTCGAGGCGGACTCACGGGCACCAAGGAGAATCAACAAATTCTGACCGAATGAAGTCATTCTAGTCACGGCCTAAGGTGGTCACGAGGGTCTTGGCCTGTCAATCCAAAGTAGCACTAATAAGGTAGTCCAATTAGAGAAGTAGCACTGATAAGGTAGTCCAATTAGAGATCTAGGGAGGTCTTACCAGGGAACGGAGGGGTTTTTGAAATGTATAAAAGTTGTATGATTGTGCTGTTAGGGGAGCATCTCCACTCACAGGCGGCTGTGATAAGAGGTGTTCCCGGACGTTCGTAATAAAAGATCGTTATACCTTGTCATCCGTCTCTGTCTGCTAACTCCGGGGGCTGTTACGCGGGTTGGGGCGAGCGTCGACCCTCTATATCAGGGGGCCCGCTCGTGGGAGGAGAAGCCTTCCCATTTTCCCCTTACATGTAATTAAAGAGAACAACAGTACTAAGAGTCTCAGAATAGATGATTGTTATAAAAATAACCGAGTTGTTTTATGTTGAGATCTACTACGAATGATCAAAGATGACTGTGGATATGACTAAATTGATGGGTGCACCTTGAGATTCACTCCCCTAGCACAGGACCGCGAAACTACCGCTGTTCCACGAGGAAATAGGGAATGGTGTGGGAGCACCACGGTGACTGAGTTGACGGTCACAAGTAAGGGAGGAGATACTTCATGCGCCATTCTGAGTTCTTCTTTAACCCACTTGATGAGACACATCTAAATGGGTACATTATAAACCCTTACCTTGAAGAAGAAACCATCAATGGGACAATGATAGACACTATCTGAGAATGTTATGAGAAGGCCAGCGGGCCGCAAGGTAAACCGATACCTGAACAGAATGAGAAACAAACTCGACTGGAGCAGTATATTCGGAGGCAAAGACTGAAATATATAGTCCTGATGGAAGTCATAGACAAACTGCAAAAGGACACTGAGGAAATGTTGGCTAGTCAGCCCTGGTACATGAAATTGTGGAATGCTGGACTCAATGTGCAAGTGCATCCGTAGATACGGATAGTGTTACATGTACTCAAAGGACCATATTGGTCATCTTGCTATTGCTAGCCTGTAAAAAGTATCACGTCATAAGAGGCAGGCCCTAGCCCAAACTATAGTTAAAACATTGAATAAAGGGAATAAAGATAGTCCGGCAGAAAGGACTTAGCTTGTATAACCTTGATGGGAAAGCCAACAGGTGGGTCCTGCAGTTCGGGAAGCAGCGCTACCCAAGCGAAAGGACAACACTGGAGGCTCACCCATGAGGAATTAATTGGAAAATGGCCTATCTTGGGCATATAGCCAAGGGCCATTAGGGGGGATTGTAAGGGGATAAAATACAGTCACTAAAGTGTAAGTAGACAGACGGACAGACGGTCACTAAAGTGGATACTGAAGGTAGTGAATTGATCTGACACATGGTCCAAATTGTAGAACTTATCAGTATTAGGAGGTTTGAGGAATCAGGAGTTCCTCTACCTTATGGTAGGGATTGTAATATATCGTAAATTGACCGATCATATGTAAAACTCGCTTATGTATGTAAAGCACGCTTATAACACTCGTTTACATTGGGTTTCCTTACCAACGGATCCACCACAGACCCAATCCACATCCGGACCGGGGTCAAACAGGGCTACGTCATCGCCCCAACCCTCTTCTCAATCTTTCTCGCCGCCATGCTTCATCTTACAGTCAACAAGCTCCGAGCTGGAGTGGAACTAAACTACAGAGCCAGTGCGAAGCTGTTCAACCTGTGCCGTCTCCAGGCCAGGTCCAAGACCACCCCAACCTCTGTCGTTGAGCTACAGTATGCGGACGACGCCTGCAGCTGCGCACATACAGAGGCTGAACTCCAGGACATAGTTGACATATTTACTGACGCGTACGAAAGCATGGGCCTTACGCTAAACATCCGTGAGACAAAGATCCTCCACCAGCCTGTCCTCACCGCGCTGCACTGGCTCCCCCCTCCCCCAGTCATCAAGGAGCGGCCCTGGACACCGTGGACCATTTCCCATAACTTGGGAGCCTCCTAGCAACAAGAGCAAGCATCGACGACAAGATCCAACACCGCCTCCAGTGCGCCAGTGTAACCTTCAGCTGCCTGAGGAAAAGAGTGTTTGAAGACCAGGCCTTCAAAACTGCCATGGTCTGCAGGGCTGTAGTAATACCTGCCCTCCTGTATGGCTCAGAGACATGGACCATGTACAGCAGACACCGCAAGTTGCTGGAGAAATATCACCAACGATGTCTCCACAAGATCCTATAAATCCCCTGGTGCACCAAATTCAGCATCCTCATCCAGGCTAACTCCCCAGCATTGAAGCACTGACCACACTCAATCAGCTCCGCTGGAGTTCGCATGCCAGACACGAGACTCCCAAAGCAAGTGCTCTACTCGGAGCTCCTTCACGGAAACGAGCCAAAGGTGAGCAGTGGAAATGCTACAAGGACACGCTCAAAGCCTCCCTGATAGAGTGCGACATCCTCACTGACACCTGGGAGTCCCTGGCCCAAGACCGCCATAGTTGTAGGAGATGCATCCGAGAGGGCGCTGAGCACCTTGAGTCTCAACGCCGAGAGGATGCAGAAATCAAGCGCAGGCAGTGGAAAGAGCATGCGGCAAACCAATCCCACCCACCCCTTCCCTCAACGACTATCTGTCCCATTTGTGACAGTCTGTGATTCTCGTATTGGACTGTTCAGCCACCAAAGAACTCACTTCAGGAGTGGAAGCAAGTCTTCCTCGATTCCGAGGGACTGCCTATGATGATGATGACAATGGGTTTTAAGAAGGGGAAGCAGCAAAGCTTGCTGCGCAGCAAAGCTTGATGGTTAACGAAGCATTCGTTGTGTAAGACTGATGGAAACTTACATTCAGTACAGAACAACATCCACCAAGGACAGTGGGGAGTCAACAGTCCAGAAACAAAGATTGTAGCAGCATCTGAATCTCACAGCAAATCCTGGAAAACAAGGCTAATTCACACGTCATGAGGAACTGAGGCAAAGTTGACACCACTGAACAATACATTCGGGGAGGGTGACATGTGATGGGAGATGGGCAGGTGGGGAGGAACTACTCAGAGCCAGTCTGATAAGGATCAACAAATCAATGTAACTTCATTGATAGCAGTAGGCCAATCGGTATTTTTGTAGGCGGGTCGCACACCTTGAAAAATGTATAACTTTAGATGTAAAACCTCTGTTCTTAGAAGGTTCATCCATTAACCCTTCCCCTAAATGCTTGAATAAAAACTGGTTGAACCAAGGTTTCATCTGAGTGATTCCATGGTCGCATTAACGGGCGGGTGTCGATTCCTTATATTAGGGAGTCCACCTTGAAGAAGAGAAGTCTTCTTTTTACCCCAACACTGTACCTGCATGCTAACTTTTTGTGTTTCATGAACAAGGACCCCCAGATCCCTTTGTACTGCAGCATTTTGTAATCTTTTGCCATTTAAATAATAATTTGCTTTTTTACTTTTCCGACCAAAGTGGATAAACTCACATTTTCCCACATTATACTTCATCTGCCAAATGTATGTCCACTCACTTAACCTATTTATATCCCTTTGCAGATTCTTTGCGTCCTCCTCACAACTTGATTTCCCATCTATCTTTGTATCATCAGCAAATTTGGTTACATTACACTCAGTCCCTTCATCCAAGTCATTAATATAGATTGTAAATAGTTGAGGCACCAGCACTGATCCCTGTGGTGCCCCACTAGTTATAGTTTGCCAACCTGAAAATGACTCATTTATCCTGACTCTGTTTTCTGTTAGTTAGTCAATCCTCTATCCATGCTAATATATTACCCCCAACCCCGTGAGCTCTTATCTTGTGCAGTAACCTTTTATGTGGCACCTCATCAAATGCCTTCTGGAAATCCAAATACACGACAACTACTGGTTCCTCTTTATCCACTCTGCTAATTACATCCTCAAAGAACTCCAGCAAATTTGTCAAACATGATTTCCCTTTCATAAAACCATGCTGACTCTGCTTGACTGCATAATGGTTTTATAAATGTCCTGCTACTACTTCCTTAATGATGGACTCCAGCATTTTCCCAATGACGGATGTTAGGCTAACTGGGCTATAGTTTCCTGCTTTCTTTCTCCCTCCTTTCTTAAATAGGGGCGTTACATTTGCGATTTTCCAGTCTGTTGAGAATTTTGGTAGATTACAACCAATGCATCCACTATCTCTGCAGCTACCTCTTTTAAGACCATAAAATGCAGGCCATCACGTCCGGGGGACTTGTACACCTTTAGTCCCATTAGTTTGCCTAGTACTTTTTCTCTAGTGATAGTGATTGTTTTAAGTTCTCCCTCCACCCCCCCAATAGCCTGTTGATTATCAATTATTGAGATGCTTTTAGTGTCTTCTACCGTGAAGATTGATACAAAATATTTGTTCAAAGTCTCCGCCATTTCCCTGTTTCCCATTATAAATTCCCCAGTCTCATCCTGTAAGGGACCACTTGTTATTTTAGCTACTTTCTTCCTTTTTATTTACCTGTAGAAGCTTTTACTGTCTGCTTTTATATTTCTTGCTAATTTACTCTCATCAGCTATCTTTTCTCTCTTTATCAATTTTTTAGTCGTCCATTGCTGGTTTCTAAATATTTCCCAATTATCTGGCCTTCCACTATTCTTCGCAACATTGTATGCCTTTGTTTTAAATTTGATACCATCCTTTACTTCCTTAGTTAGCCACAAATGGTTCATCCATCTCTATGGGCCAGACTTTCGGCTTCATTGTCGGCGATTTTCTCAGTGGTACAGCTGTTTTTCCGCTTGGCGAGAGTTTCCACGTAAGTTTTTTCCTTGGTATCGCCCACATCTGAAGTCTCCTGCCGGGACCAAACCATTCATGTGCAACGCCGAGAACAACCGCCAGGGCGTAAGTTTGGCCTCAACCGCCAACGTCCAGATCGCCGAGAGAACTGCCCTGTAAAAGCTGCTTAAACAGGGCAGTAAGGGAGGATCCTGCAAAGAAAGGTAAATTAAAGGTTCTTTATTTTTTTTTAATTGAAAAATGGCAATTAGGTTTAAAACTTTCTTGGAAATGCATTGTACGTTTTTATTTTTTTAATGACATTTTTTTAAAGATTTTCCCCCTCCCTAGGCCCAACCGCAGCCTCGGACTAAATTTTACTACTTACCGTCCATTCCGGTAATGACCGCCCATGTTGCTAACTTTCCACTTACCCGGCGAGAAAATCAACAACAATGAAAACAACATTTTCTCGCCGGGTGATTAGTTTTACTTACTTTAAACATTAAAATGGAAATTCTCGCCAGCTTTTCTCGCCGAACGCTAGTGGTTCTTCTCAGCAGGCAATCGGACATTGAGGGCCTTTAGGGAAAGTCTAGCCCTTAGAGTCTTTCTTTCTAACGGGAATATATCTTTGCTAAGAGTTATGAAATATCGCCGTAAATGTTTGCCACTGCTTTTCTACAGTCTTACCCTTTAATCTATTTTACCAGTTCACTTTAACCGACTCTGCCTTCATACCTTTGTAATTGCCTTTATTTAAGTTCAGAACACTAGTTTGAGACCTAGCTTTCTCACCCTCAAACTGAATTTGAAATTCTACCATGCTATGATCATTCTTCCCAAGAGGATCCTTCACTACGAGTTCATTAATTAATCCAGACTCATTACTCATAACCAGATCTAAAATAGTCTGCTCCCTGGTTGGTTCCACAACATATTGTTCCAAGAAACCTTCCTGAATACACTTTATGAACTCTTCCTCAAGGCTACCTTTGCCAATTTGCGTTGTCCAATCAATATGAAAATTTAAATTGCCCATGATATTGCCATACCTTCCTTACAAGCCTCCATTATTTCTTAATTTATACTCTGTCCTACAGCATGGCTACTGTTTGGGGGCCTGTAGACCACTCCCACCAGTGACTTCCTCCCCTTATTATTTCTATCTCCATCCAAACTGATTTTGCATCTTCTTCTGAGCCAATATCACCTCTCACTACTGCACTGATCCCATCCTTTATTAACAGATCTACCCCAACTCCTTTTTCTTTCTGCCTATCCTTCTGAAATGTCAAATACCCCATAATATTCAGTACCCAGCCTTGGTCACCTTGCAACCATGTCTCTGTAATGGCTATCAGATCATATCCATTTATTTCTATTTGTGCCATGAACTCATCTATTTTATTATGAATGCTGCGTACGATCAGATACAGAGCTTTTAATTTTGTCTTTTTGCCATTTTTCCCTACTCTGACCCCTCTTTCTGATGCAGTAGATGTTTACATGCTCTGTTCCTTCCTGTCACACTCTGGTTATCATTATCCCTATCGCTACCCTCCACTTTTACCTTCTCCTTTCTCTTTTTACCTTTTTAAATTAAAAGGCCTGGGGCCTCATGATGACCAAATTGTGCAGCATGCAGCACACCACAATGAATAGAGGGACCTGTTGAGGGGAGTATTGAAGGCTGCCTCCAAAACGGTTCAGGCATCGGAATCACTGCTTCAGTATCCCTATTGTTTGCTCGATGATGTTGCAGGTGGCGGCATGGCTCTCATTGTAGTGTTCCTCCGGCTTTAGTGGTTGGGTTGTGGAGGGGGGGTCATATCCCTTGACCCCTAGCAGCCAGAGTCAGCCTTGCTGTGATGGTTGAAACAGTTGAGGCAGAATAAAGGCATCATACGCGCTTCTTTGATAGCGAGCATTGAGTGCGAGGATGTGCTGCACATTTAGGGAGTGGTATCCCTTTCTGTTTCTGAAAACTTCTGCACTTTGGAATGGTGCTCGCAAGGCCACGTGCGTGCAGTCAATTGCTCCTTGCACCCTAGGGAAGCCCGCTATCCTGGCAAACCCACATGCGCGCTCATCCGGTTTCTCCTTGGTCCTCTGGAAAATAATGAAGCCCATTCTGCATGTGTAGAGTGTCTGTGTACATGGTGGATGGAGCGATGTGCTGTGAATTGTGACCCATAGGCAGCCCGTAAGGAGCCGGAGGCATAAAAGATGAGGGCCACCATGACCTTCACTACGAAAGGCAGAGTAGTCCTGGTGCCGATGTGAGGTCTGCCTGCAGGAGATTGCAGAGCCTCCGAACAGGTCCAGGTATGAGCTTTGCCGCTGGTGAAACCGTGGTGGATATGGCCTCCTGCACTGACATCTAGGGGCTGTCCTCCTTTGGCCGCTGACATGGCCAACAGCCCTTCTTTATTGATGCCGTCTTACTAGAGCATGTACAATGCGATGCTGGTGGCATCCTAAAGGAAAGGAATAACCCGAGAATGTTGTCCTTCCAGACAGTACTTTTTTAGCAAGTTTCAGCCAGGTTGTAATATCCCAGATTTTGTAAGGGTCTGGGGGTTTCTCCTCAGTAATGTATCTCTTCATCAAAAGAGTGTACGGAGATGTGGTTCATGAGTAAATGATACAGAAGACTATGAGAGACAATTCTAAAATATATAGAGATTTATTTAAAGAACCAATCTGCAATTTACAGCTGGTGAGTCAGTCAATCGCAGCATTAACAGTTTTAAAAATGGTGAAAAATACAATCTTATTTCTAGTAGAGGATCTAACTTTTAAATCTAAATTTTGTTACCGTATTACAGTTCTTAAAGTTGTTTAAGCAGGATGTTGGGGTAAAAAGGAGGCTTCTCTCCTTCAAGGTGGACTAACTGATATAGTTAATCGACACCTCACCCAGCTTCCCACTGTATAACGACCATGGAAGTAAACAAACAAAACCTCAGGTTTACCGGTTTTATTACGAGCAATACACGGGAAGGTTCTGTCGTGGAACCTCTGAAATGCAAGAGGTTTCAAGTACAATTTATACAGGTTTTGGAGAGGAGCACCCTCCGACAAAATCCTCGATAGGTCTAATTCTATCAGCGAAGTTACATTGATTTGTCGACTCTTATCAAACTATCTCTGAGTGGTATATGCAATTGCCCATCTTCTATGGTGTTGTCCCATAGCTTACACTTTGCCACAGTATAATAAATGCCTAAACTGGCTTCCTTATCTCTTCCTCAGAGACTTCTGATCAACAACTGCTGATTTTACTGTTTAAGTTATACAGAGGTTACGGATTCAGTTTAATGCATTATACATTTGTGCTATACCTAGATAAGCAAGTGTTACATGCATAGGCAATTATACAGACCCTCCTAATACTGATAAGTTCACTACCTTCAGCATAATTCTGACCCCCTATTTGCAACTCCTACAATTTATCCCTTACAATTCCCCCCTAATGGCCCTTGGCTATATGCCCAAGATAGGCCATTTCCCAATTAATTCCTCATGGGTAAGCTTCCAGGGTTGTCCTTTCGCTTGGGTAGCGCTACCTCCCGAGCTGCAGGATCTACCTGTTGACTTTCCCATCAAGGTTATACTAAGTAAGTCCTTTCTGCCAGACTGTCCGATTTTCTCTTTATTCAATGTTTTAACTATAGTTCGGGCTAGGGCCTGCCCCTTACGTCGGTTACACCTTTTTACTGGATAATACTAGCAAGATGAGTTCCCTTGCACTAAAACTAGTACATTTAGTCCAGCATAGTTCGTGTATAAGTCCTTTCTAGCCAACATTTTCTCGGTGTTCGAATTATGCCCCGCCTGGGGTATCCTCTGTTTCTTCTATCTTTCCTCCACTTGGGGTCTTCTCTATTCTGCCGAATTTCTGTCCCACCTGGGGTATCCTCTATGTTGTTGAGTGGTGTCCAATTCAGTCGAGTTTGTTCCTCTTTCAGTTCGAATATCGGTTTTCCTTGTGGCCGATGGCCATCGCATAACCTCCTCAGGTTAATGTCCATCATTGTCCCATCGATCTATCCTCCTTAAGCTCAGGTTTATAATAAACCCGTTTATATCTGTCTCGTCATGTGGAGTAAAGCAGAAGTCAATATTCATAATGTTGTATAAGGTGTTCCTTTCTTCATTTCAGTTGCCATGGTGCTCACACATCAATCTCCATTTCCTCGTGGAACAGCGATAATTTAGCAGAGTGGTGATACTCAAGGTGCACCAGTCCACTTGGTTATATCCACAGTCATCTTTGATCATTCGTATTGGATCTCGACATAAAGCAACTTGGTTATTTTTATAACAATTAACTATGCTGAGACTCTTAGTACTGTTGTTCTCTTCAGTTACATTGTTTGATATAGAGGATCTCCCGTTGTCACATCATACTGTGGCATAGATAATACAAAACCTATTATATTTAAATGTCCAATTACACATCTGACCTTTGGGACCCAAGAATAACTGTTTCTCCGCACCTCGCAGGCATGAGTCATGTTTTTGTCCAAGGTTCAGTTGATAAATACATCAAATGTTATCCAATCTGGCACCTTTCCAGTCTGAAGCTGCTCTAGGTTATGTTGTATTCCATTGAGCAACCATGCTCCATATCCTGTACATACTAGTTCTGTCTGTATGGTTTTACTTAAGTTCTGTTCTGCTCTATTCATCGAATTTATAGTTCTGGCGTGGTCTCGCAATGTGTGGGCCACTTGTAATAATTCCCTTTCTGCGCCATTACCCAGTTGTGCCTGTATCTTTTCATTATCCTCATCCCTTTACAGCAATCCCTGTAAGGTTCGTGTTAGAGCATTAACTCGATTATCTATCGTGTGTAGGTCTATAGTGTTTACCGTCGCAGCTCCCGCCGTATATCCCGTTGCGTATCCTGCCGTGTCTCCCGCCGTGTACCATTTCTAGTATCCCTCTTTTTCCCCGGTCCCGTTTTTTACCTGACCCTCTTTCCACATTAAACTTCATGGTTTTTGCTTCAGGGCCTTTAAGTGCTCGCAGGGTCAGGTTTCTATACAGGCTTATAGTGTTTAACCCGCAGAAGTTGGGGGTGGTTATAGTGTTTAAATTTAGGAATACAGTAATTATTTGCTGACGTACCCCGAAGTGTATTTCATTCTTGGTCTGCCTTATCAATCCCCCTTTTGCCCCAGCGTTCATAGTTGGACACGTTTGTGGCGCTGGGATGTTGTGGTCGGGGCCCTGGTAGTGCTCACTGTTGCTAAAGTAGTGAGTGGGGCCGTGTTGGTGTGTCTATCTCGGGTGATATCCCTCCACCACCATTCATAGCTGTTGAGTTAAATCTGCACCCCCTTCCCCCGGGTGCAGTAACTTTCGCCCTCCTGATTATAAAACACAGCGTGGTCTTATTCCCACTAATTATTGGTCCCGTATTACTGGCCCATCCTCAATGTTGTTTCTTTTCCTCGTTACATTGTTTTATGCCCGTTATTTAAGTCTACTGTTGCTCCGTGCGTCACCATCAGTGTTTTTGATTCTTTTTGAACTAATGTCGCCCGAGTCCCTGTAATACAGGCCTTGCCGTCCCTCAGCCTGTTGTCCTTGCTATGAGGCTGCGTTACCCCATGTTGTTTCCACGGGCACTAGAGTCCTGCAAAAAAACAATATTTCCCAGTCATCACCGGTTAGTTAGTGACCATGCTTTTTTTTTAAACTGGGTCCAGTGTTTCCACTTGCTGATACTTCTTATAACTACCATAACTTACCATTATTACCTGATAGGGTCTGGTCCATTTGGGTGCGAGCCCGGACCTCTCTGGGGTAATCACCTGACTGCCTATTTGGGAGTTTGGACCTTCTGTTCCTTAGTGTCGTTCTCGAAGTTCTTGATTTGCTAATTTCTAGCCTGTGTCTTTAAATCATGTAACTGCTTACAGAGTTCCATTACAAATTTCCGTATCTGTTTTTTTCTTAGTTCAAAGGGTGTCAGTCCTCTCGTCCGACGAGGGGTTGCCTTGAGCTTCATTAATACTTGGGGTATCCTCTTCTACCCATCCCTTTCCAGTCTCTTTGATATGGGATATTTTTGCCTGATCCCTAGTAAAGCGCAGGCCGGTTTCATCACCATCCCTGTGAAGTGTGTACCTTGATTTAAGTCTACTGTAGTGGCATTATTTCTTCTGCTAGGATCCTGGCCACGGTTTCTGCTGAACAAGTTCTGGTGGCGAAAGCCTCTACCCATTTTGTAAACTGGTCTATTACTTCTAGGCAGTATGTCTTCCCTTTGTTGCTGGGTAATGGTCCAATAAAATTTATCCGCAAGTTTTCCCAGGGTCCTTTCAGTCGGGGCTGATGTCCCATTCTGACCTTTACTTTCCCTTGAGTTGTATTTTGCGCATATCACGCACCTTCTACAGTGGTCCTCTATATCTCTACCCATTCCCTACCACCACCAGCATCTGGACATCGAGCTTATCATGTTGGTTCTACTTGTATGGACATACCCGTGGTATAAATTTAATAGGCTCCCCTGGACGCATTCCAGGGCCACCACATTCCCATCTTTTCTCCATATCCTGTCGGTCCCTTGTTGGGTCCCTCTCTGCTTCCACCCCTCCTTTTTCTGTGGAGTGGCTTCTTCCTGTACCTTAAGCATGTTTACTTCCTCAGGCCCAATTGTATATACGCCGCCTTGAGCTTCCCCAGCCAGTGTACCTGTCTCTGCCAGTCGCTTGGCTGCTTCATCTGCCCATGCATTCCCCTGTTGATGTTGATCGCACACTCTTGGGGTAGGAGGGAGGCTTCCACTAATCTCCTCATGTTTAATCGGCCCTCCTCCTGAGGTCATGAATCCCTGTCTGCTCCAGGCTATCATATAATCATGCACTACTCCAAAAGCTTATCGACTGTATAGATGTTTACTCCGTTTCCCCTAGCCAGCCTCAGAGCTTCAGTGAGAGCCACTAATTCAACCACTTGAGCTGATTGACCCCCTTCAAACCGTCCTTCCCTCATGACCTGTCCGCTGCTATCTACCACGGCCCGTCTGTGGTGTCCCATATAGTGCCGAGACCCATTACACATAGATCCATGTCTGCCTCCTCAAGCCTGACTACTTCCCTCGTCTTCTCCTGTCGGGCTACACTGATGCTCCTTTCCCTGCATAATGATCCACCCTGCAGGATTGTTACAGTTGTCTTTTATTGTTACCGTCCCATTGAGGGGTAAGAGCATGCTTCCCACCTTGCCTTTCGTGCGTTGGATACCGTTTTTAGCTTTCCTGTATTAAGTACTTCTAATAAGGCATGCTGGGTATGTGTCCCGACATTACTATGCCACTGGCCTATGCCTGTCCCCATGTAATGATCTTTACTGTGGTAGGTATAGTTGTGGAAGGGCCTATTCTGGTTGGGTAATCCCAGGGCTGGAGCACCTGTGAGAGCTTGTTTTAACCTTACAACCACAATTTCCTGATCTCGGCATTTCTGCAGTAGTTGAATAGCCCTAGTACCTGCCTGACCCCTTTCACGGTTCCTGGCCTGGGCATTGATCGAATTGCTTCCTTTCTGTCCTTAGGCATCTCTCATGTATCCTAGATATTACTTCGCTCCTTCCCACCTGCACCTTCCTAGGATTTATTTTTAATCCTGCACTCTGTATAGCTCCTAGCATTGTAGTCGAAGCTAGTACGTGTTGTTCTGTGCTGGAGGCAATAAGGATATCATTCACATACTGCAAAAGGGTGCTCCCTTCTTTGCCTGTTGTGGGCCTCGCCTTCCTGCACCTCTTCCCTTATTGCAGCTAAAACAACAGGCGTCTCCTCCTCCTTCGTCCCTGCTGCTGTTTCTGCTATCTTCTCCCTTTGTTTTGACTTTAACTCTTCTACATGTTCTGCCCATTCCAAAGCTTCATCGTAATCATCTCCTATCTTAAATCCTAACTTAATTATCTGTTGATGTGCCTCTTCTAGTCCGTCTTTAAACAAATGCTGCATCATTTTTGTCAGGGCCATCAGCCCCAGAGTGGTTTTTGTATTCAATCCACTTCTGTTCCCTGTACTCCCCTACCCTTTTGCCTGCCTTTTGAATCACAGTATTCTACTCCAATCTTTTGTCAGAATTCTGTATTCCTACTATTTTGCTTTAGGGGTTGGTAACTTATTTAATAGAATTTGTCTCTCCTGTGGGCTGAGGTGGTAGTGCGTATTGGTGTCGCTGATAAATAGCCATTATCATGTGTCGGTGAGCACTCTACTCCGCACTCGTTATCCCTGTCTGGTTTACTGTTAGCTTGGGTTTGAGGACTACACTTATCCACCGTGGGGTACATTGGCTCTATTACCGAATGGCTATGGCTGTGCACGTCACTATCCGTCTGGTCCTGTCTTTATCTCTTCCAGCTTATTTATCTTAGCTTCTAACTCTTGAATTTGTTTTGTTTGAGTATCTATCTATCTTCTGTAGTAGGTGAGTATTATTACATAGGCATTCTTTGTGTTATTTTTATTCTGACTATCCCACCATTTCCTCTGTCTGTCAGGCGAGTTTTTTTTCTTTTATTAAGAAATCCAAATGAATAATGTTCAATATAAAACTGCTGTCAATGGAAAGGGTTAACTCCTTTACAGGTTTGTAAGAAGGCCTGACGTCATTACGTGACTTCGCGTAATCATCCGAAAATTTTCCCCCTAGTCTTTGTGCTTTTAAAACTTGCTTAGAAATTAGGAATCCATTAAAACAGCAGAAATCATTAGTAAAGTTGTCATAATAAAATCTTCTCCGCGGGAAAGACAGCATTTTAGATTAAACTCCAAGTTCTCTAAACTTCCAATTCAAATACTTGCCAAAGATTTTTTCATTGATTTAAAATGAGACCACACATTTTTAATAGCTATTTTGCTTATGAAATCCAATTTTCACACAAGCTATACATTCCAGCATTTCATTTTTTACGGTCCCGTTCACTGAGCAGATCTTGTGTTTTATTTCTCTCGGCACAACATCTAAACTTCCATGCCGGTTCCATCTTTTTTAAGAATTTTCTAATTCCCAATTTTTTCTTTCTGTGCTAAGTTTACATGCTTAGATCTTTTCCCCCTTTTGAATCCGAACGTAATCATTTTTTGATGACCTTCCTCTAGTCCATAGATAAACATCTTTGTTTCTCTTTCTCGCACAAAACTTCTGCGTCGGGTTTAACTCGTAAGTTTTTATATTTAAACCAATATCTTTTTCACAGCCAATTTAAATCTCCTTCCTTCAAATTAGGTTTTGTATTTTGATGATCTTCCTCCACTCCATTTTCCTAAACATTTTTGTTTCTCTCTCTAGCAGCTACAGCTTTCAAGGTCGCATTTTTATCTTTTGATAAAAACATGCTGTCCTGTGTAAATTTAATGTGTTTTTCCAGCATTTTTCTTTTTTATTAATTTTCCATTTTTCTCAGCTTGCATTTTATCCCACTGGCCAGTTTTCATAGGACCTTGGGGTCCCACCCCACTTTTTAGGTTGTATTCCTTCTAGTTTGCACTGCGCACGATCAACACTGGCTTCTTCGTGTTATTAACCTGTCACGCTTCGGGACATACACCTTACTTTTCCTCTTATGATCACTGGGGCCCTCTCCCTCTTAGGTTGTATTCCTTCTTTTTCAGGCAATACACCTATCCCACCCTTGGTTTCGTCCTTCCGTGATTCGCTATAACTTGTTCTACAGATTACCCCTTTGGACTCTTTATACAGATTACCTCCTTCCCCCACAAGGCTACAGCTGCAGGTGGTACAAAACATACTCACTGCCATTCAGCTGTCACATCATCCAGATCAGAGGGTCTGCATCCTGCCGACTACGCCAAATGTTGGGGTACAAAGGAGGCTTCTCTCCTTCACGATGGACTAACTGATATAGTTAATCGACACCTCGCCCAGCTTCCCACTGTATAACAACCATGGAAGTAAACACACTAAACCTCAGGTTTACCGGTTTTATTACGAGCAATGCACGGGAAGGTTCAGTCATGGAACCTCCGAAATACAAGCAGTTTCAAGTATAATTTATACAGGTTTTTGGAGAGGAGCACCCTCCTACAAAATCCTCGATAGGTCTAATTCTATCAGCGAAGTTACATTGATTTGTCGACTCTTATCAAACTGTCTCTGAGTGGTATATGCAATGGCCCATCTTCTATGGTGTTGTTCCATGACATGCCCTTTGCCACAGTATAATAGGTGCCTAAACTGGCTTCCTTATCTCTTCCTCAGAGACTTCTGATCAACAACTGCTGATTTTACTGTTTAAGTAATACAGAGGTTACGGATTCACTTTAATGCATTATACATTTGTGCTATACCTAGATAAGCAAGTGTTACATATATAGACAATTATTCAGACCCTCCTAATACTGATAAGTTCACTACCTTCAGCATATTTGCAACTCTTACAATTTATCCCTTACACAATATCCATCAATTATCAAGGTAGCAGATACCTTAAATCTCCTAGTAGTAGAAGACTTCTGCCTTACTCTGATAGTCGAGAAACGCTTATGCCCGTTTAAGTGAGTCTAAAATTCTCAATTGGGCTCTCAATATTTATACCCTATTCGATTGTTTTCCACAAGCGTTGTTGATCAAGTTAATTATCGCTAGTTATTTTTTAGGTGATATTTGCATTGCTAACCATTGTATCAATACATGGCTACTGTGAGTTTACCATCAATGTTTAAAGGGCAGATGTCATTTGTTTGTGCAATGGGCATTGTCCTTTTTTAAGAAGTTATTCAATAACTATGCATAGTCCCAAGAATTTTGTCTTGTTTATGCGATAGGTACTTGACATTTAGCCATTCAGCTAGATTAACTGCTACGTCTACATATGTCCATTGTTCGATCAAGAGCTATGGTCAAGAGAGCAGATGCCTTTTGTTTATGCAATGGACAATCCAGATTAGGCCATTCAGCTAACTGCTATTTCAACAATTGTCCTGTTTTAAGAAGTTAGTAAAGTTACTTATCGAGGGTCAGCCCTTGAAGGCTAGAATTCGTTCATAGCTAGGACTGGAAAACTAGTCAACTCAGCTGAATGCCATCTCAACAATTGTCTTATTTTTAAAGAAGTTATAAGGTAGAATTTTTAAGATGTTATAAGGTAGAATTCCTTCACAAACGTGGAGGCTCACGCACCGTGCTCTGTGTAAATTTTGTACTGATTGTGACCTCCGAGGGAAGCAGTTGCTTATCCCTTTAAGTAGCCACCAGTTAATGACTCTGCAAGCCTGTACCGACTGTTTTTCCAAATGTTGTTATTGGCGGGCGCTCAATGAGGCGCAGTACCAAATTTAGTGAACGGGGTGCAAGCATGTGCATTGCATCAGGATTACATCATTATCGAAGTGATCATCAGCAGCCAGGCACTAATGGTTTGTGCCCCCAGTGAGCCTCTGATGAATTTTCCATCAGGGCGCTAAACACTGCGCGCCCGGTCGCTAAGCGCTACCACTCGCATTAACTCCCCCTCTGGCCACTAACTGTGGCTACAGACAACCGAAAAGACAGCCGCTGGTCTCCTTACCTAAGGAAAGACATACTTGTCTTAGAGGGAGTGCAACAAAGGTTCACTAGACTGGTACCTGGGATGAGGGGATTGCCCTATGAGGAGAGATTGAGTAGACTAGGCCTATATTCCCTCGAGTTTAGGAGAATGAGAGGTGATCTAATTGAAACTCATAAAATTCTTAAGAGGCTTGGCAGAGTTAATGCTGAGAAAATGTTGCCCCTGGCTGGGGAATCTAGAACACGGGGGTCACAGTCTCAGAATAAGGAGCCGGTCATTTAGGACTGAGGAGAAATTTCTTCTCCAAAGGTTTGTGAATCTTTGAAATTCTCTTCGCCAGAGAGCTGTGGATACTCAGTCATTGAGTAAATTCAAGATAGAGATTGATAAATTTTTGGGAACTAAGGGAATTATGGGATATGGGGATAATGCGGGAAAGTGATGTTGAGGTATAAGATCAGCCATGATCTTGTTGAATGGCGGAGCAAGCTCGAAGGGCCAAATGGCCTACTCCAGCTCCTATTTCTTATGTTCTTCGGACTCAGAAACGATAGTGCTACCACTGAGCCACAGCTGACACCTAAAAAGAACAGAATTCCCACTACTGTTTGCCATCCAGTCAGCCTGCTGGAAAGTGCATGTATCGATGTCAGGTGAGGATTAAGCTTAGTTGTGATGGTCTGTTACTGTTAAACATTTGGCCAAAGCTCACTGCTCAGGCTCATGTATGTAGATTGGTGGGGTATGGAATGGGCGCAGTTGGCCCTAAACAATCCCCAACTGGAGTGAACCCTGACAGGAGAAGAGGATAAATAGAAGCATTAAAAAAAACATAGTAACGAAGCAGGAATGACAATGGTGAAGCACCCCACTGTGTGTGGTTATCCCAAATTGCATTAAATGGGTTGATTCTAGGTGTTAGAGGTAATTCAAACCATCATTGATCTATTTATAGAGAAACAAATCTCTAAACCTTGGGGGGGGGGGTGTGGTAATGGTTTACAATTATGGCTTCTATCTATTATAATTGTCTTTTGTATTCTAACAAGTTCAATACATTTTTAAAAACTGGCTGTCGTATTACCATACATAACAACAGTGACTACATTGCATATAGTTTACGTATGCATAGAACTAGGTTAGATATCCGGAAGAATTTGTTTTCGGAATTGGATAAATGCTTGAAGGGTAAAGATTTACAGGACTTTGGAGAAAGAACAGGGGAGTGAGAATAATTGGATAGCTTTTTGAAAGAGCTGGCACAGGCATGATGGGCCGAATGGCCTCCTTCTATGCTGTACCATTCTATGATTCTGTGAGTGTGCTAAAACTCCTGTGGAATTCATTTTAAGGATGAATAATCAACCCCCCTCCCCCCACTGCCTTTCCAGGCATTAGTCGGATAAACAGCTGAAATTATATCAATTTGCTTAACCACAGAACTGAATGGAAAAGTCAATGGAACCAAACCCACTGTTAATGGGTCGGCACTTTAACCGACAATGGATCTATTATATATGTATACTTGTATTTACTCTGTACAGCCACCAGAGGGTTCACAGATGTAATACATGCTCGCAGTTAAGCAATGTACCCAGGGAGGCGTGCTAAGTTTATGGTCTTGGCCCTCCAAACCGTGGTCTAGGGTACACGTCGACTATGCAGGCCCGTTCTTGGGTAAAATGTTCCTTATAGTTGTAGACACGTACTCCAAATGGATTGAATGTCAGATAATGTCGGCTAGCACATCTGCTGCCACTACGGAAAGCCTACACACGGCTTACCCGATGTCCTGGTGAGCGACAACGGGCCATGTTTTACCAGTGCTGAGTTCAAAGAATTCATGACCTGTAACGGGATCAAACATGTCAAATCTGCCCCGTTTAAACCAGCGTCCAATGGTCAGGCAGAGAGAGCAGTGCAAACCATCAAGCAAGGCTTGAAGTGGGTAACTGAAGGCTCACTGCAGACTCGCCTATCCCGAGTCCTGCTTAGTTACCGCACGAGACCCCACTCACTCCCTGGGATCCCACCTGCTGAACTGCTCATGAAAAGAGCACTTAAGACAAGGCTCTCGTTAGTTCACCCTGATCTACATGAACAGGTTGAGAGCAGGCGGTTTCAACAAAGTGCATACCATGACAGCGCAAATGTATCATGCGAGATTGAAATCAATGATCCTGTATTTGTGTTAAATTATGGACAAGGTCCCAAGTGGCTTCCCAGCACTGTCATGGTCAAAGAGGGGAGCAGGGTGTTTCAGGTCAAACTTTCAAATGGACTCATTCACCGGAAACACTTGGACCAAATCAAACTCAGATTCATGGACTATCCTGAGCAACCCACCTTGGACCCTACCTTTTTTGATCCCCCAACATACACACCAGTGGAAACCGGCACCACGGTTGACCACGAAGCAGAACCCATCATCCACAGCAGCCCAGCAGGACCCAACACACCAGGCAGCCCAGCAAGGCCAGCTGCACAGCAGCCCAGCGCCCAACAAATGATTCAACAGCACCAGCTTTCACACTGAGACGATCAACCAGGGCAAGAAGGGCCCCAGATCGACTCACATTGTAAATAGTTAAACTATTGACTTTGGGGGGGAGTGTTGTTATATATGTATACTTGTATTTACTCTGTACAGCCACCAGAGGGCTCATCCCCTGGAGTCCCAAGGGATCCCATAATCCCTTGGGAGCACAGGTATTTAAGGAGGCTTCACAGGTTGGAGAGGCACTCTGGAGACCTACAATAAAAGACTAAGGTCACACTTTACTTTGAGCTCACAGTGTTTAGTCTGACTCTTTCTCCATACATAACAGGATTAATTTGCAGAACAGACCAGCATGTTCTCAAACCTTTCATTAAGAATGTCAGCCATAGCTTGGTATTCCCAGTGCCAGAGAACCATCCTGCAAGAGGTCAATGATTGTATGTATAATTGAATAAGATTTTTTACACACCATCAAGCAGTTAATATGTTTCCACTCAGAACTCTCAAACAAATTAGAATATAATTTAAGGGAAGGCAGGTCAGTCGTGGAAATTCATTCAATCCAATTACTACTTGTGAGTAAATATATATATATATATATTGACAATTAATGCAGCAAAAGAGAGTATTCCATTAACTTTGCTATCAGCTGTGGGAATAGGAGGGGAGGGAGGAGAAGGCAGCCAGAAACTGGGTTGTATTGGGGGGGCTTTGGGCTGGATTTTGCAATTCTAAGAGGGGGTGCAGAAAATTCACTCTCCTGTTGACTCCTCTTGGGTGTCAGTCGTGTCGTGGTGGCTTTGGAATACGATGATCATGGTTGGCACCGGTTGATCAACTCATTGACTGTGAGGTATGCAGAGGCCCAACTCCTTGATTGTAAAAATCGGGGATAACATGGAGTCGACCCAGTATATTTTCTAAAAAAAATAAAATGCGTACTTCTGTTGACTCAGTAGTATAGTAGTGAGCTGTACAGGTTAGGGATGTCCCATGCCTAACCCCTGACCTATGCAGAGCTAGCTCATTTCAATTATAGGCAGGGAGGGGGGCGGCGGGGTGGGAGGAATTACAATTGGTCTCAATGTCTCTGAGGTAGGGAGGGAAAAAAATGAGCCAATATTTCATATCCTGATCAATATTCAGTAACTCCTACTGTAACATGCACATGCACAAATACCAAGCAATGGCTAAGCTGGTTAAAAGCCCATTAGCTCTTACTGTCATGCCTTACACATGACGAATGACAACCTACTGGCTTATTGTAGGGCTGCTACTGTTAGAATTTCCACTTTTATGAGGGGAAGGATAAGAAAAAAAAATATGGTAATTCTTTCATTTTTGATTGCATAGTACTGTACCAAAGGATATAGAATGTTTGGTAAGTCTTTATTTGCCAAACAAAATAGTAATTATTCTGAGCAAGTCCTTGAGAACTTGCTGGATTGGAGGCAAGCTAATTCTGTATTAATATCGAAGTAGAGATGCTCTGCTCATGAAGACGTGGCTACGATGGTCAGGTCATGTGGTGCAAATGTCTGATGAACAAATCCCAAAGATTATATTTTATATTGATCCCTGGGATAGTAGGGTTGTCCTATGAGGAGGGATTGAGTAGACTGGGCCTATACTCTCTGGAGTTTAGAAGAACGAGAGGTGATCTCACTGAAACATATAAGATTCTGAGGAGGATTGACAGGTTAGATGCTGAGGGATTGTTTCCCTTGGCTGGAGAATCTAGAACTAGTGGTCATAGTCTCAGGATAAGGGGTCGGCCATTTAAGACTGAGATGAGGAATTTCTTCACTCACTCCTGCCTATTCCTTCTCTTAATTCTTATGTTCTTAAAGTGTAATGAAAATTGTGAAGAGATTTTGTGGTGGTCAGCAAAAGAAATAAAGACTGCTTAAAAGCGATTCTGAAACAGTGCACAATAGACATCCATTATAGGGAACAACTTGCTTAAAATAAGAAATAAGAAAGCATGGCGAAAAGTCAATCATGAAGGCATTCCTGCTGTGAAGTCCATCGCATTGTTGCTGCTAAATGTAAACGCCAGCGGAGATAGCCTGACTTAAAAGAATCAGGTTTCCCAACTGGTGTATTCGGGATCTACTATTCACTCTGGGGATGCTCATTCAAGCAAAAATCGGTCTCATCAGACATCAAAACCTCACTGCAGATAATGAAATTATATTCTGGCTACCTTCTTCAATGTCAAAGGATGAACAAACAGAATATTCAAAAATATACTTAAGCTGGGCAATTACAGTACCATCTTTGAGTCAGAAGATTGTGGGTTCAAGTTCCACTCCAGGGACGTGAGCACAAATATCTAGGTCAAAACTCCAGTGCAGGGCTGAGGGAGCACTGCATTGTCAGAGGTGCCGTCTTTCGGATGAGACCAATGGAGTGATTATTTGAAACAACATTTTTGTGTCCTTCTGTGCAGCGCGTCTTGGACTCCGCCCCCTTTTTGCACGTGTGCTTGATTTGGTTGCGCATGCGCAGTGCGATATAGGAGGAAGGTGGAAGTGGCGCCGAACCTTGAAATGGAGCTCACTGCCGCTGGAACTGCTTCTAGGGCTTTTGGATTATCTCCAGGACTTTTGCCTAAAATATCGCTGTGATTATCTACGAACGTTTTTGCAGCCTCTGTGGGAGAGAAAGAATCAGAGGTAGTGAGAGAGAGAGAGAGAGAGAGACTGGAGAGAGAAAGAGACTGGGTGGGGGGATAGAGACTGGGGGGAGGGACAGAGAGAGAGACTGTGGGGGGGGGGGGGGCGCACGGGAGAGAGAGAGACCAGGGGAGGAAGAGACTGGGGGGAGGGAGAGAGCCTAGGGTGAGGGAGAGAAAGATGGGGTGGAGAGAAAGGTACTGGGGAGATAAAGAGACTGGGGTGAGGGAGAGAGAGATGGGAAGAAGAGAGAGACTGGGGGGAGAGAGAGAGAGACTGGGGGGAGAGAGAGAGAGATGGGGGGTGGGGAGAGAGACTGGGGAGAGAGAGAGAGAGACTGGGGAGAGAGAGAGAGAGACTGGGGAGAGAGAGGGAGAGACTGGGGGAGAGAGAGAAAGAGAGACTGGGGGAGAGAGAGAAAGAGAGAGACTGGGGGAGAGAGAGAGAGAGACTGGGGGGGGAGAGACTGGGGGAGAGAGAGAGAGAGAGAGAGAGAGACTGGGAGAGAGAGAGAGAGACGGGGGGGAGAGAGAGACTGGGGGGTGGGGAAGAGAGAGAGACTGGGGGGAGGGAGAGACTGGGGAGAGGGAGAAAGAGAGACTGGGGGAAGACAGAGAGACTGGAGGAAGAGAGAGAGAGAAAGACTGGGGAGTGGGAGAGAGAGAGACTGGGGCAGAGAGAGTAGGAGTCTGGGGGAGGGAGAGAAACTAGGGCACAGAGAGAGATACTGGGTAGAGTGAGCGACTGGGAAAGGGAGAGATAGAGAGAGACTGGGGGGAGAGAGAGAGAGAAAGAAACTGGGCAGAGAGAGAGAGCCTGTGAGGGGAGAGAGAGACTGGGGGGAGAGAGGGAGAGACTGGGGGAGAGAGAGAAAAAGAGAGAGACTGGGGGAGAGAGAGAAAGAGACTGGAGGAGAGAGAGGGAGACTGGGGGGGGGAGAGAGAGAGAGACTGGGGGGGGGGGAGAGAGACTGGGGGAGAGAGAGAGAGAGAGAGAGAGACTGGGAGAGAGAGAGAGACGGGGGAGAGAGAGAGAGACTGGGGGGTGGGGAAGAGAGAGAGACTGGGGGGAGGGAGAGACTGGGGAGAGGGAGAAAGAGAGACTGGGGGAAGACAGAGAGACTGGAGGAAGAGAGAGAGAGAAAGACTGGGGAGTGGGAGAGAGAGAGACTGGGGCAGAGAGAGTAGGAGACTGGGGGAGGGAGAGAAACTAGGGCGCAGAGAGAGATACTGGGTAGAGAGAGCGACTGGGAAAGGGAGAGATAGAGACTGGTGGGGGGAGGAAAGAGGGAGACTGGAAGAGAGAGAGAGAGACTGGGGGGAGAGAGAGAGAGAAAGAGACTGGGCAGAGAGAGAGAGCCTGTGAGAGGAGAGAGAGACTGGGGGGAGGGAGAGAGAGAGAGAGTGGGGCAGAGAAAGAGAGAGTGGGGCAGAGAGAGATTGAGGAGATATAAAGAGACTGGGAGGGAGAGAGAGAGGGGATCGGAGGGGAAAGAGTGAGAGGAAACTCAGGGAAGACGGATCACGTTCTTCTAACCCCACACACTTTACACCCGCACCATGTTCTCCCTTTCCTCCCCCTACACCTGGTTAATTTCTCGGAAGCTCAGTGCCTGTGTGACAAGTGACATCATTGGAGTGGACAAAATCCGGAAGTCACAACACTGTCACTATTCACTTCATACCCAATAACCTGTCAACAATCCGTGATCCACACAGAATGCCCATCTATGGTGGGGGGGGCGGGGCGGGGGGGGAGGTAAGGTTAGGAACTTGCAGGGGGGAGAAGGTCATAATTCCGTGGGAGAGGAACTTGGGCAGGGGCAAGGTCAGGCACTTGGGCGGGGGAGAATGTCAGAAACTTGGGGTGGGGAGGTCAGAAAATTGGGGGCTGGGGGTGAGTTCAGAGATATGGGTTGGGGAAGGTCAGGCACTTGGGCAGTGGGGGCAGGAACTTGTTTGGGGGGGGTGGGAGAATGTCTTAACGGGTGAGAGTGAGCCCTGTCTGTTCCAAGTGAACAATCCGTGACCCACACAAAATGCGCAGGGTGAGGGGAGGAGGGGAGTAAGGTCTGGAGTCGGCAGTCAGAATGGCTCGAATTACACTTTGCAAAGTCAATGATTACGTAGGTAGGGTGGTTCTAATTACACATTCCAGAGAAACTGCTGGGTGTGTCTTATCCTTCAAAGGGACCAATCAACAATCAGGTCATGTGATCAAGGGGACCCAATCAGAGCATTTTTCTGTTGCAAATAAACGCTTCCTTAAACCGAGGCTATATCTGCTCTCTCAAGTGGACATAAAAGATTCCATGGCACTATTTCAAAGAAGAGCAGGGGAGTTATTCCCGATGTCCTGGCCAATATTTATCCCTCAATCAACATAACAAAGACAGATTATCTGGTTATTATCACATTGCTGTTTGTGGGAGCTTGCTTTTGCGCAAATTGACTGCCGGGTTTCCTACATTACAACAGTGACTACACTCCAAAGATATTTCATTGGCTATAAAGTGTTTGAGAGGCTTGGTGGCGCTATATAAATCCAAGGGCTAGATTTTCCATTATTTTGGCATGCATAATGCCCACTTAATGTCCATTTTAATGCTGAAATGAGGTGTAATGTCCAGATGTTGCCCATTTAACCACAAAATGGAAACTGACCCCATTTTTCAGACACTTATCACTGAGCGTTACTTTTGCCATGGATGTAACTCCAGGAAAAAATAATACCGCTCGCCCTCATTTTTTGGGCTGAATCATCGGAATGGGCAAAACCAATGCCCATAATATCGTCCAGCGTTACTTGCCGCACGTAATTAATGCTGTGATTCAATTATACCGACCGCCCACTTTTTTTTGTCGTAAAGATCACATTTGCCGAAACTAACCCCAGTATATCGCCCAGCGTCACTTTCACCACCTCGCACACATCTCGCCCACAATATCACTCATCCAAAACACTGCTCTGAAAAAGTTGAACTGTTCTGAACTAGTCACAGCGGTGTGGACGCCATTTTTCAAATCGCAGGTTGTTTCATTGAAAAAGCTGCTTCAATTTCGGGAGAGTTTGGATTGACTCTGGAGTCCTTCTCAGGTGAAGTGACCATCTCAACAGACATCTTTTCAGACTGTGAATGATTGAGTTTTACTGTAGGTGTCTTTTGGTGTTGAAATTTATTTCTTGTGAACAATCGGCATTATACTTTTATTGGAATGAAGCCAGCCATTTCTCAGCCTGCATCGATTACTGCGCAGATGCTGCAGAGTGCAAATGGCACAATATCTAATGCACATCATTTTGTGCCCAATCTAAAACGTGCCAGACTGAGGAAGAGATCCACAGACCATACACACCCCGCACTTACAGCAAGAAGTGGTCTTACCTCGACTTATCCGAGAACGCCTTTGGAGACTGTGCTTCCATAAAGTGGTGATCAGTGAAATGTGCCAGCTCATCATGGCAGATCTGCAGCCTGCCAGCACCTTCAGGACATTACTGTCCGTCGAGGTCAAGGTCACTGCGGTACTGTCGTTCTACGTGTCCGGTTTCTTTCGGGCCTCCGCGGTCGACATTTCCCCTCTGTCTCAGAATGCCACACATTGCTGCACTAGACAGGTCACGGAGGCCCTGTACATGTGTATGATGGACTTTATCAGCTTCCCTATGACCATGGAGGCTCAGACTGACAGGGCTGGAACATTCTACCGCATTGCTAAGTTCCCCAAGGTGCAGGGAGCTATACAATGTACTCACATCGCCATACGGGCACCTTCTCAGGACCCAGAGGTTTTTCACAACAAAACATGATTTCACTCCCTGAAGGTCCAACTAGTTGTCGACCACAACCAGATAATTATGGCAGTGAATGCCAAATGTCCAGGCAGCTTTGATGAGGCTCATATCCTGCGTGAGAACGCTGTCTCTGACATGTTTACCAGTCAGCCACAAGGATAATGCTGGATGCTGGACAAACGATATGGCCTAGCCACCTAGCTGATGACACCCACACCGAGGCCGAGAAGCGATACAACAAGAGCCACAAAGCCACACACAATGTGGTCCAGAAAACAATTAGTGTGCTTAAGCAACACTTTAGATGCCTGGAGCACTCAGGAGGGGAGCTACAATACAACCCTGAGCAAGTAGCTCAATTCGTGGTCGTATGGCTCCATGCTGCACAACCTGACTATTAGGAGGAGACAAAAATTGCCAGAAGGGACTGATGGTCCACCTCAGGAGAGAGAGGAAGAGGAGGACGAGGGGCTGGACGCTGACATCAGGCCAGACATTCAGGCTGACTATGAAACCATGGCCGTGTCCCCCTCCAGACCGCAGGA
The DNA here is from genome assembly GCF_044704955.1 of Pristiophorus japonicus. Classification (NCBI taxonomy): domain Eukaryota; kingdom Metazoa; phylum Chordata; class Chondrichthyes; family Pristiophoridae; genus Pristiophorus; species Pristiophorus japonicus. The sequence continues at coordinate 119,988,568 of NC_091980.1, forward strand.
AAGGGCCTGTGGTGGCTACATAGCTGCAAAACTCTTACGTCAGGAGCTCATAAATGAGCGATTTGCCTGAAAGAACATTGCTGTTATTGTCAAAGCTGACACACTGCTGTGTGTGTGCAGCTCAGACATCAGTGGTGGGCATCATGTTGGTGCCATTTAAAGTTTAAGTTGATTCAAGTTAAGTGTAATTATACACTTGCATGTTAAGGAATCACTAGTGTGTCATGGTCCAGCTATCTGAGACAATATGCAACAAGGTTATGTTGAATAAAAACATTTAATATGACCATTGTTCGGAAATCATAAGTATCACGGGCAAAAACACCCCACCCCCACACCACTTTTTTGACCATTGGCATCAATCACATGGTCAACATGTCCAGCAACACAGAACACAAATGCAAACCAACAGGGTGGCCCTCTCCCCCCATATATTACAACAAATTGCATACTCCCAGATGGAGATATAACAAAGCCACCTGCGGACATGCACCTCACCTTCTTTCCCCCTTCCCCTCCTCGCTCCACGCCGCCTGGCCGTGGAACTCCTGAGGCGGTGCCTCATTGGGAGGGGATGAAGGCAGAGCTGGTGGTTGCACGGGTACGGGAGCAGGGGGTACCGAGGTGGGAACATTCTCGGATCCATAAACACTGGCGGTGAGGAACCTAGGGGTGGAGTGCCGCACTCCGGGACCACTGGGAGGCCTGTGCCACGAGTGTTCCTGGCTGTCGCCTCCAGGGCCTCCGCAATCCGCGCAACGTACTCTGTCATGGTGCCGGAGATGCCGGCCAGCTGTCGGGATATGCCCCCTAATGTATTTAGGATGTGGTCACCTATATCTACAGTCCTCATGGATAACTGTAGCATCTCTCCGCTCTCATCTGGCGCTTGTGGGCCAGACCTGCCGCATCCACGAAACTTCCGCGGGGTCGGCGCCGTCCTGGGGACACCTGGAGTGCCCTGTGGCGAGGTGCTTGGGCCCGGTACCTCCAGAGTGGAAGTGGGAATGGCCGGAGGAGCACTAGATGGCCTTGGGGTGGAATGCCTTCTGGAACCTGGTGATACAGACTCCTCAAAGTCCGCGCTCTCATCCGTGGAGAAAAGATCCAGCTGATTGACGGGAGAGAATCGGATCTCCTCAGCACCAGATGTAGGATCGTCTGCCGAGTCTGGCCCCGCGCCCCCACCTTCTGGTCTCTGTGGTCTTGCCTTGGAACGCGCTGCAAAACACAAATTAGGTTATTAGAGGAGAAGGGGGTGCTAGGGCCACAAGGTAATTCCAGCGCTACACGCAGCATATGCACGACAAAAGCACCACCGCTATCAAAATCATCACACATATCACATTTCATGACCATCAACACATTCTGCATTGAGGCCAGCTTTATTTCGATGACAATTTTAGAAATCATCTATCATATATTATTGTTCGGATATGAGTGGGTGTGGCATCTATTGACTTTAAAATCACGCAATGGTGTAAACTTTACTCACGTGGCATCACTTCAGGGTCTGCAGATGCTTATGCGGTTGTCCGGGTGTGCCTCCCCACGAGTGCGAGCACCCGCTCCTCCATGTCAGTGAGGTCGCTGGTGACTGGTGGCCCCCCATCCGTTCGCCTCTGTGCGGACCTATTCGTAGAGAGCTTCTTCTGTAAAAGGTAACAGGATGACATGGCATGAGATCATTGCGTGATATCATTGCTAGGTACTGTCACAGAGACTGATACAACACATATCCGACAGATGTAATAATGATTATTATGATAATTATCATTCTTTACTTAAAGACGTGTACCGTGACTGCAGGCTTTGAGTACAATATTCCCTTTAAAAATGAAAAACCTCACATCTGATGATAGTCACTCATGACTCTTACAAATCAAATTATATAAATACATAAGTACACGTAAATAAATGTAATACTTATTCTTGCGGATCCAACAAGGTCGTTCCATCGTTTGCGGCATTGGTTGCCCTCACGCACCTCTGCTATCTTGGCCCATATCTTCTGGTAGGCTTTTGGGGTGGGCTTCCCACGCCCTCGCTGTGTCAAATCACCCCAGCGTGACTCAACCTCCTGCAGGAGGGAGGCATTAACCTCGTCCGAGAACCTCATCGCTCCTTTGTGTCCTCCAATGTGCACCTCTCCCAGCTCACTGCTCTCGTCAGCGACAGTTTCCACAGCGTGCTGTGTCGCCTCCTCCTCTCCCTACATTATAGGCACCAAATTCAGGAAAATATCTGGCTGGTAAGATCTAATTTTTTTTGGTACAATTTGCTATAAAGCTCGAAACTCTCCCTCCTTCCTCCCAAAGCAGCGACATCACACCCACACATGCCTTCACTCCCTCTCAGCTCCCTCTCTCTCTGTCTCCTCTTATGCACATGTAATGATGGCCCTTGACCTCCTGAATCTCAGGAATCGAGCGTTGCCATACCGTTGCTAAGGACGGTGACACTTTACGGCAGAAGGTCAGAGAGATTTAACGCTAACGCTCATTTCATATCGCTCGCAGTAACGTCTAATTTTTAAAATGGAGACTAGGGGCTTTGAAAATGGGCGACAAGCCAACAATCTGAAAATGAATTTTTATTATCCATGGCGGAAATAACACCTATTTTTGGGCGATCTGCACAAAAGTATAAAATCTAGCCGCAAGTCTTTCTTTTTTTTATGGATTACCTGTAACAGCCGAGAAATCTTCAGAAGGAAGGACCAATGAGTTAAGATGAATTGAATGGCTTCTGGATTGGGAGGAATGTATAAATTATGACACATAAGGCATCACAGCTGTGTGGGACATGCTGGATGGACCAGTGGGCCTTCTCCTGTCAGTCATTATTTGTATGTTCATATAAATGGCCTTGCTTCATTTCTCCTTCAACCTTGTGAAACTGCAGCACAGCATCACTCTGTCTCACGATTGGCACATCAGTTGTGCTTGACGTCCTGAAAAGAGTGACACACGTGGTTCTTCTTTCTACTCTTCCGTCTCAGTGACAATGGCACTTTTCATTTAATAGAGAGGGTTTCAGCATTTAGTCAGTCAAAATGTCTTTTTAACACGGAATTGTCACTATTTCAGAAAGAGAAAGAGCGTAGATGAGATTCATGCAATTTTAATCATGTACATCGGGACACTTGTTTGTGGCGGGCAGGATGCCAGTTCTATTTAATTGAGGACTTACCTTGCCGGAATGGATGGATTGATTAGCGTGCTCCACCGGGGAAAAGTTAAAATTGACTCCGTGCCCCAATAATGTTCCTCAGTCCATACCATATATGAACATCTTTTATTGTGCAACTGTGACACTATTCTATTACCCACAGGATCCGTCCTGTGGCCCAAGGGAGAGTGCTAATGTCTCGATTTTAAAATACTCACCCTTATTAAACATCCCTCTATGGCCTCGCACCTCCCTATCTCGGTAATCACTTCCGGCCCTACAGCCCTCCAAGATCTCTACGCACCTCCAACTCTGGTCTCTTGCGCATCTCCAATTTTCATCGCTCCACCATTGGTGGCCATGCCTTCAGCTGCCTAAGCTCTAAGCTCTGGAATTCACTCCCTAAACCTTTCTGCCTCTCTACCTCGCTCTCCTTCTTTAAGACGCTCCTTAAAATCTACCTCTTTGATCAAGCTTTTGCTCACCTGTCCTAATATCTCCTTATGTGGCTCCTTATTTTTTAAATCTCCTTATTTTGTTTGATAACATTCCTGTGAAGCACCTTTTGATGTTTAATATGTTAAATGCAATGTTTTTGCTGCCAATTACTGCAGAATTAGGCTCAGATTTGTGTGGTGAGCCTATGCCCACTGTCCAAACCCTTTTTTTTTATAGTACTCTTACAGTAGTGAACAAAGAAGATTTTCATCCATTCAGCCTTGGCCTCAGGCCAGGGCCTAACCCACTGCATCACCCAGTCCAATTCAATACAGATGACGTGGTACATTACTGATTACAGGATACTTGCAGTTACATATACTGAGGATATTACAGTTCTGTACATTTTGGCGCAATTACTTTACTGACTAGGTCGAGGTCATTCCTTGGCAGGTGACTTAGGTCTAAGCTTCCTTTCTGAAAGGGCCCCTGATGCTGACTTCCTCTTAATACCATAATTTGATATCAATCAGTCCTATCACAACAATAGGACATAGTAGAAAAATTGGCGTTTTAGGGAGCAATGCCTGAGAGGCACATCTGCAAAGAACATATAAGTAACCTGGTGTGAATTCTTCTCAATGAGCCACAGTAGCATAGTTTCCTGATGTCACATTTGCATCCGGACACAAATGATGACATAGTGCTGCTTGTTCTTGTACGACCAGTCAAGTGCTAACTGATCATTATCGTGGTGACCTGTGCTAATTGCTTCACACATTCAAGCTTGTCACAGTACTCAGAAATTTAATAAAATGCTGTAAAACATCTAATTAGCGATAGAATGAGTTCCCTGAGAAACACATTCAACATTCCAAACATGACCAAAGGGAACATTGATTCACGCTTGTTCTCGCATAAACAATATGTTGGAAGTGAAACTTATGGCTTCAGTGAGGACAAGCTTGCAACTTTCTGTGGTTGCAGGACCCATGCAGTATGGATTATATGTTGGTCATTGGAAGGATTCAACAATAGCATCTTCATTGCAATGTTAACTTGGCTTCAGGCTTACTGAACATGCATTGTTGACATCTAGTGCTGATTCTGGTGTTGCCCAATCTGCCAGCAATTTTTGGCTGTAAAACCAGCCACGGGGCAACCTTAGTTCTTAAGGTATCGCTGCAGTGTATGTGGGGACTCCGAATCATCCACCAATTTACATTATGGCATTGAAGGTGACTGAATTGCTCCAGTCACTGATCTGGACAAGGACGGAGATCTAAGGGTAAAAATTCCAAAGCATTGTGCTTCTGTGGAGGGAACGATGGAGTTCTGAAATCTGACAAGGCCTCACACAGCAAATCATCCCAACACGCCCGAATTCAGTTACTGACACATAGGTTAGGCTTCACGTGGTCACATGGCTGCCATTAGTGATTCTTGGCACTTTGCGTAATGCAGCATTTTGGTGAAAATGGGCGGCATGTCATGATGCTCCTGCTATTCAGTGGAAAAGGAGATTTAAATTGGCCATTTGGTGTCTCTAATTAGACTTAAAGCAAGTGCACAACTCAATGTGAAGAGATGGGCTGTGGAAATTGTTGGAACTACTATGGAGTACAGAGAAAGATTCCCAGGGTCCTCAAAGGGAGAAGTATGAAGGAACAACGATGTGTGAATGTCCGAATGATTCAATGCAAAGTATGTTGGGACTGTATCTGGTCATCCATCTGGTTTTCAAACCTTTCTGTGTGGGGTCTCCTTGCAGATATTGACATGTCCTTAGGGACTCCGTGCAAAATATTGACACATTTCAGAAAGCCCACTGTCATAACTTCTGAAAGACTGCTATCCAAAGGAAAGTGCTATTGTTGCAGCAACCGATTTTTCAATAGTATGTATACTCAGCAAAAAGCAATAATGTGCCAGTAAGTCAACAAATGCAGAATATGATGGAATGGATTACCTTTGAGATCACTTGGAGACTCTTTGCGGACCTCCTCGGGGCTGGAGATCCTAGTTTGAAAACCTGTTGTGTTCGAGCAGGCAAGGACCTGGGGAAGGACCTTGATCACACAGATACTGTAATTGGTGCTTGAACCTTTGTTGATGATTGAGCAGCGGAGTGTGGAGCAAAAGAATGAGGGATCAACAATACCCGCAGAAGTGCAAAGATTATGACAATAATACGAGGAAGAGCACCGGTGGGGGAAAGTAGCCAGTGGAAAGTGGAGAATCGAAGTGATGGCGAGGTTACATCATTGGGGGTATTCTCCTGGGTTGGTAGTCGCAATGCTCGGGAGATCAATCTTCTGTTCTGGGAGAATCTCGGGCAATCTGGAAAGGTTGGTAACACGTCATGTTCTGGATGGAAACAGGTGCTGGTCTGACGGGTCTTGTTATGTGAATCACCATTCTCAGCAATCACATGATAAAGTCAAAGGGGGAGAAATTCAGTTGCGCCTAATTTGGGGCGGTAACCCAGGCAGAGCAGGAATTTTAGCACCTTGAAAAAGTTTGCACCCTTTGCCCAGAAATTGGGCAGAATTGTTTGAAGAGCTGACAAAGACGCTAAATCAGCCGTTGCACACCAGAGTTGGGGAGACGCTAATGAAACTGCTGGCGCTAAATTAAACCAAGTCATTGCGCATGCGTTGAACTCTGATTCAGATCCCGGGAGAAGCTGAGTCTTAAAGGCACGGCATAGTAATGCATCCATTAATGTTTTCAAAATCACTTTTTCTCATGCTGGACTCTTATTTTTGTCTTCAAACTCGGAGGCTCACCACTGTGCTGTGTTGCACTGACTGTGACCTCCAACGGAAGCACTTCCTCATCCCTTTAAGTAGCCACCAGTTAACGACTCTGCAAGCCTGTACCGACTGTTATTCCAGACGTTATTGTTGGTGGCCACTAAATGAGGCGGCCACACCTAATTTTCCGACCGGGGCGCAAGCGTGGGCGTTGTACCAGGAATACATCATGATTGGAGTGATCGTCAGCAGACTGGCGCTATTGGTTTGAGCCCCCGGTGAGCCGCTAATGAATTTTCAGTTGGGGCACTAAACGCTGCGCTACCGGTCGGTAAACTCTTACGCTCTCATTAACGCCCCCCTTCTGGCCGCTAACTGAGGTGTTAGGCAACCGAAAATCCAGCCCTTAAAGTCCGCTCACAACTGCTGAATGAAAACCTAGCAGCTGCATGGAGATATGTTGTGTCGGATAAATCCATGCCAGAAATCCAAACATTGGTGAAAGGGAAAAAATGCAAAGTTTTGCGCTGAAAGGTGGTTGATGCTTGTTAAGTAAATATATATGTGAAGTACATTTACCGGTATTGTGTGTGAGGCCTTTTCTTCTAAAATGAATGCATGTGGCTAAAAAAGGTGTCGCAATCACCACGAGTATGGCTAGTCAGCGATTTCTATCGGATCAATCTCAGAATTATATTTCACCCAGTAATACATTTCAAGCTATCCATTATTCTATATATAAACCACTCAAACCCATTAATTTGATTCTAACGTGTAATTCAATTAAGGTTTTCTATTATTTTGTCTTGATTCAATCTGAGAGGAGGTTGTTATGAAATCCTGGCCTCCCCAGGTCCGTATGGAATTTCTACAGACCCGGGAAGGCATTGGAAAAGCCGGTTTCCAGCGCACAATACGCATGCACTGAAAACCGGCTTTTCCGATCTGTCAAGCTGGAGCTTGACAGATCCTCTGCACCTTGGGAGCGAGGACATTTGCAAGGGCAAGGTTGCGGTATTTACCCATATCTTGCCCAGCAAATGTCCTCAAAACTCTTGCGCCTGATAAAAGCAGGCACATAGCCTACTTTTATAGGCGGAAGAGTTTTAAAACATGCAAAAACATTGTGAAATAAAATTTAAAAAAATATGTTATTGTTAAAAACCCTCCCCACTATGGTAAGTTTATTTTAAACCATAATTTAAAAACTTTTTTAAAAATCGGAAAAATATATATTTTTTAAATACATAAATAACTTTAATTTAAATTAATAAAAATATGTTGTGCATTTTTTCTATCTTTTATTATTGGTTATGTGTGTTTTGGGGGCTGTTTCTCATTCATAATAATGGGAACTCCAACTTACGGAGTTCCCTTTATTATGAATGAGAATATACTATAACTGATTGGCTGCCCAGAGCCATGTGACTCCAGCTCCAGGCCTACGCACGTCCTGAAGTGCACACGCTGCGACGCAACGCGCAGTCAGTGCAGGCCTCAGGACTGGGATCTTGTGTGGGCCCAGCAGCTTCAGGTAGGTGCGCTTCTTTTTTCTAGAATCCAGTCGAATGCCCGCGGGAAGGAGAAACCGGGATTTCTGGGCCATTGGGTGCCTGTATTTTATGGTTTATGTCCTCTCAATTTCTTGAACAAACTTTATGAAAAGTTGGAAATTGTAAAATTGTTCTATCGTTTAGTGTTAGAGAGTTATCGGGAGGAATATTCACATGAAAAATCAAGGTGGTTGGAATGGGGTGGGAAGGGGCTGATGGGCGGGAGTGAAAGCTGTCAAAATCTAAAACCCGACCCAACTCACCCCCAATCCACACACTTTCAACTTTTACTCAGGTGGGACTGGGGATGCGGGCAACCAACCCGCTGCCAGGATGTGGGTTAGCATTTTAAATATTATAATGAGGCCCGAAACCTCTGCTTTAACCAGCTGTGCAGGTTTAACTGCAGGGAGCTTGGGATCCCAGGCCTCGCCATTCCCGAGAGCTGCAGTGAGGCGAGGACAGCTTCGGGGAGCAATCATTATGGGCCGGAAGAAGTAGGAGTGCTTCCCCCTGGCCCCCCACCCCGGTTGATCGGACCCCCTCCCGAGCTTGGAGCCCACCCACCCTTGGATCCAACACTTACCCGTTGCTGTGGCGTGCTGGTCAGCCAGCATTCCCCACTTGACTGGAAGCCAACCTGTCAATCAGGCTGGCTTCCGGGTGGGGAACCCGTCCATTACATCACACAGAATGCACCCCAGGTCAGATACCTCAGGCTACATGCAGAGTAAAGCTCCATTTATATTTGATCCATCAAGGACTGTCAAGTCAGGTACAGCAACAATCAGATGCAGAGTAAAGCTCTCTTTTTGTTGCATCACCAATGTGTCTTAAGCCCAAGCTCAGAAGAACACTGTCCACTGCACCGCTGTGAGAGTTCCATTTCCCACAACAGTTATCCCCAAATAGTCTCTAAGTGAGATTAATAGAGGAAAGCCGAAGAGTGGATTGGACCATAAAAATCATGAGCTGACAAAAAAATGAAATAAAATATATTAGCGATAAAAATGCAAAAAGGAAGAGCAAAACTCAAGCTTGCAGCACATGTATGTGGAATTACTACTTCCTTCCAAGGCCCACTTAAAACCCCTCAATTATAATATGCCATTGAACGCAAGGTAAAAGGGGTGCAAAATGTGCATGCATCAATTGATGTTCCTGCCTTCTTTCACTAACAGGTTACATGAATATCATGTGAACCCCCTGTCATGCTCATGATGTGGTACCCAGCCATGCAGACTCAGAGCGTTCCGCATCGATTGTTAGTCAAGGTTGAGTTAGCTGATCGCTGCTGTGTTGGGGATGGTGGGAGGGTTGTAATCTCAGTGTTACAAGGCTATGGGTAAAAAAAAATCAGCCTGGGTATCCAATTCTTAATCGTTATCCCATGACCTCCCTCCCCAGCTGGATATGCACGTAAGGACAGAGTGGGATACACAGTTGCAAACCCACCAAAACCGACTGTCGAGGCCAGTGTTGCGCAATACATTAACCACTAGCCACAACTGTTTTGGTTGAAAAACAAAACAGTTAAGTCAAGTGCCCTCCAATCTGGGGGACACTCCAAACAATTTTCAACTGCCCTCTTTTTTTCCCTTTTTTTTGTTTTTTTTCGGGTTTTTTTGTTTTTTTTTGGGCACTAAAATCAAAAAATTTTTTTTTCCAAGTGCCCCCTATAAAAGGGGAGGGGGACACTAAAAACACCGGCAATTAAAACAAATTAAACTTTAAAACATAAAATCAAATAAAAATTTGGTTGCCGGGGGTGATGATGCACTCCAGTCCCTCCGGCGCCCACCTCTCGCGGAAGGCCGCGAGCGTACCGGTGGAACCACTAGCCACATGTGGTTAATTGGGAATCCAGATGTGACTAATTGCATTTTTAATTAGCAAACAACAAATGAGTAATAGACGCTATCGTTGGGCTTGTGATCTCAATGCTCACATTTGCATGGCGCACTTTAATCTCTTGTGCATTTGTTGGTAAAATGGTAAGGCAAAGAGCAGAGTGTGCGAGTGGCTTTGATCATTGTGTATGCTTTACTTCCTTGGTTACTGCTTTTTGCTTATCTGTTAAAATAGTGAATGGGATTCTACAGGACAAAAAATATAGCAGGTTAATGTAGTGCCACATGACATGCACTGTTACTGCTAGGGGAAACTTGTAGAAAAAATTTAGTTAACTTTCAGAACTAATACATTATAACAATGCATTGTGGCTTTGAAATCGCTGCTGTGAAACCAGGACAATAAGCGGCTCATCGTACATTACATAATTGAACAGTGCAACATTTTTCTATACAAGTTGAACAATGATTGGTGTCATGCAAGCTTTTCAGTTTTCTACAATAAAATGGATTGAGGGAAAGATTCTGAAAATATATTTCTTGCTGTGAAGAATTTGGAACAGTTTTAATGATAAATCCTTCCTTTCATGTGGAAAATCTCAAGAATTACAAATTGTACTGTTTGCATTCCCATGAACACATTGCAGCCACTTGGGTAAAACTCATTTAGCTTGGATCTTAACCCTAATTACAGCTGAAGGGGTTACGTCATCTTGAAAAAGTGGCATATAAGATGACAACTGCACAGAATCCCCAAAAAAGATCTATCAAACACGCTGTGGGTATTAAGATCGATATTCCCTGAAATTCCTGTCGGAGGCTTCTCTCGAACCGGAGAATTTTTACGAATTTACCTGGTGGTCCCGGAGGTGCCTGGGATTCCGGTGGGGAGGCCTTCTCTTCCCGCGCTGCGGAGCGCACTCCCGTCCTCCAGGTTCCAACGCAGACGGTGCAGTCATGTGTGACTGCTCAACCAATCAGGTAAGGTATTCTCATTAATAGCAATGAGAATTCCGTATTTATAAGTTCTCATTGCTATAATGAGAAAAATAAACAAACACACTAAACACCATAATAAAAAATAAAAAACACACCTCAGATAATTAAAATTAATTGAAATTAAAGTTAATAAATGTATTAGAAAAAAAAATATTTTTCCGATTTTTAAAAAAGTTTTGTAATCAGGGTTAAAAATAAACTTACTTTAGTGGGCAGGGTTTTTAACTTTAAAATGTGTTTTTAAAATTTTATTTTTATATGTTTTTGTATGTTTTAAAACTCTTAACAGGCGCAAGAGTTTTCAGGACATTTGCTGGGCAAGAGATGGGCAAATACTGCAATCGTGCCCATGCGAATGTCCTGGCTGTGGGGATACAGAGGATCTGTCAAGCCAGAGTTTGACAGATCGGAAAATAACGTTGTTGCGATGATGCAGCCTTGCTTGACCCTGGTCCGGATGTGGTTTGGGTCTGTAGTGGATCCATTGGTCAGGATCACGGCTGGCATGTCATCGTGGAGCACATGGAGAATGATGCCAATCTTTTGGGGGCAGCCAAAATGGAGGAGGACACTCCATAATCCCTCACGGTTGACAGTGTCAAAGGCCTTTGTGAGGTGAAAGAAAAAATAGAAACTTAGAAAATAGGTGCAGAGTAGGCCATTTGGCCCTTTGAGCCTGCACCGCCATTCAACAAGATCATGGCTGATCACCCACCCCAGTACCTCCCCCCCCATGCCCCCTCCACACCCCCCGGCCCCCCAGCTGCAAGGACCACATCCAACTCCTTCCGAACACATCCAATGAACCAATGAACTGGCATCAACAACTCTCCACGGCAGGGAACCCCACAGGCCAACAACTCCCCGAGTGAAGAAGTCTCTCCCAATCCCAATCCCAGCCCCAAACAGCCCACCCCCATCCCAAGAGCATGCCACCCCCCCAGCTCCGGACCCATCCAACACCGGGAACACTCCCCCTGCACCCAACCCGCCCCGTCCCGTCAGAATCCTTTCCAAATGCCGAACACCCCCGGATGTCGAGCCCCCAGCCCCGGCCACCCCGGAGCCACGCCCCCGCAACGCCAACCACACCACATCCACCAACCGCCATCTGCGCAGTCAACCCGTCCACCCCACTCTGAACACTCCCCGCACCGAGGCACAGAGCCCCCAGGCCCGCCCCTCCAACACACTTTGCCCCCCCAGACCTCCGCTGCAACGTGGCCCCTCCTGTCCCCCGCCCCTGTCTCCCCTCAACTTCCCTCTGCCTCCCCGCACAGGCTCCCATCTTGGGGGCGGTAACCTTCTGGGGCAGGGAATTTTATCCCCCAGTGTGGAAGTCCTGCTCCCGCCGCAGAATTGCCTTACCACCCCTCAATGGAAGCGGAGTGCAATTTCCCACACTCCACTTCCTTTGGGGGCAGCTACTGGGGCACGACTGGATGCTCCTGTGACAGTTTGAACTGGTGCTCTCCACTCTACCATCCCGTGACAGTTGGTACTGGTGCTCTCCACTCTCCTGTCCTGTGACAGTTGGAACTGGTGCTCTCCACTCTCTGTCCTGTGACAGTTTGAACTGGTGCTCTCCACTCTCTGTCCTGTGACAGTTTGAACTGGTGCTCTCCACTCTCTGTCCTGTGACAGTTGGAACTGGTGCTCTCCACTCTCTGTCCTGTGACAGTGGGAACTGGTGCTCTCCACTCTCTGTCCTGTGACAGTTTGAACTGGTACTCTCCACTCTCCCGTCCTGTGACAGTTGGAACTGGTGCTCTCCACTCTCCTGTCCTGTGACAGTTGGAACTGGTGCTCTCCACTCTCCCGTCCTGTGACAGTGGGAACTGGTGCTCTCCACTCTCCCGTCCTGTGACAGTTTGAACTGGTGCTCTCCACTCTCTGTCCTGTGACAGTTGGAACTGGTGCTCTCCACTCTCTGTCCTGTGACAGTTGGAACTGGTGCTCTCCACTCTCCCGTCCTGTGACAGTTTGAACTGGTGCTCTCCACTCTCCCGTCCTGTGACAGTTGGAACTGGTGCTCTCCACTCTCCCGTCCTGTGACAGTTGGAACTGGTGCTCTTCACTCTCCCGTCCTGTGACTGTTGGAACTGGTGCTCTTCACTCTCTCCCCTGCGACAGCTGAAACCGGTGCCCTCCACTCTCCCGTCCTGTGACAGTTTGAACTGGTGCTCTCCACTCTCTGTCCTGTGACAGTTTGAACTGGTGCCCTCCACTCTCCCGTCCTGTGACAGTTTGAACTGGTGCTCTCCACTCTCTGTCCTGTGACAGTTTGAACTGGTGCTCTCCACTCTCCCGTCCTGTGACAGTTTGAACTGGTGCTCTCCACTCTCTGTCCTGTGACAGTTTGAACTGGTGCTCTCCACTCTCCCGTCCTGTGACAGTTTGAACTGGTGTTCTTCACTCTCCCGTCCTGTGACAGTGGGAACTGGTGCTCTCCACTCTCTGTCCTGTGACAGTTTGAACTGGTGCCCTCCACTCTCCCGTCCTGTGACAGTTTGAACTGGTGCTCTCCACTCTCTGTCCTGTGACAGTTTGAACTGGTGCTCTCCACTCTCTGTCCTGTGACAGTCTGTACAAGAAGGCCATATACAAGGCCATTAGTCAAAATGTTAACCCCCATCATCATTAAAACAGATTATCTGGTCATTATCTCATTGCTGATTGTGGGAGCTTGCTGTGGGCAAATCAGCTGCTGCGTTTCCTGCATTGCAACAGTGACTACACTTCAAAAGTATTGCAAAGCACTTTGGGACTTCCTGAGTTCGTGAAAGGAGCTATATAAATAAGGGTCCTTTCTTCTGACACGTGCTATGGAAGTGAAAGTAATCAATAGAACTGCCATGGATCACAATCTTTCAGGGCAATAGAAATAAGAGGATAAAATTGAGAAAACAAGATTATAGTTAATTAAAATTAATCATAGCCATCACTCAAGATTTATTTGATCAAGAATTTAGATATTACAGCAATTAATGAACATGGTCATGCGTGAACACTGAAGATGAGAATATTAATCGTTTAGCTACTGTTACGTGGGATACATATATACATGATTGTGCCAACCCAAATTTTGAAGAGCACATCATTAAACTGAAACAAGGAAAATAATCTCAGCATGGTAATGACTAAATACATCAAGGCACATCATCAATAAATGTTGAAGCAATTTTTCACTGAGAAACAAGAAGCAACAGTCAATAAGAGGATTGGTAGAATAAACATGAAGCCTCAGCTGATCACGACTAGGAATAAAGACTAGACGGCACTGTTATATATTCTTTACGACGTAATAAACACACACATACAAAATGGCTCGACAAGAACTTGTCAGGTGATCTTGTCACATAATGCTTTTATTGTACTTACATCAGCAGTTGCATTACCACAGTAGTCCACTAAGTGGAGCAGTAGTCCACTAGGTGGAGCTCTATATTACAGACATGATTATAACCGTCAGCTAAAGGTAACTTCACAATTAAGAATTACTACTTGATGAGCAGATTGTCAATAGATATCTGCTTCACATGGAGGTACACAGGGGGACTATTAAGGCTAGAAATTTGCCAACGTATGGATCGATTTAGCTCCATTTTTTGGAGCTAAAAGTTTTTTTTTGGAGCTAAATAAATTTAGAGCCATTTTGCTAGTTTTGCCAGTGGTGTAACACCGTCCTTAAAAAAGTAAGAAGCGATTTTTTTTGAGAACCGTTTTTGTGACGTCACTCGGCATCAAAACCAACGATAACGCCGTTTTTGAGAGTTTCGGCAATAACGATATTTTTAAGGACAGTGCTAAATACTGATTTGAAAAAGCTTGCCTTACCTGGTGGAGTCGGATCAAAATTGGCATTAATGGGGCCATCTTGGGAAACGGAGCTTCTGCAGAAATATACTGAACAAATCTCGTGGTTTTGAAAAATCATTGTTTAAGGGGATTGAACACCTTGTACAAGCTGTAGTTTATGCTCTGGGATTTCATCACATTATAGTCATTTATTTGAAGTCACTAAACACATTGGGAGCAAAACAGTTTTCACATCTTGTGAGGTGAGGTGATAATATTTGGATGTTACCATCCTATGCTAACATTTGCCTGAATGGATCAGCAATCACAGAGGTTAAGTTTATCCAGTCCTCAATCTGTCAAGTTCAACCTGACTTTACATGAATGATCTTCAAGAGAACAGATAATATAGGAACATAAACGTCCATGGAATGGGGCAAAGTTGTGGAGATTTAATTTGATTTGATTTGAGTTTGCAATTCCAGGTTAGACAAAAATGTCTGCACTCCTGCTACTGGAATTGAAGCTCAAATTGTACGGCCTCTCACTGTTGAATGATAATCCTGTGCATTATAACTGACAGTTGCAGTTTGATGATAAAAATTAGATGGTTTGTAAAAGCCCAACTCTGCTATGTGCAACTGTCCACATTGCAGTCCTGGACACACAGTACTACACCGGTAACAACAAGCCTGGGATGGGATTGCCTCAATCCCATTCTTAAACTGCCCGACGACTCCAATGCCAAAGGTGAAGATTAAGAAGAATTTGACAGTGGTGACAGTGGATGTGATAAGAGTGAGAGGAGAGGTACTTGCCCGGGGGGGGGGGAGGTGGGAACTGAACACTGAGCTCATGTGTGCGGCCGAGGGAGCGATCCTATTGGCCGGTGTGCCAACCCTTACCCGAGTGCCCATGCACCGAGACCGGGAGAAGAGGTACTTGACTGAGCGGAGGTAGGAGCCAATTTCCGGGCCGGGCCGCCGCACGCTGCTCCCTCCAATGGCCCCAGCCTGCTCTTTCAAGCCCGTGTGGTGGCTGGTGTGCAATGGCTACCACACAATAAAAAGATTCATGCACGGGCATCTTCCACCCTTCAAGATGTAGTTCGGGACCTGGAATATTAGGTCCTTCATTGAAACACCTGTGAACTCACCCGTTTTGATGATGATGGTAAGTGTCATGTATCTCACACTACTGTACACAACTGTATCTTACCATGCTATACATGACTGTAACTAGATATGACCTGTAACCACAAGCTTACCTTACCACCAGGGGTGCACTTGCAGGAGACACTGGATACCTGTTCTACACAGGTATATAAAGACAGGTCTCAGGCAAGTGTGGCATTCGAGAGCTGTGTAATAAAGGTACAGGTCCTGAGTGACCTTGACTTCAGCATGTGCCTCGTGTGAGTCTGTACTGCAGGGACAGGACTTTACAGTGGCGACGAGTTACAGAATCCACAGAATGGTGACCAACGGCTCAGATGAAAAATACAATGCTGGAGATAATTGGGAGGACTTTATAGAAAGGCTCCAGCAAAGCTTTGTAACCAAAGACTGGTTAGGCGACGATAAGGCAGACAAGAGAAGAGCCCATCTCTTGACCAGTTGTGGCTCGAAAACATACGCCTGAATGAAGGACCTGCTGGCACCCGAGAAACCAGCAAGCAAGTCGTTTGAAGAGTTGAGCACACTGGTAAGAGACCACCTGAAGCCAGCGAGCAGACTACACATGGCCAGACACAGGTTCTACAACTACAGAGCATTCCCGACTTCATGGCGGAACTTCGGAGGTTGGCTAGTTTATGTGAGTTCTCCGATGAACTAAGGAGAGAAGTATTGAGAGAATTTTTTATTGAAGGAATAGGCCACGCAGGTATATTCCGAAAGCTCATAGAGACCAAGATATTGACTCTAGAGGCAGCAGCACTGGTTGCACAGACATTCTTGGCAGGAGAAGAAGAAACGAGGTTGATCTACACTGTGGGTACGACAACTAACGAAACATCGGAACAAGGGGTTCACAGCGTGAAACAAGCCGCGACCCCCATACACAGACAAAGGCAGGAGAGCAGGCCTTCAACAGCAGGCAGTGGCGCCAGAAGCAATCAAGGGCCACACGAACGGCCGTTCACACCTCATCAACCCACAATACGAGCAATCAACTACAAACTGAGAGAAGCTCAAGAGAGATCAGCCAGATGCAGCTCATTCTTTGGAAACAATGGAAGCGGTCTGTGCTGGAGATGTGGGGGAAGGCACTCATCAAGGGGGTGTCGATTTCAGCATGCCGTTTGCAGAAACTGCATCTATACAGGGCATCTGGCCTGCATGTGCAGAAAAACAGCAGCTCGGCTGGTATGCGAATCGGAAGGGTCGGAAAGCGGACCAGAAGACGGTGGGGACAGTATCCAGGACACCGAGGTACAGCGGGTCAACACGATCAATGGCCACTGCTCTTACAACAAGACGCCTCCAATAATGATGAGGGTCCTACTCAACGGGATACCCGTCAACATGGAGCTGGATACGGGAGCGAGTCAATTTCTCATGAGCGCTCAACAATTTGAACAGCTGTGGCCGCACAAAAGCGACAGACCAAAACTCACAAGGGTCGACACCAAACTAAGGACCTATACTAAAGAAATCGTCTCAGTCCTTGGCAGCGCCATGCTCTCAGTCACACACAAAGGGACAGTGAACCGACTTCCCCTGTGGATTGTCCCCGGAGATCTCTCAGCACTGCTGGGGAGAAGCTGGCTGGCAAAACTAAATTGGAAATGGGATGATGTTCACGCCATGTTGTCAGAGGTATGGACCTCCTGCTCAACAGTTCTAAGTCGATTTGAACATCTCTTTCAGCCAGGTGTGGGCACCTTCAAAGGGGCTAAAGTCAAAATCTACATCACACAGGATGCTAGACCGGTCCATCACAAGGCTGGAGCTGTGCCCTATGTGATGAGGGAAAAGATTGAACATGAACTGAACAGGCTTCTGTGGGAAGGCATTATCTCACCTGTGGAATTTAGCGACTGGGCAAGTCCCATCGTCCCAGTCATGAAGCCTGATGGATCCGTCCGAATCTGTGGGGATTACAAATCTACCATAAACAGAGTCTCCCTACAGGACCAATACCCGCTGCCCAGAGCGGAGGACCTATTTGCCACATTGGCTTGAGGAAAACTTTTCTCAAAACTAGATCTCACATCTGCGTATATGACGCAAGAACTGACCGAAGAGTCTAAGCTACTCACCACCATCAATACCTTTTCATGTACAATCGATGCCCATTCGGCATCAGGTCGGCAGCTGCTATATTCCAGTGCAACATGGAGAGTCTGCTCAAGTCCATCCCGGGGACGGTTGTATTTCAAGATGACATACTTATCACGGGCAGGGACACCGACTCACATCTCCGCAATTTGGAGGAAGTACGAAAGCGGTTGGATCGAGTAGGCCTAAGAGTTAAGAAATCCAAGTGCCTGTTTCTCGCACCCGAAGTTGAATTTTTGGGCAGAAGGATTGCCGCTGATGGAATCCGCCCAACAGAGTCCCAAAACCGAAGCAATTCGCCTGGCACCCAGGCGCCAGAATGTCTTGGAACTGCGCGCCTTCCTCGGGCTACTCAATTACTTTGGGAACTTTATGCAGAACTTAAGCACATTGCTAAAGCCTCTCCACGTGCGACTCAGAAAGGGGTGCGATTGGTTTTGGGGGGACGCCCAGGAACGCGCCTTAAATAAGGCACGCAACCTTCTGTGTTCCAACAGTGTTTTGGCTTTCTTTGATCCAGGTAAAAAGCTAGTTCTTACATGTGATGCGCCAGCGTACGGGGTCGGGTGCGTTTTACAACATGTCAATGGTGCGGGTAAATTATAACCCATAGCTTATGCCTCCAGGACACTTTCGCAGGCGGAACGTGGGTACGGAATGGTGGAGAAGGAGGCGCTCGCTTGCGTGTACGGTGTCAAAAAGATGCACCAATATCTTTTCGGGGCCAAGTTCACATTAGAAACCGACCACAGGCCCCTCACGTCTCTACTATCCGAGAGCGAGGCAATAAACGCCAACGCCTCGGCGTGCATTCAACGGTGGGCACTCATGCTGGCGTCCTACGACTACACCATAAGGCACAGACCAGGCACAGACAACTGTGCCGACGCGCTTAGCATGCTACCCCTGGTGACCATGGAAGAGTCTGACGAACAGGACTGTGAGATAGTCATGGCAATCAATGCCTTTGAGTCCACAGGTTCGCCCATGACGGCTCGCCAAATCAGAGCCTGGACGACCAGCGACTTCACGTTATCCTTAGTAAAAAGATGTATCTTAACTGGTGACTGGGCAGAGGCTTGCAATGCCTGCCCCGAGGAGATCAAACCTTTTCATAGGCGCATGCATGAGCTGTCACTACAAGCAGACTGCCTGATGTGGGGCAGCAAAGTAGTTATGCCTCTGCGAGGCAGAGAGGCATTTGTCTGGGAGCTCCACCGCGAGCGACGGTGCACCATTTGTGCCAACTCAGTAATGCCCCCAGGGCGGCCCCCCGAGCCCCTGGCCCACCAAACCATGGTATTGGGTGCACTTAGACTATGCGGGCCCATTCATGGGCAAAATGTTCCTCGTAGTTGTCGATGCATTTTCAAAGTGGATTGAATGCACCATTTTAAACTCGAGCACCACCTCCACCACTGTGGAGAGCCTTGGAACCATGTTTGCAATGCACGGAATTCCTGACATATTGGTCAGTGATAATGGTCCGTGTTTCACCAGCGCAGAATTCCAAGATATTATGTGACCACGGCATAAATCACGTAAAGACGGCACCATTCAAGCCAGCCTCCAACGGCCAGGCGGAGCGAGCAGTGCAAATCATTAAACAAGGCATGCTCAAAATCCAAGGTCCCACGCTGCAGGGCCGCCTGTCGCGACTGCTGCTGGCATACAGATCTCATCCGCATTCATTGACTGGAGATCCCCCCCCCCCCGCGCAACTATTGATGAAACGGACCTTAAAGACAAGGCTCTCATTAAACCTCCCAGACATGCATGAAATCGTTGAGGCAAAGAGCCGTAAGCTAACTGAGTACCATGACTGAAATTCGAGGGGGAGGTGGAATGAGATCGGGGACAAAGTGTTTGTGCTAAATTATGGCAGGGGTCCCAAATGGCTTGCAGGGACAGTAACAGGCAAGGAAGGAAACAGGCTACTGGTGGTACAAATGGACAATGGCCAAGCCTGCCGGAGGCATGTAGACCAAGTAAAAAGTAGATTCACCAACAATACTGCTGAACCAGAAGCAGACTACAATGTGGAACTCACACCACACCTGGTGGACAGACAGAGGGAACAACCTGAGGAAAGGGCAATCCTAACAATCCCAACAGACAGCCCAGGCGAGACACCAACAATCATACTGAACGAAACAGACAGCCCAGGTGAGATACCAGCAATCGCACCAAAAGAAAAACAGGCACCAAGGCAAACAACTGAACCACAACTAAGACGCTCCACACGAGAGTGCAGACCACCTGAGAGACTGAACTATAAAGACAATAAGATCTTGGGCGAGGGTGATGTCATGTATCTCACACTACTATACATAACTGTATCTTACCATGCTATACATGACTGTAATTAGATATGACCTGTAACCACAAGCTTACCTTACCACCAGGGGTGCACTTGCAGGAAACACTGGATACCTGTTTTACACATGTACATAAAGACAGGTCTCAGGCAAGTGTGGCATTCGAGAGCTGTGTAATAAAGGTACAGGTCATAAGTGACCTTGACTTCAGCATGTGCCTCGTGTGAGTCTGTACTGCAGGGACAGGACTTTACAGCAAGAACTGAGTGCCGAGCTCATGTATCCGGCCGAGGGAGTGATCCTGCTGGCTGGCACAGCGACATTTTTGAAGGATCTCTCGGGTTGTTAAATGTAATTCGAAATAAGTGTCCAGTCGAGTCATTAACAGGTTTCTGTGTGGTTGCAGTTTTAAACTGATTGAGGCATGTAACTGGTGTGTCTCACAGCCTGAGGCATGTAACTCTGCTGATTAGTTTCCAGATCTGCACTAAATCCCAATAACTCCAGTTTGTACCCCCAACCACCCCCATTCACCAGCAACTGGGCATGCGCAGAACAGGCGTTATTTTTAACATGAAAAAAATTATCTCTATCCTCATAAACGATAGTATTTTAACACTACGCCATTTAAAAAAGTTTTGGCGAAACTTAGGCCTTTCTTCTGCTGCTATTTCGGCATTCAAAAAACGTCCGTTATTCGCAAATAGGCGCCAAAAAACAATGCTATTCTTAAATGTGGAATTTCTAGCCCTATATGAGGTACCTTTTTAGACACGAACCTTACACCTCTGGGAGCAGAGTTCAACTCTAACTGAGACAATCAGTTAGATTGTAAGGTTCCTGTGGAAAATGCGTTTGGGCAATTTCAGTTCAGATCCTCATGAGCAAATACCCACCGTACAAATTCAACATTAATCAGCAATCTCACTCAGAGAGGCTGGTATGAGAAATTCTAAAATTGTAATGGGTGCTGTTCTGAGATTGGGGTTGAGTGGAGGGAGCTTTACTCCACAGCTAGCTAGCTGTGATGCTGGCACTGGCTGTGCAAAAAAGAATGTGTTCCATTCCCAGAACTTAAGTACGTTATAAAAAATAAAATAAAAACACCAAAACAGTGGGCTCAATTTTGCCCAAGCCCATTTTCTGGCGTATTGCCAGAGTTACACCCGTTAATCTAGGCCAGAAATGCGCCGGAAATATTTTGCCAAAGTTTTCCCGATGTATAATTTGAATTTGGCGCCACGCAGCATGTCCATTCGCCTCGGTGGGGGGCGGGGGGGTGGCGGGGGGCGCGCGGGGGGGGGGGCGCGCGCGGGGGGTGGGGGTGGGGGGCTTGCTGTCTGCATTGAAAAACGATGCCGCACCTTCTGCACATGTGCGAGAAAAAAGTGACGTTTTTGACATTGTTGCAATGGATGCACATGTTCAGTACAGCTCCAAGTTGGCAATTGGCCTTTTTTAAAGAGCCAGTTGTGTGTGTGAGGAGTGCTGTATGAGAGCATTGGAAAAATCGGAGCTGCAACAATACAAGATGCAATGTGGTGCAAGGACCAAACATTTTTTGCAGGATGAAGTGGAGGCACTAGTTACTGTGATTGAGAACAGATGGCACGAGCTGGACACCAGCAGAGGTCACATAAAAGTTCCACCCAAAGAAATGAAGAAGCGCTGGAACCAAGTTGCAGAAGATTACTGCGCAGTGATGACCACCACGAGATCTGGAGGCCAGTGTAAAAAGAAGTGGCATGACCTTGGTCAAGTAGTTAGTGGAAGTAATATTTTCATTTATTCGATGCAATTGCAATTATAAATTGACCAGTTGTATATGTCCTGCCCAGCAGAAAGACACCCTCTCTAAAAAGTTATATTTTCATCTTTGCAGAGGAAAGTGGCACACAACAAACGAGAAAGAACTCGATCAGGAGGAAACCCAGCAAATCTGCAGCCGCTGACACCCTTGGAAGAGAGGGTCGCTGCTTTGATGGGTCCTGCCAGGAGAAAAGCAACCACCACTGCACAAGCTGGGCCCACACTCGAGGGAGAGGGAAAGTCCTACAAATTCCACAGTCTGGCTTTGCTAAATGTTAAGTACTGCATGGGCTAACCATGCTTCAGTTCATGGGGATGTCTCCATCAGCTACGCTTCGGTTGACACAATGTGCTATCATTCATCGTGGTCTTTCAAATGAGCCTGCTGCCTGTGCTGTGTGAGCTACTCATGTCACCCACCCTGCCCCCTCCTCTGCTGCTAACCATTTGTCTGTGTTCTGTTATATTTTGCAGAACTTGAGGCCGACCCTGTCCATGTAGAAGAAAATTCAGACGAGGACCAGCCTGAACAGGATAACATCTTCGAATCCAACTCTCCAGACAAAGAACATGTGGGTGAGGGGGAGGGGGTAGGGATGCTGGATGAAGCCCCCACTGTTTTACTGACTTTGGAGGAGATGCTGCTCATTGTGGTGACAGCCCCTTCCATGACTAGTGGTTTGAGTGCTGGTGGGACATTCCATGGTTTCCCACCTTCCAAGGTTGTGGGTCCCAGTGGTGTGGTGCAGCGAGGCACACCTAGGGCCCCACCTTCCGAGGTTGCAGGTCACAGTGGGTGGGGGGGGGGGTGCAGTGGGGCACACCCAGGTCCCCACTGTCCCAGGCTGCGGGTCCCAGTGGCGGGGTGCGAGCCACACCTGTGGGGAGGAGTTGAAGGAGAGCTGGACTGCACACTCCTGAGGTGCAGGATGCAACAGATGTGCTTCGGATGATGGCAATGAGTGGGGAGAACATTCATCTTATGCGATCACTCCTGGACACCATCAATGGGGTGGGTGATGAGGTAACGGGACTGTCAGGAGAAGTAACAGCAATCTCACGAGAAATGGGAATGATGTCAGTGACCATGAGGGAGGGGATGTCACAGGTAGGTGATGCGCTGTCAGTGAACATCAGGGAGGGAATGTCAGAGATGGTGCAAACACTATCAGTGAACATGAGGGAGGGAATGTTGCAGGTAGTTGAGACAGTTTTGCTCAACATGAGGGAGGAAATGTTGCAGGTCATTAAGACACTGTCAGGGCTCATGAGGGACGGCATGTTGGAGTTAGCTGCTGCAATAAGGGACCATGCCCAGACCCCGCGCCCATTGACAGAATCAACTGCCATTCCCACTCCAATCCCCACACCAGCCTCTGAAGAGCCCCAAGCCGGGTCTTCCACATTGCTGCCTGCCGCCCCTCCTCAACAGGTACACACTACCCGATATCTTAGAAAGAATAAGCTTGGTACTAACCCCAGAAACACTGGCGCCACCGCCTGCGGGCAGGGCTGGTGGAGTCACCAAGAATAAGTGCGGTGGGCGGTCTTAGAATAAGGTGGAGGAGAGATGGGTGCAGCCTTTCTTTGCTGTTGTTGTTGTTGTTGTTATTATTAGTATTACTGTTGTAACTGTTGCTCTCAAATTAAAAGATTTTTGTAAGTTATGTAAATTTACAAGTTTAAAAATTAGTAAGTGATCTTAAAATTTTTAAGTGATCTTAGAGTTTGTAAGTGCACTTAAAGTTTGTAATGATCGTAACTGAAAATTTTAAAGTTTGATACAAGAATAATTTTATTAAAGTTAAGTTAAGTACAAAAACTGTTTATTAAACTTTTGAATAAAATATATTTTAATTAAATCTGAATCATTTCCATTATTTGTTCCATTATTAACACAACTTTTGAAGTAAACAAGAATCATTTCCATCATTTGTTCCATTAACACAACACAACATTATGGAACAGTAAACATGGTTCATATGGAATAGTTGTCGCTGAGCCTTGAGGCAGCGAAGCGTTCACGGATGAGCTGCTGGCGCAAGGCTCAAACAATCGTTAAAGGGGCATGATGGCCTGCCCTCCTCCGCCGTCGTGCTCTGAGTTCAGGTAGTTGCATGGCTTCTTCGTCCTCCTCTTCCTCCTGCTTGTCATCTGCATCTTACTCCTCATCATCAGCCACTCTCACCTCAGGTGGGTCTTCTACTATTAACTGCTGCTGCCTCATGATGGCAACGTTATGCAGCATGCAGCACACAACAATGAACTGACTGACAATCTCAGGGGAGTATAGCAAGTAGCCTTCAGAATGGTCCAGGCATCGGAAACACTGTTTCAAGATCCCAATGGTCCTCTCTATGATGCTGCACGTCGCAATGTGCGACATGTTGTATTCCCGGTCAGCTTCCGTCCGGGTTACGCGTAGGGGCATCATGAGCCAGGTGGCGAGGCCGTACACTTTGTCTCCCAGTAGCCAGCTCTGACCTTCTGGCTGCTGTTGAAACATGGCAGATATAATGCTCTAGCATGGGATGAACGCATCATGGGTGCTTCCAGTGTATCTTGCATCGACTGACATGATGTGATGCATGTCGTCAAACTCGAGCTGTGCATTAACGGAGTGGAAGCCTTTTCTGTTCCTGTACATCTCTGAATCCTCCAAAGGCTCTTGCAAGGCGATGTGGGTACAATCAATGCAGCTCTGTACCTTTGGGAAACCAGCAATCCTGTCATCCATGGCGGTCATGGGGAACTTTATATAGTCATTACTCCGGATTTATTGTGCAGCCGTGATCTGCCGAATGCAGACATGTGTTGCATGTTGAGAGATGGCACACACATCCCCAGTTGTAGCTTGAAACGAGCCGGAGGCATAGAATGAAAGTGCGGCTTTAACCTTCACTTCAACTGACAAAGCAGTCCTCCTGACACTTCTAGGTTGCGGATCTGCTTTCACCAACTCGCAGATCTCAGTTACAACTTCTTTGTGGAAACACAGCCTTCTGGCACAGTCTGCATCACTCAGGTGGAGATACGAATGCCTGTCTCGATATACCCGACATGGGTAAGGCCTACTGCCCAGAACCCTACGGGCTCTGATGTTCCTCATGTGATGAAGTCGAATCAATTGTCTCCTACGTAGCACCATCATGCAGAAGGCTCGCACAAGCTATGGCATTGTTGTCAGTATTGCCCCCATAGTTAAATTTGACCTTTGCAAGAAGCCCAAATCGGCAGGAAGGCAGGCAGGACAGGTTCTTTGTTCTCTCTCACTAAGGTCTGTATGGATGGACCACACCCAGGTCTTGTAACTTCTCCTCCCGCCCCCCCCAACTAATTTCAGTCTTGTGACTTCTCCCCTTCTTCTCCCCCCCCGCCCCCCCCCACCCCTCCTCTCCCAAACTCATTGCAGTCTTCAGAAGGCTTCCGATCAGCACGTCCCTCCCCGGGCTCAGTATGCATAAGCCTTCCGATCGGCACCTACCTCTCTCCACCCCCCGCCCACCCCTCCTCTCTCAAACTCATTGCAGTCTTTAGAAGTCTTCCGATCAGCACCTCGCTCCCAGGGCTCTGTGCAGAAGGCTTCCGATTGGTCAGCACCCCTCTCTCTCCCCCACTGCCCGCCCCCTCCATGGCTTGTTTTCCAGCCGAGCACTGAGCCCCTGTGTCTGGGCGCAGGTCCGATTCTGCCGGCCAAAGCTACGACCCTCAAGCCCTGCTTCAAGACGTTCAGTGGTGGCATGTTAGTAAGAAAAAAAATGAAAACTTCTGAAATCCAAAAAACTCCTGAAGTTGAACTTTATAATTGATTTTTAAGAGTGTTCTTAACTCCCTCCAAAATCTCCGATTATAAACAACAGCGGTCTTTCAGCGCCGATTTGTCAATGTGCGCTGCTTTCGGCTAACTCACCAGGTTTTTTGGGCGTAGCCAGATACGTCAACCTTGGAGGAAAATCTATTGGCCAAACTGTGAAAAATTATGAAAACTGGCGCATACATGAGGGAACGTCAAAAAAATTCACCGAGAAAAATCGGAACGAAACAGTTACACCGGCGCAGATCGCAAGGGGAAACTTGAAAAAAATAAAATCGGCAGAATAAATGGCGCGCACCAAAAAAAAAACACAAATGACCCAGGAAAATTAAGCCCCTTCAGAGGTAAGCAAGTGTATCCCAGAGTGACACTGTCTGATGCCAGCCTTTCCCTCAGCCTGTCCTTGGAACACTAACTTTGTTCAGTTTCTGCCATCGATACACATCTAAGATCCGGAGCTTACCATTGGGGAAATCAGGGATTTAATGTACATCTAGATCCTACAGCTTTGATATTCTAAATAGGCTCTAGAGAAATGTACTTAGTAAAATAATCCACAAATTCACTAACATAATGGTTGCCAGTATCCTGATAGACCAAAAGACCAAGATTAACAGTACTAATTTACTGAAAAGGTTCTGCTGCCACAGATATATGGTTCAGTCTAGCTTTGCTTGCCTTCCAAATGACTTCTATCGGTTTCAGGAATTCAACAATTCAGTTGATTCTCCAAATTACTTAAGTGACAACTAACATTTTCTCCACACACGTGCCAGGCAATGACCATCTCCAACAAGAGGAAGTCTAATCACCTCTCCTTAACATTCAATGGCATTACCACCATCGAATTCTCCACCATCAATGTCCTGGGGGTCACCATTGACCAGAAACTTAATTGGAACAGCTACATAAATACTGTGGCTACAAGAACAGGTCAGAGGCTGGGTATTCTGCAACGAGTGACTCACCTCCTGACTCCCCAAAGCCTTTCCACCATTTACAAGGCACAAGTCAGGAGTGTGATGGAAGACTCTCCACTTACCTGGATGAGTGCAGATCCAACAACACTCAAGAAGCTTGACATCATCTGGGGCAAAGTAGCCTGCTTGATTGGCACGTTAAACATTCTCTCCTTCCACCACCTGTGCACCGTGTCTGCAGTGTGTACCATCTATAAGATTTACTGCAGCAAATTGCCAAGGCTTCTTTGACAGCACGTCCCAAACCATAACTGCCACCACCTAGAAGGACAAGGGCAGCAGGTGCATGGGAACACCATTACCGTCAAGCTTCCCTCCAAATCGCACATCATCCTGACTTGGAAATATATCGTTGTTTCTTCATTGTTACTGGGTCAACATCCTGGAATTCCTTCCCCAATAGCACTGTGGAGTAGCTTCACCACATGGACTCTAACGGTTCAGGAAAGCGAGCCATCACCACCTTCTCAACGGCAATCAGGGATGGGCAATAAATGCTGGCCTTCCAGCGACATCCACATCGCATGAACGAATAAAAATAAACTTCATCCAGTTTTTTTCACTAGTTCTAGGTGTAGTGTATGTAGGACCTTTAGTAATGACTCCACGAGGCAGGGTATGATACTTAAACTGTGTAGACCTGTAGTCCTTTATTTGCAGCTCCTCGCGTGAGGACCACAAGCTGTGAGCTCCTTTTTATACTGCAGATGTGCTGCAGAGTGCAGGTAACCCTTAGGTCTCCAGCAGCAGCACCCTCTGGTGTACAGGTGTGTACAGTGTAAGGGTACATTCAGTGTTGCATAACCGTGTTGCAGACATCACACAGTTAACAGGCATGCATGCACAATATCAGGTATATTAATTATTTTAATTGTATATTGAGGAATCAAGGAATCTACATCCATAGAACGAAAATCGTTACATCATTTCTTTTCATTTGCCTGCTAGGAACAACACCAATAGTGATATGTTGCATTGATAATTAATGCTTTAGCTGTAGTAAAGAGATATTCATTGTAGTACCATATTATGCCTGATTAACACAATCGACAGTATAAGTTTGAGTTGTCTTTGAGGACTAAAACTGTAGGGGGCTGAAATTGCCCCTCGTTGGGTTTGGGGTGATCAATTTGAAATCGCTGTTTTTTTTGTGCTGCGCAAGAAGTGTGAGCCTCGGTGCGGAATTGGGCTCTTTAAAGCAAAAAAATGTTGGGGGTGTTAACCGTGCGTTCTTGCAGTGCTCGTGGCACGCGACACTCAGCACCGTGCTGCGCACCTCAGCGCGGTACTGATGACAGCACCACGTTTCAGCCTCCCGCCCCTTCTCTTAAAGGGGAGGGTCGCTGCGATCTGAGCAGCAACTACAGTGTCACCCACTGGGCCACCAGGGAGGTTCTCAGCCAGGCCAGCGAACTGGCACCCAACTGGCTGTTGGCGGCACGGCCGAACCATAGGCCGCCATTGTTGGGCTGACTGAAAAGTTGGCTGATGCAAAAAAGATTGCGGCTGCTGCGGCACCACCTCCCTTTTAAGGGCAGTCAGGACTCCACATCCACTGCAGCTTCTCGAACCAATAAGTTATCGGTGGCTTCGCCCTGCGCCAACCTAGCTCCCGCGGTGCACAAAGTGATCGGCGCAAGGCAATAAGGGGTCATCGCGCACGGCATTGCTGTGCGTGCGCCGCGCCTCTGCGCTAATCGCGAGACACGGCACTAAGCCCATTGCATACTTCCAGCCCCGTGGGAAATTCCAGGGATAGCACTCTGGTCGCCACGCCTGGTCGAAAATCCTTTAGCGTCCCGTTATCACCAGTCAGTCGGCGGTGCTAAGTGGCCCTGCGCATAGGGGCAATTTCGGCCCCCTAGGCTTGAAAGATTCAAGTACAGCTTTCAACCTTACCAATTAGTTCTGTCATGTCCAATAACAGTGCTGTGGAAAAGAATGATCCACCATTGCTAAGAATTTGGAGTATCTTACATAATTGTAGTGTTATTTTTGTATAATATCATAAAGATGACAGCTGATGGTCCAGACCCCAAATTCTAAATATTTCTGAACAAAGACATGGAGCTAGAACCTACACTTTTAGTAACCTGCATACTTAACGCCCACTTAACGCTCATTTTACCGCTGAAATTATGTATAACGCCCATATATCACCCATTTTAGCACAAAATGGAAACTGGCGGTCATTTTTAGGAAACTTATCGCCGAGCATTACTTTCCCCATGTGCTTAACGCAGGGAAAAAATATTATCGCCCGCCCACTTTTTTGGGGTGGAATCATCAGAATGGGCGAAATCAACGGCCATAATATTGCCCAGCCATACTTTCCGCATTGATTTAACGCCGAGATTCAATATTAACGCCCACCCACTTTTTTTTGTTGTAAAGAGCATATTTACTGAAACTAGCAGCCATGAGATCGCCCAGCATCAATTTCAACACCTCGCACACATATCGCCCACAATATCTCTCGCCCAAAAGACTGCCCAGAAAAAGTGGAACTAACCGGAACTAATCACAGCGTTATGGACGCCATGTTCTAGATCACATGTCGCATCCTTTAAAAGGCTGCTGTGCTTCAACCTCAGCAGGGTTCGGATGTACTCTGCAGGTCATTGGAGTTGATGTGAACATCTCTAAAAACATCTTGACCATACAGTCACCGATTGGAATTGAATAGGTATCTTCGTCGGGACATTCCTTGTTTGTGACCAATCGTTGGAAAACAGAGAGCTACTGCAATGAGGCCTGTACTTTCTCACCCTCTCTTGATGACCAATTACATGCAGCAGACTCGACATCGCCGAAGGAACGGTCCACTGCATTATGTGCTCAATGTAAGACATGCCAGACTGATGAGGAGGACCAGACGTTACAACCCCCGCAAGTACAAGGAGAAGCAGTCTTACCTTGACTTGCCCGACACCACCTGCCTTCGGAGACTGTGCTTCCACAAAGAGGTTATCATTAAGGTATTCCAGCTGATAAGAGGAGATCTGCAGCCTGCCAGCACCATCAGTACTGTATTGTCCATCGAGGTCAAAGTCACCGCGGCACTGTCGTTCTATGCCTCAGGTTCTTTTCAGGCCACAGCTGGCGACATTTGTGGACTTTCTTAGCATGCCACACATCGCTGCATTAGACAGGTCACTGAAGCCCTGTATGCACACAGGAAGGACTTGATCAGTTTCCCTATGACCAGGAAGGCACAGAGTGAGAGGGCTCTAGGATTCTCCAGAAATGCAAACTTCCCCAAGATGCAGGGAGTAATAGATTGTACGCACATCGCGATGTGGGCACCTTTTCAGGATGCAGAGGTTTTCAGGAACCGCAAGGGATTCCACTCCCTGAATGTCCAACTGG
Organism: Pristiophorus japonicus; assembly: GCF_044704955.1. Taxonomy (NCBI): domain Eukaryota; kingdom Metazoa; phylum Chordata; class Chondrichthyes; family Pristiophoridae; genus Pristiophorus; species Pristiophorus japonicus. Next base: position 120,018,704 of record NC_091980.1, read on the forward strand.
TTGTCGACCACCAGCAAATTATACTGGCAGTGAATGCTCAATTTCTGGGCAGCATCCATGATGCTCACATCCTGCATGAGAGCACTATATCTGACTTGTTTAACAATCAGCCACAAGGTCAATGCTGGATGTTTGGTGACAAAGAATATGGCCTCGCCACCTGGCTGATGACCCCCCTGCATGACACCCACACTGAAGCTGAGAAGCGATGCAATGAGAGCCGCAGAGCCACTCGCAATATCATGGAGAAAACCATTGGACTGCTTAAGCAGCGCTTTAGATGCCTGGACCACTCAGGAGGCGAGCTCCAATACCACCCTGAGCAGGTAGCTCAATTCGTGGTGATGTGCTCCATGCTGCACAATTTGGCTATCAGGAGGCGACAAGAATTGCCTGATGAGTCTGACAGTCCACCTCACCAGAGAGAGGATGAAGAGAACGAGGAGGCAAACGCTGACATCGGCCTAGACAGTCAAGCTGACGCTGAAGCCATGCCCCCGCCCCCCTGTAGACTGCATGAAAGGGCCTGTGGTGGCATGATAGCTGCAAGAGCCTTATGTCAGGAGCTCATCAATGAACGCTTTGCCTGAAAGAACGTTGGTGGTATTTACAAGGCTGAAACACTGCTGGGTGTTCAGGTGATACATCAATGATGGGCATCATCTTGGTGACAATTAAAGTTTAAGTTGATTGAAGTTAAGTGTCATTATACACTTTGATGTTAAGGAATCACCAGCGTGTAATGGTGCAGCTATCTGGGCCAATGCGCTACAAGGTTTTGTTAAATAAAAAACATTTAAACTGAACATTAGTCTGAAATCATCAGTATTTCTGTACAACCCAAACGTCCCCCCACCTCCTCCCACCCCCCACCCCCGCTTCTCCTCCCCACCTCTGCCCCTTCCCCTGCTGACTCCAAGCCGCCTGGCTGAGGAGCTCCTCAGGCGATGCTTCATTGGAGGGGTGGGGGGGGGGGGGGCGGGTGACGGCCGAAATGCTACTTGGGTGGATACGGGAGAGGACGGTACCGAGGTGGAAATGTGCTCCGAGCCAGAAGCAAGATGTTGCTGCTAGCTCTCGTGTGTGGTTGGCAATGGGGGTGTGGCACCTTGGGGTGCAGTGCGGTGCTCCGGGACCACTGGGTACCCTCTGCTACCATTGCTCTTGGCTACCAGCTCCAGGATCTCCTCCATCCCTTCCATGTTATATCTTATTTGTTGGACCAAAAGTCGGTGCCAACTATGTTCTTGGTGCTTAGTAGGCTTTTTGCTACTGGTGAATCTCCCTCGTGCCTCCCAAAACAGCCAGACAAGCACACACCACAGCCACACACACTTTCAGTGCCTCTCAGCTCCCTCTTCTGCGCATGTCATCATTATGATGTATGGAGAAAGAGTCAGACTGAACACTGTGAGCTCAAAGTAAAGTGTGACCTTAGTCTTTTATTGCAGGTCTCCAGAGTGCCTCTCCAACCTGTGAAGCCTCCTTAAATACCTGTGCTCCCAAGGGATTATGGGATCCCTTGGGACTCCAGGGGATGAGTCCTCTGGTGGCTGTACAGAATATATACCAGTTTATATATATAACAACAGTTCCCCCCCAAAGTAAATCGTGTAACCATTTACAATGTGAGTCGATCTGGGGCTCTTCTTGCCCTGGTTGATCGTCTCGGTGTGAAAGCTGGTATTGTTGAATCAATTGTTGCACCCTCACTGGGCTGCTGTGCAGCTGGCCTTGCTGGGCTGCCTGGTGTGTTGGGTCCTGCTGGGCTGCTGTGGATGATGGGTTCTGCTTTGTGGTCAACCGTGGTGCCGGTTGCCACTGGTGTGTATGTTGGGGGGTCAAAGAAGGTAGGGTCCAAGGTGGATTGCTCAGGATAGTCCCTGAATCTGAGTTTGATTTGGTCCAAGTGTTTCCGGTGAATGAGTCCATTTGAAAATTTGACCCGAAACACCCTGCTCCCCTCTTTGCTGGGAAGCCACTTGGGACCTTGTCCATAATTCAATACAAATACAGGATCATTGACTTCAATCTCGCGTGACACATTTACGCTATCATGGTATGTACTTTGTTGAAGCCGCCTGCTCTCTACCTGTTCAGGTAGATCAGGGTGAACTAATGAGAGCCTTGTCTTAAGTGCTCTTTTCATGAGCAGTTCAGCAGGTGGGATCCCAGTAAGCGAGTGGGGTTTCGTGCGGTAGCTAATTGGACTTGGAATAGACGAGTCTGTACTGAGCCTTCCATTACCCTCTTCAAGCCCTGTTTGATGGTTTGCACTGCTCTCTCTGCCTGACCATTGGATGCTGGTTTAAACGGGGCAGATGTGACATGTTTGATCCCATTGCGGGTCATGAATTCTTTGAACTCAGCACTAGTAAAACGTGGCCCGTTATCGCTCACCAGGACATCGGGTAGGCCGTGTGTGGCAAACATGGCCCGCAGTCTTTCAGTAGTGGCAGCGGACGTGTTAGCTGACATTATCTCACATTCAATCCATTTGGAGTACGCATCTACAACCACAAGGAACATTTTACCCAAGAACGGGCCTGCATAGTCGACGTGTACCCTAGACCACGGTTTGGAGACCCAAGCCCATAAACTTTGTGTCGCCTCCCTGGGTACATTGCTTAACCGCGAGCATGTATTACATCTGTGAACGCAGGACTCTAAGTTCACATCGATACCGGGCCATCACACGTGGGATCTGGCTACCGCTTTCATCATTACGATGCCTGGCTGGGTACTGTGAAGGTCATTGATGAAGGTGTCTCTGCCCTTCTTGGGAATCACTACTCGATTGCCCCACAGAAGGCAGTCTGCCTGTATAGACATTTCACCTTTGCGCCATTGGAACGGTTTTATCTCTTCCTGCATTTCCACTAGGACACTGGACCTGCTCCCGTGAAGCACACAGCTTTTGACTAGAGATAATAAGGGGTCCTGGCTCGTCCAGGTTTTGATCTGTCGGGCAGTGAAGGGTGATTGCTCACTCTCAAATGCTTCCATAACCATTGCTAAATCTGCGGGCTGCGCCATTTCCACCCTTGTGGTGGGCAATGGCAGCCTACTGAGAGCATCGGCGCAGTTTTCTGTGCCTGGCCTGTGGCAGATGGCATAGTTGTATGCAGATAACTTGAGCGCCCATCTTTTGGCTAAGATCATGCGTAACTGACCTGACAGGGGAGTAACCACCATAACCCCAAGGTGGTTCTCCCTGGATCAGGAAGGTATATGCTTGCTTTTTTGGAAATAGGAGGTGGGTGGGGTGGCTTGACCCATCCACCTCCACGGAGGTGTGTGGGGGACCTGACCCATCCACCTCCATGGCACGAACCTGGTATTGCAGTACTTCCAGGAACGGTGCAGTGGCTCTAGGCCTTTTGGCTAAGAGCATTGGCGCAGAGTGATCCTTGAATGGGCCCAAGGTGACCTCTGGCGTTTGTGATTTGACAAAGATTGGAACGATTGGCTACGAATTTAAAAAAAAACAAAAAAACTTGAGCGCCCATCTCTGGATGCGGGCCGATGCGTTGGTATTTATCCCTTTACTCTCGGAGAATAGGAATATCAGTGGCTTATAGTCAGTTTCCAATTCGAATTTTAGCCCAAACAGGTATTGATGCATTTTCTTTACCCCATAGACACACACTAACGCTTCTTTCTCAATCATGCTGTAGGCTCTCTCAGTCTTAGACAGACTCCTGGATGCATAAGCAACCGGTTGCAGTTTCCCAAAATCATTAGCTTGTTGCAACACACACCCGACGCCATATGACGATGCATCACATGCTGGTCCCAAACGTTTACATGGATCATACAACACAAGCAATTTGTTTGAGCATAACAATTTTCTCTCTTTTACAAAAGCATTTTCTTGGCTTTTGCCCCAAACCCATTTGTCCCCTTTACACAGTAAGGCATGCAGTGGTTCTAGCAGTGTGCTGAGACCCAGTAAGAAGTTACCGAAGTAGTTCAGGAGTCCTCGAAACGACCGCAGATGCGTCATGTTCTGTGGCCTCAGTGCGTTCTCAATTGCCTCCATCTTCGAATCAGTGGGCCTGATGCCGTCCGCCGCGATCCTCCTCCCCAAGAACTCCACTTCAGGCACCAGGAAAACGCACTTCATGTGTTTTAACCTGAGCCCCACGCGGTTGAGTCGACTAAGAACCTCTTCCAGGTTCTGTAGATGCTTGACGGTGTCCCAACCTGTAACCAAGATGTTGTCTTGGAAGACCACGGTGTGCGGGACCGACTTCAGTAAGCTTTCCATGTTTCTCTGAAATATCGCCGCTGCTGATCGAATTCCAAACAGGCACCTTTTATAATTGAAATGACCTTTGTGCGTGTTGATGCAGGTGAGGCCCATCGCTGATTCCGCCAGTTTCTGCGTCATGTAGGCTGAAGTCAAATCCAGCTTCGTGAACGTCTTTCCTCCCTCCAGCGTTGCAAAGAGGTCGACGGCCTTTGGTAGTGGGTATTGGTCCTGCAGCGAGAAACGATTGATAGTTACTTTGTAATCGCCACAGATACTGATGGTGCCGTCTCCCTTGAGGACAGGAACGATCGGGCTGGCCCACTCGTTGAACTCGATCGGTTAAGTGATGCCCTCTCGTCGCAGCCGGTCTAGCTCGATCTCTACCCTCTCTCTCATCATGTATGGTACTGCTCTCGCCTTGTGATGGATGGGTCGCGCCCCTGGAATTAGGTGGATCTGCACTTTTTCTCCTTGGAATTTCCCGATGCCTGGTTCGAACAGCGAAGAGAACTTGTTTAAGACCTAGGCACACGAAGTGTCGTCAGCGGACGATAGCGCTCGGACGTTGTCCCAGTTCCAGTATATCTTTCCCAGCCAGCTCCTGCTGAGCAGTGTGGGACCATCGCCGGATACAACCCAGAGTGGTAGCTTGTGCACCGCTCCATCGTAGGAGACCTTTACGGTAGCATTGCCAATTACGGAAATCAGTTCTTTTGTGTATGTTCGTAGTTTCATACGAGGAGGAGTTAAGACTGGCCTTGAGGCCTTGCTTTTCTAAATCTTTTTGCCCATGATGGACTGGCTCTTGCCTGTGTCCAGTTCCATTGACACCGGGAGTCCATTTTGTTCAAAATTCAGCATTATCGGGGGACAATTCGTGGTGAATGTGTGCACCCCATGTACCTCTGCCTCCTCGGTTTGAGGCTCTGGTTCGTCATGATCCTCCGTGGATCTGTCCTCCGCTGCAACATGGTGGTTTGCAGGTTTAACAGAATTTGCAGCTGGCCTGCACATATGTTGGAGGTGTCCCATTGTTCCACAGCCCTTGCAAACATATCCTTTGAATCGGCATGAATGGAAACGATGATCACCCCCGAAGTGCCAACAAGGTGTTAATCACCCTTGATGGGGGTCGCTGAGACATCTACGGACGTGCAGCTGCAAGCATGTGTCTGCCCTATACATTGCGATTCGAAAACAACATCACTTTGTTCACAGTACTTGGAGCAGCACTTGTGTGCTGAGAGATTTGCTTAGTATTGTCACTGGTGGCAATGAAAGCCTACGCTATCGCTATGGCCTTACTCAAGGTCGGGGTCTCTACAGGCAAAGTTTGCCAAGTATGGTTTCGTGGCCAATGCCAAGTACGAAAAAAATCTCTGAGCATGTGCTCCAAATGTCCTTCAAATTCGCAATGTCCTGCAAGACATCTTAGCTCGGCGACATAACTCGCCACTTCCTGGCCTTCAGACCTTTTGTAGGTATAGAACTGGTACCTTGCCATCAGAAAGCTTTCCTTCGGGTTCAAATGGTCTCGGACCAGTGTGCACAAATCGTCGTACGATTTCTCCGTGCGTTTCGCTGGAGTGAGCAGATTCTTCATGAGGCCATACGTTGGTGCCCCACAGACAGTGAGGAGGATCGCCCTTCGTTTGGCAGCGTTCTCGTCCCCATCTAGCTCGTTGGCCGCAAAGTATTGGTCGAGTCGCTCCACAAAAGTTTTCCAATCATCTCCCTCTTAGAATTTCTCCAGGATGCCCACTGTTCTCTGCATCTTTGGGTTCGCTATCTGTATCTCGTCGGCAGTTGTTAAGTATGGAGAAAGAGTCAGACTGAACACAGTGAGCTCAAAGTAAAGTGTGATCTTAGTCTTTTATTGCAGGTCTTCAAAGTGCCTCGCCAACCTGTGAGGCCTCCTTAAATACTTGTGCTCCCAAGGGATTATGGGATGAGCCCTCTGGTGGCTGTACAGAGTATATACAAGTTTACATATATAACAATGATGACCCTTGACCTCCTGAATAGCAGGAATCGAGCGTTGCCATGCCGTTGCTAAGGACGGCCACACTTTACGGCAGATGGTCAAAAAAATGTAACTCTACCGCCCTTTTCATATCGCTCGTGGTAACGCCTATTTTCAAAAATGGAGACTAGCTGCTTTGAGAATGGGCGAGAAGCCGGCGATCCGAAAACCCTTTTTTACCTCCCACGCTGGAAATAACGCCCATTTTTGGGCGATAAGCACAAAAGTGGAGGTTCTAGCCGATAGTGTGTCGTACAGCAAGTGTAAAGATTCATAAAGTTTGTTACAGGATGTACCACATCACTTGACAAAGAAACTTGGGCCCAGCAACTTTGGGCGATTGTGGGGAACTTGCTCACAAACTTTTCCTCGGTGACTTGGTGCTTAAATAATACATTGCATCATTTTGGTTTTAAATTAATTCTTCCTTCCACTTTGCTTGTATTGAATTTTATGGATAATGATTCCTAAATACTCGGCTGCCTGATTCAGCCCTCTGTGTTGCTGAATCAATCACATCTCATTCATAGCGCTCAACTTCAATACAAATTAAATCAACCTGGCTGCGCTTGACATTCTAGGTAATAACAGAAATGTGACAAATGCATCCAGGAGATAGCCTGGCTTGTAGCTCAAGTGGTTGGTCATTGGATTTCTGACATGAATCTAATCAGATATTTATACTAGCGTGGGGGAAAGGCTTTCCAGCATGAAGCATCTGTTCCATTATCTTTTTGATCATTAGAAAAAGCCACAATTACTGGAGACACCGGGTAGGAAATTTGTTTCAACATATTTAAATAGGCAGTGTGCTGGGAGCATGCGCCAAAGACCGGAGGACTGAGGCTCAGCCAAAATTAGGCCTCGGACCCCATTCACATATTGCTGCCAAACTGCGGACACCAATCGGACAGATCACCAGTGCCACAAGGACAAAATTGGAATGGCTGCCTTCCCTGCTGTGGCTCTCGGGTAGGTTCTGGGATGGAGAGGCGAAGCGATTGGGAGGGAGGGTAGCGATAATCAGTGGGGGGTGGGGGGAGGGGTGGGATTGTGAGAGGGGGTGATTGATAGGGAGGGATGGAGCGGGGCTATTGGGAGAGGGGTAAACGATCGGAAGGGAAGGAAGGGGGCAATTGAGAGGGGGCCGATCAATGGCCAGCGACGGTCTTTGGGATTGCCCTGGAGCCGGGTCAGGCAAGTATATTTTTGGAACCATACGGTTTTGGTGGCGGCCTGCAGTGTCTCTTTAAGAAATGCTGGTTAGGCCACATTTAGACATGGTTACCCTGAATGAAGCAGAAAGGGGTCTCAAACAGGCAACAGGCACTCTTTTTGTATATGCAAAGGACCTAGGACTATACTGGAGCCTTTACCAATAAGGCCACCCACCGGTGCACTTCCAACGTAGAATGTGTGGCGCACATCATCTGCCATATTGAACATTTAGGCGCCTGTTTTATGCCTGTAGTGGATGCAGTGGCAACAAATTTCTTGGCCACATTTTGTTTTTACTTGAACTGCGTCATTCTCTGGAGCTCCCTTCCCAATGACCTGCACCTCTCTGACTTTCTCTCCACCTTTAAAATGCTTCTCAAAACTCATATTTTTGATAAAGCTTTTGATCAACCCCCAATCTCTGTTTTTCTGTTTGTTTCCTCATTTATTTCTACTTTGTGAAGTGCCTTAAGAGGCTTTTTTTACATTCAAGGTACTATATGAATGCAAGTTGCTGGAATGAGATAATTAATGAACTATGATAGAAAATGCTGCAATTTCAATTTGGACCACCAAAGGACACACAATTTAGAGTGGACCATAGTACTGTAATTAAAATTACAATCATTGGCCTCTCTTGATGGCTCACACAGTTTCTGGAGTAAGTGGTTAAGACATACAGACTAGCTGTTTTGGATCTCAGCCCAAGCTATAAAATAAGTCGAGACTAATTCGGAGTAAAGGCAGAATTGCAAAGTTGAGAGCATTTAACATAATCAAGGTAGTTCGGACTCAACACTACTAGTTAGCAGTGTAGAAGTAAATGCTCTGAATTCCAATTTATTGCAGTCAGACAGAGAATGAAAGTGTAAATGGAAAACATATTTCTACAACCCACACTGAGAAAGCAACAGCACAGACTAGCTTCAGATCACGTTATACAAAAATACAATTAATACAGTAAAAATCTGAAGCTATGTTTAGTTCTAGAATTGAGGAAGTACTAGTCCAGCTGGATCTAGTGCTTGGAGATCCATTCAACACAAACTAGCCCCTCAGCATTGCAACCTACCCCAAACCTATGAGTGGCACCAACACCAACCAATATGACCACTGTGGTATCTTGAGACACAGTAATACAGACAATTGCACAAAATGGCTTCCGGGTAAGAACTGTGTAGCACATAGCTTTATTGTTATATACATCAGTAGTCCACTCGGTGACTCTACAATACTTCTCCCTCCTTATTGAAGACATTAATCATAGCAAATAATTATTGTACATGACTTGCATGGTATACACAACTCATGGTATACATTTCGCAAACGGAATCCATTTTATGTTTCCAAATTCTACTACAGAATTCTGTAATATAAAAAAAGATATGAACTTATTTTCCATTTTTACAGATTAAACTTAACCACTGGCTTTCTGTTTCGAAGAGGATACGTTCTTTCTTGAATAGAACTTTCCAATCTTGTTCTCGGACTTTGACTCATTCTAGGCTGAGCCTGAGGAGAGTTTTTCTCCAAGGGCTGACCTTGATCTACATTTGGACTCTACATTTTCAGACTGTTTGTCTGTCTAACTCGGACTCAGACTTAAATTCTGTCTTTCTCTTGGACTTGTTTCTGGTACATCTGCTGTAGTATTTGCTATTGGTACTCTACTTATAACAAGACTATCTGACTCATCAGAAAAATTGGATCATCCTAACTTTCAACTCCTTCCACATCTGTAGATAAGATATGATCAATGTGAACAAACCTAACCTTTCCATGATCAAACATGTTGACCAAATATGTACGAGGGCCACATATCTTCACTACTCTTCCTGGATACCACTTTAACCATTTATGGTGATAGTTCTTCACTCTAACCTTCTGATTCAACTTCACACTTTTCTCTCTAACTCTACCTTTATCATGACTCTCCTTCTGCTTTGATTGTTTCTCTTCTACTGATTGTGCCAATTTTGGCTTTAACAATGAGAACCTGGTTCGTGGCTGTTGTTTGAAAAACAACTCTGCTGGTGTTCTACCAATAGTGGTATGAGGAGTACTGCGATAAGTAATCAGAAAATATGCCAGTTTGTGGTCCAACGACGACTGCCGTTTCTTTGAATTTGGATCCAACATTTGCTTGATGAGGTTACGTTTGACAATTAGTACTGCATGCTCTGCTGCTCCATTTGAAACAGGGTGGAACGGTGGAACTTTAGTATGTTTCACACTGTTTCTGCCCATGAACTGTGTGAACACTTCTGAACAAAATTGCGGCCCATTATCAGACACAATTTCTTCAGGGAGTCCATATTAAGAAAACAAGCAAATTGCTTGTAATTATTTTCCGCATCGGAAACACCTCTACCCACTTCGAATGATTATCTATTACTATGAAAAATTACTACTGTGTTGTCTTAAAACAAACTTCTTTTGTTCACTTGAATAGTAAAGCATTCAGTCTTCTGGTTATAATCAATTTATTCTTTAACTTCAGCATAAAAAGCAATTTACAAGCAGAGTATAGTCACAGATGGAATACATGTACCTAGGCATGGTTATCTCTGTGCTCTCAAACAAAGGAAAAGGTTTACATTTATGCAATATTTTCTTGTCAAACTGGAGCAGGTATTACCTAATATGGTAATCTTTGGCTACTACTTAGGCCAGAAGCACAAGTCTACATCAACAACACACACAAAACATCATGGCCTTACTGTGTAAGCATAAACCACTAGTCTCGAGACTTCTTTTATCCTGGCACAATATTTCTAATCTAGAAGAACATTTTATTATGAATATCGAAGGCTGGTTGGTCACAAAACACCAGCTGTTGCTATCTCTCTCACACTCTCCAGTGATACCAATCACATTTTTCCCCCTATATCGAATGAACTAAGCATGAACACCTTTCAGAAGCTGAATTAACCAAATTCCATATGCCAACATACTGTCCTTCTAGCTCAGTGAAATCTACATGTAACCTTTGCCACACCCTGGGAGGCCGTTTCCATGGCTGTAATGCTACTGATGGTGGTTTCTTGCTCACCAATTGACATGTTGTACACTGATTGATGATCTACTCTATCTCTTTATCTAAACCTGGCCACATATGTAACTACGTGCAAAACTCTTGGTCAAGCACATTCCCAGGTGCAGGTCTGAACCTATTTGGGATAACCACTCTTGCTTGATAGAATTTTTATCCACTGATAATTCATTCCTACAAACAAAGTATGGATGAATATCTTTCTTGAACTCCTGATTTGGCTCACCATTTGCTCTGCGGTTAAGTAACGCCTTGATTTCAAAATTCTCATCCTTATTTTCAAATCCCTCCATGGCCTCGCCCAACCCTATCTCTGTAATCTCCTCCTGCTCCACAAGCCCCCAGAGATGTCTGCGCTCCTCTAATTCTGCCTTCTTGAGCATCCCTGATTATAATCACTCAACCATTGGTAGCCGTGCCTTCTGTTGCCTAGGCACTAAGCTCTAGAATTCCCTGCCTAAACCGCTCCGCCTTTCTACCTCTTTTTCCTCCTTCAAGGCGTTCCTTAAAACCTACCTCTTTGACCAAGCTTTTGGTCACTTGCCCTAATTTCTCCTTATGCGGCTATGTGCCAATTTTTTTAAGCTGATAATACTCCTGTGAAGCGCCTTGGGAAGTTTCACTACGCTAAAGGCGCTATATAAATACAAGTTGTTATTGTAATCATACACCCTTTACATAACTGGGTCATGTTCGATTGCTCTACCAATCTCTTCAGCTGTACTGGCAGTTCATCAATAGATGAGCAATAGAACACTTCTTCCCTCTTGGGTGTAACTTATGATGGGGATGTCAATCTGGAGAAAGCATCAGCATTACTATGATCAGCTGATCATCTGTACTAAATGTCATACATACATGCTGACAAAATCAAAACCCATCTCCCTGCATTCGGGCTGCAGCTAAGGTTGGAACTGGAGCCTTTGAATGGAGGATTGCTGACAGGGGCTTATGGTTAGTAACTATGATAAACCTACGACCAAACAAGTATTTATGAAACTTATTGACTCCAAAAATCAATGGCATAGCTTCTGTTCGATCTGTGCATATTTCCGCACACTGGCACTGAGAGTGTGTGAAGCAAAAGCAATTGGTCTCTCCTCCCCACTATCTAGTATATGAGAGCTCACTGCCCCAACTCCGTACGGAGAGGTGTCATATGCTAGCTTGATCTCCTTAGATACGTCATAGTGAACTAGCATGGTACTCTCTACTAACTGGCTTTTACACTCTTTGAATGCTGTGTCATATTCTTATGCCCACTTCCAAGGGTCTGTTGTTTTCTCAACAGCTCACTCAGTGGATGTAAGACTGTAGCCAAATTTGGGAAGAACTTTTCATAATAATTCAAAAGACCCAAAAATGATTGAAGTTCAGAGATGTCAGGCTAACCGGCCTATAATTACCCGTTTTCTCTCTCCCTCCTTTTCTAAATAGTGGTGTTACATTAGCTACCCTTCAGTCCATAGGCACTGATCCAGAGTCGATAGACTGTTGGAAAATGATCACCAGTGCATCCACTTTTTCTATGGCCACTTCCTTAAGTACTCTAGGATGTAGACTATCAGGCCCCGGAGATTTATCGGCCTTCAATCCCATCAATTTCCCGAACACCATTTCCCGCTTTATAAGGATATCATTCAGTTCCCCCTTCTTACTAGATCCTCGGTCCCCTACTATTTCCGAAATGTTATTTGACAACAGAAACAAAGTATTTGTTTAACTGGTCTGCCATTTCTTTGTTCCCCATTATAAATTCACCTGAATCTGACTGCAAGGGACCTACGTTTGTTTTCACTAATCTTTTTCTCTTCACATATCCATCGAAACTTTTGCAATCAGTTTTTATGTTACCAGCAATTCATACTCTATTTTCCCCCTCCTAATTAAATCCTTTGTCCTCCTCTGCTGTATTACAAAATTCTCCCAGTCCTCAGATTTGATGCTTTTTCTGGTCAATTTATATGCCTCTTCCTTGGATTTAACACTATCCTTAATTTCCCTTGTTAGCCACGGTTGAGCCACCTTCTCCGTTTTATTTTTACTCCAGACAGGGATGTACAATTGTTGAAGTTCATCCATGTGATCTTTAAATGTTTGCCATTGCCTATCCACCGTCAACCCTTTAAATATCACTCGCCAGTCTATTCTAGCCAATTCATGTCTCATACCTTCGAAGTTACCTTTCCTTAAGTTCAGGACCCTAGTCTCTGAATTAACTGTGTCACTCTCCATCTTAATAAAGAATTCTACCGTATTATAGTCACTCTTCCCCAAGGGGCCTCGCACAAAAAGATTGTTAATTAGTCCTTTCTTATTACACATCACCCAGTCGAGGATGGCCAGTCCTCTAGTTGGTTCCTTGACATATTGGTCTAGAAAACCATCCCTAATACACTCCAGGAAATTCTCCTCCACCGCATTGCTATCAGTTTGGTTAGCCCGGTCAATATGTAGATTAAAGTCGCCCATGATAAATGCTGTACCTTTATTGCATGCATCCCTAATTTCTTGTTTGATGCTGTCCCCATCCTCACTACTACTGTTTGGTGGTCTGTACACAACTCCCACTAGCGTTTTCTGCCCTTTTGTATTCCGTAGCTCCATCCATACCGATTCCACATCATCCAAGCTAATGTCCTTCCTTACTACTGCATTAATTTCCTCTTTAACCAGCAACGCCACCCCACCTCCTTTTCCTTTCTGTCTATCCTTCATAAATGTTGAATATCCCTGGATTTTGAGTTCCCAGCCTTGGTCACCCTGGAGCCCTGTCTCTGTGATGCCAATTACATCATATCCGTTAACTGCTATCTGTGCAGTTAATTTGTCCACCTTATTCCGAATACTCCTCGCATTGAGGCACAGAATCTTCAGGCTTATCTTTTTAACACCCTTTGCCCCTTTAGAATTTTGCTGTAATGTGGCCCTTCTTGCTTTTTGCCTTGGGTTTCTCTGCCCTCCACTTTTACTTTTCTTCTTGCTATCTTTTGCTTCAGCCCCCATTCTCTCTGTCTCCCTGCATAGGTTCCCATTCCCCTGCCATATTAGTTTAACCCCTCCCCAACAGCACTAGCAAACACTCCCCCTAGGACATTGGTTCCGGTCCTGCCCAGGTGCAGGCCGTCTGGTTTGTACTGGTCCCACCTACCCTAGAACCGGTTCCAATGTTCCAAGAATTGGAATTCCTCCCTTCTGCACCACTCCTTAAGCCACGCATTCATCTGAACTCTCCTGTGATTTCTACTCTGACTAGCACGTGGCACTGGTCGCAATCCTGTGATTACTACTTTTGAGATCCTACTTTTAAATTTAGCTCCTAGTTCCCTTAATTCGTCTTGTAGGACCTTATCCTGTTTTTTTACCTATATCGTTGGTACCTATATGCACCACGACAACTGGCTATTCGCCCTCCCTCTTCAAAATGTCCTGCACACGCTCCGAGACATCCTTGACCCTTGCACCAGGGAGGCAACATACCATCCTGGAGTCTGGATGCGGCTGCAGAAACGTCTATCTATATTCCCCTTACAATGGAATCCTCTATTACTATAGCTCTCCCACTCTTTTTCCTGTCCTCCTGTGCAGCAGAGCCACCCATGGTGCCATGAACTTGGCTGCTGCTGCCCTCCCCTGATGAGTCATCCCCCTCAACAGTACCCAAAGCGGTGTATCTGTTTTGCAGGGGGTTGACCGCAGGGGTCTCCTGCACTACCTTCCTTCCACTGCTCTTCCTGTTGGTCACCCATTCCCTATCTGGCTGTGTATCCTTTACCTGCAGTAAGACCAACTCACGAAACATGCTATTCACGTCATCCTCAGCATCGCGGATGCTCCAGAGTAAATCTACCCGCAGCTCCAGTGCCACAATGCGGTCTGTCAGGAGCTGTAGGCGGATGCCCTTCCCGCACATATAGTCGTCAGGGACACTGGAAGCGTCCCTGACTTCCGACATATTACAGGAGGAGCATAACATGTGTCTGAGCTCTCCTGCCATGACTTAACCCCTAGATTAATTTAGTTTGGCAACAACAATGCTAAAAGATTACTTACTGATAAAAGAAAAAGAAAAAAGAAAAACTACTCACCAATCACCAGCCAATCACTTACCCCCTTGGCTGTAACGTAACCTTTCGATTTCTTGATACTTCGTTTTTGCCTTCTTTCCCTGCAGCTACACCGGCTAGCCTCTTGTTGGCCTCCCGACTCGACGCTGCTCCACCTCCTCCGAACTCCCACTCCCCGATTGATGGGCCTCTTGTAGGCCTCCCGAATTGGACTCTTTATCTAACTCAAGTTGGAGGTAGATCTAACTTTGAAAAGATCTGGACACTTGGCAGGAGTTGTGAACAAAGCTTCCACTTGTGGCAACGTATTGGATAGATTACACTCTAGAACTGGTTAATGGTTACGTTATAATCACCACACAACCTTACCATACCATCTGACTTAGTACAACAACAATGGGTGAGCCCAATTACTCAGATGTACTTTGGAGATAATGTTCTCTGTTTCTAGTCTTTTGAGTTCTTGCTTAACTTTCTCCTTGAGTGCGTATGGTACAGGACGTGGCTTGCGGTCTTGCATCCTTCTGCACTCTGACACTCGCCTTGATGTTTTGGATCAGATTGTCTGTTTCACGGAACACCTTTGCATACTGCTTGATGACATCATCTTTCAATGCAAATTTCGCTTCCACACGAAAAATCTCATTCCAATCAAGCTTCAGTGATCCCAGCCAATTTCTACCTATCAAGGCAGGCTTGTATCCTGCCACTACTATGAGAGGAAAGCTCTGAAACTGATCCTTTTATTTCACTGGCATTGTGACTTTTCCAACTACAGGGATTTTCTCTCCTGAGTAGCCTCGCAGTTGTACCTTTGATTTCTCTAGTCCATAATCCTGCAACTTGATGCGATATAGCGATTCTGGTACTATGCTCATGGATGGACCAGTGTCGATTTTCATGGCTATCTTGGTTCTTGCGTCGTCTATTTGGATGACGACACTTTGTGAATTGCTGTTAGATACCTAAGTGCTCCTGATGACGTGAATCTCCAGAAACTGTAAGTGGTTTCTCTAAGGTGTTTTCGAAGCACTCCCACTTTATATAGTTCAAACGCTGGGAGTGATTACTGTGCTGAACAGATGAATGAGTCAGGGATGGGTACCTTGGTCCGAGTACCGGCAATGCTTTTATTAAAGTTAAAACACACACCTGCACCCAGTAAAATGACACACACCCTGGTGTGTAAAACAAACAAATACAGTACAATACACAGCCTGGCCTGTCTAAACAGGCCCCTAACGTGAAGTACCCATGTTTAAAACACCTCCCCTGACGACCCCTAAGAATTTGGTTGGGAGAACACACGATACCCACTCATACTGTGGCTGTGATCTTAAAAGATGTGTGTGCAAAGATGATGCTCACCGATTCACTGGCTTACTCGCTGCTTCTTCCGATGAAAAGGTGTCTCTTCTGGTTTCTTCTTTCCGTCCCATACGGAGGGTTGGATTCTTGTAGGGGCAAAGCAGCGAGGCAAGAGAAAGAGCTATGACCCACGTGGCCTCTTTTATATCCCAAGTTTGTTTGCCTTTTCAGGCTGAATAAAGTTTGTTCGAGAGTTTCCTGTGGGCGTGTCTTCTGCTTTTAGCTCAATAAAGTTTCTTCCTTTGTTTTGAGGTTTCCTGTTTTTCCAGTGATGGGTTTCGCTTCTGAGCAGTTTGGGCTTAATGGCTTTCCAATGTTCTGGTAACCAAGTAATGGCTCGATCACTGATCAGTTCACTTGACGAATTCACATTGCTTAACAAAACACAGTCCATTTGCTCTTCACCTGCGATGAATTGCCTTAGCTTGGACATTGTCTTCCCAGAACCCCTGCCCATCATCTAAGTCCAACATGGAGCAGCACCCGGGCCCCTCCCACAAACAGCTTCCAACTTTTTCTGCAGTGAGAAAAATATGTCCAACGAATCCTTGGGGGTTAAAATGCAATGTCCAGATAATGTCCAATAAATCCCTGGGGATTCGATGCTTACAGTCCCCCCTATGATATTTCAAGAGTCTTCTAGAACATATCAACGTCCGCCGGTGAGCTAGCATCGTGGTTCCCAACCAATCAGATTCCTTTTTACTTTTAAAACACCCCGAATATACATCCCCGAATACAACCGTGCATCGCACTGTTACCAAATTGATACAGAAAGTTATATTCAAGATTCATTAACTACAGCCTCCCATCGTCTCCGGAGCCTGGCTTCGCTTTTTACAAGAAATACACAACAGGTATATCACAATCAAAAACTGTACAATGACGAGAGCATGTGAGCATATCCGGATCCACGCAGGAACCTCCATACTTATACCAAGGTCCCACCAGGGCGGGGAATTTATCCCTTTCATTTCCTCCCCTGTGTTCCGGTTTGTCTGTTCCAATGTAAAATGTTTCTGCGAGATCTCAATGGCTTTTGTGTACCCGCGCTAGATGCCCTTGTGACATCATTGAGCACCCCTCGCTTCTGCCTCCCTGGACTAATGTTATTGTACACTCCCATGTCATACAACTTTTCCCGACTCACATCCCCGTAACTGAGTTCAAAGAACTGGCGGAACATTTCTTTGATGAGCGCCTCATACAGCTGCTCAGTTTCTTTTGGACACCACTCGATCAGATATATCCTGGTTAGGTTTAAAATGACTGACGCGATCGCGTAATGCACCCTCTGGAATAAAACCTTTTCAGTTGGGACTAAAACTAAACCATTCCCTGGGCCTGGTGTGGTGGTTGGACACCTAACTTCTGTTGTCTGTGCCGGTGGGGCTATGGGCAGGGGCTTCCTCTTGTGTGCTACAAGCTCAGTGGTATTTATTGTGTTGGGAGGGTCTGGGATCACGCAGGAGTCCATACTCCGATCCCATCTGATCCCAGCCTCGGCGTCCTGCCATTGCCTCAAAAAGCCAATCGACACACCCGCTGGGAAGATCTGCTCTGACCCCCACACACGCACATAAATTCCGTGTTCCTCCTTCCACCACTTGTCCCAGCACACTTCCACTGCCCCCTTTGACACCGTGATCTGTCGGTACCGATTGTTCCCCAGTTGTTCCCAGTCCGCTGTCTGTTTCCCCATGTCCTGACTCAATTTCCTGAGCCACCACCACTGTCCCAGGGGAATGTGTCCCTTGCACTTCAAGCATAACCGCTTGCCCTCGGTCACCTTAACCCGTGTGGCTGTGATCTTCAGTCTGGGACACGGTATGGAAGCCTCCCCGTATGTGAACCCGGCATGGCTGGAGTATTTTGTTGAATTCGACCCCAGTCACCCTGGCCACCTTCCCTCGTGGAAATAGGCTGCCATCCCATCCCATCCCGTATTCCTTGTCCTACCCCTCTGTGTCATGGTGGGTCATTCCTCCCAGTACAACCGTAGAGGAAAAACAACTTGGCATCCCCCTCCTGCTGTACCCTGTTCCGGCCAAGCTCCAAAGAATGATTACCGCGGTTGTCTTCATCTTTCTTTTGGCTTCCTGTGAAGATACAAAGAAACAACAACCTTTCTGTGAGAGGTTATACCTCCACAGGTCTGGCTTCATCAAAACACACTCTGTAAAAACACGAAACTGAGAAGGAAACTATATACACCGCCACCCGTCTCTGGATGACGCCGCTAGGTCTCCACTGTTGTGTATCTGTAAAGCATGCATTCCCATGTTCCGTCACCAGGGAGTGCATCCCCTGAAGTCCCAAGGGATCCCAGCATCCTTTGGGAGCACTGTATAGAATAAAGACTGTTACTTTAGCCCCCATGTGTTCAGTCTCATCTGTGTTAGGAACACAATAACTGGCGATGAGTATACAAATCCAACGCAAAGATGGAGCAAACTGTGGTCATCCTGGAGAAGTTCTCGGAGGGTGAGGACTGGGAAGCCTATGTCGAACGGCTAGACCAGTACTTTGTTACCAACGAGCTGGACGGAGAAGGAAGCGCTGCAAAAAGGAGAGCAGTCCTCCTCACAGTCTGCGGGGCACCGACCTACAGCCTCATGACGAATCTTCTGGCTCCGGTGAAACCCACAGATAAGTCATATGAGGAGCTGTGTACACTGGTTCGGGAGCATCTTACCCCGAGGGAGAGCGTGCTGATGGCGAGGTATCGGTTCTACACATGCCAGCGATTTGAAGGTCAGGCGAGCTAAGGCGACTTGCAGGACAATGTGAGTTTGATGGCTACCTGGAGCAAATGCTCAGAGACTTTTTTGTTCTCGGCATTGGCCATGAGACCATCCTACGAAAACGTTTGACTGTAGAGACACCGACTCTCAGTAAGGCCATTGCAATAGCACAGGCGTTTATGTCCACCTGTGATAACACCAAACAAATCTCTCAGCACACAAGTGCTAGCCATGTTTATAAATTAACTGGAACTGTGTTTGCGAGCAGAAATGTACAGGGCAAAAACCACGAGTCTGCAACTGCCAGCAGGCCTCAGGTGAACCAGATGACTCAGAGTCCGCAACAAAGGATGAATGCAAAGCAATTCACACCTTGTTGGCGTTGTGGAGGCTTCCATTCAGCCTATTCATGCCGCTTCAAAGGGTATGTTTGCAAGAGCTGTGAAACAATGGGGCACCTCCAACGAGCTTGCAGACGAGCTGCAAGCTCTGCAAAACCTGCTAACCACCACGTGGCAGAGGAAGATTGGTCCATGGTGGATCAAAGCAATTTCAAGCCTCAGCAAGAGGAGGCAGATGCTGAAGTACATGGAGTGCACACATTTTTGACGAAATGTCCACCGAAAATGCTAAATGTAAAATTGAATGGCTTACCCATAGCCATGGAACTGGATACTGGCGCTAGCCAATCCATCATGAGTAAAAAGATGTTTGAGAGACTGTGGTGCAACAAGGCACTCAGACCAGCCCTGAGCCCCATCCACACGAAACTGAGAACGTACACCAAAGAGCTTATCACTGTCCTGGGCAGCGCCATGGTCACGGTCACCTACGAGGGCACGGTGCACGAACTGCCACACTGGATTGTCCCGGGCGATGGTCCCACACTGCTTGGAAGGAGCTTGCTGGGCAAAATCCGCTGGAACCAGGCGCTATCACATGTCGATGAGGCCTCATGTACCCTGGTTCTTAACAAATTTCCTTCCCTTTTTGAGCCAGGCATTGGAAACTTTTCCGGGGCGAAGGTGCAGATCCACTTGGTCTCAGAGGCACGACCCATTGACCACAAGGCGCGAGCGATACCTCACATGATGAGGGAGAGAGTGGAAAACGAGCTGGACAGGCTGCAATGCGAGGGCATCATCTCCCCAGTGGAATTCAGTGAGTGGGCCAGTCCGATTGTTCCAGTACTCAAAAGTGATGGCATGGTCAGGATTTGCGGCGATTATAAAGTAACTATTAATCGTTTCTCGTTACAGGACCAATACCCGCTACCTAAGACAGACGACCTATTTGTGACGCTGGCAGGAGGCAAGACATTCACCAAGCTTGATCTGACTTTGTCTTACATGACGCAGGAGCTGGAGGAGTCTTCGAAGGGCCTCACCTGCATCAACATGCACAAGGGACTGTTCATCTACAACAGATACCCATTTGGAATTCGGTCGGCTGCAGCGATCTTCCAGAGAAACATGGAGAGCCTACTCAAGTCAGTACCACATACGGTGGTTTTTCAGGACAACATATTGGTCACGGGTTGGGACACCGCCGAGCACCAATAAAACCTGGAGGAGGTCCTCCAGTGACTGGATCGCTTAGGGCTGCGGCGAAAGAGGTTGAAATGCATCTTCATGGCAACAGAAGTGGAGTTTTTGGGGAAAAAGATCGCGGCAGACGGCATTCGGCCCACAGACACCAAGACAGAGGCTATCAGGAATGCGCCCAGGCCACAGAATGTCACGGAGCTGCGGTCGTTCCTGGGACGCCTTAACTATTTTGGTAACTTCCTACCGGGATTAAGCACCCTTTTAGAGCCCCTACATGTGTTATTGCATAAAGGTGAGAACTGGGTATGGGGAAAAAAACAAGTAATTGCTTTTGAGAAAGCCAGAAACATTTTATGCTCCAACAAGCTGCTTGTATTGTTTAACCTGTGTAAAAGACTTGTGCTAGCATGTGATGCGTCATCGTAGGGAGTCGGGTGTGAATTACAACAAGCTAACGTTGCGGGGAAGTTGCAACCTGTCGCCCATGCCTCCAGGAGCTTGTCTAAGGCCGAGAGAGCCTACAGCATGATTGAGAAACAGGCATTAGCGTGTGTGTTCGGGGTAATGAAAATGCATCAGTACTATTTGGCCTCAAATTTGAGCTGGAAACCGATCACAAGCCCCTCATATCACTGTTCGCTGAAAACAAGGGGATAAATACTAATGCCTCAGCCCGCAAACAAAGGTGGGCACTCACACTATCAGCGTATAAATATACCATCCACCACAGGCCAGGCACCAAAAACTGTGCGGATGCTCTCAGTCGGCTACCATTGCCCAACACGGGGGTGGAAATGGTGCAGCCTGCAAACTTGTTGATGGTGGCGCAGCCCGCAGACTTGTTGATGACCATGGAAGCGTTTGAAAATGATAGATCACCTGTCAGGCCTGCCAGATTAGGACTTGGACCAGCCAAGATCCTTTGCTGTCCCTAGTAAAAAATTGTGTACTGCATGGGAGCTGGGCCAGCATCCCCATTGAAATGCAAGTGCTAATCAAGCCGTTTCAGCGGCGAAAGGACGAGCTGTCCATTCAGGCAGACTGCCTGTTTTGGGGTAACTGCGAAGTGCTACCCAAAAAGGGCAGGGTGACATTCATCTCGGATCTCCACAGCACACACCCGGGTATAGTAATGATGAAAATGATAGCCAGATCCCATGTGTAGTGGCCCGGTATCGACTCTGACTTAAGAGTCCTATGTACGGCAATGCAGCGTGTATGCTCAGTTGAGCAACGCACCCAGATAGGCACCACTAAGTTTGTGGTTCTGGCCCTCCAGACCATGGTCAAGGATCCATGTCGACTATGCGGGCCTGTTTCTCGGTAAAATGTTCCTGGTGGTGGTGGATGCTTTCTCAAAATGGATTGAATGTGAAATAATGTTGGGAAGCACCGCCACCGCCATCATTGAAAGCCTGAGGGCCATTTTTGCCACCCACGGCCAGCCTGACATCCTGGTAAGTGACAACGGGCCATGTTTCACCAGTGCCGAATTTAAAGAATTCATGACCCACAATGGGATCAAACATGTCACCTCGGCCCCGGTTAAACCAGCCTCCAATGGGCAGGCAGAGCGGGCAGTACAAACCATCAAACAGAGCCTTAAACGAGTCACAGAAGGCTCACTCCCAACCCGCCTGTCCCGAGTACTGCTCAGCTACCGCACAAGACCTCACTCACTCACAGGCTGAGCTACTCATGAAAAGGACACTTAAAACCAATGCAGGGAGACAGAGGGAAACAAAAAGGAGACAAAAGCAAAAGACAGAAAGGAGATGAGTAAAAGTGGAGGGCAGAGAAACCCAAGGCAAAAAACAAAAAGGGCCACTGAATATATAGAGGCTGCAGGAGGGGTCAAAACTAAAAATCATGGTTTAAAAACTAGTATTAAAACACTCTACCTAAACGTACGCAGCATTCGAAATAAAGTAAATGAGTTGACGGCACAAATCATTACAAATGGGTATGATTTGGTGGCCATTATAGAAACGTGGTTGCAGGGTGGCCAAGACTGGGAATTAAACATACAGGGGTATCTGACAATTTAGAAATATAGACAAGAAGGGAAAGGAGGTGGGGTAGCTCTGTTAATAAAGGATGATATCAGGGCAGTTGTGAGAGACGATATTGGCTCTAATGAACAAAATGTTGAATTATTGTGGGTGGAGATTAGAGATAGTAAGGGGAAAAAGTCACTGGTGGGCGTAGTTTATAGGCCCCCAAATAATAACTTCACGGTGGGGCGGGCAATAATCAAGGGAATAATGGAGGCATGTGAAAAAGGAACGGCAGTAATCATGGGGGATTTTAACCTACATATCGATTGGTCAAATCAAATTGCACGGGGTAGCTTGGAGGAGGAATTCATAGAATGCATACGGGATTGTTTCTTAGAACAGTATGTTACAGAACCTACAAGGGAGCAAGCTATCTTAGATCTGGTCCTGTGTAATGAGACAGGAATAATAAACGATCTCCTAGTAAAAGATCCTCTCGGAAGGAGTGATCACAGTATGGTTGAATTTGTAATACAGATTGAGGGTGAGGAAGTAGTGTCTCAAACGAGCGTACTATGCTTAAACAAAGGGGACTATAGTGGGATGAGAGCAGAGTTGGCTAAAGTAGACTGGAAACACAGACTAAACGGTGGCACAATTGAGGAACAGTGGAGGACTTTTAAGGAGCTCTTTCATAGTGCTCAACAAAAATATATTCCAGTGAAAAAGAAGGGCGGTAGGAGAAGGGATAACCAGCCATGGATAACCAAGGAAATAAAGGAGAGTATCAAATTAAAAACCAATGCATATAAGGTGGCCAAGGTTAGTGGGAAACTAGAAGATTGGGAAAATTTTAAACAACAGCAAAGAATGACTAAGAAAGCAATAAAGAAAGGAAAGATAGATTACGAAGGTAAACTTGTGCAAAACATAAAAACAGATAGTAAAAGCTTTTACAGATATATAAAACGGAAAATAGTGACTAAAGTAAATGTTGGTCCCTTAGAAGATGAGAAGGGGGATTTAATAATGGGAAATGTGGAAATGGCTGAGACCTTAAACAATTATTTTGCTTCGGTCTTCACAGTGGAAGACAAAAAAACATGCCAAAAATTGCTGGTCACAGGAATGTGAAGGGAGGACCTTGAGACAATCATTATCACTAGGTGGGTAGTGCTGGATAGGCTAATGGGACTCAAGGTAGACAAGTCCCCTGGTCCAGATGAAATGCATCCCAGGGTATTAAAAGAGATGGCGGAAGTTATAGCAGATGCATTCGTTATAATCTACCAAAATTCTCTGGACTCTGGGGAGGTACCAGTGGATTGGAAAGCAGCTAATGTAACGCCTCTGTTTAAAAAAGGGGGCAAACAAAAGGCAGGTAACTATAGGGCAGTTAGTTTAACATCTGTAGTGGGGAAAATGCTTGAAACTATCATTAAGGAAGAAATAGCGGGACATCTAGATAGGAATAGTGCAATCAAGCAGACGCAGCATGGATTCATGAAAGGGAAATCATGTTTAACTAATTTACTGGTATTCTTTGAGGATATAACGAGCATGGTGGACAGAGGTGTACCGATGGATGTGGTGTATTTAGATTTCCAAAAGGCATTCGATAAGGTGCCACACAAAAGGTTACTGCAGAAGATAAAGGTACGTGGAGTCAGAGGAAATGTATTAGCATGAATAGAGAATTGGCTAACAGAAAGCAGAGAGTCGGGATAAATGGGTTCTTTTCGGGTTGGAAATCGGTGGTGAGTGGTGTGCCACAGGGATCGGTGCTGGGACCACAACTGTTTACAATATACATAGATGACTTGGAAGAGGGGACAGAGTGTAGTGCAACAAAATTTGCAGATGACACAAAGATTAGTGGGAAAGCGGGTTGTGTAGAGGACACAGAGAGGATGCAAAGAGATTTAGATCGGTTAAGCGAATGGGTTAAGGTTTGGCAGATGGAATATAATGTCGGAAAATGTGAGGTCATCCACCTTGGAAAAAAAAACAGGAAAAGGGAATATTATTTGAATGGGGAGAAATTACAACATGCTGTGGTGCAGAGGGACCTGGGGGTCCTTGTGCATGAATCCCAAAAAGTTAGTTTGCAGGTGCAGCAGGTAATCAGAAAGGCGAATGGAATGTTGGCCTTCATTGCGAGAGGGATGGAGTACAAAAGCAGGGAGGTCCTGCTGCACCTGTATAGGGTATTGGTGAGGCCGCACCTGGAGTACTGCGTGCAGTTTTGGTCACCTTACTTAAGGAAGGATATACTAGCTTTGGAGGGGGTACAGAGACGATTCACTAGGCTGATTCCGGAGATGAGGGGGTTACCTTATGATGATAGATTGAGTAGACTGGATCTTTACTCGTTAGAGTTCAGAAGGATGAGGGGTGATCTTATAGAAACATTTAAAATAATGAAAGGGATAGACAAGATAGAGGCAGAGAGGTTGTTTCCACTGGTCGGGGAGACTAGAACTAGGGGGCACAAACTCAAAATACGGGGGAGCCAATTTAAAACCGAGTTGAGAAGGAATTTCTTCTCCCAGAGGGTTGTGAATCTGTGGAATTCTCTGCCCAAGGAAGCAGTTGAGGCTAGCTCATTGAATGTATTCAAGTCACAGATAGATAGATTTTTAACCAATAAGGGAATAAGGGTTACGGGGAGCGGGCGGGTAAGTGGAGCTGAGTCCACGGCCAGATCAGCCATGATCTTGTTGAATGGCGGAGCAGGCTCGAGGGGCTAGATGGCCTACTCCTGTTCCTAATTCTTATGTTCTTATGTTCTTAAACCAGACTCTCGGTGGTTCACCCCAACCTGCATGATCAGTTGGGAGCAGACGGCAGCAACAAAATGTAAATGATGGTCGCGCCACTGTGTCACGGGAAATTGATCTGAATGACGCTGTGCATGTGCTAAACTATGGACATGGTCCCAAGTGGATCGCGGGCACGGTGATAGCTAAAGAAGTGAGTAGGTTGTTTGTAGTCAAACTAGACAGTGGACAAATTTGCAGAAAGCACCTGGACCAAATGAGGCTGCGGTTCACAGACTGCCCTGAACAACCCACAGCAGACACCACCTTTTTCAAGCCCACAACACACACCCAAAGGATCAACGTCACCACCCAGGACCAGGAAATCAAACCCATCATGCCCAACAGCCCAGCGAGGCCAGGCTCACCCAGCAGCCCTGCAGGGCCAACAACATGCCAGCCCAGTGAGGGCACAGCCAACACACCAGAACAGACATTTGTACCGAGGCGGTCCACCAAGGAAAGAAAGGCTCCCGACCGCCTCACCTTATAAATAGTTTTCACTTTGACTTTGCGGGGGGGAGTGATGTTGTGTATCTGTAAAGCATGCACTCCCATGTTCTGCCACCAGGGAGTGCATCCCCCCTGACGTCCCAAGGGATCCCAGCATCCCTTGGGAGCACTGTATATAAGCCAGCACCTAAGGCCTGTTCCTCACTCTGGAGTGTCTTATTAAAGACTGAGGTCACTGTTACTTTAACCTCCCTGTGTGCAGTCTTATCTGTGTTAGGAACACAATATCTATGATCCTAGGTCTTTTACGGCTTCTCGGTGGACTGTAAGAAGGCGACCACGGCGTTCTCGGCAGTGGGATCCTGCTGCTCCTCCTAACCACCACCACCACGGGCTCCTCACTGTTCCATACTCTGGGAGGAAGACCCGCGTCCACCATGCTGTTTACAGCGCCTTGGTGCTTCTTTCTGTTTCTCACTCTTTCCTCCGGGTTAAACAACTTGCACTGGTTCACATGGAACCACTTCATGCGCTTCGGAAGCTTAACCGCATACACCATGGGACTGGCCTTATCTACGATGCTGTAGGGTCCCATGTATAAAGGCTCAAACGTGCCCACCCGAGCATAATTGCGGACCATGACCTGATCCCCTACCTTCCACTCGTGGGTTCTCCAGGGCTCAATCAGCAACCGATTGCTTCGGTGCTGCTTCCCCATGGGAGTGCATGCTTGCCAATGAATCTGCTTCAAGTGCTTGAACAGATTCTTGACAAACTTGTCCCGTTTACCTCTCTCACCTGCCCCGCTGTGAAAACCAGCGCCAGAACATGGTGGGGACTGCCACAGATCGTGGAGTCCGATCAGGGGAGCCACTTCACAGAGCAGGTCATGCAGGCTACCTTGAAAGTGCTAGGAATAGAAGTGAAATGGCATGTGGCTCACAACCCACAGTCATCGGTGTTGTGGAGCAACTCAATCGGACCATCAAAGAAAGGCTGCGGAAGGAAACAGGACAGTCCCCGAAAAAGTTGGTTAAAGTCCTGCCGTTTGTCCTATTGGGGGTCCGAGCCAGCCTCTCTAGAAGCACAGGGTATTCCCCGCATGAGCTCATGACACTTCCCTCACCAAGATCCTTGCCATTGCCAACGCTGTGGCTGATCAGCAAGAGAAGGCTTCCATCCACTTCAAGAAAACGACCAAACGACCAAACATTACTTGTAACCCCTCTTTGCGGTGGGCAATAGCCCGATGTAATCGACCTGTACCGACTGCCATGGTCCCTCTACCCTTGTCGTGTGTCCCATGGGAACTTTTCTTTTCTGAGGATCGGGGTTGTTCACTACGCACATCAGACAGTCTGCGCAAAAATTGCGGTCATCCTCCCTCAATTGCGGTCACCACCTGCCTGTTCTACCAGGTAGTCTCTGGCCCTGGGTGTCCCGCTCCTGGGCCCCCGTGGGCTATCTGGAGGAATTCCCTCTGGTGCTGTTCTGGAAGTACCCAGTGATCTCCCCTGACAAGTATTCCCTCCTTTAAAGTAATGCCCGCTACCCCGAACGGGCCTTCTATCTTTTCTCCCCTAGCCAGCTGTTCCAGGACAACCTTGAGGATGGGATCCTGTCCGGGACCAATGCTACTCCTACATTCCTTAGGGTTCACCCTTTGTCCCGGATTGCTGCTACTGGGCTGGACTCGTATGGGTCCCAAAACTCTCCTGTTTTGGCTCCCTCCTTGGCTATCTCATCAGCCTTTTGGTTGCCTTCCCCTCTGGGCTCTGTCTTGGAATGGGCCTTTACTTTATGACTGTAATGGCTTTCCTGGGTTCCCATGGCCTCTAAGATCCTTTGCAACAGTGGTTTGGTTGCTAAGGGCTTCCCGTCTGCGGAAGTGAATCTGCGACGAGACCAGATGGCCAAGTATTCGGTGCACGAATTACATGTGAACATGGAATCCGAGCAGACGGTGTATGGCGTCGGGAACTCGTCGGCGTGGGTAATGACGTACACCACCACCGACAGTTTGGCGTGTTGAGCGCTCAGGGTGCTTGGGAGTTTAATGGCCCTTGTAATGCCTGCCGTCGGGTCATAAATCCCACACCGGTGAAACGCTCCCCTGCTACCACCGAATTGGATCCATCGACATATATTTTGCGGCCCGTGGGGTGTAACCCGGCCTGAAATCCTATGTTTACGTCCCATACTCCCTCTACCGAACACTTATGGACCACCCCTGCATAGATCATGTTAGCTGCCATCTTGGGCTCACACAGGCCTTGCACTCTCAGATTCATCTGTGAGAGCAACCATGTCCACTGGGCAATGCGCCGTCCTTTATTCTCCCATCTAGCAATATGAGTGGGGGTATGGTGAGTTAGTAGAATGATCTGGGATGACCCTGTGAAGAGCTGGGAGCGCTTCACAGTCTAATGTGTGGCAAGGAGATGCCTCTCGCAATTGGAGTACCACCGTTCTACATCTGTGAGGACTCTTGAGGAGTAAGTCACGGGTCTCAGCTTGCTGTGCTGCTCCTGGAGCAGCACCGCGCTCAAACTGTCCCCGCTGGCTGCTACTTCCAAAAAGAAGTCCTCCCCACCTTTAATCGGCCCTAGTGCGGGTGCTGTCTGCAGGTCTCCCTTGAGACAATTGAACGCTGCCCTGCAATTATCATCCCACTCCCATCCGACTCCCTTGCGGAGGAGCTGAAGCAGAAGGGCTGCCGTGGTAGCATAATCCTCAATAAAATCCCTGCAGTACCCCGTGAGCCCCAGAAAGGATCTCGCCAACGTCACGGTCATGGGGGTTGGTAACGCCTGTACCACCTTCCGTTTGGCCTCGTCTATAGCCCTTTCCCCAGACTTTACGGTCAGCCCGAGGCATTTGACCTCCCTCTGACCGATCTGAGCTTTCTTGGGATTGACCTTGAACCCGGTGTCCTTCAACAGCTCCAGCAACTCGGCCAGCAGCGCACCATGCTCCTCCTCCTCGTCGGAGAACTAAAGCAAATCGTCCACATACTGCACCAACTGCTGAGGCCTACTGAAATCCTTTAAACTGTTGGCCATACATTGGTGAAAGATGGAGGGGAGGAAACCCTGGGGAGGGCACATCCAGGTATACTGTTATCCTTTAAATGTGAATGCAAACTTGTACTGGTCCTTTCTTTTGAGGGGAATTGATCAAAACCCATTCGATATATCCAGCTCCGTGAATGTGGTCGCGGATGCTGGAATGCTTCCTATCAGGTCAGCTACAGCCGCAACAGTGGGCG
The DNA here is from genome assembly GCF_044704955.1 of Pristiophorus japonicus. Lineage (NCBI taxonomy): Eukaryota > Metazoa > Chordata > Chondrichthyes > Pristiophoridae > Pristiophorus > Pristiophorus japonicus. The sequence goes on from NC_091980.1 coordinate 120,047,515, forward strand.
CGCAAGCTGGGATGTTCTTGTTGAGCACCTGATAGTCCACAGTGGCCCTCCACGACTGGACCGGTTTCCGGACTGGCCAAAGTGGAGAGTTCACGTCTGTGGCTATGGGCCTCAACACCTCCTTTGCTATCAGGGATCCCAGTGTCATCTCTAAATCGGCCTCTGCCTCCCTGGGGAACTTATACTGTTTCTGTGGCCGGAACATAGGGTCTCCTTGTACCCTGACTTCTACCCCATCACCCTACCTCAGTCGTATTTGTGTGTGGCGAACGACGCAAGAGTGTCCCATACGTAAGCCTGGTACTCGGCCAGGGTAGTATTAAGCAATTGCTCTAGGTTGTAACTACCCTTCGGCTTCATCGTACACACTGTGCCTTTACCTTCCCCTTTTTTTGGGATCACTAGCACTTCTTTCTCCTTATCGGAACCCACTGCTCCCCAAAGGCAGTGATTCCTCAAATCCACTATAATTCTGTGGGCTAACATAAAGTCGGCTCCTAGGATTCCTGACCCCGACTGCTCCCATTTCAGCAGGACGCATTTCCATTTTGCATGGAGTGATCCTAAATCGATGGCTAGCGGCCTGGAGATCGACCCTGCTACTCATTCCCTGTGAACCCCACCAGACTGTGTGGAACCCCTTGCTGGACCAGGATGAATTGGTCGGGTTACTTGTATGGATGACTGTGCTCAAAGCCCCGCTGTCCACCAAGTACTTTCCCTCTACCTTCTCCATCCCCATCCTCACCCATGGTCTATTCTACTCATCGTACGTGAGCGAACACAGGTACTCAGGCTGGGTGCCTGCTAGTCAGAGTGATGGGATTACCGGACCGGTCGGGATTTCCCTGCTCACGGCAGCATCTACCCTTCTCTGCTCTGGCACAAAAGCAGTCCGAAGGGTGGCCACCAGAACATCAAATTGTTCTGGGGTCGGTCCCTCCGCCTCGACAGGTTTCATCTTAGACACTGGAGGATCCCATTTGCTTTGCCCCTTCTGCAGGGCTGGGCAGTCTTTCCTCCAGTGGCCCGGCTTCCCACACCCGAAACACATCCTAGCCTTCCCTGCGCTAACCCCTTCCTGGTGCCATTCCCTTTTACTACCCCCACTGGGCTTCATCTCGTGAACCTTCCCTTTAACTGGTTTGACCTCCTCCTCCACGTCGGCCTTAAATGCCAGACTCATGTGACAGAGCACATCGGCCTCCGTGTTCTGGAAATCCTTAGGGTCAAACCAGTACTCGGACTTTACCCTAATCCAGGGCAAACTCTTTGACACTAGGGTCCTGAGTCAATGGTTCCTTGGCTCCCCCTGCAATTGTGCCCGGTCCAGCACTCCATGACAGGTTTTATTATAGACCGGCCAGAGCCAGTCCGCAAAAGCTAAGGTGCTTCCCCAGCCAGTTGCAGCATCCTTTCCACCCTGGAGTATGGACTGCCTTGGGTGTGACCCATGGCTCTTAGGATTTCCTCCTTTAAGCCCTCTATGGTTCCCTGCCCCTTTTTGCTTTCCGCAGATAGGGCCGGATACATCTTCCCCTCCAGAGAAAATAATAGCAGCTTGTGAATCTCCGCTTCGTTACACCCATTAATCCCTTGTAGGGGAGGACGAAAACCCCCTCATTTTACCCAGAAGGAAAAGGGCTGTGGGATCAGTCTGTGCTGTGAATTGATACCGATGGAAGGAAAACTTTGGGACACAAATGGAGACCCCCCCCCCCCCGTGTTTGGACTCATAGGAAAGGGAACTTAATTTGGAACTATCTACCAGAAAGTTTGAAATCCTAAAGTGCACATGGAAGAAACTATGAACTTTAATCGAATTTGGGATTTTTTTAAAGGTCTGCAAGAAAAGGGGTGGAGTCAATATCAAAAGGGCCAGTTTGGACATTGGAACTAATCAAATTGTCTGGGAACTGTATACCCTCGAAACTTGCCCCTTGAAAACATTAAGCATTTAAACAATGCCACATACATATTCCAACACCTTTTTCATCAGGCATAGAAATATCTGGCTCAGGCCAGACTAGCACAATGGCTACAGGAGGCCAATGCAATCAACACCCACTCAAACCTTGAGTAGGTTAAGATCAGTGGGAAAAAAAAACCTAAAAACCTCAAACTGTTGCATTTTTCAAAATCAAAAGTCCACCAATGAGAAGAATCGACTTCAGCAGGAGAGGCGGACTGGATAATCTGGCTATAAAAAAGGGGTTTCTGACGTAGTGAAAGAGAGGAGTGATGATTTTCCCTGCCCTCGTGATTCAACAACCACAAGCCTCTCGACACTGAAGGAAAACCAGTGTCCGAAGACACCGAAGATAGAAGAAACAAACCACCAGACTGCAGAAGGCACAGTAGTGAGTATAACCTCTGGTCCCCAGAACTCCCAACTCAGTTAGGCCAGGAAAGGTGGGAGGTTGGGCATTGTACTGCTAAACTGGTGTAAAGATTTTCGTTGTGTCCGTTTAGTGGGATTTAGGGGGATTGTTTTGTTGGTGTATTGCTGTTTGTTGAGTTACACCTTGCCAAATAAATTGGAAGCCTAAAGTTCCTCTTGGAATCACCTTGTCTCAGTTCTATTGTATTACATCTCCTGATCGTGAGTCTTATGTCAGAACCGTGTAAGGGAAGCTAGGAGCGCCTCGAAAACGCTCAACTGTGTGTCACAGGCTAGGGAAGAAGGGGTTAGGAGTGTTTGACACTCACAGGTGCCTCACAGGCTAGGCATAAGCTGTGGGGACGCACGAGTCTCAAAACCCCCTTCATAAGCTGTGGACACAGTCTCTCCAGGGATGCTCTTGCAGCACTCAGGGTACCTCACAGGCCAGGCATAAGCTGTGAGGGCAGAAGCCCAGAGAGAGACACCCAAGGCACAACAACAACCCTGTGAAAACCCCTTACAGAACATGGCAATCCAGATGGGACATAAGCAAACAGGAGATGTTAATATAACAGATGAGGTGATAAGAGAGGAAACTAAAATGGAGGAGAGAATTTCCTCATACATTTTTGGCAAGGTGAACCTCACCAAACCTTGGGTACAAGCCCTCACTCGGGCAGAGCGCCCAGTGGATGCTGCTGCTCAGTGGACAGCAGGGAAGGACCACAACCACAAGGTGGAAAAGGCCATCTGGCTTATCTGCCTCACCCGCCAAGTCCGAAAGCTCGACCAGCGGGTGAAGGACTTGGAACAGAGTCTTCAGAAATCAGAGGAGCTCTCTGCTATCCGGGCTGTGGTTGGGGACAACCTGCTGGCCGAATTAGCTGGGGAGCAGCAAAGGAACCAGCAGTTGGAGGAGACCTTCCGAAATAGCCGGGACTATCTTCAGTGTCAGGTCACTGAGGCCAAGGGTAGTGAGGGGTCCCTCCGGGAACAGAACTCTCGGTACACCCAGAAAATTTGGGAACTGTAGAATAAATTAAAAGACGTACAGGCAGCCTATAAAGTGGCCAGTAGCAGTGAGTTTGCAGATCACGGTCCCTGCCAGGAGAGGATTAAAACTCTCACCCACGCTCTGTCCCAGGCAAAGGGGATGGTCGCCCTGATAGGACCTGGAGGGTCCACAGGGGACAAAGGAGAGTATTGGGGGGTAGAGGAGAATCCAAAGGCAAGAGACGCCCGACCACCTCCTGAGGGACCGGTGGTTTGTCCGGTGGGGTACCAGGAGGGGCAGGGCACGCAGGTAGTAGCATTCCCAGGGCTGGGGGCGGGACCAATGTGTCCCGCTCAGCAGCAGGGATGTGAGGCTCCAGCCGAGGGTCAGTTAAGGGCTGGATCAGGCGACCAGGCACTGTCTGCTGCACTGGGTTTGGTGGGACAGCCGGAGGTAGAGGGACCAGCGCAGAAAGATCCTGAACCAGGGCGGATGTGCCCGGTCAGGCAGCGCAAGTACGGTCCTCCACAGGGAGGTGGCCAAGGTCAGGGAGCGCTGGAGAGCGACTTTATTATTCCCCATGGAGTTCAATCACTCAGGGCCATGGTGGCCCATTTGGCCAAACTCACTCGCAGCGGGGACCCGTCTATCCACTTCATGGAGGTGATGCAGGCAGGGGAAATTAATGGGTGCGACGAGGAAGAGACAGCCAAGCTGCTGCTCTTCTCTCTGGACAGCAAATTGTACCAGGCCCTGCCGGCAGAATGCCGGAGGGGACAGCGTACATTTACTGAGGTCCAGAGGGCCGTCCTTGAGGCTATGGGCTTCGATGACGGCAGTCCTTTCGAACGGGTCGAAAGGACAAGGCAGCTCGCAGGGGAAACCCCGCAGGCGTTTGCGGACAGGCTGTGGGTGGTATACCACGCAGCCTGTGGGGAGCTCCTCGACCGGGCGAATCTTTCCGCGGTACAGACTGGCCGCTGGCTGAGGATGCTGGTGGCAAACTGCTTGCCCCGGCTCAAGGCCAGGGCAGAACTGTGGTTCGATTCCCGGGACCCCAACCTCACCGAGGAAGCAGTGGTCAGGCAACTGGCACTGGTCCAACAGAATGGAGGAGGGGAGGAGGAGAAAACCTCCAAAGGTCGGGTAAATGAAGTAAAGCCCAACTCGATTCCCAAAAGGGAATGGCACCAGGAGGGTGGCCGCTTGATTGATAAGGAGGGTGTGTGCTACGGGTGCGGGAAAGCTGGGCATTTTAAAAGGGATTGCAGGAGCCCAGTAAAGAGATATGGGGGGAGAAGTCCTTCAGGAGCCGCCCAGAGTGAGGGAAGTGGAGTGAGCTCCTCACTATCCCTTGACCAGATAGTAGCTGCAGTGAGGACAGTGCTAGAGGGGACTGGGAAGGTAGCCACGGCAACAGGCAGGGAAGCACCAGCAACCCTGCCAGTACAGAGACCGTGACTAGCCCAGACCCAGCCTGCATACCTGTGCCCACTAGAATATGACCCCTGGGGACGACCCTGGGTCAAGATGGAGGTTGAGGGTGTATTGGGTGCCTACCTTTTGGACACTGGTGCTTCCAGCACGATAGTCCATTCGGAGGACCCCGCAACCTCACCTCTATCAAACGGGGTGCCGTATCAACTAGTTGGGTTCACAGGTAATGAGAAGGCTGGGTTTTTCTCAGTCCCGCTTGCAGTTCGTTTAGGAGCACTCCAAACACAATGGAAGTGCGTCCTGATGAACTGGGAGCAGGTGGGAAAAGGGATCTTGGGGGCTGATTTTATCATCGCTCGCCAGATCCTAGTAGACTTGAGGAATCACTGTCTATGGGGCACAGTGGGCACGGGAGCAGAGGGAGAAGTCATGGTTATTGATAAGAAACAGGGAAAAGGGACTCTGTGTACAATGAAGCCAAAAGGGGGTTACGACCTGGAGGTTCTGGTCAGTAACACCCCGGCCGAGTACCGGGACTATGTGCAAGCAAATCTTGCAGCATTTGCCACCCATAAACACGACTGTGGGAGAGTCACAGGAGTGGAGGTTCGAATAGATGGGGATCCCATGTCGCGCCCGCAAAAGCAGTATGGCTTTCCCCGAGAGGCAGAAGCAGACTTGGAGACAGCTTTAAGCTCGCTTGTCGAGCAGGGTGTTTTGAGACCCATAGCCACCCATGTCAACTCCCCGCTTTGGCCGGTTAGGAAACCAGATAATTCTTGGAGGGCTACGGTGGATTATAGGGTGCTCAATAAAAACATCCCAGCTTGTGCCCCCACAGTAGCGGCGGTTGCGGATCTGATTGGGGAAATCCCTGCATCCGCAACCACGTTCACAGTGTTGGACATATCCAACGGGTTCTGGTCTATCCCTGTACGGAGGGAAGACCAGTACAAGTTTGCCTTCACCTTCCGGGAACAGCAGTATACATGGAGCTGCCTCCCACAGGGCTTTCATAATAGTCCCAGCATCTTTCACCAATGCATGGCGAACTGCTTAAAAGGCTTCAGCCAGCCACACCAGCTGGTCCAGTATGTGGACGACCTGTTGTTGTTCACAGACAGCAGTGAGGAACACGGTTCACTGCTGGCCGAACTGCTGGTATTACTGAAGGAAGGGGGTTTTAAAGTTAACCCCAAGAAAGCCCAGATAGGTCTAGGAGAGGTAAAATTCCTGGGCCTGACGATAAGGGCAGGAGAAAGGGCCATTGATGAGGCTAGAAGAAAGGCAGTGCAGGAACTCCCTGTCCCTAGGGATGTGTCGGGGGTAAGGTCTTTCCTGGGAATCACTGGCTACTGTAGGGACTTCATCGAGGACTATGCAGCCACTGCCGCCCCTCTGCTCAGACTCCTACATAAGGGGTTCGAGTGAGAATGGGACGAGGGCTGTGAGGCAGCATTTGTCCGTCTTAAGAGAGACCTGCAGGTAGCACCAGCCCTAGGGGCAATTGATGGGGGGGAGGAATTCTTCCTGGAGGTGGCAGCCAGTGGCGACAGCTTAAGTGCAGTGTTGCTCCAGGGGCGAAACGGTCAGCTGAGATCAGTGGTGTACTCCTCCAGGGTCCTCACGGAGGTAGAAAAGGGATACTCCAATTGTGAGAGGCACTTGCTTGCCACCCACTGGGCAGTAAAGAGAGCTCAGATCTTTACCGGAATATCCCCCATTACACTCCTCACCCATCATACCCCGACGCAGATGCTGTTGGACGGGAGGATTAAGGACGGGACAGTGAGCAGTGCTAGAATCACTCGCTGGACCCTCCTCCTCTCCCAAATGACTTTAAAGGTCAAGGGCCTCTGCGAGCCCAGGCTCGCAGCAAATTTAATCTATCCAGGGCAGCCGCATCGATGCTCTGTGGAGGGAGTATGGGACATTAACTTTGGATTTCAGGCAGGGATACACCCCACAGGCCGCGAGATCTATGTTGATGGCTCCAGTTCAGTGTCCGCGGGTACAAGACTCACGGGCTGCGGAGTTTGGGATCCCAAGGCAAGGATTGCCTTGGCTCTTAAACTCCCATGCACCCTGAGCGCCCAGCAGGCGGAACTCTCGGCGGTGATGTATGTGGTCACACACCCCGAGGAATTCCCTACCCCATACACGATTTGCTCGGACAGCATGTTCACTTGCAATTCATGTACAGAGTATCTGGCGATTTGGTCACGCCGGGGGTACACCTCTGCGGATGGGAAGCCCCTTGTGACCAAACCCCTGCTAGAAAAGATCGTGGCTGCAGTGGGAGAAACCGGGGATGTATATATCCATAAGGTAAAGGCCCACTCCAAAACTGAGCCACGGGGGGAAGGTAACCAGCAGGCAGACCTGCTGGCAAGGGAAGGTGCTCGCACAGGTCGCCCATGGGACCCATACGAAGCAGGCAGGATAGCAGCAGCAAGAAGCAAGCCAGGGACACAAGGGAGCGTAGGGGCAGCTGTGGCCCCGGACCTTAAAGTAGTCCAGATGCAGGATCCGATCCTGAAGGCTGCCTTGACTGCTATCAAAAGGGGGGAAAAGGCAGAGGGCCCATACAGTGCTGTAGATATTGCTGTGCGGGAAGGCATGTTGTTTAAAGGGGACAAATGGGTAGTGCCGCCACAACACCGGAGGGAATTCCTTCAGCTGGCCCATGAGGGTCCAGGTGCGGGACACCCTGGGCCAGAATCTACCTGGCAATGGGTAGAAAAGGCAGGGTGGTGGCCAGACCTCCGGGAAGACGTCCGCAACTTCTGTACGGGCTGTCTGGTTTGCGCTGCAAACAATCCAGACCCTCAGAAAAGGAAGGCGTCTATGGGACACGTCAGGCGGGTAGAGGGACCATGGCAGTCGATCCAGATCGACTACATCGGACCCCTACCGGCCGCCCAGGGAGGTTATAAATACTGCCTTGTCCTGGTGGATGTGTTTTCCAAGTGGGTGGAAGCCTTCCCTTGCCGAACAGCTACCGCGGTGGGGACTGCAAAAATCCTGGTGAGGGAGGTGTTCTCTCGGTGGGGTCTACCTCAAATCGTGGAGTCCGACCGAGGAAGCCACTTCACCGGCCAGGTGATGCAGGCCACCCTAAAGGTGCTGGGGATAAGAGCCAAATGGCATGTCGCCTACAACCCTCAGTCCTCAGGCCCCGTAGAACGCCTGAACCGGACCCTAAAGGAAAGGCTGCGCAAGGAGACGGGAGACTCACCGAACAAGTGGGTGGAGGTCTTACCGTTGGTCCTCATGGGAATCCGGGCCAGTCAGTCAATGAGCACAGGGTACTCACCCCATGAGCTGATGACGGGCCGGATCATGAGAACCCCAGTGCATGTGTTGACGCCGGTTCTCACCGAAGGGCAGCTCCGAGAGGTGAACCGGGACCGGTTTGTCAGGAACCTGTTTGAACACCTGAAACAGATTCACTGGCAGGCTGCTAGTAACATGGGCAGACAGCATCAGAGTAACCGATTGCTGCTAGAACCCAGCAAACACCACGAATGGGAGATAGGGGACCAGGTCATGGTGAGGAACTATGCTCGGGTCGGGGATTTTGAAGCATTATATATGGGACCATACAGCATAGTCGACAAGGCTAGCCCTATGGTCTATGCGGTTCGACTGCCTCGCCGGGTGAAGTGGTATCACATTAATCAGTGTAAATTGTTTGACCCCAAAAGAGGTAAAAAACAGAGGGGACGAGCAAGGGAAGGGAATCAGGCACTGGGGGAAGAACAGGCCCCGGTGGATTTGGAGGCTCTGGAGGAGGCAGCGGGTCCCGAAGCTCTACAGCCGGGGCTGGTTCACTGCTCCTGTAAGGCTATCCCACCACTGGGTAGAGGTTCCCAGCCCACTAACAGAAGTAGGGAGAAAGGCTCTACCATTAGCAAGGTTCAAGGGGAAGCTGAACCTCCCATGGTGGATCAGCTGGGGCTAGCCCAAGAGGTGGAGGAGATGGCACTGCAGCCCATAACGTGGGACTCTGCACCGACAGTAAGGAGGAGTAACAGAGTGCCACAGCCCAGGGCGCCGTGGTCCCCTGTTAACTTAGCCTCCCGCCCCAGACTGATACGGCGAAAGACAACAGGCAGGGTGCTCTGTTGCACTAGCAAGGGTCTCCCACCGATTATCCGGGGCTCGGGACGGCCTTGGAGGGCAGCACAAGACTCATTAAGGGGGACCATACGAACCCCTCAGCGGAGGACATCCTGGTCCCCAGGGTACGGTCAGCCAAGTGGTCGACGACGCCTTTACAGTGACAGGATATAGCCTGGCCACCCGGGGACGGGTGGCGGTGTGTATATTTTCCCTTCCTGTTTTGTTACTTTGTGTTGTGAGTATATGTGTTTAGGTAAGGCAGTGACGGTTGGGTACAGCATTTTTGTGTTTGGAACATGTTACGCGGGCCGAGCCTGGAGAGGTCTCTCAAGGCAAGGCCATGTTCTTCTTGCCTTTCAGATGTCAACACCTCCCGACTGGACATTAGTGATGCTGGTATCGCTAAGGATCTGCACCGGGCACCGAGGGGACACCGAGGACTCCCTGGTTTTCGGATGCTCCGGGGGCAGAGCGCCGACAGTGACCACAGGAGAAGGGACTCCGGCGGTGGATGGCCGGGTCACCTACTCCCATGAGGGGAAATGGCCTGGATGGTTGGGATCGAACTCCACCAAGTACTCCAACCATAAGGACTTTACCTACGGAGAGGCCTCCATCCCCTGCCCGGAGATCACTGTGGCCACTTCCAGAGTGAGAGTGACAGAAGGCAGGAAGGTATGCCTAACTTGCCAAGGGGACATACCTCTGGGACGGTGGTGGTGGCTCAGAAAGCTCAAGAGGGAAATGAGAGACCGACACTCGGACTGGGAACGTCTGGATAATGATACCTACCGAACCATCATGGGGTCATCCCGCGGGGTAACGGTGTGCTGGGAGAAATGGTGGGCGTACGACCAAGGAATTTATTTGTGTATGTGGGGATCCACTCGCGTGTGTTCAGTGGGGGTCTCCATTGCTTTTTATAGGTGGTGGCAGGATGTCGGGGATGGGGTGGTATGGGATCGCAGCGGGGAGGCGTGTGTGATCCCCAATCCCCGGGTACCAGTAAACGCCACGGAACTTGTAGTTCGGGAAAGAAAACCCCCACCCACGGCCAAGCCCACTGTCCCACACGAGTGCCCGACAACAACCAGGGGGCCGGGGAATGGTTTAGTGTTGGTCCCTACCAAGAAACTACTTTATCAGGGGGTACACTACGCGGTGGCATCAGTGGTGCTAAATCTGACAGAAGTCCGCCTACCTACGTGGTGTCCCCGGGAAACCGAGCTGTTATACCAGGCTCTGCTGCGGGAGATGTTCCGGAAGTTCGATGAACTGGACTTCGGGGATGTCAAAGTGACAGACTTGTATAAACAGTGGGATGGGGCCGAACCGGGCAGGCAGAGGCGTGGCACTTTAAATGACATTTTTACGGGGTTTAACACCGGGGCGTCTGCCATAAACAGTTTGGATAACATGCAGCTGGCCCTCCAGATAAATGGGTTAAAGAATCAGCTGCGCAAAATCCTGGGGGACAAGAATACTGTAGTGGGATCCGCGCTCCACGAAGAGGTGGCAATGACAGTTCACTTAAAGGAGATTATCTCTCAATTGGAGGCTCAGGCCAGGGCTGTAAACGCCTTGATTCGGGAGGATAGAAACGCCTCCGATCAAGCCGCCCAAAATGAGGTGTGCGTGCTCTATGGGGCCTGGTTGCTGGGAGAGGGACGGAGTAACCTCGAGGATCTGAGACAGGGACAGGTTCCCTCCTGGATCAGCAACCAGCACTTAGCAGCACTGCACCCTTATGATAATGTTTTGAGTCCTTGCCAACTTCGTGTAGCATCGGAAGCCTACCCGGTACCGGTGGACTGTGGAAAGTCAAATCATACCATCATGGGTGTGGTGGTCAGGATGCCCGTGATGGGGGCGTCCCCATGACCAGCACCCCTGTACCGAGTGGAGAATGTGGGAGTCATTCGTGGAGGGGTGCATGTTCGATTCCAAGAGGTCCCACCTTATGTCACAATGTGGGAGCACACTGTGACAGGTACAGACCTCTCGGGTTGTCGGAGCAGGGGAGCACAGGTAATCCTGTGCCCCCAGCACTTGAACGCTTTTGCAAGGCCACAATGCGGGTTCAGCACTGCTGGGGCAGAGCCTATCAATTGCACAATGGAGGTAATGGCCCCTAACCACATGCCTCCACAGGTAGCATATGTAGGCGGTGGGACTTATTGTGTCACCACAAGTGCCCAACGGTATGAACACGGACCGGGAAGGTGGTGTCCAATTCCGTACAGCAGCTTTTGCTTTAAACCCAGGGCAGAGGTTCAAGTGGCACACAGCAGAATCACACCCATCCCTGAACCTTCCACGATTCACCTCACGGTACAAAACAACCTCAGCCATCTACAACAATATGTCGCCCAGTTTGGCTATCCCATTGCCCCACTACCTGAGAAACTTACAGCCCTCCTCCAGGCAGTGGATTTGTCTCAAAAACATTTTTACACCATGGAGCAGAAAGCTGAAATTCTAGCAGGGGAGATTGCCCAGATTAAACCCCCAGCATGGTGGGGTTTGGGAATACGGGCAGACATACCTGCATGGATCCGGGTGGGATCGCATGCCTTAGTAATCGGCCAACTCCTGATTGTAGCGTATCTGCTAGTTACAAGCTGTAAGCTCAGGAGAAAAAGAAAAAGAACGCAGTTCCTCAGGCTACTACACAGCCAGGAGAGCCGTTGCTAAACACTCAAGGTGTGTAAACAAAGCTTGACCGCGACACTTAGGCGGTTTTGTTATTCTCAGGGATGACTGCGTTTTTCATACATGGCCCCTGGGGAGTTTGCAGGGCAGGTTTCTTTGTTTTATGTTTGAGACCGAAATGAGACTCAATGTACAATTACTGCTGTAACCTTAAGTACATATATGTATGTTGCTGTCGTGTATTGTAACCTGTTGGATTTCTGTGTTTAGTGCCGCGTTAAAAGGAATTACGATATATATTGACGGGATCAGTTTAGAGTTAAACTGGGGAAAGTTGGGCAATTTGGGAGACCTAGGGTTTTCTCACCACCCTGAACTTTGACACACTCGAGTGGTGTCTGACTGTGTCAGATGGGGGATTATGTAGGGGAGGACGAAAACCCCCTCATTTTACCCAGAAGGAAAAGGGCTGTGGGATCAGTCTGTGCTGTGAATTGATACCGATGGAAGGAAAACTTTGGGACACAAATGGAGACCCCCCCCCCCCCGTGTTTGGACTCATAGGAAAGGGAATTTAATTTGGAACTATCTACCAGAAAGTTTGAAATCCTAAAGTGCACATGGAAGAAACTATGAACTTTAATCGAATTTGGGATTTTTTTAAAGGTCTGCAAGAAAAGGGGTGGAGTCAATATCAAAAGGGCCAGTTTGGACATTGGAACTAATCAAATTGTCTGGGAACTGTATACCCTCGAAACTTGCCCCTTGAAAACATTAAGCATTTAAACAATGCCACACACATATTCCAACACCTTTTTCATCAGGCATAGAAATATCTGGCTCAGGCCAGACTAGCACAATGGCTACAGGAGGCCAATGCAATCAACACCCACTCAAACCTTGAGTAGGTTAAGATCAGTGGGAAAAAAAAACCTAAAAACCTCAAACTGTTGCATTTTTCAAAATCAAAAGTCCACCAATGAGAAGAATCGACTTCAGCAGGAGAGGCGGACTGGATAATCTGGCTATAAAAAAGGGGTTTCTGACGTAGTGAAAGAGAGGAGTGATGATTTTCCCTGCCCTCGTGATTCAACAACCACAAGCCTCTCGACACTGAAGGAAAACCAGTGTCCGAAGACACCGAAGATAGAAGAAACAAACCACCAGACTGCAGAAGGCACAGTAGTGAGTATAACCTCTGGTCCCCAGAACTCCCAACTCAGTTAGGCCAGGAAAGGTGGGAGGTTGGGCATTGTACTGCTAAACTGGTGTAAAGATTTTCGTTGTGTCCGTTTAGTGGGATTTAGGGGGATTGTTTTGTTGGTGTATTGCTGTTTGTTGAGTTACACCTTGCCAAATAAATTGGAAGCCTAAAGTTCCTCTTGGAATCACCTTGTCTCAGTTCTATTGTATTACATCTCCTGATCGTGAGTCTTATGTCAGAACCGTGTAAGGGAAGCTAGGAGCGCCTCGAAAACGCTCAACTGTGTGTCACAGGCTAGGGAAGAAGGGGTTAGGAGTGTTTGACACTCACAGGTGCCTCACAGGCCAGGCATAAGCTGTGGGGACGCACGAGTCTCAAAACCCCCTTCATAAGCTGTGGACACAGTCTCTCCAGGGGTGCTCTTGCAGCACTCAGGGTACCTCACAGGCCAGGCATAAGCTGTGAGGGCAGAAGCCCAGAGAGAGACACCCAAGGCACAACAACAACCCTGTGAAAACCCCTTACACCCTCCTAGCTGTTCCACCTCCGTGAAGTGGACCGATGGGTCTCCTTTGTTGGGCACCCCTGAAATTATATTTTGCAGCTGTGGGGTTGTGAATGAGACCACAAAATCGCTTTGCAGCGCCCTCTGACCTTGGTCGCCTACGGGCGCACTGTACTTCCGCTGCTGTATGGGATACATGGGTCCCGGCGCCTCTGGCGGAGGTCGTGCATCCCTGTCTGGCTCCCAATCCTCACTGTCTTCCCCATCCTCTTACCAGTCCACAAGAGTTCCCCCCTGGGGCCATTAGGCAGACCATTCCTTTGACCTTGGATAGAGCGTGGGTCAAGCTTTGGATTTTCTCTTGGCAGGGCCTGTGATTCCCACTCTCAAAACCTTTACTGGTGGCTATCCTATACGCTGTATTAATCTCCTTCAGTTGCCCCTCCAGCCCGTTTATTTTACTCGCTAGATGAGCGGTCTCCTCCCAAGTGACCTGCTCCTTGAGCTTGGCCTCTGTTACCTGACATTGTAGGTGCTCCCTTTTGTTATGCGAGGTTTCCTCCTGAGTGTGCCTCTCCTGCTTTTCTTCGCTCAACTCATCTAAAAGCCTTGTTCTTATCACGGCCCTTGCGGCTGACTGCTCCTCGGACTCTTTGAGCTCTGCCTTAAGTCTACCAACCTGCTCCCTAAGCTTCTGCAGACACAGGAGCCAGAAGGTCTTTTCTTTTGCCTTTCTATGCTCCTTACTCCCCGTCCACTCAGCAGCTTTGTCCTCCGGACTCTCAGCCCGCAAACGGTCCATCCACTATTGTGTTACGTTAACTTTCCCAAAGGTATATGAGGAAATCCTAGCTCCCATTGCCGATCTCTTGGCCTTAATATCCTCCATAACTCTCTGTTCAGTATACCCAGCGTCCAGCCTGCGGCCACCAGATTCTGTAAGTGGTTTCTCTCAGTTGTTTTCAAAGCAGCCCCACTTTACAATAGTTCTAACGCTGGGAATTATTACTATATAGAACAGACGAATGAGTCAGGGACAGGTCTGAGTACCTTGGTCTGAGTACCTGCAATGCTTTTATTAAAGTTAAAACACACACCTGCACCCAGCAAAACCACACACACCCTGGTGTGTAAAACAAACAAATGCAGTACAAGACACAATCTGGCCTGTCTAAACAGGCCCCTAACGCAAAGTACCCACGTCTGAAACACCTCCCCTGACAACCCCGAAGAATTTGGTTGGGAGAACGCATGATACCCCCTCACACTGTGGCTGTGATCTTAAAAGATATGTGTACAGAAATGATGCTCACCGATTCACTGGCTTACTCGCTGCTTCTTCCGATGAAAAGGTGTCTCTTCTGGTTTCTTCTCTCCGTCCCATATGAAGGGTTGGATTCTTGTAGGGGCGAAGCAGCGAGGCAAGAGAAAGAGCTGTGACCCATACGGCCTCTTTTATATCCCAAGTTCGTTTGTCTTTTTAGGCTGAATAAAGTTTGTTTCGAGAACTTCCTGTGGGTGTGTCTTCTGCTTTCAGCTCAATAAAGTTTCTTCCTTTGTTTCAAGGTTTCTGGTTTTTCCAGTGATGGGTTTCGCTTCCGAGCAGTCTGGGCTTAATGGCTTTCTATTATTCTGGTATCTCATCCAGGTAATGGCTCGATCACTGATCAGTTCACTTGACGAGTTCACATTGCTTAACAAAACACAGACCATTTGCTCATCACCTGTGATGAATTGCCTTAGCTTGACCATTGTCTTCCCAGAACCACTGCCCATCATTCTAAGTCCAACATGGAGCAGCACCCGGGCTCCTCCCACAAACAGCTTCTAGCTTTTTCTCCAATGAATCCTTGGGGATTAAAATGCAATGTTCAGATAATGTCCAATAAATCCTTGGGGATTCGATGCTTACAAAACTACTCATCCTGCTGCTTCTCTTCCACGCTATGTAGTGTCTGATGATTTCTACTTCTAGCATTGCCAATCGGTTTACTCTTCTGTTGGCCTGCATTAGCAAGGTGCCCAGTTTTCTTGCAGTAGAAACACTCTGCCTTCACATATGGACAGCTTTGAGCAATGTATTGTCCCAGGCACTGACAGCATGACTTCAATTCACTGTTACCGTGGCCAGTTGCTGAGGCATTGGGGCCCAACTGCCTTTTACTTTTAGCCTGCAGCCGATTCACCTCAGTTGTCTGATGACTGGAAATTATGTGGAATTCTCAGGAGTATTGGTCGGCCATATCCATCGACATAGCTGTCTGAAAAGCTAAATCAAAAGTCAAGTTAGGGTTTGTCAACAATTTACTTCTGATATGTTAATTTTTCAACCCACAAAGCAGACATGCAGAGCTCGGTCCTGAAAGTTTCCGAAATGACAATGAATGGATAGCTTTTTTTAAAGCTACAATGTACTCACTGATATCCTCGCCATTTAATTGATTACGTGTTCCAAAACGATAACTTTCAGCAATTTCCAGGGGCTCAAGACTGTAGTGCTGGAATCTCCTTCAGTGGCGTGTCCTTCGGCTTGGCGGGAACAAGTAAATTTTTTAGGGTTTCATACACCTCGGGGTCTACTTCAGGCAAGAAAATAGCCCTTTTCCTTTCTATAACCACTCGATTATGGTTACATAATCGGGAACTTCGACGATACTATTCGTAGTGAAAAACATTTCTAGCCACTCCAGATGCGCTCCAAAAGTTTCGCGGTTATTATGGAACTCATTCAATCACCCTATTATTCCCAGAGGTGCGCCATCTGGATGCTGGCAAAATCGGCAGTTCAGCCACGTGTGCTCGAAATTTACCTTGGATTTTGTAGCTTTCCTGTAAAACGAAAAACTTCTAACAATCTCTCCGTTGGTTGGCAGGCTTATCCTCCAACAAAAGAATTCCATTAGGAAATCCAATATCCTATCTTCACCACCAACGTCTGTGATATCTTGAGACACAGTAAACATAGGGAACATGGCTCCTGGGTACGAACTGTGTAGCACATGGTTTTATTGTTATATACATCAGTAGTCCACTAGGTGGCTCTACAACAACCCTGAGTATTCAGGACTCCTCTCCACCATTTCCAAGCTGATCTAACTCCATAATCCAGGGCCATATAAGCTGACTTGGTCCCTTGACCTCCATTGCTCCCAGTGCAAGCAGATACATGTGGCGATACATTCCCCAACAGGAACTGTGCACTCAGGATATTTCATCAACTATGTATGGAAATTATAGAATCATAGCAAGGTACATCACAGAAGGAGGCCATTCAGCCCAGTGTGTCTGTGCTGGCCGAAAAAGAGCTATCCAGCCAAATCCCACTTTTGAGCTCTTGGTCTGTAGCCTTGTAGATTACGGCACTTCAAATGCATATCCAAGTACTTTTTAAATGTGATGAGGGTTTCTGCCTCTACCACCCTTTCAGGCAGTGAGTTCCAGACCCCCACCACCCTCTGGGTGAAAAACATTCTCCTCAACTCCCCTCTAATCCTTCTACCAATTACTTTAAATCTATGCTCCCTGGTTATTGACCTCTGCTAAGGGAAATACATCCATCCTATCCACTCTATCTAGGCCCCTCATAATTTTATACACCTCAATTAAGTCTCCCCTCAGTATTCTCCGTTCCAAAGAAAACACCCTCAGCCTATTCAATCTTTTCTTACAGCTAAAATTCTCCAGCCCTGGCAACATCTTCGTAAATCTCCTCTGTACCCTCTCTAGTGCAATCATATCTTTCCTGTAATGTGGTGACCCGAGCTGTGCACAGTGCTCTAATGCACACGCTCATAAAATATGTGACTGTACATGTAAATATATAATAACTTGAAACTATCTATGTGAATATGCTCTTAATTGTACAATGGCTTCATAAAATACGTGAATGTTTGTGTGTATTTTTATATATATATGTGTGTGTTTGTGTATATATAAAGGTATGAATATACATCTATATGTATAATAGCTAATAATATGTATGAATGTATACCCATATGTAAAACAGTCTCAAAGAATGTCAATGTGCATTAAAAGATCTTGAGCTCTAAAATAAGCCTAACTACCCACTATTTTTGCAAATTGGCCAATCACAATTGACATTACAATTGATTCAAATCAATATTTAAGATAACCACGGCTGCCCAAGAGGTATCTTGCGTGTAGCCAGCACTGAGCAGGCTCTGCTATGATGCAAGATTGATTTTCATGCAGTGCTGATGATCACTTGCTATCTGAATATAAAGCACAGTAGGGAGTTTAATGTGACCAACAAAATTCTAGCAAGCTGAAGACAGCTAAAAGGCCATTACATTTCTCTCTTGCATTCATGTTGATAATTTGTGAGAACATTTCAAGAGAATTATCATCATCCAGCAAGGCCCCAGCTTTTGTATTCTTGGCCCACTCTTCACAAATTATCAAAATGACAAAGTAATGGATAGTTAATCAACTAGATAACCAGAAATAACGATAGCCCAGAATACCAACTATCGCACTGATTGAATCAGGTTGCTCATTACAGAGCTGATTGAGGAACTACTTAATATCCTCTAAATCACATAAAAATAGAACTCCTATAACTCAGCTTTATGTAATGGGTCCTACTGGAAAGTGCTTACTCCAGACCTTAAAGTCTCATCATATCTTGGTTGCTACTTAAAGAGCCCCATGTTGTTCAGCTGCTATTGTTTTGAGGCAGGTACTCAATGTTCGAAACATTCGTGCAATAATGAACATATTTCTAGTGGTAATGGTAAACAAACAGTAATGTGCACACTGCAATCACCCTCTTGTGCATACATGATTGCTAATGATTTTAATGCTCACGTAAGTGTTAGTTAGGTGAAGTTAATCTCACCATGATCTGCAGTGTGGTCCTTTCCACTTGGTCCTCGAGTACCCTGCAATATTCATCCTTCCTTTCAGGTGTCAGCCGTGGCAACCACCCCACATTAAAAGAATTCACGCACAGGTATCTTCCATCATTTAAAATGTGTTCGTCAGTCTCCTGAGCACTCATTTTTAGTGTGGAAGCAAGTCATCCTTGACCCTGAGGGACTTCCTATGATGATGATGAGTTGGTAGCACCCTCAGCTCTGAGTCAGAAATTTGTGGGTTCGAATTCCTCTCCAGGGGCTTGAGTGCAAAATTCTAGGCTGACACTCCAGTGCAGAATTGAGGAAGTGCCATCTTTTAGATGAGACGTTAAACCTGCTCTCTCAGGTGGACATAAAGGCTGTGACAGGATCGATGCGGCTGGGGTTGATGGCGTGTGGTAAGCCTATTCTCGATTCGAGGCCACCCTCTGTCCTGAACCTTCCGATGATTGAGCTTGTTAAGCCCGCCCTGTGAGCTTCCTGACCAATTCTGATGATACGTTATCAGCCGGTATCCTTAAAAGGACCATGCCCACATTACTTTTGACAGTTCTTCTGTCAGTATTCTGCAGTATTGAGGTGCTGCAAACAGACAGAGGTGCATGGCTGCACCCAAGCTCTCTCATGTCTCCCTCCAGATGCTTATGGAGGGAGTCACAGCTCACAGGGAGGTCCTCTTACCTTCCCATGGGCAGAAGCGACCTCCCCACAACACCAAAGCAGCCTGGTTGCACATTGCACATACAAACATAAGAACATAAGAAATAGGAGCAGGAGTAGGCCATATGGTCCCTCGAACTTGCCCTGCCATTCAATAAGATCATGGCTGATCATCGAACTCAACTCCACTTTCCCGCCCAATCTCCATATCCCTTGATTCTCCCAAGAGTTCAAAAATCTATGTTTCTCAGCCGTGAATATATTCAGAGACTCAGCATCCACAGCCCTCTGGGACAGAGAATTTCAAAGATTCACAGTCTCATTCACCTCATCTCTGTCTTAAATGGCCTACCCCTTATTCTGAGACTGTGCCCCCTAGTTCTAGACTCTTCAGCCAGGGGAAACAACCTCTCAGCATCTATCCTGTCAATCCCCTTCAGAATCTTTTATGTTCCAATGAGATCGCCTCTCATTCTCCTAAACTCCAGAGAGTACAGGCCCATTCTACACAATCTCTCATCATAAGACAGCCCTCTGATCCCAGGAAACAATCTAGTGAACCTTCGTAAAAAAAAAACTTGGCCATTTACACTTGCTGACCACACGGCACATTTCAAACACATTCTCATCCCTTTCTCTCATGTTTCAAACATGTTCTCAACCCTTTCCCGCCAACATTTCTGTACCAGTTACAATTCCTCATGTCACAGCCCAATCTCAACAGGCCAAGACAAGTGTATCATTCCTTAGATAAGGAGACCAAAACCATGCACAGTACACAAGGTGTGATCTCACCAAGGTCCTGTACAATTGTAATAAGTCTTCCTTCCTCTTATACTTCAAATCCCTTGCAATAAAGGACAACATGCCATTGCCTTACTTATTGCTTGCTGTAATCTGCCTATTAACATTCTGTGATTCTTGCATGAAGACACTCAAATCTCTTTGAATACCAACATTTAAAAGTTTTTCACCATATAAAAAATATTCTGTTTTTCTATTCTTCCTACCAAAGTAAATAACATCACATTTCCCTTCATTATTCCATCTATCAATCTTACTTCCCACTCACTTAGTCTATCTATATCTCTTTGCAGACATTTTGTGTTCTGCTCACAGCTTACTGTCCTACCTAGTTTTGTATCGTCAGCAAACTTGGATATATTACACTCAGTCCTTTCACCTAGGCATGTGGGAAATCTTGGATGCTTCACGCAGCCAGAACGACCATGTGTGCAGGAGGTGTCTCCAGCTGCACCAACTCGAACTCCGTGTTTTGGAGCTTGAACGGCGGCTAAAGTCACCGCGGTGCATCCGCGAGACTGAGAGCTACGTGGATAGCATGTTTCTAGAGGCGGTCACCCCGCAGCTTAAAAGTGTGCAGGCAGATAGGGAGTGGGTGATTCCTGGACAGAAGAGGAGGACCAGGCAGATAGGGCTGGAGCCCCCTCAGTCCATCTCGCTCTCCAACCGATACTCTGTTCTGAGTACCGGTGGGGGCGATGGTGGCTCTGGGGATTGCAGCCATAGCCAAATCCATGGCACCACGGGTGGCTCAGCTGCACAGGGGGTTGGAAGAAGAATGGAAGAGCTATGTGGTAGGGGATTCGATAGTCAGGGGAGCAGACAGCTGTTACTGCGGCCACAGACGTGACTCCAGGATGGTATGTTGCCTCCCTGGTGCCAGGGTTAAGGATGTCACTGAGCGGCTGCAGGGCATTCTGGGGGGAGACAGTGAACAGCCAGAGGCGTGGTCTACATCGGGAGCAATGACATAGGTAGGAAGCGGGATGAGGTCCTGCAGGCAGAGTTTAGGGAGCTAAGAGAGAGATTAAAAAGCAACAGCTCAAAGGTAGTAATCTCCGGATTACTCCCAGTGCCATGAGCTAGTGAGTACAGAAATAGGAGGATAGAGCAGATGAATATGTGGCTGGAGAGATGGTGCAGGCAGGAGGGCTTTAGTTTCCTGAGGCATTGGGACCGCTTCTCGGGAGGTGGGACCTGTACAAACCGGACGGGTTGCACCTCAACAGAGCCGGGACCAACATCCTTGTGGGGGGGTTTGCTAGTGCTTTTTGGGAGGGTTTAAAGTAACTTGGCAGGGGGATGGGAACCTGAAAATAGATTCAGTAGGTAGGGGAGTAAAGCTGGAATTAGAAAGCAAAAATAAAGAAAGTGAGTTTGAAGGAGAGAGGAAACAAGCAGGAAAAAAGGGTAAAAAAAACAAATTTAAAGGCACTTTGTCTAAATGCATGTAGCATTTGTAACAAAATAGATGAGTTGACGGCACAAATTGAGACAAATGGGTATGATCTGATAGCCATTACAGAGACATGGTTACAAGGTCACCAGGACGGGAATTAAATATTCAGGGGTATTTGACAATCCGGAAGAACAGACAGAAAGGAAAAGGAGGTGTGGTAGCTCTATTGATAAAGGATGGAATCACTGTAATAGTGAGAAACAATATTGGCTCAAATGGTAAGGGTGTTGAAACAGTTTGGGTGGAGATAAGGAACAATAAGGGGAAAAAGTCACCGGTGGGCGTAGTCTATAGGCCCCCTAACAGTAGCAACTCTGTTGGTCAGAGCATAAACCAGGAAATAGTGGGGGTTTGTAAAAAGAGAACTGCAATAATCATGGGTGATTTTAAACTCCATATTTATTGGACAAATCAAATTGGTCAGGGTAGCCTTGAGGAAGAGTTCATAGAGTGCATAAGGGACGGGTTCCTTGAGCAGTATGTAACAGAGCCAACCAAGGAGTAGGCTATCTTAGATCTGGTCCTGTGTAACGAGACAGGATTAATAAACAATCTCCTCGTAAAGGATCCTCTTGGAATGAGTGATCATAGCATGATTGAATTTCAAATTCAAATGGAGGGTGAGAAAATTGGATTTCTAACCAGCGTACTAAGCTTAAGTAAAGGAGACTATAAAGGTATGAGGGCTGCATTAGCTAAAGTGGACTGGGAAAATAGATTAAAGTGTAGGACGGTTGATGAACAGTGGTGTACATTTAAGGAGATATTTCACAACTCTCAAGAAAAATATATTCCAGTGAGGAGGGAAGGGCATAAGAGAAAAGATAGCCATCCGTGGCTAACTAAAGAAATAAAGGACGGTAGCCAATTAAAAACAGGGGCATACAATGTGACCAAAACTAGTGGGAGGACGGAAGATTGGAAGTGTTTAAAAGCCAACAAAGAATGACTAAAAAAATGATAAAGAAAGGGAAGATAGACTATGAAAGTAAACTAGCACGAAATATAAAAACAGATAACAAGAGTTTCTATAGGTATATAAAAAGGAAAAGAGTGGCTAAAGTAAATGTTAGTCCCTTGGAGGACAAGTCCGAAAAATTAGTGATGGGGAACATGGAGATGGCAGAAACACTGAACAAATATTTTGTATCAGTCTTTATGGTAGAAGACACAAATAATATTCCAACAGTGGATAGTCAAGGGACTATAGGGGGAGAAGCTTAACACAATCACAATCACTAAGGAGGTGATACTCAGTAGGATAATGGGACTAAAGGCAAGTAAATCCCCCAGGCCTGATGGCTTGCATCCGAGGGTCTTAAGAGAAGTAGCAGCAGGGATTGTGGATGCATTGGTTGTAATTTACCAAAATTCCCTGGATTCTGGGGAGGTCCCAGCAGATTGTAAACTGAAAATGTAACGCCCCTATTTAAAAAAGGAGACAGACAAACAGCAGGAAACTATAGACCAGTTAGCCCAACATCTGTGGTTGGGAAGATGTTGGAGTCCATTATTAAAGAAGCAGTAGCAGGAAATTTGGAAAAGCAAAATTCGGTCAGGCAGAGTCAGCATGGATTTATGAAGGGGAAGTCATGTTTGACAAATTTGCTAGAATTCTTTGAGGATGTAACGAACAGGGTGGATAAAGGGGGACCAGTGGATGTGGTGTATTTGGATTTCCAGAAGGCACATAAAAGGTTACTGCACAAGATAAAAGTTCACGGGATTGGGAGTAATATATTAGCATGGATAAAGGATTGTCTAACGCACAGAAAACAGAGCGTTGGGATAAATGGTTAATTTTCTGATTGGCAATCAGTAACTAGTGGGGTGCCGCAGGGATCAGTGCTGGGACCCCAACTATTTACAATCTATATTAACGACTTGGAAGAAGGGACTGAGTGTAACGTAGCCAAGTTTGCTGATGATACAAAGATGGGAGGAAAAGCAATGTGTAAGGAGAACACAAAAAAATCTGCAAAAGGACATAGACAGGCTAAGTAAGTGGGCAAAAATTTGGCAGATGGAGTATAATGTTGGAAAGTGTGAGGTCATGCACTTTGGCAGAAAAAAAATCAAAGAGCAAGTTATTTAAATGGAGAAAGATTGCAAAGTGCTGCAGTACAGAGGGACCTGGGGGTCCTGGTGCATGAAACACAAAAGATTAGTATGCAGGTACAGCAAGTGATCAGGAAGGCCAATGGAATTTTGGCCTTTATTGCAAAGGGGGTTGAGTATAAAAGCAGGGAAGTCTTGCTACAATTGTACAGGGTATTAGTGAGGCCACACTCTGGAATATTGCGTGTAGTTTTGGTTTCCATATTTACGAAAGTATATACTTGCGTTGGAGGCAGTTCAGAGAAGGTTCACTAGGTTGATTCTGGAGATGAGGGGGTTGACTTATGAGAAAAGGTTGAGTAGGTTGGGCCTCTACTCATTGGAATTTAGAAGAATGAGAAGTGATCTTATCGAAACGTATAAGATTGAGGGGGCTTGACAAGGTGGATGCAGAGAGGATGTTTCCACTGATAGAGGAGACTAGAACTAGAGAGCATGATCTTAGAATAAGGGGCCGCCCATTTAAAACTGTTATGAGGAGAAATATCTTCTCTGAGGGTTATGGCTCTGTGGAATTCGCTGCCTCAGAGAGCTGCGGAAGCTGGAACATTGAATAAATTTAAGACAGAAATAGACAGTTTCTTAAACGATAAGGGAATAAGGGGTTATGGAGAACAGGCAGGAAAGTGGACCCGCGTCAATGATCGGATCAGCCATGATCGTATTAATGGCAGAGCAGGGTCGAGGGGCCATATGGCCTACTCCTGCTCCCATTTCTTATGTTCTCATGCTCTTTTTAATGTAGATTGAGGCCCCAATGCTGATCTTTGCAGCACCCCATAGTTACAGCCTGCCAAGCTGAAAAAGACCCGTTTATCCCTGCTCTCTGTTTTCTGTCCATTAACCAATCCTTTATCCATATGTTACCGCCAATCCCATGATCCCTTATCTTGTGTAATAACCTTTTATGTGGCATCTTATCGAATGCCTTTTCGAAATCCAAATATACTACCTCTACTGGTTCCCCTTTATCTACCCTGCGAGTTACATCCTCAAAAAATTCTAATAAATTTGCCAATCATGATTTCCCTTTCATAAAGCCATGATGACTCTGCCAATCATGTTATGATTTTCTAAGTGAAATTTTCGGATGAGACGTTAAACCAAGGCCCTGTCCGCCCTCTCAAGTGGATGTAAAATATCCCATGGCATTATTTCGAAGAAGAGCACGGGAGTTATCCCCGGTATCCTACCCAATTTTTATCCCTCAATCAACATAACAAAAACAGATTATCTGGTCATTGTCACATTGCTATTTGTGAGAGTTTGTTGTGTGCAAGTTGGCTGCCACGTTTCCCACATTACAACAGTGACTAAACACCAAAAGTACTTCATTGGCTGTGAAGCACTTTGAGACGTTGTAGGGTGTTTGTTTTTTTCACTCTACTAAAATTCTTAGACCTCAGAACTTATAGTGGGAAAGGACAACACATGACACACAATTTTAGGCTTAATCCAGTGTTCGTTTTATTATGCAATAAAAACCGACTAAAGACTACAGAGCTTGACTTCTGAGAGAAATTGACTTAAGACATACAATCACCAGCCCTGGTTGCAGCTATTGTAGGTTCGTGGTTCTTCTTCTAGCAGTTAACTGCAGCTTCCGTTCCTTTCCTTCCGTGCCTGCTTGCTGTTTCGTTTTGTGATCTTCCTCCTGCTTCTGTTTAGCTGTTGCTTCTTCTGCTCTTCCTTCTGCTTTTGTTTAGCTGTGTTCTCTGCTTTTCTTCTGCTTGCCTGTGTCTGTATATTTATATTCAGGTTTTGAATAAGTTTCCCACTGTGACGAAATCCGTTTAAATGTTTGGTGATGAGGTTGAATTGCTCCAGATTTGTGTGCGGAGTTGACAATGCAAAAGATATTTCCATATGCTGAAATGCTGTTAGCCCAAAAATTTGCACCTTTTGGAGGGTCCTTTGTTGTTACAGACTCGATATCTTCAAATGACTATTTCCCTACCCTGGTCAATCAAGTTCCGGGCCTCACGTAACATTGCATTGTTGTTATGTATGACGTTATGCATGAAGTCAGTTTTGGTTCCTGTTCACAGGATGTCCTTAATTGTCCAGTTTAATTCCAAAGCTTTTATCAATCAATTTTTAGTTCATGGTCTGTGTTTGTTTTCCTGAAGATTAGTAACCTTACAACGTCCGGTGGTCATGAAAGGCGCTATCTAAATGCAAATCTTTCTTTCCTTCTTTAAGTGCCCTGATACCACTTCCTTAACATTTTCCCAACAACTGAGGTCAGGCTAACTGGACTGTAGTTCCCAATTTTATCTCTCCCACCTTTTTTGAATAGCAGTGTTACATTTGCTACCTTCCAATCCATTGGGACCGTTCTAGGATCTAAGGGCCTGAATTTGATGAAGGCATCCACCCGCCCAAGTACCGCCCAAAAGACCGCTGATGGTTGCCGTGGTACCTGAACGGGGTTTTCATCAACAAGGTCCCTTGAAGGTCGGCCGGCGGCAAATGAGGGACTTACGCCACCAATCTGGGCAGCAGCCGTCGGGAGCACCCAATCTCGGTGGCAAAGGTGCTTGCCACCCAAGTGCCATCGATGATGGAGTCGGGCCATGGAGGGTTGAAGACCTGCAAAGAAAAATCTTTGGAAAAAAAAATCATTGGAACACCTTCAGGGGACCCTAATCAGGTAAGTCGCTCTGATAAAAATATTTAAAGAATGTTTACCAACCATTTTTTGAAAGATCTTCATACCCACCGTCGGGGACAGACCAGCCTCCAGCCAGCGGTCCACCCCCGTTCTGGCGCTGACTCCCGCCAACTCCTGCCTGCATTAATATGGCACCTCGGTGGGCGGGAGTACATATACATAGACGTAGAAACATAGAAAATAGGTGCAGAAATAGGCCATTTGGCCCTTCGAGCCTGCACCACCATTCAATAAGATTCACCCAGTACCCCTTTCCTGCTTTCTCTCCGTACCCCTTGATCCCTTCAGCCTTAAGGGTCATATCTAACTCCCTCTTGAATATATTCAATGAACTGGCATCAACAACTCTCTGCGGCAGGGAATTCCACAGGTTAACAACTCTGAGTGAAGAAGTTTCTCCTCATCTCAGTCCTAAATGGCCTGCCCCTTATGCTAAGACTGTTCTGGACTTCCTCAACATCGGGAACATTCTTCCCGCATCTAACCTTTCCCGTCCCGTCAGAATCTTATACGTTTCTATGAGATCCCCTCTCATCCTTCTAATCTCCAGTGTATAAAGTCCCAATTGATCCAGTCTCGCCACTCGGCCGTTCGCTGATGTCAGTGGACGGTTCTTCCTTCCCGCCTGCTCGAGCCCAAATCGAAAGTGGTACTGGGCGGAACCCGAAGAGGAATATCGGTGGCAGTGAGTGGTGAGTCCATCAATTTCGGGCCCTAAGGAATTTTGAAAGATCAAAACCAATGCATCCACTATCTCTACAAAGGTTGGCACAAGGAGGTATGTCGTCAAGAGGACCAGGCTGCAGTGGTGCAAACCTTTCAATGATCTCAATAGATCATGAAACATTACTGCAAAGCCACACTCAACCTCATCCTGCTGTGCCACTCATCGCATCCCCATCACTCTGCCTTCTCTACTCTACCCCTGCACATCCTCACTCACACCCACTTACCTTGCACCTTCACCCATCCCTCTCTCTCTGTCTATCTACATAATCAGTTCCCCATTTCACTAACCACCCCTCACACTCGCCCTCAGCCTTGTCCAATCATACCAACTAACAACACACAAGGGTAGGCACTTGGGTCCTTTAGGTTGATGTGTTGTCAAACATTGAAATCTTTATTTGAAGCACTTTCCATTCTTGGCATATTTGTGGGCACCTTTGGAAGTGGCTTAGTGAGTTGTAGCAAATGGGGAGACATAAGGGTACCCCACACAATGGTGATGAAAGTGAAAGGAATGGGTGGGCATTGTAGAATGTTTTATGGAACTGGTGTGGGGTGGTTCCAACCTGGGGCATCATGTGGCAGTCAGGGTGCACGGCGTGAACTGAGGTAAATGTGGCCATTGTGAGGCCATCACTGGCCTCCTGGACAGCAATAAGTCGGGTGCTGATGCCCTATGTACTGTGCAGCATCAGGCGAATGTGGAAAAGGTTGGTGTTGTTGGTGGTGATGCTGGTGTGTTTACATAGAAATATAGAAACATAGAAAATAGGTGCAGGCGTAGGCCATTCAGCCCTTTGAGCCTGCACCGCCATTCAATAAGATCATGGCTGATCATTCACCTCAGTACCCCTTTCCTCTTTCTCTCCATACCCCTTGGTCCCTTTAGCCGTACGGGCCATATCTAACTCCCTCTTGAATATATCCAATGAACTGGCATCAACAACTCTCTGCGGTAGAGAATTCCACAGGTTACCAACTCTCTGAGTGAAGAAGTTTCTCCTCATCTCGGTCCTAAATGGCTTACCCCTTATCCTTAGACTGTGTCCCCTGGTTCTGGACTTCCCCAACGTCAGGAACATTCTACTTGCATCCAACCTGTCTAGTCCCATCAGAATTTTATATGTTTCTATGAGATCCCCTCTCATCCTTCTAAACCCCAGTGAATACAGGCCCAGGACATCCAGTCTCTCCTCATATGTCAGTCCTGCCATCCCAGGAATCAATCTGGTGAACTTTTGCTGCACTCTCTC
The DNA here is from genome assembly GCF_044704955.1 of Pristiophorus japonicus. Classification (NCBI taxonomy): domain Eukaryota; kingdom Metazoa; phylum Chordata; class Chondrichthyes; family Pristiophoridae; genus Pristiophorus; species Pristiophorus japonicus. The sequence continues at coordinate 120,075,389 of NC_091980.1, forward strand.
AATAGCAAGAATGGCCTTCCTCAGATTAGGAGACCAAAACTGAGCACAATATTCCAGGTGAGGCCTCACCAAAACTCTGTACAACTGCAGTAAGACCTCCCTGCTTCTTTACTCAAATCCCCTAGCTATGAAGGCCAACATGTAATTTGCCTTCTTCACCATCTACCTGCATGCCAACTTTCAATGACTGATGTACCATGACACCCAGGTCTCGTTGCACCTCCCCTTTTCCTAATCTGCTGCCATTCAGATAATATTCTGCCTTTGTGCTTTTACCACCAAAGTGGATAACCTCACATTTATCCACATTATACTGCATCTGCCATGCATTTGCCCACTCACCTAACCTGTCCAAGTCACCCTGCAGCCTCTTAGCATCCTCCTCACAGCTCACACCGCCACCCAGCTTAGTGTCATCTGCAAACTTGGAGATACTACACTCAATTCCTTCATCTAAAACATTGATGTATATTGTAAATAGCTGGGGTCCCAGCACTGAGCCCTGCAGCACCCCACTAGTCACTGCCTCCCATTCTGAAAAGGTCCCATTTATCCCAACTCTCTGCTTCCTGTCTGCCAACCAGTTCTCTATCCAGGTCAATACCATGTGATTAAATTTTGCACACCAATCTCTTGTGTGGGACCTTGTCAAAAGCCTTTTGAAAGTCCAAATATACCACATCCACTGGTTCTCCCTTGTCCACTCTACTAGATACATCCTCAAAAAATCCTAGAAGATTTGTCAAGCAGATTTCCCTTTCATAAATCCATGCATACTTGGACTGATCCTGTCACTGCTTTCCAAATGCGCTGCTATTTCATCTTTAATAATTGATTGCAACATTTTCTCCACTACTGATGTCAGGCTAACCGGTCTATAATTCCCCATTTTCTCTCTCCCTCCTTTCTTAAAAAGTGGTGTTACATTATCTACCCTCCGGTCCATAGAACTGATCCAGGGTCGATAGACTGCTGGAAAATGATCACCAATGCATCCACTATTTCTAGGGCCACTTCCTTAAGTACTCTGGGATGCAGACTATCAGGCCCTGGAGATTTATTGGCCTTCAATCACATCAATTTCCCTCCCACAATTTCCTGACTAATAAGGATTTCCTTCAATTCCTCCTTCTCGTTAGACCCTTGGTTCCCTAGTATTTCCGGAAGGTTATTTGTGTCTTCCTTCGTGAAGACAGAACCAAAGTATTTGTTCAATTGGTCTTCCTTTTCTTTGTTCCCAATTATAAATTCACCTGAGTCTGACTGCAAGGGACCTACATTTGTCTTCACTAATCTATTTCTCTTCACATATCTATAGAAGCTTTTGCAGTCAGTTTTTATGTTCTCAGCAAGCTTCCTCTCATACTCTATTTCCCCCCTCCTAATTAAACCCTTTGTTCTCCTCTGCTGAATTCTAAATTTCTCCCAGTCTTCAGGTTTGCTGCTTTTTCTGGCCAATTTATATGCCTCTTCCTTGGATTTAACACTATTCTTAATTTCCCTTGTTAGCCACGGTTGAGCCACCTTCCCCGTTTTATTTTTACTCCAGACAGGGATGTATAATTGTTGAAGTTCATCCATGTGATCTTTAAATGTTTGCCATTACCTATCTACCGTCAACCCTTTAAGTATCATTTGTCAGTCTATTCTCGCCAATTCACGTCTCATACCATCGAAGTTACCTTTCCTTAAGTTCAGGACCCGAGTCTCTGAATTAACTGTGTCACTTTCCATCTTAATAAAGAATTATACTATATTATGGTCACTCTTCCCCAAGGGGCCTCGCACAAAAAGATTGCTAATTAGTTCTTTCTCATTACACATCACCCAGTCTAGGATGGCCAGCCCTCTAGTTGGTTCCTCAACATATTGGTCCAGAAAACCATCCCTAATACACTCCAGGAAATCCTCCTCCACCGTATTGCTGCTAGTTTGGTTAGCCCAATCAATATGTAGATTAAAGTCGCCCATGATAACTGCTTAGTGATGTTGATGTTGGGGCTGATCATGGTGGGATTCTAAGGACCAAGGTGATATTTTTTTCAAGGGCACCAATGCTGCTGGAATAGATGGTCGGTAAGGTTGAGATGACAGAACGGCCCTGTCAATGGTGAGAGAGGTTGCTCCAAGCAGGTGATAGTGAATAGAGAGTTCACTGCAAACACTTTCAAAGTGCATGCAGCTCAAAAGTTTCTTCCAAATCCTGAAGGTTTCAGCTTCTAACAATGGAAAGTGAACAGCTGTGAAATGGTAGCTTTTATACCATTCTGCAGCTGTCAACTCGCCAAAGCAATAGAGAGTCACTGAGAACCAGACTCCGCTTACCTGGCATGTTCCCCGAGGGATGGCAAACCCGTCAAAAAGTTGGTAAAGTTGTAAGTGCCTGCTTTTAAGCCTTTTAACTAGCATTTGAGTAACTTTTAATGATGCTAACTACCTGTCCTGCTGATTGCTGTTCGAGTCTATGATCTGAACACAGATCTGACAGATCAGAAACTCACACGGAGGCAGATTGAGAGCGGGATCCCGACTCGCTGTCAATCAGGGCCATTTTGACAGCGGGCGCACCTCCAAACCCACACTCGCAGTGCTGAGAAGATTCTGGCCAAAACAGCAGTGGAGTTATCTCCGATGAACTGGCTAATATTTATCCCTCAATCAACATCACTGAAACAGATTATCTGGTCATTATCATATTGCTGTTTATGGGAGTTTGCTGTACACAAATTGGCTGCAGTGTTTTCTACATTACAACTGTGACTACACTCAAAAGTGCTTTGGGATGCCGTAAAACGCGCTGTATAAATGCAAGTCTTTCTTTTTTCTCTCCTGAAGGCATTGTCTAATGTGGGAGCATGGTTTTATAATGCCAGCAGCCATTGGAAGGTGACCAGGACTGGGAACTAAATATTCAGGGTATTTGACAATTCGGAAGGACAGACAGAAAGGAAAAGGAGGTTGGGTAGCTCTGTTAATAAAGGATGAGTTCAGTGCATTAAAGTGAGAAACGATATTTGCTCAGAAGATCAAGATGTTGAAACAGTTTGGGTGCGATAAGGAATAATAAGGGGAAAAAGTCGCTGGTGGGCATAGTTTATAGGCCCCCTAACAATAACTACACTGTTGGATGGAGTATAAATCAAGAAATAATGGAAGCTTGTAAAAAAGGAACGGCAATAATCATGGACGATGTTAACTTTCATATTGATGGGACAAAGCAAATTGGCCTGGATAGCCTTGAGGAAGAGTTCATAGGGCCCAAACTCGGTCGATGCCAAGGCCCGCCCAAAGGACCGCCAATGGCCGCCGAAAGTCCAGGCGGTACTTTGCCTGGAAGATTCCTAAAAAAAAAAGAGCCAGTACCCCCAGGCGGCCAAACAACGGCTTATGCCATCAATTTGGGCGGCAGCGGGCGGAAGCTCTCAATCTCGGCGGCAAATACGCTTGCCACTCAAGTGCCCCTGAGGATGGAGTCGAGCCCCGGGAGGATTGAAGACCTGCGAATAAATATCAAAAAATCATAGCAAAAAAAACATGGCAACATCTTCAGGGGACCCCACCCAGGTAAGTCACTGTAAAAAAATGTTTTAAAATATGTTCACTAACTTTTTTTCTGTTCTTCGTACTTACTGTTGGGGTTAGAACAGCCTCTATGCAGTGGTCCTTCCCCCTGCTGGCGCCGACTCCCACCGACTCCCGCCTGCACCAATCTGGCAGCTCGGTGGGCAGGAAGCCACTTACACTACTTGGCCGCCAGAGGACGTCAGCGAGCAGTTCCCGATGGTACTCCCGTCCCGCCTGCTCCAGCCCAAATGTAAAATGGCAACGAGGGGATACCGGCAGCAAAACATGATGGCAGCAGGCGTCAGTGGGCGGTAAGGCCACCAATATCAGGGCCATAGAGTGTATCCGGGATAGTTTCCTTGAACAGTACGTTGTGGAACCAACCAGGCTATCTTAGATCTGGCACTGTGTAATGAGACAGGAGTAATAAATGATCTCCTAGTAAAGGATCCTCAAGGAAAGAGTGACCATAGCATGGTTGAATTTCAAATTCAGTTGGAGGGTGAGAAAGTTGGATCTCAAACCAGTGTCCTAAGCTTAAACAAAGGAGACGACAAAGGTATGAAGGCAGAGTTGACTGAAGTGGACTGGGAAAATAGATTAAAGTGTGAGACGGTTGATGTGCAGTGGCAGACATTTAAGGAGATATTTCATAACTCTCAACAAAAATATATTCCAATGAGAAGGAAGGAATATATGAGAAAGGATAACCATCCGTGGCTAACTAAGGAAACAAGGGATGATATCAAATTGAAAACAAGGGCATACAAAGTGGCCAAGACTAGTGGGAGACCAGAGGATTGGGAAACATTAAAATGCCAGCAAAGAACGACAAAAAAAAAATAAGGAGAGGGAAGATGGATTATGAAAGCAAACTAGCGCAAAATATAAAAACAGATAGTAAGAGCTTCTACAGGTACATAAAAAGGAAAAGACTGGCTAAAGTAAATGTTGGTCCCTTAGAGGATGAGACTGTGGAATTAATAATTGGGAACAGGGAAGTGGCAGAGACTTTGAACAAATATTTTGTATTGATCTTCACAGTAGAAGACACTAAAAACATCCCTATAGCGGATAATCAAAGGGCTATATGGAGGGAGGAATTTAATACAATCGCTATCACTAAAGAAGTAGTACTTGATAAAATAATGAGACTAAAGGCGGACAAGTTCCCTGGACCTTATGGTTTGCATCCTAAGTTCTTAAAAGGAGTGACTGCAGAGATAGTGGATGCATTGGTTGTAATCTACCAAAATTCCCTGGATTCTGGGGAGGTCCCAGCAGATTGGAAAACCGCCAATCTAATGCCCCTATTTAAAAAAGGAGGCAGACAAAAAGCAGCAAACTTTAGACCAGTTAGCTTAACATCTGTCTTTGGGAAAATGTTGGAGTCGATTATTAAGGAAGCAGCAGCAGGACATTTGGAAAAGCATGATTCAATCAAGCAGAGTCAGCATGGTTTTATGAAAGGGAAATCATGTTTGACAAATTTGCTGGAGTTCTTTGAGGATGTAGCGAGGATGTTGGATAAGGGGGAACCAGTGGATGTGGTGTATTTGGATTTCCAGAAGGCATTCGATAAGGTGCCAAATAAAAGGTTACTGCACAAGATAATCTTTCACGGGGTTGGGGTAATAAATTATCATGGATAGAGGATTGGCTAACTAACAGAAAACAGAGAGTCGGGATAAATGGGTCATTTTCTGGTTGGCAAACAGTAACTAGTGGGGTGCCGCAGGGATCGGTGGTGGGGCCTCAACTATTTACAATCTATGTTAATGACTTAGATGAAGGGACCGAGTATAATGTAGCCAAGTTTGCTGATGATACAAAGATGGGTGGGAAAGCAAATTGTGAGGCGGACACAATAAGTCTGCAAAGGGATATAGACAGGCTAAGTGAGTGGGCAAAAATGTGGCAGATGGAGTATAATGTGGGAAAATGTGAGGTTATCCACATTGGCAGAAAAAGTAAAAAAACAACTTATTATTTAAATGGAGATGACAAAATGTTGCAGTCCAGAGGGACCTGGGGGTTCTTGTGCATGAAACACAAAAAGTTAGTATGCAGGTACAGCAAGTAATCAGGAAGGCAAATGGAATGTTGGCCTTTATTGCAAGGGGGATAGAGTATAAAAGCAGAGAAGTCCTGCTACAACTGTACAGGGTATTGGTGAGGCCACACCTAGAGTACTGTGTACAGTTTTGGTCTCCTTATTTAAGGAAGGATATACTTGCATTGGAGACAATTAAGAGAAGGTGCACTTGGTTGATTCCTGAGATGAAGGGGTTGACTTATGAAGAAAGGTTGAGCAGGTTGGGCCTATACTCATTAGAGTTTAGAAGAATGAGAGGTGGTCTTATTGAATAATATAAGATGCTGAGGGGGCAGATGCAGAGAGGATGTATCTACTCGTGGAGGAATCTATTACTAGGGGGCATAGTTTAAGATTAAGGAGTCGCCCATTTAAAACTGAGATGAGGAGAAATTTCTTCTCTCAAAGGATCGTAAATCTGTAGAATTCTCTGCCCCAGGGAGCTATGGAGGCTGGGTCATTGAATATATTTAAGGTGGAGATAGACAGATTTTTGAACGATAAGGGAGTGAAGGGTTATGGGGAGCAGGCAGGGAAATGGAGCTGAATCCAAGATCAGATCAGCCATGATGTTATTAAATGGCGGAGCAGGCTCGAGGGGCCAATGGCCTACTCCTGCTCCTATTTCTTATGTTCTTATGTGCCAGCGCTATTTAAAGGCACATCTTGCAATGTTTTTTTTGTCGGCCATTAACTATTTCTAGTTTGCAACAGTTAGTCAGTGTGGCTGCTGGACTGATCTCAGTGATTTTTTGCTGAAGCATTGTTCTGCCTCCTACCTTTTCCCCTGTATCACTCATGGCATTTTCGACATTGTACCATTTCTGTCACTTCATGGGGTCTGTGCTGGCACTCGGCCGCCTGCTTCGACTTCACCGTCAGAGGATGCTTTGCCGAAGACAACAGTGCCTCCAATTGCAGAGGGAAAGGCATTGAGAGGGGGAGAGAGAAAGGCCACACCACAGAGAGAGGCACAGGGAGAGGCCTGTGGAGAGGCCCATGGAACAACCCACAGAGAGAGGCACAGGGAGAGGCCCATGGAGAGGCCTATGGAGAGGCCCATGGAACACGCTACAGAGAGAGGCTCATGGAGAGGCCCATGGAACACGCCACAGAGAGAGGCCCATGGAGAAGCCCATGGAGAGGCCCAGGGAGAGCCAATGGAGACGTCCATGGAGAGGCACAGGGAGAGGCTCAGGGAGAGGACCATGGAGAGGCCCATGGAGAGGCACAGGGAGAGGCACAGGGAGAGGCCCATGGAGAGGCACAGGGAGAGGCCCATGGAGAGGCACAGGGAGAGGCCCATGGAGAGGCCCATCAACATGCCACCAGGAGAGGCACAGGGAGAGGGCCATGGAGCATGCCACAGGGAGAGGCACAGGAAGAGGGAAAGTGAGAGGGAAAGGGAAAGAGAGAGGCACAGAGAAGGACATCCAGTACCACAGGGAGAAGCACATCAAGATGCTGCCAGAGGAAGAAGGTGCCACAGGAATGGCAACTGAAGGCCTTACTCTCCCAGGGTATTCGGTCAGCAGTTCTCCGACATCAATTTCACTGAGGAGCAGTGTGCGCGAAGACTGTGTTTCAAGAAGGACATGGTCACAGAGCTCTGCCATATGCTGCAACCAGACCTCGAGCATCAGACCAGGGTGAGGACGGCTCTCTCAGTTACTGTCAAGGTCACAATCGCTCTCAATTTCTACACCAATGGATCTTTCCAGTGTGCAACAAGAGGCATCTTCATCATCTCCCAGCTTGACATCCATTTCTCCATCTGCGAGGTCACAGATTCTCTGTACAGAAGGAAGAGATACTATATCTCCTTCCCTATGAGCAGAGAGAAGCAGCACAAGCGTGCATGTGACTTTGCCAGGATCGCGGGCTTCCCCATGATGCAGGGTGCCATTGACTGCACCCACGTTGTTTTGAGAGCACCGCAACACAATCCAGAGATCTTCCACAATCACAAAAGCTTCCACTCACTGAATGTCCAGTTGGTATATGACCACACACGCAGAATAATGCCCGACAATGCCCGCTATCCTGGCAGCAGCCACGATGCTTTCATCCTGCGTCAGGCCGGTGTGCCAGCTCTGTTCCAGTCCCCAAATGAAGCTTGTGACTGGCTGCCCAGAGACAAGGGCTATCCGCTATCCACCTGGCTCATGACTCCCCTCCACAACCCCACCACACCTGCCCAGCACTCGTACAATGAGAGCTATGCCACCACCAGGAACATCATTGAGCAGACCATTGGAATGCTGAAGCAATGGTTCCGCTGTCTTGACTGCTTAGGAGGAATCCTGCTGTACTTGCCTGAGCGGGTGTCTCTATTTGTTGTCGTCTGCTGCATGCTGCACAATCTGATCATCATGAGGGCACAGCCATTGCCACCAGGCATAGCCGCACCACCTCAGGAGGAGGAGGACGACAAAGAGGAGCAGGAGGATGAGCAAGAGCAGGAAGACGAGGAGGAGCAGGAGCAGTAACAGCCGCGATGGAGGAGGCAGCAAGTCCATCGCGATCCTGCAAGGGAGGTCTGCGACTGTCTCATCAGAGCTCATTTCCACTGATTTCCATCCCAATTACCAGTTCCCCCATACAAAATCCCCAACACTGAAATGGGAGACAACAGCAAATATTAAACATTCCAATCACCATTTATGAAACAACAATAAAATCTATAACTGTGTATTTAATAATCACCCTTGTGCATTTCCTTGTAGCCCCTTTTACGATGACCTATTCTACAACTTCTCTGCAATGTCTCCCCTGTTACTGCAGTATGGCTGGAGGAAGGCTGCTGTGTGTCAGGGCCAGAGACTACAGATGGCCTTGTAGGATGCCCTTGACCAGCTCTGGGTATGGAAGACCCGGCTGAAGACTGCACCACCTCAGGCTGGGCAGCAGTAGTCTGGACTGGCTGGGTGACTGGCAGTGACATGTGCAATGGCGGAATGCCAATGGTGGCATCAGGAATGCTATCATCCAGAGAGAGGACAGTAGGTTCCTGCTCCACTGACCCAGTGCCACGCCCCCAGGACAGCACCTCAGCATCCCTACAGATTGCTGGGCTGCTGCGACACCGTGTGATCCCCGGTCAACTGTGGTGGACCCAGCGGCGATGGCAACAGTCAGAGCTTGTGTGCCATACAGCTGAGACTGCATGACATCACCAAGACATTGCGTGACATCAATCTGAGACTGCATGAGAACAGTCCGAGCAGCCAAGCAAGCAGCCACTGACTATTGCAGCATCAAGGCATTGCCTTGCTTCCGCCTGTGCCACAATGGAAGCTGCCACATCGCCCAGGACACGCGTCATGAGGTCTGGACCCGCACGGTCTCTCTGGGAGTCTACCATCACCTGCACACTGGCAATGATGGGCTGCATGGTATGCGCAGAGCTGTTTGCAATGTGCTCCACGCATTCCTCCATGCACCTTACCACGTGCGACAGGCTCTCGTGCACTCTTGCCATTACACCTATCATGTCGGAGTGCATGGCCATCACCCTTTGTGTGAACGTCTCCCCATCAAGGTCTTCATCTGAGTCCTGAACAGCAGAACTCGCGAGCGAACTCGCCCTCCGGGAAGATGGCTCCCAAGCTTCCATTTACCTTTGACCCTGCTGCAGACCGCTTGGCCCCGGTGCATCACCCAATGCATGCCCGTATTTTAAACGTTCCTTTACCGCGTAGTGCCAGTATTTGAGCTGGTGCCTGCGGGTGAGAGAAGCAGTGACACAGTGTTGGCTTCTCCTCCTCCTACCCCTTCTCATCCTCCTCCTCCCTTCTTCTCCCTCGTGACTGGGTTCGGGGGGCTCAGGCACAAGCTGTTCATCTGCTGGTTCATTATCTGAAAGCATAAATGGCATAAGAGTCGCATTAAAGTGAGGGCAGGGGGCAGGAATGGAGCAGACAGAATGAAGAGGTGGAAAGTGATAAGGCCTTCTGCATTAAGGGAGAAGTGGGATCAGAAGAGAGGATTAAGATACCATTGGTGCCCCCAGCGGGCTCGATATCTCCGGCAGCAATGGGGTCCACCACCTGCACCTCCAGGTTGGAAAGCTGGGGCAGTTTAACTTCCCCCCTCCAGTCTGCTGTTGCTCCATCCTGTTGTGTGCCATCTTGGCCTGCAAAAGAAAGGAAACCGTGTGAGTAAGAGTCCAGTTATGTATGTGGAAGAAATGCCCGCCGTGGTTGAATAGCCATGAATGTAGGCAAGGCATGAAATGAGGCTGTGGCTGTGAGTAGGCACGATGGTTGGTGGTTGCCTGCTGGGTTAAGTGCTGGTTTGCAGAATGTGCAGAGACAGAGGCTCAGAGGCTGGTATGCAAGAGTTGTGGAAACATGTACTCACCTTGACCACCTGACTGAGGTCGTTGAATTTCTTTCGACACTATGTGGGGATTCTATCCACCACGATGCTGGCCAACACCTCCGCAGCCACCTCTGCCCACATGGCCCTAAAAACCTGTGGATTTGGCCTTCTCCCAGATGGAGTGAACAGTGCCTCCCTCCTTGTTTCCACTGTCCCCACCAATGTCTTCAACACCAGTTCGCTGAACCGAGTGCTCCTTGCATAATGCCTTGCAGCACCACTGCACACCTTCCTTGCCTGAAACGACATCCCCTTTAAGAACTGGAATGAATAGCAGCCTTATTATCAGTGAATGAAAATTAGGTGAAATTGGGCACAGCCCCGGTAATAGTGCCCCTGCAGCACCCCACTGAAGCCATTAGTGCCTCCGATACTCCCTCACTTCATTTTTGAAGGGAAAGTGCCCAATTTCCCACAATTTTGCAGTCCACCTCGCCGGGCCCTAAATCGTCAATCTTTTAAAACTTAGTGCCCCAAACATGGCGCTACTGAATTTTGGCCCCATGAAGTTTTCAAGGAGCCGGATTTTGCTGTGAAAATAATGGCGAATAATGTTAATTATGTGTGAATCGGACAGCAACTTCCAGCAAGTGCTTAAACATGAAAATCCAGAAGTTGCTATCCAAAATGCGTCCTTCCTTCATAAGCTGCGCGAAAATGTCACCTCATCTTCTGGCTCCCCATTCAAATGTGTTGAATGACATGAAGTTCCTGTACTGATGTTGTCGACACAGACTAAACTCACCACAAAAAGTTAGGCCTTGTCCATTCTGATCTAAGTATCCTTTTAACGGTGTGATAAGTCTTAATTACTGCCAAACAACCTTTCTGGCACTGAAAATTAACTATTTTGTGGAGTCTCATTCCTTCAGCTTTTAATTATTGTTGGAGATTGTAAAAAACATTTTTTTACCTTTACTTTCGGCCTCATTTATCTCTCTCTCTCTTAATACAGTTGTTCTTTCCTTCTCTTTATTTTACATTCTGTACCTGATTTGACATTGAATTAAATGTTTTAACATAAATGTTTTAAGTAGGAACATTTAAAACTATGGTGTTCCATTTTTGAAATGAAAACTAGAATCATGCCACAGACTGCCTTGCCCTTTGATGAACTGCAATAACTGCTCACCAACAGTTCTTCAGTCTGACTGGTGGAGGAGAGATACACAGTTGCTAGACCTGCTCACACAGTTCCCAGTTGCCCTGTAGTGGGTGCTGTATTGGTTGGATGTCCCACTTGCCCTGCAAAGCTCCATAGAAAGTCTAATGAACAGCTGATGCTGCTCACAGCCAAATCTGGCCCCTGATTTTGGTCTTTTTGCTAATATTATATGAACATATTTCTTCTTGTTCAGTTGCACATTAATTTCTTCTTAAATACACAAGTTGAAACATGTGCTGGATTATACCTCCTCTGAATTCCACAGAGTAACTATAGCTGTCTACCAGCCTGTAATATAAATGCATTTTGCAATTCAGCTACAAGAAAGTGAGGCTTCGTGACAATAATGAACTCGCCTCTGTCCAGAAAAGTAATTATATCAGAATCTAGTCAAATGCCATAGGGAAGTGAAACATAAATAATTAGGCATATTTTTAATTAGCATTTTTTTCATTAACTTGGGTAGAATGGTGTCATGGAATAATTATACACCGGGGAAGCTTGATAAGTGTCTTGACGTCAGATAGATCACAGGAATGGCTGGTATGGGAAATCGAAATGTTAAATCAATGCAAGGGGAAGGGTGGTGCTTCAGAGACTGGAGTTAAGTCGTGTACTTGGGACGCTGGAGACAGAACCTCACTCTATATCTGCAGCTGACATTAGATTGCTTTATACATGCCACTGAAGGCTTCTAAACTGTGTTGTGCCAGATGGATCAGTGGAGAGAGAGCTTAAACAAGCATTTACCCTGCACTGTATTTGGCATGGGGAAATTTAATGCTAACACTGAATGGAAAACTGTACCATTCCCCATTGTTGACAACCCTCTCCTTAACCAGCACATTAATAAACAAATCCAAAGTGTATAAAGTGACAACAAAAAAAATTATGCATGGGATTGGGCACTGGAATTGTACAAAATGAGACCCAAAACACTCATTCTCTTTCTTTTCAATCTTAGTCTCTGGACTCCTGCTTTGATTATTGTGACATCACATTGCCTACTCCACCTCCAAGGTGAAAATGAAACACAACCTTGAGCTTTCCATCATTTCAGGTGTGACTGAAAACCCATGCTGCTTGTCAATGGTTTGTCCTGTTACCTAATATCATAGAGGGCCTCCGACAGGCAGATATTTAGACTCCTTGGTACCTAAGTATACAGCAGAACTTTTAAGCCTCACTATTTTGGAGCAAAACACAATTACTTTGATTTTAAAAAGTCATCTATAAGTTCCCTGGTGGCTGTGTAAAATTATTCTGTGAGTAGTTGAGCCACATGGACCTGGAAAGTCCCCGATTCGTTAGCTGCTCTGTGCTGAGTTAGTTGATTTCAGCTGGGCAGTAGTCAGACCATTATAGTTAGCCTAAGTGCCCTGGCCGTGTGCAAGTTCAGGGCCAGTGTAACAATGTGGTCGACCTTTGGGCTACAGGCTCATCTATTCCAATTAATGGGCAAGTCCAGTACCCAAGGCATACTGAAACACATAAGGAAAGGTTATCTCTTTGCACGGATGAAGATAGAGGGGGTGAAATTGGTCGACGCGAGTACTATGGACATCGCTGTTACATTGCGGCCAACGAAACAGAAAACTGGGTGTAAAACGGGTTGCCCATTCTTTATGAGCCCGCTTCCTGCTCAAATCTCTACAGCAAACACTCCCCTCTTCCAGCTCAGACCTGGACACGTTGAACAAGCTGCCTGCAAAGATCATTGAAAGCACTGTCCGAAAAGCTGGTGGAAGCAGATTCAATTGTAACTTTTAAAAGGTAATTGGATAAATAATTGAAAAGGAAAAATTTGCAGTGCTATGGCAAAAGGGCGGGGAAGTGGACTAATTGGATAGCTCTTTCAAAGACCGGCATGGGCACGATATGATGAATGGCCTCCTTCTGTGTTGTATGATTCTATGTAAGATCCTCACTATTTGCACTGGCAGATTCTATGCGGTTTGTAATATAGCATGCATTCTTAACCTTAAAGTATGTAATTCATCTCTTTTCTGTGAAGCAATAGAACAGCAAGAATTCCTTGGGGGGGATTAGGTTGTTCACAGCCTAGGTGTCATATTTGATCCTGAAATGAGCTTCCGGCCACATATCCGTGACATAACTAAAACCACCTATTTCCACCTCTGTAACATTGCCTGCCTCCGCCTCAGCTCTTCTACTACTGAAACCCTCATCCATTCCTTTGCTTGCTCTAGACTTGACTACTCCAACCCATTCCTGGTTGGCCTCCCTCATTGTGGAAATATCAGAAAGGATTAAGAAGTTAATTCAGACCTGGGGTTTAAAAAAACTAACAAGCTCTCCTGCACAAAAAAAACAAGCAGGCGTTAATCCTCAGGGTCAATGAGATAAGGGATGAGGTAGAGTTGTAACCATCAAGGAAAGTCATGGAATGATAAAGCCAAATGCCAATTAACAAAGTTCCAGCAATTGCTAACGACTGAACAAAAGGTCAGGCTAGAAATAACAAATTGAAGACCAACGGATAGGAGGGAGGTACCCACCATCACAGGACCAGCGGTGGCCACAGCAGGTGGGTGATAAGAAAGATTCCAGAGATCAAATTAATGGTCGCACACGGGAAGAGAGACTCTCAACTTGGTAATAACTTTTGGAGGCAAGAGACAAGTTGAGATAACAGCAGAATGTCTCTGTATCTTGTAGAAACAAGCAGGTAATTAGTAGCAACCTATACGGCTAACAAAGGGACAAAAAAGGTATAAAAATGGACATGTTGGGACAGTCCATAGCGAGAACCTGGGACCAACACTCGACAGAAGCAGGGACTAGGGAGCGACCCTTGAAGGAACAGTATCGGGACTGGATTGATCACCCGGGATGTATTGGGTAACTATGAGAGAGTGTTGAGTTAAACAGAGTTGAGTTAGCAGTGTGTTGAGTTAAACAGTGTATTTTGAGTGGCATGGAACACCTTTTGGAACGCCTTGTTTGCAGAGTTAAACAGAGTTGAGTTAAACAGAGTTGAACAGAGTTAGTATTTGGAGTGGAAAGGAACACTCTTTGGAACGTCTTTCTGCAGAGTTAAGCAGAGTTAAATAGAGTATAAGTAGTGAGTCTTGTACTTCTTTTGTATTGAGTAACTATAGAGTATAAGTGGTGAGTCTTGTACCTTTTCTGTATCGAAGAATTATAGAGTATAAGTAGTGAGTCTTGTACTTTTCCTGTATTAAACAAACATTAACAATACTGTCATTTGTCTAGTGTGTAATTTGGTATTTAACTCAGGAACCGTCGCAGGCAACTACGAGTCACACGACTAGCAAAATTGCCGCTTGCGCAACACTAATTCTACACTACATAAACTTGAGGCAGCCTGTGTTCTAACTCGCACCAAGTCCCACTCACCTATCACCTCTGTGCTCACTAAACTACATTGGCTCCTGGTTAGACAGCGCCTCGATTTCAAAATTCTTATCCTTGTTTACAAATCCCTCCATGGCTTCGACCCTCTTTATCTCCGTAATTTCTTTCAGCCTCACAACCCCACAAGATGTCTGCGTTTCTCAAAATCTGCCCTCTTGAACATCCCTAATTATAACTGCTTAACCGTCGGTGACCGTGCCTTTAGCTGCTTGGGCCCTAAGCTCTGGAACTCCCTTCCTAAATCTCTCCTTCTCTCTACCTCTCTTTCCTTCTTTAAGATGCTCCTTAAAACATACCTCTTTAACCAAGCTTTTGGTCATCTGCCGTAATTTCTTCTTATGTGGCTCGGTGTTAAATTTTACTGTTTTGTCATAACACTGCTGTGAAGCACCTTGGGACGGTCTATTACATTAAAGGCGCTTTAATAAGTAAAATTTGTTGTTGCAATGCAATGGGTTGGCACACTGCACTTTCATTCAGGTTCAAATCCAGACCAGTTCAAGCAGATAAACGTCTCATCTCTCTGCTGCCAGTAAAGGCTCTCAATGGATTGTTAATTTGCCCATAGCATAAAACTGTCTCAGTACAGCAATAATTTGCAATTGCAATCCGAGGGGCTATAAGGATGGCTGAAGAGGGAGATAGAAATGTCTCATTGCGGAACGGAAATGTCATGCTGCAGTAGGGAAAGCTCTTTGGAGATCGGGACTCAGTCTGGAGAAGTTTTTGTTCTGAACAGAGAAAACTTCTTAATGCAGTCATGCCTGAAATGTAGAAATTGGTTCATTCTCCCGCACCGACATTTGGTACTTTGAGAAGCACAAACAACTAAAAGACCAGAAAATGTAGAAAAGATTTCTTATGAATCTTGCATGCTATCGCAGTTTTCATAATTTTCTCAAGAGTATAAAGGCCCATTATCAGGTCTTTGTAGAAATAAGTGTAAAAAAGATAATTTATTTTTATAATAGTGCACTTTGGCGATGAACCCAGTATTCTTATGGAAAGGTAAGAAAGAATAGCGGATACAAAAGCAAAATCCTGCAGATGCTGGAATCTGAAATAAAAACAGAAAATGCTGGCAATGCTCAGCAGGTCAGACAGCATGGTCAGAATCTTACCAGCCCTGCGAGTGCAGGTTTGGAGGCAGGCCCGCTGTTAAAATGTCCCTGATTGACAGCGGGATGTGACCCCGCTCTGAACCCGTCTCCTTGACAGTTTCTCAACTGTCGGGTCTGCCTGCGGATCGTAAACCCGACACCAAGCGGCGGGCCAGTTAATTAAGGTAGTTAACAAGTAGTTGAATGCTACTTAAGAGGATTAAAAGGAGGCACTTACAATTTTGCCAACCTTTTGACGAGTTTGCCATCCCTGAGGTTTCACGCCAGGTAAGTGGAGTTGGGTTCTCCATGACTCTCCATTGCTTTCGCAAGTTGACGGCTGCAAAAGTGGTATAAAAGCCAACATTTCACAGCTGTTTATTTTCCAATGTCAGAAGCTGAAGCCTTTAGGACTTGGAAGAAACTTTTGCGCTGTATGCAGTTTGGAAGTGTTTGCAGCGAACTCTCTTTTCACTGTCACTTCCCTGGAGCAAACTCTCTCACCACTGACAGATCGCTTCTGTCATCTCAACCTCACCTGCCATCTATTCCAGCAGCATTGAAGCCCTTGAAAAAAATTTCACCTTGGTCCTCAGAATCCCACCACGATCAGCCCCAACGCCATCATCACTAAACAGCATAACCAACAACAACACCCAACCTTTGCCACAATCACCTGATGCTGCAAAGGACACAGTACATCAGCACCTGACCACATTGCTGCCCAGGAGGTCAGGGATGGCCTCACCATGGCCATATTTACTTCACTTGAAGCTGTACACCAGGCTGCCTCTTGGTGCACCAGGTTGGCACAACCCCACATCAGCTCCATAAGGCATCCGTGCAATGCTCAAGTCATTCCTTTCACACTCATCACCATTGTGGGTGGTATCCTTATGTCTCACCATTCACTACAACTCACTAAGGCACTTCCAAAGGTGCCCACAAATCTGTCCAAGAACGCAAAGTATTTGACAACACATCAACATAAACTTAACATGAACATTCGCTAAAGGATCCAAGTGCCTACCCTTGCGTGTTGTTAGTTGGTATGATTGGACAAGGATGAGGGTGAGTGTGAGGGGTGGCTACTGAGATGGGGAACTGATAATGTCGATAGAGAGAGAGGGATGGGTGGAGGTGCAAGGTAAGTTGGTGTGAGTAAGGATGTGCAAGGATAGAGTAGAGAAGGCAGAGTGATAGGGCTGCGATGAGTGGCACAGCAGGATGAGGTTGAGTGTAGCTTTGCAGTAACGTTTCGTGATCTACTGAGATCATTGAAAGGTTTGTGCCACTGCAGCCAGGTCCTCCTGATGACATCCCTGCTTGTGTCCTCCTGTGCAATGTGCAACCAGGCTGCGTTGGTATCTTGAGGAGGTCCCTTCCGCCCATTTGAAGGGAAGAGGACCTCCCTGCATGCTGTGACTCCTTCCATAAGCAACTAGAGGGATTGAAGGGGGAGCCTGGGTGCAGTTGTGCACCTTTGTGCAGAGCTTATCAGTGTTTGCCTGATTTTGTTGTCGTGTTGTCACCTCCCAAATCCATGACCATCTTTCCATGAATTCAATGTTTGAATCCCTTCAACCTGGTTTTCACCCCTGCCACAGTACCTTAACCGCTCTTATCAAAGTCAATAATTACATCCTTTTGAGTGTGACAAATGTAAACTATCACTCCTTGTCCTTCTGGACCTCTCTGCAGCCTTTGACACAGTTGACCACTCCATCCTCCTCCAACATAGTCTATAGGCCCCCTAACAGTAGCTATATTCAATTCCTTCGTCTAAATCATTAATGTATATTGTAAATAGCTGGGGTCCCAGCACTGAACCTTGCGGTACCCCACTTGTTACTGCCTGCCATTCTGAAAAGGACCCGTTTATTCCTACTCTTTGCTTCCTGTCTGCCAACCAGTTCTCTATCCACGTCAATACATTACCCCCAATGCCATGTGCTTTAATTTTGCACACTAATCTCTTGTGGGGGACCTTGTCAAAAGCCCTTTGAAAGTCCAAATACACCACATCCACTGGTTCTCCCTTGTCCACTCTACTAATTACATCCTCAAAAAATTCTAGAAGATTTGTCAAGCATGATTTCCCTTTCATAAATCCATGCTGACTGGGACCAATCCTGTCACTGCTTTCCAAATGCGCTGCTATTACATCTTTAATAATTGATTCCAACATTTTCCCCACTACCGATGTCAGGCTAACCGGTCTATAATTCTGTTTTTTCTCTCCCTCCTTTTTTAAAAAGTGGGGTTACATTAGCTACTCTCCAGTCCATAAGAATTGATCCAGAGTCCATAGAATATTGAAAATTGATCACCAATGCATCCACTATTTCTAGGACCACATCCTTAAGTACTCTGGGATGCAGACTATCAGGCCCTGGAGATTTATCGGCCTTCAATCCCATCAATTTCCCTAACACAATTTCCTGACTAATAAGGATTTCCTTCAGTTCCTCCTTCTCGCTAGACCCTTGGTCCCCTAGTATTTCCGGAAGATTGTTTGTGTCTTCCTTAGTGAAGACAGTACCAAAGTATTTGTTCAATTGGTCTGCCATTTCTTAGTTCCCCATTATAAATTCACCTGAATCTGACTGCAAGGGACCTACACTTGTCTTCAGTAATCTTTTTCTCTTCACATACCTATAGAAGCTTTTGTAGGCAGTTTTTATGTTCCCTGCAAGCTTCCTCTCATACTCTATTTTCCCCCTGCTAATTAAACCCTTTGTCCTCCCTGCTGAATTTTAAATTTCTCCCAGTCCTCAGGTTTGCTGCTTTTTTCTGGCCAATTTATATGCCTCTTCCTTGGTTTTAACACTATCCCTAATTGCCCTTGTTAGCCACGGTTGAGCCACCTCCCCCGTTTTATTTTTACGCCAGACAGGGATGTACCATTGTTGAAGTTCATCCATGTGATCTTTAAATGACTGCCATTGCCGATCCACCGTCAACGCTTTAAGTATCATTCGCCAGTCTATCCTAGCCACGTCTCATACCATCGAAGTTACCTTTCTTTAAGTTCAGGACTCTGAATTAACTGTGTCACTCTCCATCTTAATGAAGAATTCTACCATATTATGGTCACTCTTCCCCAAGGGGCCTCGCACAATAAGATTGCTAATTAATCCTTTCTCATTACACAACACCCAGTCTAGGATGCCAGCTCTCTAGTTGGTTCCTCAACATATTGGTCTTGAAAACCATCCCTAATACACTCCAGGAAATCCTCCTCCACTATATTGCTACTGGTTTGGTTAGCCCAATCTATATGTAGATTAAAGTCACCCATGATAACTGCTGTACCTTTATTGCACGCATCCCTAATTTCCTGTTTGATGCCATCCCCAACCTCACTACTACTGTTTGGTGGTCTGCACACAACTCCCACTAGCATTTTCTGCCCTTTGGTGTTCAGCAGCTCTATCCATACAGATTCCATATCATCCAAGCTAATGTCCTTCCTTACTATTGCGTTAATCTTCTCTTTAACCAGCAACGCTACCCCATCTCCTTTTCTTTTCAGTCTATCCTTCCTGAATATTGAATACCCCTGGATGTTGAGTTCCCAGCCTTGGTCACCATGGAGCCATGTCTCGGTAATCCCAATGACATCATATCCGTTAACAACTATCTGTGCAGTTAATTCATCCACCTTATTACGAATGCTCCTCACATTGAGACAAAGAGCCTTCAGGCTTGTTTTTTTTTAACACTCTTTGTCCTTTTAGAATTATGTTGTACTGTGGCCCTTTTTGATTTTTGCCTTTGATTTCTCTGCCCTCCTCTTTTCCTTATCTCCTTTCTACCTTTTGCTTTTGCCCCCAATTTACTTCCCTCTGTCTCCCTGCATAGATTCCCATCCCCTTGCCATATTAGTTTAAACCCTCCCCAACAGCACTAGCAAACACCAGTTTGTACTGGTCCCACCTCCCCCAGAACCGTTTCCAATGTCCCAGGAATTTGAATCCCTCCCTCTTGCACCATTCCTCAAGCCACATATTCGTCTTAACTATCCTGCTATTTCTACTCTGACTAGCGCATGGCGCTGGTAGCAATCCTGAGATTACTACCTTTGAGGTCCTATTTTTTAATTTAACTCCTAGCTCCCTTAATTCAGCTTGTAGCACCTCATCCCGTTTTTTTACCTATATCTTTGGTACCTATATGCACCACGACAACTGGCTGTTCATCCTCCCCCTCCAGAAGGCCCTGCAGCCACTCCGAGACATCCTTGACCCTTGCACCAGGGAGGCAACATACCATCCTGGAGTCTTGATTTCGGCCACAGAAACGCCTATCTATTCCCCTTACAATAGAATCCCTTTCCACTATAGCTCTCCCACTCTTGTTCCTGCCCTCCTGTGCAGCAGAGCCACCCATGGTGCCATGAACTTGGCTGCTGCTGCCTTCCCCAATGATCCATCTCCCCCACCAGAATCCAAAGTGGTTTATCTGTTTTGGAGGGAGATGATTGCAGCGTCCCCCTGCACTACCTTCCTATTCCTGCTCTGCCTGATGGTCACCCATTCCCTATCTGCTTTTATAACCTTTACCTGCGGTGTGACCAACTCACTAAACATGCTATTCACAACATCCTCAGCATCGCGGATGCTCCAGAGTGAATCCATGCGCAGCTCCAGTGCCAGAATGTGGTCTGACAGGAGCTGCAGCTGGATGCACTTCTGCACACGTAGTAGTCAGCGACACTGGAAGTGTCCCTGATTTCCCACATAACACAGGATTTGGCAACAATGCCAAAGGTTACCTACTGATCGGAAAAGAAAAAGAAAAAGATAAAATATTCATCAATCCACCAGCCAATCACTTACCCACTTGTGATGTCACACTTCGATTTCTTTTTACTTCTTTGTTTACTTTCTGCCCCTGCTGCAGCTGGTCTCCTCCTGACTGCTGCTGCTCCAAGCTGCCGCTGCCCTTTGTAGTCCCGCGCCTGCTCTGCTCTCACGATGCTGACCTCCTCCCGACTGCTATTGTGGAATTGTGGAACGAAGCAGGGAGCAACCTATCTTAGATCTGGTACTGTGTAAAGAGACAGGATTAATAAACAATCTCCTGGTAAAGGATCCTCTAGGAATGAATGACCATAACATGGTTGAATTTCAAATTCAGTTGGAGGGTGAGAAAGTTGGATCTCAAACTGTCCAAGCTTAAATAAAGGAGACTGCAAAGTTATGAAGGCAAAGTTGGCTAAAGTGGATTGGGAAAATAGATTAAAGAGTGGGACATTTGATGAGCAGTGGCAAACATTTAAGGAGATATTTTATAACTCTCAACAAAAACATATTTCAATGAGAAGGAAAGACTGTTAAGAGAAGGGATAACCATCCATGGCTAACTAAGGAAATAAAGGATGGTATCAAATTGAAAACAAGGGCATACCAAGTGGTCAAGACTAATGGGAGGCCAGAGGATTGGGAAACTTTTAAATGCCAGCAAAGAACGGCTAAAAAAATAATAATCAAAGTTAACTTTCACAAAATATAAAAACAGATACTAAGTGCTTCTACAGGTACATAAAAAAGAAAAGACTGGCTAAAGTAAATGTTGGTCCCTTAGAGGATGAGACTGGGGAATTAATAATGGGGAACAGGGAAATGGCAGAGACTTTGAACAAATATTTTGTATCGGTCTTCACGGTAGAAGACACTAAAACATCCCAATAGTGGATAATCAAGGGGCTAAAGGGAGGAACTAAAAACAATCACTATCACTAAAGAAGTAGTACTCGGTAAAATAATGGGACTAAAGGTGGGCAAGTCCCCTGGATCTGATGGCTTGTGTCCTAGGGTCTTAAAAGAAGTGGCTGCAGAGATAGTGGATGCATTGGTTGTAATTTACCAAAATTCCCTGAATTCTGGGGAGGTCCCAGCAGATTGGAAAATCGCAAATGTAACGCCCCTATTTAACAAAGTAGGCAGACCGAAAGCAGGAAACTATAGACTGGTTAGCCTAACATCTATTGTTGGGAAAATGCCGGCGTCCATTATTAAGGAAGAAGTAGCAGGACATTTGGAAAAGCATAATTCAGTCAAGCAGAATCAGCATGGTTTTAATAAAGGGAAATCATGTTTGACAAATTTGCTGGAGTTCTTTG
This sequence comes from Pristiophorus japonicus, assembly GCF_044704955.1. Lineage (NCBI taxonomy): Eukaryota > Metazoa > Chordata > Chondrichthyes > Pristiophoridae > Pristiophorus > Pristiophorus japonicus. The sequence goes on from NC_091980.1 coordinate 120,097,222, forward strand.
AGGATGTAAAGAACAGGGTGAATAAGGGGGAATCAGTGGATGTGGTGTATTTGGATTTCCAAAAGGCATTTGCTAAAGGTTATTGCACAAGATAAAATTTCACGGGGTTGGGGACAATATATTATCATGGATAGTGGATTGGCTAACTAACAGAAAACAGAGATTCGGGATAAATGGGTCATTATCTGTTTGGCAACCAGTAACTAGTGGGGTGCCGCACGGATTGGTGCTGGGGCCTCAACAATTTACAATCTATATTAATGAATTGGATAAAGGGACCGAGTGTAATGCAGCCAAATTTGCTGCTGATACAAAGATGGGTGGAAAAGCAAATTGTGAGGGGGACACAAATAATCTGCAAAGGGATATAGACAGGCTAAGTGAGTGGGCAAAAATTTGGTAGATGGAGTACAATGTGGGAAAATATGAGGTTATCCACTTTGTCAGAAAAAATAGAAAAGCAAATTATTATTTAAATGGAGAAAAATTGCAAAGTGCTTCAGTACAGAGGGAATTCAAACAGGCTGCATTTAGACAGGCTATGAAAATTCACAGACAACAAGTCAGAGATGCTACGTGAGTGGTAGTATGTTGCATTAAGCCATCAATCAACTTGACATTTTCGGACCTTGGGTAGTGAGCCAATAAGGTCAAAGAAGGCGAGTTCTTTTCTGTAAATTGATCCAGGTATAAATACAGCCATTTTGACCATGCGGTCTCAGTAAGACAAAGAAACTGGCAATCAGCCAGCAGTTTGTTGCTCTCTGCCAAGATTAAAAAGTTAAAACTACCATCGGAGTTCGTATTTCATTGGAAATTAAGAGATCTAACAGGGATCCTTGTGCATGAAATACAAAAAGTTAGTATGCAGGTGCAGCAAGTAATCAGGAAGGCAAATGGAATGTTGGCCTTTATTGCAAGGGGGGTGGAGTATAAAAGCAGAGAAGTCCTGCTACAACTTTAAAGGGTATTGGTGAGGCGACACCTGAAGTACTGCGTTCAGTTTTGGTCTCCGTATTTAAGGAAGGATATTGTTGCATTGGAGGCTGTTCAGAGAAGGTTCATGAGGTTGATTCTGGAGATGAGGAGGTTGACTTGAAGATAGGTTGAGTAGGTTGGGCCTATACTCATTGGAGTTCAGAAGGATGAGAAATAATCTTATCGAAACATATAAGATAATGGTATCTAAATTGTCAGATTGCTTGTCAGACATCCATCGACGAGGTGGATGCAGAGAGGATATTTCCACTCATAGCAGAAACTAAAACATCAGATGACGTCATCGACCCGCTTCCTGTTAATTGGCCGGGAACCTCACAGGACGAGCTTAACAAGCCCCATCAATGGAAGATTGCTTCGAGAGGGCGGGATGGCCGGAAGCGGGTTTCCTACACGCCACCGATGCCGGCCACCCAGGACTCGCTATAGGTGGCGAAATTGCGGAGCGAGAAATAGAGTTCGCATTTCAGATCGATTATTGCTGGCTTAAGACAATCGTCGTTGTGGACATTATTTGTTCTGCCTTCTTTTACATTCCTTTTCTGTGGGACTCGAGATTCCACAGCTGCTTGACATTCTACAGTTGATTTAATTTAAAGGTAATTTAATACAGTAAAAAAATAATGAGAGCATGATTGGGATACTCAGGCTGTAAACAGAGCTGCCCAGTAAATGAAAGATACGGGTCAAAAAGATTAAAGTCATTCTGAATAGAAAAGGAGAAAAACAAAAATCATGCCTAATGGGAACAAGACGAAATCCCATCACATTTCGGTTGCCATGCCGAATACTTGGTTTCATTGAAAAAAATTGATTAAAAATTGAAAATGAAGTTATCAGGCTAATTTAATTTAATAAATCGGATTTCACCGAATACCTGTATGGGAAAATTGCTCCAGGGTCCTGACAGCTTCTTAAATATTAATCTAAAAAGGAACCCAGACACCACAAAGAGTGAGTAACCAGTGGAGGTGATTCTGTGATCTCTTTTCCTAGTGGGGAATTTGTGCTTGAAAGGAGCACAGATCAGAGATTGGGCGACAACACTAGAGGGAGATTTTAACTCTCTCCTACCGGCAGAACTGAGGCAGTAGCAGAGCTAAAATCCAGGTGTTGGACCGACCGCCACACTCTCGTTACGCTGCCATTTTCACCGGGGTCTTCTGCTGGACAGCTGAGGCCTCCACTTCAGTCAGGCAGCAGCTTCACAAATCATGGTCCTATGATGCACATAGGACAGCGATGTAATGTTAACGGCCTACTGGTGGACCTTGCGCTGTGAACTCTCTGCTCAGTAAAACCTAATGTAATTAATCTTATGGAGCCTGGACGAGCAGGAGCAGTTTTCTGAGTTCCACACGATGGGCTTCTGCTGCCACCGGCATCCTCCCTCCGTGATTGCACCCCACCCTCCACCCAATGGTCCTACCTTCTTCCCAGAGAGGTCGGCCTCTGGGGCCCCCCGATATCAGGCTAGCCCAGAGCTGGTAAGCTGCAGCAAGAACACCCATCCACACGTGGAGCTCACCGGAAGCACGTTAATGAGGTCCGGCCCTCAGAATGGACTGAGCCTCACACCTGAAGGAACGGGTGACTAGCTAGCTGCCATCTGAGAATCCTGCAGAGCTGTGACTACTTGGCAAGTTCATTTAGTTCCAGTGATGTGTGAAATTGAAGGTCAGTAGTTGGTGTGCAAGAGAATTGAGGACTGTAGTTGAAGAAAGGACAAAGAGTTGAAGGTTTTGTGAAAAACGTAAAAGTTGAGCAGCTTGAAAAAGGTTATAAAACCAATGGTAATTTAACAAGAAGTTGTTTGGTAGAGATGTTGCATATAGAAAACAGGTAATCAGGAATACGAATGATAAACCATGTAACTTGTTAATGCAGAATTTGATGGTGATCCAGTGGGTAAGAGCTAGTTTGGAAAAGCTTTTTTTTGTCGTGGAGATGCCTTTGTGACGAGACCATTCTAGTTCTTCCTGTTGTTCTCAGCTTTAGGCTGGAATAATTTCAGTTAATCCAATCCTGTATTCCAAGAACAAAGGATCTAGGAATGAAAAGGGTCCATTTATCTCTGATCAGACAATTGCCAGATATATTCTTATTCCATTTCCCTATCTCATTATGTACCATTTTAATTCCATTTAGAAATAACTCTAAATGTTCCTTCTGACTACACATTTATGCAACTCTTTTCAAATTCGTTTTAATCTAAGGATAAGGGGTAAGCCATTTAGGACCGAGATGAGGAGAAACTTCTTCACCCAGAGAGTGGTGAACCTGTGGAATTCTCTACCACAGAAAGTTGTTGAGGCCAATTCACTAAATATATTCAAAAAGGAGTTAGATGTAGTCCTTACTACTAGGGGGATCAAGGGGTATGGCGAGAAAGCAGGAATGGGGTACTGAAGTTGCATGTTCAGCCATGAACCTATTGAATGGCGGTGCAGGCTCGAAGGGCTGAATGGCCTACTCCTGCACCTATTTTCTATGTTTCTATGTTTCTATGCCCGATAGTTAAGGTCTGCTCTTTTTTATCTGATTCTCCAGTCCATTCTCCCTGCCAGCACTAAGCGTGTGGGATCCTGCATTTACAGGGCTATGGGGAAAGAGCAAGGGAGTGGAACCAATTTAAAAAAAAAATCATTCATGGGATGTGGACATCGCTGGCAAAGCCAGAATTTATTGCCCATCCCTAATTGCCCTCGAGAAGGGAGTGGTGAGCTACCTTCTTGAATACAACTGAGTGGCTTGCTAGGCCATTTCAGAGGGCAGTTAACCATATTGCTGTCGGTCTGGAGTCACATATAGGCCAGACTGGGTAAGGATGGCAGATTTCCTTCCCTAAAGGGCATTAGTGAACCAGATGGTTTTTTATGATGATCCATTGGTTTTATGGGGCTCAATTTTCCCCAAAACATGAAGAGTTTCGCCCATTTTTTTGGGGCCCAAGCACGGCAAAAAAAATCTTCTGAGTTTCCCCATATGAATTCTTCATTTTGGTGCTGCCTAGCCTGTCGTTTAGTTTTGCGGGTAGAGTCTTGATCTGCGCCAAAAAGATCGGGTTGCCATGGTGACCAGGGACACAATGTGGGCTGAGGCTAGAAAGTGAAACATACAGCCAGCTCACAGTAACCTGCACAAGCACATTAAACATGACAGTAACTTACCTCCATTAAATTATTAAAGTCCCCCTCACCCCACCTCCCCCCGATACCGGTCCTCACTCCTATCGCAGGCCAAAGGGCCTGCCAGTGTCGGTCCCAGTCCCTGCACCTATCCCTGGCAGAATGGCCTCCCCCTCCAAGTCCCTGCTCCTATCCCTGGCAGAATGGCCTCCCAGTCCCGGTCCCCGCACCTATCCCAGGCTGAACGGCCTCCTCACTCCTGGTACCTGCACCTAACTATACCCAAAAGGCTTCCCTCCCCTCTCTCTCCACTCTCTCTCACCTCTCTGCTGCTGCTGTCCGGGCATCTGCTGCGCTGCTTTACTTACCTGTGCCAATTTCCTTAACTCACCAGAAGGTTTTTCCACAGAGGCCACATACGCTAGCCTAAGAAGAACTGGAGTAAATCTGAGCTGGCCAAACTTACCATAATTGGTGCGGGTGGCAGGTTACGCCCCCTATGACTCAAAAAAAAACTAACCTAAAAAAATCGTAACTAACTGAGTTACGTTGGCGCACATTGATTGGGGAAACTGGTATTTTTTAACTTAGGCCAAAAAAAACAGCACAAATCACTGGGGAAAATTGAGCCCATGGTTACTAGCTTTTTATTCCAGATTTAATTGAATTGAAATTCCCTAGCTGCTGTGGTGGGATTTGAACTCATGTCTCTGGATCATTAGGCTAGGCGCTAGGATTACTAGTCCAGTAACATAACTGCTGGGCTACTGTTCCCATAGCACATTGGATAGCTGTTTCAAAGAGCCAACACAAGGATGGACAAAATGGCTTCCTTCTGTGCTACGATTCTATTAATGTCATTGTACACAGCTTCCAGATAATGCCTACTAGCTGCTGCTATGCCATGTCTCAGTTTCCTCATTGACTACATGACAGATATTAGCCATCAGTTTAGTGGAAGGGCTGACACAGGTCAGCTTATGTAACACCAGCCTCTTTGGTGTTCTAGCCATCCAAGTCCAATGCCAAAAGAACTGTGTCTGAGAGGAAGCAGTGAGTATTTATATGTTATAAAATTTGCTGATGTCAACTAAGTCAACTCTCTGCGACAGACTTGGTAATCTCATACTTAAACTAGGGAGCTCCACAATACCCCAGGGCCCTGCTGATGGTTGATCAGCCAACCTGATGCCATCAAAATATGAAGACGGATGGTTAGTATAAGGCCACTTGAACATAAGAAATAGGAACAGGAGTAGGCCATATGGCCATTCAGTAAGAGCCTTATATTCCTTGATTCCTTTAGTATACAAAATCTATTAATCTAAGCCTTGAATATACTCATCGTCTGAGCATCCACAGCTCTCTGGGGTGGAAAATTCCAAAGATTCACAACCCTTTGAGTGAAACCCAACGATGTTCTTCAACTACATTAAGAGCAAGAGAATAATTAAAGAAAGAGTAGGGCCTATCAGAGACCATAAAGATAATCTGTGTGTGGAAGCGGAAGATGTGGGTATGGTTCTTAATGAATACTTTGTGTCTGTTTTTACAAAAGAGAGGGGCGATGCAGAATCTGCTATCGAGGAAGAGGAGTGCGAAATATTAGATGAAAAGAACATAGTGAAAGAGGAAGTATTAAGAGGTTTAGCAGCTTTGAAAGTGGATAAATCTCCAGGTCTGGATGAAATGTATCCCAGGAGCAAAAGATGAAATAGCAGAGGCTCTGACTTTCATTTTCCAATCTTCTCTGGCTACAGGTCTGGTGCCGGACGACTGGAGGACTGTTAACGTAGTATATTTGTTTAAAAAGGGCGAAAGGAATAGACTGAGTCATTACAGGCCAGTCAGCCTAACCTCGGTGGTGGGAAAATTTAGGAAAAAATTTTGAGGTACAGGATAAATCTTCATTTAGAAAGACACAGATTAATCAAGGACAGTCAGCATAGATTTGTTAAGGGAAGATTGTGTCTGACTAACTTGATTGCATTTTTTGAGGAGGTAACAAGGAGGGGTCGATGAGGATAGTGCATTTGATGTAGTGTATGTGGATTATAGTAAGGCTTTTGATAAGGTTCCGCATGGCAGACTGATCGTGATAGTAAAAGCCCAGGGCAAAGTAGCAAGTTGGATCCAAAATTGGCTTAGAGGCAGGAAGCAAAGGGTAATGGTTGATGGGTATTTTTGTGACTGGGAGGCTGTTTCCAGTAGAATTCTGCAGGGCTCAGTACTGGGTTCCCTGCTTTTTGTAGTAAATATCAATGATTTAGACTTGAATATAGAGGGTGTGATTAAGAAGTTTGCAGATGATACTAAAATCAGCTGTCTGGTTGATGATGAAGAAGAAAGCTGTAGACTGCAGGAAGATATCAATGAACTGGTCAGGTGGACAGAACAGTGGCAAATGGAATTCAATATGTAGAAGTGTGAGGTAATGCACTTGGGGAGAGCTAACAAGGCAAGGGAATACACATTAAGTGGTAGGACACTGAGAAGTATAGAGGAACAAAGGGACCTTGGTGTGCATGTCCACAGATCTCCGAAGATGGCAGGCCAGATACATAAGGTGGTTAAGAAGGCATACAGAATACTTGCCTTTATTAGCTGAGGTATAGAATACAAGAGCAGGGAGGTTATACTTGAACTGTATAAAACACTGGTTTGGCCACATCTAGAGTACCAGCCTGTAGTTTTGGTCACCACATTACAGGAAAGATGTGATTGCACTAGAGAGGGGATAGAGGAGATTTCCGAAAATGTTGCCTGGACTGGAGAATTTTAGTTATGAGGAAAGATTGGATAGGCTGGGTTTGTTTTCTTTGGAACAGAGGAGGTTGTGGGGAGACTTTATTGAGGTGTATAAAATTATGAGGGGCCTAGATAGAGTGGATAGGAAGGAACTATTTCCCTTAGCAGAGGGGTCAAGAACCAGGGGGCATAGATTTAAAGTAATAGGTAGAAGGTTTAGAGTGGGTTTGAGGGGAAATTTCTTCACTCAGGGGGTGATGGGTGTCTGGAACTCACTGTCTGAAAGGGTGGTAGAGGCAGAAACACTCACCACATTTAAAGGGTACTTGGATGTGCATTTGAAATGCCATAACCTACAGGGCTACGGACCAAGAGCTGGAAAGTGAGATTAGGCTGGATAGCATTTTGTTGGCTGGCATGAATATGATGGGCCAAAATGGCCTCCTTCCGTGCTGTAAATTTCTATAATTTTATGATTCTACGATTCTATGAAGATGTTTCTCCTCATCTCAATTTGATAGCACGTAAAAGATTTCTGATCTACTGAAGAGTGGAAGATTGATTTTAACATGGATAAAAATGTAAGTTAATATAGATTAATTTATATGACTGTATGATGGATGGGAGTTCACGGAGTATAATTAATCAACATCGTACATAATTATTTAGCCACTATCAACTTGGCTAATCAAGTACTGGAATACAACTGACGGGCATGATTACAAATTGAAATCTATTAATGCAACCATTTATTACTTACTGTCAGCTCAATGATAGAACTGCAATTTATCAATGATAGAACTCGTGCCCCTGAGCCGGAGGGCATAAGTTCAAGTTCCACTCCAGAGACCTGAGCACATAATCTAGGCTGGCACTTCATTACAGTACTGAGGAGATCTTGGAGCTACCGTCTTTCAGATTATGCATTAAACTGAGTCTCCTTCTGTCTTCTCAGGTGAATGCAAAAATATCCCATGTAGTGTCCTGGCCAGTGTTTATTCCTTAACCAACACCACTAAACAGACTATCTGGTCATGTTTGTGGGGCTATGCTGTCTGCGTATTGGTTGCCACATTTGCCTACATAACAACAGTGACTACACTTCAAAAAAACTAAATTGGCTGTTGAGTGCTTTGGGATATCCTGAGGATATGAAAGGTGCTGTATAAAATGCAAGTTCATTTATTTGTTCTATCTTTACCGATAATATGTGTGGCTGTGCTTGAGGCGATTCAAAGTAAAGTTCAAAGAAGCTGATGGTTCAAGTGCTCTTTCATCCTGGGGTAAGATTAATTTCCTGTTTTAAATGGCAAATTTTTTTACATGGGATGTAAACAGCAATTGCTGTTTTTCTGTGAGTTGAACAAACTAATGGTGAGCACATTGCATGTATCTGGGTATTTGTATGTTAACCTATAGTTTGCACACAGAAATGTCTGTTTTTATGGGGAGATGTTTTGCTTCTAAGACACAAATCTGTTTCTACACTTTCTATTGAGCTAGCAATTGCATAAAGATGTATATAAAATTTCAATGGATCCATTTATACCTGTGAATTTTAATCTGGTCAGGTTTGGTTGGAAACCTGACTTCAAAGGGAATTATGAGGATAAGAACTGAAGTTTGGTGCAGGTGAAGTTATCTATCACATCCTGGGATTTTGAGACAGGGAACTCCAAACCGTGAAGTTTGTGTTATGTACTTCACAATTCAAGTTCAATTAATGGCTGAGACCTTAAACAATTATTTTGCTTTGGTCTTCACAGTGGAAGACACAGAAACCATGCCAGAAATTGCTGGTCACAGGAATGTGGGAAGGGAGGACCTGGAGACAATCACTATCACTCGGGAGGTAGTGCTGGATAGGCTAATGGGACTCAAGGTAGACAAGTCCCCTGGTCCTGATGAAATGCATCCCAGGGTATTAAAAGAGATGGCGGAAGTTATAGCAGATGCATTCGTTATAATCTACCAAAATTCTCTGGACTCTGGGGAGCTACCAGTAGATTGGAAAGCAGCTAATGTTTAAAAAAGGGGGCAGACAAAAGGCAGGTAACTATAGGCCGGTTAGTTTAACATCTGTAGTGGGGAAAATGCGTGAAACTATCATTAAGGAAGAAATAGCGGGACATCTAGATAGGAATAGTGCAATCAAGCAGACGCAGCATGGATTCATGAAGGGGAAATCATGTTTAACTAATTTACTGGAATTCTTTGAGGATATAACGAGCATGGTGGATAGAGGTGTACCGATGGATGTGGTGTATTTAGATTTTCAAAAGGCATTCGATAAGGTGCCACACAAAGGTTTACTGCAGAAGATAAAGGTACGCGGGGTCAGTGGAAATGTATTAGCATAGATAGAGAATTGGCTGGCGAACAGAAAGCAGAGAGTCGGGATAAATGGGTCCTTTTTTGGGTTGGAAATCGGTGGTTAGTGGTGTGCCACAGGGATCGGTGCTGGGACCACAACTGTTTACAATATACATAGATGACGTGGAAGAGGGGACAGAGTGTAGTGTAACAAAATTTGCAGATGACACAAAGATTAGTGGGAAAGCGGGTTGTGTAGAGGACACAGAGAGGCTGCAAAGAGATTTAGATAGGTTAAGCGAATGGGCTAAGGTTTGGCAGATGGAATACAATGTCGGAAAGTGTGAGGTCATCCACCTTGGGAAAAAAAACAGTAAAAGGGAATATTATTTGAATGGGGAGAAATTACAACATGCTGCAGTGCAGAGGGACCTGGAGGTCCTTGTGCATGAATCCCAAAATGTTAGTTTGCAGGTGCAGCAGGTAATCAGGAAGGCGAATGGAATGTTGGCCTTCATTGCGAGAGGGATGGAGTACAAAAGCAGGGAGGTCCTTCTGCAACTGTTTCGGGTATTGGTGAGGCCGCACCTGGAGTACTGCGTGCAGTTTTGGTCACCTTACTTAAAGAAGGATATACTAGCTTTGGAGGGAGTACGGAGATGATTCACTGGGCTGATTCCGGAGATGAGGGGGTTACCTTATGATGATAGATTGAGTAGACTGGGTCTTTACTCGTTGGAGTTCAGAATGATGAGGGGTGATCTTATAGCAACATTTAAAATAATGAAAGGGATAGACAAGATAGAGGCAGAGAGGTTGTTTCCACTGGTCGGGGAGACTAGAACTAGGGGGCACAGCCTCAAAATAAGGGGGAGCCAAATTAAAACCGAGTTGAGAAGGAATTTCTTCTCCCAGAGGGTTGTGAATCTATGGAATTCTCTGCCCAAGGAAGCAGTTGAGGCTAGCTCATTGAATGTATTCAAGTCACAGATAAATAGATTTTTAACCAATAAGGGAATTAAGGGTTATGGAGAGCGGGCGGGTAAGTGGAGCTGAGTCCACGGCCAGATCAGCCATGATCCTGTTGAATGGCGGAGCAGGCTCGAGGGGCTAGATGGCCTACTCCTGTTCCTAATTCTTATGTTCTTATGATTGAGACCAAAAGGAGATGAGACAGGCAGAATTTGCCAATAACTGTTATTTTCTAAAGACTTTTCTTAAACGGTAATTAATCCATTATGGGCTTTGCTCAGTTAAGAGGGTATGGCAGTGTTATTGGATTAGCAATTTAGAGGCCTGGACAAATAATTCAGGGAACATAAGTTCAAATCCCACCATGGCAATTTGAGAATCTACGTTCAGTTTAAAAAAACAGAGTGACAGCTGCCAACGAAGTTGAAGCAACCAGAAGCTGCCGGAAGCTGTGCAGAAGCATTCTGCACATAAATATCAACTTTCATAACTTTCATTAATCCGACAGAAACGGCAATTCAACATAAGCTGGTAGAAATTCAACATAAGCCGATAGAGACAACAATTCAAATTTTAATTTTCTTTTCGGTTCAGTTCAGCAGCACATAACTATTAACTTTCTCTCTCCGCTCTGTTTGGCCGCAGCGATCTCTTTTCCTATTGTTGATGATATTTCACATGAAACTATCATTAGCCATGTCTATTTTTACTTCAATTTAACGCTTGGTGGATGCTGACTGTTGGCAAACTCCAGGAGCTTTTGCTTCTCAAGCACACCAGCCTGGAGCGGAGCCGGACCCCACCGTCAAACCACCAGTATCTTTACTTCTAATAATTAAAAAGATGATTTATTTCACGAACAACCCAAATTGATATGTCAGAGTGACTGCTGCCTCCGAAGTCCAGCAAGAACAACTAAGAAACCTTTGGAACTGCGCATGCGCAACTATTTTATTTTGTTGGCATCAGTTGTGTCCTTTAAAAAAAACTAGAAATAAAAAGCTAAAACAATGGGAATGCAGCTATCGGTTTCTCATAAAAAAACAATTGGTTCACTCATATCCTTTACTTGCTTGGCCTGACCCAGATGTGACTCCAGTTCCACATCAATGTGGTTGACTCTTAACTGCTCTCTGAAGCGGCCCGGCAAGTGCCTCAGCTGAATTAAACTGCGGGAAAGGAAAACAAGTATAAAACCAGACAAAGCAATCAACTGCGACCTAATCATTGAATCAGACTACGACAATGATACACCCAGACCAGTCGACCCTGCAAAGTCCTCCTCACTAACGTCTGGGTACTGGGTTAAAGTTGGGAAGAGTTATCCCACAGACTAGTCAAGCAACAGCCTGACATAGTCGTACTCACAGAATTATACTTATCAGCCAATGTCCCAGACTCCTCCATCACTATCCCTGGATCTGTGGTTGTAGGACAGGCCCACAAGAGATGGGGGCACAGTGCTATATAGTTGCTTTGGAGTAGCCCTGGGAGTCCTCCAACTTGGGTGAGGAAACCTTCTGCTGATTATTAGCTACCACCCTCCATCTGGTGATGAATCAGTATTCCTCCATATTTAACACCACATGGGGGAAGTACTGTCGAAATCTCGACCTCTGAAAAGAATGACTCCGACACTTACAGCTCCGGTAGAAGTTTCTTTAATTTACTTGCTCGCAAGGGGTAGGTTACACTCAGTCAAGGGCTAAGTGAACACCTCCGAAATGGTTCAGTTTAACAAGATATTTATACAGTAAAACCAAAGTTATGGCCTCTCCCTGTGTATTGCTCTGTCTCACAGTCAATGAATACAGATAAAGAGTTAATTACTATATCCTGGTCCTGACATGGTATCCAGATATTTCCTTTTGTCAGGGTTATCAGTTGGCCAGCCGGCCATTACTCCATGAGTCATAGGTAATGGGCTATCACCTGTCTTGTATTGTGTCAGGATTGTTCCAATTTCCTGGTCAGTTTATCTGTTTGCATCAAATGGATGAGATCTCGGAAAGAAGATAATGGCTAGAAGATAAGGGTGGGGTGACATGGAACTCCTGTAGTGTAGACAATAGGAGAGCACCATGGGGGGGGTTACTTGTCTCAGCATGACTTGTCTCCTAGCTGTCTGATGGCCATCAGCCATCTCAAACCAGGTTTAGCTGTTTATGCAAGCTGACTGCTAAAATGCAGAAAGTTCTGGAAGGGCCAGGACTCCATTTTGATCAAAAGGCACACAAATACCGTATGGTATCAGCTTAGATAAAAATACATTTCCACATTCCCCCATTTTGTCCTTCACAAGGACAACTCAATCCATTCTGATCTTGTACAGTCTCTCCATTTCCATTTCCACACAAGAGCCTTCAGCAGTTGTTGCTACCATAAATCTAGCCGTGGTCTCGGTAGGTAACATAGTTTCTCCCACCCTGGCACAGCAACACTTAATGACGACAAATAATAGATACAGGGCGAAGACTATCAGCAGGAATATGATCAAACCCTGTACCACAGATTTCCCCAGGGCTCCCAACCATCCTGATGCCCAACCCCACAAGGTGATACCGTCCTGGCCAACTATCTGTTTATACTCTATTACCTTTTTCCTGATGTTTTCAGCTAGACTGCCGATATCTTCTGATTTATCTGGGATATATGTACAGCATTCTTCACCTATTAATGCGCATGTTCCTCCCTCCTTGGCTAGGAGATAATCTAAGGCCATACGATTTTGGAGAGCCACTGTTCGAATAGCTACCATTTCGTCATTTATCCCTTCAAAGGCTTGGGAAGTTGCGTTGGCTACTGATTCCACTAAGTTAGCCAGTTCCCGTAACTGCCATTCGGTCGATGCTATTCCATAGGGTGGCACCATTACCTTGAATATTCCGTTTAGCCACGTCAAATCCCGTTTAAATCTATGACTTCCATAGGCCTCCCTTAGAGTCCTTACTGATCTGATAAGGGGTACCACATATCCTAAGTAACAGGACCCTGTCCAGTTGGCTGGTAACCATGGGTAGGCTTTATGGCCACAAATAAAGTAGGTGCAATTATAGGGCGTCAGCTCCTGGTCCTTTCGCACTATCCCTACTCGAGTGGTCTCACCTTCCCACCCTTCACCTGGGGCTTTGTTATGGACCGTTGTCCAGCCAACGGTTGCTATCTTTCTCTCAGTGGGATTAGTTGTGGCTTGCCATTTAATCATTTGGGAACACTTGCTGCGTCCCATTTCTGGTCCTTTAATCTCATTACTCACTAGGCATATTATACCTTCAGGATTTCCTATTCTGGGAGTAATGCTTAGGAAGGGAGGCTGATGGTTATTATCATAATTGGGCTGGTACCATCCCTGGAAGGCTGTAAGTTTATACCCTGCCGACCTCCATTCTGTTTGCTCCTTCGTTTCTGGCCCCTTAGTTAGTTTTGTCCTATTTTGCACTGTCAACCATTCTACCATTTCTGATTCGTTAAAGGGGACAGATCTCAGGGGAATACCCCCCCTGGAGTGGACAGGTACATGGGAACATATCCAACAACTCGGCAAGTTTCTTTCTTGAGCATACCTATCACTCAGTGCCATAAATATGTTTACGTGCAATTCCCTTCGGTGGCGGGTCTGTACCCCTGGTGTAATCAATAATGCGAAGTAAAACCCTGTCAAGCCCAGCACCATCAGTCCCCATAGTCCATACAGTTCCTTATTCAGTCTTCCTTTTTCTGTTCCTCTGATTCCTTCGTCCCTTCCTCCTGGTCGGGTGCCCTTTTGCAATGGGATGCGTGGATCCATGTTGGTCTTTCCTTTACCTTGATTGCAGTATTGGTCACCAGCAAGACCTGGTATGGTCCTTCAAATCTTGGCTGTAGACTGCTTTTTCTTTTAAAAATCTTGATGTAAACAAATTCCCCTGGCTCCAGGTTATGACACTTTCCTTCCGCTGGCTTAACTTGGGCTTCCTTTACCTGTGAATGAAAGCTGGAAATACATTTGGTTAGTGCAATACAATAATTCAACATATTTTCCTCCATTTTGTGGATGTCCATCTGTTTTGCAGTAAATGGTGCTGTAAAAGGTAGTCGTTGGGGACGTCCCATAACTATCTCATGTGGTGACAGGCCTGTTGTTCTGTTGGTTGCAGATCGCATTACCATCAAGGCTAAGGGCAGCAGTTCTGTCCATTTCAGTCCAGTGTCATTGCATAGTTTTGCCAGCTTATTTTTAAGCATTCCATTATATCTTTCAACAAGTCCAGCTGATTGTGGATGATAACTGCAATGAAAACGTTGATTAATCTGCAAAGCTTTACACATTTCTCTTATAACAGTTCCCGTGAAATGTGACCCGTTATCACTAGAAAGCTTAGCAGGGATTCCGAAGCGCGGTACAATTTCTTTTAACAAACATTTAGCAACAGTAGTGGCATCGGCCTTTTTACATAGAAAGGCTTCAATCCATCTAGAGAACACATCTACAATAACTAATACATACTTGAATCCCATACACATAGGTAATTCAATAAAATCCATTTGTAAATGTACAAAAGGCCCGACTGGATTTGGGTGGGAGGCAGATTCTACTTTTTCCGTCTTACCCGGATTCATTGTCTGACAGGTAACACAATTTTCACAGATTTGTTTTGCAATTGCCGAAATACCTGGTGCATACCAAGTTGCCAAAATATAATCTGCCAATCCCCCTTTGCCTGCATGTGTGAATGTATGCACACATCGGGCAATCCATGGAAGTAAGGATCTGGGGGCCACCACGCGGCCGTCATGGTGAACCCATATTCCTTCTGGATTTTTATAACATTGATCCTTCGTCCAGGTCACCACCTCCACCGTACTGGCCTGTGTCTGAAAGGCCAGCACGTCATTAATAGTGGGTGGCGGGTCTGAGCAATTATCTTTCCTTAGTGGGAACAATGACACCTGCATCCCCCCTTTTGACAGAGCTGCTGACTTAGCTGCATTATCAGCTCTGACATTCCCAAGTGCCACCTCATTCGACTGGCCTGTATGTACTTGGCATTTGATAATGGCAAGTTTCAAAGGGCATTGAATGGCTCGCAGGAGATTTTCCACTTGTTCTGCATTTTTGATCGTGGTTCCTGAAGAAGTCAGGTACCCGCGAATCTTCCAAATTTGTCCATAGTCATGTGATACCCCAAAAGCATACCTGGAGTCAGTGTAGATATTAACTGTGTGTCCTTCAGCCAGAATACAGACTCGAGTTAACGCAAACAATTCGGCTTGTTGGGCTGAAAAGGAGTCTGGAAGAGAGGCTGTTTCGACAACATTAAACTGAGTTACAATTGCATAAGCCGCTCTAGGTTGGCCCCTATCATTTCGTAGGGCTGATCCATCAACATAGTACATTAGATCAGGGTTACACATTGGTACATCTGTTAGATTGATACGTGGTTTAGTCACTAATTCGGTTACCATTTCACATGAATGGGGTTCGGCGTCGTCTTCCGTGGGGAGTAGAGTGGCTGGATTTAAGGTAGTGCATCTTTTGATGATAAGATTCGGATTTGATAACAGTTCGACCTCGTATTTAGTGGTTCTTGCGGAGGTTAGGTGTTGGGTAGCACATTTAGTAAGTAAAATCTCGACAGAGTGTGGGATATACAAAATGGTCTGATGATTTAGAGTTATTGTCTGAGCCTGTTGCATAGCATAATAAGCTGCTGCCAATGAAGGAAGACATCCTGGTAGTCCGCGTCCCACTGGGTCTAGTTGGGTACTGAAATATGCTACCGGTCGCTGCCTGTCTCCATGTAACTGAGTCAAAACAGATTGTGCAAAACCCGACTTGTGATGCACAAATAAGTTGAATAGCTTAGTGTAATCTGGTAATTCCCAAGGCTGGTGCTGAAGTGAGGGACTGCTTAAGACTCTGGAAAGCATTCCAGGATACTTCATTCCACATCCTTTAAGCATTGTGAGAATATAGTAGATTCATTCACAGCTCGTAGGTCATTGACAAACCTCCATTTGAGTGGGCTTCTGAACTGGACGAATCTGTGTGTTACACGGACTTCTCATTTATGCTTATAGTGATTCACAGATCACAGAATGTAAAGTACTTGTTTTATAATCTTATTAAAAGGCTTCCAAACCCAAGATTTTTCCAATACACCCAAAATGTTGATCAAGGAGATCACCTGAAATATCTCAAAATCCCAATTCAAATATTGTACTGCCATTCTTTATCTAAAAAAAATCCTCTTACTGAGCTAGAAGCTTTTGTACCAAGATTTTACACCAAGGACAATGAGAGTGTACTCCCCCAGCCTGCACCTCGAGAGACCCACAAAGGCTTTTTAAAAAAAAAAGTCATTACAACTTTTAACCACCGGGACTATGTCTCAACAAACCTATCCTTTGTGCATTTCCTAGCTCTGTAACTTCTCATCCGAATAAATCCACACCAACGCTTCTAACTTAAAATGTCTTAAACTTCCCACATACAGGACAACACTGTGAAGGGTTAAAAAACTTCACTTTGTTTGAAAAAGTGGGTAGAGCTAAAACAAACAGGCAGCTCCACAACCTTTCCAAACAGGTTTCCAGACACAAGGAAGAAACACAGAAGCACTCTCATTCAAAGACAAGACATTCACGCACTCTCATTCAAAGACAAGACATTCACAAGTCTCTCTCCATTCAATTAAAACTTTTTCTTTTGCTAGCTTCATTTTTTTTTTGAATCCATAAGTCATTATCAGGTTCTCTTTTTTTTTACATTTGATTTACTTCCTCTGTTAATTTTACATGGGCTTGAAGAATCGGAACCCAGGCCTTTTCTATTACTTTCCTTTTTTTTTTCTACCTGGATCTCTGTTTATAAGACACTCCTCTAGACATGTTGTTCTCTCTAAATTAAATGAACCATCGGGTGGAAATGGCCTGTTTTCACCCTTAGTCCACTTTACCGTTTTTGTTTCTTTGGTCAATTGAAGACTGACCACAATTCTGGAGCATGACATAGGCTGGTGTGCCTTTTGTGGTGTTTTAACTTGCTCCGGCACCCATTCTGGATGATTTAAGATTTTTCCACAGTTTCTGATCTCACAATCCTTTCGGCCAACCGAGTTCTCTACGCCCACTTCTCCTGGCCGTTACGTGGCCTGAAAAGGCTCTTAATTCGGGCTCAGTCTGCGTGTGTGAGATATGTTGGCACAAACCAACCGTAGTTGATCAATCAGTCACTGTTTCTTTTCTTAATCAATCCTTGTGTTTTTTTTTTCCGAATCACAACTTTCCCTCGTGACTCTTCCCGTTTCTCTAATGGCAATGACTCACAAAGGTATTGCACACGACAGTAATACAAGGACAACAAACAATATTCTCGCGAGTACACAAATCATAACCTTACACCTTATCTAAACAAATTCTCAGTCTGCGTTGTACGCCACTACAGACCGAGTCCTTAACTTATCCTAATAAAAACTGATAAAACTTAAGGTTCCGTACCCAAACTCTTTGATCGATTGCGCTTTCTTTTTTTTTTATAGTCTTATCACATAAGAACCCCTTCCGAATTAAAAACAATAAAAATCTTATCACATAAGAACCTGGAACCCTTTTCGATCGACTAGCGCTCCCTTACCTACTGAAACCTTCCCCGGGCTGTCTCGACATTTTTTCCAGAACCTGTTCTCTTCTGCTGGCGAGCTGAGAAAGAAATGGTTATAAAAAAAATACCTTTAGCTTTTAAATGCCGAGTCTTGTAAACTGCAGTACCTCCCCTGTAGACAACAGATTACATATGCGATTCAACAGTGAAGAAACCTCTTGTGAGCAAAAGGCTCACCTTGTTTGGCCACTGAAGCCTTTCACTGGAGAGGCACTATGCCTGTATCCGTTTTACTCACAGGACAGAGAGTATGCATCTCGGTGGAACCTCCAAGAAGTAACTGTCGAAATCTCGACCTCTGAAAAGAATGACTCCGACACTTACAGCTCCGGTAGAAGTTTCTTTAATTTACTTGCTCGCAAGGGGTAGGTTACACTCAGTCAAGGGCTAAGTGAACACCTCCGAAATGGTTCAGTTTAACAAGATATTTATACAGTAAAACCAAAGTTATGGCCTCTCCCTGTGTATTGCTCTGTCTCACAGTCAGTGAATACAGATAAAGAGTTAATTACTATATCCTGGTCCTGACATGGTATCCAGATATTTCCTTTTGTCAGGGTTATCAGTTGGCCAGCCGGCCATTACTCCATGAGTCATAGGTAATGGGCTATCACCTGTCTTGTATTGTGTCAGGATTGTTCCAATTTCCTGGTCAGTTTATCTGTTTGCATCAAATGGATGAGGTCTCGGAAAGAAGATAATGGCTAGAAGATAAGGGTGGGGTGACATGGAACTCCTGTAGTGTAGACAATAGGAGAGCACCATGGGGGGGGGGGGTTACTTGTCTCAGCATGACTTGTCTCCTAGCTGTCTGATGGCCATCAGCCATCTCAAACCAGGTTTAGCTGTTTATGCAAGCTGACTGCTAAAATGCAGAAAGTTCTGGAAGGGCCAGGACTCCATTTTGATCAAAAGGCACACAAATACCGTATGGTATCAGCTTAGATAAAAATACATTTCCACAGTACTAATGGTAACAAGGACACAGAACATACTCTGGATGGGGGACATCAATGTCCATCACCAAGAGTAGCTTGGTAGGACCACCAAGCTGGCCAAGTCCTGAAGGACATAATTGTCAAACTGGGCTTGCAGCAGGTGATGAAAGAACCAACAGAAGAGAATCACCTTCTTGACCTATTCCTTAAAAACCTACCTGCCATGGAATGTCTGTCCATGACAACATTGCTAGGCCTGACCACTGCATAGTCCTTGTGGAGGCGAAGTCCCGTCTTCACACTGAGGACACCCTACTTGTCGTGTGGCAATATTGTTAAGTACGGAAGAACTCCACAAGACTGAGTACTGTGAGCTAAAACTGATGTGACCTTAGTCTCTTTAATACAACTCCAGAGTGCCCAAGCAGCATGGCACCCAACCTTTTATACTCCCTTGCATGAGGTGTGCAGGTGACCCTTAGGCCTTCAACAGCTGCGCACTCTGGTGCCAAGTCTTACATAGTTACAATGTTTACATACATAACATCACTCCCCCCACCCCCAAAGTCTTTGATACAAATTATTTATAAGTTGAGACGATCCGGGGCCCTATGCTCCCTGATTGATCGTCTGAGTTCAAACTCTGGCATGGGTGAGTTGGTCAGACCATTGCTGTACTGCGGCGCGGCTGGTCTGACAGGACTGTTGGGAATGATGGGTTCATCCTTTTGATTGACAGCGAGGTCGATTGCTGGCTGGGTGTGTGTTGGTGGATCGATGATGGTGATGTCCTCTTCAGGTTGTTCCTGGTTGTCGGTGAACCGCAGTTTGGTCTGATTCAAATGCTTTCTGCACGTTTGTCCATTCAGTAGTTTGACTATAAACACTCTATTCCCTTCCTTGGCCAAGACAGTGCCAGCGACCCATTTAGGACCATGGCTGTAATTAAGGACAAACACAGGGTCGTTAACATCAATGTCACGCGATACAGCCGTGCGATTGTGGTACATGTTTTGCCGGTGACGCCGAGTTTCCACATGATCATTTAGATCTGGGTGGACTAGGGAGAACCTGGTTTTGAGTGCTCTCTTCATTAACAATTCTGCAGGGGGAACCCTAGTGAACGAGTGGGGTCGCGTCCGGTAGCTGAGCAGAACCCGAGATAAGTGGGTATGCAAGGAGCCTTCTGTCACGCGTGTCTGCTTGATAGTTTGGACTGCCCGTTCCTCTTGACCATTGGATGCGGGCTTAAACGGGGCAGACCTGACATGCTTGATGCCATTGTGAGTCATAAGCTCATTGAATTCCGAGCTGGTGAAACACGGTCCATTGTTACTGACAAGGACATCAGGCAAGCCATGGGTGGCAAACATAGCCCAGAGGCTTTCAATGGTGGCAGTGGATGTGCTGGATGACATGATCATGCATTCAATCCATTTAGAGTAACCGTCCCCTACAACTAAAAACATCTTTCTGAGAAAGGGGCCAGCCAAATCTACGTGGATCCTGGACCACGGTTTGGAGGGCCATGACCACAGACTCAATGGAGCCTCCTTTGATGCATTGTTCAATTGTGAGCACGTGTTGCACTGGTGTACGCATGACTTTAAGTCCGAGTCAATGCCGGGCCACCAAACATGTAACCTGGCTATAACCTTCATCATGACTATGCCTGGGTAGGTATTGTGTAGGTCACTTTTAAACGTTTACCTGCCTTTTTTTGGCAAAACCATGTGATTATCCCATAAGAGACAATCCGACTGGATGGACATTTCATCTTTGCGTCGGTGAAACGGCTTAATTTCATCTGGCATTTCCCCGGGAATGGCCAACCAGTTCCCATTGAGGACGCGTCTTTTTACAAGTGATAGCACAGGATCCTGGCTGGTCCAGGTCCTGATCTGGCGAGCAGTGATGGGTGACCCCTCTCTCTCAAAAGCATCCATGACCAGAAGCAAGTCTGCGGGCTGTGCCATTTCCACCCCGGTAGTGGGCAATGGTAGCCGACTGAGGGCATCAGCACAGTTCTCCATGCCTGGTCTGTGACGGATAACATAGTCATAGGCGGACAATGTTAGTGCCCATCTTTGGATGCGGGATGAAGCATTGGTGTTTATATCTTTGCTTTCTGAAAACAGTGAAATGAGCGGTTTGTGGTCAGTTTCAAGCTCAAACCGAAGTCCAAACAGGTATTGGTGCATTTTCTTTACTCCATATACACATACTAACGCCTCTTTCTCGACCATACTGTAGGCTCTTTCAGCCTTAGACAGACTTCTAGATGCGTATGAACCGGTTGAAGTTTGCCCGATACATTGGTTTGCTGTAACACACAGCCAACCCCGTATGAAGATGCCTCACAAGCTAGCACTAAACGTTGACACGGGTCAAGCAGTACAAGTAACTTATTAGAACAAAGTCGATTTCTGGCCTTCTAAAAGACTGTCTCTTGAGATTTACCCCAAACCTAGTCATCACCCTTACGTAGCAACATGTGCAACGGTTCCAGCAAAGTGCTTAACCTGGGTAGAAAGTTATCAAAATAGTTGAGGAGTCCCAGGCACGAATGCAGCTCCGTCACATTCTGTGGTCTGGGTGCATTCTTGATGGCCTCTGTCTTTGAGTCCGTGGGTCTGATGCCATCTTTCTCCCCAAAAATTCAATCTCTGGTGCCAGGAAAACACACTTGGAGCATTTCAGCCTGAGTCCCATTCTGTCTAGTCGACTTAGAACCTCTTCCAGGTCGTGCAGGTGTTCGGTGGTGTCACAGCCGGTGATCAGGATGTTGTCTTAAAACACAATGGTGCACGGAACTGATTTCAGCAGACTCTCCATCTTCCTCTGGAAAATGGCAGCAGCCGAGCGAATCCCAGGGCACCTGTGGTATATAAACAATCCTTTGCGTGTTGATGCATGTCAATCTTTTCGAAGATTCAGCCAGCTCCTGTGTCATGTAGGCGGAGGTTAGGTCCAACTCGGTGAACAACTTCCCCCCCCCCCCCGCTAACGTTGCGAACAGGTCATCCGCCTTGGGTAGCGGGTATCGGTCTTGTAACGAGACTTGGTTGCCCGTTACCTTGTAGTCTCTGCAGATTCTGACCATGCCATCGCTTTTCAACACCGGAACAATCGGACTGGACCACTCGTTGAACTCGACTGATGATATGATTCCCTCTCATTGAAGTCTGTCCAGTTCGATCTTGACTTTCTCCCTCATCATATATGGAACTACTCGAGCCTTGTGATGAATGGGCCTTGCATCGGGGACTAGATGGATCTGCACCTTGGCGCCTGTGAAGTTGTCGATGCCTGGTTCAAATAGTGACAGAAACTTGCTCAGCACTTGGGCGCACGAGGCATCATCCACTGAAGATAGTGCTATGATGTCGTCCCAGTTTCATCGAATCTTTCCTAGCCAGCTTCTGCTAAATAGCGTTGGGCCATCGCCTGGTACAATCCACAGTGATAAATCATGCACAGCTCCATCGTACGATACCTTAACTGCCGCACTGCCAATGACTGGTATGAGCTCTTTGGTGTAGGTGTGCAGCTTTGTCTGAATCGGGCTCAGTTTGGGCTTTTGTGCCTTGTTGCCCCACAGTTTCTTAAAAGCCTTCTGGCTCATAATTGACTGACTCGCCCCCGTGTCCAACTCCATTGATACCGGAATACCATTCAATTTGACTTTCAGCATGATAGGAGGGCTCTTGGTGGTGAAGGTGTGTACCCCATACACTTCTTCCTCAGGTTGAGTTGCCTCTCTTGTTTGTTCTGCGTGATCCGCGCCGGATCGATCATCCTCTGCCGACTCTGCCACGTGGTGAGTCACAGCACTCTTGCACATTCGCTGGAGGTGCCCCATTGTTTCGCAGGCTTTGTACACGTAGTACTTAAATCGACATTGATGGGCTCGATGATTACCCTGCAGCGCCAACATGGTGCTAATGGATTTGCATTCATGCCCGATGGCGGACTCTGAGTCATCCTAGGTCTTGCAGCTGCAGACATGTAGGCCCTGCTATATGCAGTTCTGCCTGCTAGCAACGTTATTTTATGCACAGTACTTGCTGCTGAGCTTTGATGCTGGAAAGATATCTGTCTGGTATTATCGCTCGTGGATATGAATGCCTGGGCTATCGTGATGGTCTTGCTCAGGTGTAGGAATTCAGCAGCTTGCAAAGAATGACCTTGTGGTCGATGCCAAGCACAAAAAAGCCCTGCAGCATTTCCCCCCCCAAAATCCAGAAAATTCGCAAGTTCCCGCAAGGCGTCTCAGGTTGGCGACATAACTCGCCTCGTCTTGGCCCTCGGAGCGGGGGTGCATGTAGAAGCGATACCTGGCCATTAAGACGCTCTCCTTCGGTTTGAGGTGGTTCCGAACCAGCGTACACAACTCTGTATATGTCTTCTCTGTTGGTTTCTACGGTGCAAGCAGATTCTTGATGAGGTCGTATATTGTGGACTCACACAAGGTGAAGAGAATCGCCCTGCGCTTGATCGCTTTATCGTCCCCATCCAGCTCATTGGCCACGAAGTACTGGTCGAGATGCTCAATGAAGGCTTCCCAATCATCACTCTCTACAAATCTCTCTAAAATACCAACGGCAGCCATGATCGCATGAAAGTTCGTAATCTTTTACTCGTCGCCAATTGTTAAGTATGGAAGAACTCCACAAGACTGAGTACGGTGAGCTAAAACTGATATGACCTTAGTGTCTTTAATACAACTCCAAAGTGCCTCAGCAGCAACCTTTTATACTCCCTTGCACGAGGTGTGCAGGTGACCCTTGGGCCTCCAACAGTTGCGCCCTCTGGTGCAAAGTCTTACACAGTTACAATGTTTACATACATAACAAATATCACTGTGCTTAGTAACATAGATTAAAAACAGTTCGAGCAGCTCAAAAATGGACAGCTATGAGGCGCTGTGGGCCATTATCAGCAGCAGAATTCTATACCAACCATGTTTTAATAAGGAGTGCATGACATGCCTGGAATACCTGAAAATGAAGTGCCAACCCAGTGAAGCTACAACATAGGACTACATGCATACTAAACAAAGCTAAGTGTTCCCACAACAAATGAATCAAACTGAAGCTCTGCAGTCCTGCCACATCCAGTTGTGAATGGTGGTGGACAATTACACAACTAATGGGAGGAGAAGGCTCCATGAACATACACATCCCGAATGCCAGTGAAACCCAGCATGAGTGACTAGCGGAGTGAAAAAGACAAGGCTGATGTGCTTTCAACCAGCTCGAGTTGATGATCACAGTATCGAGTGGATGATCATTTTTGACATCTCTCTGAGGTCTTCACCATTACAAATGAATGTTTTCACCCTATTTGATTCAGTCCATGTGACATCAATAAGGGGCTGAGTGAACTGGACATTGCAAAGTCTAAAGGCCCTGACAATATCCCGGCTGTAGTGCTGAAGAACTGTTCCAGTACAGGTACAACACTTGCATCTACCCAGTATTGTGGGAAATTGCCCAGTTATGTCTTATCCACAAAAAATGGGAAAAATCCAACCTGGCCAATTTCCGCCCTATTAGCTGACTCTCAATCATCAGCAATGTAATGGAAATAGTCATCAAATGTGACATCAAGTGGCTCTTATTCACCGGCAAGCTGCTCAGCAATACTCAGTTTAGCTTCTGCCAGCACCATTTGGCTCCAGATCTCTTTACAGCCTTGGTCCAAACATGAACACGAGCTGAATTGAGGAGGTGAGGTGAGAGCAACTGCCTTTGAAATCAAGGCAGCATTCGGTCAAGTATGGCACAAGAAATCAATAGGGATCAGGAGGAAAAATCTACAGTGACTGCAGTCATACCTGGCATAAAGGAAGATGGTTGTGATTGTTGGAGGTCAATCATCTCAGCCCTAGGTCATTGCTGCAGGAGTTCCTGAGGGCAATGTGCTAGGCCTAACCATTTTCAGCTACTTCAATAATGACCTTCGCTCCATCATGAGTTTAGAATTGGAAATGGTAGCTGATAATTGCAGTGTTCAATTCCATTCACAACTCCTCAGATAATGAAGCAGTGCATGCCTGTAAAACATCCATGCAAGGGCGATTAAGTGGCAAGTAATATTCATGCCACACAAGTGCCAGGCAATGACTATCTCCAACAAACGAGAGATTCACCAACTTTCCTGGACATTCAACGGCATCACCATCATTGACTCCCCCACCATCAACATCCTGGGGTTACCTTGACCAGAACTCAACTGGACCAGCCACATAAATGCTGTAGCAACTAGAGCAGGTCAGAGGCTGGGTATTCTGCAGCGAGTGGCTCACATCCTGACTTCCCAAAGCCTTTCCCCCACCTACAAGCCACAAGTCAGATGTATAATGGATACTTCTACTTGCCTGGGTAGGTGCAGCGGCAACAAAATACGAAAGGCTCGACACAATCCAGGACAAAGTAATCTGCTTGATTGTGTCACGATCCACTCCCTCAAGCACTAGCGTACCGTGGCTACAATGTGCATTATCTGCAGGATGCACTGTAGCAACTCACCGAGGCTTCTTCGACAGCATCTTCCAAATCTTTGACCTTCACCACCGAGAAGGACAAAGGCAGCATGTGCATGGGAACACCATCACCTACAAGTTCCCCTCCAAGTCACACCATTCTGACTTGAACAGATATTGCCATTCCTTTATTGTTGCTGAGTCAATTTCCTGGAACTCCCTCCCTAACAGCAATGTAGGAGTAACTTCACCACAAGGATTGCAGCGGTTTAAGAAGAAGGTTCATCACCATCTTCTCAACTGAAACTTGGAATGGTCAATAAATATCAGCCTTGCCAATGATGTCCACAAACCAAGAATTAATACATTTAAAAATATCTTCTCAATAGTACTTGCCACTTGTTTGTTCTTTATATTTTCATATATACATTTGTATATGCTCTTTTATGATATTTGTAAATGCTCTTTTTAATTAGGTGGAATATTAAAACGTGATCAAAAGTTTGTACTGACTGTGTATGTTTGTGTATATGTATATGTATATGTGTCATTTCAGCTGGTCCAAACTTCGATGCGGATTTAATATTTCACCGAACGGAATGGAGCAATAGCATAGAATGTTTTGTGTGCAGTGCTGTATGGAGGTATGAGTCAGTGTTAATTGTAGGGGTCACATAACTCTGTGGAGGAAGATTATTGAACGAGTACAGCTTCTAGGTCAGATGGCAGGCCAGGTAAAGGAACTGTTGTGAAATTAATGAGAGAAGAACAGTTCCATAAAGTGCTCAAAAGGTCAGATTTAAAATGCATTCTGCAATTATAAGCATCCTACCTTCAAAACTATCCTGACTGAATAGTAATGCAGATGAAGATGTTTGATCAACCTCTGGAGTGTTCAGTTAATTACCCTCAGAAGTCAAGGAGAAACTTACACACGTCTACGTTTGAAAAATTTACATAAGCTCTCTGCTAGTTTGAGCTGTTTTAAAAGTTCTCACTATCTAGGATCTGAATGAAAAATACATTTAAAAACATCTAGTGTCCCAACAATGGTTTAGTT
The DNA here is from genome assembly GCF_044704955.1 of Pristiophorus japonicus. Taxonomy (NCBI): domain Eukaryota; kingdom Metazoa; phylum Chordata; class Chondrichthyes; family Pristiophoridae; genus Pristiophorus; species Pristiophorus japonicus. Next base: position 120,123,509 of record NC_091980.1, read on the forward strand.
GGTAAATACAGGGTTCAGTGAGGACCAAGGAGGTCCCAGGTTTAATGCCTGCGGTGTGCTGAGTCGGCCTGCCTCTGTTATGTTATGGTAGAAGCACCATAATTGGTCCCTATGCTAGGGAAACAAAACAAAAGATTGTTTCCACTCTTGATTGCAATCCAATGATCCTTGTTACAATGTGGATGTATGTGAAAATTTGAGAATGCGACTGGGCTCAGGCATGATGCCTCCCACGGTCCAATAGCACTATCTCGGCTCACACATTGGCATAGGAGTAGGCATTCAACCCCTCGAGGCTGTTCTGCCATTCAGTTAGATCATGGCTGATCTGTATTTTAATTCCATTTACCCACTTTGGTTCCATATCACTTGATACATTAACCCAACAAAAATCTATCAATCTCAGTTTTGACTTTTTCAATTGGCCCCAGCTTCAACAGCTTTTTGGGGGAGAGAGTTCCAGATTTCCACTAACCATTGTGTGAAATAGTGCTTTTTAACATCACCCTTGAACGGCTGAGCTCAAACTGAAGTATGGTAATTGGGGAACGGTGCTGGAGTTTGGGCAGTGGTCGTGGGACTACATCCCGGCAAAAGTCAGCACCTTCAGGAGTGGAGAGCAGAACAATATTAGGTGTGGCTATTTGAAAATTAAACTGCGATGGGGAGAATCCTCAACAATATGCATTGTACACATCTGTGCAGAGTAAGCAGGTTTGGCAGTAACCTCCATACTGGATTACATACAAATTGTATAATGCTAATGCTATCTCCAATTAGGCAGAATATTAAACCCTGATCACAGTTTGTACCAACTGCAGTAACTAATAGAAATCATTCTTTGCCATTAACTGGAAATAGGAAATACAAAAGAGTGACAAATACTATTGAGAAGTATATAAACTTTCCTTAATTCATCTTGTGTTGTTCTGAAATATAAGACACAATGGATCCAATAATGTCCCAGTCTAGGTGCCAGGCCCACAGTGAATCATATGCCGACCTGCTCATGATGTGATGGAAGAGTCCGGAGATCAGGCTGTGTTTCTCCTGCTCGAAGCACATAATAGGCTGCTGGGACATTGGAAGGTTCTTTTCCCTTTTGGGAATGGAAGGAAAATGGTCTCACAGAGAGCGACAACAAGAAACTTATCGGCCTTTTGGGGTAGAGTCAATCTGGAGCAATCAGCTGGGTCATCATTGCTTGGGTTTCACTTAAATGAAAACAATGGGTCCTATTACTGCCTACACCATAGGCATTGTGTACTTTGAACGCTGAATAGTCCTCAGGCCTCAAACCATAATGGTCAAAATTCGGTACCGCTGTTTTTGAAACGGTGTCACCGCCTGAGTGCTGATTTTACTGCCAGGCATTAGGTGTAGGCTCAAACTGCCAAATTCAATTTTTAGATCCAAAGATGAGAGAGTAGCGCTAAAAAGTGGCACTGCACACTCATCCTCGGGCCAGAGCTCAGGAGGCCTATTGAATTTCGCAACGGGAGGCTGCTGCCATGCTAGCTGGGAAACGGGAAGAAAAGGGAAGAGAAAAAAACTCAAACTTCTCCGACCGACACACAAACTTCCCCACTATTACAACTAATGAAAACAAGATGAAATAAATAAAGAAAAAAACTTACCTTGATCTCTGGGTGAATACGCCTGAGCTCCGCGATGTTCCCTCCATTTTTCCCAGGCAGTGCAGTCGCCTTGCCGTTAGGAATCTGTACAAACCAAATATCGCGGGAGCGGTGCCAAGGGGGCATTGCACACTTGATGACGTCACCATGTGGGTGGCGTTAGATGGCGCAGCTTTACCTCTTGGCGCCTCTACCAAAGAGCCTACCGAATTTCTGCCGAGCCGTGGACGTCGCTTAACACGGATGGTAGGCCTTTGCCGCCCGTTAGCCGTCGAGCACTGGTGTTATCGGGCGGCGTTATAAAGGGAATTTCGACCACATTAATTGCACACATTCTTTTTGAACAGGAAAAATATGACCTTGCTGCCTTTAATCAAACCATAGAAAATTGGTCCTTACTGGTCCGTATCCTCTCTGCTGCAACGATTATTCCAAGCTCAGATAATGCAAATAGTTTTAATTCAACATATCAATCAGAGTGAAATCTCCAATTAAATATTTTAATTGGATAAATGTCTTCTATTGTAATGAATCCATAATAATTTAAATAGAACTGTAGAATTAACATAGTTATGACACCGGTATCTGCCAATTTCTCTTCTTCCATGCTTACCATCCTGATGTTTTAATTCTTTCTTTCTGACTCATTTTTCTATTAACTGCTTTGCTTTCAGATTTTCACCTTACTGATTCTCTGTCCTGTCAACGTTAATATATTAATGGAGACAGACATCAATATCATGATGAAGGCCATCAATTTCGGAGCTTGACCCATAGACGGATAACTCTGATCTGCAGTGACTAACTTCCTCTGCCCGCAGTCTTGCATTTCTCCTGTATTTAGCAGCCACTTACTGCCTCCTAAATGGTGAGTTTGCAATGTACTGTGGAAAAGGTGCACGACAGGATTGTGAACAGCTGAAAATTAAACAACACAATGGTACATTATGCAAGCTGACTCACCGGTGGTTTATTTTTCCTCATGTGTTTTGTTTGTGATACACATTGACAGATTTTATGCATTTGAATTTTAAAACATAAAAGCGACTGAGATGACACATTGGATGTATTTTTAACCCTCCAAAAATGGGTGGGTTTGGGTGAGATGTTAAAATGTAAAAATTCTGAAACCTGAACCCAGAGGTGTTAACAGAGGTGGGACGAGGCGAGCGAGAAAACCCCTCCCAGGATGTGGGTCGCTCATTTAAATATTTTAATGAGGCTGCATGCTTCAGATTTTATTTCTTTTCCAGCTTTCCTCCTCACCCTTTACTACATTTCCAAGTTTTGTGTCATTTGCAAACTTTGAAATGTTGCCTTTTCTCTCTGATTTTCTGACTCATTCAGAAAATTACTAATTTCTTCTCAGAAGTACAGCTGAGATCAGCAACTCAATGCTTGGGGCAGAGCAGGGCAAGAGGTAATCATGTGATCTGTGTTCCATTCCACTCACATGCCACTGTTGATACAACCTGCACGACCTCAGCACTCTTCAGTCTTAGCTAGTAATTTAGCTCCATTAACATCAAACTGCACTATAATGAACATTGTTTAAGGAATATAATTAGTGTAAACAATCTGCATCAATTAAAGATTAAGTGTGCTCTAATCTCTCCAATTACTGTTAATTATTAAAAAAACAACCTACACTACAGAGATCAACTGAAATACAAAGCTGAAATCTTTTATAGTTATCAAAATAAAAATGAATATACCAGACAGCTCCTCTCTCCACCACACACCCACCACCATGAGTGTGTCAATGTCATGTCAATAACTAAAACTTGCAATTATAGAATGCCTTTAACATGGTAAAACATCCCAAAGCACTTCACAGGAGCATTATCAGACAAAATTTGACACAGAGCCAAAGAAGGAGACATTAAGATAAGTAACCAAAAGCTTGTTCAAAGAGGTAGGATTTATGAAGCGTCTCAAGTGAGGAGAGAGACGTGGAGCTCAATTTTCCCCAAGCCCGTTTTCTGGCGTATTGCCAGAGTTACCCCCCTTTTTCTAGGCCAGAAATTCGCCAGAAATATTTTGCCAAAGTTTCCCTGATGTATAATTCGAATTTGGCGCCACGCAGCATATCCAGTCACCTCGGGGGGTGGAGCCTGCTGTCTGCACATGAGCGGAAAAAAAAGTTACGTTTTTGACGTCGTTCCAATGGACGCGCATGCACAGTACAGCTCGGATTTGGCAATCGGCCATTTTTAAAAAGCCAGTTATGTGTGTGAGAAGAAGTGCTGTGTGAGAGCATTGGGAAAATCGCAGCTGAAGCAATACAAGATGCAACGCGGTGCAAGGACCAAGAATTTATTACAGGAAGAAGTGGAAGCACTAGTTACTGTGATTGAGAACAGATGGCAGGAGCTGGCCATCAGCAGAGGTCACATAAAGGTTTCACCCAAAGAAATGAAGAAACGCTGGAACTAAGTTGCAGAAGATTACTGCGCAGTGGTGACCACAACGAGATCTGGAGACCAGTGTAAAAAGAAATGACAGGACCTTGGTCAAGTAATTAGTGTAAGTAATATTTTCATTTATTCAATGGAATTGCAATTGCAATTGTAAATGTGATCAGCTGTATATGTCCCACCCAGCAGAAAGACACCCTCTCTAAAAAGTTGCATTTTTATCTTTGCAGCGAAAGGTGGCACATGATAAAAGGGAAAGAACTTAAACATGAGGAGGCCCGGCAAATCTGCACCCACTGACACCTTTGGAAGAGAGGGTCGCTACTTTGATGGGTCCTACCTGGAAAAAAGCAATCAGTACTGCACAAGCTGGGCCCACACTCGAGGGAGAGGGTAAGTCCTGAAAATTCATTGTGGCCCTGCAAATCAGCCTGCTGCCTGGCCTGTGATGTATGAGTCTACTCATGCCACCCACTCTGCCCCCTCCTCTGCTGTTAACCATTTGACTGTTCTGTTATATTTTGCAGAACTTGAGGCCAAGAAGATTCAGATGCGGAATTGCCTGAAGAGGAGAACATTTTCCAATCCGTCCATGGGGGTGAGGGAGAGGGGGTGGAGCTGGATGAACCTCCCGCTTTTGTACCGACTTTGGAGCAGGTGCCGCTCATGGAGGTGACAGCCCCTTCCGTGACTAGTGGTTTAAGTGTTGGTGGGACATTCCATGGTTTCATACCTTCCGAGGTTGCGGGTCCCAGTGGTTTGGTACAGCGAGGCACACCCAGGGCCCCACCATCCCAGGCTGCAGGTCCCAGCGTTGGGGTGAGAGCTAGACCCCGGGCCCCACCATCCCAGGCTGCGGTCCCAGTGTTGGGCTGTGAGCCACACCCATGGGGAGGAGAGGAAGGGGAGTTCAACCGTACTCTCCTGAGGTGCAGGATCTAACAGATATGGTTCAGATGATGTCATTAAGTGCGGAGAGCATTGACCTTACCCGATCACTCCTGGACACCATCAGTGGGGTGAGTGATGAGGTAGCAGGACTTCGGGAGAAGTAACAGTAATGACACGAGAAATGGGAATGATATCCGGAACCATCAGTGAGGGAATAGTGGCCATGAGGAAGGGAATGTTGCAGGTAGTTCAGACAGTTTTGCTCAACATGAGGGAGGGAATGTTACAGGTTGTTGAGACACTGTCAGGGCGCATGAGGGACGGCATGTTGGAGTTAGGGAACACGCCCACACCCCGCGTCCATTGATAGAATCAACTGTCACTCCCACTCCAATCCCCACACCAGCCTCTGAAGAGCCCAAAGCTGGGCCCTCCAACTTGTCGCCTGACGCCGGCGCTCCCCACCCTCAAGAGGTGCGCAGTACCCGAGATGTTAGAAAGAATAAGCTTGGTATCAAGCCCAGAAATACTGTCCCATCCCCCTTGAGTCTTGTGACTTCTCTCTCTCCCTCCCCCTCCCCGAGTTCCAAGCCTTCCGATCGGCACCTCGCTCTCTTTCTCTCCTCTCCTCTCTCCCCCCGCCCCCTGCCACCCCAGCCTTTACTAATTGGAGTCTTGTGACTTCTCTCTCTCCTCCCCCTCCCCCACAACCACGGCTTGTTTTGTAGCTGAACCCCGAGCCACTGTGTCTGGGCATGAGGCCGATTCTGCCGATTCTGCCGATTCTGCCGACCAAACCCACAACCCTCCAGCCCTGCTTCAAGACTGGTGGCTGGTGGCGTGTGAGTGAGTAAAAAAATGAGAAAACTTCTGAAATCCAACAAATTTACACTTCTATGTTGACAGGTAAAATAAAGTTGAATTTTATTATTGATTTTGACAGTGTTCTTGACTCCCTCCAAAATCTTCGATTTAAAAACAATTGCGTATTTCAGCGCAGATTTGTGAATGTGTGCTGGTTTTCTTAACTGACCAGAAGGTTTTTCGGGAGTGGCCAGATACACCAAACTAAGAGAAAAAAATGTTGGCCAAACTGCGAACAATTGAAAAAACCGGCACAGACATGAGGGAACGCCCCTCTGACCTAAAAAAAAAACTGACCTAGAAAAATCATAACTAAGTCAGTTACGCTGGCGCAGATCGCAGGGGGAAACTTGGAAAAAATAAATACGTCAGAAAAAACGACGCGCGCCAAAAAAACGCGCAAATGACCCGGGGAAAATTGAGCCCGTGGACAGGTTTGGGGAGGGAATTCCAGTGCTTAAGGCCTAGATGGCTGAAAAAAGACTGCCAATGGTGGGGCGAAGGAAGTGGGGGAATGCACCAGAGGAGCTTTTCTTAATCTACAGGAGCTTCTGCATCTTAAAGTAGAATCGTACACATGTAAAAATTCAGGAAATAAAGTAAGGAAAGTTGGCAATGAGAGATACTGAGATGGAGTGTGTGCTGTCACCAATTCAGTTTTGCACTGGACAGTCCAACTTTGAAAGGCTTATTCCAAAATGTTAAAAAGGTGGACTGGACATCCTTCTGCAGCTCATTGTGTGGAGGAGCTAATTCATATGGACTCAATTTTCCCCATTTATCTGCGCCGTTTTTTTTGGCATGCATCGTTTTTTTTGGAGTAATTAAAAATCTCCAAGTTTCCCCAAAGTTTCTGCGCCAGCATAATTCAGTTAGACACGATTTTTTTAGATTCCGATTTTTTTTGCGTCATAGGGGATATAACGTGATGTCTGTGCCAGTTTTTCAGATTTAAGTAAGTTTGGCCAAATTAAATGTTTCCCAGGACAGCATATGTGACCACTCCCAAAAAACCTTCTGGCTACTTAAGAAAAACCAGCGCACATTACAAAATCGGTGCAGAAAGACGCCATTGTTGTTAGCCAAAGTTTTGAGGGAGGCAAGAAGACACAGAGAATATGCATCATAAATGTTAATTTTTTCAAAGTCGAAAGGGAGAAATTGGAAGTCTAATGCAATTCTTGAATTTTTGATTTTTTTCAAAGTACCACCCCACCACCGAATGTCTCCTCACCGGGCTCGAGGGTCGGAGCATCGGCCGGCAGAATCGCTCCCTCGCCCGGCAACAGGGGCTCGGCTTCAAAAGTAGTCTGAGGGGTGGGGGGGGGGGGGGGCGGGGGGGTTGGAAGCTGAACTGTCAGCTATTTATATAAGGAATGAGAACCCTTAGGCTATAAATTATCAATTTCTAAAAGCTCTGTTTTCATCCTCAATACTGACCACCTCAGCGGTTTTAAAAGAAACACGTGGTGGTGGCGGGGAGGGGGGGGGGGAGAGGGGGGGGCGCTGGAAGCACCGGTCGGTAGTGGGGTGGCGGGGAGGGGGGGGGAGAGGGGGGGGCGCTGGAAGCACCGGTCGGTAGTGGGGTGGTACTTTGAATAAAAATCAAACATTCAAGAATTGCATTAGACTTTGTTGCTCCGAGTGTATTCATTGAATGGCCCGTTCTAAGCAAGCCTATTGCACATGCACACACCAGGGTATGGTCCATACTAGGGCTTCAACCTTGGGGGGAGAGAGAAGAGAGAAGCTTTAACTCCTTGTCCTGATGTTTTGAACTTCTTGCAAAGCTACAATTTAATTATGGGGGCAATATTGACAATGCTATACCTCGTGCAAGCCTTTTGCATGATGGTGCTGTGGAGGAGAAGATTGATTCGATGTCATCACATGAGGAACCTCGGAGCACGTAGGATGATGGGCAGGAGGCCTTACCCACATCGGGTAGATCGAGACAGGCGTTCGTGCCTGCACCAGAGTGATGCTGACTATGTGAGAAGGTTGTGTTTTCGCAAAGTGTGAGTTAGTAAAAGAAGACCTGCAACCTAGAAGTGTCAGGAGGACTGCTTTGTCAGTTGAATTAAAGGTTACAGCTGTATTTTGATTCTATGCATCTGGATCGTTCCATTTCTCAACATGCAACACATATCTGCATTCGGCAAGTGACTGCTGCACTATATGCCCAGAGGAATGAATACATAAAGTTCCCCATGACCGCCCAGGCAATGCGTGACAGGGCTGTGGGTTTCTTCAGGATTGCTGGCTTCTCCAAGGTACAGGGCTGCATTGATTGTACTCACATCACCTTACGAGCACCTTTGGAGTATTCCGAGATGTACAAGAACAGAAAAGGTTTCCACTCCATGAATGTGCAGCTCGTCTGTGACAACATGCATTGCATCATGGTAGTTGATACGAGATACCCTGGGAGCACCCATGATACGTTCATCCTATTCGAGAGTGCTATATCTGCCATGTTTCAGCAGCAGGCAGAAAGGCAGAGCTAGCTGTTGGGGGACAAAGTGTACGGCCTTGCCACCATGATGCCCCTACCTGTAACCCAGATGGAAGCTGAGCGGGAATACAACATGTCGCACATTGTGATACGCAGCATAATAGAGAGGACCATTGACATCTTGAAGCAGCGTTTCCGATGCCTGGACCATTCCAGAGGCTACTTACAATACCCCCCTGAGATTGTTGGTCAGTTCACTGTTGTCTGCTGCATGCTGCACAACTTAGCCATCATAAAGCAGCAGCAGCTGGTCGTAGAAGACCCACCTGCGGTGATAGTGGCTGATGATGAGGAGGAAGATGCAGATGAGACAAGGAGGAGGACGAGGAAGCCATGCAACTACTTGAACCCAGAGCCCGACGGCAGAGGAGGGCGGGCTGTCGTGCCCCTTTAACGATTGCTCGAGCCTTGCGCCAGCAACTCATCCGTGAACGCTTTGCTGTCTGAAGGCTCAGTGGCAGCTATTCAAAATGGACCATGTTTAATGTTTGGACCTGTTCTGTAAAGTTGTATTGTGTTAATAATAGAACAAATAATGTAAATGATTCTTCTTTAGTTCAAAAAGTTGCGTTAATAATGGAACAAATAATGTAAATGATCAGTTATAATTTAAATATATTTTATTCAAACTGTTAACACTTGTTTATACTTAACTTAACTTTAATAAAATATTCTTGTATCAAACTTTAAACTATTCAGTTAAGATCACTTACAAACTTTTAAACTTGTAAATTTACAGCACTTACAAAAATATTTAATTTGAGAACAGTAACAACAATAATAACAACAACAACAGCAGCAAAGAAAGGCAGCACCCATCTCTCCTCCATCTTATTCTAAGACCACCCTCTGTGCTTGGTCTTGTTGACTCCACCCTTGCTCGCAGGCGGTGACGTAGCGTTTCTCGGGTTAGTACCAAACTTATTCTTTCGAGCATCTTAGGTAATGCGCATAATTTTGATGGGGTCGTGGGCAGGTGGTAATGTGGGAAGTCTGGCTTGGGCCTCTTCAGAGGTTGGTCTGGGGATTGAAGCGGGAGTGGCAGTCAATTCCGTCAAGGGCCGTGGGGTCTGGGCATGTTCCCTTATTGCAGCAGCTACCTGCGATATTACCTCCCTAATGTGCACTGACATTATATCAGCTGCCTGCGATATTCCATCCCTAATGTACCGGACAGTGTTCCCATTTCTTGCGAGAGTGTTGTTACTTCGCCTGATAATCCCGATACTTAATCACCCACTCCACGGATGGTGTCCAGGAGTGATCGTGTAAGGTCAATGCTCTTCCCACTTATTGCCATCATTTGAACCACATCTGTTACATCCAACATCGCAGGAGAGCACTGTCGAGCTCTTCTTCCCATCCTCACTCTGGGTGTGCCTCGCTGCACCCACTGGGACCCGCAGCCTCGTATGGTGGGGCCCTGGGTGTGGATTGCTGCACCCCACTGGAACCCGCAGCCTCGGATAATGTGAATATCTCTACACCCGCACCACTCAGGAAAGGGGCTGGCTCCTCAATGGGCTGCACCAGCATCTCCTCCAGAGTAAGTATTGTGTTCCAAACACAGATAAGCCTGCACACAGGGAGGTTAAAGTAACAGTGACCTCAGTCTTTATTAAGACACTCCAGAGTGAGGAACAGGCCTTAGGGGCTGGCTTATATACAATGCTCCCAAAGGATGCTGGGATCCCTTGGGACTTCAGGGGATGCGCTCCCTGGTGGCGGAACATGGAAGTACATGATTTACAGATACACAACATCACTCCCCCGCAAAGTCAAAGTGAAAACTATTTACAAGGTGAGGCGGTCGGGAGCCTTTATTTCCCTGGTGGACCGCCTTGGTACAAATGTCTGTTCTGGTGTGTTGGCTGTGCCCTCGCTGGGCTGGTGTGTTGTTGGCTCTAAAGGGCTGCTGGGTGAGCTGCGCCTTGCTGAGCTGTTGGACATGATGGGTTCAATTTCCTGGTCCGGGGTGGTGTCATTGATCCTTTGCATGTGTGTTTTGGGCTCGAAAAAGGTGGTGTCTGCTGTGGGTTGTTCAGGGCAGTCTGTGAACCACAGCTTCGTTTCGTCCAGGTGCTTTCTGCAAATTTGTCCATTGTCTAGTTTGACTACAAACACCCTACTCCCTTCTTTGGCTATCACCGTGCCTGTGATCCACTTGGCACCATGTCCATAGTTTAGCATATACACAGGGTCAGTCAGATAATTTCCCGTGACACAGTGGTGCGACCATCGTTTACATTTTGTTGCTGCCGCCTGCTTTCTACCTGATCATGCAGGTTGGGGTGAACCAGTGAGAGTCTGGTTTTAAGTGTCCTTTCATGAGTAGCTCAGCCGGGGGCACCCCTGTGAGTGAGTGGGGTCTCGTTCGGTAGCTGAGCAGTACTCGGGACAGGTGGGTTTGGAGTGAACCTTCTGTGACTCGTTTAAGGCTCTGTTTGATGGTTTGTACTGCCCACTCTGCCTGCCCATTGGAGGCTGGTTTAACCGGGGCCGAGGTGACATGTTTGATCCCATTGCGGGTCATGAATTCTTTAAATTCGGCACTGGTGAAACATGGCCCGTTGTCACTGACCAGTATGTCAGGCAGGCCGTGGGTGGCAAACATGGCCCTCAGGCTTTCAATGGTGGCGCTGGCGGTGCTTCCCGACATTATTTCACATTCAATCCATTTTGAAAAAGCATCCACCACCACCAGGAACATTTTACCGAGAAACGGGCCCGCATAGTCGACATGGATCCTTGACCATGGTCTGGAGGGCCAGGACCACAAACTTAGTGATGCCTCTCTGTGCGCGTTGCTCAACTGAGCACATACGCTGCATTGCTGTACACAGGACTCTAAGTCAGAGTCGATACCGGGCCACCACATGTGGGATCTGGCTATCGCTTTCATCATTACTATACCCGGGTGTGTGCTGTGGAGATCCGAGTAGAACGTCTCCCTGCCCCTTTTGCGTAGCACTACGCGGTTACCCAACAGGCAGTCTGCCTGAATGGACAGCTCGTCTTTTCACCGCTGGAATGGCTTGATTAGCTCTTGCATTTCAACGGGGATGCTGGCCCAGCTCCCATGCAGTACACAGTTTTTTACTTGGGGCAGCAGAGGATCTTGGCTGGTCCAAGTCCTAATCTGGCGGGTCGTGACAGCTGATTTAACATTTTCAAACGCTTCCATGACCATCAACAAGTCTGCGGGCTGCGCCACCATCAACAAGTTTGCAGGCTGTGCCATTTCCATCTCCGTGGTGAGCAATGGTAGCCGACTGAGAGCATCCGCACAGTTCTTGGTACCTGGCCTGTGGCGGATGGTATAGTTATACGCTGATAGCGCGAGTGCCCACCTTTGTATGCGGGTTAAGGGATTAGTATTTATCCCCTTGTTTTCAGCAAGCAGAGATATGAGGGGCTTGTGATCGGTTTCCAGCTCAAATTTGAGGCCAAACAGGTACTGATGCATTTTTTTTACCCCGAACACACACGCTAATACCTCTTTCTCAATTATGCTGTAGGCCCTTTCGGCCTTAGACAAGCTCCTGGAGGCATAGGCAACAGGTTGCAACTTCCCCGCAACGTTAGCTTGTTCTAATACACACCCGACTCCGTACGATGACCCAACACATGCTAGCACAAGTCTTTTACACGGGTTATACAATACAAGCAGCTTGTTAGAGCATAAAATGTTTCTGGCTTTCTCAAAAGCAATTACTTGGTTTTTTCCCCATACCCAGTTCTCACCTTTACGCAATAACAAATGTAGGGACTCTAAGAGGATGCTTAACTCTGGTAGGAAGTTACCAAAATAGTTGAGGAGTCCCAGGAATGTCCGCAGCTCCATGACGTTCTGTGGCCTGTGTGCGTTCCTGATAGCATCTGTCTTGGCGTCTGTGGGCCGAATGCTGTCCGCCGCAATCGTTCTCCCCAAAAACGTAGCACCATGATGTAGAAGGCTTGCACAAGGTATGGTGGCATTGTCAGTATTGCCTCCATACTTAAATTTTGCCTTTGAAAGAAGCTCAAAACGGCAGGAACAGATTCACAGTTCTCGCTCCCCAAGGTCTGTATGGACCACACCCAAGGTCTTGTGACTTCTCCTCTCTCCACCCCCCCTTAACTAATTGCAGTCTTGTGACTTCTCCCCTTCTCTCCCCCCAACCACCCCGCCCCCCCACTCATTGCAGTCTTCAGAAGCCTTCCGATCGGCACCTTGCTCCCCGGCTCAGTCTGCATGAGCCTTATGATCGGCACCTCGCTCCCCAGGCTCGAAGCCTTCCAATTGGCACCTCGCTCTCTCCCTCTCCTCCCATCCACACCCCACCCTCTCCATGGCTTGTTTTCTAGCCGAGCCTCAAACCCCTGTGTCCAGGCACGGGGCCGATTCTGCCGGCCAAAGCTACTAGCCTCTAGCCCTGCTTCAAGATATTCGGTGGTGGTGTGAGTGAGTTAAAAAAAGAGAAAACTTCTGAAATCCAACAAACTTCCATTTACTACGTTGACAGGTTAAAAAAAAGTTGAACTTTATTATTGATTTTTACAGTGTTCTTGACTCCCTCCAAAATCTTCAATTAAAAACAAAGGCGTCTTTCAGCGCCAATTTCTCTCTGTGGAGGTGCCCCATTGTTCCACAGCTTGCAAACATACCCTTTGAAGCAGCATGAATAGGCTGAATGGAAGCCTCCACAATGCCAACAAGGTGTGAATTGCCTTGCATTCATTTTTGTTGCGGACTCTGAGTCATCTGGGTCACCTGAGGCCTATTGGCAGTTGCAGACTCGTGGTTTCTGCCCTGTACATTTCTGCTCACAAACACAGTTCCAGTTAATTTATGAACATTGCTAGCACTTGTGTGCTGAGAGATTTGTTTGGTGTTATCACTGGTGGACATAAACACCTGTGCTATCGCAATGGCCTTACTGAAGGTCGGTGTCTCTACAGTCAAAAGTTTTCATAGGATGGTCTCGTGGCTAATGCCCAGTACAAAAAAGTCTCTGAGCATCTGCTTCAGGTAGCCATCAAACTCACATTGTCCTGCAAGTCGCCTTAGCTCGGTGACGTAGCTCACCACTTCCTGACCTTCAGATCGCTGGCACGTGTAGAACCGATACCTCGCTATCAGCACACTCTCTCTCGGGTTAAGGTGCTCCCGAACCAGTGTACACAGCTCCTCATACGACTTATCTGTGGGTTTCACCGGAGCCAGAAGATTCTTCATGAGGCTGTAGGTCGGTGCCCCGCAGACCGTGAGGAGGACCGCTCTCCTTTTTGCAGCGCTTCCTTCTCCGCCCAGCTCGTTGGCTACAAAGTATTGCTCTAGCCATTCGACATAGGCTTCCCAGTCCTCACCCTCCGAGAACTTCTCCAGGATGCCCACAGTTTGCTGCATCTTTGCGTTGGATTCGTATACTCATCTCCACGGCACCAGCATCTCCTCCGGAGTAAGTGCAACAGTGGTGGCTTCATCCTCCCCCTCCCTGTCCCCCTCACCCCCATGCTCTATGTCTGGAAGATCAGATTGGAAGATGTTCTCCTCTTCAGGCTCGTCCGTGTCTGAATCTTCTTCTGCATTGGCTTCAGCCTCTTCCAGGTTGTCCTCAAGTTCTGCAAAATACAACAGAATAGACAAATGGTTAGCAGCAGAGGAGGGGACAGGGTGGCATGAGTAGCTCACTCAACGCAGGCAGCAGGCTCATTTGAAGGACCATGTTGAATGATTGTACATTGCATCAACCGAAGCGTAGCTGACGGAGACATCCCCATGAACCGAAACATGGCTAGCCTGTGCAGTACTTAACATTTAGCAAAGCCAGACTGTCGAATTTGCAGGACTTACCCTCTCCCTCGAGTGTGGGCCCAGCTTGTGCAGTGGTGGTTGCTTTTCTCCAGGCAGGACCCATCAAAGCAGCGACCCTGTTTTCCAAGGGTGTCATAGGGTGCAGATTTGACAGGCCTCCTCCTGTTCGAGTTCTCTCTCTTTTGTTGTGTTCCACCTTCCTCTGCAAAGATGAAAATCTAACTTTTTAGAGAAGGTGTCTTTCTGCTGGGTGGGACATACAGTTTGGTCACGTTTACAATTGCAATTCCAGGTCATGCCATTTATTTTTGCACTGGCTTCCGGAACTCGGGATGGTCACCATTGCACAGTAATCTTGTGAAATTTGGTTCCAGTGTTTCTTCATTTCTTTTGGTGAAACTTTTATTTGACCTCTGCTGGTGCCCAGCTCGTGCCATCTGGCCTCAATTACAGTAACCAGGGTCTCCACTTCTTCCTGTGAGTAATTCTTGGTTCTTGAGCCACATTACATACTACAGCTCCGATTTTTTCCACTCAGAATGAAAGTTCTCACACACAACTGGCTCCTTAAAAATGGCTGAATGCAGACTGGGAGCTGTACTGGGCATGCGCGCCCATAGCAGTCACGTAAAAAACGTCATTTTTTATCGCACATGCGCAGAAGCGGGGGCCTCCTTTTCTCGGCGCAGACATTAGGCTCCACCCTCCAAAGCTAAAGCGCAGGCTGTGTAGCGCCAATTTCAAAAATTAGAACGGGAAACTTTAACGCTTTTATTTTTGGCGTAGTTGGGCCCAAAAAAATGGGCGTAACTCTTCAAACATGCCAAAAAACGACATTGGGGAAAATTGAGCCCATAGAATCATAACGGCCTAGAAATTCATCTCCATTGATTGCAAGAACTGAATCTCAGGTGCTCTGTATAACGGGCGGCCGATCTGATACCGCCCTTTTGGTGCCATCACCCGAGACAAATTTATAGCCCTATAGTTTTCTTCTGTTGTTTAGGCCCCAAGCTCTGGAACTCCCTACATAAACCTCTCCGCCTCTCTACCTCTCTTTCCTCTTTCAACACTCCTTAAAACCTATCTCTTTGAGCAAGCTTTTGGTCACCTGCGCTAATTTCCACTTAAGTGGTTTGGTGTCAAATTGTTTGTCTTATAATACTCCTGTGAAGTGATTTGGGACATTTCATTACGTTGAAGCCACTATATAAATACAAGTTGTTGTTTTTGTTGTTATATACAATCTTACAGCACAGAAGGAGGCCATTTGATCCATCGTGCCTGTGCCAGCTTATTGAGCTTTTTAAGGTCTTTCATGAAGTCCCATCATCAGCAAAGCTAACATTGGAATTCAAGGCCACAGTGCAAAGCTAACCTATCTCACAAAGGTCTAAATCCAGCTCAGTGATTGAAAATCTCAATGTTTGGTGAATTCGGCTTCATGTGGAAGGAACAAAATGCAATCCCATTATGAATACTTGACTGCCACAAGCCAGTTCTCCCTGTGATAATTTATTTCACAACTCTTCACAACTGAGAAACTCCTGCCTTGCTCTTCCTCTTGGCAAAGAACCTTACACAAGACAGACACAGTTACACAAGACACTTCTCCATGGAGAAAAATTGCATAATCCACAGGGAAAATCTGATTGTGATTTGCGTCACGTTACAAATATTCTAACGTTGAATCAAATTTGCTGAAGGACACGCAGCATTATCTATGAGAGGCTTTTTTTATCAAGAATTCTATTTTCCTATTTATTTTGGCATATTTGTACAGTAAAGTACACAAGAGCACAGCGGAGGGAGGAATAACATAATTATCAGTAGAGGCACACCACACAGAATGGTTGAGCTGCTAACACAAGGCATATCCAACAAATCAATTAAGTTTGAATATTTGATATTCAAATTACTGCACTTCCAATGTTAAGTAGCTCCAACTGCAATCCAGACAACGGCCCCAATATTAATGCAAACATGGTGCTGAGCGGGGGAGGGGGGTGGGTGGGGGGGGGGAGGGAGTTGGGTGAGAATTGCATGGACGAAACCCAGAAGTAAAATCAGCAGGTTGGATTCTCTGATTTCAGCTTGATTGAGGCAATAAATGTTGAATTCCGGGTTTTGTGTCTCTAAGCTGCGCTGCTTTATGCATACCCGCAGAGGTGATCTCAAGTCCAATGTAGAAATGGAATTTGGAGCAGCCAGGAGGTGTTTAGGATGAATGTACAAAGAGCAAGGGTGGCACAATGATTTAATGCATCATCATCATCATCATAGGCAATCCCTTGGAATCGACGAAGACTTACTTCCACTCTTAGCATGAGTTCTTAGGTGGGACAAATAGTCATTGAGGGAAAGGGTGGGCAGGGAGCGTGGTTTGCCGCATGCTCCTTCCGCTGCCTGCGCTTGATTTCTGCCTGCTCTCGGCGACGATACTCGAGGAGCTCAGCGCCCTCCCGAATGCACTTCCTCCACTTAGGGCAGTCTATGGCCAGGGACTCCCAGGTGTCAGTGGGGATGTTGCACTTTATCAGGGAGGCTTTGAGGGAGTCCTTGTAATGTTTCCTCTGCCCGCCTT
Organism: Pristiophorus japonicus; assembly: GCF_044704955.1. Taxonomy (NCBI): domain Eukaryota; kingdom Metazoa; phylum Chordata; class Chondrichthyes; family Pristiophoridae; genus Pristiophorus; species Pristiophorus japonicus. The sequence continues at coordinate 120,140,214 of NC_091980.1, forward strand.
TGGCTCGTTTGCCGTGGACGAGTTCCGAGTAGAGCGCTTGCTTTGGGAGTCTCGTGTCTGGCATGCGAACTACGTGGCCTGCCCAGTGGAGCTGATCAAGTGTGGTCAGTGCTTCAATGTTGGGGATGTTGGCCTGGACGAGGACGCTAATGTTTGTGCGTCTGTCCTCCCAGGGGATTTGCAGGATCTTGCGGAGACATTGCTGGTGCTATTTCTCCAGTGACTTGAGATGTCTACTGTACATGATCCACGTCTCTGAATCATACAGGAGGGCGGGTATTACTACGGCCCTGTAGACCATGAGCTTGGTGGCAGTTTTGAGGGATTGGTCTCCAAACACTCTTTTACTCAGGCGGCCGAAGGCTGCACTGACACACTGGAGGCGGTGTTGGATCTCGTCGTCAATGCCTGCTCTTGTTGATAGGAGGCTTCCGAGATAAGGGAAGTGGTCTACGTTGTCCAGGGCCATGCCGTGGATCTTGATGTCTGGGGGGCAGTGCTGTGCGGCGAGGACAGGCTAGTGGAGGACATTTGTCTTACTAATGTTTAGCATAAGACCCATGCTTTCATGTGGCTCGGTAAATACGTCGACTATGTCCTTGAGTTCAGCCTCTGTGTGCACACAGACGCAGGCATCGTCTGCGTACTGTAGCTCGACGACAGAGGTTGGAGTGGTCTTGGATCTGGCCTGGAGACGGCGAAGGTTGAACAGCTTCCCACTGGTTCTGTAGTTTAGTTCCACTCCAGCAGGGAGCTTATCAACTGTGAGGTGGAGCATGGCAGCGAGGAAGATTGAGAAGAGGATTGGGGCAATGACGCAGCCTTGCTTGACCCCGGTCCGGACGTGAATTGGGTCTGTGATGGATCCATTGGTAAGGATCATGGCTTGCTTGTCGTCGTGGAGCAGGCAGAGGATGGTGACATACTTTTGGGGGCATCCGAAATGGAGGAGGACTCTCCATAGACCCTCGCGGTTGACAGTGTCAAAGAGCTTTGTAAGGTCGAAGAAGGCCATGTATAAGGGCTGGCGCTGTTCCCTGCATTTTTCCTGCAGCTGTCGCGCTGCAAAAATCATGCCCTTTGTGCACCGTAGGGGACGAAATCCGCACAGTGACTCCGGGAGGAGCTCCTCGGCCGCGGGAGAAGACGGTTGAGGAGGACTCTAGCGACGACTTTCCCAGTGGTTGATAGCAGGGAGATTCCTAAGTAGTTGCCGCCGTCGGACTTGTCTCTTTTTTAAAAGATGGTCACGATCACCGCATCTCTAAGATCTCCTGGCATGCTCCCCTTCCTTCAGATGAGAGAGATGAGGTCGTGTATTCGCGCCAGTAGTGCCTCTCCGCCATACTTCAGTGCCTCAGCAGGGATTCCATCCACTCCTGTAGCCTTGTTTTTTTAGCTGTCTTATGGCCTTTTCTACCTCGTGCAGTGTTGGGTTCTCACTGAGGTGGTGGCGGGTAGCATGCAGCGGAATGGAGTTGAGAACACTCAGGTCAAAGGCAGAGTCTCGATTGAGGAGATCTTCGAAGTGTTCCTTCCAGCGGGCCCTGACTGTCTCGGTGTCCTTGATGAGTGTTTCCCCGTTCTTGGCTAGGAGTGGGGTGGGGCCTTGGGAGTTTGGTCCGTATGTGGTTTTGACTGCGGTGAAGAATCCTCGCACATCATGGTTGTCGGCCAGCTGCTGTATCTCCTGTGCTTTCTCCATCCACCACCTGTTCTTTAGGTCCAGGGTTTTTTATTGGACCTTAGCCTTTAGCCATCTGTAATGCTGCTTTGCTGCTCCCGAGTTGGGTTGCTGTTTAAGGCTCAGAAATGCCCTGCACTTGCAATCAATTAGTTTTTGAATCTCCTGATCATTCTCATCAAACCAGTCCTGGTGTTTCCTGGTTGAGTGACCGAGTGCCTCCTTGCAGACATTGGTTATGGAGGCCTGGAGGGCAGACCAAGGGCAGTGGACATTCTGCATCTCGGGGTCATCAAGGCATGCCAGGTTAGTTGTGAGGTGCTGACTGTAAAGGGCTCTCTTAGCTGGGTCCTTAAGTGCTCCGGCATTGACTTTTTTGCGACACTGCTTCTGCTGCCCCCTTCGCTTTGGGGCTATGTTGATGTCAATGATGGATCGGATTAGGCGGTGGTTCATCCAGCAGTCATCAGCTCCTGTCATTACTGCTGGGTGTGGTCAGGAGCAAGAGAGACATACTTTTCCCAACAATGGGAGGAAGAAACCTGCGGCTGTCACCAAGAAGGCATGGTTGGAGGTGGCTGAGGAGGTGAGCAGCAGGACCGCTGTACCCTGGTCTTGGATGCAGTGTAGGAAGTGGTTTAATGACTTAACCAGGTCAGAAAAATTGTGTACATTTGCTGATTCAGCGAAATCCTGTAGTGTAAACCAGTACCATTTCACTCTGTCTTGCCAAGCGTACTCCATCACATCACTTAAGTTTTAACAGCACCCATCCTTCACTTTCTATACACTTTCTCACCTCTCCACATATCCATCCACCGATGCCACTCACCAAATTCCTTATGCAAAGTAATGCATCTGTCCTGCAGTCATCCTCGATGATTGCACTGCATCCATCAGGTGTATACATGACCTTCATTCACTCATAGTTCTGTTTTTTCATCCTTTGGAGGAGAAGGGTGTGCAAAATAGAAGGAACATTGGAACACAGGAACAGGATGAGGGCATTTTGCCCTTCGAGCCTGTTTCACCATTCAATGAGATCATGGCTGATCTGTAACCTAACTCCATATACCTGCCTTTTCACCATATCCCCTAATACCTTTGCATGACAAAAATCAATCAATCTCAGATTTAAAATTAACAATTGATCTCGCATCAGCTGCCTTTTGCAAAGAGAGTTCCAAATGTTTATCACTCTATTTGTTTACAGAAGTGTTTCCTAACTTCACTCCTGAAAGGCCTGGTTCTAATTTTTAGGCAATGTATCCTAGTCCTAGACTACCCAACCAGCGGAAATAATTTCTCTCTATCTACTCTATCAGTTTCCTTTAATAGATCAAACTTAGATCAAATCACCCTAAATCTTCTAAATTCCAGGGAATTTAGTTTGTATAATCTCTCCTCATAATTTAATCTTTGGAATCCAGGTATCATTCCAGTAAATATATGCTGTACTCTCTCCAAGACCAATATATCCTTCCTAAGGTGTGGTTCCCAGAACAGAACACAGTACTCCAGGTGTGATCTAACCAGGGCCCCAATTTCCCCAACCACTTAGAGTGGCGTATTTCGATGTGGTGCGCCGACTTCCTGGGGGGAAAAAAGCGCCAAAAAATTGAATTTGGCTACTCCCTCGTCGTCTGGATCCATCGACGTCGTGCAGAGAGCCAGCGGGTGGCGGAGCTTCGGCCGCGCTTGCTCAGTGCGGCCGGCAGGGGAGTGGAGCTTGGGCCCAGCGTGTTGTGTAGTGCCGGCAGGGGCATGCATGACTGTTTGAGTGTGCACGCATGCGCAATGGACGGTTCAGTTTGTGCACATGCGCAGTGTAACAGGAAGTTTGGCAATCGGCCAATTAAAGGGAGAGCGTTCTCAGAATAATTGGTTATGGAGCATATATAAAGGTGAGGTCTGAATATTGATTTGTGTGTGGCTGAGGGAGTGGAAAGGAGTGCTGGATAGGTGTAAGAGAGGTGTAAGTGTGATCTTTGAACATTACCTGCATTTGAGTCCAATAGATGAATGGCGCAAGAGCATGCAAGACGAACCAAGAATTTCCTCCGTGAGGAAGTGGAGAAATTAGTGATTGTCATTGAGGAGAAATGTCTGGAGCTGGATATCAGCAAGAGTGGTCCGTCAAAGGTCTCCCCCAAGGAAATGAGAAAAAGATGGAACCTCGTTGCAGAAGAATTCTCCGCTGGGGTCAACACCGCAAGATCTGGAAGCCAGTGCAAGAAGAAATGGCAGGACGTTGGTCAGATAGTGAGTGTAAGTAATATTTTCATCTTTAAATTGAATTGCAGTGGAAAATGTGACCATCTGTATGTGCCCCACCCATCCAAAGTGCACCATGTCTGACAATTAATATTTTCATCTTTGCAGAAGAAATTGGCCTACAACAAGAGGGAGCAAACTAGAATCGGAGGAGGTCCGCCAAATCTGCACCAACAGACACCCCCTGAATAGAGGGTTGCTGCCTTGCTGAGTCGTACCGGCAGAAAAAGAATCAGCTCTGCACAAGTTGGACCCACATGCGAGGGTGAGGGTGAGTCATTAAAATGCATAGTGGCCCTTCAAATCAACCTGCTGACTGGCCTGCTACGCGTGAGACTACTCATGCCACCCATCCTGCTCCCTCCTGTGCTGCTAACCATTTGACTGTTGTGTTGTCTTTTGCAGAAGAAGAAGACATTCCACAAGATCCTGAGGATCCAGATGGGTGCGCTCCAGACCAAGGATGGTGGGGGGAGGAGGGGTCCATGGAAATGTGTGCTCAGGAGAATGCTGACCGCGATATGGATCAGGACATATCATGGGGCATCTCACTGCCAGAACCCTCCATTAGCTCCTCGGCAACCTTCCATGGGTTCACACCTTCCGAGGTCGCGGGACCGAGAGGCGGTTGGGAAATGCATCTTGGGACACCCAGTCCCCCACCGTCCCAGCCTGCGCCTCGCACTGGAGGGGTGCCACTAGGCAGACCCATGGCGAGGGGAAGGAGAAGCCGACCGGTCTCTCCTGAGATGAAGCCCTCAGCAGAGGTTAATCAGGTTGTTTCATTGGGTGAGGAGACCAATGCCCTCATAAGATCACTTGTGGCGGCCGTCAGTGGAGTGCGTGATGAGGTTGCGACACTGTCGGGTGAAATCTCTGCACTAAGACGGGAAGTCAGGGGGGGCATTTCAGAGTGTGCAGATGATGGTAGATGCCATAAGGGAGCTGGCTTCTGCAATAAAGGGCACAAAGGCCGGAGACTCAAATGCCACTCCCACTTTACTCCACGCACCAGTCACCGGTCAGACCCAAGCCGGGCCCCCAACCCCACCCACCACCATCAACGACCCTATGAGGAAGTGCACTTTGCCCAAGATGTGTGAGGGATGGGTGCAGACTTTCTTACCTGTTGTGGCTGTTATTGTTGTTGTTATTGGTATCATTGAAGTGCACTGTAAAATTTACAATAAAAGATATTTTGCATTAAAACTGAATCATCCTCCATTAGGACCACGCAACATTTAGGGTCATCTGTAAAAAGTAAAAATCCCTCACCCCTACAGTCATGTGTGCCTGCCGCCCCTAGCCCTGGCGGGAGGGCTAGTCGGTGCGTTCTGCAGTCGGCAAGGTAGGACGGCTCTATTTTCAGCTGATTTATCTTTTATTTATTTGTGATGATGTTGTGCAGCTGTTGTGCTGAAGATGTAATGTTATGCTGATGTTGTGAAGGTCTTTAGTGCTTTGGAATCCTCTAACTCACCTCCCCCCCCCCCACCCCCATCTCTGACTACCTGCGCTGATCTCTTAAATGTAGGTAAGGTTTTTCTGTGCCAAAAAAAGTGGCCACATACACTGGCCTAAGTTAGTTTGGAGTAACTTTTAGCAGGTCAAATTTGCTTCTATGGCCAGAAGAGATGTAAGTGGCTTGTCACGCCCCCTTTTGGAGAGAATGAACTAAACTAGAAAAAACCTAATTAACCGACTTACATTGGAGCAAGTTAAATGGGGAAATTTGCGATTTTTAAGTTACTCCAAAAAAAACTACTTACTCCAAAAAAAAACGGGGCAACCCTTGGGGAAATTTGGGCCCCAGGGCTTTATATAGCTGTAGCACACCTTCCATCACCTTGTATTCTAGTCCGCTAGATATAAAGGCTAGCATTTCATTAGCCTTTTTGAGGAAGCGCAAAACAGAAGGAATATGCCATAAATTGTGCAGCTCACAGATGCAGTGGTGGATGCCATGGAGATGAATGGAACATCTGCGCCCTTCTCAGTCAGAGATGAAGAGACTGGAAACTCGTAGGTGGCTGATGAGAGAATTAAAAATATTTCTGACACACATATGCTGTTTTTATTTCATCAGTGACTGAACTATGAGAAGACTGAGAATAGTGATTGTCAAGATCATTATTTGCCAAGACTAAATCATATTCCTTTCTTTTGTCTTCTATGGGTTTCATGCATACAGCAAGTGTCATTGGAGATGCAAGAGAATGATTTTTTTTAGAGAACCTCATTCCTTCTGAGGGTGCACCATCACTGGACCTACAGCCATGCACCAGCTCAAATAGTCGCACTCCGGTGGGTCCACTTAGACAGCGAGTTGGGTTTTCACCTGGTGATTCACAGTTCACAAGTGAGCACGAGGAGACACTGGTATCGAGGACAGCTGTGGAAGGTGTGCATTGGAGGACACAATCCTCGCCAAGCTCTGCTCAGCTGAACACCGGGGTGCCATTGTTGAGAAGGTGAATGCTCGAGTTGCAGCAGCAACTTTGTGAGGTATTGACATATGTGCCACGCGCACTGTCTACAATAGCAGAGAGGATGGATGAGTCCAATTCAAACTCTAGTGGACTAGTGGCGCAGGTAATTGTGAGAATGTTTGCCATGGAGAGAATGGCTGCCATAATGGAGCTTCAAGCATGGCTCTGCCATGACCACGTCTGTGCAGATTTTGGATGTTAATTTGTCTGCCACCTTAAACAGGATGACATACCTTATCCAAGGCCTTACAAAACGGCACTGAGCTCTGCCTGCAGCAGAGTGCTGGGAGTAATGTAGCACTGGCTGAGGAGAGGGATGATGGCAAAAGGGGACGAAAGTGGGAACTTCACTTAAAGAGCTTCCATTTCTTACCTCTTGCCCTCCACTCCCCCGCCAATATTTGGCATGCTGCCTCATCTCCCAATGGCCGAGTGTGCCCCTGCACAGGTGCAGGTGGAGCAGTCTTTGGCAGGGTGCTCAGAGGCTCCAAAACACAGAGGATATAGGCCAAAGCTTCTCAGTACTTAGGGCAGGGATCTGAGCAGCCTGCCTCTAACCCTGCTGAAGCCACACGGGATGCACTACGTAAAAGCAGTAGGAAGCGTAAGTAAAGCAATCGTAATGCATCAAGGGTATACACATGGGTATTTGACACAATGTTAAGATGTCAAGTTTCCTTTCTTTTATAACTCCACGTGAAATGTATTGATTAGCACTGCTTTCACGTCTTGCCCATTATTGCGTCCTGACTGCCAGCTCACTTTTCCCACTTGTTTCATGCTGAATGTTAATACCTGACAGGACCATTGGGTAAATGCGTGGTTGATGGATTGTTTATGCAAAGAGAGGGGGAGTTGGTGTTGACATTGACTTTTGTTTATTTGTTCCTGTTGGAATAATTAACGGAACCATCGAGCTACAAGGGCATCCCTGGAATCCTGGACAACAATGGACTTAGCAAGAGTATCCCATCTTCATATTCCTCCTCCTCTTCTTCAATGTTCTCCTCATCCAGAGATGCCTAATGAGCACCTTTGTCCTCTTCCACCAGTAATCCTCTCTCCTGTGCACCGTTCTCTCCTGCGCAGTTCACTCTGGTGCACCTCTCTGATGTGCATCTCTCTCCTGCACACCTCTCTCCGGTGCTGACCTGTTCATCCCATCACAGCATGTCATCACTGCCGTGGGTTGAGATTGTCTTGCTCATCCGATGTAGTGTCACAAACATCCATGGCACCTCCCATCCTGCTGGTGTCCCTTTGAAAGGCTCCAAAATTCTCAAAAACCTCTATGTTGACAAGCATTGTCCACTAAATTTTTGCCTGAGGGAACTGACAAAGTCACTGAGCCTCTACTGAGATCGGGCAATCCGAAGGTTCAAAAGTCTCATGATATGCACCTGAAACTCACCTCCTCTTCACTGGCGAGTTTCGCGAACCCTGGGAAACCCGTGCTGGAGGCGTTAAATTCACAGATAAGTTAAAATGAATTGAAAGTCCTCCTCATTTCCATTTAATGATCATGTTAAATGCTGTGTTAAATTCCATCCCGCCTGTGCTAATTATTGCGCCGACACCGGTGAGCAGGATACTCGCGCACAGCCAAATGCGCATCAGTTAAACTGTGCTGGAACCAGGCGGCTGTGCTTTAATTTTCAATCGATTTTTATTATCCAATCCACCCGTTCTGGGATTAAAATTCCCCTAACAAGTCAGCTGCTAGCTCACACCATTAGATCGTACCCGAAAATAGGCACGCAGGGGACTGGCTGCGCAAGTTTATGTGGTCCTAGGGCCCACGGGTAATTGGAACTGGGACTTCATTATGCTACTTCAGGCCTGTAGCCAGTGCAACCCAGGCTATTCATTGACTGCATGCTTGTTTGGGTGGGGGTGGGAAATCGGGCTTCACTGATGCCACTTAAAGGCAGCCAGTACCTTTTAAAGGGAAGGTAAAATTTGGCGACACACAACAAAGAAACACTTATGTATGTAGAAATGGCTAGAAGTACAGAGAGGACACCCAGGTTCTATGCTGCCACCTTGGGAGCCCTGGTTGAGGTAGTGAACAGGAGGAAGGAGATCCTGTTTTCCTCAGAGGGCAGAAAGCCTTCGAGACAACACCTCCAGTGCCAGTGGGAAGAGGTCGCTGAGCAGGTTAGTACTAGGATCTTAGCTCCCAGGACATGGCTGCAATGCTGAAATATGTTAAATGTCATCACTAGAGTTGTCAAGATAAGAATACTGCTCTCTTAATCTCTGCTCACACCTCCACCATCTCCTGTCTCACTACTCACAGCACTCCCCTCTTCCGCTTCTCTTCACTCTCCCGTTATCGCCGAACAGGAAACATAAAACAATTATAAATTAGATTTCCCAAGAATAAATCTGAAGTGATGCTTTCAAGCTCTGCTATAATTAAAGGGCTAAGAATGGGTCTCGGGACTCAAATGAGCTAATAGGCTTTTGCAGTGGTCAGCTTTTTAGGTGACTTAATGGGCAGTTGAGATAACATTAGGAATAACATGTTGATTTTGCAATGACCAATGTATGTAAGCTGTGTGACTTAGAGATTTGAACCACGGGGGCCTAGGAGGGCAGGAAAGCAGAACAATGGGGCAGAAGTGAAATGTTAACAGGGAGATACCATCTGGCCTGAGCAAGGGTCATAGCAGCAACAACAGATTGTGATCACATCAGTTATATGCTTCTTCGGCACTGGAGGTGGTACCTTAATGTTGTCAGCTAGGCATAAAACATAGGCGAGTGATTATGTGACGCGGAAGGCAAGTAACCAATCAGCCACTGTGCACACGGGCTTTGGGCTAATCAAATTGTGCCATGGGATCGTGCACGAGGCTGACATGCATCATTAAGTGTATAAAAGATTGCTTGGAACTTTGTATCATTGGAGAAGTCTGGCTTCAGACAGAGAGCAGTCAGTCTCTCTGGTGCAAATAAAGACTACTTGAATCTTTGAACCCAGATCTGGTGTTGAGTGTTTATTTTAAATACTCCACTAAAAAATCTAATTGGAATCATAGAATCATACAATGGTTACTGTCATTGTAACCCATGTATAAGGTGACCTGAGTTGTGCACCTTGAGAACACTGACCACAGGGGGCAAACTTATGGGAGACACTCCTAACCTGGACTTTCCGGTATAAAAGGGGAAGCTCCACCCACCGTCTGTCTCTTGAGGTTTTGGTAATAAAGGTAACTGGTCACAGAGTGACCTTCTCTCAAGTATGGGCCTCATGTGCATTTATACTGTATAGTAAGGACATATTAGTTACAGCACAGAAGAAGACCATTCGGCTCATCGAGCCCATGCCGAATTAGAAACATCTTATTATATTAAACACCAAAAAACCCAACTGGAGATTTCTATCCAATCACCAAAAAGAAAATAAGCCCAAAAATCAATGATAGAAACATTACAGATTGCTATAAAAACTGACAGCAGCCAGTGACAATCAATCAAACCAAATGAAGATAGATAATCCTGGATTGCTTCTGAATGAATCCTCCCAGCGACACAGCAAGTCCAGATTCTAGTCCCAGTGAACTTCATTTCGGGATCAGCCTCGGGGCTGGAATGATTACAGTAAAATGGTTAAGGATGCTAAATACAATTCCAATGATGGACAGCATGTTGGAGCATCAGTGCAGGGTCATGGACTGACAAGAGATGGTGTGGAATTCGTGACTTCCCCACTGCTCATCTCCTGCTTCCAGCAGTGTCTGTAATGAAGTGCTGAGTGGCTGGTTCACAGCAGTATCGGCAGAAGCCCGGGCAGGTTGCACGTGATGGATGCTATTAAGAAACCAGGGAAGGGGATGAAAGATAACTGGAAGATAGGCAGGTTAATGTTTTAGATGGAACTCTCAAAATCAATGAAATTCTTTAATAAAGGCACCTTTAACAGGCCATAAAAAGATGTTTAACATTTCCAGGCTCTGAGTGCTAAAGGATTCATTATCCTCTACAGGGATTTGTTACCAGCTTAGCGAGGAAGGAGAAGCATTAAAGGGGTTTAAAATGATTTATGCGGAATGTTATTGCAATGCTCTTTGAGACTGTCAGTTTCAGTCAAGTCTGGTTGACTCATATCCCCTCAAAGTTTGCTGATTGATGAAAACTATCAACATAATGAGCCGGTAAAATCCAACAAAATCTATACCAGGAATAAATAAGTAAGAGAAGAAACTGGAAGTCTGAAGCTAAAATGCTGGAAATATACAGCAGGTCAATCACCTTTTGTAAAGCGAATAGGCAGGTTAATTTTTTGAATATAACGTGTACACCAGCTTTACCAAAATTTAAAGATACTTATTTTCCCCATTTCATGTTTGACTGTTTGAATACCATTGCTGCAAGATTGGCCTATTCATTCGTTGCCAATCTGGATCAACCTCATTAGGCTCCATCGTCCCTCACTTTTAAACAAATCTTCCTCCAACTCTAGTATATCCATTAGGGCAAGGACAACCCGTTATTCCATGATGAGCTGACTCCTCAAACATCTTTACCTACCCTTCTGCCCTCACATGTAGGACCAAATGAGAAGAGCTCATAGGTTTCTTCATCTCTAAAACAGAGAAGGTCCATGCAACTGTCTTTGCCTCCACCGCCCCCTAGTCCCAACCACCCTCTTCTCACATTAGCCCCCTCACTCAATCGTTGGGAATGGTAGCACAGTGGTTATGTTACTGGGCTAGCCGAGGCCTGCACTAATGATCTGAAGATCTGAGTTCAAATCCCACCAAGGCAGCTGTGAGGGAACAACAACAGCAGCAGCGAGGATAAGAAGAGCCGCTCAGCTTACCGCAGGTAACAGCACGAGCCATCCTGAGAGAGCGATGAAGTCAAAGCGGGCGACAAATCGGATGTCACGGCAACCCAGGTAGCTGATTGGTGGCATCTCTTGGAGCGAAGTCGAGCCCAGCGCAGGTCGGGACCCAGGAGAAGTCGGCGAAGAGCGGGAGGTCTAGAGGTTGGTAATCAGCGGGAGGTCGGCGAGGAGAGGAGGTCAGCGAGCAGCAGGAGGTCGGCCAGCAAGGAGAGGGGGTCGGCGAGCAGCGGGAGGTCTGGTGGTTGGTGAGGAGCGGAGGCCGGGAGGTGGGAAGCGTGCAAGCAAGACAGGTCGAGGCCCAGGAGCGGCGCAGCGTAGACCAGCAGCGAGTTCATGAGGCCCACACTGCATCCTATGAAAATCAGGAAGAGAGGACACGCAGGAAGGAGAAAGGAGGGCAGTAAGGGTAAGTGTGTGTGTATGTCTTGGACCCCCTTGCCACTGAACAAGTCAAGCTCTGTCAAGCCTGTGTGGTAGCTGGTGTGCAATGGCCACCCCACTTTAAAAGAATTAACCCACAGGCATCTTCCACCCATTCAAAATGAAGTTCAGGACCTGGAACGTCAGGACTCTCACGGACAACCCCAGCAGCGACAGACTGGAATGCTGTACTGTTATCGTTGCCTGGGAACTCAGATATTTCGACATTGACATCACGCCCTAAGTGAGACCTGCTGGGACGGGGAAGGCCAGCTCAAGGAACAAGGTGGTGGTTATACCACCTTCTGGAAAGATAAACCAGAAGAAGATCGTCTCCTCCTTGGGGTAGGCTTCACCATGATAAATGAACTAGTTGGCCGTCTCAGAGACTTCCCTTGCGGGATAAACGAATGCCTCAAGACTCTTCAGCTCATGCTAGCCCAGAACCAGTTTGTTACGATCTTCAGTGCGAACACTCCAACACTGGAAGCTACAGACGAGACTAAAGAGGAATTCTACTCCAGCCCCTGTCCCGAGTCCCAACAGGTGACAAACTGATCCTCCTGAGCGACTTTAACACCAGAGTTGGTAAGGACACAGACCTCTGAGGAGGTACCAACTCCAACGGTACACTCCTCCTGATGAATGCTTAGAACATGTACTCGTCATAAGCAACATCCTGTTCCGTTAGAAAGACGAAGGCCTCATGGCAGCACCCTCGCTCCAAGCACTAGCATCTGCTAGACTACGTCATCGTCCGAGCGAGGGACCGCAAGGACATGCGCGGCACCCACGCCATGACGGGAGCTGACGACTGCTGGATGGACTACCGCCTAATCCGCTCTGTCATCACCATCAATATAGCCCCAAGACAGTGACAGCAACAGAAATAACACCGCAGGAAAATCAACGGTGGAGCGCTCCAAGATCCTGCTAATAAAGCCCTATTCAGCCAGCGCCTTATTGCCAACCTGGCGACTCCCAGTGACCCAGAGATGCAGAATGTCCACAGCGCCCAGTCTGCCCTCAATGCCTCCATAATTAGCATGTGCATAGCGTCTCTATGGACAAGGATAAATAGTCCGAATATTTTGCTGATTCAAAGAGTTCGGTTTTCTTGCCTCTCTTCTCAGATCACCGTCGGTGTAGCTGGTTGTCTATCACTACGGGCAGAGATTCAAACTGTTCTCGTCGGGACCCACTCGGTTAGTCGGGACGCTCCTAGGAAGGAGCTTATTCAGCTATGGAGAAGAGGAAGTCTTATTAGTGCTATCTCGGATTGACAGGCCAAGACCCTCGTGACCACCTTAGGCCGTGACTAGAATGACTTCATTAGGTCAGAATTTGTTGATTCTCCTTGGTGCCTGTGAGACCGCCTCGAGCCTCTTCGCAAGGTCTTATCAATGTCTGTTTAGATTCTCACATCGTATCCTGTCGGAATATTATTGAATTGATAACTTCTGGAGCCTTGGTACAAGGCCGAAGAGAGGCCTTTTACCTCCTTATGGGTCAGTGCAGGAACCAGCACTTTAACCCTTGTCCCGCTGGTATCTCTAATGCCAAATTTCTCTTACAATTCCCCCCTTTTGGCCCTTGGCTATACGCCAAGCTGGCCATATTTCCCGATAACTATCTCCCTGTAGGCGAGTTCCAGATAGGTTCGTTCACCTGGGTGGCCATCTCCCAAGCTTCGGGACCTCCTGAAACCTTCCCACAGAGTTATATAAGGTAAGTCCTTCCTGTCGGACTGCTTAAATTTTCATCCCTTATGGCCTTAATCATAGTGTGTGCCCTGACTTATCGTTTGGCCTGTTTAATTTGTGCATATGTTAATCCCATCGTGACCATCAGAACCAGGCCCTGTATTACTACAAGTACGTGTGATATAATTCTTATCCATGGGTGAATTTGAATATCAAGTCCAATGTCCCACAGCTTTGAGTACCAGAGCTGATCAGCCAGCATACTTCTTCCATCAGCTGGATATACTGTCGTCTTTGGTTCTGGATTCCTTGCACCAAACGTAATTGTTCCTCATTTAATTCCGGTATCTGTTTGCCTTGCGGTTCCCATATCGCCTCTTCGTACCCTTCTCGGAGGGTATCCGTGATTGTTCCGTGGATGATTTCCGTTGTCTCGGGATATATGTGGTATCCATTTACATCTATTTTTCCCATGGGCCTGAAACAGAAGTTAGGGTTGGTGATGACACGGGGTGACTCCTCCCCTGGTCTTAATCGTCGGGTTGGCTGCTCCTGTGCTCCATTCCCTTGTGGAGCAGCGATTGTTTCGGAATCGTGTTTGAGAGGAGTGCTACTCAGCATGCATCCGTTTGTTTGGTGGAATCTGCAATCATCATTCGTCATTCGTGGTGTACCTCGACATAAAACCACTTGGTTAATTTTATAGCAATCAGTTATATCATTGCCTTTCGTACTAATTTAATTTTAATCACCCATCTGGCAGGCTGATGGTAACGCCACCGAGTTTGGTTTCTTACTTCACCGATATTATCGATCTGGTATAAGGGGTCTCCCTTTGTTACATCATACTGTGGTATGGACAACATAAATCCGATCATATTCACCCGCCCAGTAATACATCTGAATTTCGGCACCCATGCATGATTATTCCTTCGTACCTCGCATGTGTTATTCATTTTTTTATCTAGAGTCCAATTGTTAAGTATGCTGTTCGGAATCCAATCTGGTATGTCTCCATTCTGGAGTTGCTCCAAGTTATGTTGTACCTCACTTAATATCCAGGCCCCATACCCGGAGCAAACTATCTCAGCCTGTAATCGTTTACTTATATCTTTCCCCATTACATGGATCAATTTTATTGTCTTGGCATTTCGGCAATGTATGGGCCACCTGTAACAGTTCCCCTTCTGCGCCATCTCCCAACCGCGCTTGTAGGGCTTGGTTATCCAAGTCCCTCCCCACCAAACCCCTCAAGACTACGCCATTAAGTTGTTAACCCAGTCGTATATTGCATACAGGTCTATGGAATTCATCGTCGTAACCCCTGCCGCATAACCCGTGCCTAGTGTTTCCAGTATTCCCCTTTTTGTTCGACCTTGCCCTGTTCCCTTTCTAACATTAAATCTCAGGGTAGTGGATTCTGGGTCTTCGAGTATCCATTGTGCCAGGTTCTGGTATAGACTTATAGTTTCATTCCCACAGAAGCTAGGAAAAATGATATCCATTAGGTTTAGGATAAGTAGTCGCTGACGTACCCCAAATTATATCCTTTCGATTCTTTTATTACTAGCCCCCCCTTTGGCTCCAGTCTTTATGGACGGGAATGTGGGAGGAGGATGTGTGATGGTACTATAAAGAGTTATAGTTCCCAGAGTGGTTGTTGGAGCAACGATGGTGGATCTATTCTGGACTCGAATGTCCCAACACCACTGATCTGTACCCACATACAGGGAGGCTGGGCATGTTCTTCAACTGGTATCCCCTGGTTGCGGTCTCCCTGGGCAAAGACAGGCGTGCACCTTATATTCCAGAGACCTCCCTTGGTCTTAATTTTATCCCACTGGCCAGTTTTCCTAAACATCCTGGGGTCCCACCCCCTTTTGCTCTGTTCTCTTCCCACCCTTCTGTTCTTGCGGGGTGGATTTGGCTGCTTGTTTGCAGCTTCGACCGCCCAGGCATGAGCTTCTGGAACTGAAATTCCATCCAGTTGGATTTCTGCGCCCTTCCCCTTTTGGTCCTGTGAACTAGCTCCTTTGCTTGGAATCTACTGGCACCCATGGCATCGGCAGCCTGCTGCATTACATCCTTACTTAATACACTATGCATAGCCATGCGTTAAAATAAGTTCTGTCCTTGCTCCAGTCCTTGGCTGCTGGGATGCATATTTCGGCAGTTAAATTAAACAAAGCTAGTTCATGTAGTTGTGTCTTTCCTGCGTGTGCTATATCTCTCGTAGTCCAGCTGTATCATCCAGTGCTTGCGTGGGCCTTAAGGTTCCCAGTATCCTGAGTCTCCAGGGTCGAAGTAGCCGCTGCGGTCCCATCTCGGTGAGTGTTTTATCTGCAAATTTTAAACAGCCTGGTCGTCACCAGGTGTTCGGTTCTGGTCTACTCATCTTTTATCCATGCATGTTGCGGTCACTCTGTGAAATCGGAGGTAAGGGTTAGGTTGGGTTTGTAGACTACACTTACCCACCGTGGGGTACATTGGCTCTATTGCCATAGGTGATGGTGCTATGGCTGCGCACTGCACTCTCCGTCTGGCCCCGTTTAAAAAAAAATCTCTTCCAGCTTATTTATCTTAGCTTTTAACTCTTGCATTTGTTTTGTTTGAGTATCTTTCTTTTATTTGTATCAGGCAGGTATTATTACATAGGCTAGTTCTGTTTTTATTTTTATTCTGACTATCGCACCATTTCCTCTGTCAGGTGAGTCTTTTTTATTCTATTAAGAAATCTAAATTAATAATGTCCAGGATAAAACAGCTGTCAATGGAAAGGGTTAACTCCTTTACAGGTTTGTAAGAAAGCCTGATGTCATTACGTGACTTCGCGTAATCATCCGAAAAATTATTTTGTAAGTCTCCTCATCAGGAAAGACAGCATTTTAGATTAAACTCCAATTTTTTCTTAACTTCTAATTCAAGTACTTGCTAAAGATTTTTTTTTATTGATTTACACCGAGACCACACATTTTTAATAGCTATTTTGTTTACTGAAATCCAATTTTCACACACACTGTGTACATTCCAACATTTCGTTTTATTTTACAGTCCCGTTCACTGGGCAAATCTTGTGTTTTATTTCTCTCTCAGCACAAAATCTAAACATCCGTGCCAGTTCCATTTTCTATAAGAATTTTAAAATTTAGTAAGATTCTCTAATTCCCAGTTCTTTCTGTGCTGAGTTCGCATAGCTTAAATCTTTTCTCCTCGTTATTTTCAAAATCCTCCTGCTTGTTTAGACTGTTCGGGACTTTTCTTGATAAATAACGTCCATTTTGGAAATCTTTCAAACTGCAGTGAAACTTTCTCGTAATTTAAAATCATTATCAATGGAGAGTGTTTTTTACTTCTTCAAATTATTTTTTTTCCCAATTAAACCAATATCTTTTTCACAGCCGATATCAACTAGTATTTAGTAAGTTATGTATTTTTCCATCGCAAACACCCCTTTTTTTCCCCCAACACCGAATTAGTGCGTTACGTCTTTTTTTTTCAGATCACCTTTCTTCAAATTAGGTTTTGTATTTTACATGGAGGGCTCGTGTCTCTGTAAATTTGTTAATTTAAAACCATCAGACAATCGAAGACACTTTTCCTTTCAAATTCGTTCAATTTGTTTACTTTCAAAGTTGCGTCTTTATCTTTTTCTTTTCTCCATATCTAGAACGTCGGCTTTGAGGGCTGCTTTTCGTTATTCATTATCTCAAAATGTTCCAGTTTCAAGGTCGTTAAAATGTCTTTTTCTAAACTGCTAAAGTTTGCTGTTTGAACATTTTCAAAAGTCCCTTTTACACCTTCGCAGATAGCTCGCCACTCACCCAGGAGTTTGATCTGATCCCTGAAGGTATTTCTAGATTGTTTCCAAACCTTTTAGTTTTATTTCCTCCTTTTTTCTTTAAGAGATCAGATTTAATTTAATAACTTTTTTTTTAGTTTGAATCCATCTCAGTATTTTGCTGTGCCTTCTCTTAATATCTCAAATTCCCAATTCAAATTTTGTAATTTCAATCTTTATTTAAAACACTTTTTTTGAGCTAGAAGCTTTTTTTTAAAAGGCATTCTTTATCTCATTCCTAGACTAAATTTATGTCTTTCAACCCAATGTAATCAATCCTTTGTACATTTCCAAGCTCCGTAACTTATCATCCGAATAAATCCACAGCTGCGTTTCGAACTTAAAATGTTTTAAAACTTCCCACATACAGGACAACACTACAAAGGGTTGAAAAAACTTTCACTCTGTTTAGAAAAGTGGGTAGAGCTAAAATAAATAGACAGCTGCGCCACTCTTCCAAACAGGCTTTCAGAAACATGAAAACATAAAAAATTAATTCCGCAGTCAAAAAAATCACACAAGGACTCTCATTCAACGACAGACATTCACAAAAGTCTTTCTTCATTGAACAAAGATTATTAATTTTTTGGCCGGCTCTATTTTTTGATCCATATGTCACTTAAAATAGTCACTATTCATGTCGCCCCGCGATAAAAGAATACTTTATCTTATCCAGAGCCTAGGCGGACCAAGTGATATGCAAGGTCAACGCCGTACCTGGCGTAAGTACAATTTAGTTTTACACAATTTCCCTTTTCCTCTGCGTCGCCCCGCGGTGTTCCTATTCGTGTCACCGCGCGATAGTCTATTTAAGTCCAATCAGTGTCGAGACGGGCCAAGTGAAATACAAGGTCGACATCTTACCTGACTTGGACACTTATTTCCTAATATAAAGGTATTCGTCAGGTTGACCTGGATCTCGTTCGGACGCTACCTGAGAACCAGCGAGTGGCAAAACTTTCTTCAGACTTTTTGGACTGGAGGAAACCGAGGTGGTATTTAAAAGGTATTCACTCCGGTGGCCGTTTTTCTCCCGTATCGTCCGAGGCTAGTTCAGCTCTTAATTCGCAAGTCCCCGGCGGTCGTCTGTTGAGATCCCACTTCTGACACCAATAGTTAATACGGATTCTTTTTCCCTCAATCTGTTTCAGCGAATACACTGACACGAACACCTTGTTGCCTTTTCTGTAAAAGACCTTTTATTGAAGATTCTCCGGCCGGGACTTGTCAAGACAAAGGAACACTCTCAATCAGAACTTGTTCACCTCCCTCTGGACAAGCCCCTTTACAGCGCGAAAACACAGCAGTTATACATTTTTCAAAACATAACACATTTGATTAGCACTTGGTCTATCCACTCACTTTCTGCCTCCCCCCCGAGTGTGTCCAGTGGCAGGCAAGGAAGTCTCCTAATTAGGGCTGGCCCCAAGGTCAGCTTGTTTATAGCTTCGTTACATTATCCTTCCTTATCAGTAAAAACCATTACGTTACCCTTTCCTATCCGTGATTGCTTTTTTTCGCATGACCCGTGTTTAACCTCAACTCTTAGTAACCCTTTTTTTTCTGTCGATTCTGCAATTGCCTGCATCTTGACATTTCTTTAACTATTTTCCCATGATTCCCTATCTCCATCCCTCTGCCACATTCACAATCCTTCTGGAAACATTCTCAACATCACTCCCCCCTCAAAGTCAAAGTGAAAACTATTTACAAGGTGAGGTGGTCGGGAGCCTTTCTTTCGCTGGTGGACCACCTTGGTACAAATGTCTGTTCTGGTGTGTTGGCTGTGCCCTCGTTGGGCTGGCGTGTTGTTGGCCCTGCAGGGTTGCTGGGTGAGCCTGGCCTTGCTGGGCTGTTGGGCGTGATGAGTTCAATTTCCTGGTCCGGCGTAGTGTCGTTGATCCTTTGGGTGTGTGTTGTGGGCTCGAAAAAGGTGATGTCTGCTGTGGGTTGTTCAGAGCAGTCTGTGAACTGCAGCCTCGTTTGGTCCAGGTGCTTTCTGCAAATTTGTCCATTGTCTAGTTTGATTACAAACACCCTACTCCCTTCTTTGGCTATAATCGTGCCCGCGATCCACTTGGGATCATGTCCATAGTTTAGCACATACACAGGGTCATTCAAATCAATTTCCCGTGACACAGTGGCGCAACCATTGTTTACATTTTGTTGCTGCCGCCTGCTCTCTACCTGATCATGCAGGTTGGGGTGACCCAGCGAGAGTCTGGTTTTAAGTGTCCTTTTCATAAGTAGCTCAGCCGGGGGCACCCCTGTGAGCGAGGGGGGTCTTGTGCGGTAACTGAGCAGTACTCCGGACAGGCGGGTTTGGAGTGAGCCTTCTGTGACTCGTTTAAGGCTCTGTTTGATTGTTTGTACTGCATGCTCTGCCTGCCCATTGGAGGTTGGTTTAAACGGGGCCGAGGTGACATGTTTGATCCCATTGCAGGTCATGAATTCTTTAAATTCGGCACTGGTGAAACATGGCCCGTTGTCACTAACCAGTATGTCAGGCAGGCCGTGGGTGGCAAACATGGCCCTCAGGCTTTCAATGATGGCGGTGGTGGTGCTTCCCAACATTATTTCACATTCAATCCATTTTGAAAAAGCATCCACCACCACCAGGAACATTTTTACCGAGAAATGGGCCCGCATAGTTGACATGGATCCTCGACCATGGTCTGGAGGGCCAGAACCACAAACTTAGTGGTGCCTCTCTGGGTGCGTTGCTCAACTGAGCACACACGCTGCATTGCCGTACACAGGACTCTAAGTCAGAGTCGATACCGGGCTACCACATGTGGGATCTGGCTATCGCTTTCATCATTACTATACCCGGGTGTGTGCTGTGGAGATCCGAGATGTACATCTCCCTGCCCTTTTTGGGTTGTACTACGTGGTTACCCCACACCAGGCAGTCTGCCTGAATGTACAGCTCGTCCTTTCGCCGCTGGAACGGCTTGATTAGTTTTTGCATTTCAATGGGGATGCTGGCCCAGCTCCCATGCAGTACACAGTTTTTTACGAGGGACAGCAAAGGATCTTGCCTGGTCCAGCTCCTAATCTGGCGGGCCGTGACAAGTGATTTATTATTTTCAAACGCTTCCATGACCATCAACAAGTCTGCGAACTGCGCCACCATCAACAAGTTTGCAGGCTGCGCCATTTCCACCCCCGTGGTGGGCAATGGTAGCCGACTGAGAGCATCCGCACAGTTCTCGGTGCCTGGCCTGTGGTGGATGGTAAAGTTATACGCTGATAGCGTGAGTGCCCACATTTGTATGCGGGCTGAGGCATTAGTATTTATCCCGTTGTTTTCAGCGAACAGGGATATGAGGGGCTTGTGATCGGTTTCCAGCTCAAATTTGAGGCCAAACAGGTACTGATGCATTTTCTTTACCCCGACACACGCGCTAATGCCTCTTTCTCAATCATGCTGTAGGCCCTCTCGGCCTTAGGCAAACTCTTGGAGGCATAGGCGACAGGTTGCAGCTTCCCTGCAACGTTAGCTTGTTGTAATACACACCCGACTCCGTACGACGATGCATCACATGCTAGCACAAGTCTTTTACACGGGTTATACAATACAAGCAACTTGTTGGAGCATAAAATGTTTTTGGCTTTCTCAAAAGCAATTATTTTTTTTTTTTTCCCCATACCCAGTTCTCACCTTTACGCAATAACACATGTCGGGGCTCTAAGAGGGTGCTTAAGCCTGATAGGAAGTTACCAAAATTGTTGAGGAGTCCCAGGAATAACTGCAGCTCCGTGATGTTCTGTGGCTTGGGCGCATTCCTGATAGCCTCTGTCTTGTCGTCTGTGGGCCGAATGCCGTCCGCCGCAATCTTTCTCCCCAAAAACTCCACTTCTGTTGCCATGAAGATACATTTCAACCTCTTTCGCCGCAGCCCTACGCGATCCAGTCTCTGGAGGACCTCCTCCAGGTTTTGTAGGTGCTCGACGGTGTCCCGACCCGTGACCAATATGTCGTCCTGAAAAACCATCGTGTGTGGTACTGACTTGAGTAGGCTCTCCATGTTTCTCTGGAAGATCGCTGCAGCCGACCGAATTCCAAACTGGCATCTGTTGTAGATGAACAGTCCCTTGTGCGTGTTGATGCAGGTGAGACCCTTCGAAGACTCCTCCAGCTCCTGCGTCATGTAGGCCAAAGTCTGATCAAGCTTGGTGAATGTCTTGCCTCCTGCCAGCGTCACAAATAGGTCGTCTGCCTTAGGTAGCGGGTATTGGTCCTGTAACGAGAAACGATTAATAGTTACTTTATAATCGCCGCAAATCCTGACCGTGCCATCACTTGAGTACTGGAACAATCGGGCTGGCCCACTCGCTGAATTCCAAAGGAGAGATGATGCCCTCGCATTGCAGCCTGTCCAGCTTGATTTCCACTCTCTCCCTCATCATGTGAGGTACCGCTCGTGCCTTGTGGTGAATGGGTCGTGCCTCTGGGACCAAGTGGATCCGCACCTTCGCCCCGTAAAAGTTTCCAATGCTTGGCTCAAAAAGGGAAGGAAATGTTTTAAGAACCTGGGCACATGAGGCCTCGTCGACATGTGATAGCACTCGGATGTCATCCCAGTTCCAGCGGATTTTGCCCAGCCAGCTCCTTCCAAACAGTGTGGGGCCATCGACCGGGACAATCCAGAGTGGCAGTTCATGCACCGTGCCCTCGTAGGTGACCTTGACCATGGTGCTGCCCAGGACAGTGATGTACGTTCTCAGTTTCGTGTGGATGGGGCTCAGGGCTGGTCTGAGTGCCTTGTTGCACCACAGTCTCTCAAACATCTTTTTACTCATGATGGATTGGCTAGCGCCAGTATCCAGTTCCATGGCTACGGGTAAGCCATTCAATTTTACATTTAGCATTATAGGTGGACATTTCGTCAAAAATGTGTGCACTCCATGTACTTCAGCATCTGCCTCCTCTCTCTCAGGCTCGAAATTGCTTTGATCCAACATGGACCGATCTTCCTCTGCCTCGTGGTGGTTAGCAGGTTTTGCAGAGCTTGCAGCTCGTTGGAGGTGCCCCATTGTTTCACAGCTCTTGCAAACATACCCTTTGAAGCGGCATGAATAGGCTGAATGGAAGCCTCCACAATGCCAACAAGGTATGAATTGCCTTGCGGACTCTGAGTCATCTGGGTCACCTGAGGCCTGCTGGCAGTTGCAGACTCGTGGTTTCTGCCCTGTACATTTCTGCTCACAAACACAGTTCCAGTTAATTTATGAACATTGTTAGCACTTGTATGCAGAGAGATTTGTTTGGTGTTATCACTGGTGGACATAAACACCTGTGCTATTGCAATGGCCTTACTGAGGGTCGGTGTCTCTACAGTCAAAAGTTTTCGTAGGATGGTCTCGTGGCCAATGTCCAGTACAAAAAAGTCTCTGAGCATCTGCTCCAGGTAGCCATCAAACTCACATTGTCCTGCAAGTCGCCTTAGCTCGGTGACATAGCTCGCCACTTCCTGACCTTCAGATCGCTGGCACGCGTAGAACCGATACCTCAGCATCAGTACGCTCTCCCTCGGGTTAAGATTCTCCCGAACCAGTGTACACAGCTTCTCATATGACTTATCTGTGGGTTTCACCAGGGCCAGAAGATTCTTCATGAGGCTGTAGGTTGGTGCCCCGCAGACCGCGAGGAGGACCGCTCTCCTTTTTGCAGTGCTTCCTTCTCCGTCCAGGTCGTTGGCTACAAAGTACTGGTCTAGCCGTTCGACATAGGCTTCCCAGACCTCACCCTCCGAGAACTTCTCCAGGATGCCCACAGTTTGCTGCATCTTTGCGTTGGATTCTTGTACTCATCGTCAGTTATTGTGTTCCTAATACACATGAGACTGCACACAGGGAGGTTGAAGTAATAGTGACCTCAGTCTTCATTAAGACACTCCAGAGTGAGGAACAGGCCTTAGGGGCCGGCTTATATACAGTGCTCCCAAGGGATGCTGGGATCCCTTGGGGCTTCAGGAGATGCGCTCCCTGGTGGCGGAACATGGGAGTGCATGCTTTACAGATACCCTATCACCTGCTCCCTGTGGCTGAAGAGCCCCTCCCAGAATCACAATGCGGATTCCACCCACTAAGGGGCACAATGGACATGATCTTCACCTCGTGCCAAATCCAAGAGAAATGCAGGGAACAGCACCAACTCTTGTACATGGCTTTCTTTGACCTCACAAATACCTTCGACATTGTCAACCATGAGGGATTATGGAGCGTCCTCCTCAAATTCAGCTGCCCTCAAACATTTGTCACCATCCATCACCTGCTTCATGATGACATGCAAGCCATGATGCTGACCAATGGATCCACCACAGACCCAATTCACAAATGGACCGGGGTCAAGCAGGGCTGCATCATTGCACCAATGTTCTTCTCGAGCTTCCTTGCTGCAATGCTCCATCTCACCCTCAGTAAGCTCCCCGCTGGAGTGAAGTTAATCTACAGAACAAACGGGAAACTGTTCAACCTTCATCACCTCCAGTCCAGATCCAAGGTCATCCCATTCTCTGTCATTGAATTACAGATGACGCCTGCGTTGCGCACACTCGGAGACCGAACTCCAAGCTATCGTCAACACCTTCACCGAAGCGTACGAGAGCATGGGCCTTACACTAACCATCCATAAGACAAAGGTCCTCTACCAACCTGCCACACAGCACTGCTCCCCGATTATCAAAATCCACAATTACCATTTGGGCAACATGGACCATTTTCCATACCTCGGGAGCCTACTGTCAATGAGGGCAGACATCTGTGATGAGGTCCAACACCGCATTCAGTGTGCCAGTGCAGCCTTCGGTCACCTGAGGAAGAGATCAGCGGCTAGAACCTCCCCTTCTTTTGCATGTTTAACGCCCACTTAACGTCCATTTTACCGCTGAAATGACGTATGACGCCCATATATCACCCATTTAGCCTCAAAATGGAATCTGATGCCCATTTTTAGGAAACTTATCACCGAGCATTACTTTCCCCATGTGCTTAACGGCGGGAAAAAATAATACCGCCCGCCCACTTTTTTTGGGCGGAATCATCAGAATGGGCGAAATCAATGTCCATAATATCGCTCAACGTTAATTTCTGCACTGATTTAACGCCGAGATTCAATAATACCGCCCGTCCACTTTTTTTTGTCGTAAAGAGCATATTTACCGAAACTAGCGGCCATGAGATCGCCCAGAGTCAATTACACCACCTCGCACACATCACCCATGATATTGCTCGCCCAAAAAACCACCCACTAAAAGTGGAACTGTTCTGAATGAACGCCAGCAGTGTGGCTGGCATTTTTAAAATCCCACTCTTACTGATATCTGAACGATTTGCCTGAAAGAGCATTGATGTGAGTGACAACGCTGACACACTACTGTGCGTGTGCAGCTCAGACATCAATGGTGCCCATCAACTTGGTGCCAGTTAAAGTTTACATCGATTGATGTCAAGTTGTATTTCACCCTTTCATGTTAAGGAATCACGAGTGTGTAATGGTGCAGCTGTTTGTGACACTGTGCAACAAAGTTATGTTCAATAACAAAAATTTTATACCAACATTGGTCTGAAATCATAAGTATCACAGGCAATAACACCCAACCCTCACCCACACCCTACTTCTTCCACCATTGACATAAATCACATGTTCAACATATTCAGCAACACAGAATACAAAGGCAAAGCAGGGGCGTCGTCCCCGGCCCCCATACAATGCAACAAATTGCATACACCCAGATGGAGATATAATGCAGCCACCATCTGCGGACGTGCACCTCACTTTCCTTCCTCCCTCCCCTTCTTCTCCCCATCCCGTGGAGGTCCCGTGGAGGCGGCAGGTCTGTTCCACCAGTGCCACATGACAGAGGAGAGATGGTACAGCTGTCCAGGACATTGGTGACCAGCTCATCGAAGCATTGGGGGGCATATCCCGATAGCTAGCCACCATGACCGAGTACATACCGCAGATGATGGAGGCCCTGGATGCGATAGCCAACAACATTGCTGCCACAGGCCTCCCAGTGGTCCCCGAGCGCGGCACTCCACTACTAGGTTCTCCGTACCTCTACCCCTTCCCTTCCTCGCTCCACGGCGCCTGGCCGAAGAGCTCCTCAGGCGGTGCCTCATTGGGGGGGGATGAAGGCAATGCAGCCGTTGCACGGTTACGGGAGCTGGGGGTGCCGAGGGGGCAACATTCTCTGATGCAGAAACAGGATCTTGGTCCTTGCTCTCATCTGTTGTTCGCAGTGGTGGTGTGGAACCTAGGGGTTGAGTACTGTGCTCGGGGACCACTGGGAGGCCTGTGGCAGCAGTGTTGCTGGCTATCGCATCCAGGGTCTCTGCCATCTGCAGAATGTGCTCGGTCATGGTGGCCAGCTGTCAGGATATGCCCCCCCAATGCTTTGATGAGCTGGTCACCAATGTCTGCAGTCCTCCTGGACAAATGTACAATCTCTCTGCTGTCATGTGGCACTCGTGGAACAGACCTGCTGCGTCCACGGGACCTCTGCAGGATCGGCGCTATCCTGGGGACAAATGGGTTGCCCTGTGGTGAGGTGCGTGGGGCCGGTACCTCCAGAGTGGAGACGCGAATGACCGGAGGAACACTAGATGGCCTTGGGGTGGAATGGCTTCTGGAGTGTGGTGATGCAGGTTCTTCGAAGTCCATGCTCTCATCCGTGGAGAACAGACCCAGTGGATTGACTGGCGAGAATCGGAGCTCCTCAGCACCAGATGTAGGATCGTCCGTCGACTCCTGCCCCGTGCCCCCACCTTCTGGCCTCTGTGGTCATGCCTTGGGATGCGCTGCTGGCTGAGCTGCAAAACACAAATGAGGTTATTAGAGGAGAAGGGGGTGCTAGGGTCACAAGGTGAGTCCAGCGCTACACACAGCATATGCACCACCGCTATCAAAATCATTGCAGACATCACATTTCATGACCATCAACACATTTGTATTCCAATGATTTTCATTAGGCCATCATTATTTCTGTGACAATTTTAGAAATCATCTATCATATATGATTGTTCGGATGTGAGTGAGTGTGACATCTATTGACTTTACATCACGTAATGGTGTAAGCTTTACTCACGTGGCATCACTTCAGGGTCTGCAGATGCGTCTGTGGCTGTCTGGGGGTGCTTCCCCACGAGTGCGAGCACTCGTTCCTCCATGTCAGTGATGTCGCTGGGGACTGGTGGCCCGTTCGCCTCTGCACAGACCTCATCGTCAATAGCTTCTTCTGTAAAAGATGACAGGACGACATGGCATGAGTCATTGTGTGATATCAACTCTAGGTACTGTCACAGAGACTGATACAACACATAACCAACAGATGTAATGATGATTATTATGAAAATTATCATTCTTTACACTGTGACCGCAGGCTTTGAGTAAAACATTCCCAGTAAAAGTGAAAGACCTCACATCTGCTGATAGTCATTCATGACTGTTACAAATCAACTTATATAAATATATAAGTACATGTAAATCAATGTGATACCTACTCTTGCAGATCCCACAAGGTTGTTCCATCGTTTGCGGCATTGTTTGCCCTCACGCACCTCGTTGGTCGCTGACGAGACCACCTCTGTTATCTCGGCCCATATCTTCTGGCATGCCTTTGGAGTGGGCTTCCCATGCCCTGCCTGTGTCAAATATCCCAGCGTAACTCAATCTCCTGCTGGAGAGAGGCATTTGCCTCGTCCGAGAACCTCCGGGCAATTTTGCGCCCTCCAATGTGTTTCTCTCTCAGCTCACTGCTCTCTCCAGCGTCAGTCTCCACAGCGTGCTGTAATGCCTCCTCCTTTCTCTTCATAATAGGCTAAATTCGGGCAAATATGTGGCTGGGAGCAGCTACTTTTTGTTTGCCTACTTGCTGTGAAACTCTAACATCTCCCTCCTTCCTCCCAAAGCAGCCACACCACCCCCAGACATGCCTTCAGTCCCTCTGAGCTCCCTCGCTCTCTGTCTCCTCTTCTGCACATGTCATGATGACCCTTGACCTCCTGAATCATGGGAATTGAGCGTTGCCATGCCGTTGCTAAGGATGGCCACACTATACAGCAGAAAGTCAAAAAAATTCAACGCTACTGTCCATTTAATATCGCTCGTGGTAACGCCCATTTTCAAAAGTTGAGACTAGGTGCTTTGAGAATGGGCGAAAAGCCAGCGATCTGAAAATCCTTTTTTTACCGCCCATGCTGGAAATAATACCCATTTTTGGGCTATGACCATAAAAGCGGAGGTTCTCGCCCCAGGGCCTCAAACCCAGCACCAAGCTCATGGTCTACAGAGCAGTAGTGATACCCGCCCTCCTATATGCTTCACAGACATGGACTATTTATAGCAAGCACCTCAAAGCCCTGGAAAAGTACCACCAATGCTGCCTCCACAATATCCTGCAAATCCATTGACAGGATAGGTGCACCAACGTCAGCATTCTCGCTCAGGCCAACATCCCCAGCATCGAAGCACTGACCACGCTCGATCAGCTCCATTGGGCGGGCCACGTTGTCTGCATGCCTGACACGAGACTCCCAAAACAAGCACTCTACTCTGAGCTCCGACATGGCAAGCGAGGCCTAGGTGGGCAGAGGAAATGGTTCAAGGACGCCTTCAAAGCCTCCTTGAAAAACTGCAACATCCCCACCGACAACTGGGAATCCTTGGCCCAAGACAGCACAAAGTGGAGGAAAAGCATACGGGAAGGTGCTTCGGGCTAGACTTTCCACTTGGTGGCTTAGGCCCCAAAAAATGGGCCTTATTCCAGTGATGTGTGATGCATCGCCCATGCTGATCGCCGGCATAAGGACATTTCTTTCCCCGATTTTGCACTCGGCCTTACCCCAGCGATGTCAAATGGGCGATCTGATTTCTCAGCGATCTCACGATCACCCAAAAAAAGAGGAAGTGAAACGGAAGTCCCCAAAAAAAACCTTCCCTAGCAATGATATTGTGTGCATGTGTGGGATTTTTTTTTTGGGTCGATTTTCTTTTGCCGCGTTTGGAGAGTTCATGGGTCATCGCACATGCTCAGAAGGAAAGGAAGGGTCGGAGAGAGCAGGAGAGAGAGAAGGAGAGAGGACTTGGTCAGTTGATTATTATTTGGTATCCTGAAAGATGTTTCAGCAATGTCCATGCACATTCAAAATCGAAATGAAAGGGAAATGGAAAGGAGAAGGATCAAAGCCTTCATTGAAGAGGCCAACGAGGCACTTGTAAATGTGGTGTCAACAAGGTGGGAGGACTTGACATGGGGTGGCCTTGGGAAACCTCCACCCCGTGCTTACAGACGGATCTGGCAGGAGATTGCCAATGTTGTCACATCGGCATCCCATGAGGTACAGACGGCTGACCAGTGCCGCAAGAGATGGAACAGCCTCCTGGCAGCTGCCAGAGTAAGTTTGATATGTCTTTAAAGCATATTTAAAAGTCATATTTGAAAACACACATGTATTATTTACTTCATGTTTATAAATTATTATTATGTATTATTTACTTGATGTTTATAAATTGCAAACAAATTCCTCTGTTAATTATTTATAATGTGAAGTTTAAAAACTACGTTAAATGAAAACAAAATTACATTACCAATTACATTTATTCACTCTAATACTAAGTTGCATGTTATAGCATTAAAAAATATTCATATGCAGCCACCAAAGTAAGTTGCATTTTAATATTCAAAAGATATTTAAGTCATATTTAAAATCATACATGTATTGTATACTTACTGTGTATAATTAGAATAATAAAAATTATTCATATGCACTACGATGTTATGTAATAATTGAACATTTAAATCAGTCTTCAATGTTTATTGTCAAGTAAGCTTATGCCATGCAATCTTAAATGATCATTTACAGGAAAAGATCAATTTAAATCGCGTGGAGCAAAGGAGGATGGGTGGCGGCCCCACTCAAGTACACGTTCTGAATCCATATGAGGAGCTTGCGGTGGCCTTGGTGTGTCCTGAAAGCCGTGCGGTCACAACCCTTGAGCCTGGGGAGTAATGCGAAATGGGCAAAGTATCAAACATTACTAATAACATACGAGAAATATTGTAGTTACGCATTTGTTATGCAATTATAATTAATTAATTTAGATGTAGTCTGATCTACGAGTGAGGCCATGTTAATGCTGATGAACACTTGTGCATATGTGGTATTGCAATGTTTTGCATTATATTGAAATTATTGATATTGAAATATTGATGTATTGTTACGAGTTGTTTAGAAATTTCATTCATCTTTCTAAGTTGAAGTGTCCGTTGAGCACCGCTCGGTGCCACTCACAGACCCCTCTTCTAACAGCTCACAGGAGGGTGAGACGGCAGAGGACGAGCAGCAGGAGGAGGAGGATGATGAGATTTTTTTTGTGGGGGGGAAACAACCTGCGGCCATCTCGGTTGAGATGGAAGAAGCACCGGGACCAAGCGGTGTGCAGGTGGCGACGCCAAGACGCATCATATTGCAAACGCCGACCCCACGGAGGTCAGGTCAGCATAGCGAGCAATCGCCTACCATGGAGGGCCAGACAGAGAGCTTGATTTCCCTGTGCAGGGAGACGGTCACGATTGGTCACGACCTTATCGAGGGGTTCACAGGATTCTCTGCAAACTGGAGCCAGTTCTCTGCGAACTGGAGCCAGTTTCCAGCATCCTGGAGTGAGTTCTGCACGAACTTCTCCAACTGGTCTTCTGAGCAGTCACAGACTTCAAGGGAGACCTTGGAGGCTATTCGGCAGCAGACAGCCGCAACCAATGCCCTATGGCATGCGTTGCTGGCTGAACACAGCGCTGAACCCCAAGGTGTCGTGTCCACTCGCAGTGAGACCCCGAGCATGCAAGCGAGTACGGAGGACACAATTCCTCCTGACTCGGAAGTGGAGCTTCAGGCTTCCACTTCCGCTCCGTCACCTCCACCACTGCAGGAAGTCTTGCCGTCCTACTCTGCACAACGTCTTGGTGTCGGTCTGTGTGGACCAAAATGGGTGGGTGGGGTGCGAACACGGGGTGGGGCTGGACCTGGAGGGAAACGTGGCCGCAGGTAGGGAGGGGGGGGCTTTTTTTCACAGTTTGTTCACTTGTTCAATTGTTCTTGTTCCTGTTTTGTTACTTTTGTTAGTTGTTAAAGGTTAGTTGTAAATTGTTAATTGTTAAATGTTTAAGATTTTTGTGTATTTGAGGGAAGGGTGGGTTGGTGCGGGGGGCGGAGGGTTGGAGGGATAGTTTTTCAATTTTTATTTGCCTTTTTGTTAATAAAAAAAAATTCTTTAATTCAATAAATTGTGTGTGTCTTCTCTCTTATTTACATTAGTTATCAACTATACAGACGTTATCCCACATCTGTTCATTCTTTTAATATACGAGTACTTTAGTAACACTTCAATAACACTAAAATAAACATAAGTTCTGATGATAGGCCATTGCAGGCAAGACCTAAAGGACACCCCAAGCAATTGAAAGTATTTGATTAACCCCAACTGTAAATCAACATCTGAAATGTCCACGTTTAGCGAGTGGAACCCCTTTCCAAAAAGTACTCACGGTCTGTGCCTCCCTGGTCATTGTTGACGCTCATGAAGTCCCTCCACGAGCGTAAAGAGTTTCGGTCACCTGGCAAATGCAGCTGTCTGTCGCGTGCTGGTGTGTGATTGTAATCTCTCAACAATATCTAATCACTGTACTCTGCATTCTCCAACAATATCAGTAAATAAATTCACTATGTAAAAGCTTCTTAATAAATTCTATATATAAAACTTTCTAATAAATTCTAACCTATTCTCTAAAAACAATGTAACAATACCTATATGAAAAATTACAGCTCTCATTATATTCTATTATATAAAACCCATTTACTAAGAATAACATAATAATACCTTTATGAAAAATTACAGCTCTCAGTAAATTCTACTATATAAAACCTATTTACTAAAAATAACACAATAATACCTATTTATATTCCCTGTCCCAATATACTGAGTACAACCAACTCTCTAATTAAATCACAACTAATCCTCCATCCTTCCTCTGAAGTCAAAATGGTGTCCGTAGTGCCCATTTTCCTTCTCTTAGGCCCAGAAAAAGCAACTAGTTCTCAGCACTCTTTTGGGCCTTGCATCGGCCCAGCGAAGTGCATGCTAGATGCTGAAACTTGGGATGGGTCTTGTGCGAGCTATAATTTCGGCGATCAAAGTGGAAACTTAGGCACCTGTTTTTCGGGCGATATTTGGGCCTAGTTTCCATTTCTTGCTCAAAATGGGCGATAGAGGTTCGTTTTGGTCATATACGGACCATAAATGGGCGATGTGAAGTGGAAAGTCTAGCCCTTCGAGTCTCTATGCGGGGAGCAAACTGAAGCCAAGCGCAAACAGCGGAAGGAGCGCACGACCACCCAAGCACCCCACCTACCCGCTTCTTCAACCATCGTCTGCCCCACCTGTGACAGAGACTGTAGGTCCTGCATCAGCCTCATCAGTCACCTGAGAACTCATTTTTCGTGTGCAGGCAAGTCATCCTCGACTCCGAGGGACTGGCTAAGAAGGATGAAGAAGGATATTATTGCTTACACATTATTTCCTTAACGTTGAAAAGTGTTTGAACAAATACTGTCATAGTTTAGCTATAAATAATCAAACAGATTTATTAATGGTATTTCGATAACTAAACTGTAACAAAAGCAGACAGCAGATTTACAGTAATGTACAGAACTTGATGACTCATCAAAATATAGAAAATAATAGTTACGTGTCCTGCACTCAAACTAAAACTTGATTTGAAACAAGGCCCCTGACTGTAACTTTACATGGGGGCTTCGCTTCTAAACTTTGACAGCGCCTCATTGCCTCTTTCTCTATCTGAAGAACTTCTGAATGAGTTAAGCCTCCCCAAGGTATTCTTTATAATTCTTTGGAAGTGCTGCTAGTGAACAAAGAAAATCAGCCTCCTGACTGTATCAGCTGGCACATAACTCGAAGAAGTCACAGATAATGGCATAGCTTCTCAGAGACTGGTTTTCAATATTATTCCCCGGGAAGCTGCCCACATTTAATAGTCTACATGAGACGAGCTTGCTGGAAATTCATGCATATGCCCTAATTGAAAGGGCAGGAAAAACCACTGCCCATAGCTGCTGAAATAATCCAATTGTTACATTATTGTGACAGCCCCTTTTGAATTTGCAGAACAATTTTAACAAGGTTAAACATTAATGTATATATACATACAACAACAACGCCTTTAATGTAGTAGAACTTCCCAAGGCGTCCCACAGGAGCGTTATCAAAAATGTTTTGACTGAACCACATAGGAGAGATTAAGGCAGATGGCCAAAAGCTTGGCAAAGAGGTAGTTTTTATGGAGTATCTTAAAGGAGGAAAGAGAGCTAGAGAGGTGGACCGGTTTAGGGAGAGAATTCCAGAGCTTAGGTCCTTGGCAGCTGAAGGCACGGCCACCAATGGTGGAGCGATTGAAATTGGGCATGCGCAAGAGGCCAGAATTGGAGGGGCGCAGAGATCTTGGGGGGTTGTGAGGCTGGAGGAGATTACAGAGATAGGGAGAGGCGAGGCCATGAAGGGATGTGAGAACATGGATGAGAAATTAAAAATTGTGGCGTTGTTCATCTGGGAGCCAATGCAGGTCGGCCAGCACATGGGTGAGTTGTGAGCAGGACTTGGTGCAAGTTAGGACACGGGCAGTTTTGGATGAGTTTAAGTTTATGGAACGTGGAAGATGGGAGTGCATTGGAATAGTCAAGTCTAGAGGTAACAAATAATAACAGGCAGGAGAAGGCTCTCTGGTCCATCCGGCATGTCCCACATAACTGTGATGCCTTGAGCATCATGATCTACACAGACCCTATCCCACCTGGAAGTCATGCAATCTCCTGGGAGAGGTAAAAAAGCAGATTAAAAAACCGAGGTCAAAAAGAGGGAAAACATCTTGAAATTTCTTCTCTGACCCCCTTAGACAATCAAAACAAGTGCAAGAAATGTCTCTGTCATGAAATACCTTGTACGAGCTGATCTCCACCCCATTCTGAAACAGGTCCAGATCTTGCTTGAAGGAATTCAGTGAATCAAAGTTGCCTGTTCCAGAGGCCCAGTATTCTCTGGAAAAGGAACCACTTCCTAACATCTAACCACTTCCTAGTTTTGGCCTTACATAACTTGGAATTGTGACCTCTGGTCCTCCCTCACCTATTTGATTGGAAGAAACGGTCTACACAAACACAATCTAATCCTTTCATCATTGTACTAACCTTGATCAAATCTCCCCTAAGTCTATGCAGTTCTAAAGTGTTGAGTTCCAGCTCTTTAAGCCTACCTTGATGACGAAGATGCTTCAAACTGTACCCTTTCCAAAGTCTCAATATCACCACCATGTGAGGAAACCAAAACTAGATATAGTATTTTAACTGAGGCTTGACCAAGGGTTTGTACAAGGACAAAATAGTTTGCTTAGTCTTACAGTCAATTGTCCTATAAATGCACCCTAACACTCTATTCGCTCCAGCTATTGATTCAATGAATAAAATATAATGTACATATTAATGTCTCCCTGATATCTACAAAAGGTATGTTGAGGTGGATTTCCCTCGCCCAGGCAGACTTTTTAGCTGGTCAGTAGGCCTGGTCCATTTGAGGGCCGGGTCCCATTCGCATTATCACGGTGAGTTGCGTACGGAGATCGAGCGTCCTTGGGCAGCCCACTGGCTCCAGGCCACTGCAATATTGGACAGCACAGCCAGCCTCTGGGCTGGAAAAATGTAGGTCCGTGGGAGGGGGCCCAGAGTGAGGGGAACCAGAGCAGCAGCGGCCCAGCTGTATTTGTGCAGCCTCCAGGAACTTACCTTTGGGATCCTCTTCGGCCAAGCCACCAGCACTGGGCACACTCCGCCCATTTCAGTCCAAAAATGGCAATCGGGGTCCTATGTACATCATTGGACTCTGATTTGCATTTTAACTAGGCCTGCCGCCTGACTCGATGGGCTGCTCAGGTCGTCCAGCGGAAAACCTGGGGAATATTATCACGTCCATACCAATGGTGGTAATGGGAGATCATAGATCATTGCCCACCATTTTTTTGGCGATACTGCCTCATTTCTACTGGGTGGGTGGGCTGAAAATTCGGCCCTCTATCTGTTCCTGGGCTGTTGTGCATCGAAAAGACAGAATCAACCAAAAATAATATGCCATTAACAAAACACAGCATTTCGTAACATCCTCTTTATCCTCATCTAGCTGGTGACATTTCCCTTTACTTTATGTACTGTCAGATTGCCTGACAAAGATGAAGTCATGAATGAGTAAAGACTGCAACTGAACACTAGAAGGATCAAAGCCATTGTTTTTGGGCTCTGCTATTACTCTTCCCCTTTGCTACTGATTCCATTTCATCTCTGGCCACTGGTACTGGCTGAGTCAGGTTTGCAAAACCTGTTCAACTCAGAGTGTGTTTCAAACACCCCACCTAATCTATCCCTAAAACTGCTACCACCTCTGCAACAATGGTCACCTCCGCTTCACCTCACCTCACCCCCACTTCTGCCTAAACCTATAGCCATTTTTCTATGACCTCTCAATTTCCACAATGTCAACTTTGCCGGACTCTCATCTTTCTCCACAAACTCCAACTCAATAGAAAGTCACTTGCTTGTATATTGTCCCACACTAAGGGCCCAAGTTTCCACATGATTTGCGCCTGATTTTTAGGAGCAACTGGTGTAGAACGGACTATCTTAGAAATCGCAATTCTCCACATTTTTTTTTCTGCAGTTCTAGTCAGGTAGAACAGTTCTACTTTGGAACAGAATTTTTTCTTCAAAAGGGGACATGTCCGGCCACTGAGGCCTGATTTGAAAGTTTCCACAGTGAAAATGTACTCCAAACTAAAGTAGAATGGAGCAAGTGAAGATTTTTGTAGAACTGAAAAAACCTGTTCTACACATTAAAAAATCAGGCGCAGGTTACAAATTAGGCGTCCAGAACGAGGTGGGGGGGAAGGGAAGTCATTAAATTCTATAATAAATCCTTATTTATACTTATACAAATATTATACAAATAAATCTAACCTGAATAAACATTTATAAGCAAAGAAAAGATTAAATAAACCATCTTCCTACCTGTGTGAAAATGCTTCAGGCAGGCCTTTCGGGACCGAAGGCTGAACGGGCCGGCCCGAGACTTCGGGCAGGGCCCGTCCCCAGCACCAGATTTACAGGTAGGTGGCGTTGGGTTGGGTCGGGGAGGTTCGGTTCGGGTCGTGGGGGGGAGGGAGAGAGGGAGGGAGAGGGAGAGGGAGAGGGAGGGAGAGAGGGAGGGAGAGGGAGAGGGAGGGAGAGGGAGAGAGGGGGAGGGAGGGGGAGGGAGAGAGGGAGGGAAGGGGAGAGAGGGAGGGAGGGGGAGAGAGGGAGGGAAGGGGAGAGAGGGGGGGAGGTCAGGTCGGATCCAGTCCGGGAGCGGGAGTCGGATCGGGTCGGGTCCAGTGGGGGGGGTGGGGGGGGGTCGGGTCCAGTCGGGGGGCGGGGAGCGGGAACAGGAGCGCGGGTCGGGTCGGGTCCAGTCGGGGGGGCGGGGAGCGGGAACAGGAGCGCGGGTCGGGTCGGGTCCAGTCGGGGGAGCGGGGAGCAGGAACAGGAGAGCGGGACGGGTGGGGTCGGGTGGGGTCCAGTCGGGAGGGCGGGGAGCGGGAACAGGAGCTCGGGTCGGGTCCAGTCGGGGGGGTGGGGAGCAGGAACAGGAGCTCGGGTCAGGGGTCAGGTCGGGTCCAGTCGAGGGGGCGGGGAGCAGGAACAGGAGCGCGGGTCGGGTCGGGTCGGGGGGGGTGGTGGGGGAGCGGGTGTCGGGTCTGGTCCAGAGGCAGGGGGGGGTGGCGGGGAGCGGGTGTCGTGTCTGGTCGGGGGGGGCAGCAGGAGCTGGCCATGGGAGGAGCCTTATTCACGCAGCCCCAGTGAGGCCATTCGGCCAGGGCTAGGGGCTGCGTGCTTCGGGCCCCTCCCACACAGTTCGGCGCCTGGAGCTACTGTACTTGTGTGCCCACCTGGCTCTGCCCCCCAAAGCTCGTGCTGCGCCGCGCCGAGGGCCAGAGGACCTGCAGGGAGGTGGAGAATACCGAGGATTTTTTTAGGCGTACTTTGTGGTGCGAGAAACGGGCGTCCAGGTCGGGACTGCGCCGTTCTAGGCGCGTGTGGAAACTTGGGCCCCAAGTCCTGCTCATCAATCACCCCAATCTACACTGAGCTACACTGGCTGCCTATCCCCCAGTGCATAGAATTTGTAATTCTTGGCCTCATCTTCAAATCCTTCCATGATTTTCTCTCACCTAACCTTTGAAGAAATAATGAACTTGCATTTATATAACACTTTTCACAACCTCTTGCTGTCCCAAAGCATTTACAGCCAATGAATTATTTGTGAAGTGTAGACATTGTTATAATGTAGGAAACACGGCAGCCAATTTGCGCACAGCAAGCACAGCAATGTGATAATGAACAGATATTCTGTTTTTAGGCGTTGGTTGAGAGAAAAATATTGGCCAGGACACAGAGTAGAACTCCCCTAACCTTCTTCAAAATAGTGCCCTGGGATCTTTTACGTCCACCTGAGAGACAGACAGGGCCACGATTTAAAGCTTCATGTGAAGGATGACACCTTCGACAGTGCAGCACTCCCTCAGTGCTGCACCGATTGCGTTCCAATCTCTGGAGTGGGGCTTAAACCCACAACCTTCTGAGTTACAGAGGGAATGAGCTATGGCTGAAAATGTTCTCCAAGCTTTGATCCACTCCTGCAGCCTTTGGCCTTCTGCACATTCATCCCCTCCTTTGTCCACCAATAGTGCCACAGCCTACAGCCTCCTTGGCCCTATTCTGTGACCCCCCCGCCCCCCGTCCCTAAACATCTCTAGAAGGTATGCACCTGTGAGGATGCTCACAGGTCTGTAGAGCTGTCGGAGGCGTGGCCTGTTCATTTGGCACCTGGCGCAGTGAGGGAAGGAGCTCCCTGCTTTGGCTCCTGCCTGAAGGCCTGTGTACCCTGAGACCAGCCCAGGAAGAGGAGGAAGGGGCTTACTACTACATCACCATCCAGAGGGAGAGGCGGAGAGCAGAATTCAACACTTTTATAGTACTGCGGAGAGTTGGAGAGAGGGGGAAAAAAGAACAACATCCAGTGTGGAAGGAGGGAGAGCCACTCATATTCTACAGGTGGGTGTATTTTGGTGCACTCCCTGAAAAGACTTTGTTGTATCGGTGGGGGGAGAAAGAAGATTGAATCGGGGTGCCAGAACATCACGGGGTGTGTGTGTGTGTGTGTAAGTGTGTGTGGGGGTCTTGCTTACAACTAGGCCCCACACACCACTGAAGCACCCCTTCCCCATTGCCTAGCCTGGGTTAGCTGGAGCTACCTGGGTGAAGAATTGTTAATACCCCAATTAACATCGTTGGGAGTTCTGTGCCTGGGTGGCTCCAGCTGCCCCAGGTGAAGACATCCTCTCCCCCCACCCGAAGACCATCCCAAAGACTTTGATTTGTTTTACCATCTGGGGGGTGCACCCCAGCAACACCCACCCATCACTGTGAGAGGAGACCTGCCCTCACAGCTTTCCTCTTTCCTACCCCCCCACTCTCTCTCTCTCTGTCACTCTCTCTAACTCTCCACTCTCTCTCTGAGAGCTCCTTTCCTCCTTAATTTAAAACTATTACGACAACTGAGCAGAGGGAGCAAGGCCCCTCCCCAAATCGTTAACTG
This sequence comes from Pristiophorus japonicus, assembly GCF_044704955.1. Taxonomy (NCBI): domain Eukaryota; kingdom Metazoa; phylum Chordata; class Chondrichthyes; family Pristiophoridae; genus Pristiophorus; species Pristiophorus japonicus. The sequence continues at coordinate 120,178,235 of NC_091980.1, forward strand.
GGGGAGAGGTGTGCCTCCTTGAGAGCTCCCTCTGTTCACAAATAACGAGGCCAATTAAGACCATTAAGGCCTATGACTTTGGGGTGGGTGTAGCCCTTAAAGGGACCCCGTGATGGCGACCCCATCCACGCCGGTGGCAGGGCCAGCAAAGACGTATGCGCAGGCGGCGCCTGCATCCACGGCGCTTCCTGCTGCCCTGCCACCATTTAAATTAAGAACCAAAAAACACGGGGTCAAGAGCTACACTCACCCCATGATGAGCATTGAGGAGTGCGTGCAGGCGATGGCTGGGGTAGTCGGCCCCTCGGCCATTGTCGCAGCCTCCAAAATGTCTGGGAAGGCGGTTTTCTTCTTGGGGTCGGAGCGGGCGGTGTCCCTGGCCCTCGAAAAGGGGCTCACGGTGGGCGGGATGTTCCTGCCGGTGGACCCTCTCGAGGCCACCACGCAGAGGGTCATTCTTTCGAACGTCCCGCCCTTTGTTCCCGCTGAGCTCCTCCTCCCTCACCGACACCAACTGGGGGAGGTAAGGTCAGGGATCAACCCCATACCGCTCGGCCTCAGGGAGAACAGCCTGCGCCATGTGTTCTCCTTCCGCCGCCAGCTCTTTGTCCGGCTGGCGTGGGAGGAGATGACCGCGGGCACTTTCAATGTGGTGCACGAGGGGACTGCCTACCGCGTCTTCTGGACATCGGGCGGCGTGTGGTGCCATGCCTGTAGGGAGGTGGGGCACATCCGTAAGAACTGCCCCGCCTCCAAGGCCGCTAAACCACCGAGGGCGGCCAAGGCTGGCGCCGCCGCCACCCCTCCCCCTAGTAGCATCCGCGTACGGGGAGCCGTAGGTGCGCGGGCATCGTCGGAGGTCTTTGTTTTCACGGCCTCCGGCGGGGGGGAGGGAGAGCGTCTGGTCGGAAAGAAGGCGCGGAAGAAGACAAAACACCTTGAGGCGAGTCCCCTCAGTGCGCCAGACAGCCCGATCACCGCGCTCAGCCCAACCCTGTCACCGGCGAGCGCGGGGTGCCCTGAGCCCGTGCCCGAGCCCTTGACCAATACCGCAGAGGGGCTCGGGCGCGGGCAAGAAAAGAAAAAGGGGGGAATGGAGCAGGGGGCCTCAGCAGACATGGAGGTCTCCCTGCCTCCGCGCCCCCCCAGGAACAAAAGGAGGCGCCGCTCCAATGAGGTGGAGGGGGAACAACATCCCTCCGCGGAGGAGTCGGTGCCCGCTGCATGTCCCGCGTCCCCCACCAGCGCCCCCAAACTGCGCCGTAAGCGGGAGGAATCTGTCCCCGGGGAGGGTCAGACAGTCGAGGCTGCCCAGCCTCTGCCTCCCGGGGATGGCGAGGAAGATCTGCCTGTCGTGGGGGGGCGTGGGGCTGGCAGAAGAATGCGTCGCCGCCGGGTCGAGCGTCCTGGGGACTGAGGCGGGCGGGGCCGAAAAGGCCGAACCTGAGCCCGCCCAGCCAACAACCAACTTCCCCCGGGACTTGCTCGATCCGGCAGATATAGAAAATTTTAAACATTTTAATGAATCTGTACACGCTGGGCCGGGGGGTGGCGGCGGGGAGGGAGAAGAACACCAACCCTCGCCCCCTACTTTGGAGCTGGGGGAATTGGAGGACCTGGAACATTTCTTTGACCAGGTCTCTCCATGTTCCCCGGTTCCTGGGGCGGAGGAGGAACCCCTTCCGCTGTCGCTTCCCGACCTGGCACCACAAACAAAAGAGCGCAGTGGGGACTCCTCTGCCAACGATCCTGGGGTGGGATCGGGGCAGAGCCAGGGCCGGATGGAGCGGCCAGGCCGTTTGCCGTACCTCGTGCGGTCAACGGGCCGGCTGCTGGCGGCGACCTCCCGGAGGGGGTCAGGGACTCGGTGGAGGACACGGGAGAAGATCCGGAGTACATCGCCAGTGAGGCGGTGGATCTCCTCGCGCCCGCCGCTGAGTCCCCCCTTATTCCTCTAAAGGAGCTCCGGGACTTTTTGGTCCAGAGCCAGGGTCGCTGCAACCGAGCCCATCTGGCCCTGGAAAAATGGTCCGAGCCGACGCTGCTCATCACGTCTGTCCGCGCCGCCGCTAAAACCATGGCCGCGGGCGGGCCCTTGTCAAAGGCGCAAAGCCTTGAGCTGCGCCGGCTCAAAAGGTTCCTCGCTGGGCTACTGAGGGAGTGGAGGTCAACAAACGACTCCACTTCCCCCCCACAATAGGTTAGGTAGAGGTTGCACTATGCTCTAGTCATGAAGATAACCATAGCCAGCCTCAACATCAACGGCGGCAGAGAGGCACGCCGTAGATTTAACAATTTTTCACTCCTGCGGGAGGGGAAATATGCGGTGTGCTTCCTGCAAGAAACCCACACCGTTCCGGGAGACGAAGCCACGTGGCTCCTGGAATGGCAAGGAGAGGTCCGCATAAGCCACCACACCGCCACTTCTTGTGGGGTGGCCATCTTGCTGGCCCCGCATTTTCAGCCGGAGATCTTGGGGGTCGAGGAGCCCATGCCAGGCCGCTTGCTGCACGTCATGGTTTGCCTGGGGGATGTGCCGCTCCATCTCATGAACGTGTACGCCCTTCAGCCCGGCCCGCAGCAAACGCGCTTCTTCCAAGAAGTGTCCGCTCTTCTTGGCTCCGTCGACGTCGGCGACTGCATTGTCCTCGGGGGGGATTTTAACAGCACCCTCGAGGCGAGGGACCGCTCCGGTGCCAGGCAGAGCATGACGGCGATCGAGAAGTTGAGGGACCTGGTCGGGTCCTTCGACTTGGTGGACGTCTGGCAAAATCTCCATCCCGACTCCAGCGCCTTTACTTGGGTGAGGCCTGAAAGAGGATGGTCCAGAATCGACCGCCTTTACGTGTCTCGGGCGTACGTTTCCTGCGTCCCGGTGGCCTCCATGCGGCCGGTGCCGTGTTTGGACCACCACCTGGTGTGGGCGGAGCTCGCTTCGCTCCGTGCGAGGACGGGGTCCGCGTACTGGCACTTTAACAACCGGCTGCTGGAGGACGAGCGGTTCCAGGACTCGTTCCGTCGTTTCTGGTCTGACTGGAGAAGGAAGCAGGGGGCCTTCCCCTCCTTGAGGCTATGGTGGGACGTGGGCAGGGCTCACGTCCGCGTCTTCTGTCAAGAGTACGCGAGGGGGTCGACCAAGAGGCGGGTGGCCAGGGTCGGGCGCCTAGAAAAAGAGGTGCTCGACCTGGAATCCCGTCTCGGTCAAGTCGTCGAGGACCCGGCCCTGCGGACGGTGTACGAAGCGAAGAAGGCCGCGCTGAAGGACCTGCAGTTCGTCGGGTCCCGAGACGCGTTCGTGAGGTCGCGGATCCGGTTCCTGCGGGATCTGGACCGCGGCTCCCCCTTCTTCTACTCGCTGAAAAAAAGGCAGAGTGTCCGTAAGCAGCTCTTGACGCTGCTGGCCGACGACAGCTCTCTCGTCTCGGATCCGGAGGGCGTCAACAACAGGGCCCGAGAATATTATGGGGCTCTGTTCTCTCCGGAGCCGTCCAGCGAGGAAGTGCATAGAGTTTTGTGGGAGGACCTGCCGAAGGTCAGCCCGGAGGGCGCCGAAAATCTGGAAGCTCCGCTAAGCCTGGCGGAGCTGACCGGTGCCCTCGACCGGCTCTCGAGGGGAAAAGCCCCGGGGCTGGACGGGCTGACCGTGGAGTTCCACAGGGCGTTCTGGGACATCCTGGGGAGCGACTACGCGCGGGTCCTGGGGGAAAGTCTGGCGACCGGGGAGATGCCCCTCTCTTGGCGCAGGGCAGTCATCGTCCTGCTGCCTAAGAAGGGCGACCTCCGCCTCCTTAAGAACTGGCGCCCGGTCTCCCTCCTCAGCACGGACTACAAAATCTTCGCCAGGGTGATGTCTGCTCGCCTTGGCGCCGTGCTGGACCACATGATCTACCCCGACCAGTCCTACACGGTCCCGGGCCGGACAATCCACGATAACATCCATCTGGTCCGGGACCTCATCCATTGTTCCCAGGAGGCTGGTCTGTCGGTCGCTTTCCTATCCCTCGACCAAGAGAAGGCGTTCGACAGGGTGGATCACGACTATCTGCTCGGAACGCTGCGCGCTTTCGGGTTCGGGACGCATTTCGTCGCCCGGATCCGACTTTTATACGCCGCCGCGGAGTGTCTGATTAAGGTTAACGGGTCCTTGACGGCGCCCCTTTGCTTTGGGAGAGGGATGCGCCAGGGATGCCCCATGTCCAGCCAGTTATATGCCATCTGCGTGGAGCCTTTCCTGCGCCTCTTGCGGACGAGGTTGATGGGACTGGCTCTGTAAGGGCCGGGCGTGGAGGTTGTCCTCTTGGCTTACGCCGATGACGTGCTCCTCACGGTAGAGGATCCCGCTGACCTGCGGAGGATGCGCGAGTGCCAGGAGATTTACTCGGCCGCATCCTCCGCCAGGATCAACTGGGAGAAATGTTCCGGACTCCTGATGGGTCAGTGGCGGGTGGACTCCCTGCCGGAGGAGCTCAGGCCTTTTGCCTGGAGCACGACCCATCTCCTCTATCTGGGAGTCTACCTTAGCCGCGACGAGGAAGCCTGGCCGGCAAACTGGCAAGAGCTGGAGGCCAAGGTCGCCGCTCGCCTAGGGCGCTGGACAGGACTCCTCTGAGTGCTGTCCTACAGGGGTTGAGCGCTAGTCATAAACCAGCTGGTGGCCGATATGCTGTGGTATTGGCTGGTCACTTTGACCCCTCCCCCTGCGTTTGTCGCCAAGATACAGAAGAAGCTGGTGGACTTCTTCTGGAACAACAGGAAGCACTGGGTCTCTGCCGTGGTCTTGAGTCTCCCACTTAGGGAGGGCGGTCAGTCGTTGGTGTGCATCAGCACCCAGCTCGCGACTTTCCATCTTCAGACCCTGCAGAGATACCTTTACGTCGTGCCCCCTCCTAGGTGGCGTGCTCTGGCGACGTATTTCTTCCGCCAGCAGCACGGCCTCAACTACGACACGCAGCTCCTGTTTGTGAGCTTGGGGGGCGTCAGGACCGCCGTCCAGGAGCTGCCTGTCTTTTACAAGGAACTCACCAGGGTCTGGAACAAAGTCTCCACCAAGCGCAGCTCTCCACCGGCTGGAGTGGCAGCTGTCCTGCAGGAGCCGCTGCTCGGGAATCCGTACCTCCATGACCGAGGTTTTAGGTGGCAGTCGGACGAGAGGGCTGTGGCTGGTGAGGTGACCAGGGTCAGGGACCTGCTCGATGGCGAAGGAGCGGGCTGGATGGCGCCAGACATGCTGGCGCAGCGCCTAAATTCGGCCGACGTCCGCCGCGCGGCCGATGACATCGAGTCGCTAAAAACAGCTCTGGGCCCTGACTCCGTTAGGTGCATCGAGGAGGCTCAAGCATGTGGGGAGATCCCGCCCGAACTGACCCCCATCCGGACGGAATTCCTCATCGGCGCCAAACCCCGGAACCTCCCTCGGGAGCCGGCGCCTCACAACTTGAGCCGCCTCGGGGAAATCCCCTCCATGCCTTTCAGTTCCGCGCGGAGGGGTTTCCTGTACGGGCTGCTCCTGCACACTCTCAACCTTGCCATCCTCGCCGGCCGTCCGGACACACCATGGCGTACCATCTTGCCGTCCGGAGGAGGCGGGGGTCCCCGATGGAGGGCACTCTACGCATATTTATCGCGAACTTGGCCTGGAGGGTGCTGCACGGAGCAGTCCCGTGCAACAAATTTTTAAGCTGGTTCACGGATTCCCAGGCCGCCTGCAATTTCTGCGGTCTGGAAGAGTCCGTGTTCCATGTTTTTATGGAGTGTGCGAGGTTGCAGCCCCTGTTTCATTACTTAAAGGGGCTGCTCCTCAATTTCTGGCTGCACTTCAGTCCCACACTCCTGATCTTTGGGCACCCTGTGCGGAGGGGAGCGTGTAGGTCCGAGGGCCTCCTCGTGGGACTGCTCCTGGGCACGGCCAAGGGTGCCATCAGCCGGTCCAGGCAGCGGGCGGTCGAGGGGGTCGTTCAGCCTGACTGCCTGCCTCTCTTCCGTGCATACATCCGGGCCAGGGTGTCCTTGGAGATGGAGCATGCGGTGTCCACCGGTACGCTCGCGGCCTTCCGCGAGAGGTGGGGGCCAGAGGGACTGGAGTGCATCGTTACCCCCGGCAACCAAATTTTAATTTGATTTTATGTTTTAAAGTTTAATTTGTTTTAATTGCCGGTGTTTTTTTAGCGTCCCCCTTCCCTTTTATAGGGGGCACTTGGAAAAAAATATATAATTTTAGTGCCCAAAAAAACAAAACAAAAAAAAAAATACAAAAAAAACACAAAAAAAAAGGGCCTTGAAAATGTTTGGTGTGTCCCCCAGATCGGGGGGGCACAGATTAATGTTTTTGTTTCCTCCCAAAAGAGTTGTAGAGCTTTTGTCCACCAGTACGCTCGCGGCCTTCCACGAGAGGTGGGCGCTGAAGGGACTGGAGTGCATTATCATCCCCGGCAACCAAATTTTAATTTAATTTTATATGTTTCAAAGTTTAATTTGTTTTAATTGCCGGGTTTTTAGTGTCCCCCTCCCCTTTTATAGGGGGCACTTGTAAAATATATTATTTTAATGCCCCAAAAAAAACCCACAATAAAACAAAACATTTTTAAAAAGGGGCAGTTGAAAAATGTTTGGAGTGTCCCCCAGATCGGGGGGCACTTGATCTAACTGTTAATTTTGTCCCCCCCAAAAGAGTTGTAGAGCTTTTGGCCATCCAGAGAAGGTGGGGGTTCCCAGAGTGATCTCTACGCAGGAGTCCTCCCCCTATTTATTGGGGACTTGGCCTGGAGGGTGTTGCACGGAGCAGTCCCGTGCAATAAGTATTTAAGTGGTTCACGGACTTCCAGGCCGCCTGCAATTTCTGCGGTCTGGAAGAGTCCGTGTTCCATGTTTTTAATGGAATGTGCGAGGTTACAGCCCCTATTCCATTATTTAAATGGGCTGCTCCTTAATTTCTGGCTGCACTTCAGTCCCACACTCTTGATCTTTGGGCACCCTGTGCGGAGGGGAGCGGGTAGGTCCGAGGGCCTCCTCGTAGGACTGCTCCTGGGCACGGCCAAGGGTGCCATCAGCCGGTCCAGGCAGTGGGCGGTCGAAGGGGTCGTTCAGCTGGACTGCCTGCCTCTCTTCCGCGGTTACATTCGAGCCACGGTATCCCTGAAGATGGAGCACACGGTGTCCACCAGTATGCTCGCGGCCTTCCGCGAGAGGTGGGCACCGGAGGGACTGGAGTGCATCATCACTCCCGGCAACCAAATTTTAATTTGATTTTATATGTTTTAAAGTTTAATTGGTTTATTGTGCTGGGTTTTAGTGTCCCCTCCCTTTTAGCCAGGGGTCACTTGTATAATTTGCCTATCGGTGCCCTTGGAAAAAAAAACAAGCGGGCACTTGTTAAAAATGTTTGGTATGTCCCCTCCTTTAAGCAGGGGGGCAGTGATTTAATTATTTATTTGATCACAACTAAAAGAGTTGTAGAGCTGTTGGCCATCCGCCAGAGGTGGGGGTTCCCAATGGAGTGATCTCTATGCAGGAATCCTCCCTTTATTTATTGGGGACTTGGCCTGGAGGGTGTTGCATGGGGCAGTCCCGTACAATAAGTTTTTAAGTCAGTTCACGGACTCTCAGGCCGCCTGCAATTTCTGTGGTCAGGAAGAGTCCGTGTTCCATGTTTATATAAAATGTGTGAGGTTACAGCCCCTCTTCCATTATTTGAAGGGGTGTTCCTCCATTTTTGGCTGCACTTCAGTCCCACACTCCTGATCTTTGGGCATCTGGTGCGGAGGGGACCGGGCAGGTTGGAGGGCTACCTGATAGGACTGCTCCTGGGCCTGGCCAAGGTGGCCATTAACCGGTCCAGGCAGAGGGCGATTGACGGGTTCGTTCAGTCTGACTGCCTGCCTCTCTTCTGCAGCCTACATTCGGGCCAGGGTGTCCCTGGAGATGGAACATGCGGTGCCCAACGGTACGCACATGGCCTTCCACGAGAGATGGGCACTGGCTGAACTGGACTGCATCATCACCGCTGGCAACCAAATTCTAAATTGATTGGTTTAATGTTCCAAAGTTTAATTTGTTAATTTGTTGGTTCTAGTGCCCCTTTAATAAGGGGGCACTTATTTTTTTGTTTTTCAAAAATAGTTGTAGAGCTGTTGCAGTGCGAGTGGCTTAGTCAGTCACGTGATGTTCACAAGACTCAATAAAACCCCAGTCAGTTGGGTCTAGGTCATCCATGATGAGGGATGCCTGTGAGCCAAGTGGATGAACTGGTAATGTGTATGATTGTTAAGCTATTGTTAGTAAACCAACTATTTCTCTATTTCTTAATAGCAATGTGTTGCTATGAATTCTTAAGCAAAGAATCCATGAAGCAAATACATTACAACCTCCACTCCTATCTTCACTTTTAAAGACTTTCTTAAAACCTACCTCTTCAACCAAGCTTTTGGTTGCCCCTTCTAAATCTCCCCCCATGGATCAGCGTCCTTTCCTTTATATGTTTCCCCTCTAAAATTCAGAGTTAAAAACTGTATAAATTCAATTCGTTGTTGCTTTTACAGATGCAAGCTGATGCTGTATAGAGGAGTATATATATATTATTCACATTCACAGCTTGATTATTTCATATCACTGATTGTCCTCTTAAATGCTCCATTCCGATTCCATTTACAGTCAATAATACATCCCATAAACTCAACGGTAACTTTACAAAACTGACACATCTCTGCACTTAAATTGATATGAGATTAAATGATTTTGCCCAATTACATATCAGCCGCCACATGAATATTTCCAAATGTCAGCAATCATCCAGTTGGGAAGTCAGGTCTTTCAACCTTTCCAGAAGATGAGATTTTCTTTGCATGTTTTCTTTGCAATCTCTCAAATGGCAGGCAGCAGCAAGAAATATCTACTCTACTTAGTAATGAAAGTAATCAGCAGTTGACTTGTCACTATTCTGAGGATGTGTCAAGCGTGCTAGAAAGCATATGTATGTGGCACGTAGTTTTATGCTGCAGCGACTGTCCTTTTGGTGCGTTCAGCAACTGACATAGGGTTGTCAATCCTCCTGCATTGTCCTGGAGCCTCCAGGAATTCAATATTAATCTCCTGGACATTGCTGCTAGCAACCCAGGAGAAAAGTCATTGGACAAATTGACTGACAGTCAAGAAGCATTCAACTGCGTAACAAAGGTTTGTATTTTCCCCTAAAAATACAGGTGGGTTTGGAGCTTGGGGGCAGTTAGATTGTTAAAAGGACGTGTTAGTTTGCAACACCTAAAGCTCTGATTGGGTCCCCATGATCACATGACCTGATTGCTGATTGATCCCCTTGGAGGTTAAGACACACCCAGCAGTTTCTCTGGAATGTGTAATTAGAACCATCCTGCCTACGTAATCAGTGACTTTACAAAGTGTAATTTGAGGCATTCTTACTGCCGACTCCAGACAGAACAGCGCTCACTTGGAACAGACAGGGCTCACTCTCACGGGTTAAGACCTTCTCCCAACCCCCCCAAACAAGTTCCTGCCCCCACACCCCAAGTGCTTGACCTTCCGCCACCCCCAGCCCAAGTTTCTAAACTTCTCTTCCAAGTTTCTGATATTCTCCCCCCCCACCCAAGTGCTTGACCTCCTCCCCCCCACCTGAGTGCCTGACCTACTCCCCCTGCCCGAGTTCTTGACCTACTCCCCCTGCCCAAGTTCCTGACCTTCTCGCTCCCACCCTGGGTTCCTGACTTTCTCCCCCTGCTCAAGTTCCTCCCCCACAGATTCATGACCTCCCCCCAACAAGTTCCTGACCTTACCAGCATGCCCGCCCCAACCCACCCACCTCCGCCACTCACCATAGATGCGTGTGGGTCACGGATTGTTAACAAGTTTATTGGATATGAAGTGAATAGTGATAATGCTGTGACTTCCGGATTTCGTCAAGTCCAATGATGTCACTTGCCACACACATTGAGCTTTCCGAGAAATCATCCAGGTGTAGGGGAGAAGAGGGAGAATGTGGTGCCGGTCCAAGTCAGCATGGATTTGTGAAAGGGAAATCATGCTTGACAAATCTTCTGGAATTTTTTGAGGATGTTTCCAGTAGAGTGGATAAGGGAGAACCAGTTGATGTGGTATATTTGGACTTTCAGAAGGCGTTCGACAAGGTCCCACACAAGAGATTGATGTGCAAAGTTAGAGCACATGGGATTGGGGGTAGTGTACTGACATGGATTGAGAACTGGTTGTCAGACAGGAAGCAAAGAGTAGGAGTAAATGGGTACTTTTCAGAATGGCAGGCAGTGACTAGTGGGGTACCGCAAGGTTCTGTGCTGGGGCCCCAGCTGTTTACACTGTACATTAATGATTTAGATGAGGGGATTAAATGTAGTATCTCCAAATTTGCGGATGACACTAAGTTGGGTGGCAGTGTGAGCTGCGAGGAGGATGCTGTGAGGCTGCAGAGCGACTTGGATAGGTTAGGTGAGTGGGCAAATGCATGGCAGATGAAGTATAATGTGGATAAATGTGAGGTTATCCACTTTGGTGGTAAAAACAGAGAGACAGACTATTATCTGAATGGTGACAGATTAGGAAAAGGGGAGGTGCAAAGAGACCTGGGTGTCATGGTACATCAGTCATTGAAGGTTGGCATGCAGATGCAAATGGCATGTTGGCCTTCATAGCAAGGGGATTTGAGTACAGGGGCAGGGAGGTGTTGCTACAGTTGTACAGGGCATTGGTGAGGCCACACCTGGAGTATTGTGTACAGTTTTGGTCTCCTAACCTGAGGAAGGACATTCTTGCTATTGAGGGAGTGCAGCGAAGGTTCACCAGACTGATTCCCGGGATGGCGGGACTGACATATCAAGAAAGACTGGATCAACTGGGCTTGTATTCACTGGAGTTCAGAAGAATGAGAGGGGACCTCATAGAAACATTTAAAATTCTGACGGGGTTAGACAGGTTAGATGCAGGAAGAATGTTCCCAATGTTGGGGAAGTCCAGAACCAGAGGTCACAGTCTGAGGATAAGGGGTAAGCCATTTAGGACCGAGATGCGGAGGAACTTCTTCACCCAGAGAGTGGTGAACCTGTGGAATTCTCTACCACAGAAAGTTGTTGAGGCCAATTCACTAAATATATTCAAAAAGGAGTTAGATGAGGTCCTTACTACTAGGGGGATCAAGGGGTATGGTGAGAAAGCAGGAATGGGGTACTGAAGTTGAATGTTCAGCCATGAACTCATTGAATGGCGGTGCAGGCTAGAAGGGCCGAATGGCCTACTCCTGCACCTATTTTCTATGTTTCTATGTTTCTAAAGGTGTAGGGTTGGAAGAACGTTTATCTCTCTTACCATCTGGATCATGTTTTTGCCCCTTTAGACACGGATCAAGTCCTTTCCCCATCCCCACTGTGCACTCTGTGCTCTTTATACCGCCCCACCCCCCCACAGCGTTCCTGACCTCCTCTCCCCGTCCCCTCTCTCTCTTTGCCTCCCCTCTCTCTGTCTCCTCCCAGTCCCTCACTGCCCCTCTCTCCCCAATCTCTCTCTCTCTGCCCCACTCTCTCTCTGCCCCTCTCTTTCCCCCACTCTATCTCTCTGACCCGCTCTCTCTCTCGGCCTCTCTCCCCCAGCCTCTCTCTCTCCCCCACTCTCTCTTTCTCCCCACTTTCTCTCTCTCCCCCATTCTCTCTCTCTCTCCCCAGTTTCTCTCACTCTCCCCCAGTCTCTCTCATTCAACCCCAAACTTTCTCTTTCCCCCAGTCTCTCTCTCTCCCCACAGTCTCCCTCTCTCTCACTCACAATCTCTCTCTCTCTGAAAATGCTGTGAAAATGTCTGCGTAGATAATCACAGCGATATTCTAGGCAAAAGTCCTGGAGATAATCCAAACGCTCCAGTAGCAAGCTCATGTTTGAGCGGCTGCTCCAAGCTCGGCACATGATTTTGCTCCACATATAGCGTACTGTGCATGCGTGACTGGATTGAGCGCACATGCACAAAAAGGGGCCATGGCGCATGCGCAGGACACGATGTTCGTGCAGATAATCACTCCATTGTTAAAAATGGGATTCCCGACTTGATCCCGCCTCCAACCCGCATATGTCTGGTTGTGGCAGAGGCGGGATGGGCGACCTACCTGCTCCTAGGGGGCAGTACACCAATTTAAATATTATAATGAGGCTGGAAGCTTTTTTTTACCTCCATTTTGTTTTTAACTGCATGTGGACAGTTTTCACACAATTCGTGAAACCTGGCTGTTAAACCGAGGTGGGGACAGGTGCATCCAGGACGTAAGTGGTTTTATATCTATCTCCTGGATCCACGGTCCCTGCCTAACCCAACCTCACAATTGGAGACCCCCTCACAAGGCCTCTGATCACCTTACCAGGCCTCCGATTCCCACCAAGAAGCTTTCCCCGACCCCGCAATCCCACCGATGATGCTGAGGCCGGCCACAATCCTCCGATGGCCAGTCCTGATCTGCTCTCCCCACTCTCTGCCAATCCCCGGATGCCCTCCTCCAACCATTTACCCTCCATGATTCCCAACCCCCTGCCGCTCCTCCAATCCCCTCCCAAACCCCGATCCCTGGCCGAACCCCGCCCCACCCCCACGGAGAGCCCCCCAGAACCCCAGATCCACGATTCTGCCCCGCTCCCGATTCCTGACCATGCCGACCCTGCGATTCCTCCCACGGTCCCAGACCATGCCAATCCTCGACCACCCTCTCCTCCCCCTCCACCCCGCCACGATACCTGACCCCCCCGCCACGATACCCGACACCCCCCCCATCCCCGCCACAATACCTGACCCCCCCACCATGATACCCGACCCCCCCCACCCCACCACGATACCTGACCCCCCTACCACGATACCCGACCTCCCCCACCCCACCACGATACCTGACCCCACCACCACAATACCCGACCCCCCCCACCCCCGCCTTGATCCCTGATCCCCCACCATGATACCCGACCCCCCCCCACCCCTGCCATGATCCCTGACCCCCCCATCACGATACCCGATCCCCCCCACCCCCGCCACGATCCCTGACCCCCCCCACCACGATACCCGACCCCCCCCACCCCCGCCACGATACCTGACCCCCCCACCACGATATCCGACCCCCCCCCACCCCCGCCATGATCCCTGACCCCCCCCACGATACCCGACCCCCCCCACCCCCGCCATGATCCCTGACCCCCCCACCACGATACCCGACCCCCCCCACCCCCGCCATGATCCCTGACCCCCCACCACGATACCCGACCCCCCCCACCCCCCGCCACGATATCTGACCCCCCCATCACGATACCCGACCCCACCCCCGCCATGATCCCTGACCCCCCCACCACGATACCTGACCCTCCCACCCCCGCCATGATCCCTGACCCCCCCACCACGATACCCGATCCCCCCCCGCACCCCCGCCATGATCCCTGACCATGTCAGCCCTCCACCGGACCACCCTCTTGAATTTAAGGCCTATCCACCTGCAGCCAGCCTGCCGTTAAAGTCGGCAGGGCCTGCAGGAATCCCGGCCTCCCGGCTTTCCCGCACACCTCGGAAGCATCCCACCCCCAACCAGTCGCCCGTGAGAAAATTCCAGCTAAATAGTCTGTTCGCTTTCCAATTGGCATGGAAAGGCAGAGCTCCACAAGAATGAATGTGTCGAGTGACCACTGGTGGGAGTGAGGGGGTGGGGTGGTTGCAGGCTGGGGGTTTTGTGATGAAACCTGCTAGAATACATTCAGCCAAAGTTGGCAAGCCTACCAGGACATTGACCGCAGGCCCCCCTGCTACAGAGCTGAACGCTCATCTCCAGCTCATTCATGTCACAACTCTTTTTAAGGAGACAAAATAAAGTTAGATCTAGTGCCCCCCGATCTGGGGGACACTCCAAAAATTTCCCAAGGCCCTTTATTTTGTTTGTTTGGTTTTTTTTGTATTTTTGTAGGTTTTTTTTGTGTTTTTTTCGGGCTCTAAAACCATAATTTACAAGTGCCCCCTATAAAAGGGGAGGGGGACACTAAAACCGGCATTTAAAACAAATTAAACTTTAAAACATATAAAATCAAATTAAGATTTGGTTGCCGAGGGTAATAATGCACTCCAGTCCCTCCGGTGTCCACCTCTCGTGGAAGGCCGCGAGCATACCGTGTGCTCCATCTCTAAGGACACCCTGGCTCGGATGTAGGCGCGGAAGAGAGGCAGGCAGTCGGGCTGTCATTCATGTCACAACTCTTTTGGGGAGAAAAAGTAAACATTAAATTAAGTGCTCCCCGATCTGGGGGGACACTCCAAACATTTTTCAAGGCCCTTTTTTGTGTTTATTTTTGGATTTTTTGTTTATTGTTTTTTTGTTTTTTTTTGTTTTTTTGGGCACTAAAATCATATTTTTTTCAAGTGCCCCCTATAAAAGGGGAGGGGGAACACTAAAACCAGCATTTAAAATAAATTAGACTCTAAAACATATAAAATCAAATTAAAATTTGGTTGCCGGGGGTCACGATGTACTCCAGCCCCTCCGGCGCCCACCTCTCGCGGAAGGCTGCGAGCGTACCGGTGGACACCGCGTGCTCCATCTCCAAGGACACCCTGGCGCGGATGTACGCGCGGAAGGGAGGCAGGCAGTCGGGCTGTCATTCATGTCACAAATCAGTTTGCACTACAGCAGCTGAGAAGTCAACTAGTTTTCTTGGGTTCACAGTTTCTGTCACAGCAACCAGTGGCAGCAGATTAAGCTTTTTGTTGCTGAAGGAGTCTCTTTGAAATTGAAACAGGGTGACTGATGTATGAACATACAAGCTATGGCGACAGGAAAAGACCCACTGGTCCATCCAGCCTGCCCCACAGAATTGCGATACCTAGTGAATCATTATGGGCTCCATTTTACCCGAAGTCGTTTTTTGCCGTATTGCCAGAGTTACACCCGTTTGTCTCGGCCAGAAATACTCCAAAAATATGTGTGCCAAGTTTCCCCGCTGTATTTTTCAAATTTGGCACCGCGCAGCGTGTCCAGTCACCTCGGGGGTGCACCTTCTGCGCAAAAAACAAAAGGACCTTTTTGACGTGATTCCCATGGGCGCGCATGTGCAGTACAGCTCCCAGTCTGCAATCGGCCATTTTTAAAGAGCCAGTTGTGTGTATGAGAACTTTGAGTGCTGTGTGAGAACTATAATTATCATTGGAAAAATTGGAGCTGCAATACAAGATGCAACGCAGCGCAAGGACCAAGAATTTCTTACAGGATGACGTGGAGGCACTAGTTACTGTGATTGAGGGCAGATGGCATGAGCTGGATACCAGTAGAGGTCACATAAAAGTTCCACCCAAAGAAATGAAGAAACGCTGGAACCAACTTGCAGAAGATTACTGTGCAATGGTGACCATTCCGAGGTCTGGAGGCCAGTGTCAAGTAGTTAGTGTAAGTAATATTTTCATTTTTCAATGGAATTGCAATTGTAAATTTGACCATCGGTATACATCTCACCCAGATGAAAGACACCCTCTCTAAAAAGTTATTTTTTTCATCTTTGCAGAGGAAGGTGGCGCATAACAAAAGGGAAAGAACTCGACCAGGAGGAGGCCCGGCAAATCTGCACCAACTGACACCCTTGGAAGAGAGGGTTGCTGCTTTGGTGGGTCCTGCCTGGAGAAAAGCAACCACCACTGCACAAACTGGGCCCCTACTCGAGGGAGAGGGTAAACCCTGCAAGTTCCACAGTCCGGCTTTCTTAAATGTTAAGTACTGCATGGGTTAGCCATGCTTCGGTTCATGGGGATGTCTCCATCAGCTACGCTTCGGTTGATGCAATGTGCTATCATTCATCGTGGTCCTTCAAATCAACCTGCTGCCTGCACTGTGTGAGCCGACTCATGTCACCCACCCTGCCCCCTCCTCTGCTGCTAACCATTTGTCTGTTCTAGACTATTTTGCAGAACTTGGGGCTAACCCTGATGATGGAGAAGAAGCTTCAGACAAGGACAAGCCTGAAGAGGAAAACATAAAGACATAAGAACATAATAAATAGAAGAGACTGGATCAACTGGGCCTGTATTCATTGGAGTTTAGAAGGATGAGAGGGGATCTGATAGAAACATAAAAAATTCTGACGGGACTGGACAGGTTAGATGCAGGAAGAATGTTCCCGATGTTGGGGAGGTCCAGAACCAGGGGACATAATCTAAGGATAAAGGGTAAGCCATTTAGGACTGAGATGAGGAGAAACTTCTTCACTCAGAGAGTTGTTAAACTGTAGAATTCCCGACCGCAGAGAGTTGTTGATGCCAGTTCATTGGATATATTCAAGAGGGAGTTGGATATGGCCCTTACGGCTAAAGGGATCAAGGACTTTGGAGAGAAAGTAGAAAAGGGGTACTGAGGTGAATGATCAGCCATGATCTTATTGAATGGTGGTGCAGGCTCGAAGGGCCGAATGGCCTACTCCTGCACCTATTTTTTATGTTTCTATGTTTCTATGAGCAGGAGTGGGCCATTGGCCCCTCGAGCCTGCTTCGCCTTCCAATAAGATCATGGCTGATCTGATCATAGACTCAGCCCAACTTCCCTGCCCGCTCCCCATAACGCTTTACTCCCTTATCGCTCCAAAATCTGTCTATCTTTGCCTTAAATACAATCAATGACCCAGCCTCCACAGTTCTCTGGGCAGAGAATTCCATAGATTTACAACCCTCTGAGAGAAGAAATTCTTCCTCATCTCTGTTATAAATGGGCGGCCCTTATTCTGAGACTATGTCCCCTAGTTTTAGTTTCCCCTATGAGTGGAAATATCCTTTCTCCATTCAACTTGTCGAGCCCCCTCATTATCTTATATGTTTCAATAAGATCACCTCTCATTCTTCTGAACTCCAATGTGTATAGGCCCAACCTACTCAACCTATCTTCTAAGTCAACCCCCTCATCTCCGGAATCAACTTCGTGAACATTCGCTGAACAGCCTCCAATGCAAGTATATCCTTCCTTAAATATGGAGACCAAAACTGTACGCAATACTCCAGGTGTGGCCTCACCAATACCCTGTACAGTTGTAGCAGGACTTCTCTGCTTTTATACTCTATCCCCTTTGCAATACAGGCCAAGATTCCATTGGCCTTCCTGATCACATGCTGTACCTGCATAGTATCCTTTGTGTTTCATGTACAAGTACCCCCAGGTCCCGCTGTACTGCAGCACTTTGCAATCTTTCTCCATTTAAAAAATAACTTTCTCTTTGATTTTTTTCTGCCAAAGTGCATGACCTCACACTTTCCAACATTATACTCCATCTGCCAAATTTTTGCCCACTCACTTAGCCTGTCTATGTCCTTTTGCAGATTCTTTGTGTCCTCCTCACACATTGCTTTTCCTCCTATTTTTGTATAGTCAGCAAACTTGGCTACGTTACACTCAGTCCCTTCTTCCAAGTCGTTAATATAGATTGTAAATGGTTGGGGTCCCAGCACTGATCCCTGTGGCACCCCACTAGTTATTGGTTGCCAACTGAGACTGAACCATTTATCCCGACTCTCTGTTTTCTGTTAGTTGGCCAATCCTCTAACCATGCTAATGTATTACCCCCAACCTCGTGAACTTTTATCTTGTGCAATAACCTTTTATGTGGCACTTTGTCAAATGCCTTCTGGAAGTCCAAATACACTACATCCACTGGTTCCCCTTTATCCACCCTGTTCGTTACATCCTCAAAGAATTCCAGTACATTTGTCAAACATGACATCCCCTTCATAAATCCATGCTGACTTTGCCTGACCGAATTTTGCTTTTCCAAATGTCCTGTTACTGCTTCTTTAATAATGGACTCCAACATTTTCCCAACCACAGATGTTAGGCTAACTGCTCTATAGTTTTCTGCTTTTTGTCTGCCTCCTTTTTTAAATAGGGGTGTTACATTTTCAGTTTTCCAGTCTGCTGGGACCTCCCCAGAATCCAGGGAATTTTGGTAAATTACAACCAATGCATCCACAATTCCTGCCGCTACTTTTCTTAAGACCTTCGGATGCAAGCAATCAGGTCCAGGGGATTTATCTGCCTTTAGTCCCATTATCTTACTGAGTACCACCTCCTTAGTGATTGTGATTGTGTTAAGTTCCTCCCCCCTCTTTAGCCCCTTGACTCTCCACTGTTGAAATATTGTTAGTGTCCTCTACCTGTAAAAACTGATACAAAATATTTGTTCAGAGTTTCTGCCATCTCCATGTTCCCCATTACTAATTCCCTGGTCTCGTCCTCTAAGGGACCAACATTTACTTTAGCCACTCTTTTCCTTTTTATATACCTATAGAAACTTTTGCTATATTTTTTATATTTTGTGCTAGTTTACTTTCATAGTCTATCTTCCCTTTCTTAATCATTTTTTCAGCCATTCTTTGCTGGCTTTTAAAAGCTTCCCAGTCTTCTGTCCTCCCACTAGTTTTGGTCACTTTGTATGCCCTTGTTTTTAATTGGATTCCGCCCTTTATTTCTTTAGTTAGCCACGGATGGCTATCTTTTCTCTTACACCCTTTCCTCCTCACTGGAATATATTTTTCTTGAGAGTTGTGAAATATCTTCTTATATGTACACCACTGTTCATCAACCGTCCTACACTTTAACCTATTTTCCCAGTCCATTGTAGCTAACTCTGTCCTCATACCTTCATAGTCTCCTTTATTTAAGATTCGTACACTGGTTAGAGATCCAACTTTCTCACCCTCCATCTGAATTTGAATTTCAATCATGCTATGATCACTCATTCCAAGTGGATCCTTTACTAGGAGATTGTTTATTAGTCGTGTCTCATTACACAGGACCAGATCTAAGATAGCCTGCCACCTGGTTGGTTCTGTTACATACTGCTCTAGGAACCCATCCCTTATGTACTCTATGAACTCTTTCTCAAGGCCACCCTGACCAATTTGATTTGTCCAATCAATATAGAGGTTAAAATCACCCATGATTATTGCTGTTCCCTTTTTACAAGCCCCCACTATTTCCTGGTTTATGCTCCAACCAACAGAGTTGCTACTGTTAGGGGGCCTATAGACTACGCCCACCAGTGACTTTTTCCCATTATTATTCCTTATCTCCACCCAAACTATTTCAACATCCTGATCATTTGAGCCAATATCATTTCTCACTATTGCAGTGATTCCATCCTTTATCAATAGAGCTACCCCACCTCCTTTTCCTTTCTGTCTGTTCTTCAAATTGTCAAATACCCCATAATATTTAATTCCCAGTCCTGGTCAACTTGCAACCACGTCTCTGTAATGGCTATCAGATCATACCCACTTGTCTCAATTTGTGCCGTTAAATCATCTATTTTGTTACAAATGCTACGTGCATTTAGACAAAGTGCCAAAGTGCCTACTGAATCTATTTTCAGGTTCCCATCCCCCTGCCAAACTAGGTTAAACCATCCCTGTTATGTCTTGGTTAAAGAGTCAGACTAGACACTGCAAGCTTAAAGTATGACCGTAGTCCTTTACTGCAAATCTCAGAGTGCCTCTCCAGCCTGTGAGGCCTCCTTATGTACAGGTGCTCCTAAGGGATTGTGGGATCCCTTGGGACTTCAGGGGATAAGCTGTCTGGTGGTTAGACATGGTAATTACAGGTTTACATACATAACAACACTCCGCCCCCAAAGTCAATAATATAACTATTTACAATGTGAGTCGATCTGGGGCCTTCCTTTCCCTGGTTGATCGTCTCGGTGCAAATGCTGGTGTTGGTGAGTCATTTGTAGGGCCTTCGCTGGGCTCTGCGCAGCTGGCCTTGCTGGACTGCTGGGGGTAGTGAGCCTTGCTGGACTGCTGGGGGTGGTGAGTCTTGCTGGGCTGCTGCTGGTGATGGGTTCTGCTTCGTGGTCAACTGCTGGGTCGGTTGCCACTTGTGTGTGTGTTGGAGAGTCGAAAAAGGTAGAGTCTATTATGGGTTCTTCTGGATAGTCCGTAAATCTGAGTTTGGTTTGGACCAAGTGTTTTCTGCAGGTGAGTCCATTTGTGAGTTTGACCACAAACACCCTACTCCCTTCTTTGGTCAAAACAGTGCCAGCAATTCACTTGGGACCTTGTCCATAGTTGAATACAAATCCAGGATCATCAATTTCGCGTGACACATTTGCGCGATCATGATATGTATTCTGTTGAAGCTGCCTGCTCTCTACCTGTTTGTGTAGATCAGGGTGGACTAACAAGAGTTGTCTTAAGTGCCCTTTTCATGAGCAGCTCAGCAGGAGAGAGTGGGGTCTTGTGCGGTAACTAAGCAGGACCTGAGATAAGCGAGTCTGCAGCGATCCTTCAGTTACCCTTTTCAAGCTCTGCTTTATTGTTTGAACTGCTCATTCTGCCTGACCATTGGACGCTGGCTTAAACAGGGCAGGCGTGACATGCTTGATCCCATTTCGGCTCATGAATTCCTTGAATTCGGCACTGATAAAGCACGGCCCATTGTCACTTATGAGGACATCAGGCAGGCCGTGCGTGCAAACATAGCCTGTAGGCTTTCAATGGTGGCAGCAGATGTGCTTGCCAACATTATCACACATTCAATCCATTTGGAGTACACATCTACAACCACTAAAAACTTTTTTCCCAAGAATGGGCCTGCATAGTCGACATGAACCCTAAACTAGGTTTGGAGGGCCAAGACCATAAACGTAGTGATGCCTCCTTGGGTGCATTGCTTAACTGGGAACATGTATTACGTTTGTGCACACAGGACTCTAAGTCTGCATCGATACCGTGCCACCACACTGGCTATCGCTTTCATTATTACAATGCCTGGGTGGGTATTGTGGAGTTCACTAATGAAAGTGTCCCTGCCCTTTTTTGGCACAACTACCCGATTACCCCATAGGAGGCAGTCTGCCTGTATAGGCATTTCATCTTTGTGCCGCTGGTACAGCTTTATTTCTTCCTGCATCTCTAACGGGACACTAGGCCAACTCCCGTGGAGCACATAGTTTTTTTTACTAAGGACAGTAAGGGGTCCTGGTGCGTCCAGGTTCTAATCTGTCAGGCGGTAACAGGTGATTGCTCACTCTCGAATGCTTCCATGACCATAACTAACTCTGCGGGCTGTGCCATCTCCACCCTGGTGGTGGGCAATGGGAGCCTACTGAGAGCATTGGCACAGTTTTCTATGCCTGGCCTGTGGCGGGATGGTGTAGTTGTATGCGGACAACGTGAGCGCCCATCGCCTTTTGGCTAAGATCATGCGTAACTGACCTGACAGGGGAGTAACCACCATAACCCCAAGGTGGTTCTCCCTGGATCAGGAAGGTATATGCTTGCTTTTTTGGAAATAGGAGGTGGGTGGGGTGGCTTGACCCATCCACCTCCACGGAGGTGTGTGGGGGACCTGACCCATCCACCTCCATGGCACGAACCTGGTATTGCAGTACTTCCAGGAACGGTGCAGTGGCTCTAGGCCTTTTGGCTAAGAGCATTGGCGCAGAGTGATCCTTGAATGGGCCCAAGGTGACCTCTGGCGTTTGTGATTTGACAAAGAATTGGAACGATTGGCTACGAATTTCAAAAAAAAACGTGAGCGCCCATCTCTGGATGTGGGGCAATGCATTCGTATTTATCCCCTTACTTTCAGAAAAGAGGGATATAAGCAGCTTATGGTCGGGTTCCAATTCAAATTTGAACCCGAACAGACATTGATGCATTTCCTTTACCCCGTTAACACACGCTAATGCTTGTTTTTCGATCATACTGTAGGCCCTCTCAGACTTAGACAGACTTCTGGATGCATAAGCAACCGGTTGCAATTTCCCAAATTCATTAGCTTGTTGTAATACACACCCGACCCCGTATGACGATGCATCACATGCTAGTACCAAACGTTTACATGGATTGTACAACACAAGCAATTTGTTTGCACGTAACAGCTTCCTAGCTTTCTCAAAGGTATTTTCTTGGCTTTTGCCCAATACCCATTCATCTCCCTTATGCAGTAAAGAGTGCAGGGGTTCTAACAATGTGCTAAGACCCGGTAAGAAGTTACCAAAATAGCTCAGGAGTCCGAGAAACGACCGCAGCTCCGTCACGTTCTGTGGTCTCGGTGCGTTCTTGATTGCCTCAGTCTTCGAATCGGTGGGCCTGATGCCGTCTACCACGGTTCTTCTCCCCAGGAACTCCACTTCAGGCGCCAGGAAAATGTACTTCGAGCATTTTAGCCTGAGTCCCATGCGATTAAGCTGACTAAGAACCTCCTCCAGGTTCTGCAGGTGCTCAACGGTGTCCCAACTTGTAACCAAGATGTTGTCCTGGAAGACCATGGTGCATGGGACCAACTTCAGCAAGCTTTCCATGTTCCTCTGGAATATCGCCACGGGCATCTGTTGTAAACGAAGAGACCTTTGGGCGTGTTGATGCAGATGAGGCCTTTCGAAGATTCCTCCAGCTCCTGCGTCATGTAGGCCGAGGTCAAGTCCAGCTCGTGAACGTTTTCCCTCGCAAATAGGTCATCTACCTTTGGTAGCGGTTCTTATCCTGCAGCGAGAAACGATTGATCGTTACTTTGTAATCACCACAGATTGTGACGGTGCCGTCTCCCTTGAGGACTGGCCCACTCATTGAATTCGATCGGCGAAATGATGCCCTCTTGTTGCAGCCTGTCCAGCTCAATCTCCACCCTCTCTTTCATCTTGTAAGGTACCGCTCTCACCTTGTGATGGATGGGTCGCGCCCCCTGAATCAAATTGATCTGCACTTTTGTTCTTTGGAACTTCTCAATGCCTGATTCGAACAGCGAGGGGAACTTGTTTAGGACCTAGGCACATGAGGTGTCGTCGACAGACGAAAGTGCTTGGACGTCGTCCCAGTTCCAGTGTATCTTTCCTAGCCAGCTCCTGCTGAACAGCATGGGGCCATCACCCGGTACCACCCACAGTGGTAAATCGTGCACCGCTCCATTGTAGGAGACCTTTACAGTAGCACTGCCAATTACGGGAATCAGTTCCTTTGTGTACGTTCTAAGTTTGGCACCAATGGGAGTCAGGACTGGCCTTGAAGCCTTGTTGCACCACAACTTATCGAAAGTCTTTTTTACTCATTATGGACTGGCTTGCACCCGTGTCCAGCTCCATGGTCAACGGGAGTCCATTTAATTCAACCTTCAGTATTATCGGGTGACACTTTGTGGTAAATGTGTGCACCCCATATACCTCTGCCTCCTCGGTCTGAGGCTCTGGTTCGTCATGATCCACCGTGGATCTGTCCTCCTCTGCAACGTGGTGGTTTGCAGTATTAGCAGGGTTTGCAGCTCACCTGCACATATGTTGGAGGTGTCCCATTGTTCCACAGCCCTTGCAAACGTATCCTTTGAAGCAGCATGAATGGCATTGATGATCACCCCCGCAGCGCCAACAAGATGTTAATTGCCTCGTCTCACCACCCTTGATGGCGGACTCTGAGTCATCTGCGGACGTGCAGCTACAGGCGTGTAAGTCCTACCATGTACATTTCGATTCAAAAACAACATTACTTTGTTCACAGTACTTGCAGCAGCACTAGTGTGCTGGGAAATTTGTTTGGTATTGTCACTGGTGGAGATAAACACCTGGGCTATCGCTATGGCTTTGCTCAAGGTTGGGGTCTCTACAGTCAAAAGTTTGCAAAGTATTACTTCATGGCCAATGCCAAGTACAAAGTTCCCTTCAAATTCGCAATGTCTTGCAAGGCACCTTAGCTCGGCGACGTAGCTCGCCACTTCCTGGCCTTCAGATCTCTTGTACTTGTAGAACTGATACCTCGCCATTAGAACGCTTTCCTTCGGGTTTAGATGCTCCCGGACCAGCGTGCACAACTCATCATACGACTTCACCAGACTGATTCCCGGGATGGCGGGACTGACATATCAAGAAAGACTGGATCAACTGGGCTTGTATTCACTGGAGTTCAGAAGAATGAGAGGGGATCTCATAGAAACGTTTAAAATTCTGACGGGTTTAGACTGGTTAGATGCAGGAAGAATGTTCCCAATGTTGGGGTAGTCCAGAACCAGGGGTCACAGTCTAAGGATAAGGGGTAAGCCATTTAGGACCGAGATGAGGAGAAACTTCTTCACCCAGAGAGTGGTGAACCTGTGGAATTCTCTACCACAGAAAGTTGTTGAGGCCAATTCACTAAATATATTCAAAAAGGAGTTAGATGTAGTCCTTACTACTGGGGGGATCAAGGGGTATAGCGAGAAAGCAGGAATGGGGTACTGAAGTTGCATGTTCAGCCATGAACTCATTGAATGGCGGTGCAGGCTCGAAGGGCCGAATGGCCTACTCCTGCACCTATTTTCTATTTTCTATTTGTCTGTAGGTTTTGCTGGAGTGAGCAGGTTTTTCATGAGGCCATACGTTGATGCCGTTTGGCAGCGTTCGCTTCTCCTTCCAGCTCGTTGGCCACTAAGTATTGGTCAAGTCGCTCCATGAAGTATTCCCAATCATCTCCCTCCAAATATTTCTCCAGGATGACCACCGTTCTCTGCATTGTTGCATTGGGGTTCGTTATCTGTATCTCGTCGCCAGTTGTTATGTCTTAGATAAAGAGTCAAACTAGATACTGCAAGCTCAAAGTATGTGTGACCGTAGTCCTTTATTGCAGATCTCAGAGTGCCTCTCCAGCCTGTGAGGCCTCCTTATATACAGGTGCTCCCAAGGGATTGTGGGATCCCTTGGGACTCCAGGGGATAAGCCCTCTGGTGGTTAGACATGGTAATTACAGGTTTACATACATAACACTCCCCAACAGCACCAGCAACCCCCACCCCCCCGCCGCGAGGATATTGGTCCCAGCTCTTTTGAGGTGCAATCCGTCCGGTTTGTACAGGTCCCACCTCCCAAGAAACGGTCCCAATGCCTCAAGAAACTAAAGCTCTCCCACCTGCACCATCTCTCCAGCCACATATTCATCTGCTCTATCCTCCTATTTCTGTACTCACTAGTTTGTGGTACTGGGAGTAATCCGGAGATTACTACCTATGAGGTCCTACTTTTTAATCTCTCTCCTAGCTCCCTAAACTCTGCCTGCAGGACCTCATCCCTCTTCCTACCTATGTCATTGGTAACAATGTGGACCATGACCTCTGGCTGTTCACCTTCTCCTCCCAGAATACCCTGCAGCCGCTCAGTGACATCCTTGACCCTGGCACCAGGGAGGCAACATACCATCCTGGAGTCACATCTGCGGCCGCAGAAATGCCTGTCTGCTCCCCTGATTAGCAAGTCCCCTACCACTATAGTTATTCCATTTTTTTCCCTCCCTCCCAACCATCTCCCCGGGTGCAGCTGAGCCACCCATGGTGCTGTGGACTTGGCTATGGCTGCACTCCCCAGAGCCACCATCACCCTCACCGGTACTCAGAACAGAGTACCAGTTGGAGAGCGAGATGGACTCAGGGAACTCCTGGACTACCTGCCTAGTCCTCCTCTTCTGTCTGGTGGTCACCCACTCCCTATCTGCCTGCACACTCTTAAGCTGTGGGGTGACCGCCTCTAGAAACGTGCTATCCACGTAGCTCTCAGTCTCCCGGATGTACCGCAGTGACCCCAATTGCTGCACAAGCTCCAAAACACGGAGCTCGAGTTGGTGCGGCTGGAGACACTTCCTGTACACATGGTCATCACGATTGTGTGAAGCATCCGGGACTTCCCACATGCCGCAGGATGCGCAATTCACGGGACTGAGCTGCACTGCCATCCCTCTAGTTAAACTCGCAACTATCAAGTAGAACTAAACTTTAAACCTTAGCACTACACACCCAGCCGCTACTCAACAAACAGCTGATTTAATTATCTGGCTCTCCTTAGATAATAAAGATGACATATATTTACTGGCATGTAGCAGGACTTCTCTGCTTTTATACTATACATGAGGGAGGGAGTGTCACAGGTAGCTGATGCGCTGTCAGTGAACATCACGGAGGGAATGTCACAGGTAATTGAAACACTCTCAGTGAACATGAGGGAGAGAATGTTGCAGGTAGTTGAGACACTTTTGCTCAACATGAGGGAGTGAATATTGGAGGTCGTTGAGACACTGTCAGGGCGCATGAGGGACGGCATGTTGGAGTTAGCTGCTGCAATAAGGGAAAACGCTCAGACCCCGTGTCCATTGGCAGAATCAACTGCCATTCCCACTCTCATTCACAGACCAGCGTCTGAAGAGCCCCAAGCCGAGCTCTCCACATTGCCACCTGCCACCACTCCCCCTCCCCTCAACAGGTGCGCACTACCCGAGATGTTATAAAGAATAAGCTTGGTACCAATCCCAGAAACACTGCGCCACCGCCTGCGGGCAGGGGTGGGTGTGTCACCAAGACCAAGCGTGGCGGGCGGTCTTAGAATAAGGTGGAGGAGAGATGGGTGCAGCCTTTCTTGCTGCTGTTGTTGTTGTTATCATTATTGTTGTTACCGTTGTAACTGTTATTCTCAAATTAAAAGTTTTTTGTAAGTTATGTAAATTTACAAGCTTAAAGTTAGTAAGTGATCTTAAAGTTTTTAAGTGATCTTAGAGTTTGTAAGTGATCTTAAAGCTTGCAAGTGATCTTAAAACTTGTAAGTGATCTTAACTGAAAACTTTAAAGTTTGATAAAGAATATTATTATTAAAGTTAAGTACAAATGTTTGTTAAACTTTTGAATAAAATATATTTTAAATTATAACTGAATCATTTCCATTATTTGTTCGATTATTAACACAACTTTTGGAACTCAAGACGAATCATTAACATTATTAGTTTGATTATTAACACAACTTTTGAAGTAAACAAGAATCATTTCCATTATTTGTTCGATTATTAACACAACTTTTGAAGTAAATAATAATTATTTCCATCATTTGTTCCATTAACACAACACAAGATTGTGGAACAGGTCCAAATAGTAAACATTTTGAATAGTTGCGGCTGAGCCTTCAGGCAGCAAAGCATTCACAGATGAGCTGCTGGTGCAAGGCTCGAGCAATCATTAAAGGGGTACGACAGCCCGTCCTCCTCCGCCGTCGTGCCCTCCGCCCCACAACCCCCGGGCTCATTTGATACCTAGTACAGTCTTATGATTTCTTCCAATCATCACCTCCCCCCCACCCCCCCGGGCTTGTTTTGCAGCCGAGCCCCGAGCCCCTGTGTCCAGGCGTGAGACTGATTCTGCCGGCTGACGCTCTGACCCTCCAGCCCTGTTTGCAGATTTTCGGTGGTGGCGTGTGAGTTTAAAGAAAATAAAAAATTCAGAATTCCATCTACTCCGTTGTAAGGTAAACATTTTAAATCGGTATTATGCATATTTAAAATGTTCTTGACTCCCTCCAAAACTTCGATAAAAGACAATGGCTTCTTTCTGTGCCGATTTTTCAATGTGCGCCGCTTTCTCTTAACTCACCAGAAGGTTTCTTGGGAGTGGCCAGATACGCCAACGCAGAGAAATTTTTGGGGGGTAACCTTTGAAAAATGCTAAAAACTGGTGCAGACATGAGGTAACACCCGCTATGACATCAAAAAAAACTAACCTAAAAAAATCGAAACTAACTCAGTTACGCTGGCGCAGATTTCTTGCAGAAACTTTAATTTAAAAACCTACGGCAAAAAAAGCGGTGCACGCCAAAAAAACAGCGCAAATCACCGGGCAAAATTAAGCCCAATATATACACTCCCAACCTCACCAGAAAGTCACGTGATCTGCTAAGAAGACACCCCACGAATACTCAGCATAATCTGCATATAACATAGATTTCCTTCACTGTTATTTTCAATTGCCAATATGCCTAGAAACTGACTACATTTTGCTATTTTACCCAAGTCTGTACAGCATTTGATTTAAGCTATCGCAACCTCCCAATACAATGTCTATAGTGTGACTGAATCTGGAATGTTGGCACTTGTATCAGTCTTAAAATAACCATCAATCTCCCCAGTTCAAATAGTTTTTCTCTCTCTCCAGTTTTACCTATTTTCTCCCAAAGTCCAGTGTGCAGAATGCAGTGAATAACATCCAAAATAATAAAGCGATCTTCTTCCTTTACTTGTTCTTTTTCCAGTTTGGTGACGCTGTCTTCCTTCTTCAACGAAATATGCCGACTCTTACTAGAGGACAGTTTCACAAGTGGCATGTGTCTTCTAGACACTTTCATAAGTGCCCATTCTTCATGTGTGGATTGTGGGGCCGCTAATGTGACGCGGGTAATTCGAAACAAGACAAATGCCGATTCTGTTGAAATCGTAGCCATCGATCCTCCTTTATTAAACATTTCTATCAGGTTACTTAGATAGGACCAATAATTCACAAATGCATGCATTTTCCATAATCAGCTAACACTTTTCAAGGGCTCACTTACTCCTGGTGTCCTGATTTTCCCCATTCTCCTTTTAAAAACATTTGTGTAATATTTGCTGCTTTTCAATGCTTTGGTACAATCTCTGAATCCACTGAATTTAGAAGATTATAACTAATGCATTCTTTATTTCGGCACTGATTTCTTGGAAGGAAAAATGAGAAGAGGCAATATAAATTAAACGGTATAATTTGGGGGTTCACATACACAAACCTTTGACGGTGGCAGAACAATTTGATGAGGCTGTTACAAAAGCATACGGGATCCCTGGCTTTATAAATACAGGCATAGAGTAAAAAAGCAAGAAAGCTATAGTAATTTTTTTATAAATCACTGGTTCTGGGAACCACACTTTAGGAAGGATGTTAAGGCTTTGAAGAGAGTGCAGAAGAGATTCACCAGAATAGTACCAGGGATGAGGGACTTCAGTTATGTGGGGAATCTGGAGAAGCTGGGATTGTTCTCCTTAGAGCAGAGAAGGTTAAGGGGAGATTTAATAGATGGGGTTTGATAGACTCGACAGGGAGAAACTGCTGCACTGGCAGGACGGTTGGTAACC
Source organism: Pristiophorus japonicus (assembly GCF_044704955.1). NCBI lineage: Eukaryota > Metazoa > Chordata > Chondrichthyes > Pristiophoridae > Pristiophorus > Pristiophorus japonicus. The sequence continues at coordinate 120,207,093 of NC_091980.1, forward strand.
AGAGTGTACAGATTTAAGCTAATTGGCAAAAACTTTGGTGGGCAAATGAGGAGAAATGCTTTTATGCAGCGAGTTGTTATGATCTGGAATGCAATGCACTCACTGAAAGGGTGGTGGATGTGGATTCAGTAGTAACTTTCAAAAAGGAATTGGATAAATACTTGAAAAGGATACATTGTCAGGACTATAGGGAACGAGCAGGGGAGTGCTCTGTCTAATTACGTTAGTTTTTCTGTTTATACTAATGTATCCTCCCCTCAGCTAGTCTCTAGTTTTCCATGAACCTCTGGTATCATATTTTCCTTTTCCACTGTGAAGATGGAAGCAAAAGATTTTTGCCATGTGCTTATCTCTACTGCTGTCATAGCTTAATCTCCTTTAATGGACCCACCTCTTCTCTTCCCATTCTCGTTTACTCAATGTATTTATAAAGACCTTTGCAGTTAACTTTGAACAATCTGACAGCTTTGTTCATACATCCTCTTTGCATTGTATGGATTGGCTCCTACAATTAAATAATTTGCAAAAAAATGTAAATAACACGCTTACACTTTCAATAAATATGCTGTCTGTCACCAGAATTAATACATTAATCACAGTCATTTGCAGAGCTTTTGCTAGAAAATTAACAAAATAAACAAGGCAGCAATGATGGGATTGCTGAAGCAATATGTCACTGACAAGCCCATTGAAGCTCACAAAATGCTTTGTTGATGATGAAATGTTATTGAAAACATTGGTCCTTAATAACTTCACATCTGTGGTGTCAAATATTGCTGAACAACCTGCTCTGGACCAAAGCAGCATAACTGGTGGAATCATCAGCACGATTGGAGAGGTGGGGATTGAAGGGAATAAACTTGGGGAAAAAAAATCAAGCTTCAATTTTGACAGAAAACTGTGTCACAAAAGTCCCTTGGCACAGAAGGCCAGTGCTATGTGATTGTTTGCGATGAAGCATGCTCCTGGCTCTGTTTAGGATAAAGTCTGCTTAAAAAATCTTAATTGATGTGATATTACCCCTTTGAACTTGTTCACAAAGGATTTTGTTTTTCTCTTCTCTCCGCAATAATTTTGCAAGATGCTGGATCGCAAACTCCTTCAATACGATTTACAACACAGGAGGTGGTCTTTTGACACATCACATATGCAACAGTCCCAGCTCTCCAATTGTATTGAATTACCTACAAATATCAACGGCAATAATAAAAGCAAGTCACGAGTCTTTATTTCAGACTCTATCATAGGGATGCAACTGGAGACTGAAAGACATGCAAGAGCTCTTGTTACCCTGTTGTCACCCCTTCAAACCAATCAATAGTCAACACTTCTGTTCTGCAGTAATATGTGTGTCTGAGCTGTGTATGTGCATGTTCAGGTGTAGTGTATTTGGCTGTTGGATATGTGCTTGTGTGTCACATGTGTGTACAGTGGGTGCATGACCATGGGCCTGGGAGACAGAGGAAGTATGGCCATGGAACTAATGAGAGAGAGAGAGAGGAAGTCTTAGAGAGGAACAGCAACAAAAAAAGTAATAAGCCCAAAATCAATGTGAATAAATAAGGGACTCAAGAATAACTTATGGTGAGGGAGTTCAACATAAGTCAGTTAAGGATTATAAAATGAAGTTTTAGAAGGGTTTAGAGGAAAATAGAGGTGTAAATTATACAGAATAGCACAAGGGATCAAAAGACTAGTTTTGTTATTTATTAAGAAGGTGGAGTAATACAGGTAGGTCCTTTAAGGATAAATTAGTCAAAAATATCAAAGAGGATCAGGAAATGGCTGATAACCTCAATGAATTCTTCAAATTTCAGCCTCAACCAAACTGGCTCAGGAATGTGAAGCATGCCTTAGTACTAAGTATCTATGGGATCAAATGAGAATCACCCTAATCTTCAACAAATAAGTGAAGATGAAGTTGAGGGTCTGGTAATAAAGTTCCATAATGGGGGCATTATAGTCCAGTTAAACTAACAGTGTTAATGGGGAAAATAATCAACAGTCTATAATTATGTACGGAGAGGTTCCTTTAACACTCTATTTTGGAGTCAATTTGTCTCAGTTGGCGCCACTCTTGCATCTGAGTCAGAGGCTATGGGTTGGAACCCCACTCCAGGACTTGATCCTGAAATCTAGCCTGACAATACTAAGGGCTCAAGTTTCGGCTCGAGTTGCTCCTATTTTTTTGGAGCAACTAGTTTAGAATGGAATATCTGAGAAATTGCAATTCTCGACAATTTGTTTGCTCCAATTCTCTTGAGTTAGAATAGTTTCATTTTAGAACAGATTTTTTTTTCAAAAGGGGGCGTTACCAGCCACTTACGCCTGTTTTGCTCGTTTAGGCAGTGAAAACTTACTCCAAACTAACTTAGAATGGAGTAAGTGTAGATTTTTGTACGCTCAGAAAAACCTTGCCTACACTTTATAAATTAGGTGCAGAGAACGAGAGATGGGTGGGGGGGCGGGGGAAGGGCAGTTTACAAGCATTAAACTGTTCACTTTTATACTTTTACAAGTAAAGAGCCATCACCAATAATAAATGATAAATAAATCAATAAATCAACCAATAAATCAATTAAAAAAAAATTAAAAATAAAATATAAAAATAAAATATAAAAAAAATTAAAAAATCAATCAATAAATAAAAAATTAAAAGTTTCTGCTCACCTACTGCATCACTGGGAGCCCTTCAACAGCCTGCTGGGACGGGACCCCCCGAGAAGATGCCAGTCGGGCGGGCCCCGCCGCTGCCGAGGACTGCGAGGACTTCGGGCGGGGCCCGCCCCCAGGAGAAGGCGGGTCGCCGACGAGGACGAGGTAAGGGCAGTCAGGCCACTCGGCCCGGGATAGAGGCGACGTCCCTTCGGCCAGGGATAGAGTCGTTGCCCGGAGACAGGACGCGTTGGGAGGGCCAGGAGCTAGTGCGCGCGCGCGCAGCTGCCGGCACTCTTTTTGGCACAGGGCTGTAGCTCCGCCCCCAGCAGCTCCTGCTGCACCGCGCCGAGCTGGAAACGGGCCTACAGATATTGGAGAATAGCGAGGTAAGTATTCAGTACAATTTCTGTTCCACAAATTAGGCGGGCCTCTCCGATGTGTGCTGTTCTAGCAGGGATCCGAAACTTGAGTCCTAAGAGTCTAATGCATTGCTAGAGGTTCCATTCTTTGGATGAAAAATTAAACTGTTCCAGTGGTTCTAGGTGAACATTAAAGCTCCTATGGCATTAACAATAACAACAACAACTTTTATTTATATCGCGCCTTTGACGTACTACATAAGAACATAAATAATAGGAGCAGGGGAAGGCCATTTGCCCCCTCGAGCCTGCTCTGCCATTTAATGGCTGATCTGATCATGGACTCAGCTCCACCTCCCTGCCCGCTCCCCATAACTCTTTATTCCCCTATCGTTCAAAAATCGGTCTATCTCCGCCTTAAATATATTCAATGACCCAGTCTCCACAGCTCTCTGTGGCGGGGAATTGCACAGATTTACAACCCTCTGAGAGAAGAAATTCCTCCTCATCTCAGTTTTAAATGGGCGGCCCCTTATTCTGAGGCTATGCCCCCTAGTTTTAGTTTCCCCTATGAGTGGAAGTATCCTCTCTGCATCCACTTTGTCGAGCCCCCTCATTATCTTATATGTTTCGATAAGATTACCTCTCATTCTTCTGAACTCCAATGTGTACAGGCCCAATCTACTCAACCTATCTTCATAAGTCAACCCCCTCATCTGCGGAATCAACCGATTGATCCTTCTCTGAACAACCTCCAATGCAAGTATATCTTTCCTTAAATATGGAGACCAAAACTGTACGTAGTATTCTAGGTGTGACCTCACCAATACCCTGTACAATTGTAGCAGGACTACTCTGCTTTTATACTCTATCCCCCTTGTAATAAAGGCCAACATTCTATTTGCCTTTCTGATTACTTGCTGTACCTACATGCTAACTTCATACACAAAGACCCCCAGATCCCTCTGTATTGCAGCACTTTGCAATTTTACTCCATTTAAATTATAATTTGTTTTTCTATTTCTTCTGCCAAAGTGGATAACCTCACATTTTCCCACATTATACTCCATCTGCCAAATTATTTCCCACTCACTTAGCCTGTCTATATCCCTTTGCAGATTTCTTGTGCCCTCCTCACAATTTGCTTTCCCAACCATCTTTGTATCATCAGCAAACTTGACTACATTTCACTCGGTCCTTTCATCCAAGTCATTAATATAGATTGTAAATAGATTGAAAATACTAAATCGTCCCAAGGCGCATCATTCAAAGAAGAGCAACAAATTCTACCAGTACCCAATATTCCTCAATCAACACAAACAGAAAAGATTACCTGGTCATTCATCTTATTGCTGTTTGTGAGATCTTGGAAAACAATAGCAGAATACTGGCTGCTTTTGTCGATATAACAGTCACTGCACTTCAAAATCATTCATTAAATAAAAATTACTTTTAGACATTGCTGAGAGTTGTGATAGGGCACTATAAAAATATCGGGGGCGAAATTGGTCCTTTCTTAGAGGCTCGTTAGCACCTTTGGGGGTGTTAATGGGGCGGAGGAGATTTTTCACATGGCGCGGGGGGGCGGGGTGGGGGCTACCAGCTCCCGGGAAATTGTTCGGGAGTTTACGGAGGTGCTGCTATGGCAGAGCTGTACTCCAGGTTGCCGCACAACCGGTGATGATGGCATCATTGTGCACGGCAACTTGACACCGCCCCATGGGGAAATTGCTCCACAGGCCACGAAGCTTGCACGAGCGGATGTCAACACCAGCTTCGCAGATCCGGCCAACATCCGCTCTCGGGGCTGTACTTAAAGGGAAGGGTGCTAGAGCCCCGTGCCGCCATCTTTTCTGGATTGCCGACTCTCGAGCGTGGTCCAGGTCGCCGTCGTACAGCCCAGCACTCCGTTTTGGGTGCTGGGTTGCAGGCCCGTTCCCACGCTGTCCTGGTGGCCTAGTGGAGGCCATCAGAGGCTGTGCAGAGTGGCATTGAAGCACATCAGTTCCGCATAGCGTTTCACTCACCACCCTAGTGGTGCCCCGGGAACTGCCCAGAAATGCGCGAGATTGCGCTCCACTGCCTTTGAGGGGCGGTATGCCCAATTCAGTGGCGGGGGCGGGACTTCCGTGCCGGGCGCAGAAAGTCCCGGACCCAGCTAGTTACCACCCCCGATGGGGGCGCAGGGCAATTTAGTTTCCATTATGTGTATAAAATTTCAAATGCATTATTTTGATTGCCCTACTTTCAAAAGGATATTGATGTATTGGGGACGGTTCAAAGGACAGTGCTAAAGATTCCAACCTTTAGAGTACTGAAAGGTGTGAGAATGTGGATGTAGGAAAGTTATTTACCTTAAATTTTGATTACAGGAGTAGCAAAGCCAAATACAAAGTAACAAAATGCAACTAAGATTAATGATCAGATTCTTTTCTTACCTAGTATTCATTAAATTCACGAAGTGTGTTAGTGGAACAGATGACCAAATGCTGTAGCGCAAAACTGCAATTCTACCACTGTTAGGATCATGGGCCTGCCATCTGTGGAATGTAAGTGGCCAGAGTTCGATGATATCAATTATATGTTAGATTGATATCCTGGAGATGTTTGCTTGATTATCTATGGGGGTTAGGAAGGCCTTTCCGAGTTTTCTCTTCTTGGACATTTTGCCTGTGGTTATTGACCTCCTTCATGCCTGATTAGTGAGTTGGAATTGTGATTGTTGCTCTAAGAAGAACATGGTTGGTGGCTACTGTTATGTCTCAAATAAAGTAATGTGACTGAGTACTGTAGACTTGAGTAAGTGTGATCTTAGTCTCTTTATCCAGAGTGCTGGCACAGCATGGGAGGCCTGCTTATATGCAGTGCTCCCAAGGGATGCTGGGATCCCTTGGGACTCCAACAGATGCGCCCTTTGGTAGTTGTAGAATGCTGGTGACAAGGTGTTGCATACATAACATCACTCCCCCCCCCCCAAGGCCAATAGTACACTTATTTACAGGGTGAGACGATCTGGGGCTTTCCGCTCCCTAGTCGATCGTCTTGGTACAAACACAGGTGCAGGTGAGTTGGTTGGGCCTTCGCTGGGCTGCTGTGCAGCTGGCCTTGCTGGGCTGCTGGGGATGATGAGTTCAGCTTCGTGGTCAGCCGTGATGTCGGTTGCCACTTGTGTGTGTATCAGAGGGTCGAAGTTGGTGGTGTCCTCTTCAGGTTGCTCGTGGCTGTCTGTGAATCGCAGTTTGGTTTGGTCCAAATGCTTTCTGCAAGTTAGTCCATTTGCAAGTTTGACCTCAAATACCCTACTCCCTCCTTTGGCTACAACAGTGCTAGCAAGCCATTTGGAACCATATCCATAGTTGAGTAAAAATACAGGGTCTTTGACTTCAATATCGTGTGACAAATTTGCGCGATCATAGTACGTGCTTTGTTGATGCCTTTTGCCCTCGACATGATCATGGAGATCAGGATGGACTAGAGAGAGCCTTGTTTTGAGTTCCCTTTTCATGAGCAGTTCAGCCGGGGGAACCCCGGTGAGTGAGTGGGGTCTTGTGCAGTAGCTGAGCAGGACTCGGGACAGGCGGGTCTGCAGGGAGCCTTCTGACACGCATTTCAAGCTTTGCTTGATGGTTTGGACTGCCTGTTCTGCCTGGCCGTTAGATACGGGCTTGAAAGGGGCAGATATGACATGCTTGATCCCATTGCGGGTCATGAATTCCTTGAATTCAGCACTGGTGAAGCACTGCCTATTGTCGCTGACAAGGACATCAAGCAGGCCCTACATGGCAAACATGGCTCGTAGGCTTTTGATGGTGGCAGTGGATGTGCTTACAGACATTATTACACACTCAATACATTTTGAATAAGCATCCACAACAACCAAAAACATTTTGCCTAGAGACGGGCCAGCAAAGTCAACGTGGATCCTAGACCACGGTTTGGAGGGCCATGACCACAAACTTAGCGGTGCCTCCCTGGGTGCATTGCTCAGTTAAGAGCAAGTGTTGCATTGGCACACGCAAGACTCCAAATCTGAGTCGATGGGATCTGGCTAAAGCTTTCGTCATTGCTACGCCTGGGTGGGTACTGTGTAGGTCATGTATGAACGTTTCCCTGCCTTTCTTAGGCAAAATCACGCGATTATCCCAGAAAAGACAGTCCGCCTGCATGGAGATTTCATCTTTGCGCCGCTGGAACGGTTTGATCTCTTCATGCATCTCCGCTGGGACGCTGGACCAGCTCCCATGGAGGACATAGTTTTTTTACAAGGAACAGTAAAGGATCTTGGCTGATCCAGGTCCTGATCTGGCGGGCCGTAACGGGTGACTTTTCGTTTTCAAATGCATCCATCACCAAGAGCAAGTCTGCAGGTTGTGCCATTTCCACCCCGGTGGTGGGCAATGGTAGCCGACTGAGAGCATCAGTGCAGTTCTCTGTGCCTGGCCTGTGGCAATTACATAGTTATATCCAGACAGCGTGAGTGCCCATCTTTGGATGCGAGCAGAGGCATTGGTATTAATACCTTTGCTCTCTGAGAATAGCGATATGAGCGGCATATGGTCAGTTTTTAACTCGAACTTAAGCCCAAACAGATACTGGTGCATTTTTTTCAACCCGTAAACACATGCCAGAGCTTCTTTTTCAATCATGCTGTAGGCCCTTTCGGCCTTGGACAAACTCCTGGAAGCATAAGCGATCGGTTGCAATGTTCCCGATTCGTTTGCTTGTTGTAACACACACCCGACCCCGTACGAAGACGCATCGCAAGCTACCACTAAATGTTTACATGGGTCATACAGAACAAGCAGTTTGTTGGAACATAACAGATTTCTGGCTTTCTCAAAAGCAGTCTCTTGTGATTTCCCCCATACCCAGTCGTCTCCCTTGTGTAGCAATACATGTAGAGGTTCTAGCAAGGTGCTTAACCCGGGTAGGAAATTACCAAAATAATTCAGGAGTCCCAGGAATGACCATCACGTTCTGTGGTCTCAGCGCATTCTTGATGGCCTCCGTCTTGGTGGCAGTGGGTCTGATGCCGTCTGCCGCGATTCTTCTCCAGAAGAACTCGACCTCTGGCACTAGGAAAACACACTTTGAGTCTTTCAACCTGAGTCCCACATGAGCTAGCTGACTTAGCACCTCTTCCAGGTTCTGCAAGTGTTCGATGATGTCCCGACCTGTGATTAATATGTCGTCCTGGAAAACCACGGTGTGCGGAACCGACTTTAGCAGACTCTCCATGTTCCTTTGAAAAATAACCGCGGCCAATCGAATCCCAAACGGGCATCTATTGTAGATGAACAGAACTTTGTGCGTGGTGATGCAGGTGAGGCCTTTCGAAGATTTCACCAGCTCCTGCGTCATGTAGGCCGAGGTCAGGTCCAACTTGGTGAACGTCTTCCCTTCTGCCAGCGTCACAAATAGGTTGTCTGCCTTGGGTAGCGGGTACTGGTCCTGAAGTGAGAAACGGTTAATCGTTACTTTATAGTCCTCACAAATTCTGACTGTGCCATCACCCTTGAGAACCGAAACAATCGGACTGGCCCACTCGAACTCAACCAGCGCGATGATGCCCTCTCATTGCAGCCTGTCCAGTTCGATCTCCACTTTCTCTCGCATCATGTATGGCACCGCACGTGCCTTGTGGTGGATGGGTCGTGTACCGGGAACCAAGTGAATCTGCACCTTCGCCCCAGAGAAATTTCCGATGCCTGGCTCAAACAACGACGGGAACTTGCTCAAAACCTGGGCACATGAGGCGTCGTCGATGGAAGAAAGCACTCAGATGTCGTCCCAGTTCCAGCGGATTTCTCCCAGCCAGCTTCTGCCGAACAGTGTGGGGCCATCTCCTGGTACAATCCATAGTGGTAGTTCGTGCACCGCTCCATCACAGGAGAATTTTACTGCTGCACTGCCAATTGCAGGGATCAGCTCTTTAGTGTAAGTTCTCAGCTTGGTATGATTAGGGCTCAGCTTGAGCCTTCGTGCCTTGTTGCACCACAGCCTCTCCAAGGCCTTTTTACTCATGATAGACTGACCCGCACCTGTATCCAATTCCATGGATACTGGAATTCCATTCAGTTCAACTTTTAACATGATTGGTGGACATTTTGTGGTGAAGGAGTGTACCCCATACACTTCTGCCTCCTCGGTTCGAGTCTCTAGTTCAGTTTGATCCACCATGGATGGGTCTTCCTCTGCAACGTGGTGGGTTTGGAGGGTTTGCAGCTCGGCTGCACATTCACTAGAGGTGTCCCATTGTTCCACAGCCTTTGCACGCATAATGTTTGAAACGGCATTGATGGGCTCAATCATCACCTCCGCAGTGCCAACAAGGTGTTAATTGCCTCGCAGTCACACTTGATAGCGGACTCTGAGTCATCTGAGGTCGTGCAGCTGCAGGTGTGTACGTTCTGCCATATGCATTCCTGCCTGAAAATGATGTTACTTTGTGTACAGTACTTGCCGATGCATCTTTATGCTGCAAAATTTGTTTGGTGTTATCACTGGTGGACATAATGCCTGGGCTATCGTTTTGGCTGTGCTCAGGTTTGGTGTTTCAACAGTCAATCGTTTGCGAAGGATAACCTCATGGCCAATGCCAAGCACAAAAAACTCTCTTAACACTTGCTCCAGGAATCCACCGAATTCGCAATGTCCTGCAAGGCGCCTTAGTTCGGTGATGTAGCTCGCCACTTCCTGGCCTTCAGACCATTGACATGTATAAAATCGATACCTTGCCATCAGAACGCTTTCCTTCGGATTTAGGTGCTCCCGGACCAGCGTACACAGTTCTTCATACGATTTAGTTGTTGGTTTCACCGGAGCAAGAAGATTCTTCATGAGGCCATAGGTAGTTGCCGCACAGGTGGTGAGGAGGATCGCCCTTCGTTTGTCAGTGTTCTCATTCCCTTCCAGCTCGTTGGCCACGAATTATTGGTCGAGTCGCTCCACGAAGGCTTCCCAATCGTCACCTTCTGAGAGTTTCTCCAGGATACCAACTGTTCTCTGCATTTTCGCGTGATGGTTCATTATCTATTGCTCATAGCTGGTTGTTATGTCTCAAATAAAGCAATGTGATTGAGTACTGTAGACTTGAGTAAGTGTGAATTTAGTCTATATATTCTGACTCCAGTGTGCTGGCACAGCTTGGTGGGCCTGCTTATATGCAGTGCTCCCAAGGGATGCTGGGATCCCTTGGGACTCCAACAGATGCACCCTCTGGTGGCGGTAGAATGCTGGTTACAAGGTGTTGCATACATAACAAGTACAAGCCTGGGAAAAAAATTCTGGGAGTGGAAGAAAGAAGGTTAAGACGTGAGTCAGTGGGACTGAATGAAACCTAAAAGTAAGTCTGAGATGTTGTGAAGCCCAACAGAGAGAGGAATTGCATTGCTTGAAGAACAGACAAAAAAGGAGCATTTAAAAACTGAGCATGTTTTAAGATGGAGGAAGACAATCATGTGTAGCAGATGTAATTTGAATCACATAGTGCTAAAAATGGAATTATTGTACCAGAGCTAACTGCATCAGAACCTGCTCCATGATTGAGCAAAGCATCTTAATCTGTGAGAAGTGGTGTGCTCCATTATCTGCTATTATTCCATCATCAGCAGGGATAGATTGGCTAAGTTCTAAAGAAATCCTGCAGTGCAGCATCCTTTGCACAGCTTCAAAGAGCTTGTCACATGTTCATCCAAAAGCAAAAGCACTGCATGACTATGAACCAGGAGCTATCAATAAACAGACCACCCACATAACCACTTACTGGTGCAGTTTTGATGGTGGCATGAAAGTAGCATGGTTTGAGGTTCTGTTTTGAATTTACATACATTAAAGATAGCACAGCACATTTTCAGTGTGACAGCTAAAACTAGCATGACCTTGATCATTATTGGACTCCTGTTGTTTTAATTTACATACAAATTTGGATGCTGAAACCAATTGTAAGCTTGTCAGACTGCAAATGACACTAAAAACAGAGCGCAATAGAGCCAGAGGGGTAGAAATTAATCTGGGCTTGTTATTTGCACACAGAACCAAGAATTGATAGAAATTGGTACTCGAGCCTCACCTGTATGCTCGGGGAGAGCTGCTGGCACTAGTCGCACCTCCACAGGCAGCTCGCCCAATGAGAAACCGATAAAGGAATAAGGGGTTACGGGAAGCGGGCAGAGAAGAGGACCTGAGTCCATGATCGGATCAGCCAAGATCATATAGACGTTGGAGCAGGCTCGAGGGGCTATATGGCCTACTCCTGCTCCTATTTCTTATGTTCTTATAAAAAACAATTTAGTGCCACCTGGCTTGTTGGCAGCAGCCCACAAGTAGGTTCCAGCAGGGGGTCTGGAGTGGGGTATGCTGAAAGTGGGATGAGAGGACAATCGCGATGCCGGTGGAGTCAGGGGAGCACTCCTGCTCCTCCTAGTTCCACAGAAACGGATTTTTAAAAATTCATTTGCCTTTAGTTGGTGGCTGCTGTGGCCACTGAAGAATGCTGAGCGGGGCAGGTATCGATAACTGATTTTAGAAAGGGATCGTTTCACAAGTGTTAGGCCCCTCATTAACATATTCAAGATCCTAACAACTGTGACACCTAAAAAATGGGCCCCACACATTTAGCAGCAGTACCAACACCTGTGCATATTGGGCGCAGGGCCTCCCACTGCTAAATCACACAAAACATGGGCACAATGCAGACCAATTTCTACCCCAGGGAACGTAGTCAAAGATTTACAGGAGGATTTAGATCAATTAAGCAACTGGGCAGGCAGATAGTAAAGGCAGTTTAATACTGACAAATTTGAAGGATGTATCATGTTTCAGATCATAAGAATCTCTATATATTATTTTAATTGGAGTTTATAACTATGTTAGCGGAGTAACAACTCTAAAATGACTCTGACTGCCTACTGGAGAGAATTCTCATTGCCTTTGTGGAGGAGAGAATGCACAAGGTGACTGTGATAGAATTGAAGTTCGAGGGAAGAGATTAAGAAAAAAAGGTGTTTTGAGAGATACACGATGAGAGACAGAATTAATACAAGTTGGAGAGAGAAAATACAGGAGTGGGTAAATTTACAATCTGGCATGCCAAAGATATTGATATAGGTGGATTGATTCCTTCCTTTGTTCTTTGCTGGGACCTTATATGATATTCAAAGTGTTTGGAACAGATCACTCTATTTAATTGTAAGAATCCTATGGGGCTGTTTATAGTTCATGATTTAACACATCTGTTGCACTTGTGTGTGTGCAAAAACTATTTTGAATCCTATGAACCAGGAACCAGTGTATGGGTAATCGTGCTTTCCTGGCCAGCCTTCCACCTTGCACCCTCAGTAAACTTGAGCTCATCCAAAACTCTGCTGTCCATATCCTAACTCGCACCAAGTCCTGCTCACCCATCACCCCTGTGCTCGCTGACCTACATTGGCTCCAGTCTAGCACTGACTTAATTTTATAATTCTCATCCTTGTTTTCAAAGCCCTCCATAGTCTTGCCCCCTCCCAATCTCTGTAACCTCCTCCAACCCTACAACCCTTCGAGATATCCACGTAATTCTGGCCTGTTGATCATCCCCAATTTTAATTGCTCCACCATTGGTGGCCATGCCTTCAGCTGCCGAGGCCTTAAGCTCTGGAATTCCCTCCCTAAACCTCTCTGCCTCTCTCCTCCTTTAAGGTGCTCCTTAAATCCTACCTCTTTGACAAAGCTTTTGGTCAGCTGTCCTAATATCTCCTTTTGTGGCTCGGAGGCAAATATTTTGATAACGCTCCTGTGAAGCGCCTTGGGGCGTTTTGCTACGTTAACGGTGCGATATAAATGCAATTTGTTACTGCTGTTGTTGAATGTCGGACCACCTAAATGTGGCAACGAGGCATTCCATGAGGGTTTTATTTGCCTCCTATCATGCCTCTGGCAGGACACTGGTGGAACTTTTAGGAAAATGCCATAAATGGTTGAAAGTTACTGTTTGTGCCATTTCCCTGGCTTCAGCGTCAGCCTGGTTGTCTGGCCTGATGACAGCGTCCGTCTCCTCATCCTTCTCTTCCTCTCTCTGGTGAGGTGGACTGTCAGACTCATCAGGCAATTCTTGTCCCCTCCTGATAGCCAAGTTGTGCAGCATGGAGCACTCCACCACGAATTGAGCTACCTGCTCAGGGTGGTATTGGAGCTCGCCTCCTGAGTGGTCCAGGCATCTAAAGCGCTGCTTCAGCACTCCAATGGTTTTCTCCACGATATTGCGAGTGGCTCTGTGGCTCTCATTGTATCGCCTCTCGGCCTCGGTGTGGGTGTCACGCAGGGGGGTCATCAGTCAGGTGGCGAGGCCATATCCTTTGTCCCTAAGCATCCAGCATTGACCTTGTGGTCCATTGTTAAACAAGTCAGATACAGTGCTCTCACGCAGGATGTGTGCATCAGGGATGCTGCCTGGAAATTCAGCATTCACTGCCAGTATAATTTGCTGGTGGTCGACAACAAGTTGCACATTCAGGGAGTGGAATCCCTTGTGGTTCCTGAAAACCTCAGCATCCTGAAAAGGTGCCCACATCGCAATGTTGCCTCCCTGGTCATAGGGAAGCTGATCAAGTCCCTCCTTCATGCGTACAGGGCTTCAGTGACCTGTCTAATGTAGTGATGTGTGGCATGCTGAGAAAGTCCTCAAATGTCACCAGCTGTGGCCTGAAAAGAACCCGAGGCGTAGAACGACAGTGCCGCGGTGACTTTGACCTCGACGGATAGTGCAGTTCTGATGGTGCTGGCAGGATGCAGATCTGCCCTTAGCAGCTGGCATACCTCAGTGATAACCTCTTTGTGGAAGCACAGTCTCTGAAGGCAGGTGGTGTCGGGCAAGTCGAGGTAAGAATGTTTCTCCTTGTAGTTGCGGGGGCTGTAACGTCTGGTCCTCCTCATCTGTCTGTCACTTCTTACATTAGGCACACAACGTTCCTTCGGCGATGTCGAGTCTGCTGTATTATTTGGTCACCAAGAGAGGGGGAGAAAGGACAGGCCCCATTGCAGTAACTCTTTGTTTTCCATGATTGCACACAAACAAGGAATGTCCCGACGAACACACCTCTTCAACTCCAATCGGTCACAGTATGGTCAAGACGTTTTTAGAGATGTTCACATCAACTCCAACGACCTGCAGCATATATCCGAGCTCTGCCGAGGTTGAAACACAGCAGCCTTTTAAAGGACGCGACATGTGATTTACAACATAGCATCTATAACGCTGTGATTCATTCCGGTTAATTCCACTTGTTGTGGGTGGTTTTTTGAGCGAGTGATATTGTGGACGAAATGTGTGTGAGGTGGTGAAATTGATGATGGGCGATCTCCATGGTCGCTAGTTTGGGTAAATATGCTCTTTACGACAAAAAACAATAGCCGGGCGTTAATATTGAATCTCGGCGTTAATTCCATGCGGAAAGTAACGCTAAGCGATATTATGGGTGTTGAATTCGCCCATTCTGCTGATTCCGCCCCAAAAAAGTGGGCGGGCGGTAGTATTTTTTCTCAGCATTAACCACATGGGGAAATTAACGCTCGGCAATAAGTTTCCGAAAAATGCCCGCCAGTTTACATTTTGTGCCAAAATGGGCAATATAGTGGGTGTTATACGTCATTTCAATGGTAACGTGGGTGTTAAGTGGCCGTTAAACATACTAACATAGAAACATAGAAATTTACAGCGCTAGAAGGAGGCCATTTCGGCCCATCGTGTCTGCGCCGGCCGACAAAGAGCCGCACGGGCCTTCGTCAGCAGCCCTAAAGGTTACATACAAACCCATGAACAATGACGGAAAGGCAAAGAGCACCCAGCCCAATCAGTTCGCCAAACACAACTGCGACACCCCTTATACTAAAAAAATCTACACTCCAACCCAACCAGAGCCATGTGATCTCCTGGGAGAGGCAAAAACCAGTTAAAAACCCAGGCCAATTTAGGGAGAAAAAAAATCTGGGAAAATTCCTCTCCGACCCATCCAGGCGATCGAAACTAGTCCAGGAGATCAGCCTGGCTGTATTCTATTCCCTGCAGTATTTACCATTATATCTGCACCAACCAACAAAAGGTCATCTAGTCCAATCCCAATTACCAGCTCTAGGTCTGTAACTCTGCAGGTTACGGCACTTTAAGTGTCCATCCAACCATCTCTTAAAAGTGCTGAGGGTTTCTGAATCCACCACTCTTCCAGGCAGTGAGTTCCAGAGCCCCACAACCCTCTGCGTAAAGAAGCCTCCTCCTCAAATCCCCTCTAAACCTTCCACCAACCACCTTAAAACTATGTCCCCTCGTAATAGCCCCCGCCACCAATGGAAATAGACCCTTACTATCCACTATGTCCAGGCCCCTCAATATTTTGCACACCTCGATGAGGTCTCCTCTCAACCTCCTCTGTTCCAATGAGAACAAACCCAGCCTCTCCAATCTATCCTCATAACTAAGATTCTCCATTCCAGGCAGCATCCTAGTAGATCTCCTCTGCACCCTCTCTGGTGCAATCACGTCCTTCCTATAATACGGCAACCAGAACTGCACACAGTACTCCAGCTGTGGCCTAACCAAAGTATTATACAATTTAAGCATAACCTCCCTGCTCTTATATTCTATGCCTTGGTTGTATGCCTTCTTAACCACCTTATCCACCTGGCCTGCTACTTTCAGGGATCTGTGGACAAGCACTCCAAGGTCCCTTTGTTCATCTACACTATTAAGTGGCCTACCGCTTAATGTGTATACCCTTTCTTTACTAGCCCTCCCAAAGTGCATCATCTCACACTTCTCTGAATTAAATTCCATTTGTCACTGCTCTGCCCACCTGACCAGTAGATTGATATTCTCCTGCAGCCCATGACTTTCCTCTTTATTATCAAAGGCAAAAAAAGTGGAGGTTCTAGCCCTATGATTCTATGTGAGAGGTAAAGATAATGTGTTTCAAGGGTTGGTTTAATGTTAAATGTTAGCATATTGGGAAGATTGAAGCATTTGTTTTCAGTCCCCGCCACAAACTCTGTTCCCTAGCCACTGACTCCATCCCTCTCCTCAACTTCTGTCTGAGGCTGAACCAGATTGTTTGCAACATTGGTGTCATATTTGATCCTGAAATGAGCTTTCGACCACATATACGCAGCATAACTAAGACTGCCTGTTTCCACCTCCGTAACATCACCCGTCTACGCCCGTGCCTCAGCTCATCCACTGCTGAAGCCCTCATCCATTCCTTTGTTACCTCTAGTCTTGACTATTCCACCACACTGCTGGCTAGACTTCCACATTCTACCATAAGTAAACTAGAGATGATCAAAAACTCGTCTGTCCGTGTACTAACTCACACCAAGTCCTGCTTACCCATCACCCCAGTGCTCGCTGACCTACATTGGCTCCCCGTTAAGCAACACCTCGATTTCAAAATTCTGATCCTTATTTTCAAATCCCTCATGGGCTCACCCCTCCCTATTTCTGTAATCACCTCCAGCCCCACAACCCCTTGAGGTGTCTGCTCTCCTCTGGTTCTGCCTTCCTGAGCAGCCGTGGTTGTATTCGCTCAACCATTAGTGGCCGTTCCTTCTGTTGACTAGGCCCCAAGCTCTGGAACTCCCTGCCTGAACCTCCTGGCCACTCTACCTCTCTTCCTCCTTCAAGACGCATCTTAAAACTTACCTCTTTGACCAAGCTTTTGGTCACCTGTGCTAATTTCAACTTTTGCAGCTCAGTGTCAAATGTTATCGCATAATACTCATGTGAAGCGCCTTGGGACATTTTACTACATTAAAGAAACAAGAAGAAAGAAAAACTTGCATTTATAAAGCGCCTTGCACAACCACTGGACAATGAAGCACTTTTTGGAGTGTAGTCACTGTTGCAATGTGGGAAATGCGGCAGCCAACTTGTGCACAGCAAGCTCCCACAAACAGAAATGTGATAATGACCAGACAATTTGTTTTTTGTTATATTGATTGAGGGATAAATATTGGCCAGGACACCAGGGATAACACCACTGCTCTTCTTCAAAATAGTGCTGTGGGATCTTTTGCATCCATCTGAGAGCAGATGGGGCCTCGGTTTAATATCTCATCCAAAAGGCGGCACCTCTGACAGTGCAACACTCCCTCAGCACTCCACTGGAGTGTCAGCCTGGATTTATGAGCTCAAGACCCTGGAGTGGGACTTGAACCCACAACCTGCTGACTCAGAGGTGAGTGTGCTATCAACTGAGTCACAGTTGACACTGTTAAAGGTGTTACATAAATATAAGTTGTTGTTGTTTAATGTTCAGTAAATATATCTAATGGTTGAACCCTGAGCTCATATTTTCTGCTTACCCAACACAAGGATATCATGTAGCAACATTTGATATATTCCAGCACACACGAGTACAGTGACAAACATTCTTTGTTTGACTCTTGGGTCTCACTACATTTACCTAGATACTGACTGGATTAAAGCATGCTCTGATTTGTAAAGGACATGAGGCCTGCTTATTTGGAGTGGCTGGAGATGCTGAATAAAATGACCAGCTAGTGTAAAACCCCAGAAACATAACAGTGGAGACAGGATGAGAAAGAACAGAAGGTGTGGAGAAAGGGAGAGGAGAGAAAACAAGAGTTCAGGGCAACAGATAGAAAACAAAGTAGAGAAAAAGCTACAAATAACAGAAGAGTAAAGAGGGAAAGAACAAACGAAAGAGAAAGATGTAGGGGAAGAAAACGAGAAAAGAAAAGCAAAAGGGTAGAAGGAGAAAACATAAAAAGAAAAAGAAGAGAGATAATGTTGTTGCATTGAAATGCACAGACACTCATCAGTATGCTTCATATTCTTCAAACTGACTGACTGAGAAATCTACAAAGGTCAAATTTCTATTTCTCCAATTATGGAGTGTGTTCTCGTGCCCCATAAGAATACACCCTGATTATCTATGTCCAAACAACAAAAACTCACATTAGAATACTGGAGAAGAGCGTAAACAATTTGCTTCAAAATATAAGGAAAGAAAAAGCTTGCATTTATAAGTCAGCCCAAAGCACTTCACATCCAATAAATTACATTTTAAAGTGGAGTCACTATTATCAAACATAACAGCCAATTTGGCACAGCAAGGCCTAACAAACAATAAATTTAAATGAACGATCAGATATACTGTTGTTGGGAGAACCTCCTGTTGGTCTTTGAATAGTGCCATGGGATCTTTAATCTCCACTTGACTAAACAGTTTAATGTCTCATCTGAAAGACAGCACCTCCAACAAAGCAGCACTCCCTCAGTTTTCCACAAAATTCATGGTTTCACAATGATCTTAAATGTCTTTAGAATAGTCCTGAGGGGGCTTCAGAAGGATGTGGGAGTAAAGATTCCACTGTGTTGTGCATTGGCATTTAGCAATAATTGGCAAAGTGAAATATTTGCCTCTGAATGCTTGTAGTTCTTGATAGATCTATGTCAGCCTTGGCTCAGTTGTTAGTCAGAAGGTCATGTGTTCAAAGTTCCAGTCCAGGGACTTGAGCACATAATCTAGGTTGATACTCCAATCTAGGCTGGAGGTGCTGTCTTTGGATAAGACGTTAAACCAAGCCCCCATCTGCCTCTCATGTGGATGTAAAAGATCCTTGACACTGTTTGAAGAAGAGCAGGAGAGTTCACCCCGGTCTCCTGTCCAATATTTATCCCTCAAATCAACATCCCTAATACTGATTATCTGGTCATTATCACATTGCTGTTTGTGGAAGCTTGCTGCATGCAAATTGGTTGCCCCATTTCCTATATTGCAATCCTCAATTTCAAAATTCTCATCCTTGTTTTCAATTCCCTCCATGGCCTTGCCCTTCCCTATCTCTGTAATCTCCTCCAGTCCTACAACCACCACAGAAATCTGTTCCTAATTCTGCCCTCTTGAGCATCCCTGATTTTAATCGCTCAATCATTGGTGGCCGTGCCTTCTGTTGCTTCGTCCCCAAGCTGTGGAACTCCCTGCCTAAACCTCTTTGCCTCTCTACCTCTCCTTCCTCCTTTAAGACTCTCCCTAAAACCTACCTTTTTGACCAAGCTCTTTTGTCACCTGCCTTAATTTCTCCTGGTGTGACTTGGTGTCAATTTAAAAACTCCCGTAAAGCGCCTTGGGAGTTGCATGATCAGCCATGATCATATTGAATGGCGGTGCAGGCTCGAAGGGCCGAATGGCCTACTCCTGCACCTACTTTCTATGTTTCTATGTTTTACTACTTTAAAGGTGCTATATAAATACAAGTTATTGTTGTTTACTCGCACTAAATTCCCATTTTCCCTGTATGGATGAGATCTTTCCATTAAAATAGCACAAAGAACTTAGTCCGAGTCACTGGTAAATTCCAACTGCTCCTCAAGGCGCCCCTATTCGCTATCCATCTGCAAACAACTCCCTTTACCCTCACTCTTTCTGCGTTGGGGTGGTGAGGGGCTCGTTTAGTGTTATACAGTAGTTGCAAAGCAAGCTCAGATTCTTGCTTCAAGCTTCTTACTGCAAAAATACAGTATACACTTCACAAACGAGAGCCGCTCTTTCACCAGCCTCCTGCTCTCGCGGATTCGATCGTTCCTGGTTTACACGGGAGAATATAAAACAGCCTGCAGCGACTTCAGGAACTCATTTCACTCAAGTCTTTCCTGAGGAAGACTTCACCGAGACTCTGAGATTATTCACAGCAGCGCCCGAGGAGCAGAAAATGGCAAATGTGAGACAAGGATGCACCATGTTCAATGTTTGAGCAGGACAAAAGAAACTGACATTCGCTTTTGAAACTGACCAATACTTTTGCCAGTTACTGATCAGCGCAACTCATTGAATAAGCAGCAATTAACAGCGCTTGTGCTGGTTGGAATCACGGACCCATCCAGCTGCTGGGCTCCGTCTCTGGACATGGATGGATTGAACCGAATCGCTGGAGCAAGCTGGTGGCTGAACGCTTCTGAAGGCTCGGGCATGCCGAATATCTCCTTGGATATCGCTGCCGGGAAGCTTTTGGACGATGCCACGATGATGCACATTTTGCCCTCGGTGTATGGGATCCTGTGCATCGTCGGGGTCGGGGCCAACAGCCTGGTCATCTACACACTACTGGCGTGCAAAACCAAAGGGGTGTCAGACATCTACGTGCTCAGCCTGGCCATCGCCGACTTGCTGTTTCTATTGGGGATGCCCTTCACTATCCATCAACTGGTCAGGGACAGGCAATGGGTCTTCGGGCAGTTCATGTGCAAGACGATAACGGTCATGGATGTCACCAACCAGTTCACTACAGTGGGCATCATTACCGTCCTGTGTATTGACAGGTAAGAAACTGGGGGAAGCTCAAGTTACAGATCAGATCTACAACGATGCCCTGTTCGCCCCCCCCCCCAAAAAAAAATGTTGTTTTGAATGTGCTCCCCCAAATCTTCAAGATGACCAATGTTTGAATGAGCGTTTGGTAATGTTTTATGGGAGAGAACAATATTGTGCTATTTTTGTTATGATGACCATTCTGTATCAAGAATATGATGACCTGTACTGGAAAGTATATGGTAATTTGTGAATGATATCTCTCAACAACTCTGGAACATCTACATTGATGGTCTTTCATTGATAGTTTCGGAGTATTTAACTGAAACTTACCTCGCGTGCAGATCCGTTCTCTGGAGCTTGTTTGGAATGAAGTTGACTGAGAATCAGCAACTTGGCCACTTGTTGCAAAAACAGAAATCTGGAGAACAGAGACTAATAAAACGGTCCCTGTGAATCCATGTAATACAGAAAGGCTCCACAGCGAAGGTACTAAAATGTGAACATTTTCAGCAGTTTAACAGGAATACATTACAGAAAACAGAATGAGAACGGTGGCACTGATGATCAAACACTATAGTTTGTTCACCAGGGAATCTCATGGGGATGGAGAAAAGTGATCGCAAGATTTGTCTGCCGTCAGATTTCTTTATTTGTTGACTTACTAGTAAGTAATTTCTGTAGCTATATACTAATAAGAGTTTTTTTACAGTGATTCTTTTGCACTATTGTACTTTGTTGGTTGACACTTTCAGAATTTATGAGCGGGGTTCTTAGGCGTGTGCCAATAATTACAGGGATGAGTGGATCCCCATGAATGTGTCAATATTTGCAGGGGATGGCCTAAAGAGAGAAAATACAATTGTAAACTACTATACCCAGAGACCATTCAAAATGTTAAGCATTTTACCAGAAGTGCAAACACTCTTTTTAACTTCCAATGCCCCATCACAACCAAAAATAACACTTTCTCCTTCAAGGGCTGAAAAATAAAATATTTTTCTCTCTCTCTAATATAGAACAAGGTGTTTTATTCTGTAATAACGATTCATGCCTGTTATCTCTCCAGTTTAAAGAAAGAAAGCTTGGATTTATATAGCGCCTTTCACCGGACGTCTCAAAGCGCTTTACAGCCAATGCAGTCTTTAGTGCAGTCACTATTGTAATGTAGAAAACGCAGCAACCAATTTGTGCACAAGCAAGCTCCGACAAACAGCAATTTGATAATGACCAGATCATTTGTTTTTTTGTTATGTTGATTGAGGGATAAGTATTAACCAGGACACCTGGGATAACATCCCTGCTCTTCTTTGAAATAGTGCCATGGGTTCTTTTACATCCACTTGAGAGAGCAGACATCAGTTTAACTTCTCATCTGAAAGACGGCAACTCTGACAGTGCAACGCTCCCTCAGCACTGCACTGGAATGTCAGCCTAGATTTTATTTGTGTTCAAAACCCTGGAGTGGGACTTGAACCCACAACCTTCTGACTCAGAGGTGGCAGTGCTACCCACTAAGCCACAGCTTACACATTAGCTTCAGATCAAGTTATATATGATGCATAATAAAAACTGGAAATCTCAGCGAGTCAGGCAGCATCTGTCGAGAGAGAAACAGAGTTAACGTTTCAGGTCGATGACCCTTCATCAGAACTGGAAACAGTTCAAAATGTAACATATTCTTAAGGAAGTGCTGGGTGCCTGAAAGGGGGAGGAGTTGGGTGGAAAGAACAAAAGGGAAGGTCTGTGTTCCCCTCATCATCATCATAGGCAGTCCCTTGGAATCGAGGAAGACTTGCTTCCAGTCCTGAAGTGAGTTCTTTGGTGGCTGAACAGTCCAATACGAGAGCCACAGACCCTGTCACAGGTGGGACAGATAGTCGTTGAGGGAAGGGGTGGGTGGGACTGGTTTGCCGCACGCTCTTTCCGCTGTCTGCGCTTGATTTCTGCATGCTCTCGGCGTTGAGACTCGAGGTGCTCAGTGCCCTCTCGGATGCACTTCCTCCACTTAGGGCGGTCTTGGGCCAGGGACTCCAAGATGTCAGTGGTGATGTCGCATTTTATCAGGCAGGCTTTGAGCGTGTCCTTGTAGCATTTCCGCTGCTCACCTTTGGCTTGTTTGCCGTGAAGGAGCTCCGAGTAGAGCACTTGTTTTGGGGTCTCATGTCTGGCATGCGAACTATGTGGCCTGCCCAGCGGAGCTGACCGAGTGTGATCAGTGCTTCAATGCTGGGGATGTTAGCCTGAATGAGGATGCTGATGTTGGTGCACCTGTCCTCCCAGGGGATTTGTAGGATCTTGCAGAGACATCTTTGATGATATTTCTCCAGAAACTTGAGGTGTCTACTGTACATAGTCCATGGCTTTGAGCCATACAGGAGGACAGGTATTACTACAGCCCAGTAGACCATGAGCTTGGTGGCAGTTTTGAGGGCCTGGTCTTCAAACACTCTTTTCCTCAGGCGGCCGAAGGCTGCACTGGCGCACCGGAGGCAGTGTTGGATCTCGTCGTCGATGCCTGCTCTTGTTGATGGGAGGCTCCCGAGATATGGGAAGTGGTCCACGATGTCCAGGGCCGTGCCGTAGATCTTAGGGGGCAGTGCTGTGCGGTGAGGATAGGCTGGTGGAGGACCCTTGTCTTACGGATGTTTAGTGTAAGGCCCATGCTTTCGTACGCCTCAGTAAATACGTCGACTATGTCCTGGAGTTCAGCCTCTGTATGTGCGCAGACGCAGGCGTCGTCCACATACTGTAGCTCAATGACAGAGGTTGGGGTGGTCTTGGACCTGGCCTGGAGACGGCGCAGGTTGAACAGGTTTCCACTGGTTCTGTAGTTTAGTTCCACTCCAGCGGGGAGCATGTTGACTGTGAGGTGGAGCATGGCGGCGAGAAAGATTGAGAAGAGGGTTGGGGTGATAATGCAACCCTGTTTGACCCCGGTCTGGACGTGGATTGGGTCTGTGATGGATCCGTTGGTAAGGATCACGGCTTGCATGTCGTCGTGGAGCAGGTGGAGGATGGTGGCGTACCTTTGGGGGCATCCGAAACGGAGGAGGACGCTCCATAGACCCTCGCGGTTGACAGTGTCAAAGGCCATTGTAAGTTTGAAAAAGGCCATGTATAAGGGCTGCCGCTGTTCCCTGCATTTTTCCTGTAGCTGTCTTGCTGCAAATATCATGTCCGTTGTGCCCTATAGGGAACAAAATCCTCACTGTTACTCTGGGAGGAGCTCCTCGGCCACGGGAAGAAGACAGTTGAGGAGGATTCCCGCGACGACTTTCCCAGTGGCTGATAGCACGGAGATTCCTCTGTAGTTGCCGCAGTTGGACTTGTCCCCTTTTTTAAAGATAGTCATGATTACTGCATCTCTGAGATCCCCCGGCATGCTCTCCTCCCTCCAGATGAGAGAGATGAGGTTGTGTATTCGCGCCAGCAATGCTTCTCCACCATACTTCAGTGCCTCAGCAGGGATTCCATCGCACCCATAGTCTTGTTGTTTTTAAGCTGTCTTACGGCTTTTTCTACATCGTGCAGTGTTGGTGTCTCACTGAGGTGCTGGGGGTAGCATACTGCGGTATGGAGTCGAGAACACTCTAGCCAAAGGGAGAGTATCGATTGAGGAGATCTTCAAAGTGCTCCTTCCAGTGGGCTCTGACTGCCTCGGTGTCCTTGATGAGTGTTTCTCCATTCTTGGCCAGCGGTGGGGTGGGGCTTTGGGTGTTTGGCCTGTAGGTGGCCTTGACTGCGATGAAGAATCCTCACACATCATGGCTGTCGGCCAGCTGCTGTATCTCCTGTGCTTTCTCCACCCTTTGTCAGAACTGGAAACAATTCAAAATGTAACATGCTCCTAAGGAAGTTGGGGGGGGGGGGGTGGAAAGAACAAAAGGGAAGGTCTATGTTAGGGTGGAAGAGATTTGAGAGACAAAGGGAATGATTGGCCGAATTGATAGCACAAGTTAGGAAACAAAAGATGAGTCTAGATAGAGGGTGAGTGATGGAATAAATGCCAGCTGACATAGAAAATAGAAAGAAACAAAATAAAAATAAGAAAGGGGAGGAAGTTTTTGTTAAAAAAAGTGAGGAAAGGGTACAAAATGTGGGCAGAGGTTATGGTCTGAAATTGTTGAATTTGATGTTGAGTCCGGAAGGCTGTAAAGTCCTAAACGAAAGATGAGGTGCTGTTCCTCGGGCTTGCGTTGAGCTTCATTGGAACAGTATAGGAGGCCGAGGACAGAAATATCAGAATGGGAGTGAAGTGGAGAATTAAAGTGACAGGCGACCGGAAGCTCAGGGTCACCCTTGCGGACTGAACAGAGGTATTCCGCAAAGTGGTCACCCAATCTGCGTTTGATCGTCCCACTGTAGAGGAGACCACATCGTGAGCAGCAAATACAGTACACCAAATTGAAAAAAGTGCAAGTAAATCGCTGTTTCACCTGGAAGGAGTGTTTGGGGCCCTGGATAGTGGGAAGGGAGGAGGTAAAAGGGCAGATGTTGCATCTCCTGCGCTTGCACGGGAAGGTCCTGTGGGAAGGGGAGGGAGTGCTGGGGTGACTGTGGAATGGACCAAGGTGTCGCGGAGGGAGCAGTCCCTTCAGAACGCAGAGAGGGAAGGGGAGGGGAAGATGTGATTGGTGGTGGGATTATGCTGGAGGTGGCGAAAATGGTGGAGGATGATCCATTGATCAAACACGAGAAGGGAAACAGAAAGCAAAGAAGATGAACAAGGTAAAAGAGACAAACAGAAATCCCATCTGAGGGAAGAGCAGAACTTTTGTTGTACAAGTCACATGATTCAATCACTGAAGTCTCTCATCTATCATTATCTGCTGTGACACAGGCTACTCGCTGGGGGACAGGAGAGGAATTTGCTCAACAGTCAATAATTTTTTTCCCCCAAGAACTTCACTCCTATATGTTACATACAGTTCCAGCAGCTGAAGTAGTTTCAGGAAGGTAATGCATTGCAGAACTGAGGTAATATTGATAAAGTGTTATTGAGTTTTGTTGTTCCAGTTTTTTTTAAATATTATTTTCTCAGCATTTACGCCATATTTCAATTAAATTTTTATTTGCTAGTCATATCCAAAGCAGCAAAATATCTTCAGCAAGATCCAAAGAAATATCCAGCAGTGTCAGTCTCAACAGTGTCAGGCAGCTGACTGAGTAAGAGGAATGAGAAATAATTCTTCATGACAGGGTGGAAACAGCAAGAAATGCGAAAAAGCTAAGAGAGAAAATAAAAAATAGAGAGAAATTAAACAAAAACTGCTGGAACTACTCAGCAGGTCAGACAGCATCTGAGGAGAGAGAAACAGAGTTAACGTTTCAGGTCGATGATTTTTTATTTGAACTGGAAAGGTTAGAGATGTAACAGGTTTTAAGCAAGTTCAGAGGCAGAGGAAGGGGGAGGGGAGGAAAGAACAAAAGGGAAGGTCTGTGATAGGGTGGAAGGCAGGAGAAATGACAAAAGGGATGATGGTGCAAGGCGAAAGGAGATGGTAATGGGACAAGTAAAGAAATAAAAGATGGATCTGGAAGAGATTTAAATGGAATTGTCAGAATCATCAGCAAAACCTGCCATCCAAAAAAGTGGGCAGAGGTTATGATCTGAAATTATTGAACTAAATTTTGAGTCCAGAAGGCTGTAAAGCGCCTAATCAAAAGATGAGGTGCTGTTCCTCGAGCTTACATTGAGCTTCACTGGAACAGTGAAAGAGGCCGAGGACAGAGAGGTCAGAGTGGGAGTGGTCCGGACAATTGAACTGACAGGCGACCAGAAGCTCGGAGTCACCCTTGCAGAGTGAACGGAGGTGTTCCACAAAGTGATCACCCAATCTGCGTTTGATCTCCCCAGTGTAGAGGAGACCGCATCGTGAGCAGCGAATACAATATACTAAATTGAGAAAAGTACAAGTAAATCGCTTTCTCACCTGGAAGGAGTGTTTGAGGTTCTGGATGGTGGGAAGGGAGAAGGTAAAAAGGCAGGTGTTACATCTCCTGCCCTTGCACGGGAAGGTGGTGTGGGAAAGGTGTTGGGGATGGTAGAGGAGTGGACCAGCGTGCCATGGAAGGGACCGCCCCTTTGGAATACGGAAAGGGGAGAGAAGGGGTGAGGAAGATGGGTTTGGAGTTAGGATCACGGAAGATGATCCGTTGAATGTGGAAGCTAGTGGGGTGGAAGGTGAGGACAAGGGGAAACCCTGCTATGGTTCTGAGAGGGAGCTGAAGGGGTTGAGAGCAGAAGAGCGGGAAATGCAATTCACATGATCGATGGCCCTTTCAACCCATCATCATCATAGGCAGTCCCTCGGAATCGAGGAAGACTTGCTTATACTCCTAAAGTGAGCCCTTTGGTGGCTGAACAGTCCAATGCGAAAGCCCCAGACCTTGTCACAGGTAGGACAGACATTTGTCGGGGGAAGGGGGCGGTGGGGTGGGACTGATTTTCCACATGCTCCTTCCGCTGCCTGCGCATGACCTCTTCACACTCGCGGCGTTGAGATTCGAAGAGCTCAACGCCCTCCCGGATGCACTTTCTCCACCTAGGGCGGTCTTCGGCCAGGGACTCCCAGGTGTCAGTGTTGATGTCGCACTTTAACAGGGAGACTTTGAGGGTGTCCTTGTAACGTTTCCGCTGCCCACCTTTGGCTCGTTTGCCGTGAAGGAGCTCCGCATAGAGCAATTGCTGAGGGAGCCTCGTGTCTGGCATACGAACTATGTGGCCTGCCCAGCGAAGCTGATCAAATGTGGTCAGTGCTTCAATGCTGGGAATGTTAGTTTGGGCGCGGACACTGATGTTGGTGCGCCTGTCCTCCCAGGGGATTTGCAGGATCTTGCGGAGACATCGTTGGTGATATACCTCCAGCGACTTGAGGTGTCTTCTATACATCGTCCATGCCTCTGATCCATACAGGAGAGTGGGTATTACTACAACCCTGTAGGTCATGAGATTGGTGGTAAATTTGAGGGCCTGGTCTTCGAACACTCTTCCTCAGGCGACCAAAGGCTGCACTGGCACACTGGAGGCGATGTTGAATCTCCACATCAATGTCTGCCTTTATTGATAAAAGGCTCCCAAGGTATGGGAAATGGTTCACATTGTTGAGGGCCGCGCCATGAATCTTGATGACTGGGGGGCAGTGCTGTGCGGCGAGGCTGGTGGAGGATCTTTGTCTTACGGATGTTAAGCGTAAGGCCCATGCTTTCATATACCTCAGTGAATACATCGACTATATCTTGGAGTTCAGCCTCAGAATGTGCGCAGATGCAGGCGTCGTCCGCATACTGCAGCTCAACGACAGAGGTTGGGGTGATCTTGGACCTGGCCTGAAGGTGGCGTAGGTTAAACAGCTTCTCACTGGTTCTGTAGTTTAGTTCCACTCCAGCGGGGAGCTTGTTGACTGTGAGGTGGAGCATGGCAGCGAGGAAGATTGAGAAAAGGGTTGGAGCGATGATGCAACCCTATTTGACCCTGGTCCGGACATGGATTGGGACTGTAATGGAACCGTTGGTAAGGATCACGGTCTGCATGTCATCATGGAACAAGCAAAGCATGTTGACAAACTTTTGGGGGCATCCAAAACGGAGGAGCACGCTCCATATGCCCTCACGGTTGACAGTGTCAAGGCCTTTGTAAGATCGAAAAAGGCCATGTATAAGGGCTGGCGCTGCTCCCTGCAATTTTCCTGCAGCTGTCACGCTGCAAAGATCATGTCAGTTGTGCCTCGTAGGGGACGAAATCCGCATTGTGATTCTGGGAGGAGCTCCTCGGTCACAGGGGGAAGACGGTTGAGGAGAACTCTAGCGACAACCCTCCCAGTGGCTGATAGCAGGGAGATTCCCCTGTAGTTGTCGCAGTCGGACTTGTTCCCTTTTTAAAGAGGGTCATGATCACTGTATCTCTGAGATCTCTCCTCCCTCCAAATGAGGTCATGTATCCGCACCAACAGCGCCTCTCTGCCATACTTTAGCGCCTCAGCAGGAATTCCATCCGCACCCGTAGCCTTGTTATTCTTGAGGGGAATAGAGAGATCTCCCAAAAAGGAACTTAACAGACAGAACTAGAAAGATCAATTTGAGAGAGAGAAAAAGAGTGAAAGGGAATAGAGAGAGAGAGAGAGAGTATGTGTGAAGCAAACAAATGAATAGCACACATGTCAGACTTTGCTTACATACCATAGTTGCTGCAATCCTACTCTGTCACAATGAATCCTTTGCCATTCATTGTAATCTGCTCCAATTCCTTCGGCTGCCTGACATTGTGAAACTCAGTGTGGACGGCACACAGCTCAATGTACGCAGCTTCCCACAACCTACAAAGTATGGTGCAACTTCTGCAGCCAATATGATTGGCTCATTTTACTATATTGCAGTCAGCCTGGTGCATCTTGAGTTGTCAAGCAGATTGTCACTCCAAAGCACTAATTTGTTTTCAGTGGATGATAAATAATTAAAAGCTTGTGCTGTGGTGATCAATGCCTGACCCAGGTGGGTTTATTGTTAATCAGAATCACTCATCAATCTTTACCCAACGCAAGCTGCCTCTGACAATGTTTCAAACATTAGATCCAAGCTGATGAAAGTGCTCTCAGGTAGCGCTCCAAACAGCATATAAATATGAAAATGTTTTTATGATTCTTTTGAGACCCATCCACTGACTTTCCTCCTGTATGCTGCGAATTGGATTCTCCAGGGTGAAAAGCTGCTTCAAATCCAGAACCAAATAATGACTAGAATACAGCAACTGGCACTACCAAGCTCAGAATGTAGCAAATCCCTCACCATTTTTATCCCCTCTCTCTCCTCCAGTTTCCTCTCTCTCCCTAATCCCTCTCTTTTCCATTCTTCTTTCTGGCCCCACTGGCCTGCCTCTCTCTCTAATCTGTCTTTCCTCTTCTCTTTTTCTCCGTTTTCTTTATTTCTGTCTATCACATCCCTATCCTGATTCCCTATTCCCTATTCTCTCTTTCTGCCTAGTCAGTTTCTCCTTCTATTCTTTTAGTCAGTTTATCTTTTTTACAATTTCTCACACAAAATACAGGAGAGAAGTGGCAAAGTCCATCATGAATTTTCAGGGATGGGATCTGTCCTTTTCCCTACCAGCGCCTAGGGTTCCCGACCTGCTGCATTTCTGTTGGCAGAGATGGGGTCCAGGAATTTCTGGACCCTGGAGCGCACTCTCTATAGCATTCCCTTCTCTTTAAGAAACAGTGCTTGAAGGAGAGACAGAGCAGTGAGCAGAGAAGGCGGCTTGTAGTGTGCAGTGCTCTCAAGGACTCAAATACAACTTGTAATTATATAGTGCCTTTCACATAGTAAAACATCCGCAGACACTTCACAGGAGCATTATAAGACAAAAAACATTTGGCACCGAGCTACATAAGGAGAAATCAGATCAGCTGTGAACTTATTGAATGGCGGAGCAGGCTCGAGGGGCCAAATGGCCTTCTGCTGCTCCTATTTCTTATATTCTTATGTTCAAAGTGGATAACCTCACATTTCCCTCATTATACTCCATCTGCCAAATTTTTGCCCACTCACTTAGCCTGTCTATATCCCTTTGCAGATTCATTGCGTCCTCCTCACAACTTACTTTCCCACCTATCTTTATATCATTAGCAAATTTGTCTACATTACACTCGGTCCCTTCATCCAAGTCATTAATATAGATTGTAAATAGTTGAGGCCCCAGCATTGATCCCTGTGGCACCCCGCTAGTTACAGTTTGCCAACCTGAAAATGGCCCATTTATCCCGACTCTCTGTTTTCTGTTAGCCAATCCTCTGTCCATGCTAATATATTACCCCCCAACCCAGTGAGCTCTTGTCTTGTACAACAATCTTTTATGTGGCACCTTATTGAATGATTTCTGGATATCCAAATTCACTACATCTACTGGTTCCCCTTTATCCACTCTGCTAGTTACATCCTCAAAGAACTCCAGCAAATTTGTCAAACATGACTTCTCTTTCATAAAACCATGCTGACTCTGCTTGACTGCATTATGATTTTCTAAATGTCCTGCTACTACTTCCTTAATAATGGACTCCCAATGATGGATGTTAGACTAGCTGGTCTATAGTTTCTTGCTTTCTGTTTCCCTCCTTTCTTAAATAGGGACGTTACATTTGCTGTTTTCCAGTCCGCTGGGACTCCCCAGAATCATAGGAATTTTGGTAGATTACAAGCAATGCATCCACACTCTCTGCAGCCATGTTTAAGACCCTAGGACTCAGACCATCAGGTCCAGGGGACTTGTCCATCTTTAGAGCTCACATTTTCCCAGGAGTTGCCCTATTTCTTTTGGAGTAAGTAGCTTTTTTTGGAGTAACTTAAAAATCGCAAATTTCCCCATTTAACTTGCTCCAGTGTAAGTCAGTTAGTTAGGTTTTTTTCTAGTTTAGTTTGTTCTCTCCAAAAGGGGGCATGACAAGCCACTTACACCTCTTCTGGCCATAGAAGTAAATTTGGCCAGCTGAAAGTTACTCCAAACTAACTTAGGCCAGTGTATGTGGCCACTTTTGTAGGCACAGAAAAACCTTACCGACATTTAAGAAATCAGCGCAGGTAGCCAGAGATAGGCGGGGGTGGGGGTGGTGGGGGTGGGGAGGTGAGTTAGAGGATTCTGAAGCACTAAAGACCTTCACAACATCAGCACAAAAGCTGCACAACATCATCAAAAATAAATGAAAGATAAATCAGCTACTGAAAATAGAGCAGTCCTACCTTGCCGACTGCAGAACGCACCGGCTCGTCTTCCCACCAGGACCTGAGGCAGCAGGCACGCATGACTGTAGGGGTGAGGGATTTTTACTTTTTACAGTTGTCCCTAAATGTTGCGTGGTCCTAATGGAACATGATTCAGTTTTAATGCAAAATATCTTTTATTGGATATTTTTCAGTGCATTTCAATGACAACAACAAGAACAGCAACAACAACAGCAAAGAAAGTCTGCACCCATCCCTCACCCACATCTCGGGGAAAGTGCACTTCCTCATAGGGTCGGTGATGGTTGTGGGGGTTGGGGGCCCGGCTTGGGTCTCACCGGTGGCTGGTGCATGGAGTGAAGTGGGAGTGGCAGTTCAGTATCCGGCCTTTGTGCCCTTATTGCAGAAGCTAGCTCCCTCATGGCATCTGCCATCGTTTGCACACCCTCTGAAATGCTGCCCTCACTTCCCGTCTCAGTGCTGAGATTTCACCCGACAGTGTCGCTATCTCATCACGCACCCCACTGACAGCTGCCACGAGTGATCTTGTGAGGGCATTGGTCTCCTCACCTAATGACAGAACCTGATTAACCTCTACTGTGGGCTGCACCTCAGGAGAGACTGGTCGGCTTCTCCTTCCCCTCGCCGTAGGTCTGCCTAGTGGCACCCCTCCAGTGTGAGGCGCAGGCTGGGACGGTGGGGCACTGGATGTCCCAACATGCATTTCACGACTGCCACTGGGACCCACGACCTCAAAAGGTGTGAAACCATGAAATGTTGTTGAGGAGCTCATGGAGGTTCCTGACAGTGTGATGCCCTGTACTATGGACTGATCCATATCGTGGTCAGCATTCTCCCGTGAACACATTTCCATGGACCCCTCCTGCCCCCACCCGCCTTGGTCTGGAGCGCCTGCATCTGGATCTTTTGGTGGATCTTCAGGATGTTGAGGAGTGTCTTCTTCTTCTGCAAAATATAACAGAACAGTCAAATGGTTAGCAGCAAAGGAGGGGGCAGGATGGGTGGCATGAGTAGTTGATGCGTAGCTGGCCAGTCAGCAGGTTGATTTGAAAGGCGACTATGCATTTTAATGACTCACCCTCACCCTTGCGTGTGGGTCCAGCTTGTGCAGAGCTGATTCTTTTTCTGCCAGTGCGACTCAGCAAGGCAGCAACTCTCTGTTCCAGGGGTGACCGTTGGTGCAGATTTGGCAGACCTCCTCCTGTTCTAAGTCTTGCCCTTTTGTTGTGGGCCAATTTCTTCTGCAAAGATGAAAATATTAATTTTCACACATGGTGCGCTTCTGATGGGTGGAACACATACAGATGATCACATTTTCAATTGCAATTCAATTTAAAGATGAAGATATTACTTACACTCACTATTTGACTAATATCCTGCCATTTCTTCTTCTTCTGGCTTCCAGATCTTGCGGTATTGACCCCTGCGGAGTATTCTTCTGCAATTAGGTTCCATCTTCTTCTCATTTCCTTGGGTGAAACTTTTGACAGACCACACTTGCTGATATCCAGCTCCAGCCATTTCTCCTCAATGACTGTCGCTAGTTTCTCCACTTCCTCATGGAGGAAATTCTTTGTTCTTGTTGCACGCTCCTGCGCCATTCGTGTATTGGACTTACACTCAGGTAATGTTCAAAAATCACACTTCACCTTTCGGCTTCCACCTATCCAGCACTCCTTTCCACTCCCTCAGCCACACAAAAATCAATATTTAAACCTTACCTTTATATAGGATCCATTGTCAATGATACTGAGGACGCTCTCCCTTTAATTGGCCGATTGCGAAGCTTCATGTTGCACCGCGCATGCGCGCATGCTGAAATGCCCATTGCGCATGCGCGCACGTTCAAATAGACATGCGTCGGCATGCCACAAGACGCTGGGCTGAAGCCCCACTCCCCTGCTGGCCGTGCTGAGCAAGCGTGGCTGAAGCTCTACCCCCTGCAGGCTCTGCAGCGCCACTCCGATGGATCCGGACGATGAGGGAGCGACCAAAGTGGAAGGTCATTTTTTGCGCTTTTCTTGGCTTAGAAAGTCGGCGTGCCACCCCTAACTGTGCCGCTCTAGGCGGCTGGGAAAATTTGGGCCCTTAGTCCCATTAGTTTGCTTAGTACTTTTTCTCTCGTGATAGTGATTGTTTTAAGTTCCCCCCAATAGCCCCTTGATTATCAATTATTGGAATGCTTTTAGTGTCTTCTACTGTGAAGAGCGATGCAAAATATTTATTCAAAGTCTCCGCCATTTCCCTGTTTCCCATTATTAATTCTCCAGTCTCACCGTCTAAGGGATGAACATTTACTTTAGCTACTCTCTTCCTTTTCATATACCTGTAGAAGCTCTTACAGTCTGTTTTTATATTTCTTGCTAATTTACTCTCATAAGATATCTTCTCTCTCTATCATTTTTTTAGTTGTCCTTTGCTGGTTTCTAAAAATTTCCCAATCCTCTGGCCGCCCACTATTCTTCACAACATTGTATGCCTTTGTTTTCAATTTGATACCATCCTTTATTTCCTTAGTTAGCCACGAATGGTTCAACCATCTCTTTGAGCCTTTCTTTTTCACTGGAATATATCTTTGCTGAGAGTTATGAAATAGCTCCTTAAATGTTTGTCACTGCTTATTTGCAGTCTTACCCTTTAATCTATTTTCCCAGTCCACTTTAACCAAGGAAGTATTCTTTGGTAGGAAGAATAAAAAAGCAAATTATTATTTAAATGGAGAGAGACTACAAAATGCTGCAGTACTGAGGGATCTGGGGGTCCTTGTGCATGAAACACAAAAAGTTAGCATGCAAGTACAGCAAGTAATTAGGTAGGCAAATGGAATGTTGGCCTTTATTGCAAGGGAGATGGAGTATAAATGCAGGGAAGTCCTGCTACAACTGTATAGGGTGTTGTTGAGACCACACCTGGAGTACTGCATACAGTTTTGGTCTCCTTATTTAAGGAGGGATATACTTGCTTTGGAGGCAGTTCAGAGAAGGTTTACTAGGTTGATTCCTGAGATGAAGGGGTTGTCGTATGAAGAAAGGTTGGGCCTATACTCATTGAAGTCTAGAAAACTGAGAGGTGATCTTATTGAAATTTATAAGACTCTGAGGGGGCTTGACAGGATAGATTGCAGAGAGGATGTTTCACCTCGTGGGGGAATCTAGGACTAGGGGGCATAGTTTTAGAATAAGGAGCCGCCCATTTAAAGCAGAAATGAGGAGGAATTTCTTCACCCAGAGGGTCGTGAATCTTTGGATTTCTCTGCCCCAGAGAGCTGTGGAGGTTGGTTCATTTAATATATTTAAGGTAGAGATAGACAGATTTTTGTACGATGTGGGAGTCAAGGGTTATGGGGAGCAGGCAGGAAAGCGGAGTTGAGGCCAAGATCAGATCAGCCATGATCTTATTGAAGGCCTACTCCTGCTTCTATTTCTTACGTTCTTATGTACTAAAACTGCTCGGTGTTCATTTTTGTAAGCTGCAGTGAATGCAACTCCATCACACGTCGACTGCCTCCAGAGGTAAATTAAATTGGAGTAGATCAGAGCTTGGACGAAGATATGTTGACAGAATGCTGAGATGTGACAATAGTTTTAAATACACTGCAGAAGTAGCTCAATGCTCGGTCAGAGTTCATGGAAAGTAAAGTGATCCCGTGTATCCACCAGTAGGACAATTCTAGAGTGTTAATTCAGATTAATGGGATCACTGTTACTTAAACAAAGCATGGATTGGACAAGCAGAGGTGCTACCTTAAGTTTTGTGGCATTAAGTCATACAGACCAGAAAAATCACAGGTCTCATAGGCACTGATTAGCAGGGGACATTAGTGGAGTCAGGCTGAGGCCAGTGAGATAGGTAGCAAATTTGAACATACAGCAGCTAATTCATTACCTCCAGACCAATTCCCCTATTCCTCTTAACCTGGCCAATATATATCCCTCAACCAATATCACTAAAACAGATTAGCATGTCATTACAACGTTGCTGTTTGTGGTACCTTGTTGTATGCAAATTGGCTGCCGAATTTCCTACATTACAACAATTCAAACATACTTAATTGGTTGTAAAGTGCTTTGGGATGTCCTGAGGTCGTGAAAGGCACTATATAAATGCAAGGTATTTTATTCTTGGGCAGGCATATTGTTATGCACCCAATTTATTCATATTATATTAGTTATACCCCTTACTATTAATAGGTATAATTTACAACTAAACTATTAATAATGTATAGAACCCACACTCACTTTATTTGTTTAAAATAAATGCCTCGGTCCTAGCTCTGGAATTCCCTGCTAAATCTCTTCACCACTTTACCTCTCTTTCCTCCTTTAACACGCTCCTTAAAACCTATCTCTTTGATCAGGCTTTTGGTCATCTGCTGTAATTTTTCCTTATGTGGCTCCGTGCCAGATTCCTTTTTCTTATAATACTCCTGTGAAACACCTTGGGACATTTTACTATTTTAAAGGTGCTATATAAAGTTGTTATTATTTTGTGGGACAGTCAGAGGAGCAGTTTGGAGTGCGAGGCTGGAGCTGTTGGCAAATCAAAAAAAGCTAGCCACCTCAGCAGCAGAATCAACAACGGTCTCGAGGGGCCAACAAAACCAAAGTGGGCGACAAAATTAGACCTCATCAAAATGCAGGTAGATGATTGTTGGCATCTCTTGGAGTGTGGTGGAGCCTAGTGGTGGAGAAACAACCCAGGAGCAGGAGTGGGAGAAGCGGAGGTCGGAAGCGGTGAGGAGCGGAGGACGGAAGCGGCGAGGAGCGGAGGTCGGAAGCGGTGAGGAGTGGAGGATGGAAGCGGCAAGGAGCGGAGGACGGAAGCAGCGAGGAGCGGAGGATGGAAGCGGCGAGGAGTGGAGGTCGGAAGCGGCAAGGAGCGGAGGACGGAAGCAGCGAGGAGCGGAGGATGGAAGCGGCGAGGAGTGGAGGATGGAAGCGGCGAGGAGCGGAGGATGGAAGCGGTGAGGAGCGGAGGACGGAAGCGGTGAGGAGTGGAGGATGGAAGCGGCAAGGAGCGGAGGACGGAAGCAGCGAGGAGCGGAGGATGGAAGCGGCGAGGAGTGGAGGTCGGAAGCGGCGAGGAGTGGAGGTCGGAAGCGGCGAGGAGCGGAGGACGGAAGCAGCGAGGAGCGGAGGATGGAAGCGGTGACGAGCAGAGGATGGAAGCGGTGAGGAGTGGAGGATGGAAGCGGCAAGGAGCGGAGGACGGAAGCAGCGAGGAGCGGAGGATGGAAGCGGCGAGGAGTGGAGGTCGGAAGCGGCAAGGAGCGGAGGACGGAAGCAGCGAGGAGCGGAGGATGGAAGCGGCGAGGAGTGGAGGATGGAAGCGGCGAGGAGCGGAGGATGGAAGCGGTGAGGAGCGGAGGATGGAAGCGGTGAGGAGCGGAGGTCGGAAGCGGTGAGGAGCGGAGGATGGAAGCGGTGAGGAGCGGACGATGGAAGCAGCGAGGAGCGGAGGATGGAAGCAGCGAGGAGTGGAGGATGGAAGCGGTGAGGAGCGGAGGATGGAAGCGGCGAGGAGCGGAGGATGGAAGCGGTGAGGAGCGGAGGATGGAAGCGGCGAGGAGCGGAGGATGGAAGCGGCGAGGAGCGGAGGTCGGAAGCGGTGAGGAGCGGAGGACGGAAGCGGTGAGGAGCGGAGGATGGAAGCGGCGAGGAGCGGAGGATGGAAGCGGTGAGGAGTGGAGGATGGAAGCGGTGACGAGCGGAGGATGGAAGCGGTGAGGAGCGGAGGTCGGAAGCGGTGAGGAGCGGAGGATGGAAGCGGCGAGGAGCGGAGGATGGAAGCGGCGAGGAGCGGAGGTCGGAAGCGGTGAGGAGCGGAGGACGGAAGCGGTGAGGAGCGGAGGATGGAAGCGGCGAGGAGCGGAGGATGGAAGCGGCGAGGAGTGGAGGTCGGAAGCGGTGAGGAGCGGAGGATGGAAGCGGTGAGGAGCGGAGGATGGAAGCAGCGAGGAGTGGAGGATGGAAGCGGTGAGGAGTGGAGGTCGGAAGCGGTGATGAGCGGAGGATGGAAGCGGTGAGGAGCGGAGGAAGGAAGCGGCGAGGAGCGGAGGTCAGAAGCGGCGAGGAGCGGAGGATGGAAGCGGCGAGGAGCGGAGGACGGAAGCGGCGAGGAGCGGAGGATGGAAGCGGCGAGGAGCGGAGGAAGGAAGCGGCGAGGAGCGGAGGTCAGAAGCGGCGAGGAGCGGAGGATGGAAGCGGCGAGGAGCGGAGGATGGAAGCGGCGAGGAGCGGAGGATGGAAGCGGCGAGGAGCGGAGGTCGGAAGCGGCGAGGAGCGGAGGTCAGAAGCGGCGAGGAGCGGAGGATGGAAGCGGCGAGGAGCGGAGGATGGAAGCGGCGAGGAGCGGAGGATGGAAGCGGCGAGGAGCGGAGGATGGAAGCGGCGAGGAGCGGAGGACGGAAGCGGCGAGGAGCGGAGGTCAGAAGCGGCGAGGAGCGGAGGTCAGAAGCGGCGAGGAGCGGAGGTCGGAAGCGGTGAGGAGCGGAGGATGGAAGCGGCGAGGAGCGGAGGATGGAAGCGGCGAGGAGCGGAGGATGGAAGCGGTGAGGAGCGGAGGATGGAAGCGGTGAGGAGCGGAGGTCGGAAGCGGCGAGGAGTGGAGGATGGAAGCGGTGAGGAGCGGAGGTCGGAAGCGGTGAGGAGCGGAGGATGGAAGCGGCGAGGAGCGGAGGATGGAAGCGGCGAGGAGCGGAGGATGGAAGCGGTGAGGAGCGGAGGATGGAAGCGGCGAGGAGCGGAGGATGGAAGCGGTGAGGAGTGGAGGATGGAAGCGGTGAGGAGCGGAGGGTGGAAGCAGCGAGGAGCGGAGGATGGAAGCGGCGAGGAGCGGAGGATGGAAGCGGCGAGGAGTGGAGGATGGAAGCGGTGAGGAGCGGAGGATGGAAGCGGCGAGGAGCGGAGGATGGAAGCGGCGAGGAGTGGAGGATGGAAGCGGTGAGGAGCGGAGGATGGAAGCGGCGAGGAGCGGAGGATGGAAGCGGTGACGAGTGGAGGATGGAAGCGGCGAGGAGCGGAGGTCAGAAGCGGTGAGGAGCGGAGGATGGAAGCGGCGAGGAGCGGAGGTCAGAAGCGGCGAGGAGCGGAGGATGGAAGCGGTGACGAGCGGAGGGTGGAAGCAGCGAGGAGTGGAGGATGGAAGCGGTGAGGAGCGGAGGTCAGAAGCGGTGAGGAGTGGAGGATGGAAGCGGCGAGGAGCGGAGGTCAGAAGCGGTGAGGAGCGGAGGATGGAAGCGGCGAGGAGCGGAGGTCAGAAGCGGTGAGGAGTGGAGGATGGAAGCGGCGAGGAGCGGAGGATGGAAGCGGCGAGGAGCGGAAGTCAGAAGCGGTGAGGAGCGGAGGATGGAAGCGGCGAGGAGCGGAGGTCAGAAGCGGCGAGGAGCGGAGGATGGAAGCGGTGACGAGCGGAGGGTGGAAGCAGCGAGGAGTGGAGGATGGAAGCGGTGAGGAGCGGAGGGTGGAAGCAGCGAGGAGTGGAGGATGGAAGCGGTGAGGAGCGGAGGTTGGAAATGGTGTGGAGCGGCGGTCAGAAGCGGCGAGGAGCGGAGGTCGGAGGTGACGAGGAGTGGAAGTTGGAAGCGGCGAGGAGTGGAGGGAGGGACTGACGAGGAGCGGAGGTCGGAAGTGGCGAGGAGTGGAGGGAGGGACCGACGAGGTCCGGAGCTTGGGATGGGCGCGGTCCGGAGATTGGAAGCAGAAAGGAGAGGACCGACTAGGTATGGAGGAGCAGAGGTCGGAGCCCAGAACTGAAGCAGCGTGGACAAGACCAAGGGAAGGCGCAGCATGGGCTAATAGCGAGGCTGTGAGGTCTATGAATTCCACGTAGAGAGAGGTCCTGTGGGAAGGAGGAA
Source organism: Pristiophorus japonicus (assembly GCF_044704955.1). NCBI lineage: Eukaryota > Metazoa > Chordata > Chondrichthyes > Pristiophoridae > Pristiophorus > Pristiophorus japonicus. The sequence continues at coordinate 120,245,999 of NC_091980.1, forward strand.
GGAAGGAGGACAGTAGGAGTATGTTTGAGTTTGTGTGTATGTATTGGCACATGCGGCGGAGCCTGGTCTCCAGTCGTCTTGGATCCCCTTGCCACTGGACCAAGACCTTGCTCCGTCAAGCCCGTGTGGTGGTTGGTGTGCAATGGCCACCCCACATTAAAATAATTCACGCACAGGCAACTTCCACCATTTAAAATGAGTTCAGCAGTCACCTGAGTACTCATTTTTAGTGTGGAAGCAAGTCATCCTCGACCCCAAGGGACTGCCTATGATGATGATGATTTACATCAAGTTCCCACATCATTGAACACAGTTATTTACACAGGTTTAATACCAAGAGCAGGTTCACAGGTTCTGCCTGAACTCTTGATTTTATTTTATGGCCCCAAAACACATATTGCATCTTCAAAAATATTCTGGCGCTTCACATCTCAAGTGTGCTGTGGTGCAAGGATTTAACACAACATTAACATAGGATCTCCAGCTAACTTTCATCAAGCTGCCCAGCAGCATGATATGTTTCATTGTATTCACCGAGAGCTGCTCGAATCTGTTCTGCTCTGTAATCCCAGTCTCCACATCCTTAAACTGCTTCATTACTATATCTGGACATTCACCACCTTCAAGCCTCTCTTAACTGTTTCCACAATCTCACTGGTTTTTATTTTTAAATATATAAAATCTAATATGTATAAAATATAAAATACTTCCTCAATCTGTAGTTTTTGCATTGCAACTTTGCATTATCTATGCACTAAAAAACACACTAAAATTTGGTATCAAAAAATCAACCCATCCCCTCCCCTCCCCCATAAAACACATGGAAAATTTGGACCCAATATCCAAATTGTTTTGTGGAAGGGGGAATTCAAAGATAATTGATTCCACTTGGAATCTTACTGAAGTGAGACATTTCTACCATTTGGTAGTTGCACAAACAAGGGAGCACCCAGCTTCAGTTTAAAGTGGAAGAAGTGCATCCGGGAGGGCGCTGAGCACCTTGAGTCTCATCACTGAGAGCATGCAGAAATCAAGCGCAGGCAGCGGAAAGAGTGTGCGGCAAACCTGTCCCACCCACCTCTTCCCTCAACGACTATCTGTCCCACTTGTGACAGGGACTGTGGTTACCGTATTGGACTGTTCAGTAACCTAACGACTCACTTTTAGAGTGGAAGCAAGTCTTCCTTGATTCCGAGGGACTGCCTATGATGATGATTTAAAATGACCTGACCAAACCAGATATCTCATTATTTCTAAGGCACAGGATGTGACTGATACAATTAGCAACTGTGCCTCATTTCCAACTCTCTCTATGCTTTTTAAAGTGTAAAGCAGACACACTGAAAACATTAGCATAATATTATGGAAAGTGCTGGAGGATGTGAAGCAGAAACCAATAGAGAATTATTTAGTTCAGCCAGGATGGAGGTCATTTGAACTTCTGGCGATAGTGTAAAACAGGCGACAATGGATCGGCTGCTCGTTAAATGCCTCTCCTGATTTTACTTTTCATGACTTCAGTGGAAAGGTATATAACGGGCGGCTGATCCGATATCACCCAGTTTACAATAATGACCTCCAGCAAGTCTCTTTAAATAGATCAGAGGGAGCTGAATGTAAGATATGAAATCATCACTTTTTATATTTTTCTCGTGATGATTTGGATTTTCTAAAAATACTTGCATTCATACAGCACCTTATCATGTGAAAATGCCTGAAAACACTTCACACTATGAATTATTCAGTGAAATGACTGTCGTTATGAAGTGAAGCCATTCTGCATCAACATTGACACACAAACAGCAATAGGATAAATAAGAAATAAATAATTGCATTTATATAGCGGCTTTCACAACCACCGACATAGCAAAGCGCTTTACAGCCAATGAAGTACTTTTTAATTTTGAAGTGTAGCCACTGTTATAATGTAGGAAACGTGGCAGCCAATTTGCACACAGCAAGCACCCACAAACAACAATGTGATAATGACTAGATAATTTGTTTTTTGTTATGATGATTGAGGAATATTGGCCAGGACACCAGGGATAACTCCCCTGCTCTTCTTCAAAATAGTGCCATGGGATCTTTTAAGTCCAACTCAGAGATCAGACGAGGCCTCGGTTTAATGTCATATATTCTTATGACATCACTAAGAAACACACTCTACAAGATGGCTTTACACTGAAACTGTCCTCATGTGACTTTGCCACATGACCCTTTTATTGTTATACAGCAGTAGTTGCATTACCACAATAGTCCACTTGTAATCCATTAGGGGGAGCTCTATTACACTTCTCCCTCCTTAATGAAGAAGTAATCATAACAAAATAATCATCATACATAACTTGCTTGGTTATACACAACAAAAGATACGGATTTATTTTTCCATATTTACAAATGAAACTTAACCACTATTTTTCTGTTTCAAAGAGGATACTTTCGCTCTCGACAGAATTTTCCAAACTTGGTGAAGAACTTAGACTCATTCTAGGCTGAGCCTGAGGATAATTTTTCTCCAAGTGCAACCCTTGATCTATATTCAGACTCTCTACAATTTCAGACTATTTGTCTGCCTGACTTGGACTCAGACTTAAATTCTTTCTTATCTTGGACTTGTTTCTAGTACCTCTGATGTAGGATTTGCTACTGCTACTCTAGTTGTAACAAGGCTATCTGATTCATCAGAAATAATCGAATCATTCCAACTTTCAACTCCGTCCACATCTGTTGGTAAAATATGGTCAATGTGAACAAACCTAACCTTTCCATGATCAAACATCTTGACCAAATATGTGCGAGGCCACATATCTTCACCACTCTTCCTGGTAACCACTTTAACCATTTATGGTGATGGTTCTTCACTCTAATCTTCACTCTAACCTTCACTCTAACCTTCAATTTCACAGTTCTCTCTCCTACTGTACCTCTATCATGATTTTCTTTCAGTCTTAATTATTTCTCTTCTACTGACTGTGACAAGTTTGGCTTTAACAATGAGAACCTAGTTCGTGACTGTCATTTGAGAAACAACTCTGCTGGTGTTCTACCAGTAGCTGTATGAGGAGTATTACGATAAGTAATTAGAAAATTTGCCAATTTGTGGTCCAACGACAACAGCCGTTTCTTTGGATTTGGATTCAACATTTGCTTGATGAGGACACGTTCTACAATTTGTACTTTGTGCTCTACCGAAGGTAAGTATGAAAGTTTGTTCTTTTAATTGTTTCAGCAATTTGTGTTGTGGTGGCATGAGCAATGTTTTGGGAATGTCTTTGTGTGTTTTTTTAAGGTAACCCCCCCCCCCCACCCACAAGTCTCTCTCGGAGCACACATGGCTCGGTACTTTAGTTCATGAGTTTCCCATTTTTGCACCTCGAAAAGTGTACAACGCCTCCCTTCGTGCCTGCCGCAGGGCCCAGATGGTGAAAATTCCTTACCAAAGCGCAGACTATTCCCGGCCGGTAACTTTCCCGTCCCAATAACTGCTCTTGCACTTCACATGATACAATCTTTATCCAATGATAATTCATTCCTACGAATGAAATATGGATGAACATCTTCCTCTGGTACCTGGCTTGGCCAGCCATTTGCTATGTAATCATACACCTTTGACATAACTGGGTCAAGTTTGGTTGCTCTACCAATCTTCAGCTGTGACTTGCAGCTCATCAATGTATGAAAAATAGAACGTGAGAACATAAGAACATAAGAAATAGGAGCAGAAGTAGACCACCTGGTCCCTTGAGTCTGCTCCACCATTTAAGAAGATCATGGCTGATCTGATCATGGACTCAGCTCCACTTCCCTGCTCGCTCCCCATAACCCTTTATTCTCAAAAATCTGTCTATCTCCACCTTAAATATATTCAATGACCCAGCCTCCACAGCTCTCTGGGGCAGAGAATTCCATAGATTTACAATCCTCTGAGAGAAGAAATTTCTCCTCATCTCAGTTTTAAATGGGCGGTCCCTTATTCTGAGATTATGTCCCCTAGCTTTGGATTCCCCTATCAGTGGAAATATCCTCTCTGCATCCACCTTGTTGAGCCCCCTCATTATCTTATATGTTTCGTTAAGATCACCTCTCATTCTTCTGAACTCCAATGAGCCCAACCTACTCAACCTATCTTCATAAGTCATTTCCGGAATCAACCTAGTGAACCTTCAATGCAAGTATATCCTTCCTTAAATATGAAGACCAAAACTGTACGCAGTACTCTAGATGTGGTCTCACCAATTCCCTGTACAGTTGTAGCAGGACTTCTCTGCTTTTATATTCTATTCCCCTTGCAATAAAGGCCAACATTCCATTTGCCTTCCTGATTACTTGCTGTACCTGCATTTAACTTTTTGTGTTTCATGCACAAGGACCCCAGGTCCCTTTGTACTGCAGCACTTTGCAATTTTTCTCCATTTAAATTATAATTTTCTTTTCTATTTTTTCTGCTAAAGTGGACAACCCCACATTTTCCCACATTATACTCCATCTGCCAGATTATTGCACTCACTTAGCCTGTCTATATCCCTTGCAGATTTTTTGTGTCCTCCTCACAATTTGCTTTCCCACCCACCTTTGTATCATTAGCAAACTTGGCTACATTACACTCGGTCCCTTCATCCAAGTCATTAATATAGATTGTAAGTAGTTGAGGACCCAGTACCAATCCCTGCGGCACCCCACTAGTCACTGTTTGCCAACCTGAAAATGACCTATTTATCCCGATTCTGTTTTCTGTTAGTTAGCCAATCCTCTATCCATGCTAATATATTACCCCCAACCCCGTGAACTTTTATCTTGTGCAGCAACCTCTTATGTGGCACCTTATCGAATGCCTTCTTCTACCTTTGAGATACTGTTCTCAGTTTCTAGTCTTTTGAGTTCTGGCTCAACTTTCTCCTTGAGTGCGGATGGTATGGAACATGGTTTGTAGTCAACTAGTCTAGCATCCTTCTGCATTCTATCACTCACCTTGAAGCCTTGGGATCGGACTGCCTATCTCATGGAACATCTTCGGATGCTGCTTGATGACATCATCTTTCAGTGCAAATTTCATTTCCACACGAAAAAATGAAGCTTCAGTGATCCCAACCAAGTTCTACCTATCAAGGCAGGCTTGTCTCCTGCCACAAGCTCTGAAACTGATCCTTGTATTTTACCGGTATGATGATACATCCTACCATAGAGATTTTCTCTCCAGCGTATTCTTGCAGCTTTATCTTCTATTTCTCCAGTCGCAAATCATTCAACTTATCGAGATATAGCAATTCTGGTACTATGCTCACCAGTGTCGATTTCCATGGGTATCCTGGTTCCTGCAACGTCTACTTGGATGATGATACTATGTGAATCACTGTTAGATACCCTTGTGCTGCTGATGATGTGTATCTCCAGAACCTCCTCATCCTGTTGCTTCTCTTCAGTGCTCTGTCGTTTCTGGTGATTTCTACTTCTAACATTGAAAGTCTGTTTACTCTCTAGTCAGCATGCCTTCGCAACATCCCCAGTTTTCTTGCAATAGAAACACTCTGCCTTCACATATGGACAGCTGTGAGCAATGTGTTGTCCCAAGCACCATTAGCATGACTTCAATTGCCTTTTACTTTTAAGCTGCAGACGATTCACCTCGGTTGTCTGACGACTGGAAATGGTGCAAAATTCTCGGGAGTAATAGTCGACCATTGCCATCGACATAGCTGTCTGACAAGCTAAATCAAAAGTCAAGTTAGGGTTTGTCAACAACTTCCTTCTGATTGCTTCATTTTTCATCCCGCAAACAAAACGGTCATGCAATGCTCGGTCCTGAAAGTTTCCAAAATGACAGTGAATGGGTAGCTTTTTTAAAGCTACAATATACTCACTGATACCATCGTCAATTAATTGAGCTTGTATTCTAAAATGATAACTTTCAGCAATTTCCAGGGGCTCAGGACTGTAGTGCTATTGGTTAGAACCTCCGTCAGTGGTGTGATCTATGGCTTGATGGGAACAAGCACATTTTTCAGGGTTTCATATACCTCGGGGCCTGCTTCAGTCAAGAAAGTAGCTTGTTTCCTTTCTAAAACCACTCGGATATGGTTTTCATCATTGGGGACTTTGACAGTACTATTTGTGATGAAAAACATTTCTAGCCGCTCTACACATGCTCCGAAAGTTTCTCAGTCATGATGGAACTCTTTTACTCACCCTATTATTCATCGATAGCATGTTTCTAGAGGCGGTCACCCTGTAGCTTAAGAGTGTTCAGGCAGAGAGGGAGTGGGTGATCGCCAGACAGAAGAGGAGGACTAGGCAGGTAATGCAGCAGTCCCCTGAGTCCACCTTGCTCTCCAACCGGTACTCTGTTCTGAGTGGTAGGGGATTCAATAGTCAGGGGAGCAACACGCATTTCTGCGGCCACAGACATGACTCCAGGATGGTATGTTTCCTCCCTGGTGCCAGGGTCAAGGATGTCATTTACATTTCTTATACTCAGGCAGGTATTTGATCTCTATATTCCATGCATACTATCAATAAATTCTGGTACATCAAAGTTACATACAAATGCTAACAGAATGACAATGTAAACTAAACAACCAGCCACTCAACTCTTCTGAAATTGCTTTATTACTGCAATCAACTCTTGCCATTCATTTTATTACTGTAACACACAGGTGACCAAATTGACACATTCGAATATGGCTGAATGACTCTCACACCTTCTAATATCTTCTTTCTTGTGGAGACATCCTCTACTTTGATCTCTTATCCAATTTACAATCCACACTCATTGGAAAGCTGCTTGAACTTTTAACCCAGCATGTGTTGATCTCACAGTCTGCAAAAAAAGCGAATCAGTGAGGTATTCGGGTAATAAGGACTTTTGCTCCCATGGGTAGTAGAGAGGCTTTGGAAAGTCAGGAGGTGAACTGCTCATCACAGAATACCCATCCTTTTACCTGCTCTAGTAGCCATGCCAATGATTTTGTAGGTCCAGTTAATTTTCTGGTCAATGGTGACCCCCAGGATATTGATGGTGGGGGACTCAACAAAGGTAATGTCATTGAATATCAAGGGGAGGTGGTTATGCTCTCTGTTAAAGAAGATCATTGCCTGACACTTGGTGCAAATGTTACTTGCCTTTTATCAGCCAAGCCTGGATATTATCCAAGTCTTGCTGCAGGCAGGAATGGACTGCTTCATTATTCGAGGAATTGTGAATGGAGCTGAACACTGTAATTATCAGGGAACAGCTCCACTCTGACCTTATGATGACGGGAATGACATTGATGAAGAAGCTGAAGATAGTTGGGCCAAGGATGCCAGAGGAACTACTGCAATGAAGTCTTGGAGCTGAGATGGTTGGTTTCCAATGACCACAAAATTCTTCTTTTGTGCCAGGTATGATTCCAGCCACAGGAAAGCTTTGCCCCTGATCCCCATTGACTTCAGTTTTATTTGGTTCAGTTAAATGTGGCTTGGTGTCAAGGGCTGTCATTCTTACCTCACCTCAGTTAGGCTGTGCTGCAAGCTGCCCCCCACCTCCCCCCCCCCCACACACACACAATAAAATGCTAAAATTCACTGATTAGGTTCACACAAGAATTGCCTCTTGGGTGATATACAAGAAGGCTTTTGGCATATATAGTATCAAACTCCAGCATAAGTCACTGCACTTAGAAGAGTGAGGGCAAGGAGCAAATGAAAGAGAATAGAAAAAGTGTGTTCTGTAGCCTCTGGTATGGCAGAGATTCAAGCATCTTGCTAACAGTACCCAAATCAAGCATTCAAATTGTTTAGTGCACAAATTATGTAAAGAGCACCATGTTGTAACTTATTGAATGCAGCTCTGTCTGCTTGATAAGCATGCAGTTATTGTAAGAACATTCATTGCCTGCTGGGTATATTAGCAAAAGAAAGACGACTAAGCTGCAGGTAACAACCCATGGCCAGATCTTAATAAGCCACGTGGAAAGTGGAGAAGGTTACATCTGAGTCATCATAGATTCACCTTGCTTAGTTCCCCAATCTCTCCACTGCAAATGTTCTTGTTTTCCTTTATTATATCCACTGTACTATGGTCAGTATTCCTCTGAAATGTCTTCACTTGTTTCTTCTAAGTTATAATGCTATTGACCAACACATCCCCGCAGTATTAAAAGCAAGATTCAGTGCATTGTCTCTTATTCTTTCCCATTCATTCCCAGGAACCTGAAACGGTGAAGCTCCTCGTTTTCCTCAGTCGTATCTATCCCCGACAAGCTTCAAGCTTTTAAAATCCAACCTTGACATCGCCTCATCATTACTTCCCCATTTACCTCGGCTTTTCTTTCACTCTCCTCAGTTGTGGTGGTGTCCTACATCTTGGAACTTGGCCTTTCATCTCGGTTTCTCAATCAAACAAAAAACTGCAAGATTCAAAGATGTGCAGTTATTACAAAGCTCTGCTATCTTCTACTAGAGAGCAGGACAAGAGGTTAAAGGTTCTGTTGTGGCAGGTCGTGAGTTCAACCCACCTCCAGCCAGAACATAATGCTGGCCCTGATAGCAGATGCTGTTTAATTCTGGTAGTGGTTGTGCTCTTCCTATGTAGCCAGGCAGTAAACTGCATCCAAAGATGGGCAGCAGTGCCTCTAGAGGCATGTATGCTGCTCTCATTTATATTGGAGCGCTGTATAATAATTATGGATTATGATAAACTCTTTTTCAGCTTCCCTCCATTCCCCTTGCTGTATCTTTGCCTATCTCTATGTTACATAAATTACACAGAGACACAGGAGGATGTTGCTGGGTATAAGAACAGCAGCCGATAAGTTCCACCTGTATTTGCCTGGAAGTTTTGTGTTTTTATTGATTTGATTTATTCTCAAAATCCTGTTTAGTTTGTTCAAAAAATACGGGTACCTGATGCAGAAGCACTCTTAGCACAGGGGGAATGGCTGTGCTTTAGATCAGAAGCAAGCTTTGCCACTTCAGTGCTGCATCATTGTTGCTTTCAAGCTACACAGTGCTTTGGAAACAATAAGTGTCAATGTGCTTTGTAAATAGATTTCACTGTGGAGGCTGTCAGTTACATGGAGAGCAGCAAGTACCTGGAAATGAGTTATACTATGTAATTAAGCATATTGGATGTTTTATATATCGAATAATGGAAACCTGAACGAATTATAGGTTGGACAGCTAACAACTTGGAGTCTGTTACTCTTCCTGTCCTCCTGATGAAGTTGTGAAGGATAGGGTTATGCTGCTGCCGTGATGATCTGAAATAATATGTATGCATGGTGTACATTGTGTCCTCCTTCTGACATCCTTGAATTTAAAGAGTTTGGGAGCAATTTTAACCCCCAAAAAATGGGTGGTTTGGGGTCGGGTGAGAAGTTAAAGGGGCTGAAATTCAGGGTCCTGATAAGGCCTATTACAGCTGTTTTGTAGCGGCTATGCAGGGGAATCAAATGGCCGCTGCGTTGCAGCCCATTGGCCGTCACGATCCAATTTCACCTCGGGGATTTTTCGAGTGGTCCCCACTTCTGCCCCACTGCTGTCGACCACCCCAAACGTGTCATCAAAGCGCGCACTACCGCTCTCCTGCACCTCCATCCCACTCCCCGCAAAATTTACCTCAGAAAATATACAAGCTTTTTCTGTCGGTGCACCCTGTTTTGTGTGTGTGAGACATGGCATCACGGCGGCTCTTCAAGGGGAGGGCGCACTGCTGCGGCCACCATGTTTTTTTTTGACGGCCGACTTCCCGATCGAGCGGACAATTATGGCCCCGGGTTCGGCCGGGTTCAGCCGGGCCACCAACAGGCAGTCTGGCACCCCCTCTTGGGTGCCAGGCCACTGGCCCGGCCGAAACCCTCCCTGGTGGCTCAGTGGTCGAACCTAAAAAAATCGCTGCTTCTCTCCCCCTTTAAATGAGGGGAGAGACGTGGTGAGGTACACGCGTTGACATCACCACCGCTCCGCCGCTGAGTGACAGCAGCAAGGACTCGGTCCCACTCCCACTTCCGTCCCTCTCCAGCACTTACCGCCGTACTTCCGCCCGCATTATGACTGACTTCCGGTCCGCACAAAAACAATTGCCAATGAAGTGAAAATGGATCAAGAGTCTGCCTCGTCGGACCAAATGGTAAAAACATCTGGAAAAAGGAAGGTGCGCCAGATTTCTGGCATGCCTGAATTTTGATCCAAAGTGTCACAAGTCTGAATCCTGACCAGAACCTGCCTCCAAACCCCACTTCCGGTTCTAACGGAGGCGAGACGGAGGGCGGGCAGATTCCAGGAGGTGGATCACTCATTTAAATATTATAATGAGGCTGGTGCACCTCAGATTTAACCACTATTTTAAATTTAACAGTGGCTGGTTGGGTTTTGCAGGCCTCGTGAAACCTGCCAGTGAATGGAAGGCGAGGACTGTTGGATCTAGGGGGTAATTGCCTTTACACTTACCTCCTGGAACCGGCATCTTTGCCTAACCCCTATTGGAGAACCCCAACGAGATCTCTGATCCCCCGGCCAGGCTTCCGATTCCGTCCCCACCTTCTGAGGCCTTCGATCGCCTTCCCGGCCTCTGCACTGATGGTCCTCTGGCCCCCTAATGTTGTCTGTCTCCACCCATGCTCGTCTGGCCCCCACGCGATGATCCCCCGGCCCCCTGATCAGCCCCCACACCGCCCCCCCCCCCTATCATCCTCCAGCCTCCGATCATGCTCCGGGCCCCCTCCATGCTCCTCCGCCCCCCCGATCATGCTCTGACACCACCCCCCCCATGCTCCCCATCCCGACAACCCTCAACTCCCACTCGATCCCTCCCTCCCTCCTCTCTGCGGCCTAGAGTTGCAGGCCTACTCACCCGCAGCCAGCCTGTCTCTCCCTCTGGCAGGCCGCGGGTCAGTAACAGAGGTTTCAAATCCAAATCTGGCCCTACTGTTAAATTCGGCAGGGCCTGTGGGAAACCCATACTTCCAGGTTTCCCGGCCACTTCCGAGTGCCCCTGCTGCTAACCTACCAAAATATTAAAATTCAGGCCTTTATATATTGAATAATGAATTTTAGGCTATAATCTAATCTCGGGGTTTAGGTGGTTTAAATATAGAATAATGGAAACCTTGGGATTGAAATTTCCCTGTTTTGCGATGCCCATTAGTGTCTCCGGGAGGCGCCAGCAGGGTGTAAAACAGTTTTCGCCCAAGGGCTTGGGGGGGTGCGGATGGGGTGGCAGAGAGGGCATTACTGGCTCCCACGAAATTGCGTGGGAATTAGCGGAGCCGCTGTCATGGTAACACCATGCCCCACCAATAGCGCCCCGGGCCGCCGATCAGCCGGCAATTACATTACCGCCGTGTGCGGCAACCCTTTAGCGCCAGGCACCATCCCCTTTCTGTCCCGCAGCAGATATTGCCCTGTGCCCTGCGAGACTGCCGTGAGCGGTGCAAGCGCCAGCCTTGCGGGTCGCGAACCGGGTCGACCTCCGCTCGCAGGGTGGAAGTTAAAGGGGAGGTGGGGAGCACACCGTGCTGACATCTTGATGGTTTGGCCGACTCACCGGTCGGCCCCTTCTTTACTTCTTTGCCGTGCTCCGCCATCGTGCCGGGCTGGTGCCTCGGTATCTCGCCACCCTGGTGGCCCAGAAGAGTGCGCAGCAGCCCTCCCCTTTAAGTGAAGGGAAGGGTCATTGAACCGCATTAGCACTATGCCCCAGTATCGCCCCAGAACCAGCCCCATCAGGAAGTGGAGTGCGCGAGATTGGGCTCTACTTCCTCCAAGGGGCGGTCACCGCAATTTTGCGGCTGGTTTGGGACTTCCGCACCAGGAGCAGGAAGCCCCGTCCCGAGCCGGTTAGGGCACTTGGGAATTTCTCCCCATTTATTTTTTTATTCGTTCCTGGGATGCGGGTGTCGCTGGCAGGGCCAGCATTTATTGCTCGTCTCTAATTGCCCTTAAGAAAATGGTGGTGAGCCGCCTTCTTGAACCGCTGTGGTGAACGTACTCCCACAGTGTTGTAAGGAGGGAGTTTCAGGCTGGAATCGAATCTAAGTTTCACGATAGTTTATATACAGAATAATGAACACCCGGGAGTGAGTTTCGGGCTGGAATCTAATCTAAGGGTTCAGATGGCTTATATACAGATAAATGCGCTGGGATATAGATGAGTTGTTCAGATGGTGTATATGCAGAATAATGGGTTGCTGGGAGTGGGCTATGGACTGAGACATAGTTAAGTGGTTTTGATAGTTTATATGTAGCTCTGCTTCTCTTTTTGGCTCAACTATTTCTGCTTTTTCTGTTATGCTATGTTTCTCAATGAGTCTCTGATGTCCAGTTGCAATCATGATCAATGAGGACACAGGCCCTCCAATACTTTGCGCAGGCTCCTCTCCAAACAGTAAGCAAATCTCCCATTCCAACTGAATTGAGTAATGATTGTCTATTGTTTACACACACAATAATTCCTTGTCTGAAAGATTCTTTGACTTCACATTTCTGATAAAGAATGCCAGAATGCTTTCACCTTCCCAGGCTGCTCAAAGTCAAAAATTCATAATTCTGCTTACATAGCCTACTTCTAACCCATAGTCGTATCAGTCTGCATCATAAAGATGTGGGAGCATGGCCTGGATACTAATGATATTATATTAAGAGGCTGGCTGGATGGAGTTATTGGGGGTGAAATTGGGCTCGGTAGCACCCATTTTCTTTGTGCTACGAGGCCCCTTAAGCATTCAAAATGGTATCTGTGGTGCGTGTACACATTCCAATGGAAAATGCGCCAGACGCCATATTTATAAAGGGGTTTGGGAGCATTCATCCACCGACAGCGTGCAGAGCAGGCAGATCATAATGTCAATCAGCATGTAACCCTGATTTGATGACAGCGCTGCCACTTTGGAGCTCCACGCTCCAACCTTTGCTCTCTCCTAACATAGAAACATAGAAACATAGAATTTTACAGCACAGAAGGAGGCCATTTTGGCCCATCGTGTCTATGCTGGCTGACAAAGAGCCGCACGACCCTTGGTCAGCAGCCCTAAAGTTTATACTTAAACCTATGAGCAATGACGGAAAGGCAAAGAGCACCCAGCCCAACCAATCTGCCTCACACAACTGCGACACCCCTTATACTGAAAAAATTCAACACTCTACCCCACCGGAGCCATGTGATCTCCTGGGAGAGGCAAAAACCAGATAAAAACCCAGGCCAATTTAGGGAGAAAAAATCTTTGAAAATTCCTCTCCGACTCATCCAGGTGATCAAAACTAGTCCAGAAGATCACCCTGACTGTATATTCTATTCCCTGCAGTACTTACCATTATATTTGCACTGTCCAACAAAAGGTCATCCAGTCTAATCCCAATTACCAGCTCTAGGTCCGTAAACCTGCAGGTTACTGCACTTTAAGTGCCCATCCAACCATCTCTTAAAAGTGGTGAGGGTTTCTGCATTCACCACGCTTCCAGGCAGCGCGTTCCAGATCCCCACAACCCTCTGCGTAAAGAAGCCCCCCTCAAATCCCCTCTAAACCTTCCACCAACCACCTTAAAACTATGCCCCCTCGTAATAGAGCCCTCCACCAATGGAAATAGGTCCTTACTATCCACTATGTCCAGGCCCCTCAATATTTTGCACACCTCGATGAGGTCTCCTCTTAACCTTCTCTGTTCCAATGAGAACAAACCCAGCCTCTCCAATCTGTCCACATAACTAAGATTCTCCATTCCAGGCAGCATCCAAGTAAATCTCCTCTGCACCCTCTCTGGTGCAATCACGTCCTTCCTATAATACCTCACACAGCTGAACACACCATTAAGCAGCTGGAAGGACCCCCTCCAGCTCTATTTAAAGGAATCATCAACTACTTACAGGCTACTTACATAGTTGCTGCTTTACTTCTTCTGGCTGTTTCTGCATTTCTACGAGTTTTGGGTGCTTTCTATAGTTGATTGAAGTTCTAATAGTGTACAGGGAGTGGTGCGGCAGTTGCTGAAATACCTTTTTGCTGACTTAAAGGCTCTGCACAGACCAGTTGCTCCCAGACATGGCTGGACCAGTAGGCCTTCCTCTTGGCATTAAGCATGTCTGAGGGAATGAGCAGAAGCCATGCAGAGCAGGACCAGCTGCTAGAAGAGGGAGGAAGAGGAGGAAGCTCTCAGCAGGAGAAGATCTTTTGGAGAACAGATTGTTGGAGTGCTGAGATTGCATGACAGCAGTCTGAGCTACCACTGCAGCACTCAGACGCTGGGTGGATGCTGCTTTTGCTGCAGTGGAAGCTGAGACATCGGCCATCAGATGCTGCATCATTGTTGGTAGTCACCCTTTCCATGATGGAAAGGTTAGACTCTAGGCTCTGCGCAAAGCCCTGTGCCAAGTTAGTGTCGGACTCCTCCATGCTCTTTGACATTGAACACAGACTTTCGAGTGCACCAAGCATTTGGGTGTGTGCACCGATCCTGCAGCGTGCTTGTGCCCGGTATCTCACCACGTGCAGATCCCACCTCTATGCTATTCTCTAAATTACACACAGTGTCAGTCTCTGAGTTAGTGGCTGCCACTCTAGTGAAACGAGAGACAATGTGTCTTCATTTTCATTGTCTTCTTCCTCTTCCTCCACTGCCTTGGATGGTGGCAGTTCTTGAGTATCTGAAAGCAAAAAGGGACAATGGTTGAGTTGTGGGGAGGGAAAAGGAGAAAGTAAGAAGTGTATGCTTACACCATTAGTTGCTTCTCAGTCAGAAGAGATTGTGGGATGAGGGAAAAGTGGGATGAGAGAAAAGAGGATTAGTTATGAGCATACCGCCATCTTCTAGGGCTTTAGCTCCGCCGGTGGACCTTCCCACAAAGGTCAGCACTGTCTCCTCCATGGGGGGTTAGAACATGCAGGCGTGGCTCTCCCCCTCTGGGTAGAAACATAGAAACATAGAAAATAGGTGCAGGAGTAGGCCATTCGGCCCTTCGAGCCTGCACCAATATGATCATGGCTGATCATGCAACTTCAGTACCCCATTCCTGCTTTCTCTCCATACCCCTTGATCCCTTTAGCTGTAAGGGCCACATCCATCTCCCTTTTGAATATATCTAACGAACTGGCCTCAACAACTTTCTGTGGTAGAGAATTCCACAGGTTCACAATTCTCTGCGTGAAGAAGTTTCTCCTCATCTCGGTCCTAAATGGCTTACCCCTTATCCTTAGACTGTGACCCCTGGTTCTGGACTTCCCCAACATCAGGAACATTCTTCCTGCATCTAACCTGTCTAATCCCATCAGAATTTTATACGTTTCTATGAGATCCCCTCTCATTCTTCTAAATTCCAGTGAATATATGCCTAGTTGATCCAGTTTTTCTTCATATGTCAGTCCTGCCATCCCGGGAATCAGCCTGGTGAACCTTCGCTGCACTCCCTCAATAGCAAGAATGTGCTTCCAGTTGTGCACCACCTGCTCCTGCTAGAGAAAGGAAGTGTGACAGTGAGTGTCATGCAATTTGTGCGGGTGATGTGGCAGTCATGGTTAAACAGCTGGCAGTGTGTGCAAGCTGTGAGATATGGGTTTGAGGCTTGCAACAGTGTTAAGTGTGTGAGGGTGAGGTGAAGCATATGAATGTTAGGTATGAGTCCTGATTGATCAAGATTGTTGGTAGGTGAGTGATGGGGGGTGTGGTGAATTGAACAGTGGTTGAGGTTACTGGTGCAGTTGGTAGGATATGGCATTTGTAATTAAATGTAGAAAAAATATTTTTGGGGGGATTTAAAAAAAATGTGTTTTAATGGGGTTAAAAATAAACTTACACTAAATAAACTAAAATTAAAATAAACTAAAAATAAAATAAATGGACAGAGTTTTAAATATGAAAATGAGTGTTTAAATTTCATTTTTATGTTTTAAAAGTGTTACACTGGTAAAAGTAAATTATGCGCCTGCTTTTAGAAGGCGTAAAAGTTTGAAGGACATTCGCTGGGCATGAGGTGGGCAATCTCTCCCGCTTGGATGTACTTCTCCCGTGGATGCGGAGGATCTGTCCAGCGAAATTTTGACAGATCGGAAAAGCTGATTTTCAGCGCCCCGAAAGCCGGCTTTTGTGAGGCGTTGTTGGGTCCGTGCACACTCCGTATGGACCCGGCGAAACTGGAATTTTCGGCCCATTATATTGAGCAGGCAGCCTGAAGTTGGTGTGCTGCCTGCATTCCATAAAACGAGCGCACTTAATCGAGCATCGCAATCTTTGTACCTGTTTTTGGCCTAACTGACTTAACCCCCACTGCCTCTGAAAATACAAGGGAGTTGGATTAACATCAAGAGAGACACATGTTCCAGTTACATCTGGCAAATTTTGCCAGAGAGAAACAAGTAGCTGGGGGCCAGGAAAATGGACAGACATTTCTCGCACTGGGTTCTTCAGGTTGGCAGAATATGCCCAAATTCTCGATATATATTCTTAGTGGGCAAGGCTAATGAAGACAAATATGAAACTTAAATTTTCTAGAATATTTAGTGCTTTTTTTTTGTTCTTTTTATTTGATGTATTTTTCTGTTTTTTCTTTATTTTGTGAGGTTCTTTTTTTTAGCAGTTTTTACATTTATTTTGGGAATAGTGATGTTCAACCAAAATAGGCAAGTATTGTCTGCAAACGTACTAGAAAAAGACTTAATGAAGTTTCACCGCAATTATGCAGGTTAAAAACATAACACATTGAAATATTTATAACACATTGTCAGAACTGGAAGAGTTTAATAAAAAGAGATGTTAAAAAAAAAGAACCTCTTGCAATACAACTTTCACTGGAGTCCAGAGAGCAACAAAGCATCTAAATACAAGCTGCAGAGTCCTGGTGTGTGGCAAGTCAAATTAAAATCAATTTGGGCATTAGCTTTAGGAGACACTATCTACAGTCTACAGTATTTTATCGGTGAAGTGGTATAAGATGAAAGAAGGCATACCAGAGAGATTATCAGGCACCAGAGCCAGATTAGGCACACTGCCATTATGTGAGCAATCATATCTGCAGGCCATGGCATTTTCTTGGTCCCATCTTTTGGATGAGATGCTAAACTGAGCCCCCGTCTGCCCTCTCATGTGGGCATAAAAGATCCCATGGTACTATTTCAAAGAAGAGCTAGGAGGATTCTCTCTGGTGTCCTGGCCAATATCTCTCAACCAATATCACTATAACAGATTATCTGGTCATTATTGTCATGTATTTCACCATCTTGCAATGTCAATAATTATGTAACTGTAACTCATGCACACTGTACCTGTACCCTTGAAATGCACACCCTGACCACAGGGGGTGAGCTTGCGGGAGACACTCCTCAACTGGGTTTCCAGGTATAAAAGGGGAGGTCCCATCCAGGGTCAGCACTCTTTGGTCCTGGGAATAAAGTGAAGGTCACAGAGTGACCATGTGTGATATATACATGCCTCATGTGAGTTTGTAACAAGGTGCAGAGACACTACATCTGGCGATGAGAAACGGGAATCACCGAACCACGAGGATGGCCACCGGTGGCACAGAGGAACGCTACTGTGTGGGTGAGGACTGGGAAGACTTTGTGGAAAGACTCCAGCAGAGCTTTGTCACAAAGGACTGGCTGGAAGAGATAGTGGCTGAGAAGCGGAGGGCGCATCTACTGACCAGCTGTGGTCCACAGACGTATGCGCTGATGAAAGACCTGCTCGCACCCCAAAAGCCAGCGGACAAGTCTTTCGAAGAGCTCAGCCAGCTGATCAGTGAGCACCTCAAGCCGGCAAGTAGCGTACACATGGCCTGGCACCGGCTCTACTCTCACCGGCGTCAGGAGGGTCAAAACGTCTCGGACTTCGTGGCGGAACTGCGCCGTTTGGCCAGTCTCTGTAAGGTCTCCGATGCCTGCAGGGGGGAGATGTTAAGGGGCTTTTTCATCGAGGGCATTAACCATGCCGGCATTTTCAGGAAGCTTATAAAGACCAAGGACCTGACTTTAGAAGGGGCGGCGTTGATAGCTCAGACCTTTATGGCAGGGGAAGAGGAGACCAAGCTAATTTACGGACGCAGCCCTGGATTTAACATTGCAATGAACCAGGGAGTTAATGTTGTAAAAGTGATACAGAACCCCGCAGGCAGGCAAGGACAATTCGACACCGCCCAGACAGGCAGGCAAGGGTAATTCTACACCGCCCAGGTAGCAACAAGCTCCAGGGTGGGCCCGCAACAGGGACAATGGAAAGGGGATCGGCAATTCACGCCATCACAAGGAACAATGCATCCCGTGATGGGACCATTCAGAGTGCTTAGAAACAGCCAAAAGGGCCATCAGAGAGGAATGCCTGGGAATAGTCCTTTTGTTAACAGCAACCTCAGCTCATGGTGGAAGTGTGGGGGTAAACACACTGCCAAAAGCTGCAGGTTCCAGCTTTACACCTGTAGGATTTGTAATGTCAGTGGACACTTGGACAGGAGGTGCAAAAAAGCAGTAGCGAGGCTAATCTGCGAGACAGAGGAACCAGACGAGGGGTCTGCAATGCAGGATGAGGCCTGGGGAACAACCATGGATGCGGAAGTTCAGAGAGTTCATGTGTCTGACGTCCACAGCTCATACACTAAAACGCCACCCATGATGATGAAAGTCTTACTGAATGGCATCCCGGTGCACATGAAACTGGATACAGGAGCTAACCAGTCTCTCATGAGCGGCTAACAGTTTGAGAGACTATGAGCTACACAGAGCTAGCAGGCCCAAACTGGAATGCATTGAGACGCAGCTACGTACGTACACCAAAGAGATCATCCCAGTGCTGGGCAATGCAAACTTGGTAGTAACGCATAATGGATTACAGAACCAGCTGCCACTCTGGATTGTTCCGGGAAATGGTCCCGTGCTTTTGGGGAGGAGCTGGCTAGCTGAGATGAATTGGAAATGGGGGGATGTGCACACCATTTCATCCATGGAGCGAAGTTCATGCTCGCAGGTCTTGCAAAAATTCGAGTCACTGTTTCAACCCGGTGTCGGTACGTTCAAGGGCACTAAAGTAGTGATACACATCACTCCGGATGCCAGACTAGTGCACCACAAAGCCAGAGCGGTGCCGTACATGATGCGTGAGACAATTGAAAGTGAACTGGACAGGCTGCTCAGAGAGGGCATAATTTCGGCCATTGAATTCAGTGACTGGGCAAGTCCCATCGTTCCCGTCCTCAAAGCAGATGCTCGGTTAGGATTTGTGGCGACTACAAAGCCACCATCAACCGAGTGTCACTGCAAGACCAATACCCGCTTCTGAGAGCAGAGGATCTCTTTGCCACGCTGGCAGGTGGAAAGCTGTTCACGAAGCTGGACCTCACTTCGGCCTACATGACTCAAGAACTGGTGGAAGATTCCAAGCTTCTGACCAGCATCACAACGCACAAAGGATTATTTGTCTACAACAGGTGCCTGTTTGGTATTCGTTCGGCAGCGGCTATCTTTCAGCGAAACATGGAAAGCTTGCTCAAGTCCATCCCTGGAATGGTCATATTCCAAGACGACATCCTTATAACGGGACGAGACACCGAGGAACACCTCTGCAACCTGGAGGAGGTGCTACGCCAATTGGATCGGGTAGGCTTGTGGTTGAAAAAGGCCAAGTGCGTGTTTTTGGTCCCAGAGGTCGAGTTCCTGGGCAGGAGGGTTGCCGCAGACGGTATCCGGCCCACTGAATCAAAAACTGAGGCGATTCGCCGGGCGCCCAGGCCCGGCAACACGTCGGAGTTGCGATCATTCCTGGGACTTTTGAACTATTTTGGGAACTTTCTGCCGAACTTAAGCACATTGTTGGAGCAGTTACACATGCTCCTCCGTAAAGGTTGTGAATGGTTTTGGAGGGATTGTCAAGAACGGGCTTTCAATAAGGCGAGGAACCTGCTGTGTTCCAACAAACTGTTGACTTTGTATGACCCCTGTAAAAAACTGGTTTTAACATGCGATGCGTCATCCAACGGGGTTAGGTGTGTGTTGCAGCAGGGTAACGATGACGGCCGACTCCAACTGGTGGCTTACGCCTCCAGGTCGCTCTTCCAGGCAGAGCGTGGATACGGCATGGTCGAGAAGGAGGCACTCGCGTGTGTGTGCGGTGTGAAAAAGATGCACCAGTACCTTTTCGGCAGACAGTTCAAGCTAGAGACGGACCACAAGCCGTTAACATCCCTGTTGTCCGACAGCAAGGCTGTCAATGCTAATGCGTCAGCTCGCATACAGCGATGGGCCCTCACGCTTGCTGCGTATGACTACACCATACAGCTCCGGCCAGGCACTGAAAATTGCGCTGACGCACTCAGCAGGCTCCCACTGCCCACCACCAAGGATGCGTCGGAGCAGAGCGCCGAGATGGTCATGGCCGTTGAGGCTTTTGACACTGCGGGCTCCCCCAGCACAGCCCGACAGATCAAACTCTGGACCAACAGGGACCCCCTCCTATCCATGATAAAGAAATGTGTCCTGACTGGGAATTGGGCGCCCGCACACAGGGCGTGCCCCAAGGAAGTCAAGCCGTTTCAGAGACAGATGGATGAAACATAGAAACATAGAAACATAGAACACATAGAAAATAGGTGCAGGAATAGGCCATTCGACCCTTCGAGTCTGTACCGCCATTCAATGAGTTCATGGCTGAACATGCAACTTCAGTACCCGATTCCTACTTTCTCGCTATACCCCTTGATCCTCCTAGTAGTAAGGACTACATCTAACTCCTTTTTGAATATATTTAGTGAATTGGCCTCAACAACTTTCTGTGGTAGAGAATTCCACAGGTTCACCACTCTCTGGGTGAAGAAGTTTCTCCTCATCTCGGTCCTAAATGGCTTACCCCTTATCCTTAGACTGTGACCCCTAGTTCTGGACTTCCCCAATATTGGGAACATTCTTCCTGCATCTAACCTGTCTAAACCCATCAGAATTTTAAACGTTTCTATCCCCTCTCATTCTTCTGAACTCCAGTGAATACAAGCCCAGGTGATCCAGTCTTTCTTGATATGTAAGTCCCACCATCCCGGGAATCAGTCTGGTGAACCTTCGCTGCACGCCCTCAATAGCAAGAATGTCCTTCCTCAAGTTAGGAGACCAAAACTGTACACAATACTCTAGGTGTGGCCTCACCGAGGCCCTGTACAACTGTAGTAACACCTCCCTGCCCCTGTATTCAAATTCCCTCGCTATGAAGGCCAACATGCCATTTGCTTTCTTAACCGCCTGCTGTACCTGCATGCCAACCTTCAGTGACTGATGTACCATGACACCCAGGTCTCTTTGCACCTCCCCTTTTCCTAATCTGTCACCATTCAGATAATAGTCTGTCTCTCTTGTTTACCACCGAAGTGGATAGCCTCACATTTATCCACATTATACTTCATCTGCCATGCATTTGCCCACTCACCTAACCTACCCAAGTCACTCTACAGTTCATAGCATCCTCCTCGCTGCTCACACTGCCACCCAACTTAGTGTCATCCACAAATTTGGAGATACTACATTTAATCTCTCGTCTAAACCATTAATGTACAATGTAAACAGCTAGGGCCACAGCACGGAACCTTGCGGTACCCTACGAGTCACTGCCTGCCATTCTGAAAAGTACCCATTTACTCCTACTCTTTGCTTCCTGTCTGCCAACCAGTTCTCAATCCATGTCAGCACACTACTCTCAATCCCATGTACTTTAACTTTGCACATTAATCTCTTGTGTGGGACCTTGTCAAAAGCCTTCTGAATGTCCAAATACACCACATCAACTGGTTCTCCCTTGTCCACTCTACTGGAAACATCCTCAAAAAATTCCAGAAGATTTGTCAAGCATGATTTCCCTTTCACAAATCCATGTTGACTTGGACCTATCATGCCATCTCTTTCCAAATGCGCTGCTATGACATCCTTAATAATTGATTCCATCATTTTACCCACTACCGATGTCAGGCTGACCGGTCTATAATTCCCTGTTTTCTCTCTCCCTCCTTTTTTAAAAAGTGGGGTTACATTGGCTACCCTCCACTCCATAGGAACTGATCCAAAGTCTATGGAATGTTGGAAAATGACTGTCAATGCATCCGTTATTTCCAAGGCCACCTCCTTAAGTATTCTGGGATGCAGTCCATCAGGCCCTGGGGATTTATTGGCCTTCAATCCCATCAATTTCCCCAACACAATTTCCCGACTAATAAGGATTTCCCTCAGTTCCTCCTTCTTACTAGACCCTCTGACCCCTTTTATATCCGGAAGGTTGTTTGTGTCCTCCTCAGTGAATATCAAACCAAAGTACTTGTTCAATTGGTCTGCCATTTCTTTGTTCCCCGTTATGACTTCCCCTGATTCTGACTGCAGGGGACCTACGTTTGTCTTTACTAACCTTTTTCTCCTTACATATCTATAGAAGCTATTGCAGTCCGTCTTAATGTTTCCTGCAAGCTTCCTCTCGTACTCTATTTTCCCTGCCCTAATCAAACCCTTTGTCCTCCTCTGCTGAGTTCTAAATTTCTCCCAGTCCCCAGGTTCGCTGCTATTTCTGGCCAATTTGTATGCCACTTCCTTGGCTTTAATACTATGCCTGATTTCCCTTGATAGCCACGGTTGAGCCATCTTCCCTTTTTTATTTTTACGCCAGACAGGGATGTACTCTCCATCCAAGCCGATTGCCTGCTATGGGGCAGCCGGGTAGTCATGTCCCAGAAAGAAATGGAAGCATTCATCAGGGAACTCCACAGCGAGCACCCTGGCATCGTGTTTATGAAGGCCATTGCCCGGTCACATCTATGGTGGCCGGAGATTGACTCAGACCTGGAACACTGGGTTCGCAGGTGCACGACATGTGCCCAGCTGGGCAATGCCCCCAGGGAGGCACCACTCAGCCTGTGGCCTTGGCCCACCAGGCCATGATCACGGATTCACATAGACTATGCGAGCCCGTTCATGGGGAAAATGTTCCTGATCGTAGTCGATGCATACTCGAAGTGGATCGAGTGCATCATATTGAACTCGTGCACGACATCCATCACAGTGGAGAGTCTGTGTACGGTTTTCACGACCCACGGCTTGCCGGACACCCTGGTCAGCGACAATGGCCCGTGTTTCACCAGCCATGAATTCCAGGAATTTATGTCGGGCAATGGGATCAAGCACGTCCAGACAGCGCCATTCAAGCCGGCTTCTAATGGCCAGGCAGAACGGGTGGTCCAAGTCATAAAGCAGGGCATGCTACGCATCCAAGGACCCTCCCGTCAGTACCGCCTATCGCGCCTCCTGCTGGCTTACAGGTCCCGGCCGCACTCGTTCACGGAAGTCCCACCAGCGGAACTCCTCATGAAACACACGCTCAAGATGCGGCTGTCCTTCATTCACCCAGACCTGGCAGACATTGTTGAGTGCAAGCGCCAGTCCAAAACCGAGCTCCATGATCGAGGCTCAAGGGGGAGGTGTTTGAAATAGATGACCCGGTATTTGTTCGTAACCATGCTTTGGGACCCAAATGTCTTGAGGGCACCGTAATTGGCAAAGAAGGAAACAGGGTCATGGTGGTCAGACTAAACAATGGGCAGATATGCCGCAAACACTTGGACCAAGTAAAGACAAGATTCAGCATAGACACGGAGGAACCGGAAGAAGAGCATGATGAGATAGCACCCACACCACTGCCAGCGTACGAGCAACAAAGACAGCCCTCAGCATGCACAGTCCCTGCGACCAGCCCGGACAGGCCGGAATCACCTCAAGTGACAGAGACGCATGCTGAGGCTCAGCCACCAGAGCCACAACTGCGGCGCTCCACGAGAGAGCGTCGACCACCCGATAGACTTAACCTCTGAAACTAAAAAGACTCAAAGGGGGAGGTGATGTCATGTATGTCACCATCTTGCAATGTCAATAGTTATGAAACTGTAAGTCATGCATACTGTACCTATACCCTTGAAATGCACACCCTGACCACAGGGTGTAAGCTTGCGGGAGACACTCCTCACCTGGGTTTCCAGGTATAAAAGGGGAGGTCCCACCCAGGGTCAGCACTCTTTGGTCCGGGGAATAAAGTGAAGGTCACAGAGTGACCGTGTCTGATATATACATGCCTCGTGTGAGTTTGTAACAAGGTGCAGAGACACTATAATTATCTCATTGCTGGTTGTGGGAGCTTACTGTGCACAAAATTGGCTGTGGCGTTTCTTACTTTACAGCAGTAACTGCATCTCACAACAACTTTATTGGCTGTAAAGTGCACGAGGGGCATGCTGAGTGGGTGAAATGCGCTATATAAATACAAGTCTCTGTTTTCTTATGGCAAACCTGCTGGGTAGTGAGTGAGGGAAACTGTCTCTTCAGGCTCTGCTCAGCTTTGCCATCTTCTGCAAGAACACCTGCTGCCGACCTCCAGTAGAGAGGTGGCACTACCAGTGGCAGTCATAGTCACCAGCATCTTCAGCCTTTCAGCCTCCACCTCCTTACATATTAGCATTGGGATCGTTGGCAGTGTCAGACAATGCACCGCCCACAGATGTACTGAACAGGTGACTGACACAATGCTCAACATTTCCAGTATTTCCGCTCCTTTCCCACTGACAGCAACAGGAGAATGGCCCAGTTGTCTATTTTCAATGGTCTTGACACCACACGACCGCATTTCCTAAGGTGCTGGCATTCTTGATGGCAGGCTGACAGTGTGAGAGAGCTGGATTAACATCAATAGAGATACAGTCAGCAGCACATCAACAATTGCATAATTATATTCAGCATGTTCAGTCAATGTCCTCACTGTCATACTCTCAACAACTGCCTGAACCACTTAGACAAATCTCGTTGGCAGTCACTGTCCAAAAGAGTTCCAAAATACTGCTGAAAATGATTCTCTGTCACAGATTGTTCCTCTCTCTTCTCTCTCGATGATGCCAACTTTAATTAACTTTGAAATATAAATAAGGTCAATTCCAAAGCACCGTTTCTGGAATATAAACACAGCATCACGAGGGGCTGGCTCAGAATGAATCTTAACCAGTTAAAGCTATAAACACATCTATACACGTTACTGCAATAATCCTGACATACCATTACCACAAGGATAGTGTTAGGGCAGTAATCCTGACACACTAGTACCACAAGGACAGTGTTACTGCAGTTAATCCCAATACAGCAGTACCAGAAGGACAATGTTACTGCACTTAACCCGAGCACAGCGGTACCACAAGGACAGTGTTACTGCAGTAATCCCATTGTATCAGGAACATCAGAGAGTGTAACTGCAGCAATTCCAGCAGGTCAATACAGTGATACTGTAATAATTCCCTACATTACAACAGTGACTACACTTCAAAAGTACTTCATTGGCTGTAAAGCGCTTTGAGACATCCGGTGGTCGTAAAAGGCGCTATATATATCCAAGTCTTTCTTTTTCTTTATAATCCCAGTGGGCTAGTGCAGTGTTACTGTAATAATCGCAGTAGGTCAGTATTGCACGGAGAACTCTAACCAGTGAATTTTTTGTTCTTTGCCAGGTACATTGTAATAGTCCACCCCAGCACAGAGAAACGGACCGTCCGTCGGACAGTGCTAGTGAATGTTCTCGTGTGGCTCGGCAGTTTGTCGCTCACAGTCCCAGTCATGTTATATTCCAGGATTATCCAGATGGGAGACTCTGAAGTATGTGCTCTGGACCTGCCTTCTGGAATGAAGGACATGTACTGGTATACACTCTATCAGTCTGTATTGGGATTTATTATTCCCCTGATTATTATAAGCACTTTCTACTCGATGACTCTCTTTCATGTCTTTAAATCGCTCAGAAGAGTGGGTAGAAAGCAATCAGTGCAGGCAAAGAGGGCGACCAAAACTGTTCTCATGATAATAGCTGTCTTTTTGATGTGTTGGTTGCCTTTTCATGTGATGCAGATGCTCAATTTAACCTCCATGACCCCCACCTTGCTCTTTCTTTACATCTACCATATCAGCATCTGTTTGAGCTATGCCCACAGCTGCATCAACCCTCTTATGCTCCTGTTCTTCACAAAGAATTTCCAGGAGCGCTTGTGTGGTGCTGTGACAAAGAGCAGCTCCACCTCTCATGTCAAGTTGACCACCACTAGAAGAGGCGGAACCTGTGAAAGTGTGGAAATTGAGTGTAAAAGCTCAGGCCTCTGAGAAAGTGGCACACATTAAAGTGTTGTCAAAGATCAGCATTGTTCCCACTGTAATAAAAACAGAAAATGCTGGCAACACTCAGCATTCGTGGAGAGAGAAACAGAGTTGACATTTCAGGCCGATGACATAAGAACATAAGAAATAGGAGTAGGAGTAGGTCACACAGCCACTCGATCCCACTCCGCCATTCAGCAAGATCATGGCTTATCTTCAACCTCAACTCCACTTTCCCGCCCAGTCCCCATAACCTTTGACTCCCCTATATTTCAAGAATCTGTCTATCTCAGCCTGTAGTTTAGTTATAAAATCTGGTTGACCCATATAAACTTCTGTGACTCTGTGCATGTTGCTGTCATGCCTTCATTTCATTTGGGCTTTCATTCCCTTGGCAAATGACTAAAAACAGAATCAGTCCATGTCTCTATATTTTTCTGCAATCATTATGATCCCTATGAGAGAATCATAGAATGTTACAACACAGAATGGGGGTTGTGTTGCTTATTTAAAACACGTTTGAATGGGCTAGACTGGATGGACCAGCAAATCTTGACCCCTCTGTCCTTGCAAACTACCACCCCATCTCCAACTTCCCTTTCCTCTCCAAAGTCCTTGAACATGTTGTATATTCATAGAAACAAGCTGTTCAGCCCGTCAAGTTCGTGAAGGTGTTTTTCTCCAAAAGAGTCACCAAGTTTAATCCCACTCTCCTCCACACTCCTCATATCCTTAGCAATGGTTTTCAAGCAACTATCTAACCTGTTTTTAAAGAATATATGGACTCTGCTTCAACAACAGTCCATGACAGAGAAATCCACATTCCAACCACTATCGGTGATGAATTCCTGTGTGACCATTCATTCTTTTTGTGATTGTCTTAAATTATTACCATCTTGTCAATCAGTGGAAATAGTCTTTCATTATTCACCTTATTATAATCCTTCACAGTCCAGAAGACCTTTGTCAGTTATCATCAAATAGGCCTTAGCTTCTCAAGTATCTTTTCATAATTGTAATCTCTCATTGCTATTAACATCCCCAAAAATCTACACTGCACATTTTACATTGCTTTTTCTTTTTTCCTATAATGGGGTTCTTAAAACTGTTCACAGTACAGCACAATACAAACTGTACAATACAGTATCTGTTAGTTCCTCTTTCTGCTCTCTTTATCTCTGGTTCTTTTGCTTTTTACGTACCTCTCTCTTTGTTGTCTCCTTGTAGAGCTAATTTCAGTTCTAATCAAGTGGTTGCCCACTTCCATCTTCCACCTTCCCCAGTTTTCTCACCTCCTCTTTCAATTGCTTGCACATCGCATCATAGGGCTGGCCCTGTCCTCACCCTTTATCCACAAAGCACGCTTTTCAGCCGAAGTCACCAGATATGGATTTATGAAGGGGAAGTCATGTTTGACAAATTTGCTGGAATTCTTTGAGGATGTAATGAACAGAGTGGATAAAGGGGAACCAATGGATGTGGTGTATTTGGACTTCCAGAAGGCATTTGGCAAGGTGCCACATAAAAGGTTATTGCACAAGATAAAAGTTCACGGGGTTGGGGGTAATATATTAGCATGGATAGAGGATTGGCTAACTAACAGAAAACAGAGAATCGGGATAAATGGTTCATTCTCGGGTTGGCAATCAGTAACTAGTGGGATGCCGCAGGGATCAGTGCTGGGACACCAACTATTTACAATTTATAGTAATGACTTGGATGAAGGGACCGAGTGTAACGTAGCCAAGTTTGCTGATGATACAAAGATTGGAGGAAAAGCAATGTGTGAGGACACAAAAATCTGCAAAAGGAATAGGCAGGCTAAATGAGTGGGCACAAATTTGCCACATGGAGTATAATGTTGGAAAGTGTGAGGTCAGTTTCCTCATATACACTGATGACATCCAGCTCTACCTCACCACCACTTCTCTCGATCCCTCCACGGTCTCTGAATTGTCAGACTCCTTGTCCGATGTCCAGTTCTGGATGAGCAGAAATTTTCTACAATGGAATATTGGGAAGACCGATGCCAATTTTTTCTCAGGGAACGGAGTTTGTGGTGGGGACCGAAAACAATGGCTTCGGTCTTCTCAATATTCCATTGCAGAAAGTTTCTGCTCAGATATTGGACAAGCAGTCTTACAATTTAGAGACTGTGGAGGCGTCGAGAAAAGTGATATTGAGGTAGGGCTGGATGTCATCAGCGTACACGTGGAAACTAACACTCTGTTTTCAGATGATGTTGCCAAGGGGCAACATGTAGATGAGAAATAGGAGGGGACCAAGGATAGATCCTTGGGGAACACCAGAGATAACAATGCGGGAGCGGGAAGAGAAACTATTGCAGGTGATTCTCTGGCTACGATTAGATAGGTACGAATGGAACCAGGCGAGTGCAGTCCCACCCAGCTGGACGATGGTGGAGAAGTGCTGGAGAAGGATAGAGTGATCAACCATGTCAAAGGCTGCAGACAAGTCAAGAAGGACAAGGAGGGATAGTTTGTCATTGTTACAGTCACAAAGGATGTCATTTGTGACTTTGATGAAGCTGTTTCGGTACTGTGGCAGACGCGGAATCTGGATTGAAGGGATTCAAACATAGAATTGCGGGAAAGAAGGGCACAGATTTTGGAGATGACAACACGTTCAAAGACATTGGAGAGTAAAAGGAGGTTGGAGATGGGGTGGTAGTTTATAAGGGCAGAGGGGTCGAGGGTTGTTTTTTTGAGGAGAGGGATGATGACAGCAGATTTGAGGCAGAGGGAGACAGTACAAGAGGAGAGAGAACTGTTAACAATGTCAGCTAACATGGGAGCCAGAAAAGAAAGTTGGGTGGTCAGCAGTTTGGTGGTAATATTGCCGAGGGAGCTGGAAGTGGGTCTCATAGACAGGATGAGATCAGAAATGTCATGAGAGGAGATCGGAGAGAAGCTGGAGAAAGATGTGAGGTCAGGGCTAGGGCAGGGAGGATCCTTAGAGAAAGTTTGGCCCAGTGAGGTAAGAGAAGGAAGGGAAAAGGCAGAGGTGGCCAAACGGATGGTCTCAATCTTAGAGACAAAGAAGTCCATGAGCTCCTCACACTTATTGTCGGAGGTGAGAGTGGAGACTGGGGAGAGGGCTTTAAAAAGGCGATTAGCAGTGGAAAATAGAAGTCGGGGTTTATCTCTACATTCTAGAATGATTCTGGAATAGTGAGCAAATTTGGCAGACGAGAGCAGGACCCAATAGTGCTTTATGTGGTCATAGAAAGATAGAAACATAGAAATTAGGTGCAGGAGCAGGCCATGCGGTCCTTCGAGCCTGCTCCACTATTCAATAAGATCATGGCTGATCATTTAACCTCAGTACCCCTTTCCTGCTTTCTCTCCATACCCCTTGATCCCTTTAGCCATAAGGGCCATATCTAACTCCCTTTTGAATATATCTAACGAACTGGCCTCTACAACTTTCTGCAGTAGAGAATTCCACAGGTTAACAACTCTCTGAGTGAAGAAGTTTCTCCTCATCTCAGTCCTAAATGGCTTACCCCTTATTCTTAGACTGTGACCCCTGGTTCTGGAACTCCCCAGCAATGGGAACATTCTTCCTGCCTCGAATCTATCCAATCCCATCAGAATTTTACATGTTTCTATGAGATCCCCTCTCATTCTTCTAAACTCCAGTGGATACAAGCCCAGTTGATCCAATCTCTCCTCATGTCAGTCCTACCATCCCGGAAATCAGTCTGGTGAACCTTCGCTGTACTCCCTCAATCGCAAGAATGTCCTTCCTCAGATTAGGAGACCAAAACTGAACACAATATTCCAGGTGTGGCCTCACTAAGGCTCTGTACAACGGCAGTAAGTCCTCCCTGCTCATATACTCAAATCCTCTAGCTATGAATGCCAACATGCCATTTGTCTTCTTCACCACCTGCTGTACCTGCATGCCAACCTTCAATGACTGATGTACCATGACACCCAGGTCTCGTCGCACCTCCCCTTTTCCTAATCTGTCACCATTCAGATAATATTCTGTCTTCCTGTTTTTGCCACCACAGTTATCCACATTATACTGCATCTGCCATGCATTTGCCCACTCACCTAACCTGTCCAATTCACCCTGCAGCCTCTTAACATTCTCCTCACAGCTCACACCGCCACACAGCTTAGTGTCATCTGCAAACTTGGAGATATTACATTCAATTCCTTCATCTAAATCATTGATCTATATTGTAAATAGCTGGGGTCCCAGCAATGAGCCCTGCGGCACCCCACTGGTCACTGCCTGCCATTCTGAAAAGGACCTGTTTATTCCAACTCTCTGCTTCCTGTCTGTCAACCAGTTCTCTATCCACGTCAATATATTACCCCAATACCATGTGCTTTAATTTTGCACATTAATCTCTTGTTTGGGACCTTGTCAAAAGCTTTTTGAAAGTCCAAATACACCACATCCACTGGTTCTCCCTTGTCCACTCTACTAGTTACATCCTCAAAAAATTCTACAAGATTTGTCAAGCATCATTTCCCTTTCATAAATCCATGCTGACTTGGACCGATCCTGTCACTGCTTTCCAAATGCGCTGCTATTTCAACTTTAATAATTGATTCCAACATTTTCCCCACCACCAATGTCATACTAGCCGGTCTATAATTTCCTGTTTTCACTCTCTCCATCCTTTTTTAAAAAGTGGTGTTACATTAACTACCTTCCAGTCCATAGAAACTGATCCAGATTCAATAGAATGTTGGAAAATGATCACCAATGCATCCACTATTTCTTGGGCCACTTCCTTTAGTACTCTGGGATGCAGCCTATCAGGCCCTGGAGATTTATCAGCCTTCAATCCCATCAAGTTCCCTAACACAATTTCCTGACTAATAAGGATTTCCTTCAGTTCCTCCTTTTCGCTAGACCCTCGAACCCCTAATATTTCCGGAAGGTTATTTGTGTCTTCCTTAGTGAAGACAGATCCAAAGTATTTGTTCAATTGGTCTGACATTTCTTTGTTCCCCATTATAAATTCACCTGATTCTGACTGCAAAGGACCTACGTTGGTCTTCACTAATCTTTTTCTCTTCACATATCTATAGAAGCTTTTGCAATCAGTTTTTATATTCCCTACAAGCTTCCTCTCAAACTCTATTTTCCCCCTCCTAATTAGACCCTATACTTCTTTTTCTGGCCAATTTATATGCCTCTTCCTTGGATTTAACACTATCCCTAATTTCCCTTGTTAGCCACAGTTGAGCCACCTTTCCCGTTTTATTTTTACTCCAGTCAGGGATGTACAATTGTTGAAGTTCATCCATGTAATCTATAAATGTCTGCCATTGCCTATTCACCGTCAACCCTTTAAGTATCATTTGCCAGTCTATCCTAGCCAATTCACGTCTCATACCATCGAAGTTACCATTCCTTAAGTTCAGGACCCTAGTCTCTGAATTAACACTGTCACTCTCCATCTTAATAAAGAATTCTATCATATTATGGTCACTCTTCCACAGGGGGCCTCGCACAACAAGATTGCTAATTAGTCCTCTCTCATTACACAACACCCAGTCTAGGATGGCCAGCTCTCTAGTTGGTTCCTCGACATATTGGTCTAGAAAGCCATCCCTAATACACTCCAGGAAATCCTCCTCCACCGCATTGCTACCAGCTTGGTTAGTCCAATCTATATGTAGATTAAAGTCACCCATGATAACTGCTGCACCTTTATTGCACGCATCCCTAATTTCTTGTTTGATGTCATCCCCAACCTCACTACTACTGTTTGGTGGTCTGTACACAACTCCCACTAGCATTTTCTGCCCTTTAGTATTCCGCAGCTCTACCAATACAGATTCCACATCATCCAGGCTAATGTCCTTTCTTACTATTGCGTTAATTTCCTCTTTAACCAGCAACGCTACCCCACCTCCTTTTCCTTTCTGTCTGTCCTTCCTGAATGTTGAATATCCCTGGATGTTGAGTTCTCAGCCTTGGTCACCCTGGAGCTATGTCTCCGTAATCCCAATTATATTTTAATCGTTAATAGTTGCCTGCACAGTTAATTCATCCACCTTATTATGAATATTCCTCGCATTGAGGCACAGAGCCTTCAGGCTTGTCTTTTTAACAATCTTTGTCCATTTAGAATCTTGCTGTAATGTGGCATTTTTTGATTTTTGCCTTGAGTTTTTCTGCCCTCCACTTTTACTATTCTCTTTTCTATCTTTTGCTTCTGCCCCCATTTTACTTCCCTCTGTCTCTCTGCATAGGTTCCCATCCCCCTGCCACATTAGATTAACCCCTCCCCAACAGCATGAGCAAACACTTCCCCTAGGACATTGGTTCTGATCCTGCCCAGGTGCAGACCATCCAGTTTGTACTGGTCCTACCTCCCCCAGAACTGGTTCCAATGTCCCAGGAATTTGAATCCCTCCCTTCTGCACCACTCCTCAAGCCAAGTATTCATCTTAACTATCCTGCTATTTCTACTCTGACTAGCACATGGCACTAGTAGCAATCCTGATATTACTACCTTTGAGGTCCTACTTTTTAATTTAGCTCCTAACTCCCTAAATTCAGCTTGTAGGACCTCATCCCATTTTTTACCTATATCGTTGGTACCTATATGCAACACGACAACTGGTTGTTCACCCTCCTCCTCCAGAATGCCCTGCAGCCGCTCCGAGACATCCTTGATCCTTGCACCAGGGAGGCAACATACCATCCTGGAGTCTCGGTTTTGACCGCAGAAATGCCTATCTATTCCCCTTACAATAGAAGCCCCTACCACTATAGCTCTCCCACTCTTTTTTTGCCCTCCTGTGCAGCAAAGCCACCCACAGTGCCATGAACTTGGCTGCTGCTGCCTTCCCCTGGTGAACCATCTCTCTCAACAGTATCCAAAGCGGTATATCTGTTTTAGAAGGACTCCTGCACTACCTTTCTACTCCTGCTCTGCCTGATGGTCACCCATTCCCTATCTGCCTTTATAACCTTTACCTGTGGTGTGACCAACACACTGAACATGCTATCCCCGACATCCTCAGCATCGCACATGCTCCAGAATGAATCCATCCGCAGCTCCAGTGCCGTCATGCGGTCTAACAGGAGCTGCAGATGGATACACTTCCCGCTCACATAGTTGTCAGGGACACTGGAAGCGATCCTGATTTCCCACATAGCACAGGAGGAGCATGACACAGGTCTGGCTCTCCTGCCATGACTTAACCCTTATCTGGTGCTGAATAGCTAAACCAGTTGTCCGCCATATCCATTCAAGTCTGCGTCCCTTGGACTTATGGGATCGAAGATCAGGGCTGTACCAGGGAAAATGGCAAGGGTGAGAGAGATTAACTGTTTTAATAGGGTCTGGAGCATCAAAGGCGATGGTAAGGGTGTGATTGAGCAGGTCAGAAGCTGCAGAAATTTCATGCTGAATGGAAGGCCAAAGGCTGGACAGTTGGGAGTTCATAAGTGCAGTTGTAAGAGTTGGGAGAGAGTTTTTTCCAGGGGTGGACACAGAAGGAGGTAGGGTTGTGGGGGTGGGGGGTGCGCGGGTGGCAGGGGGATGTGGTTGGAGAGCGATATGAGGAAGTGATCAGAGATGGCTTTATCTATGATTGACATGATAGGAGTAGCGAGGCCACGAGAGCTGGAACGGTCGAGGAGATGGTCGTGAATATGGAGTTTAAATGAAGGGCGCGATTAAGGGAGGACAGGAGGTTAGTGAACTCAGAGGAGAGAGAGCATGATGAATTGAGATGGAGGTTGAAATCACCGAGGATGAGAAGTCGTTTGGTGCAGAGGCAGAGGGAGGAAAGTAATGAAGAAATATCAGTAATAACATTTTGATGGTACTTGGGTGGACGGCGGAGAATGAGAATTTTAAATGAGAGGTGAGAGGGTGGAATAAGGTGAGATGCTCAGGCTGATGACATAAGAACATAAGAAATAGGAGGAAGAGTAGGCCATACAGTCCCTTGAACCTGCTCCGACATTCAGTACGATCATGGCTGATCTGCGACCTCAACTCCAGTTTCCCGCCCAATCCCCATATACCTTGATTCCCTTAGAGTCCAAAATGCTGTCGATCTCAGCCTTGAATATACTCAATAACTGAGCATCCACAGCCCTCTGGGGTAGAGAATTTCAAAGATTCACAACCCTCTGAGGTAAGAAATTACTCCTCATCAGTCCTAAATGGCCGACCCCTTATCCTGAGAGTGTGCCCCCTCGTTCTAGACTCTACAGCCAAGGTAAACTGGCTCTCAGCATTTACCCTGTCAAGCCCTCTCAGCATCTTATATGTTTCAATGAGACCATCTCTCATTCTTCTAAAATCCAGAGAGTATAGGCCCATTCTACTCAATCTCTCCTCATAATATAACCCTCTCATCTCAGGGATCAATGTAGTGATCCTTCATTGAACCCCCTCAAAGACAAATAGGTCCTTCCTTAGATACAGCCCAATCACTGATCCTTGCAGCATCCCTCTCAACCTGCCAACCTGAAAATGACCTGTTTATTCCTACTCTCTATTTTCTGTCCTTTAACCAATCCTCTATCCGTATTACCCCCAACCCCATGAGCCCTTATCTTGTGCAACAACCTTCATGTGGCACCTTATCGAATGCCTTTTGAAAATCCAAATATATTACATCCACTGGTTCCCCTTTTCTACCCTGCTAGTTACATTCTCAAAAAACTACAATAGATTTGTCAAACACAATTTCCCTTTCATAAAACCATGTTGACTACGCCTAATCATATTATGATTTTCTAAGTGCCACTTCCTTAATAATGGATTGCACCATTTTCCCAACCACTGATGTTAGGCTAACTGGCCTGTGGTTTACTGTTTTCTCTCTCCACCCTTCCTTAAAAAGCAGAGTTACATTTGCTACTTTCCAATCCACTGGGACAATTCCAGAATCTATGAAATTTTGGAAGATCACCACCAATGAATCCACTAGCTGTGCAGCCACCTTGTTTAGAACCCGAGGATGTAGGCCATCAGGTCCAGGGGACTTGTCGGCTTTTAGTCCCATTAATTTCTCCAGTACTTCTTCTTTACAAATATTAATTACTTTAAGGCCCTCACTCTCATTAGATCCTTGGCTCCTCACTATTTTTGTGTCTTCTACTGTGAAGAAAGATATCATATTTGTTTAACCTCTCTGCCATTTCCTTATTCCCCATTATAATTTCTCTTTTTTCAGCCTCTGAGGCATCCATGTTTACTTTCACTACTCTCTTCCTTTTTAGATACTTGTAAAAGCCCCTACAATCTGTTTTTATATTTCTTGCTAGTTTACTCTCATTATATTTTATTCCTCTTTATCAATTTTGGTCATCCTTTGCTGGTATATAAAACTCTCCAAATCCTCAGGCTTACTACTCTTTGTGGCAACATTATAAGCCTCTTCTTTTAATCTAATACTATCCTTAACGTCTTTAGGATGGATGGATGGATCACTTTTCCCATGGAGCTTTTATTTCTCAATGTATATTCATTGAGAATTATGAAATATTTCTTTAAATGTTTGTCATTGCTTATTTACCATCATACCTTTTAATCTAGTTTTCCAATCTACTTAACCAACTTGTCCCTCATACCTATGTAATTGGCTTTATTTAAGTTTATTACTCTAGTTTCGTATTTAAGTACATCACTCTCGAACTCAATGTGAAATTCTATCATGTTATGATCATTCTTCCCCAGACATCCCTTACTATGAGATTACTGATTAACCCTGTCTCAGTACACAAGACAGATTCGAAAATAACCTGTTCCCTGGTTGGTTCCACTAAATATTGCTCGAGGAAACTATCTTGAATGCAGTCCATGAAATTGTTCACCGAATTACTTTTGCCAATTTGATTTGTCCAGTCTGTATCAAAATTAAAGTCCCCCATGATTATCGCATTACCTTTGTTACAAGCTCCACTTATTTCTTGATTAACTCTCTGTCCAATGGTATAGCTGCTGTTAGGGGGCCTATAAATTACTCCCACTAGTATTTTCTGCCCCTTGTTATTTATCTCCTCCCATATTGATTCGAGTTCCTGATCTTTTGAGCCAAGATGCTTTATCACTACTGTCCTTATGTCATCCTTTATTTTCAGGGCTACCCACCCCCACCCTTTTCCATTTCGTCTGTCTTTTCGAAGCATTAACTACCCTGGAATATTTAGTTCCTAATCTTGGTCACCATGCAGCCACATCTCTGTAATGGCTATTAGATCAAATCTATTTTTCTCTATTTGTGCCATTAATTCATCTTTCATCTTCCATCTGTTTCTCTCTCTACAGATGCAGCCTGAATTGCTGAGTATATCGCTTTTTATTCCAGATTTCCAGTATCCGCAGTATTTTGCTTTCGTTTTACTGTTCGCACTGTGTTGTATTTAGCATGGATTTATTTTAATATCCCATTTTTAATAAGTAATTTTATTCCTGTGAGAGTTTGATGTTCATCAAAGTGAAGACTGTTAGTCCTTCAAAATGGAACTCTTTCAATTTCAGGCAGCCAGTGCCAGCATCAAGCACTCTGAGGTCAGGTACAGCATTGGTAGATGCAGAATAAAGCAACCTCTATTCTGCCCCAACAGCATGCCTGAGACTTAGAGGAATACACCTACGGTGAGATATTTTTATTTTCCTCCACATCAGCTATCCGCACCACCCAACCCCACACTAACATCCAGTGGAAGACACAAAAACCATGCCAAAAATTGCTGGTCACAGGAATGTGGGAAGGGAGGACCTTGAGACAATCACTATCACTAAGGGGGGTTAGTGCTGGACAGGCTAATGGGACTCAAGGTAGACAAGTCCCCTGGTCCTGATGAAATGCATCCCAGGGTATTAAAAGAGATGGCGGAAGTTATAGCAGATGCATTCGTTATAATCTACCAAAATTCTCTGGACTCT
The DNA here is from genome assembly GCF_044704955.1 of Pristiophorus japonicus. Taxonomy (NCBI): domain Eukaryota; kingdom Metazoa; phylum Chordata; class Chondrichthyes; family Pristiophoridae; genus Pristiophorus; species Pristiophorus japonicus. The sequence continues at coordinate 120,282,998 of NC_091980.1, forward strand.
GGGGAGGTACCAGCGGATTGGAAAGCAGCTAATGTAACGCCTCTGTTTAAAAAAGGGGGCAGGCAAAAGGTAGGTAACTATAGGCCGGTTAGTTTAACATCTGTAGTGCGGAAAATGCTTGAAACTATCATTAAGGAAGAAATAGCGGGACTTCTAGATAGGAATAGTGCAATCAAGCAGACGCAGCATGGATTCATGAAGGGGAAATCATGTTTAACTAATTTACTGGAATTCTTTGAGGATATAACGAGCATGGTGGATAGAGGTGTACCGATGAATGTGGTGTATTTAGATTTCCAAAAGGCATTCGATAAGATGCCACACAAAAGGTTACTGCAGAAGATAGAGGTACGCGGAGTCAGAGGAAATGTATTAGCATGGATAGAGAATTGGCTGGTGAACAGAAAGCAGAGAGTCGGGATAAATGGATCCTTTTCGGGTTGGAAATTGGTGGTTAGTGGTGTGCCACAGGGATCGGTGCTGGGACCACAACTGTTTACAATATACATAGATGACCTGGAAGAGGGGACAGAGTGTACTGTAACAAAATTTGCAGATTACACAAAGATTAGTGGGAAAGCGGGTTGTGTAGAGGACACAGAGAGGCTGCAAAGAGATTTGGATAGGTTAAGCGAATGGGCTAAGGTTTCGCAGATGGAATACAAAGTGTGAGGTCATCCACCTTGGGGAAAAAAAACAGTAAAAGGGAATATTATTTGAATGGGGCGAAATTACAACGCAGAGGGACCTGGGGGTCCTTGTGCATGAATCCCAAAAAGTTAGTTTGCAGGTGCAGCAGGTAATCAGGAAGGTGAATGGAATGTTGGCCTTCATTGCGAGAGGGATGGAGTACAAAAGCAGGGAGTTGCTTCTGCAACTGTATAGGGTATTGGTAAGGCCACACCTGGAGTACTGCGTGCAGTTCTGGTCACCTTACTTAAGGAAGGATATACTGGCTTTGGAGGGGGTACAGAGACGATTCACTAGGCTGATTCCGGAGATGAGGGGGTTACCTTATGATGATAGATTGAGTGGACTGGGTCTTTACTCGTTGGAGTTCAGAAGGATGAGGGGTGATCTTATAGAAACATTTAAAATCATGAAAGGGATAGACAAGATAGAGGCAGAGAGGTTGTTTCCACTGGTAGGGGAGACTAGAACTAGGGGGCAAAGCCTCAAAATACGGGGGAGCCAATTTAAAACCGAGTTGAGAAGGAATTTCTTCTCCCAGAGGATTGTGAATCTGTGGAATTCTCTGCCCAAGGAAGCAGTTGAGGCTAGCTCATTGAATGTATTCAAGTCACAGATAGATAGATTTTTAACCAATAAGGGAATTAAGGGTTATGGGGAGAGGGCGGGTAAGTGGAGCTGAGTTCATGGCCAGATCAGCCATGATCTTATTGAATGGCAGAGCAGGCTCGAGGGGCTAGATGGCCTACTCCTGTTCCTAATTCTTATGTTCTTATTATGTTCTTATTACTAATTAATGACACATTTAGTGATGCTTTTTGCACCCACTAGGAACTGGATTGAAACTGGCCATCCCAATTCACATAGAGCTACTTTGGAATAGACCAGCAGAGGGACATTGGGCTCCCAATTTACATAGGACTCTTTCAACCAGTGGATAGACTTTCATTCCATTAGTTGCGATTGAATTTGAAGTTATAGAGGAAAAGGACAACATCTGGACCACCGCACCACCCAACCCCACACTAACATGCTACCCTATCTGTGCTAAAATGTGTTACATGGGCATTTCACCCATGTATAAATCTGTCTAAGCACGGAATTTACCACTTTTTTCTAGTGTGATGAAGTTTAATGAGAAAGTTGATGTGAGCAAACAGGCGAGCAAGAGTGGTAGAAAGGGGTTACAGTTTTCTTCTGTTATTTTTACTACCCATAGTAAAAGGTATTTACAAAAGTTAACCCACCAAAGAGGAAAAAAAATAGTTCGTTAAGGACCATTAAGAGCTAATTAAAGCAAAATAAGAAGAATTCATGCAGCTTTTCCCAGGGTGGGGTAGATTTTCAGCTTACCGCCTGGGTATAAAACTAGTCATGTGGATTGGCCATTGTAAAAAAACGCTCCATTTTCTTTTCCAGTGAAATCAATGGAAGGTTTCTATAATTGAGGGACAATCTGCAACCCAGCTGTGAAGTTGAAAATCTATCCCTATAGGACCAGGCTTGAAATGATTCTGTTCGACACTTGCATACAATTCTTCACATGCTCATCCTAAATTTCTCTGCTTTTTTTAGCAAAAATATAACCATTGATTTTAAAGTCATCTTCTAAAATTGGAGAAGAATTTCAGACAAATATATTAAATGCTGTATGCTAACGTATAATGACATAATTTCAAGCTAGAGTTTTAGTCATTTTAGTGACTTTGGCATGAGTGCACATGCACAGATCTTGGGTGGAGATAGAATCGTGCTCGGTTATACCATTGACAGCTAAGTGGCCTATCTAGATTCACACGTGAAAAATGGTGACTGTCAGAGAGCAGTCGGCACCTGTGGGCTTGTGTTCTAGCCGGAGCTGCGTCCTTCAAAATAAGGGGAGAAAAATCCAAGGAACCATTGACAGAAAAAAAAAGTCAGCTCCTCATGATTCCATCAAATGGAAATGTCTTGCTTGTACTTCCATGCCCGCTGAAGAGTTGCTTCTCTCCTGTGGAACAACTAGCCCTAAAGGAGGCAATACTCTGAGGGAGGGGGTTGCAGCACTACCTCAGAGAGAGAATTTCGTACGAAAAGTCACTGGGAACATCTCTTTGGTAAGAGGAGATGGTTTCTTTCACCAAAGGTATAGTACAAGAGAGTTGCCAGTGCTTGTGGAACCATAACCCAGGAAAAGTCAGTGTTTTCAAATGACAAAATTGGGAAGAAAGAAACACTTCCAACCTATTATAATCTCATACTGCACTCAAAACCACTGCACCGACTAATTGTGAGGTCCATATTCATAGGGTGGGAAAGCCTCATAGGAACAGGAGTAGGCCATTCAATCCCTCGAGTCTGTTCCGCTATTCAATTAGATCATGGCTGATCTGTACCTCAACCCCATTTACCCACTTTGTTCCATATCCTTTGATACCCTTTACCTGCCAAAAAGCTATCATTACCAGTCTTGAAAATGAAAATGGCCCAACATCCACAGCCCTTTGGAGGAGTGAGTTCCAGATTGCCACTACCCTTTATATGAAAAGGCATCCCTGATTACAGTCTTTGATGGCCTAGCTCTGATTTTACTGTTGAGTGAAATGTACCTTTTTGCTCCGTGAATTCTGGTTGTACTAAAGGTGTAGTAACTTTTCTATGTGTACTTATTGATTGCATTATTCAGATTTAATCATGTATTGCCATAAAGGATCAACTCCTTACTGTGTACATGTACCTTTCTATTTATCGATATGATGGGTCACAAGCTGGCTCAAAATTTAATCCAGTTTAGATTGTGTAAACTTTATTAGTTGTTCAATTCCTGTTGTGACTGCAAAATGTCTTATTTCCATTAAAGTTCTGACCACTTTAAATAAAACATTTTTTGGAAGGGCAAGGGTCTGCTGAGAGAGGTTGGTTTTATCTGCAAATCGGGAACGTCATTGTGCAGCAGCTGCAGCTTAGTGGGTAGCAATCTCACCTCTGAGTCTGAAAGTTGTGGGTTCAAGTCCCACTCCAGAAATTTCAGCACAAAAATCTAGGCTGAGACTCTAAGGGAGTGCTGTCAGAGGTGCTGTTTTTCAGATGAGACTTTAAACCAAGGCGCCATCTGCTTTCTCAGGTGGATGTAAAAGATTTTGTGGCACAATTTCAAAGAAAAAAACCCATAGAAAATAGGTGCAGGAGCAGGCCATTCAGCCCTTCGAGCCTGCACTGCCATTCAATATGATCATGGCTGATCATTCAACCTCAGTACCCTACCCAAGCCTTCTCTCCATACCTCCTGATCCCTTTAGCCATAAGAGCCACATCTAACTCCCTTTCGAATATGTCCAATGAACTGGACTCAACAACTTTCTGTGGCAGAGAAGTCCACAGGTTCACAACTCTCTGGGTGAAAAAGTTTCTCCTCAGCGCGGTCCTATATGGCTTACCCCTTATCTTTGGACTGTGTCCCCTGGTTCTGGACTTCCCCAACATCGGGAACATTCAAAGAAGAGCAGACATGTTTTTCCTGGTGCCCTGTCAAATATTTATCTCTCAACCAACATCACTTAAAAAAAGCTGACCATCTGGTTATTATCACATTGCTGTTTGTGGGATCTTGCTGTGCGCAAATTGGCTGCCACGTTTTCTACATTACAACAGTGACTACACTTCAAAAAATGTTTCATTGGCTGTAAAGCGCTTTGGGGCATTCCTGAGGTCGTGAAAGGTGCTATATAAATACAAGTTTTTCTTTTATATTTCTACTGGATGCAGTTCTGCAACATTAATGGGGTATCAAACTCACAACTGGAGGCTACTGTCCACAGCCATTTCATTGTTGTTGCTGGTGGTGTCATATCCACCCTGCAATGTAGTGGGAGTAATTGCAAAGCACCATTTCCGTAACAGAAACACAGATCACGGAGGGCTGGATCAGTATGAATCATTATCAGTCTGGAGCTGAGAGAAAAAAAGAAAAACTTGCATTTATATAGTGCCTTTCATGACCTCAGGACATCCCAAAGTGCTTTATAGCATATGAAGTACTTTTGAAGGAGATACATTTGGCTATATTTATAAAGAACTGTTAATTGAAATTGGAGTCTAATTAAAGAGCTGTTAACGAGACAAATTTGCTGTTTGCTGGTTTGGATGTTTTAATAATTATTCTAATAATCGTGGTATGGTATCAATGCGACTGAGTGCTGGGCTGCACTGACTGGCTCCCCACAATTACCTTGCTGGAACCTGATGGTAAATTCAGAGACCCACATTCTGGTCGGTCGACATGGTCAACAGCTCCCTGCAGGTCATGCTGTTTATATTCAGGTGGCTGTAATGTAAATGCTTCCCTTGGTGCTGGACTGAGTGTTAGCCTAGATTTTTGTGCACAAGTCTCTAGATTTGCACTTGAACCCATAACCTTTCATGACTCAGAGATGAGAATGCTACAAACTGAGCCATGCTTGTCAGTGCATAATTATACTCCAATTTTAATTATCTCTCAAGAGGTGATAGATGGCAAGACCCACAAAAAAGCAAGTGATGGGTTTGCAATGGTTCTCTGGAGGCTGGTTAATTTATGTTGAGGAGAGAATTTACATTTTCAGTCGACCCTTGTGTCTGCAGATTCTAATGTTTGCAATTCGTGGAGAGACCCACCCTGGATTCCCCCCCCCTCCGCCCCTGCACTCCCCCTCCCTCGCCCGGACTCCTCCCTTGTGGCTAAACTTTAAGTAAGAGTCCCCTGCGACTGCTAGTGACAGTGAGAAAGTACTACATCTGCAGTCAATGGTGAGAGGCCCCCATTTCTGAAAACCTGTGGTCGACAGTGGGCGACCACCACAACTGTGGTTGACAGTGGGAGACCTCTAAGTCTGCAGTCTCTGGCACTCCATCAAGGTAAAAGCCCTCTGAGTGAAAATTCCAGTCACGCTCATGCCTGATATTGAAGTCAGTGTTGAAGTAATTCGCAGGTTTCAAACAAAAATGCAAAACCTCCTAGGTTCAATGGCTTTAGATCCTATTGAGATAATTACAGCTGTTGTCTGTTCTCAGTTCTCATCTTCATTCATACACTATAGCACTTTGCTAAATGATAAAAGCTAAAAGTATTGTGGCTCTGCTTTGTGACCTATGCATAAATTTGTGCTTCATTTTCTGTAAAACAGCATTCATTAAACTTTTCTATTAAAGCTGGAAGGTTTACTCTGACAACAGAGGTTGTATTTTGCCTGATCTGAATTTTTAAGCATTCCTTCCTATTTGTCGAGAATTCTGTCTGACTGAGTCTCTCATAAATTAAGAGCTTGACTGAGGACATCAAGTGATGGTAAGATTTGACTTGGCTGTGGTACCTGACATGGTCAAATATCCTACGGAAGCTCACTGCTGAGCCTCATATATGATGAAATACCATATGCGCAAGGCATTTTGTGGAATTGTATCCCAGCAAAGAACTGATAACTTCAGCTCCCTGTCATATGCCACGAGTGTGCAACAGGAAGTTCAAGACCAAAAGCTTGTGATTTTTTAAACCGTGATTGAAAGTCATGGCTAGGGATTGCAGAATTTCCCCACATGCACTTCTGGCCATGTGCCTGGAACGCTGCAGTGGAAAACGCTCGCTAATGTCCTACAGGAGAAGAAACTGGCAAGAAGCAAGAAAAATAAAGGGAACACTGATACATAAACTGAATAACCGTGGATCCCCACATTCAATACACATAGCTTGCAGGATCACTAAATTCCTTAACTCTGCCATGCTGCTGTGGAAAAGAGTGGAGTGGAGGCCAAGGGTTTCTCAGTCAGATGCCTTTCCCCGGGGCCGCTATAAAAGAAAGATATTTATAGAGTGTTTTTCTTGTCCTCAGGACCTCGAATAAAGTATTTTTGAAGTGTTGTAATGTAGGAGACGATGCAGCCTATTTTCACACAGCAAGCTCCCACAAACAGCAATGTGATAATGATCAGATAATCTGTTTTAGTGATATTGGTTGAGGGATAAATATTGACCAGGACACTGGGGATAACTCCCCTCCTCTTCTTCGAGATAGTGCCATGGGATCTTTCACACCCACCTGAGAGGGCAGATTGGGCGTCCAAAAGACGGCACCTCTGACAGTGCAGCACTCCCTCAGTACTGCACTGGAGTGTCAGCCTGGATTTTGTGCTCGTCTCAAGGGACTTGAAGCCAGAAACTATTGATTTAGAGGTGAGAGTGCTACCACGGAGCAAAGGCTGACATGAACATCCTGATGGTTCACTCGGAGTAATGAGTGTGCTGGCTGCAAGTGAGCTGTAATTGCTGCAAGGAGAAGAGAGAAAAATGGATTGAGATCAGGAAACCCAGAAGAATGGGTTTCCCTCAGGCCCTATTAAATTTAACGGCAGGACCTAATTAACATTCTTTTTCTCAGTTTCCTGGCCACAGCCAGCCGTTGGGTGGGTATGCCTTTGGCACCAGGCCGCAGCTTGGGAGTGGAGAGGAGGGAGGGAGGGGCGGTAGTCAGAAGGCGGAGAGGGGAGGAGGGAGTCAGAGACTGGAGGCCTGAGGGATTGGAGGCTGGGGGAAATGTGAGAGATCGGAAGACGAAGAGTGGGGGTGGGGGTTTGGAGATCGGAGGCCTGCAGGGTCAGACATTTGGGGGAGGGTGGTGGGAGATCGGTGGCCGGGTGTGGGGGTGGGAGATTGGAGGCCTCGTGGGGAAGGTTAGTGGAATTGTAGGGGAGGTCGGTGGAAATCAGAAGGGTGTCCTTCTGCGGGAGGTTGGCAAGACAGGTACGCTGGATCCAGCAGGTAAATGGAAAAGCACTTACCTCCTGGATCCAGCAGTCCTCGCCTCCCTTTAGTCGGTGGGTTTCCCTGAGGCCAAGGAAATTTGGCCCGCCAGAGTTAAATTTGAAATCATGGATCAATACAAAACACACAGCCTCATTAGAATATTTAAATTACGAAACAGCCCACCCCCGTCCTGCCTCCATTAAAACCGGAAGCGGATGGGTCGGAGGTGGGTTGGGGTCGGGATTCAGATTTTTAGCACTTTAACCTCCCCCGATCCAAACCCTCCTTTTTTGGGGGTTAAACCTCCCCCCCTGGTCTGAATTCATTCAGCTAATGAACCAGCAAGCCACTGCAGCTGCCTCAGCTTCTGCAGGCAGATTAGTCGCAACCCAACCAAGAAATGACTGCTGGGGCCAGATGTTCATGACCACAGTAACACTCTGGAGTATTATTTATAGAATCACTCTCATTGAGGTTCAGATTGGACCACGCCACATTGGCTGCAACTGCACGGTGCTTTCAGAAATGCACATGGCTTATTGTTAAAAGTTTAATTTGTTTAATTTGTCAGCTTTAGTGCCCCTTAAATAAGGGGGCACTTGATTTATCGTTTCAACTTAAATAGTTGTACATGGCTTATCTCTACAGAGCCTGTTATATGCGAGGAGCCAAATGAATGACTGGATTTAAACCCTTCATTTCAAACTCCCTCTTCTTTCATGAACATTCAACTAAAAATCTTTAGCATACATCTAAATCACAGGGTAATTTAAAAAGGAGTGGTGAAATCCACACTTAATCACACCCAAACCACTAACGGTATGTCAATCAACTCAAACAGGCAATCATTAAATCAGAACAAAAAGCGAAATATTGCAGATGCTGGAAATCTGAAGCAAAAGGCAAAAGCGCTGGTCAGACAGCATCTGTCAAGAGAACACAAGTCGACGTGTCATGTAGTGAACCACTTCACATCGCCCATCTATGGCCCATCTATCGCCCAAAACAGACCACTATCGCCCATTTTGAGCAAAAAGTGGAAACTAGGCCCAAAACATCGGCGGTTTCCACTTTGATCGCCGAGCTGGTCGCCCAAATGATCGCCCACACAAGGTCCATCCCATGCACTTCGCTCAGGGCCTAAGAGAAGGAAATGGGCAATACAGACACCATTTTTAACTTCAGAGGAAGGGTGGAGGATTAGTTGTGAGTCATTTAGAGATTAATTTGAAGAAAATTGTACTCAGAAATTTGGGACAGGGAATATAAATAGGTATTATCAACTTATTTATGCTAAATAGATCTCATATATTGGAATAATTTTGTAATAACTTTTACATAGTGAAGTTATTTAATGATGTTGTTGGGGCCTATCAAACTGACTGGTACAGAGAGGGCAGACTACAGTGATTAGAGAGTATAGAGTAGAGAGATTATTAACATTAGTGAAAGTAATTATTGATAGTGATTATGGGGCCTATGCTTTCCCTGCCTTTAATTGCAACTGTTCACACACTGGTTACTGAAAGAATCAATCGAAGAGGTGGCACAGTAATGCGTAGACGGAGACAAAGACAGAGGAGGAGACCGTATAGCCAACGAAAGTACTTGGAGAAGCAATCCTACCTGAACTTGTCTGAAAATGCTTGTCTTAGGAGGCTGCGATTCCGGAAGGAGGTCATCGATGAGATATGTCAACTTCTCAAGGATGATCTGCAGCCTTCCAGCACCATCAGAACTGCACTGTCCGTTGAGGTGAAGGTTACTGCTGCCCTAGCCTTTTACACATCGGGATCTTTTCAGGCTTCAGCTGGCGACATCTGCCATATCTCTCAGCACGCTACACACTGCTGCATTCGACAGGTGACTAAAGCCCTTTACGCTCACAGGATGGACTTCATAAGCTTCCCAATGACCAGATCGAGAGGGCTTTGGGTTTCTCGAGAATAGCAAACTTCCCTAAGGTGCAGGGAGCAATAGATTGCACGCACATTGCCCTGAAAGCACCCTTAAAGAACGCGGAGATGTTTCGTAACAGAAAGGGGTTCCACTCACTAAATGTGCAGCTTGTTGACGACCACAATCAAACAATTATGACAGTAAATGCTACATTTCCTGGCAACATCCATGATGTGCACATCTTACGTGAAAGTGCTATCCCTGACCTGTTTGCCAATCAGCCAGAAGGTCACGGTTGGATGCTGGGGGATAAAGGATATGGCCTTGCCAGTTGGCTGATGACCCCTCTGCATAATCCTGTCACTGAAGCACAGAAACGGAATAATGAAAGTCACATAGCGACTCGCAACATCGTTGAAAAGACAATTGGAGTCCTAAAGCAGCGCTTCAGATGCCTGGATCATTCTGGAGGCAGCCTCCAGTACCACCCTGATCAGGTAGCAGAGTTTATTGTGGTGTGTTGCATGCTGCATAACCTAGCTATAAAGAGAGGACAAATAATGCCAGATCATGCTTCAGGTCCACCTCCAGAAGGAGATGAGACAGAAGAGGCAACCGGCGAGGATGAAGAGGAGGAACAGGCGGGAGAGGATGCAGGCGAGGACACAGGGGAGTTTAATCAGCATGGCGATCTAGCACCGGTACCACCACACCTCTCCCGAAGATCAGTAGCCAGTGGCAGCTACACGGCCGCTAAGCTTTTGCATCAGCATCTCATTAATGAACGCTTCGCATGAATTACTATTGTTGATATTCAAACGTTCAATTACAGTTACGGTTAATCAAAAGTTTAATTTCCGTGAGGAAACAGAATAAACAAACAAATATGCATGAAAAACTGTACGTTGTAAGTAATTAAGAGAGACGATACAAAAGTTGTAGAATTTTTTTTTCTTTATTAGGAAATACATATTTTTTTAAGAACGAATGAACAACACCCTCCCTCCAACCCCCACCCCCTGCACCAACCCACCCTTCCCTCAAAATTCCCAAAACGTTAGAAGAAGAAATTGAACATTTAAGTTTTAAAGAACAAGTGGCCATTTAAGTAATGCTAACAAGTGACCATTTCAGTAAAGCGAACACGTGACCATTTCAGTGATGATAACAAGTGACCATTTCATTGATGATAACAAGTGACCATCTCAGTCATGATAACAAGTGACCATTTCAGTGATGATAACAAGTGACCATTTCAGAAAGAATGGAAAGTGAACAGTTAATTAATGATAACAAATGACCATTTAAGTATTGCCTACAAGTGCCCAATTTAATAACAATAACAAGAGAATAATAAAGTGATAATAACAAGTGAACATTTTTGAACAAGTGAACTATTGAGAAGCACTCCCCCCTCCCTACCTGCGGCCACGTTTCCCTCCAGATCCTGTCCCAGCCCGTGTTCGCACCCCACCCGCCCGTTTTGGTCTACGCAGACCGACACCAAGACGCCGTGCAGATTGGGACAGTAAGACTTCCTTCCGTGGTGGAGGTAACGGAGCGGAGGCAGAAGGCTCAGGCTCTACTTCTGAGTCAGGAGGAACTATGTCCTCCGTACTCGCTTGTGTGCTTGGGGTCTTGCTGCGAGTGGACATGACATCTTGGGGTGCAGTGCCGTGTCCAGCCAGCAACGCATGCTGTAGGGCATTTGTTGTGGCTGTCTGCTCCCTGATCGCCTCCAAGACCAGCTGGAGAAGCATGAGCAGAACTCGCTCCAGGTAGTGGAGAACTGGCTCCAATTGGTTGAGAAACCCGCGAACCCCTGGATAAGGTCGCAACCGATCGCGACTGTCTCCCTGCACAGGGAAAGAAAGCTCTCCGTCTTGTCCTCCGTGGCAGGCGAGTGCATATCACGCTGACCAGACCGCCGTGGGGTCGGCGTCTGCAATGTCACGCGCCTTGGCGTCACCACCTGCACACCGCTTGGTCCCGGTGCCTCATCTGTCTCAAAAGAGATGGCCGCAGGTTGTTCCCCCCCCCACAAAAAAAATCTCCTGTTCTTCCTCCTCCTCCTCCTCCTGCTCATGCTCATGCATAGCGGCAGCAGGAGTCTGTACTGGCTCCTCCTCTGGCTCTTTCTCCTGGGAGTTTCCTGATTGTTCAGAGAATATGTCCGTTGACTCCACTGATACTTGTTGACCTTTGAAAGACAGTGGAAGTTATAAACAACGTTTAACAATGCAAATCAATTCATCTCAATTTTTCAAGAACTCAAAACATTACCATTAGCCCATATGCACAAGCGCTCACCAGGCCTAACATGACCTCATTTGAAGATCAATAGTACATCTCAATAGTATAACTCAATTATATATCAAATTAAAGTATCATTGCATAGGATTACCCGCATAACAAATAATTACTATTGATTCACACATTACACAATGCATAGTTCTCATTTTTCACGTGACTCTAGGGTGGGTTCGGCCACACCACGGGTTGTGACCAAACGGCTTTCTGGTCCACCAAGGCCACTGCAAGCTCTTCGTAGACGGTGAGCGACTGCAGCATGGCACAGCCCCCGCCCGTCCTGCGTTGCTCTCGCTGGTTGATGGATATCTTCTTCTATAATAGATAAGGTAACATTGCACGACATAAGCAAATGGATTTGGCAATAAACATTTAGGACTGACAGATTTATAAGTTCAATTACAAGTTTGCACTACATTACATAGGAATAAGATATTTCATACTGTAACATTCAAATTTATGTTGCGGTGCATAAATGTAATCATAATTTAATCCTAATTTAGTTATTTGTCATGCTTAAAGATTACGAGATAACATTGCAGATTCTAATTAGAATTTCCATACATCATTAAATAATAAATATGGATGATTTCAAATTTAAATTTCAACTTACTCTTGCAGCCACCAGTAGACTGTTCCATCTTTTGCGGCACTGGGCTTCATTAGATGTTACTAGGGCCTCATTGGCCTCCTCGCTGAAGGGCTTGGCCCTTCGCTTTCCTGCAGATCCCTCCATTCTTTAAATTTATCTGATTTAAGGCTTGGTCAAAATACCTGCTTCCTTTCTCCTCTCTCTCTCTCTCTCTCTCTCTCCCAGACCCACACAGAGCTTCTGAGCATGAGTGAAGACCCTTGACCTCTCAAAACACGGGAAGGAGCATCAACCTGAAAAAAAAATCATCCTGCACATGCGCAGTAATGCGTTGCTAGGGAAGCTTTTTTTTTCATTGACTTCCATTTTCTTTGGGTGATTGTGAGATCGCCGAGAAATCACATCGCCCATTTGACATCGTTGGGCTAAGGCCGAGTGGAAAATCGCAAAAAAAAAAAAATGGGCCTTGAGCCGGCGATCAGCATGGGCGATAGGTCCCGCATCGCTGGAACAAGGCCCATTTTTTCTGACCTTAGCCACCAAGTGGAAAGTCTAGCCCATTCAATTATTGTGTTCGTTCAAAGACAGCAATTAACAGTTAATAAATCAGAGCTCGTTTTAAAAACTTTTGTGCTTGTTGGCATTCCAACAGCAATAAGCTGCTGTGCTCAGTGTGCCAGGATGGATTTAGGGCACCTGAGGAACAGCTGGAAAGGTGAATGCTAAATGTGAAGTGCTCTTTCCCAGATGTCTACCAGCCCAGAACGGACGGACCAGAAGACCAAGGTGATGATTGAGGAATGCTACTTTAAAACTCATGCTGTTGTATCCCGGATTTTAGGAGACTGCCATTTACGCTAGCTGGGTCTATGGGCCCAAGTTTCGGCCTCAGTTGCTCCTGATTTTTTGGAGCAACTGGTGTAGAACGGAATATCTTAGAAATTCAAATTCTCGGCATTTAGTTTGCTCCAGTTCTAGTTAGTTAGAACAGTTTCACTTTGGAACAGAATTTTTTTTTCAAAAGGGGGCGTCTCTGGCCACTTACGCCTGTTTTCAAAGTTTCGGCAGTGAAAACTTACTCCAAACTAACTTAGAATGGAGTAAGAGAAGATTTTTGTACGCTCGAAAAAACCTTGTCTACACTTTAGAAAATCAGGCGTAGGTTACAAATCAGGCATAGGGAATGGGGGGGGGGTTTAAAGGGAAGTTTACAAACATTAAACACTTCAGTTTTACAAATAAAGAGTCATCATCAATAATAAATGATAAAAACATCAATAAATCAACCAATAAATCAATCAAAAATTTTTTATAAGAAATAATTTTTAAAAAATCAATAAATAAAACATTTTCTACTTACCGACTGCAGCACCGGGAGCCCTCCAACAGCATGCTGGGATGCCCCCCCTCCTATGTGTCTCTGTCAGTGTCTCTATCTCTCTGTCTGACTGTCTGTCTATGTCTCTCACTCTCTGTCTGTCAGTGTCTGTGTTTCTGACAGCGAGGGGAGGGGGAGGAGGGTGGTAGAGGGAGAGAGGGGGGGACATGGGGAGGGGAGGGAGGGAGGCAGAGGGGGAGGGATGGGGAGAAGGGGGAGGGAAGGGGGGGAGAGAAGGGGGGAGGAGAAGGGGAAGGGGGGAGGAGAAGGGGAAGGGGGGAGGAGGAGAAGGGGAAGGGGAGAGGAGAAGGGGAAGGGGGGAGGAGAAGGGGAAGGTGGGGAGAAGGGGAAAGGGGGGGAGAGGAGAAGGGGAAAGAGAAGGGGGGAGAAAGGAGAAGGGGGAAAGGAGAAGGGGGGAAGGAGAAGGGGGGAAAGGAGAAGGGGGGAAAGGAGAAGGGGGGGGAAAGGAGAAGGGGGAGGGAGGCTGAACGTGCCGGGCCCAAGACTTCGGGCAGGGCCCGTCCTCAGCACCAGATTTACAGGGAGGTGGCGTTGGGTCGGGTCGGGTCCGGGGTCCGGGCTCCAGGGTCGGGAGCGGGGGTCGAGTCGGGGGGAGCACGGGTCGGGGTCGGGAGCGCGGGTCGGGTCGGGGGGGGGCAGAGGGAGGTCGGGTTAGTTCGGGTAGGAGGGAGCGCGGCTCGGGTTGGTTCGGGTCGGGGGGGGTTCAGAGGGAGGTCGGGTCGGGTCGGTTCGTGTCGGGGGCGTGGGGGAGGGAGGTCAGGTTGGATCGGGTCCGGTCCAGGTGGGTGAGGGGGGTCGGGAGCGCGGGTCGGGTCGGGGGGGGGCAGAGGGAGGTCGGGTTAGTTCGGGTAGGAGGGAGCGCGGGTCGGGTCGGTTCGGGTCGGTGGGGGGGGGCAGAGGGAGGTCGGGTCGGGTCGGTTCGTGTCGGGGGCGTGGGGGAGGGAGGTCAGGTTGGATCAGGTCCGGTCCAGGTGGGTGAGGGGGGTCGGGAGCGCGGGTCGGGTCGGGGGCTGGTGGGAGGGAGGTCGGTTCGGTTCGGGTCGGTGGGAGCGCGGGTCGGGTCCAGTCCGGGGGGTCGGGTCCAGTCTGGTCCGGGGGCGGGGGGGGGGGGATGCGGGAGTCGGGTCGGTGTCGGGGTCGGGTCCGGTCCGGGGGGGGTGGGGGGGGAAGCGGGAGTCGAGTCGGGTCGGGAGGAAGCAGGAGCTGGGCGTGGGAGGCAGTCTTATGCACGCAGCCCCAGTGAGGCCATTCGGCCAGGGCTAGGGGCTGTGTGCTTCGGGCCCCTCCCACAAAGTTTTGGGCGCCTGAAGCTACTGCACATGCGTGCTCACTGTAGCGCGCATGTGCAGAGGTCCCGGCACGCCCAGCTCCAGAGGACCAGCAGGGAGCCGGAGAATCTGTCAGTTTTTTTTAGGCAAACTTTGTGGCGCGAAAAACGGGCGTCCAGGTCGGGGCTGCGCCGTTATAGGCGCGGCCTGAAACTTGGGCCCTCGGTGTTGACGTTGCTAACTCTGACTCCCTTATCCCAGTACAAAAGCAAAATACTGCGGATGCTGGAAATCTGAAATATAAACAGAAAATGCTGGAAACACTCAGCAGGTCAGGCAGCATCTGTGGAGAGAGAAACAGAGTTAATGTTTTAGGCTGATGAACCTTCTTCAGACTGGAAAAAGTTCGAGATGCAACAGGTATTTAAGCAAGTGTATGGGCAGGAAAAGAGGGGATGAGAGGAAAGAACAAAAGGGAAGTTCTGTGATAAGATAGAAGGCAGAAGAGATTAAGAGACAAAAGGGATGATGGTGCAAGGCAAAAGGAGATGGTAATGGGACAAGTTAAGAAGCAAAAGAGGAGTCAGTAAGGGTGTAAATGGAAATTACAGAATCATCAACAGCTGCTGTTGAAAACGGAGAAAAAAAATTGTTGAACTCGATGTTGAATCCAGAAAGCTGTAACGTACCTAATCGAAAGATGAGGTTCTGTTCCTTCAGCTTATGTTAAGGTTCATTGGAACAGTGCAAGAGGCCAAGGACAGAGATATCAGAGTGGCAGTGGAGCAGAGAATTAAAGTGACAGGCGACTAGAAGTTTGGGGTCACGCTTATGGACTGAACAGAGGTTTTCTGCAAAGCGGTTACCCAATCTTCATTTGGTCTCCCTGATGTAGAGGAGACCACATTGTGAGCAGTGAATACAGTAGACTAAATTTAAAGAAATACAAGTAAATCGCTGTTTCACTTGAAAGGAGTGTTTGGGCCCTGGACAGCGGGAAGAGAGGAGGTAAAAGGGCAGGTGTTGCATCTCCTGTGTATCACGAGATGGTGCCATGGGAAGGGGAGGGGGTGTTCAGGGTGATTGAGGAGTGGACCAAGGTGTCGTGAAGGGAGCGGTCCCATCGGAATGCTGAAGCTGCAGGAGACGTCCCCTCGGCTGGCCGCTTGGGGAGCGATATTTAAAAGCAATGGTGGTTAGGTAGGGCAAAATTTATTTATGTCCCCATTCTGGTGCCTTCTGCTTTCTTTGGCCTCTGCGATGGCTCAGCCCTGCACTCTGTTATAGTACTTGGGGTTGCTATGCATGTAGCACAGGTACCATCGCCCAACAGACACAGCCTGAAGATTCATTCAATGCAACATTGGCTCTTCCCTTTAAAGGAGGGAAGGAGCATGTAAAGACGACAGCGCTGCCCTGAACATTGCTCAGTGCTCTCCTGATACCACCCCTCTCACGCCCTTTAGCGCTGTAAGGGAAGTGGTAGCGCTTGTTTTAGCACTCTACTTCCCTCTTGGAGCTCTAAAGTTCCCGGCAGAATCAAATCTTTACCGCCCGGCGATATTTTAGCCTCCCTGAAAAGTTAGCACCCCAAATGGAATGTTACGCATTTCCTAGCCTCAGATCTTAATATATATCAAAATGGGCAGTGGTCCGAATACCACCCCAGGAGGACACCATTGTATACTTCCCTCCAGTCAGAAAAAACCTGTGCACCACCACTCCCTGCTTTTGTCCCTTAGCCAATTTCGTATTCACACTGCCCCTTTAATTCAATCGGGTTCATTTTTGCTAAAAGGTCCATTATATGGTACTTTATCAAATGCATTTTAAAAGTCCATATACGCAACATCAACCATGCTACCTTCATCAACCCTTTCTGTTACTTCATCAAAGAACTCAATTAATTAATTAAACACAATTGGCCTTTAACAAATCCAATTGTTGTTTATTAATCCATATTTTTCCAAGTGTCAATTAACTTTGTCTCGGATTATTATTTCTAAAAGTTTTCCCAGAACATTGTAAGCACCACTTACACTGTTTGTCAGGGATTCTACAGTTCTTCCACTGAACTTGCATAAGATTGTAAATCCGCCCCTTTACAATTACATTTAAAATCTGCTTAATTTTATGTATTGCCTATGCACACACATCTTTTATTTGTACCTGTACCAGATATTGATACAAAGGTCTGCAGATTTGTGACTAAAGCACCAATAACTTCCCAATTATTTACTTGATCATATTTTTGGATGGAGTCATATTACATGATGATCATATTATTTAAATATTTCTTTGTCATTCATACATAACTTTTATTGTATTATTGTACAAGTAAGGATTCAACACCCACTATGTTAGATTAAACTTAACATTTTATGTGGCCATGATCCTTTTAAGGATCCCGATTTAAAACGCCTCATGAATGACGTCACCAGCCCCGCTCCATCTAACTGGGACAGGTAACGGGCTGATTAGGCCCCATTAAGGTGAGTTCATTTTCTACAACAGGATGGAGCCAGCAGTGGGATGGCGACCCGCCACACACACTGGCGCACTGGATCCACCAAGGTAAGGAAAATTCCGGCCCAGGTCTTTAATATATTTTTTAAACGCAGTGGTCCTAATACATCACTGTAAATATCCCTCTAGTCTGAAAAACTGCTATGGGAGAGAGAAACCAGGAAACTATAGACCTGTTAGTCTAACATCTGTTGTGGAGCGGTTGTTGGAATCTATAATTAAGGACAGAATGACTGAGCTGATTAGAGAGAGCCAATGTGGATTTGTAAAGGGTAGGTCATGTCGAATAAACCTAGCTGAGTTCTTTGAGGAAGTAACAAAATAGTAAACAGTGAATGTCTATGGATATAGTTTAGCTGGACTTCCAGGTGGCATTCGATAAGGTTCCACATTAGCGACTGCTAGCTAAAATTAAAGCTCCGGAATTGAAGACAACTTATTGATTTGGTTAGGTGATTGGTTAGGTGGTAGAAGAAAGAGAGATAAATATTTTGTATCTGGCTTCGCGGTAGAAGACACTAAAAGCATTCCAATAATAGTAGAAAATCAGGGGGATAAAAGGAGGGAGGAAATTAACACAATCATTATCACTCGAAAAAAAGTACTAGGCAAATTAATGGGACTAAAGGCTGACAAGTCCCCTGGAGCTGATGGCCTAAATGCATCCTAGGGTCTTAAAAGAAGTGGCTGCAGAGATAGTGGATGCATTGGTTGTAATCTTCCAAAATTGCCTAGATTCTGGAAATGTCCCAGCAGATTGACAAACTGCAAATGTAACGCCCCTATTCAAGAAAGGAGGAAACTATAGACCAGTTAGCCTAACATCTGTCATTGGGAAAATGCTAGAATCCATTATTAAGGAAGTAATAGCAGGACACTTAGAAAATCATAATACAATCAAACAGAGTCAACATGGTTTTATGAATAGGAAATCGTGTTTGACAAATTTAGTAGAGTTCTTTGAGGATGTAACGAGCAGGGTGGATAAAGGGGAATCAGTCGATGTAGTATTTGGATTTCTAAAAGACATTCGATAAGGTACCACATTAAAGGTTACTACACAAGATAAGAGCTCATGGTGCGTGGGGTAATATATTAACATGGCTAGAGGATTGGTTAGCGAACCGAAAACAGAGAACCGAGAACAGATAAATGGGTCATTTTCAGATTGGCAAACTGTAACTAGAGGCCTGCCACAAGGATTGGTGCCGGGGCCTCAACTATTTACAATCTACATTAATGACTTGGATGAAGGGACCGGGTGTATTAAAGCCAAATTTGCTGACGATACAAAGGTAGGTGGGAAAGCAAGTTGTGAGGAGGGCACAAAGGGGCGGAAATTGCCCTTCGCCTGAAACAGGGTGGTTTCTATGGTTTCTATCGCTGCGGCAATTGAGGTCGCCTATTGAGCGAAATTATACTCTTTGTTTTTTTTTCACTCGGATCTGGAAGTCGCTCTTAATGGGGGCGGATATGCGGTGGTAACAACACTAGAGGGGTGGAAGTTGGGGGGTGCGAAGTGGCCGCCTCGATGATGTCAGCATGGCGCCGCGTCACCACGGCTGTCCCCTTCACTTAAAGAGAAGAGACTGCGTGATCCTTAAACTTTGGACCACTGGGCCACCATTGAGGGTTTTGGCTGGCACCCAAAAGGGGGCTGAATTTGGGAACATAATTGTCCGGCTGACATGGCAGTTGGCCGACAAAAAAAAAACATGATGGCAGCGGCTGTGCTCCCTTCTCATAATTACCTAACAGCAGGTGATTATGTCTTTAAACAAAGATAAAGAAATTGAAAGAAACTGGCATTTCATATCATCTCATGGAAAATGAAGATTCCCAATAAATTAAAGCTAACCTAGCTTTAATTTATTGGTAATCTTCAGTGATTTAAGCAGATCAGTTGTTTGGATCCATTAAAATGTCAAAACAATGAGGTAATCTTGCCACTTTATAAATCATTGGTGTGACTGCACTTAGAATACGGGAAACAGTTCGCGTTGCCAGAGTACAAAAAAGCCAGCATTTATTGCCCACCCCTAATTGCCCTTGAGAAGGTGGTAGTGAGATGCCTTCTTGAATCGCTGCAGTCCTTCTATTGAAGGTACTCCCACAGTGCTATTAGGGAGGGAGTTCCAGGATTTTGACCCAGCGACGATGAAGGAACGGCGATATATTTCCATATCAAGATAGTGTGTAATTTGGAGGGGAACTTACAAGTGATGGCGTTCCTATTCAAAAGGGAGTTAGATGAAGTCCTTACTACTCGGGGGATCAAGGGTTATGGCGAGAAAGCAGGAAGTGGGTACTGAAGTTTCATGTTCAGCCATGAACTCATTGAATGGCGGTGCAGGCTAGAAGGGCTGAATGGCCTGCTCCTGCACCTATTTTCTATGTTTCTATGCTTCTATGAGTGTATGAAGGTAAAAACCTTCACACAATAAGTGCTTTGATAAATTCTAGTGTTGTGCCCAAACAGGAATTCATGTTGAGATAATAGTGGAATCGAGAGGGCACATAGCTGAGGGGGAGCAATGTAGTGCCGTGGATGTCAATGATAAGAACATAAGAACATAAGAAATAGGAGCAGGAGTAGGCCATATGGCCCCTCGAGCCTGCTCCACCATTTAATACGATCATGGCTGATCTGATCATGGCCCACTCCCCATAACCCCTTATTCATTTATCGGTTAAGAAACTGTCTATTTCTGTCTTAAATTTATTTAATACATATGAGTCAAGTGGTTATACAACAACATTAACACAGATGATAGATCTCTTTGGATCAGGAACAGTGTACCATTGATAAAAGCAAATAGTTAGATGAAATTTACCCTTTCCAATCACTTCTTAGTTGACACACATAATCTACTACTTGTAATTCAGCCATTTGACTCATGCAAGTGATGGAACTATATTACACTGGTGGCAGTAAAAGTTAGTTTAATAATTTCTTTTGTCAGCCCCCGATGATTTAGAGTACTCGAGGCTGATTTTTCGGTCTTCTGCGGTCCCTGTTAGCGCCCCGGAGGGGCGGCGGTAAGTACTTCCGGGCAGACAGCCAGCTTCCAGTGCCCCATCGGGACATTCAGTGCCGGTTGATGGGGTGCGGAGCATTAACACCTGGAAGTGGCAAGTCAGTGTGCAATGCTTCTGGTTGCGACATCGGCTGGATTTTTGGCTACTGCCTGACTTGTAGCACTCCATAGAGCGCCCTGCTGGGAACACCTGTGAAAGCTGGCATTCCAAACTATAGCAGATGCAGTCAGGTAAGTAATGTCGACTTCAGGTAAGTGTGAATGTTTTTTGTTGCAATTTATGTTGTGGTGGCGTGAGTTATGAATTGGGAATGCTTTTGGTGGTTTTTTTTCAGGTTTTGTTTTTTCCCCCCGGAGACCTCTCTTCGTGTGCTTCGAGGCCGGCTATTTAACTCGGGGTTTTCACTTGCTCAACCAGCCTAGTGTCCGAAAAGAGGTGTGCAATGCCTCCCTTAGCACTCCGCTCCAAACCCTGGGCCCAGCTGATGAATTTTGCTGATTGAGGCGCAAACTGTTCCTGGGTGCAAACTTTACCGATGACCAGAAATGAAAATCTAGCCTTTAGCATTTAACTAGAAGAGATGTAAAAGATTGCTGAGTTAAAGACCATTCTCTGCAACTGTTGACGAGCCTGTGACTCTTTCTGATATTCTGGTGAATGTGCTGTCAAGATCAGTGCTGGGGGAAGGGAGCACTTTGCATGTTTGGCACACAGCCTCAGATTAGCATTAAAGGGTCAATGCCTTCATGAAAAAATCTCTGGCACACTTTTCTCTTAAATCTGGTGATGGAGAAGAGCATGCCGTCGACATCACATAGACCTAAAGCTATTCAGTGTTTAACACGATTGACATCATTGGATTTACAATGAGGAAAAGTTTGCCTAACAGACTTTTATGAAGACAATGCATTTAAGTCATGTGTTAGATGTAGGTTCAAGCTCCCTCTTTTGCTGTTCACCACTCCCAGATAAGGTTGGGTGCAGTAAAGCTCAGAAGGTTCATGTTTACAGCAGACTTCCATTTCCTACATCAGCAATTCTGGTTAGAGATTACCAAGATAGTCCTGGATTTATGACAACTTTTACACTGTGAGCTTGGGAGCAGGGTTGTGACTGGCCAGTCATTTCTGTTTCCCATACCAAACATCTTTTAATGAGGCTGTGCTAAATCATGTTCACCAATTATGTTTAACAGCATTATCTATTATTAACCAAGATAATGAGGACCAGCTTAATTATAGGAAAGGTTTAAGCTTTGAAAATGCTTCTAGCTAGGTTCCAAAGCTACTTCTGCTTCACTCTCAGCTCCCTTACTGCTACTGGTGGCCAATTAGTTAATAAGATACAGATCAGCACCAAAAGGTCCTGTGAATTCATAACAGCTACAGTCAATTTTTCTTAATACAAAGTCGCAATAATTAAAATGCTCTGATAATCCAATTTCTTTTTATTTGCTATGTCCATTCCATTGCTTAATTTGATATCTTTTGGAGAATTCAACATTTTTTAGAGTGCAAAAAAATGACTTTGAAATATCAGCAGTAGACTGTATATGGTTGCATGATTGAAGCATAATTGGTCCCCAGACACACTGGTCCCGACTTTAACTTTTAAAAAATTCATTCATACGTTGTGGGCGTCGCTGGCAAGGCCAGAATTTATTGCCCTTGGGAAGGTGGTGGTGAGCTGTCTTCTTGAACTGCTGCAGTCTCCACAGTGCTGTTAGGTGGGGAAGTCTAAGATTTTGACCCAGCAACTATGAAGAAACGACGATATATTTCCAAGTCAGGATGATGTGTAACTTGGAGCGGCTCTTGGAGATGATGGTGTTCCCATGCGCCTGTTGCCCTTGTTTTTCTAGGTGGTAGAGATCACGGGTTTGGGAGGTTCAGCCGAAGAAGAATTGATGAATTGCTGTAGTGCATCTTGTAGATGGTATACACTGCAGCCACGGTTCGCCGGTGGTGAAGGGAGTAAATGTTTAAGGTGGTGGATGAGGTGCCAATCACTTGGGATGCTTTGTCCTGGATGGTGTCGAACCTCTTGAGTGTTGGAGCTGCACTCATCCAGGCAAGTGGAGAGTATTCCATCACATTCCTGACTTGTGCCTTGTAGATGGTGGAAAGGCTTTGGGGAGTCAGGAGGTGAGACACTTGCCACCGAATAACCAGCCTCTGACCTGCTCTTGTAGATAAACATAGAAACATAGAAAATAGGTGCAAGAGTAGGCCATTCGGCCCTTCGAGCCTACACCGCCATTCAATGAGTTCATGGCTGAACATGCAACTTCAGTACCCCATTCTTGCTTTCTCGCCATACCCCTTGATTTCTCTAGTAGTAAGGACTACATCTAACTCCTTTTTGAATATATTTAGTGAATTGGCCTCAACAACTTTCTGTGGTAGAGAATTCCACAGGTTCACCACTCTCTGGGTGAAGAGGTTTCTCCTCATTTCGGTCCTAAATGGCTTACCCCTTATCCTTAGACTGTGACCCCTGGTTCTGGACTTCCCCAACATTGGGAACATTCTTCCTGCATCTAACCTGTCTAAACCCATCAGAATTTTAAATGTTTCTATGAGATCCCCTCTCATTCTTCTGAACTCCAGTGAATACAAGCCCAGTTGATCCAGTCTTTCTTGATATGTCAGTCCCGCCATCCCGGGAATCAGTCTGGTGAACCTTCGCTACACTCCCTCAATAGCAAGAATGTCCTTCCTCAAGTTAGGAGACCAAAACTGTACACAATACTCCAGGTGTGGCCTCACCAAGGCCCTGTACAACTGTAGTAACACCTCCCTGCCCCTGTACTCAAATCCCCTCGCTATGAAAGCCATTTGCTTTCTTAACCGCCTGCTGTACCTGCATGCCAACCTTCAATGACTGATGTACCATGACACCCAGGTCTCGTTGCACCTCCCCTTTTCCTAATCTGTCACCATTCAGATAATAGTCTGTCTCTCTGTTTTTACCACCAAAGTGGATAACCTTACATTTATCCACATTATACTTCATCTGCCATGCATTTGACCACTCACCTAACCTATCCAATTCACTCTGCAGCCTCATAGCATCCTCCTCGTAGCTCACACTGCCACCCAACTTAGTGTCATCCGCAAATTTGGAGATACTACATTTAATCCCCTCGTCTAAATATAGTATTTATGTGGCTAGTCCAGTTAAGTTTCTGATCAATGGTGACCTCCAGGATGTTGATGGTGGGGGATTTGACGATGGTAATGCCATTCAGTGTCACTAGGGTGGGGGGGATTAGACTTTCTCTTGTTGGAGATGGTCATTGTCTGGCATTTATGTGGCGTGAATGTTGAATGTTACTTGCCACTTATCAGCC
Source organism: Pristiophorus japonicus (assembly GCF_044704955.1). Classification (NCBI taxonomy): domain Eukaryota; kingdom Metazoa; phylum Chordata; class Chondrichthyes; family Pristiophoridae; genus Pristiophorus; species Pristiophorus japonicus. The sequence continues at coordinate 120,306,827 of NC_091980.1, forward strand.
CCAGCCTGAATGTCGTCCAGGTCTTGCTGCATGCGGGCATGGACTGTTTCATTATCTGAGGAGTTACGAATGGCACTGAACACTGTGCAATCATCAGCGAGCATCCTCATTTCTGACCTTATGATGGAGGGTAGGTTTATTGATGAAGCAGCTGAAGATGGTTGAGCCTAGGGGACTGCCCTGAGGAACTCCAGCAGTGATGCTCTGGGGCTGAGATGATTGGCCTCCGACAACCACAAGCATCTTCCTTTGTGTTAGGTATGTCTCTAGCCAATGGAGAGTTTGCCTCCGATTCCCATTGACTTCAATTTTACTAGGTCTCCTTGATGTCACAGGGGCGTGTTTTTGGTGGGTAAGTTTGGTGTCAGTTCAAAACTTACCCACTGGAGCATAAAAAAGGCCTGGGTTAGTTTAACTCTTGGACCCCATTACATGTTGCAAGCTGATTTCCAACCTGTTCCAGGCGGGAAGTCGGCGGGAAGCAGTAGAAATTCATGAGGCTGCAGAGGCTGCCTGCCAAGCACGGGGGCCTCCATGATCGTGGAGGGGAGGAGTTGGGGCGGGGAAGTCACAGCATGGGTGGCCTAATATTTTCTTGTTGGGGCATTCCAGCTTAGGTTTAAAATCCCACTGACATGTGAGACATTCAGGCAGCTTTTGTCAGACGTGCACTGCTACCTGGCTCAGTTTGCCTTGGTAGAAGATTGTGGATTTAACCCCACTATGGGATTAGAGTGCATGGGCTAGACTTTCCACTTCACATCGCCCATTTATGGCCCATATATGGCCAAAGACGGACCTCTATCACCCATTTTGAGCAAAAAGTGGAAACTAGGCCCAAAATATCGCCCGAAAAACAGGTGCCTAAGTTTCCACTTTGATCGCCGAGAAGATCGCTGAAATTATAGCCCGCACAAGGCCCATCCCAAGTTTCAGCATCGAGCATGCACTTCGCTGAGCCGATGCAAGGCCCAAAAGAGTGCTAAGAAATAGTTGCATTTTCTGGGCCGAAGAGAAGGAAAATGGGCACTACGGACGCCATTTTGACTTCAGAGGAAGGGTGGAGGATTAGTTGTAAGTTATTTAGAGAGTTGGTTGTACTCAGAGTATTGGGACAGGGAATATAAATAGGTATTATTATGTTATTTTTAGTAAATAAGTTTTATATAGTAGAATTTACTGAGAGCTGTAATTTTTCATATAGGTATTATTATGTTATTCTTAGTAAATGGGTTTTATATAATAGAATATAATGAGAGCTGTAATTTTTCATATAGGTATTGTTACGTTGTTTTTAGTGAATAGGTTAGAATTTCTTAGAAAGTTTTATATTTATTTTATATATTGAATATATTAAGAAGCTTTTACATAGTGAATTTATTTACTGATATTGTTGGAGAATGAAGAGTACAGTGATTAGATATTGTTGAGAGATTACAATCACACACCAGCACGCGACACACAGCTGCATTTGCCAGGTGACTGAAGCTCTTTACGCTCGTGGAGGGACTTCATGAGCATCACAATGACCAGGGAGGCACAGACTGTGAGTACTTTTCGGAAAGGGGTTCCACTCGCTAAACGTGGACATTTCAGATGTTGATTTACAGTTGGGGTTAATCAAATACTTTCAATTGCTTGGGGTGTCCTTTAGGTCTTGCCTGCAATGGCCTATCATCAGAACTTATGTTTATTTTAGTGTTACTGAAGTGTTACTAAAGTACTCGTATATTAAAAGAATGAACAGATGTGGAATAACATCTGTATAGTTGATAACTAATGTAAATAAGAGAGAAGACACACACAATTTATTGAATTAAATAATTTTTTTTTATTAACAAGAAGGCAAATAAAAATTGAAAAACTATCCCTCCAACCCTCCGCCCCCCCCCCTCACCCGTCCCTCAAATACACAAAAATCTTAAACATTTAACAATTAACAATTTACAACTAACCTTTAACAACTAACAAAAGTAACAAAACAGGAATAAGAACAATTGAACAAGTGAACAAACTGTGAAAAAACGCCCCCCCCTCCCTACCTGCGGCCACGTTTCCCTCCAGGTCCAGCCCCACCCCGTGTTCGCACCCCACCCGCCCATTTTGGTCCACACAGACCGACACCAAGACGTTGTGCAGAGTAGGACGGCAAGACTTCCTGCCGTGGTGGAGGTGACGGAGCGGAAGTGGAAGCCTGAAGCTCCACTTCCGAGTCAGGAGGAATTGTGTCCTCCGTACTCACTTGCGTGCTCGGGGTCTTGCTGCGAGTGGACACGACACCTTGGGGTTCAGCGCTGTGTTCAGCCAGCAATGCATGCCGTAGGGCATTGGTTGTGGCTGTCTGCTGCCAAATAGCCTCCAAGGTCTCCCTTGCAGTCTGTGACTGCTCAGAAGACCAGTTGGAGAAGTTCTGGGAGAACTCGCTCCAGGATGCTGGAAACTGGCTCCAGTTCGTAAAGAACTGGCTCCAGTTCGCAGAGAATCCCGCGAACCCCTGGATAAGGTCGTGACCAATCGCGACCATCTCCCTGCACAGGGAAACCAAGCTCTCTGTCTGGCCCTCCATGGTAGGCGATTGCTCGCTATGCTGACCGGACCTCCGTGGGGTCGGCATTTGCAATATGATGCGTCTTGGCGTCGCCACCTGCACACCACTTGGTCCCGGTGCTTCTTCCATCTCAACCGAGATGGCCGTAGGTTGTTCCCCCCCACAAAAAAAATCTTATCATCCTCCTCCTCCTCCTGCTCCTCCTCCTCCTGCTTGTCCTCCGCCATCTCACCCTCCTGTGAGCTGTTAGAAGAGGGGTCTGTGAGTGGCACCGAGCAGTGCTCAATGGACACTTCAACTTAGAAAGATGAACGAAATTTCTAAACAACTCGTAACAATACATATCAATATATTTCAATATTTCAATATCAATAATTTCAATATAATGCAAAACATTGCAATACTTTGCAAAGCCACATATGCACAAGGGTTCATCAGCGTTAACATGGTCTCACTCGTAGATCAGACTACATCTAAATTAATGAATTATCATTGCATAATAAATGCATAACTATGATATTTCTCGTATGTTATTAGTAATGTTTGATACTTTGCCTATTTCGCATTACTCCCCAGGCTCAAGGGTGGGCTCGGTCACGCCACGAGTCATGACCGCACGGCTTTCAGGACACACCAAGGCCACCGCAAGCTCCTCGTATGGATTCAGAACGTGCACTTGAGCGGGGCCGCCACCCTTCCTCCTTTGCTCCGCGTGGTTTAAACTGATCTTTTTCTGTAAATGATAATTTAATATCGCATGGCATAAGCTACCTTACTTGACAATAAATGTTGAAGACTGATTTAAATGCTCAATTATTACATAACATCATAGTGCATATGAATAATTTTTAATATTATTCTAATTATACACAGTAAGTATACAATACATATGTATGATTTTAAATATGACTTTTAAATATCTTTTAAATGTTAAAATGCAACTTACTCTGGTGGCTGCATATGAATATTTTTTAATACTATAACATGCAACTTAGTATTAGGGTGAATAAATGTAATTAGTAATGTAATTTTGTTTTCATTTAATGTAGTTTTTAAACATCACATTATAAATATTTAACATTGAGGAATTTGTTTGCAATTTATAATCAAGTAAATAATACATAATAATAATTTATAAACATGAAGTAAATAATACTTTCAAATATGACTTTTAAATAAGTTTGAAAGACATATCAAACTTACTCTGGCAGCTGCCAGGGGGCTGTTCCATCTCTTGCGGCACTGGTCAGCCGTCTGCACCTCATGGGATGCCGATGTGACAACATTGGTAATCTCCTGCCAGATCCGTCTGTAAGCATGGGGTGGAGATTTCCCAAGGCCAACCCATGTCAAGTCCTCCCAGCTTGTTGACACCACATTTACAAGTGCCTCGTTGGCCTCTTCAATGAAGGCTTTGGCTCTTCTCCTTTCCATTTCCCTTTCATTTCGATTTTGAATGTGCATGGACATTGCTGAAACATCTTTTAGGATACCAGATAATAACCAACCGACCAAGTCCTCTCTCCTTCTCTCTCTCCCGCTCTCTCTGACCCTCCCTTTCCTTCTGAGCATGTGCGATGACCCATGAACTCTCCAAACGAGGCAAAAAAAATGGACCCAAAAAAATCATCCCACACATGTGCACAATATCGCTGCGAGGGAAGCTTTTTTTTTTGGACTTCCGTTTCACTTCCTCTTTTTTTGGGCGATCGTGAGATTGCTGAGAAATCAGATCGCCCATTTGACATCGCTGGGGTAAGGCCGAGTGGAAAATCGCAAAAAAAAAATGGGCCTTATGCCGGCGATCAGCATGGGCGATACATCGCACATCGCTGGAATAAGGCCCATTTTTGGGGCCTTAGCCACCAAGTGGAAAGTCTAGCCCCATATATTCGCTGAAACTCCATTGTAGTAGTGAGGAATTGTCAGAGGTGTGGTCTCTTTTTCTTGAGAATAGAAAGAAATCAATAATTATCTAATTTTTAACTTATTTCAGGGTTCACGGTTGAATGCAAAAACGAATATAAGATTGAAAGCAACATTTCAGTAGTTCATTTTCTATCAACAAACTCCTTGTTCAATCTCTTACCAGTTGTACAGGCCAGTTTTCATAACATAAGAACATAAGAAATAGGAGCAGGAGTAGGCCATTTGGCACCTCAAGCCTGCTCCGTTATTCAATAAGGTCATGGCTAATCTGATCCTGGCCTCAACTCCACTTCCCTGCCCGCTTCCCATAACTCTTGACTCCCTTATCGTTCAAAAACTGTCTATTTCCACCTTAAATACATTCAATGGCCCAGCCTCCACAGCTCTCTGAGATAGAGAATTCCAAAGATACATGACTCTCTGTGAGAAGAAATTCCACCTCATTTCTGTTTTAAATGGGCGATCCCTTATTCTGAAACTATGCCCCCACTAGGGGAAACATCCTCTCTGCATCTACCTGTCAGCCCCCTCAGAATCTTATATGTTTCAATACGATCACCTCTCAGTCTTTTAAACTCCAATAAACTCCAACCTGCTCAACCCTGCTTCATATGATAACCCCTTCATCTCAGGAATCAACCCTTTTCTGACTGAATTGCCTTCAGACTCTAAGGAAATGTCTCTAAATTACATACACAAACTAATGTGAAACAATAGCTGGTTCCATATCAGTGGAATGCTAATGTCTCTGGCTCCTGTTGGGTGGATCTTGTGCAGGCAAATAGAAACCAAGTAAACTTACTGGATTGGCTAAGATCGTCTGCCCAGTCGGCCCATTTTGTTTTACACTAGCAGCACTAACACCCTATTAAATCCAATTTACAAAGAACTAACAACACTCACTGAAATGCTCTTACTATATTGTTGCAGAGGCAAGCTCTAGAATTCCAGTGACATTGCAAACCTAGATTCTTGTTGGACTGGATTGCTGTTATTAACAACAACAACACAACTTGTATTTATATAGCATCTTTAACATAGTGAAACGTCTCAAGGCGCTTCACAGGAGCATTATGAAACAAAAAATTTGACACCGAGCCACATAGGAGAAATGAGGGCAGGTAACTAAAAGTTTGGTCAAAGAGGTAGGTTTTAAGGAGCGTCTTGAAGGAGGAAAGAGAGGTAGAGAGGCGGTGAGGTTTAGGCAGGGAGTTCCAGAGCTTGGGGCCTAGGCAACAGAAACCAATGGTTGAGCGATTATAATCAGGGATGTTCAGGGGGGCAGAATTAGAGGAACGCAGACATCTCGGGGGGGTTGTGGGGCCAGAGGAGATTACAGAGATAGGGAGGGGCGATGCCATGGAGGGATTTGAAATCGAGGCTTTGCTTAACCGGAAGCCAATGTAGGTCAGTGAGCACGGGGTGATGGGTGAGTGGGACTTGGTGCAAGTTAGGACATGAGCAGCTGAGTTTTGGAACACCTCTAGAATGTGGGAGGCCAGCCAGGAGTGCGTTGGAATAGTCAATAGCGCCTTTAACATAGTGAAATGTCCCAGAAGTATTACCCAGGAGTATTATGAGAATGTGGGAGGCTAGCCAGGAGTGCGTTGGAATAGTGAAGTCTAGAGTTAACAAATAGGGCTTCAGCAGCAGCGAATGAGCTGAGGCAAGGGTGGAGACGGGTGATGTTACGGAGTGGAAATTGGTGGTCTTAGTTATGCTACAGATAAGTGATTGAAAGCTCATTTCATCAGTCAAGAACAGACCCAGCGGATTGACGGGCGACAATCGGAGCTCCTCAGCACCAGATGTAGGATCGTCCGGCGAGTCCGGCCCCGCGCCCCCACCTTCTGGCCTCTGCGGTCTTGCCTGGGGCCACGCTGCTGGCTGAGCTGCAAAACACAAATGAGGTTATTAGAGGAGAAGGGGGTGCTAGGGTCACAAGGTGAGTCCAGCGCTACACACAGCATATGCACGACAAAAGCACCACCGCTCTCAAAATCATCGCACACATCACATTTCATGACCATCAACACATTGTGCATTGCAACGATTTTCATTAGGCCAGCATTATTTCTATGACACTTTTAGAAATCATCTATCATATATGATTGTTTGGATATGAGTTGGTGTGGCATCTATTGATTTTACATCACGCAATGGTGTAAGCTTTACTCACGTGGCATCACTTCACGCTCTGGAGATGCGTCCGTGGCTGTCTGGTGGGTGCTTCCCCACGAGTGTGAGCACCCGCTCCTCCATGTCAGAGATGTCGCTGGGGACTGGTGGCCCCCCACTCGTTCACCTCTGCATGGACCTCATTGTCGATAGTTTCTTCTGTAAAAGGTGACAGGGCGACATGGCATAAGATTATTGTGTGATATCATTGGTAGGTACTGTCACAGAAACTGATACAACACATAACCGACAGATGTAATCATGATTATTATGATTATTATCATTCTTTACCTAAGGCCGTGCACCATGACTGCAGGCTTTGAGTAAAACATTCCCGGTAAAAATGAAAGACCTCACATCTGCTGATAGTCACTCATGACTTTTACAAATCAAATTATATAAATACATAAGTACATGTAAATCAATGTAATACCTACTCTTGCGGATCCCACAAGGTCGTTCCATTGTTTGCGGCATTGTTTGCCCTCACGCATCTTTTGGTCATCAACAAGACCACCTCTGCTATCTCGGTCTATATCCTCTGTTTGGCCTTTGGGGTGGGCTTCCCACGCCATCCCTGTGTCAAATCTCTCCAGCATGACTCAACCTCCTGCGGGAGGGAGGCATTTGCCTCGACCGAGAACCTCCTGGCTCTTTTGCGGCCTCCAATGTGCTCCTCTCCCACCTCACTGCTCTCTCCAGCATCAGTCTCCACAGAGTGCAGTGCTGCCTCCTCCTCTCCCTCCATTATAGGCCAAATTCGGTCAAATATGTGGCTGGTAACAACTACTTTTTGTTTGCCTACTTGCTGTGAAGCTCTAAAGTCGCCCTCCTTCCTCCCAAAGCAGCCACACCACACCCAGCCACGCCTTCAATCCCTCTGAGCTCCCTCTCTCTCTGTCTCCTCTTCTGTTCATGTCATGGTGACCCTTGACCTCCAGAATTGTGGGAATCGCGCGTTGCCATGCGGTTGATAAGGACGGCCACACTTTACAGCAGAAGGTCAAAAAAAATTAACGCTACCGCCCATTTGATATCGCTCGCGGTAACGCCCATTTTCAAAAATGTAAACTAGGTGTTTTGAGAATGGACGCGAAGCCGGCAATCTGAAAACCCTTTTTTACCACCCACGCCGGAAATAACGCCCATTTTTGGGCGATAAGTACAAAAGTGGAGGTTCTAGCCCGATATCTGTTTTGCTGATTCATTCAAAGCAGGAAGCCAAGTTTGAGTTTTGAATGTTTGCAGCAATATGTTGTTGCAGAAACAGCTCTGCATGAATTCCCCACATGAAATACAATGCACTGTACTTTAACACAGTTAAATGAACCAGCTGGTTATCATTGCCCAATGGATAAAGTACACAAACATTGATTTTAAAAAAATTATGGCAAAAATACTAATTCATGACAAAAATACAAGTTCATGGCAAAAATACTATCACTAATATCAAAACAAGACCCAGTTAAAGAACAATCTTGCTATACCAGGTTGGCATCCATGAGACTCTGTGATGCAATGACACATGCAGGATTATATTATAAAGGAGAAAGGTTACAATCTGTTACATGGATTCCTTCCTCCACAACCACCTCTATAACCAAGTACATTTAAAATGAAGCTTGACATCTCATTAGCAGATGATTGATATTTTAATATTTTCTCCTGTCTCTAAATAGCTGCCATTTCAGAACTCTACTCCTTGTGGACTCTTCCCATTTACAGCCTACAGGATCATTCAGCAGCATTAATAGAATTAGCACCAGATGGCATCATTTCTTGCCCACGGTGCCAATTGAGGAGGGAGTGACAGAGCCAGGAAAGGTTTGTATTGTTGTGAGGAAATGGATGCTTATGATAACTTCTCACTTATCCTTTGCCTTGTTGTTGTGATGGATACAATAGTGTGGCAGTTGCTATGATTATATAATCCAGAGGCTGGGACTAATAGTCCCAACCCCACCATGGGAGTTTCAGAATTTGAATTCAGTTTTTAAAATTCTGGAAATGAAAAGATGGTATCAGTAAAGTGACCATATAGCTGATCGATTGTCATAAAAACCCAACTGGTTTGCTAATGTCCTTTAGGAAAAGAAATCTCATCTGGTCTGACTTATGACTCCAGTTCCAAGGCTGACTCCCTCTGTAGTGGCCTAGCCAGCCACTCAATTGTATTAAACCACTGTGAGTGGTTCAAGAAGAGGGCCCATCACCACCTTCTCAAGGCAACTGGGGATGAGCAATAAATGTCAGCGACGCCCACATTCCAAGATACTATGGTATGTTGACTACTTGCTGTGGTGTGGTTCCATGGGCATTGGTCACTCTTTCGTAATTCAAATTCCCTTAAGTGACTATTATTCATGTTTCAGACTCAATTGTGTGTCAATTTGTGGGGCTTCACAGTAGATCCCAATTCTGTACTAAAAATGATTGTCTTTCAGACATGGTGACTGCCATCGACTTCCAACTCATATCTGGTCTGCTGCTGCTACTCTGTGCAAATGTACGATGAGCAGAGTCTATCTTGAGCCACTGAAGTATAAACAATGAATAGGATTCTATATAAACACCCTCTGTGTTGCTGGGTATATGCACGGTTGCATTGACTGAATGGCGCTGATTCTGTGGTTCTGCTCCTGTCGATAACACTCTCCATTATAAGGCTGATGATTCACTGTCCCACATTCCATGGGTCCAGTATATTAAAGGGGGTAGTGTACGTACACCAACCTTTAAAGGTGGCAGGACAAGTTGAGAAGGTTGTTAAAAGGTATTCTTGAGGATAAATAGAGGGCTGGATTTTCTATTAATTTGCGCCCCATTTAGTGCCTCGGCGGGGAGCAAAAATGTTATTTTGGGCGTGAAACGAATTGCACAAGATTTTGCGCTCAGGCGGAACTTTCGCCAATGTTTTGCGGCGGCACTAAAACTTGCCACCCGCCACTGTCTTGACCGTTGGGATGACGTAAATCGTCGTGCATCGCCACGCTAGCACCCCGGGCGGCACTTTTGAGCAGTTTGCCTGATTTAGCGTCCGCCCGAAGACCCGCCCAGAAAAACCAGAAGGCCCCAGGTTGCACCAGGTGTGAACGAGCCATGTTGAAAGCGAAGGAGAAAGTTGGAGTTGTGAGTAAATAAGACGGTTGGGAGAAGAACCCTGCTTTACTGCATACTTTTGATTGTGAAGTTTTATGTGAGTTCCCAGCTTGTTTTATAAAGGACATTTAAGGACAGTTAAAAAGATGGGGCCATGCTAGGTCGGGAGCCGTTCATCCTGGCTGCTATATTCATACAGCTTCAAGCTGGAAGAAGGCTTCTTGTTGATTATTTGCAACGTAATCGAAGAGATCGCAGATGTATGGGGAGGAGGCCTTACCCACCATGAGTTTACAGGGTACATCGCTCATACCTCCAGCTCTCTGAGGTACAGTGTATTAGAAGGCTGTGCTTCTGAAAAGAGGTGGTCACAGAGATATACCAGCTCATACAGGTGGACCTACAACCTACCAGCAGCAACAGGACTTAACTGCCTGTCGAGGTGAAGGTGACTGCAGCACTTGCCTTCTATGCATCCAGCTCCTTCCAGGCATCAGCGGGGGACATACGCTCCATCTTGCAGCACGCGACACATTGCTGCATTCGCCAGGTGACTGCTGCACTGTATGCACGCAGGATGGACTTCATAAACTTCCCAATTACCACATAGACTCAAAATGAGAGGGTTATAGGTTTTGGATGATTTGCTGGCTTCCCCAAGGTTCAGGATGCTCTCTACTGAATGCCAATCGCCCTGCGAGCACCTTTAGAGAATCCAGAGGTTTTCTGAAACCGAACGGGATTCCACTGCCTGAACATACAGATTGTCTGCAACCATACTCAGCACATCATGGCAGTCAATGCCCAATATCCAGGAAGTATCCATGAAGCTTTCATCTTGTGTGAGAACAGTGTCTCACTCTTGTTCTTGGACAGGTTAGGTGAGTGGGCAAATGCATGGCAGATGCAGTATAATGTGGATAAATGTGAGGTTATCCACTTTGGGGGAAAAAACACAAAGGCAGAATATTATCTGAATGGCGGCAGATTAGCAAAAAGGGGAGGTGCAATGAGACCTGGGTGTCATGGTACATCGGTCATTGAAAGTTGGCATGCAGGTACAGCAGGTGGTGAAGAAGGCAAATAGTATGTTGGCCTTCATAGCTAGAGGTTTTGAGTATAGGAGCAGGGAGGTCTTACTGCAGTTGTACAGGGCCTTGGTGAGGCTTCACCTGGAATATTGTGTTCAGTTTTGGTCTCCTAATCTGAGGAAGGACGTTCTTGCTATTGAGGGAGTGCAGCGAAGGTTCACCAGACTGATTCCCGGGATGGCTGGACTGACATATGAGGAGAGACTGGATCGACTGGGCCTTTATTCACTGGCGTTTAGAAGGATGAGAGGAGATCTCATAGAAACATATAACATTCTGACAGGATTGGACAGGTTAGATGCAGAAAGAATGTTCCTGATCTTGAGGAAATCAAGAACCAGGGGACACAATCTAAAAATAAGGGGTAAGCCATTTAGGACTGAGATGAGGAGAAACTTCTTCACTCAGAGAGTTGTTAACCTGTGGCATTCCCTACCGCAGAGATTTGTTGATGCCAGTTCGTTGAATATATTCAAGAGGGAGTTAGATGTAGCCCTTATGGCTAAAGGGATCAAGGGATATGGAGAGAAAGCAGGAAAGGGGTACTGAGGTGAATGATCAGCCATGATCTTATTGAATGGTGGTGCAGGCTCGAATGGCTGAATGGCCTACTCCTGCACCTATTTTCTATGTTTCTATGTTCCAGCGTCAAGCAAAAGGCCAGAGCTGGATGCTGGGGGACAAAGGTTACTGCCTCACCATCTGGCTCATGATCTCCTTCTGGAACCCTCATATAGAAGCCAAGCATCGCTATAATGAGAGCCATGCAGCCACACGCGACATTGTCGAACAGACAATTGGAGTGCTGAAGCAGTGCTTTCGATGTCTGGACACTCTGGAGGCTGCCTGCAATACTCCCCTCAGCAGGTCTCTGAGTTCATTGTGGTGTGCTGCATGGTATACAACATAGCCATCATAAGGGGACAGGAATTGCCAATGAGGATTGCAGGGCCACCTCAGGAGAAAGAGGAGGAGGAGGAGGAAGATGAGGAAGAGGAGCCTGGCGAGGAACCCATGCCACCACCACCACCACAACCACAGGGGAGGCATCGTGGAGATTTGTCTGCTGCAAAAGCCTTACGTTGGCAGCTCATAATTGAACGCTTTGCTTGAAGAGTGAATGACAGGTTTGAGCGTTGCCTGTCCACTCTATCCCACCATGTTAACTATTCTTCATCTCATTCTGAAAATGAGACACTACACAAGAATGGTTAAGGTGAAGAAAAAAGTTATTGACCATTGTAAACTTTTATAACTTTGTAACCTTCATTGTGATACTTAAATAAAATAAAATAATGAGCTGCATCCAGTAGTGCGATAATTCAAGAACATTATCAGAACATAATCCAGCAGTGTGATACTGTAACATATATTCGCTGCAGTCAGCATCAAGAACATAATCCAGCAGTACGATAATTAAATCAAATCCTGCCTCACTATTTTTTCCCACCGTCTTTTGTCCCCCTTCCCTTCTTCCTCCTTCTTTGCCTGCTGCTCCTCATCAAAGTGGCACCAAGGCATGCAGTAAGGCTGCCAGAGCGCAGCTCTGTTGGGGGAGAGGCAATGGAGATGGCGCCGGGGGACACACTGGACCAGCTCATGGTGTGGAAGGCCCAGCTTCTGACTGGCTAGCTTCTTCATCAGCATTGCCAGTCACAGATGGTTTTGGGTGACAACCGTCGCTGATGCTTGGTTGGCGGGAGTGGAGGGAGACGGAATGCTGTCATCCGGAGGAATGACACCACCTCCCATATGCCTGGAACCACTCAGTCGATGACGGGGCTGGCCCCTAGCAACCGGAGCAAGATGTAAATGAACACCTTGCTGGCCTGCTTTGGGACCGTCACTTCCCCATGTGACAGTGGGGAATGCAGAGAGTATGGTGGCAGGCATGGACTGCATCACCTGCCCAAGCTGAAGCAGAGCTTGTGCCTGTGATGCGCCATATTCTGCAAGGGCTCGTGCCACAATCTCTGGGACTCCACTGTCACCCCAGAGGAGCTGAGTGCCGATGGTGGAGCAGGGGTGATAGGATGCTGAGCCGGAGTCGGCACATCCGTATCCTCCTCTTCCTCCTCCTCCTCCGCCTCCTCCTCTGCCTCCTCCTCCAGACGATGGCCTGATGTAGAGGGGGTCCCTTGAGGGATGCGGCACCTGCGGCTGGTCATCTGGAAGTAACAAACAACAAACGAGTGGTTAGCAGCAGGGGAGGGGGCAGGGTGACATGAGGAAGGTCGCACAGCACAGGCTCATTTGAAGGACTGCCGCTACTCCATTATATCTAGTCCAGAGGCACTGCATCAAATTGCCCCAACCCTGGTCCAGAGGCACTGCAGGACATTGCCCCAACCCAGCCCAGGGAGTGTGCAGGACATTGCCCCAGCCTAGTCCAGAGGCACAGCAGGATATTGCCCCAACCTGGTCCACAGACACTGCAGGACATTGCCCCAACCCAGCCCAGGGAGTGTGCAGGACTTACCCTCAGTATCCGAGCATGGTTCAGCTGCCTGACCTGTGACACTGATGAGGTCTGCCACTCTCCCCTCAATGTCAGTGAGTGGCAGGGTCTGAGGCGGACCGCTGCCTGTCCGCACCTGATCGCGGCGATTATGAGACTTCTTTGCCTGGAAAGCTGAAAATGGGAATGGTTACAAGAGGGTCCATCTGCTCTTGTGGCACAGATAGCCACCAAAGCACTGATGCTATACTGTCTAAATGTAATAGAGTTCTCTGTTTAATGACCTTGGAAGTTGCACGCGGTTCATCAGGAGGACATCGAATTGGGAGCCATCTTATGGGATCTCAGAAAGCAATCTTAATAATATGTAAAGATCATTCATGGTAAATAGGGTGCCGAACTAAGCCTATCGATGTGTCATGCATTTTAGGAGGCAACCCACAGAGTATTGAGAGTCACCAACAGCATGAGAATAAACAGTGTGTCAGATTTATCCTTGAAGTAATGAAGGAGTGCATAAATGAAAATGGCACTCTGACGACCCTGGTGAGATCGTTAAATTTCTTTCGGCACTGTGTGCCAGTCCTTACCACAGTGTCCGAGGCAGAGATCTCCTTTGCTATGTTTCTCCAAATTATCTTTAATATGGCGGGCAGTGGTCTAGAACCATCCCGAAGATACAACTCCTGCCATCTCCGTTTCACAGCCCCCACTAAAGCTTCATTAGCCTCGTGGTGGAATTGCCTGGCACACTGTCTTCCCTCGTCCTCCTCCATCATCAAATTCCAAATCTGAAATGGCTGATTCTGCCCCGGTTGTACTGCGCTAGCACGCGCAGGATGTGGCCGCCCCCTGCATTAGCGTTTGTGACAGGAAACCAGAAGGTAGAAGCGTGGGAAAAAAATAGCACATGAGCAAAATGGCAGATTGCTTCAATGCCAGAACTTTTGGCTCGGGCGCACAGAGTCTGTGGTGCAAAGCTGGACATTTGGCGAAAGCTCCTAGCTCTGGCGTTAACATTATCCCAGCGCTAAATTTTTTGCTCCGCCGCAAATTGCACCCGGAAAGGCCGAAAATGCAAAGAAATGAAAATCCAGCCCAAGGAGTACAAAAGCAAGGAAGTTATGCGAAACTTCTATAAATCACTGGTTAGGCCCCAACTGGAGTATTGGGGGTGAATTTTAACCCTACTCACTCAGCAGAGACTTGGCGGGTGGGCAGTTAAAATCGCCCTGGGTCTTACCTGCCCGAAAGTCGCCACTTCGCAACATCTGCATTTTTAACCTGCTCTTCTGAGCAGGCAGCAAGGACACTTGCCCAGAGCTTCCAGGATCCTTCTTTACATACACATGTTGCAGCCCGATGACATAATTTAGACCCAACTGTAATTTTAACTCAAGCCTGTGCGGGGAATCTACCTGGTGTTAAAATCGGGGCCAATATTGTGTCCAATTCTGGGCATCACAATTTCGGAAGAATGTCAAGGCCTAAAAGAGTGTGCAGAAGAGATTTACCAGAATTGTACCAGAAATGAAAGACTTCAGTTACGTGGAGAGATGAGCTCATCTGGAGTTCTCCTTAGAGCACATAAGGTTAACTGGGCTTATATCCACTGGAATTTAGAAGAATGAGAGGGGATCTCATAGAAACATATAAAATACTGATGGGACTGGACAGGTTAGATGCAGGAAGAGTGTTCCCGTTGCTGGGGAGTTCCAGAACCAGAGGTCACAGTTTAAGAATAAGGGGTAAGCCATTTAGGATTGAGATGAGGAGAAACTTCTTCACTCAGAGAGTGGTTAACCTGTGGAATTCTCTACCGCGGAAAGTTGTTGAGGCCAGTTCGCTAGATATATTCAAGAGGGAGTTAGATATGGCCCTTACGGCCAAAGGGATCAAGGAGTATGGAGAGAAAGCAGGAAAGGGGTACTGAGGTTGAATGATCAGCCATGATCTTATTAAATGGCGGTGCAGGCTCGAAGGACCGAATGGCCTGCTCCTGCACCTAATTTCTATGTTTCTATGTTTCTATGGAAGGGGAGATTTGATAGAGGTATTCAAAATCATGAAGGTTTTGATAAACTAAGGAGAAACTGTTTCCAGTGGCAGAAGGATTGGTAACCAGAGGACACGGATTTAAGATAAAGAACCAGAGGCAACATGAGGATTTCTTTTTTGATCTGTTATGATCTGAAATGCTTTGCTTAAAAGGGTGATAGCAGATTCAATAATAACTTTCAAAAGGGAATTGGATAAATACTTGAAAGGAAAAATTTGCCGTGTTAAGGGAAAAGAGCAAAGGGTGGGACTAATTGGCTAGCTCTTTCAAAGCGCCGGCAGAGGCATTGTGGGCTGAATGGCCTCCATCTGTGCTGTGTCATTCTATAACGGCTGGTGATCCACAGACCGACATTCCCATATAAGGCTGGTGATCTGCAGACCCACATTTCATGAGTCAAAATATAAGGCCAATGATCTACGTATTCAGCTTTTAATGACAAGAATCTATTTTTCAGAAGCAAGCCATGGATGTAATGGATTTTTGCCGGAGAGCTGCTAATCCAGGGCTGTGAACTTAATATACAGTATGTGCCTGTGGCTTCGGATCAATAGCTGTGTGCGTGTCTCTGCGTATATGTGTATGTTAAAAAAGTGGTTTTAGTGGAATAGCTTTGTCTCAAAGGAACAAGCTACTGAGACATTCCATCAACTACAACAGACAGAAAAGAGATTGACTGAAGATTTCAGCAAGGATAAAAACAAGACAGTTGAAGGAGAGCCAGTCCAAATGGGAATGCACAATGAAAAGTCAATCTGTAGAGATATGAATCCAATTCAAAGATTCTCATGTCTCTGATCATCTGGACTTGGCCTGTGTAACTTACTTCACACTTGGAGATTTATCTTTTATTATTATTTTGTAATAGACACTGTAAATGCGGCCAGGGAAAAGTGAATTGCTGTCACTAAGGTAATTCAGACACACACCATCTCAATGTTATTAGGAATGGTCCACAATAATAACTTTCACAAATCTACAGAGCGTTGTGGAAGAGGGGATTAATATTTCATCTTAATTTTTTTGAAAGAAAATTTGCTTTACTCTCCCACCAAAAAACTGGTCCAAAACTGTACACAATACAAACTATGCACCATACTCCAATTGCAATCTAACTTAAGGTTTCTTTAAAAGTTCACACCATTAATTTTTGCTTTTGAATTCTAAGCCTCTAGATATATCAGGTTCTACGTGCCTTTCTTATTGCCTTACCTCCAGTGTTGCCATCTTCAATTTTCTCTGTGTCTGCACAACATGCTTCCTCTGCTCCTCTGACACCATTTATGATCTTCCCAATTGTTATGTGTGCAATAAAAATTCAAACTGAGTACAGTTTAACTAAGCAAGGTGCAACTTTGGCTCTGCTTTATTTAGGCCCAAAGTGCCTGACTCTCCGAATGGCTGGCCTTTTATACCATATGCGTGCTGCTCAGTGGCCTCCAACAATTATGCCATCTGGTGGCTACAACCAGAATGTACATACATGACAATACCCAGCTCTGGGATCTTATCACAGTCTTTCCCAGGTTGAGACAGTCTGGTGCTTTGTGCTCCCGGGTTGACCGTCTCAGTTCGATTACAGCCTTGGGTGAGTGTGTGGGGTCTGTTGTGGCTTATGGCTGGATGGCTGACTTGTTAGGGGTGGCAGTGGTCATGTCATGTCCATTTTTATTGAACAGGTCTGTGATGGAAATTCCAGGTTGACTGATGACCCTTCAGCCCTCTGTAGACTGCTGGTAGGTTGGTTGGCGATGGTTTCTTCGTCCGACTGCTCTGGCTTGTCTGGGTGCCTCAGCTTTGTCTGACCCATGTGTTTCCTGCAAGTTGCCCATTCTTGAGCTTAATAACGAATAGTCTGTTGCCCTCCTTGGCCATGACCATATCAGTGATCTATTTGGGATCCCGATCATAGTTCAACACATATACAGGATCATTAACAGAAATCTCGCGTGACACAGTTGCGCGATCGTAGTACCCTTGTTGACTGTATCTTCTGTATTCAACGTGATTATTTAAATCTGGATGTACCAGAGATAGCTTGGTCTTAAGACCTCTTTTCATCATGAGTTCAGCAGGTGAGACCCCTGTGAGTGTGTGGGGTCTTGTCCTGTAACTCAGCAGTATGCAGGACAAGTGGGTCTGCAGTGACCCTTGGGTTACTCTCCTCATGCTTTGCTTGATAATTTGTACTGCACGTTCAGCTTGCCCGTTGCACGCAGGCTTGAACGATGCTGACCTTACATGTTTTATGCCATTAAGTTTCACAAACTCCTGAAACTCCTGACTGGTGAAGCACGACCCATTGTCACTCACCACTATGTCAGGCAGACCATGTGTCGCAAACATGACCTTGAGATTCTCTATGGTTGCCGTGGATGTGCTGGATGACATGATTATGCATTCTATCCACTTTGAATAAGCATCCACCACCACTAAAAACATCTTGTCCAGGAAGGGACCTGCAAAGTCTACGTGGATCCTGGGCCAACGTTTGGATGGCCACGACAACAGACTCAGCGGCGATTCTGCTGGCGCTTTGCTGAGCTGCATGCAAGTGTTGCACTGATGCATACATGCTTCCAGCTCAGAATCAATTTCTGACCTCCATACATGGGACCTAGCGATGGCCTTCATCATCACTATACCCAGATGTGTGATGTGTAACTCACGCACGAACTTCTCTCTCCCTTTCTTGGGCATTACAACGCGATTGCCCCACAATATGTAATCTGCTTGAATAGACAGCTCGTCCTTGCGACAAATGTACGGTTTGGCCTCCTCGCACATTTGCTTAGGTATGGCAGACCAATCCCCTTTGAGGATGCAACCTTTTACCACCGATAAAATCGGGTCCTGGCTGGTCCAGGTCTTAGCTTGTTGAGCCGTGACAGGGGTTCCTTCACTCTCAAAAGCATCCATAATTAACATTAGATCCACCGGTTGTGGCGTTTCCACCTCCGGTGTGGGCAACAGCAACCGGCTCAAAGCATCGACACAATTCTCTCTGCCAGGTCTGTAGCGAATGACATAATCATAGGCAGATAATGTCAGCGCCCACCTTTGGATACGGGATGAAGTGTTGGTATTGATACCTTTGCTCTCGGAAAACAATGAAATGAGCGGCTTGTGATCGGTCTCTAATTCGAACCTCAGACCGAACAGATATTGATGCATCTTTTTAACACCGTACACACAAAGCTTCTTTTTCTATCATGCTGTAGACTCTTTCCGCTTTAGACAAACTTTTGGATGCATACGCGACAGGTTGAAGTTTCCCCGACTCATTGGCTTGTTGGAGTACGCAACCAATTCCATATGATGATGCGTCACAGGCCAAAACTAAACATTTATATGGGTCATAATGTACCAGCAGCTTGTTCGAGCAAAGCAGATTGGTGGCTTTCTCGAAGGCTCTATCTTGCGATGCACCCCACATCCAGTTGTCGCCTTTTCTCAATAGCATGTGCAGTGGTTCTAGTAAGGTGCTCAATTTAGGTAGGAAGTTACCAAAGTAGTTGAGTAGAGCCAGGAACGAACACAGCTCTGTCACATTCTGCGGCTTGGGTGCATTCTTGATAGCCTTGGTTTTCACGTCAGCGGCGATTTTCCTCCCGAGGAATTCGACCTCCGGTGCCATGAAGACGCACTTCGAGCGTTTCAGTCTGAGTCCCACTCTATCCAAACACAGTAGAATCTCTTCCAGGTTGTTCAGATGTTCCTTGGAGTCATGACCGGTGATCAGGATGTCATCTTGGAACACGATGGTTCTGGGAATGGACTTCAGTAGACTTTCCATATTCCTCTGAAATATTGCTGAGGCCGAGCGAATTCTGTGGTAAATAAACAGTCCTTTGTGCGTGTTAATGCACGTAAGTCTCTTCGACATCTCGACCAACTCTTGTGTCATATAGGCCGACGTCAAGTCCAGTTTTGTGAATGACTTCTCTCTGGCTAGTGTTGCAAACAACCTTCGGTAACGGGTACTGATCTTGTTTCGAAATCCTGTTGATCGTAGCTTTGTAGTCTCCACAGATTCTGACTGTGCCATCACTTTTCAGCACAGGAACAACGGGGCTGGCCCATTCATTAAATTCGACCGGTGATATGATCCCTTCACACTGGAGTCTGTCCAGTTCAATTTCGACCTTCTCCCTCATCATATATGGCACTGACCGAGCTTTATGATGGACGGGTCTTGCATCTGATTCCACGTGGATCTGCACCGTGGCTCCCATGAAGTTGCCGATACCCGCTTCGAACAGCGAGGGGAACTTGCTCAATACTTGAGCATATGTATCTTCCTCCGATGGCAAAGTCTTTATGTCGTTCCAGTCGCATCTGATTTTCTCCAACCGGCTCCTGCCGAGCAGCGTTGGGTCATTGCCCCGAACAATCCACAGGGGTAACTCGTGAACCGCACCGTTAAACGACACATTAATTTGTGCACTGCCAATCACCTTTATCAGTTCTTTGGTGTACGTGCGCAGCTTGGTGTTAACAGGGCTCAGCCTGGGCCTCACAGTCTTAGTATCCCACAGCTTATAAAATGTCCTCTCGTTCATGATCGATTGACTCGCCCCTGTGTCCAGTTCTATCGATACTGGTATCCCGTTAAACTTCACATTAATCAAAATTGGTTTACTCTTGGTTATGAAGGAGTACAGTCTATACACTTCCTCCTCTGGCATCTCGGATTGCGTATCTGGATAGTCTGACTCTCATCCTCCACGTGGTGTGTCACAGCTCGCTTGCTCATCTGCAGACACTTGCGCTGGAGATGCCCCACTCTCAGAGAGTCTTTGCAACTATATTGCTTAAATCGGCACTGCTGGTGCTGATGATTTCCTCCACAACGCCAACAAAGAGAACTTGGATACATTCCCCCTGGCGGGCTTTGGGCAGCCACAGGTTTTGTGATAAGCCCTGCCATGTGCCAATCTGCCGAACACCGAATCAATCGCATTTACAGTACTTGCCGAGGTTCGGTTCTTCACGGCTATTTGCTTTAGACTCATGTCCGTCGTCATACATCATTGAGCGATCTGGATGGCCCTTTTGAAATCCAACTCCCCCACTGCCAGAAGTTTGCGCAGGATCACCTCATGGCTGATACCGATAACAAAGAAGTCCCTCAGCATGTCGGCCAACACCGTCCCGAACTTGCACAGTCCCGCTAGACATCTCAGGTCGGCAATGAATACCGCGGCGCTCGAACATGTGTATAAAACCTGTATCTCGAGAAGATGATGACATCATCTGGCTTGAGGTGCTCCTGTACCAATGTACACAACACCTCATATGTTTTCTCTGTTGGATCACTAAGCATGAGTAGATTCTTTATCAGACCGTAGATCTTTGAACTGCACACAGTAAGGAACACGGCCCGGCACTGATCTGCATCGTCGACCCCCTTCATTTTGTTGGCTACGAAGTACTGGTTCAAACGGCTCAAAAAGTCTGCCCAATCTTCTCCCTCCACGAATCGCTCTAAAAATCCAATTGTGCTCATTTTGCAAACAAAGGTTCTTGTATTCTCGTCGCCAAATATTATGTATGCAATAAAGGTTCAAACTGAGTACTGTTTAATTAAGCAAGGTATAACCTTGGCTCTGCTTGATTTAGGCCCAAAGTACCTTTTATACCTGAGTAGCACCATGTGACGCCATCTGGTGGCTACAAACAGAATGTACATATATGACACCAATAAAGTGCAATTCTTTTCTCTGATCTCATTTCGAAATGCAAAACTTTACATTTTTCAAAATTGAATGGCCACCTACCTGCCCATTCCACTAGCATGTCTACGTCCTCTCCTTTCTCAACTCCCAAGTCCAAGTACATTATAAATAGGGATTGACTATTTGTACTGTACTTTTTCTGTCCTTCTGTGTCCTGTCGAGACTCCAACTCGATGTTTTCTGCCTGAACCGGAAATGTTGGAACCAGAAGTGTGGCCCCGGACCAGAAGTAGGGCCCTGCAATCAGTCCGACCACGTTCCGCGAGCCTCCGAGTGACCGGGGGGAAAGAGAGAGAGAGAGCCTGGGGGAGAGAAGTGACAGGGCGGGCGTGGAGAGAGGCGGGGAGAGAGGCGGGTGGGGAGAGAGAGAGAGAGAGCCTCAGCGAGAGAAGCATCCGGGCAGGCGGGGTGAGAGGTGGGCGGGCGGGCGGGGAGAGAGGCAGGCGAGCGGGCAGAGAGGCAGCTGGGCGAGCGGGCGGGGAGAGAGGCGGGCGGGTGGGCGCGAAGAGAGGTGGGTGGATGGGGAGAGAGGCGGGCGGGCAGGCGGGCAGGTGGATGGGGGGGAGAGGCAGCTGGGCGGCCGGGCGGGGAGAGAGGCAGATGGGCGGGTGGGGAAAGAGAGAGCTTGGTCGGCGGGGTGGGGGGGGAGGGGGCATGAAAGAGCAAAAGCAATTGGTCTCTCGTCCCCACTATGTAGTACATGAGAGATTACTGCCCCAACTCCATACGGAGAGGCATCACATGCTAACTTGATCTCCTTAGATACGTCATAGTGAACGAACATGGTGCTCTCTACCATTTACTTTTACACTCCTTGAAAGCTGTATCGCATTCTTCTGACCACTTCCAATGGACCTGTTTTTTCAATAGTTCATTCAGTGGATGTAATACTTTAGCCAAATTTGGTAGGAACTTCCCATATTAGTTTAAAAGACTCAAAAATGATCGAAGTTCAGTGACAATCTTGGGAGTGGATGCATTTCTGATTGCACCCAGCTTTCCCTTGGTTGGATGTAAACTACCTTTGTTTACTCTGTACTCTCAGTACTCCACTGAGTTTTGAAATAACTCACACTTGCACGCAGTCACTTATACTCTATGCTTCTCTAGCCATTTGAGAACTTATGGATTTGCCTGTTTGGTGCTGAAATGAGTTTGTCATCTAAATAACATACTACCTCTTCAATACCTTGCAAAATCTGGTTCATCACCACTTGGAATATGGCGGGGGCGGAACACACTCCAAACGGTAACCTATTAAATTGCTATAGGCCGAGATGAGTATTTATAGTCAAGCATGACTTGGACTCCTCATCTAGGTCAAGCTGTAAGTAGGCATTTGTAAGATCCAACTTTGAGAAGATCTGACCACCTGTCAGTGTTGTGAACAACTTTTCTACATTTGGCAATGTATTGGGGAAATTACCCTCTAGAACCTGGTTTACGGTTACTTTATAATCACCACATAATCTTACCTTACCTCGGACGTAGGTACAACAACAATGGTTGTAGCCCAATTACATAGATCTATCTTCGAGATAATGGTCTCAGTCTCTCGTCTTTTGAGTTCTTGCTCAACTTTCTCCTTGAGTGCATATGGTATGGGATGTGGCTTGTAGTAAACTGGTCTCGCATCTTTTTGTACCCTGACACTCGCCTTGAAGCCTTGGATTGGACTGCCTGTTTCGCAGAACACCTTCGGATACATCTTGATGACATCATCCTTTGATGCGAATCTTGTTTCAATACAAAAAATCTCACTCCAATCAAAGTTCAATGATCCCAACCAATTTCTTCCTAGTAAGGCAGGCTTGTCTCCTGCCATGACTAAGAGAGGCAAGCTCTGAAATCGATCCTTGTATTTCACCGGTACGGTGATACGACCAACCACAGGAATGGTATCTCCCGAGTAGCCTCGCAGTTCTATCTTGGATTTCTCCAATGGGAAATCACGCAATTTGTCGAGGCATAGCGATTCCAGTACTACACTCATGTATGCACAAGTGTCGATTTCCATGGGTATCTTGAATCCCGCAACATCTATGTGGATGATGATACTTTTCAAATCGCTATTCGTTAACCTCATGCTCCTGATGATGTGTAACTCTAAAACCTCCTCGTCCTATTGTTTTTCTTCCATGCTATGTAGTCTCTGGGGATTTCTACTCATAGCTTTGAAAGCTGGTTTACCCTTCAGTTATCCTTAGTTACCCTCTTATTCTTAATATATTTATAGAACATCTTAGGGGTTTTCCTTAATTTTACTGGCCAAGAATTTCTCGTGCTCTCTCTTAGCATTCCTAATACCCTTTATAATTTTGCATCTTAACTTTCTATATTCCTCTAAGATTCTGTGGTATTTAGCCGTTGGTATATGACATAAGCGTCTCTTTTTTTCCTTATCCTCCCCTGTAAACCCTCGACATCCAGGGCGCTCTCGAATTATTATTCCCAACCTTTTTCTTTAAGGGCACATGTTTGGCTGAGCCTTCCAGATCTCCTCCTTGAATGCCTCCCACTGTTCCGACACTGATTTTCCCACAAGTAGCTATTGCCAGTCTACTATGGCCAAATCACTCCTTAACTTAGCAAAATTAGCTTTTCCCCAATTCGGAACTTTTATTCCAGGCATATCCTTGTCCTTATCCATAACCAACTTGAATCTGACTGAATTATGGGCACTGGCACCCAAGTGCTCTCCCAATAATACCCCTTCAAACTGCCCAGCTTCATTCCGCAAAACTAAATCCAAGACTGCCCCCTCTTGTGTTGGGCTTGCTACATAATGACTAAAAAGTTCTCTTGAATGCATTTTAAGAATTCTTCACCCTCTATATCCTTCACACTAAATTTGTCCCAATCAATATTTGGATAGTTAAAATCCCCCACTATTAATCACTGATACTTTCATCGGTTAACTGATCTCGCATTCCGAAACGATAACTTTCAGCAATTTCCAGGGGCTCAGGATTGTAGTGCTGTTCTAACCTGCTTAAGTGATGTGTCCTTTAGCTTGACAGGCACAAGCACATTTTTAAGGGTTTCATACAACTTAGGCTCTGCTTTAGTTAAGAAAATAGCCTGTTTTCTTTCCAATACCACCTGGTTATGGTTTTCATCATCGGTGACTTCGATAATACTATTTATGGTGAAAAACATTTCTAGCCGCTCCACATATGCTCCAAAACTTTCATGGTCACATTGAAACTCCTCCAAGCACTCTATTATTCCCATAGGCACAGCCATCTGGACTCTGGCAGTTCAGCCAAGTATGCTTGTAATTTACCTTGGATTTTTAGCTGTTAATTGAAACAGAGAAGCTCTCAAGGTCTCTCTCAGATGGCTGAATTATACACCAACAAAAATTTCAGCTTTGTTATCTGATTATCCTATCCTTGTCGCCAATGTTATGTTTTCTGTACGCATCACAAACACATAGGCTTTAAGATGGCTGATAACTTCAGGAAGCCAGTCACGTGACTTGTTCCCTCTTTATTGTTGTAAACTTCAATGGCTGCAATGCCACAGTAGTCCACTTGGTGGAGCTATATCGATTACGCTATCCACCCTCCACCCACCGCCCCCCCACCCGCCCGCGGCCTATCCCCCCTTGTGATCTATAACCCACTGCAATCTACCCTCCCCACGATCCACCCCCCCATGATCTAAACCTCCCCCACAATCTAACCCCCCCCCGCGATCGAGCCCCGCCCCCTGCCCCCTGCGATCTATCCGCTAATGTGGTACCCTTGTTTAAGAAGGGAGAAAGGGATAGACAGAGTAATTAGAGGCCAGTCAGCCTAACCTTAGTGGTGGGAAAAGTATTGGAAAAAATTCTGAAGGACAGGATAAATCTTCACTTAGAAAGGCAAGGATTAATTGGGACAATCAGCACGGATTTGTTAAGGGAAGATCATATTTGACTAACCTGATTGAATTTTTCGAGGAGGTAATCAAGAGGGTCGATGAGGACAGTGCATACAATGTAGTGTATATGAATTTCAGCAAAGCTTTTGATAAGGTCCCACATGGCAGACTGTTCATGAAGGTTAAAGGCCATGGAATCCAGGGCAAAGTGGCAAGTTGGATCCAAAATTGGCTTGGAGGTAATGATTGATGGATGTTTTTGTGATGGGAAGGATGTTTCCAGTGGGGTTCCACAGGGCTTAGTACTGGGTCTCTTGCTTTTTGTGGTATATATCAAAGATTTAGATTTGAATATAGGGAGTATGATTAAGAAGTTTGCAGACAACACTAAAATTGGCTGTGTGGTTGATAATGAAGAGGAAAGTCATGGGCTGCAGGAGGACATCAATCTACTGGTCAGGTGGGCAGAGCAGTGGCAAATGGAATTTAATTCAGAGAAGTGTGAGGTGATGCACTTTGGGAGGGCTAAAAAGGAAAGGGTAGACACATTAAGCGGTAGGCCACTTAATAGTGTCGATGAACAAAGGGGCCTTGGAGTGCTTGTCCACAGATCCCTGAAGGTAGCAAGCCAGGTGGATAAGGTGGTTAAGAAGGTTTACGGAATGTTTGCCTTTATTGGCTGAGGCATAGAATATAAGAGCAGGGAGATTATGCTTAAATTGTATAATACTCTAGTTAGGCCACAGCTGAAGTACTATGTGCAGTTCTGGTCGCCGTATTATAGGAAGGATATGATTGCACTGGAGAGGTTGCAGAGAAGATTTACGAGGATGCAGCCTGGAATGGAGAATCTTAGCTATGAGGACAGATTTGATAGGCTGGTTTTGTTCTCCTTGGAACAGAGGAGGCTGAGGGGAGTCCTCATTGAGGTGTATAAGATTTTGAGGGGCCTAGATATAGTGGATAGCAAGGGCATATTTTGCTTAGTGGATGGGTCAATTACGAGGGGGCATAGTATTAATGTGATTGGTGGAAGGTTTAGAGGGGTTTGAGGGGAAGCTTCTTCACGCAGAGGGTTGTGAGGGTCTGGAACTCGCTGTCTGGAAGGATGGTGGAGACAGAAACCGTCACCACATTTAAAAGATGCTTAGATGGGCACTTGAAGTGCCGTAACCCGCAGGGTTACAGACCTAGAGCTGGTAATTGGGATTAGACTGGATAACCTCTTGTTGGCTGGTGCAGATACGATGGTAACTACTGCAGGGAATCGAGTACAGCCAGGGTGATCTCCTGGACTAGTTTTGATCGCCTGGATGGGTCGGAGAGGAATTTTCCCAGATTTTTTCCCCAAATTGGCCTGGGTTTTTATCTGGTTTTGCCTCTCCCAGGAGTTCGCACTGCTCCGGGTGCGGTGGAATGTAAAATGTTACAATACAATATCGTAGTTGTGTGGGGCGGACTGGTTTGGCTGGACGCTCTTTACCTTTCCACCATTATTGATTGTTCATAGGTTTATATTTAACCTTCAGGGCTGCTGACCAAGGGCCGTTGTCGGCCAGGGAGGCCACGATGGGCCGAAATGACCTCTTTCTGCGCTGTAGATTTCTATGTTTCTATCCCCCCCGCGATCCACCCCTCATGAATCATTCCGCCCCGTGATCTATTCCTCACGTGATCCATTCCCTCCACGATCTATCCCCTCTGTGATCTATCAGCGCCCCCATGATCTATCTCCCCCTACGATCTATCCCCTCCGTGATCGATCCCCACACCGCGATCCATTCCCCCGCGATCTATCCCTCCCCCGTGATCTATCCCTCCCATGATCTACCACCCCTGTGATCTATCCCCCCGCGATCTATCTCCCCCGCGATCTATCCCCCCCACAATCTATCAACCCCACGATCTAACCCCCCCGTGCTCTATCCCTCCGCCGCAATCTATCCCCCCACGATCTATCCCCCCTGCGACCTATCCCCCCTGCGGTCTATCCCCCTCGCGGTCTATCCCCCTCACGATCTATTCCCCCGCGATCTATCCCCCCGCGATCTATTCCCCACCCCCGCGATCTACCCCCCGTGATCTATTCCCCCCCGCGATCTATTCCTCCCCGCGATCTATCCCCCCGTGATCTATCCCCCCGCGATCTATCCCCCCGCCGTGATCTATCCCCCCCGCGATCTTTTCCCCCGCCGCGATCTATCCCCCCCCGCGATCTATCGCCCCCGCCATTTACGCCCCCCCCCGCGATCTACCCCACGCGATCTAGTCCCCCCCGTGATCTATCCCTCCCCGCCACCGTGATCTATCCCCCCGCGCGATCTATCCCCCCCGCGACCTACCCACCCCCACGATCTATTACCCCCGTGATCTATCCCAACCGCGATCCATTCCACCCCGCGATCCATCACCCCCGTGATCTATCCCCCCGCGATCTATCGCCCCCACGATCTACCCCCCGCGATCTATTTCTCCCCCGCGATCTATCACCCCCGCGATCTATCACCCCCACGATCTATTTCCCCCCGTGATCTACCCCCCGCGATCCATTCCCCACCACGATCTATTCCCCCCCGCGATCTACTCCCCGCGATCTATCCCCCCCGCGTTCTAATTCCCCGCGATCTATTACACCCCCCACGCGATCAATCCCCCCCCGATCTATCACCCCAGTGATCTATCCCCCCCGTGATCTATCACCCCCGTGATCTATCCCCCCCGCGATCTATCCCCCCTGCGAGCTACCCCCACCATGATCTATCCCTCCCCGCGATCCATTCCCCACCACGATCTATTCCCCCCACCGCGAACTACTCCCCCACGATCTATCCCCGCCGCGTTCTAATTCCCCGCGATCAATTACACCCCCCACGCGATCAATCCCCCCCACGATCTATCACCCCAGTGATCTATCCCCCCCCCAGTGATCTATCACCCCCGTGATCTATACCCCCCCCGCGATCTATCCCCCCTGCGAGCTACCCCCACCATGATCTATCCCTCCCCGCGATCTATTTCCCCCCTGCAATCTATTCCCCCGCGATCTCTTCCCCCCGTGATCTAACCCCCGCGATCTATCCCCCGTGATCTATCACCCCGCCATCTACGACCCCCCCGCGATCTACCCCCCCGCGATCTAGTCTCCCCCGTGATCTATCCCTCCCCGCTCCCGTGATCTATCCCCCCGCGCGATCTATCCCCCCCGCGACCTACCCACCCCCACGATCTATCACCCCCGTGATCTATCCCAACCGCGATCCATTCCACCCCGCGATCCATCACCCCCGTGATCCATTCCCCACCACGATCTATTCCCCCCCGCGATCTACTCCCCCGCGATCTATCCCCCCCGCATTCTAATTCCCCGCGATCTATTACACCCCCCACGCAATCAATCCCCCCCACGATCTATCACCCCAGTGATCTATCCCCCCCCCGTGGTCTATCACCCCCGTGATCTATCCCCCCCCGCGATCTATCCCCCCTGCGAGCTACCCCCACCATGATCTACCCCCCCGCCGCGATCTATTTCCCCCCCACGATCTACCCCCCCACCGCGATCTACACCCCCCCCCGCGATCTACCCCTGCCGCGATCTATTTCCCCCCTGCGATCTAACCCCCCCGCGATCTATCCCCCCCGCGAGCTACCCCCACCGTGATCTATCCCCCCCGCGTTCTAATTCCCCGCGATCTATTACAACCCCCACGCGATCAATCCCCCCCACGATCTATCACCCCAGTGATCTATCACCCCCGTGATCTATCCCCCCCCGCGATCTATCCCCCCTGCGAGCTACGCCCACCATGATCTATCCCTCCCCGCGATCTATTTCCCCCCTGCAATCTATTCACCCCGCGATCTCTTCCCCCCAGTGATCTAACCCCCGCGATCTATCCCCCCGTGATCTATCCCCCCGCCATCTACGCCCCCCCCCCCCGCGATCTACCCCCCCGCGATCTCGTCCCCCCCGTGATCTATCCCTCCCCGCTCCCGTGATCTATCCCCCCGCGCGATCTATCCCCCCCGCGACCTACCCACCCCCACGATCTATCACCCCCGTGATCTATCCCAACCGCGTGATCGACCCCTCGCGATCCATTCCACCCCGCGATCCATCAACTCCGTGATCTATCCCCCCGCCCCGCGATCTATTTCCAACCCGTGATCTATCACACCCGCGATCTATCTCCCCCGCGATCTACCCCCCGCGCGATCTATCTCCCCCTCGCGAGCTATCCCCCCCTGCGATCTACCCCACCCGCGATCTACCCCCCGCGCGATCTATCTCCCCCTCGCGAGCTATCCCCTCCTGCGATCTACCCCACCCGCGATCTACCCCCCGCGCGATCTATCTCCCCCTCGCGAGCTATCCACCCCCTGCGATCTACCCCACCCGCGATCTATTTCCCCCCCGCGATCTATTTCCTCCCCGCAAACTATCCCCCCCGCGATCAAACCCCCCCCCCGCGTGATCTATTTCCCCCCCGCGATCTATTTCCCCCCGCAATCTATCCCCCCCTCCGCGATCTATCCCCCGCGCGATCTATCCCCCCCCCCCCGCGATCTACCCTCCGCGCAATCGCGATCTATCCCCCCCGCGATCTATCCCCCCCACGATCTATCCCCCCGCGATCTATTCCCCCCCCCCGCGATCTACCCCCTGCGATCTATTTCTCCCCCGCAATCTACCCCCCCCCCACGATCTACCCGCGGCGCAATCTATTTCCCCCCTGCGATTTACCCCCCCCCCGCGATCTACCCCCCGCGATCTATTTCCCCCCGCGATCTATCCCCCCCGCGATCTACCCCCCCGCGATCTGCCCCCCCCCGCAATCTATTTCCCCGCGATCTACCCCCCCCCCCGCAATCTATTTCCCCCCCGCGATCTATCCCCCCCCGCGATCTATCCCCCCTGCGATCTATCTCCCCCGCGATTTATCCCCCCCCGCAACCTACCTCCCCTGCGATCTATCCCCCCCATCACCCCCGCGATCTATTTCCCCCCGCGATCTATCCCCGCGATCCATTACCCCCGCGATCTATTCCCCCCCCCGCAATCTACGCCCCCAGCGATCTATCCCCCCCACGATCTATCACCCCTGTGATCTATCCCCCCGCAACCAACACCCCCTTGCGAACTATCCCCCCCGCGATCTCTCCCCCCCCGCGATCTACCCCCCCCCCGCGATCTACCCCCCGCGAACCATTCCACCCCGCGATCCATCAACCCCGTGATCGATCCCCCCCCCACGATCTATCCTCCCCACAACCTATCCCCCCCCATGATCTATCTTCCCGCGATCTATACCCCCCCCCACGATCTATCCCCCCCTCCCCCATGGTCTATCCCCCTCACGATATATCCCCACCCACGATCTGTCCCCCCTGCGATCTACCCCCCGCGCGATCTATCCCCCCCTGCGATCTATCCCCCGTGATCTACCCCCCGCGCGATCTATTTCCCCCCGCGATCTCCCGCGATCTACCCCCCCCCGCGATCTACCCCCCGCGAACCATTCCACCCCGCGATCCATCAACCCCGTGATCTATCCCCCCCCCGCGATCTATCCCCCCCACGATCTATCCCCCCCCATGATCTATCTCCCCGCGATCTAACCCCTGCGATCTATTTCCCCCCGCCATCTATCCCCCGTGATCTATCCCCCCCCGCGATCTATTTCCCCCCGCGATCTATTTCTAACCCCCCGCGATCTACCCCCCCGGCGGTCTATTTCCCCCGTGATCTATCACCCCCAGCGATCTATCACCCCCGTGATCTATCCCCCCCCCCGCGACCTATCACCCCCGTGATCTACCCCACCCCGCGATCTACCCCCCCACGTGATCCATTCCACCCCGCGATCCATCACCCCCCCGCGATCTACCCCCGATCTACCCCCCGCGATCTATCCCCCCCCGCGATCTATCCCCCCCCCCCCCCGCGATCTATCCCGCGATCTATCCCCCCGCATGATCTATCCCCACCCACGATCTATCCACCCCGCGATATATATCCCCCCGCTGCGATCTACCCACGCCGTGATCTATCCCCCCCCCCGCGATCTATCCTCCCCATGATCTATCCCTCCCCCACGATGTATCCCCCCGCGATGTATCCCCCCATGATCTATCCCACCCATGATCCAACCCCCCGATCTATCCCCCCCCCCCCCTGCGATTTATCTCTACCCACGATCTATCCCACCTGCGATCTATTGGTCCCCACCCCTCCGCGATCGGAGACAGAATGCTCGAGGTGGGGAAGTTATCTTGTCAATGAATTGCGAGCACATGAGTCTCGAATGTTAAGGCACTGTTTATGTGTAAAACGGAGAATGGAAGTTTTGAAGGTACAAAGTTTAGGGGGAAAAGTTACTATCGTGAAAGGTTTTTAAAATAATTTTACGTAAAGTGACGTAGTTTTGTGCATCTGACAATATTTGCTCCACCTTCTGACAAACTTGCAAAGGAGTGAACCCTTTCATCAAACCGCTTTAGTATCACCGAATGAAATTTGAAAGATATTGTACATTATTAATTTAAGTTTCTTAATTTTAAGTGAATATTGTCCCACGTGCTAGAAGGAAAATTATGATTTGACAAATTAATTCCTGGGCTCTAAAGCAGAGCTACAATTCAAACACTGGAGAAAGGAAAATTTAACTGGAGCTTAAGAGGATAATTGCTGTGTATCAAGAGAAAACTTTGTGGGGAAATAAAATTGAACATTGACAAAACCTGTCAGTGCAGCAATGCTGCTGTTTGGATTTGTGATAAATTTGAAATGATGAAATGAATTTGGGCACAATATAGCTGGTTATAAAGAATTAAATAAAAACATGTGTGTTGATAACTTGGACCAAGTGGGAATGTTTGACCTATGTTTTCTATCTTTAATATTGTATTGGTGGTTAGTGGTGTGCCACAGGGATCAATGCTGGGACCACAACTGTTTACAATATACATAGATGACCTGGAAGAGGGGACAGAGTGTAGTGCAACAAAATTTGCAGATGACACAAAGAGTAGTGGGAAAGTGGGTTGTGTAGAGGACACAGAGAGGCTGCAAAGAGATTTAGATAGGTTAAGCGAATGGACTAAGTTTTGGCAGATGGAATACAATGTCGGAAAATGTGAGGTCATCCACCTTGGAAAAAAAAACAGTAAAAGGGAACATTATTTGAAGGACAGTAACATTCCTCCAGAGCACATGCATCTGAATAGTAATTAATGGGATGCCTGACTTAAGATGCAAGATAGAAACAGGAAAAGTACAGCACCAAGTGGGAATTTTCTGAACATTCTAGTGAAAGTCAGGAAAGTGTGGTTAAGAATACTAAACTGATAGTTTTCTCTTGGAGATATTTGTGTCCTTGCCAATGTACCTTTTAAAAAAACTGCATTGATAGCCTGCCCACTACCTAAGATATCGGGACCATGCAGTGGTAAATTAGGAAAGATCTGCAGACGACTACAATCTTTTGATAAGATCATCTGAAAACCCGAGAATAGTTTGAATCGGATGGCACGTGAGGCATGAGAGTGGTATGAGTGTGCCAATTAGTTTGCACTGAAGAACGGGCCTTAGACATGTTCATTTACTTGACAACAGCAAGACATGAAATGGTTAATGTTATGTATGCAACCTTATGTAACCAGTATTATACCGCCACCAGAGGGCATACCTGTTGGAGTCGCAAGGGATCTCAGCATCCCTTGGGAGCACTGTATATAAGCAGGCCTCCCATGCTGTACAAGCACTCTGAAGTTAGAATAAAGGAACTAAGGTCACACTTACTCACGTCTACAGTACTCAGTTACATTACTTTATTTGAGACATAAGAACTGGCGACAAGATAACGAACCACCACGCGAAAATGCAGAGAATTGTTGGCATCCTGGAGAAATTCTCTGACGAGGGCGATTCCTAGGCCTTCGTGGAACGACTCGACCAATACTTTGTGGTCAATGAGCTGGAAGGAAGCGCGAAAGCTGCCAAACGAAGGCTGATCCTCCTCACTCTGCGGGGCAACCTATGGCCTCATGAAGAACTGTGTATGCTGGTCCGGGAGCACCTAAATCCGAAGGAGAGTGTTCTGATGGCAAGGTATTGATTTTACACGTATCAACGGTCTGAAGGCCAGGAAGTAGCAAGCTATGTCGCTGAATTAAGACGCCTTGCAGGACATTGTTAGTTTAACATCTGTAGTGGGGAAAATGCTTGAAGCTATCATTAAGGAAGAAATAACGGGACATCTAGATAGGAATAGTGCAATCAAGCAGACGCAGCATGGATTCATGAAGGGGAAATCATGTTTAACTAATTTACTGGAATTCTTTGAGGATATAACGAGCATGGTGGATAGAGGTGTACCGATGGATGTGGTGTATTTAGATTTCCAAAAGGCATTCGATAAGGTGCCACACAAAAGGTTACTCTAGAAGATAAAGGTACATGGAGTCAGAGGGCATGGATCGAGAATTGGCTGGCTAACAGAAAGCAGAGAGTCAGGATAAATGGGTCCTTTTCGGGTTGGAAATCGGTGGTTAGTGGTGTGCCACAGGGATCAATGCTGGGACCACAACTGTTTACAATATACATAGATGACCTGGAGAGGGGACAGAGTGTAGTGCAACAAAATTTGCAGATGACACAAAGAGTAGTGGGAAAGCGGGTTGTGTAGAGGACACAGAGAGGCTGCAAAGAGATTTAGATAGGTTAAGCGAATGAACTAAGTTTTGGCAGATGGAATACAATGTCGGAAAATGTGAGGTCATCCACCTTGGAAAAAAAAACAGTAAAAGGGAATATTATTTGAAAGGGGAGAAATTACAACATGCTGTGGTGCAGAGGGACCTGGGGGTCCTTGTGCATGAAACTCTTTTTGAAGTTTACCTGCAAAACAAAAACATTAATCGGTGCCACCCGCCCTGGATGACACACCAGACATTTACAAGGCCCTCTTTTTTTTCCTTATTTTGGGTTTTTTTTTGGGCACTAAAATCAAATTTTCCTTTTTCCAGTATAAAAGGGGAGGGGGACACTAAAAGCACCGGCAATTAAAACAAATTAAACTTTAAAACGTAAAATCAAATTAAAATTTGGTTGCCGGGCGTGATGATGCACTCCAGTCCCTCCGGTGCCCACCTCTCGCGGAAGGCCGCGAGCGTACCGGTGGACACCGCGTGCTCCATCTCCAAGGACACCCTGGACCGGATGTAAGAGCGGAAGAGAGGCAGGCAGTCAGGTTGAACGACCCCCTCGACCGCCCGCTGCCTGGACCGGCTGATGGCACCCTTGGCCGTGCCCAGGAGCAGTCCTACGAGGAGGCCTTCGGACCTACCCGCTCCCCTCCGCACAGGGTGCCCAAAGATCAGGAGAGTGGGACTGAAGTGCAGCCAGAATTTCAGGAGCAGCCCCTTCAAATAATGGAACAGGGGCTGCAACCTCGTGCACTCAATAAAAACATGGAACACGGACTCCTCCAGACCGCAGAAATTGCAGGCGGCCTGGGAGTCCGTGAACCGGCTTAAAAATTTGTTGCACGGCACTGCTCCGTGCACCACCCTCCAGGCCAAGTCCCCGACGAGTAGTGGGAGGACCCCTGTGTAGAGTGCCCTCCATCGGGGACCCGCGCCTCCTCCGGACGGCAAGATGGTACGCCATGGCGTGTCCAGACGGCAGGCGAGGATGGCAAAGTTGAGAGTGTGCAGGAGCAGCCCGTACAAGAAACCCCTCCGCGCGGAACTGAAAGGCACGGAGGGGATTTTCCCGAGACGGCTCAAGTTGTGAGGTTTGGCGCCGATGAGGAATTCCGTCCGGACGGGGGTCAGTTCGGACGGGATCTCCCCACGTGCTTGAGCCTCCTCGATGCACCTAACGGAGTCAGGGCCCAGAGCTGTTTTTAGCTACTCGATGGCATCGGCCGCATGGCGGACGTTGGCAGAATTTAGGCGCCGCGCCAGCGTGTCTGGCGCCATCCAGCCCGCTCTTCCGCCATCGAGCAGGTCCCTGACCCTGATCACCTCACCAGCCACAGCCCTCTCTTCCGACTGCCACATAAAACCTCGGTCGTGGAGGTACGGATTCCCGAGCAGCGGCTCCTGCAGGACGGCCGCCACTCCAGCCGGCGGAGAGCTGCGCTTGGTGGAGACTTTATTCCAGACCCTGATGAGTTCCCTGTAAAAGACAGGCAGCTCCCGGAGGGCAGTCCTGACACCCCCCAAGTTCACAAACAGGAGCTGCGTGTCGTAATTGAGGTCGCGCTGCTGGCGGAAGAAATACGTCGCCAGAGCACACCACCTAGGAGGGGGCTCGACGTAAAGGTATCTCTGCAGGGTCTGAAGACAGAAAGTCGCGAGCTGGGCGCTGACGCACACCAACGACTGACCGCCCTCCTCAAGCGGGAGACTCAAGACCGCAGCAGAGACCCAGTGCTTCCTGTTGTTCCAGAAGAAGTCCACCAGCTTCTTCTGTATCTTGGCGACAAACGCAGGGGGAGGGGTCAAAGTGACCAGCCGGTACCACAACATTGCGGCCACCAGCTGGTTTATGACTAGCGCTCGACCCCTATAGGACAGCACTCGGAGCAGTCCTGTCCAGCGCCCTAGGCGAGCGGCGACCTTGGCCTCCAGCTCCTGCCAGTTCGCCGGCCAGGCTCCCTCGTCGGGGCTAAGGTAGACTCCCAGATAGAGGAGATGGGTCGTGCTCCAGGCAAAAGGCCTGAGCTCCTCCGGCAGGGAGTCCACCCGCCACTGACCCACCAGGAGTCCGGAACATTTCTCCCAGTTGATCCTGGCGGAGGACGCGGCCGAGTAAATCTCCTGGCACTCACGCATCCTCCGCAGGTCATCGGGATCCTCTACCGCGAGGAGCACGTCATCGGCGTAAGCCGAGAGGACGACCTCCACGCCCGGCCCTTGCAGCGCCAGTCCTGTCAACCTCGTCCGCAAGAGGCGCAGGAAAGGCTCCACGCAAATGGCGTATAACTGGCCGGACATGGGGCATCCCTGGCGCACCCCTCTCCTAAAGCGAAGGGGCGCCGTCAAGGACCCGTTAACCTTAATCAGACACTCCGCGGCGGCGTACAAAAGTCGGATCCGGGCGACGAAATGCGTCCCGAACCCAAAAGCGCGCAGAGTTCCGAGCAGATAGTCGTGATCCACCCTGTCGAACGCCTTCTCTTGGTCGAGGGATAGGAAGGCGACCGATAGACCAGCCTCCTGGGAACAATGGATGAGGTCCCGGACCAGATGGATGTTATCGTGGATTGTCCGGCCCAGGACCGTGTAGGACTGGTCGGGGTGGATCATGTGGTCCAGCACGGCACCAAGGCGAGCAGACATCGCCCTGGCGAAGATTTTGTAGTCCGTGCTGAGGAGGGAGACCGGGCGCCAGTTCTTAAGGAGGCGGAGATCGCCCTTCTTAGGCAGCAGGACGATGACTGCCCTGCGCCAAGAAAGGGGCATCTCCCCGGTCGCCAGACTTTCCCCCAGGACCCGCGCGTAGTCGCTCCCCAGGACGTCCCAGAACGCCCTGTGGAACTCCACGGTCAGCCCGTCCAGCCCCGGGGATTTTCCCCTCGAGAGCCGGTCGAGGGCACCGGTCAGCTCCGCCAGGCTTAGCGGAGCTTCCAGATTTTCGGCGCCCTCCGGGCTGACCTTCGGCAGGTCCTCCCACAAAACTCTACGCGCTTCCTCGCTGGACGGATCCGGAGAGAACAGAACCCCGTAATATTCACGGGCCCTGTTGTTGACGCCCTCCGGATCCGAGACGAGAGAGCCGTCGTCGGCCAGCAGCGTCAAGAGCTGCTTACGGACACTCTGCCTTTTTTCCAGCGAGTAGAAGAAGGGGGATCCGCGGTCCAGATCCCGCAGGAACCGGATCCGCGACCTCACGAACGAGCCTCAGGACCCGACGAGCTGCAGGTCCTTCAGCGCGGCCTTCTTCGCTTCGTACACCGTCCGCAGGGCCGGGTCCTGGACGACTTGACCGAGACGGGCTGCCAGGTCGAGCACCTCTTTTTCTAGGCGCCCGACTCTGGCCGCCCGCCTCTTGGTCGACCCCCTCGCGTACTCTTGACAGAAGACGCAGACGTGAGCCTTGCCCACGTCCCACCATAGCCTCAAGGAGGGGAAGCCCCCCTGCTTCCTTCTCCAGTCGGACCAGAATCGACGGAACGAGTCCTGGAACCGCACGTCCTCCAGCAGCTGGTTGTTAAAATGCCAGTACGCGGACCCCGTCCTCGCGCGGAGCGAAGCGAGCTCCACCCACACCAGGTGGTGGTCCGAACACGGCACCGGCTGCATGGAGGCCGCCGGGACGCAGGAAACGTACGCCCGAGACACGTAAAGGCGGTCGACTCTAGACCATCCTACTCCAGGCCTCACCCAAGTAAAGGCGCTGGAGTCGGGGTGGAGATTTCGCCAGACGTCCACCAAGTCGAAGGACCCGACCAGGTCCCTCAACTTCTCCATCGCCATCATGCACTGCGGGGCACCGGAGCGGTCCCTCGCCTCGAGGGTGCAGTTAAAATCCCCCCCGAGGACAATGCAGTCGCCGACGTCGACGGAGCCAAGAAGAGCGGACACTTCTTCGAAGAAGCGCGTTTGCTGCGGGCCGGGCTGAGGGGCGTACACGTTCACGAGATGGAGCGGCACGTCCCCCAGGCGAACCGTTACATGCAGCAAGCGGCCTGGCACGGGCTCCTCGACCCCCAAGATCTCCGGCTGAAAATGCGGGCCCAGCAAGATGGCCACCCCACTAGAAGTAGCGGTGAGGTGGCTCAAGCGGACCTCTCCTTGCCATTCCAGGAGCCATGTGGCTTCGTCTCCCGGAACGGTGTGGGTTTCTTGCAGGAAGCACACCGCATATTTCCCCTCCCGCAGGAGCGAAAAATTGTTAAATCTACGGCGTGCCTCTCTGCTGTCGTTGATGTTGAGGCTGGCTATGGTTATCTTCATGACTAGAGCATAGTGCAACCTCTACCTAACCTATTGTGGGGGAGGGAGTGGAGTCGTTTGTTGACCTCCACTCCTTCAGCAGCCCAGCGAGGAACTTTTTGAGCCGGCGCAGCTCAAGGCCTTGAGCCTTTGATAAGGGCCCGCCCGCGGCCATGGTTTTAGCGGCGGCACGGACGGACGCGACGAGCAGCCCCGGCTCAGGCCATCTTTCCAGGGCCAGACGGGCTTGGTCGCGGCGACCCCGGGACTGGACCAAAAAATCCCGGAGTTCCTCTGCGGGAATGAGGAGGGTCTCAGTGGCGGCCGCGAGCAGATCCACCGCCTCACTGGCGATGGACTCGAGATCTTCACCCGCGTCCTCCACCGAGTCCCCGTCACACTCCGGGAGGTCGCCGCTAGCAGCCGGCCCGTCGACCGCACGAGGTACGGCAAATGGCCCAGCCGCTCCATCTGGCCCTGGCTCTGCCCCGATCCCACCCCCAGGATCGTCGGCAGAGGAGTCCCCACTGGGCTCTTTTAAAATTGGTGCTGGGTCGGGAAGCGACAGCGGAAGGGGTTCCTCCTCCGCCCCAGGAGCCGGGGAACACGGAGAGACCTGGTTTAGGAAGTTCTCCAGGTCCACCAAGTCCCTCAGCTCCAAAGTAGGGGGCGAGGGTTGTTGTTCTTCCCCCTCCCCGCCGCCACCCCCCGGCCAAGCGTGTGGATGTATATTAAAATTGGCATTTTCAGTTTCTGCCGAGTCGAGCAAATCCCGGGGGAAGTTGGGTATTGGCTGGGCGGGCTCAGGTTCGGCCTTTTCGGCCCCACCCGCCTCAGTCCCCGGGACGCTCGACCCGGCGGCTACGCATTCTTCCGCTGGCCCCACGCCCCCCACGACAGGCAGATCTTCCACGCCCTCCCCAGGAGGCAGCGGCTGGGCAGCCTCGACTGCCTCACCCTCCCCGGGGACAGATTCCTCGCGCCTACAGCGCAATTTGGGGGCGCTGGTGGGGGACGCGGGACACGCGGCGGGCACCGCCTCCTCCACGGAGGGATGTTGTTCCCCCTCCACCTCATTGGGGCGGTGCCTCCTTTTGTTCCTGGGGGTGCGCGGAGGCAGGGAGACCTCCATGTCTGCCGAGGCCTCCCGCTCCGCCCCCCCTTTTCCTTATCTTGCCCTCGCCCGAGCCCCTCTGCGGTATTGGTCAAGGGCTCGGGCACGGGCTCAGGGCACCCCGCGCTCGCCGGTGACTGGGTTGGGCTGAGCGCGGTGGTCAAACTTTCCGGCGCACTGAGGGGACCCGCCTCTAGATGTCTCGTCTTCTTCCGCGCCTTCTTTTCGATCGGACGCTCTCCCTCTCCCCCGCCGGAGGCCGTGAAAACAAAGGCCCCCGACGATGCCCGCGCACCTACGGCTCCCGGCACGCGGACGTACTAAGGGGAGGGGTGGCGGCGGCGCCAGCCTTGGCCGCCCTCGGTGGTTTGGCGGCCTTGGAGGCGGGGCAGTTCTTACGAACATGCCCCACCTCCCTACAGGCATGGCACCGCACGCCGTCCGACGTCCAGAAGACGCGGTAGGCAGTCCCCTCGTGCACCACATTGAAACTTCCCTCCGTCGTCTCCTCCCGCGCCAGCCGGACAAAGAGCTGGCGGTGGAAGGAGAACACGTGGCGCAGGCTGTTCTCCCTGAGGCCAAGCGGTATGGGGTTGATCCCCGACCTTACCTCCCCCAGTTGGTGTAGGTGAGGGAGGAGGAGCTCAGCGGGAACAAAGGGCGGGACGTTTGAAATGATGACCCTCTGCGCGGTGGCTTCGAGAGGGTCCACCGGCACGAACGCCCCGCCCACCGTGAGCCCCTTTTCAAGGGCCAGGGACACCGCCCGCTCCGACCCCAGGAAGAACACGGCCTTCCCAGACATCTTGGAGGCTGCGACAATGGCCGAGGGGCCGACTACCCCAGCCATCGCCCGCACGCACTCCTCGATGCTCATTGTGGGGTGAGTGTAGCTCTTGACCCCGTGTTTTTTTGTAATTAATCTGAATGGTGGCAGGGCAGCGGGTGGCGCAGGAGGTGCCGTGGAAGCGGTTGCCACCTGCGCATATGTCTTCGCTGGCCCTGCCACCGGCGTGGATGGGGTCGCCATCACGGGGTCCCTTTAAGGGCTACACCCACCCCAAAGTCACAGGCCTTCATGGTCTTAATTGGCCTCTTATAGTAAGACTGAGCAGAGGAGCTCTTAACGAGGCACACCTCTCCCCTAGTTGGCAATTGGGGAGGGGCCTTGTTCCCTCTGCTCAGTTGTCTCAATTGTTTTTTCTCAATTAATTTGGGAGAAAAAGGGCTCTCAGAGAGAGAGGGGAGAAACAGAGTATAACAGAGAAAGAGAGAGGGGGGTGGGAAGGGGGGGGGAACTGCAAGGGCAGGTCTCCCCTCGCAGCTGTCGGTGGGTGCAATCCCCAGATGGCAAAACACAAAATAGTCTTTGGGGTGGTCTTCGGGTGAGGGGAGAAGATGTCTTCACCTGGGGCAGCTAGAGCCACCAGGCACACACTCCTAACGATGTTTTAAAGAGGTGGTAAATAAAATCTTCAGCCTGGTAGCTCCAGCTATCCCAGGCTAGACAATTGACGGGGGGGGGGGGGTTCAATTGTGTGTGGGGCCTAGTTGTAAGCAAGGCCCCCACACACACTTCCACACACACACACCCCCCGCGATGTTCCGGCCCTCAGTGGTCTTCTTTCCTCCCCCCACCGATATAACAAAATCTTTTTGGGAAATGCACCCACACCCACCTGTAGAAATGGTAGAGTCTCCCTCCTTCCACACTGGATGTTGTTTTGGTCTTTCCCCCTCTCTCCAACTCTTTGTAGAAAAGGTAAAAGATGTTAAAAGTTTTCTCTCTTCCTCCTCTCCCTCTGGGTGAAAGTTGGTGGTGAAGCCCCTTCCTTCCTTCTCTTCCTGGACTGTTCTCAGGGCTCTCCAGGCCTTCCAGGCAGGAGCTAAAGTTGGTAGCTGCTCCTCTCTCTGCAGCTCAGCTCCAACTGTGCAGGACACGCCTCCACTGCTCCACAATTGGTCCTTGTGCATGAAACTCTTTTAGAGTCTACCTGCAGAACATAAAACATTTATCCGTGCCACCCAACCTGGATGACACACCAGACATTTACAAGGCCCTTTTTTTTTTGTGTTTTTCTTTTTTTTGGTTTTTTTTTGGGCGCTAAAATCACATTTTTCCAAGTGCCCCCTATAAAAGGGGAGGGAGACACTAAAAGCACCGGCAATAAAAACAAATTAAACTTTAAAACGTAAAATCAAAATTAAAATTTGGTTGCCGGGCGTGATGATGCACTCCAGTCCCTCCGGTGCCCATCTCTCGCGGAAGGCCGCGAGCGTACCGGTGGACACCGCGTGCTCCATCTCCAAAGACACCCTGGACCGGATGTAAGAGCGGAAGAGAGGCAGGCAGTCAGGTTGAACGACCCCCTCGACCGCCCGCTGCCTGGACCGGCTGATGGCACCCTTGGCCGTGCCCAGGAGCAGTCCTACGAGGAGGCCTTCGGACCTACCCGCTCCCCTCCGCACAGGGTGCCCAAAGATCAGGAGAGTGGGACTGAAGTGCAGCCAGAATTTCAGGAGCAGCCCCTTCAAATAATGGAACAGGGGCTGCAACCTCGTGCACTCAATAAAAACATGGAACACGGACTCCTCCAGACCGCAGAAATTGCAGGCGGCCTGGGAGTCCGTGAACCGGCTTAAAAATTTATTGCACGGCACTGCTCCGTGCACCACCCTCCAGGCCAAGTCCCCGATGAATAGTGGGAGGACCCCTGTGTAGAGTGCCCTCCATCGGGGACCCCCGCCTCCTCCGGACGGCAGGATGGTACGCCATTGCGTGTCCGGACGGCAGGCGAGGATGGCAAAGTTGAGAGTGTGCAGGAGCAGCCCGTACAGGAAACCCCTCCGCGCGGAACTGAAAGGCGCGGAGGGGATTTCCCCGAGGCGGCTCAAGTTGTGAGGCGCCGGCCCCCGAGGGAGGTTCCGGGGTTTGGCGCCGATGAGGAATTCCGTCCGGACGGGGGTCAGTTCGGACGGGATCTCCCCACGTGCTTGAGCCTCCTCGATGCACCTAACTGAGTCAGGGCCCAAAGCTGTTTTTAGCGACACGATGGCTTTGGCCGCGCGGCGGACGTCGGCTGAATTTAGGCGCCGCGCCAGCGTGTCTGGCGCCATCCAGCCCACTCCTCCGCCATCGAGCAGGTCCCTGAGCCAAGAAGAGCGGACACCTCTTCAAAGAAGCGCGTTTGCTGCGGGCCGGGCTGAGGGGCGTACACGTTCACGAGATGGAGCGGCACGTCCCCCAGGCGAACCGTTACGTGCAGCAAGCGGCCTGGCACGGGCTCCTCGACCCCCAAGATCTCCGGCTGAAAATGCGGGCCCAGCAAGATTGCCACCCCACTAGAAATGGCGGTGCGGTGGCTCATGCGGACCTCTCCTTGCCATTCCAGGAGCCACGTGGCTTCGTCTCCCGGAACGGTGTGGGTTTCTTGCAGGAAGCACACCGCATATTTCCCCTCCCGCAGGAGCGAAAAATTGTCAAATCTACGGCGTGCCCC
This sequence comes from Pristiophorus japonicus, assembly GCF_044704955.1. Classification (NCBI taxonomy): domain Eukaryota; kingdom Metazoa; phylum Chordata; class Chondrichthyes; family Pristiophoridae; genus Pristiophorus; species Pristiophorus japonicus. The sequence continues at coordinate 120,349,353 of NC_091980.1, forward strand.
TCTGCCGCCGTTGATGTTGAGGCTGGCTATGGTTATCTTCATGGCAAAAGCATAGTGCAACCTCTACCTTAACCTATTGTGGGGGAGGGAGCGGAGTCTTTTGTTGAACTCCACTCCCTCCGCAGCCCAGCGAGGAGTCCCTCGAGCTCGCGCAGCTCAAGGTGTTGCGCCTTTGTCAAGGGCCCGCCCGCGGCCAAGGTTTTAACGGCGGCGCGGACGGACCCCTTGATCAGCTCTGGCTCGGACCATTTTTCCAGGGCCAGTCGGGCTTGGTTGCAGCGACCCCGGCTCTGGGCCAAAAAGTCCCGGAGTTCCTTTGCAGGAATGAGGATGGTCTCTGCGGCGGCCGCGAGCAGATCCACCGCCTCGCTGGCGGTGGTCTCTAGGTCTTCACCCGCGTCCCCCACCGAGTCCCCGTCCTCCTCCGGGAGGTGGCCGCCAGCAGCCGGCCATCGACCGCACAAGGTACGGCAAATGACCCGGCCGCTCCAACCGGCCCTGGCTCTGCCCCGATCCCACCCCCAGGATCGTCGGCAGAGGAGTCCCCACTGGGCTCTTTTAAAAATGGTGCTGGGTCGGGAAATGACAGCGGAAGGGGTTCCCCCTCTGCCCCAGGAACCGGGGAACAAGGAGAGAGCCGGCCATAGGAAATCTCCAGGCTCCCCAAGTGCTCCAGCTCCAAAGCAAGGGGCGAGGGTGGGTGTTCCTCCCCTCCCCGCTGCCACCCCCCCGGCCCAGCATCTACAGTGTCATAAAAATCATTCGTTTCATTTTCTGCCGGGTCGAGCGACTCCCGGGGGAAGTTGGGTATTGGCTGGGCGGGCTCAGGTTCGGCCTTTTCGGCCCCGCCCGCCTCAGTCCCCGGGACGCCCGGCCCGGCGGCAATGCATTCCTCCGCGGTCCCCACGCCCCCCACGACAGGCAGATCTTCCACGCCATCCCCGGGAGGCAGAGGCTGGGCAGCCTCGACTGTCTCACCCTCCCCGGGGACAGACTCCTCCCGCCTATGGCGCTGCTTGGGGGTGCTGGTGGGGGACGCGGGACACGCGGCGGGCACCGACTCCTCTGCGGAGGGATGTTGTTCCCCCTCCGCCTTAACGGAGCGGCGCCTCCTTTTGTTGCTGGAGGTGCGCTGAGGCAGGGAGACCTCCATGTCTGCCGAGGCCTCCCGCTCCGCCCCCCTATTCCTTTTCTTGTCCACGCCCGGGCCCCTCTGCGGTGTTGTTCAAGGGCTCGGGCACGGGCTCAGGGCACCCCGCGCTCGCCGGTGGCTGGGTTGGGCCGAGCGCGGTGGTCAATCTTTCTGGCGCACTGAGGGGACCCGCCTCTAGATGTTTCTCCTTGTTCCGCGCCTTCTTTCCGTTCGGACGCTCTCCCTCCCCCCCGCCGGAGGCCCTGAAAACAAAGGCCTCCGACGATGCCCGCGCACCTACGGCTCCCGGCACGCGGACGCAACTAGGGGGAGGGGTGGCGGCGGCGCCAGCCTTGGCCGCCTTCGGTGGTTTGGCGGCCTTGGAGGCGGGGCAGTTCTTGCGAACGTGCCCCACCTTCCTGCAGGCATGGCACCGCACGCCGTCCGACGTCCAAAAGACGCGGTATGCAGTCCCCTCATGCACCACATTAAAGTTCCCCTCCGTCGTCTCCTCCCGAGCCAGCCGGACAAAGAGCTGGCGGCGGAAGGAGAACACGTGGCGCAGGCTGCTCTCCCTGAGGCCGAGCGGTATGGGGTTGATCCCTGACCTTACCTCCCCCAGTTGGTGTAGGTGAGGGAGGAGGAGCTCAGCGGGAACAAAGGGCGGGACGTTTGAAACGATGACCCTCTGCGCGGTGGCCTCGAGAGGGTCCACCGGCAGGAACGTCCAGCCCACCGTGAGCCCCTTTTCGAGGGCCAGTGACACCGCCCGCTCCGACCCCAGGAAGAAAACAGCCTTCCCAGACATCTTGGAGGCCGCGACAATGGCCGAGGGGCCGACTACCCCAGCCATCGCCCGCACGCACTCCTCAATGCTCATTGTGGGGTGAGTGTAGCTCTTGACCCCGTGTTTTCTGGTAATTAATCTGAATGGTGGCAGGGCAGCGGGTGGCGCAGGAGGTGCCGTGGAAGCGGTTGCCACCTGCGCATATGTCTTCACTGGCCCTGCCACCGGCGTGGATGGGGTCGCCATCACGGGGTCCCTTTAAGGGCTGCACCCACCCCAAAGTCACAGGCCTTCATGGTCTTAATTGGCCTCTTATCTAAAAGACTGAGCAGAGGAGCTCTTAACGAGGCACCTCTCCCCTAGTTGTCAATTGGGGAGGGGCCTTGCTCCCTCTGCTCAGTTGTCTCAATTGTTTTGTTGGGTTTTTTTTAATTTAGGAGGAAGAGGTCTCAGAGAGAGAGGGGAGAAACAGAGAGTAACGGAGAAAGAGAGAGGGGGGTGGGAAGGGGGGGGGAACTGCGAGGGCAGGTCTCCCCTCACAGCTGTGGGTGGGTGCACTCCCCAGATGGCAAAACACAAAAACACAGTCTTTGGATTGGTCTTCAGGTGGGGGGAGAAGACGTCTTCACCTGGGGTAGCTACAGCCACCAGGCACACACTCCTAACGATGTTCAGTGGGTGATTAAAGAAATCTTCAGCCTGGTAGCTCCAGCTACCCCAGGCTAAGCAATTGGTGGGGGGGGGGGTTCAGTTGTGTGTGGGGCCTAGTTGTAGCAAGGCCCCCACACACACCTCCACACACACACATCCCCCGCGATGTTCCGGCCCTCAGTGGTCTTCTTTCCTCCCCCCACCGATACAACAAAGTCTCTTGGGAAATGCACCCACACCCACCTGTAGAAATAGTAGAGTCTCCCTCCTTCCACACTGGATGTTGTTTTGGTCTTTCCCCCTCTCTCCAACTCCTTGTAGAAATGGTAAAAGTGAGTAAAAGTTTTCTTTTCTCCTCCTCTCCCTCTGGGTGAAAGTTGGTGGTGAAGCCCCTTCCTTCCTTCTCTTCCTAGGCTGTTCTCAGGGCTCTCCAGGCAGGAGCTAAGGTTGGTAGCTGCTCCTCTCACTGCTCACAGCTCCAACTGTGCAGGACACGCCTCCACTGCTCCACGATTGGTCCTTGTGCATGAATCACAGAAGGATAGTTTGCAGGTGCAGCAGGTAATCAGGACGACGAATGGAATGTTGGCCTTCATTGCGAGAGGGATGGAGTACAAAAGCAGGGAGATCCTGCTGCAACTGTACAGGGTATTGGTGAGGCCACACCTGGAGTACTGTGTGCAGTTTTGGTCACCTTACTTAAGGAAGGATATACTAGCTATGGAGCGGGTACAGAGACGATTCACTAGGCTGATGGAGATGAGGGGGGTTACCTTATGATGATAGATTGAGTAGACTGGGTCTTTACTCGTTGGAGTTCAGAAGGATGAGGGGTGATCTTATAGAAACATTTAAAATAATGAAAGGGATAGACAGGATAGAGGCAGAGAGGTTGTTTCCACTGGTCGGGGAGACTAGAACTAGGGGATGCAGCCTCAAAATACGGGGGAGCCAATTTAAAACCGAGTTGAGAAGGAATTTCTTCTCCCAGAGGGTTGTGACTGTGGAATTCTCTGCCCAAGGAAGCAATTGAGGCTAGCTCATTGAATGTATTCAAATCACAGATAGATAGATTTTTAACCAATAAGGGAATTAAGGGTTATGGGGAGCGGGCGGGTAAGTGGAGCTGAGTCCACGGCCAGATCAGCCATGATCTTGTTGAATGGCGGAGTAGGCTCGAGGGGCTAGATGGCCTGTTCCTGTTCCTAATTCTGATTGCGAATTCGATGGTTTCCTGGAGCAAATGCTAAAAGACTTTATGTGCTTAGCATTGGCCATGAGGTTATCCTTCGCAAACTATTGACTGTTGAAACACCAACCTGAGCAAAGCCATAACAAAGCCATAACATTTATGCCCATCAGCAATAACACCCAAAAACTTTGCAGCATAAAGAGGTTTCGGCAAGTACAGTACACAAAGTAACGTCGTTTTCAGGCAGGAATGTACATGGCAGAACGTACACGCCTGCACCTGCACGACCTCAGATGACCCAGAGTCCGCCATCAAGCATTAATGCGAGGCAGTTAACACCTTGTTGGCGCTGCGGAGACGATCATCGAGTCCACCAATGCCGCTTCAAACACTATGTGTGCAAAGGCTGTGAAACAATGGGACACTTCCAGCAAGTGTGCAGACGAGCTGCAAACCCTGCAAACCACCACGTTGCAGAGGACGACCGATCCATGGTGTATCAAACTGAATTAGAGACTCAAACCGAGGAGGCAGAAGTGTATGGGATACACACCTTCACCACAGAATGTCCCCCGATCATGTTAAAAGTCGAACTGAATGGAATTCCAGTATCCACGGAACTGGACACAGGTGCGAGTCAGTCTATCATGAGCAAAAAGGCCTTCGACAGGCTGTGGTGCAACAAGGCACACAGGCCCAAGCTGAGCCCTATTCATACCAAGCTGAGAACTTACACTAAAGAGCTGATCCCTGTAAACATAGAAACATAGAAAATAGGTACAGGAGTAGGCCATTTGGCCCTTCGAGCCTGCACCACCATTCAATAAGATCATGGCTAATCATTCACCTCAGTACCCCGTTCCTGCTTTCTCTCCATACCCCTTGATCCCTTTAGCCGTAAGGGTCATATCTAACTCCCTCTTGAACATATCAAACAAACTGGCATCAACAACTCTCTGCTGTAGAGAATTCCACAAGTTAACAACTCTCTGGGTGAAGAAGTTTCTTCTCATCTCAGTCCTAAATGGCTTACCCCTTATCCTTAGACTGTGTCCCCTGGTTCTGGAATTCCCCAACATTGGGAACATTCTTCCTGCATCTAACCTGTCCAGTCCCATCAGAATTTTATATGTTTCTATGAGATCCCCTCTCATCCTTCTAAACTCCAGTGACTACAGGCCCAGTTGATCCAGTTTCTCCTCATATGTCAGTCCTGTCATCCCGGGAATCAGTCTGGTGAACCTTTGCTACACTCCCTCAATAGGAAGAAAGTGTTTCCTCAGATTAGGAGACCAAAACTGAACACAATATTCCAGGTGAGGCCTTACCAAGGTGCTGTACAACATAAGTAAGACCTCCCTGCTCCTATACTCAAATCCCCTAGCTATGAAGGCCAACATACCATTTGCCATCTTCACCGTCTGTTGTACCTGCATGCCATCTTTCAATGACTGATGTATCATGACACCCAGGTCTTGTTGCACCTCCCCTTTTCCTAATCTGTCGCCATTCAGATAATATTCTGCCTTCATGTTTTTGCCACCAAAGTGGATAACCTCACATTTATCCACATTATACTGCATCTGCCATGCATTTGCCCACTCACCTAACCTGTCCAAGTCACCCTGCAGCCTCTTAGCATCCTCCTCACAGCTCACACAGCCACCCAGCTTAGTGTCATCTGCAAACTTGGAGATATTACACTCAATTCCTTCACCTAAATCATTGATGTATATTTTAAATGGCTGGGGTCCCAGCACTGAGCCTTGCGGCACCCATTTATCCCAATGCCCTGCTTCCTGCCTGCCAACCAGTTCTCTATCCACATCAGTACATTACCCCCAATACCATGTGCTTTAATTTTGCACACCAATCTCTTGTGTGGGACCTTGTCAAAAGCCATTTGAAAGTCCAAATACACCACATCCACTGGTTCTCCCTTGTCCACTCTATTAGTTACATCCTCAAAAAATTTTAGAAGATTTGTCAAGCATGATTTCCCTTTCATAAATCCATGCTGACTTGGACCGATCCTGTCACTGCTTTCCAAATGCGCTGCTATTTCATCTTTTCCCCACTACTGATGTCAGGCTAACCAATCTATAATTACCCGTTTTCTCTCGCCCTCCTTTATTAAAAAGTGGTATTACATTAGCTACCCTCAAGTCCATAGGAACTGATCCAGAATCAATAGACTGTTGGAAAATGATCACCAATGCATCCACAATTTCTATGGCCACTTCCTTAAGTACTCTGGGATGCAGACTATCAGGCCCCGGGGATGTATCGGCCTTCAATCCCATCAATTTCCCTAACACAATTTGCCGACTAATAAGGATTTCCATCAGTTCCAGCTTCTCACTAGACCCTCAGTCCCACTAGTATTTCCGGAAGGTTTTTTGTGTCTTCCTTTGTGAAGACAGAACCAAAGTATTTGTTCAACTGGTCTGCCATTTCTTTGTTCCCCATTATAAATTCACCTGATTCTGACTGCAAGGGACCTACATTTGTCTTCACTAATCTTTTTCTCTTCACATATCTGTAGAATCTTTTGCAGTCAGTTTTTATATTCACAGCAAGCTTCCTCTCATACTCTATTTTCCCCCTCCTAATTAAGCCCTTTGTCCTCCTCTGCTGAATTCTAAATTTCTCCCAGTCCTCAGATTTGCTGCTTTTTCTTGTCAATTTATATACCTCTTCCTTGGATTTAACACTATCCTTAATTTCCCTTGTTAGCCACGTTTGAGCCACCTTCCCCGTTTTAGTTTTACTCCAGACAGGGATGTACAATTGTTGAAGTTCATCCATGTGATCTTTAAATGTTTGCCATTGCCTATCCACCGTCAACCCTTTAAGTATCATTCGCCAGTCTATTCTAGCCAATTCACGTCTCATACCATCGAAGTTACCTTTCCTTAAGTTCAGGACCCTCGTCTCTGAATTTACTGTGTCACTCTCCATCTTAATAAAGAATTCTACCATATTATGGTCACTCTTCCCCAAGGGGCCTCGCACAACAAGATTGCTAATTAGTTCTTTCTCAATTTACATCACCCAGTCTAGGATGGCCAGCCCTCTAGTTGGTTCCTCAACATATTGATCTAGAAAACCATCCCTAATACACTCCAGGAAATCCTCCTCCAGTTTGCTACCAGTTTGGTTTGCCCAATGTTTATGTAGATTAACGTTGCCCATGATAACTGCTGTACCTTTATTGCATGCATCCATAATTTCTTGTTTGATGCTGTCCCCAACCTCACTACTACTGTTTGGTGGTCTGTACACAACTCCCACTTGCGTTTTCTGCCCTTTGGTATTCCGCAGCTCCACCCATACAGATTCCGCATCATCCAAGCTAATGTCCTTCCTTACTATTGCGTTCATTTCCTTTTTAACCAGAAACGCTACCCCACCTCCTTTTCCTTTCTGGCTACCCTTTCTGAATGTTGATTACCCTTGGATGTTGAGTTCCCAGCCTTGGTCACCCTGGAGCCATGACTTCGTGATGCCAATTATATCATATTCGTTAATGCTGCCTGCGCAGTTAATTCGTCTACCTTATTACGAATACTCCTCGCATTGAGGCACAGAGGCTTCAGGCTTGCCTTTTTAACACACTTTTCCCCTTTGGAATTTTGCTGTAATGTGGCTCTTTTTGATTTTTGCCTTGGGTTTCTCTGCCCTCCACTTTTATTTTTCTTTCCATCTTTTGCTTCTGCCCCCATTCTACTTCCCTCTATCTCCCTGCATAGGTTCCCTTCCCCCTGCCATATTAGCTTAACCCCTCCCCAACAGCACGAACAAACACTCCCCCTCGGACATTGGTTCCGGTCCTGCCCAGGTGCAGACCATCCGGTTTGTACTGGTCCCACCTCCCCCAGAACCGGTTCCAATGTCCCAGGAATTTGAATCCCTCCCTTCTGCACCACTCCTCAAGCCACGTATTCATCTTAGCTATCCTGCAATTGCTACTCTGACTAGCATGTGGCACTGGTAACAATCCTGAGATTGCTACCTTTGAGGTCCTACTTTTTAATTTAACTCCTAGCTCCCTAAATTCAGCTTGCAGGACCTCATCCCGTTTTTTACCTATATCGTTGGTATCTATATGCACCACGACAACTGGCTGTTCACCCTCCCCCTCCAAAATGTCCTGCAGCCGCTCCGAGACATCCTTGACCCTTGCACCAGGGAGGCAACATACCATCCTGGAGTCTCGGTTGCGGCCGGAGAAACTTCTATCTATTCCCCTTACAATAGAATCCCCTACCACTATAGCTCTCCCACACTTTTTCTTGCCCTCATGTGCAGCAGAGCCACCCATGGTGCCACGAACTTGGCTGCTGCTGCCGTCCCCTGATGAGTCATCCCCCCCAACAGTACCCAAAACGATGTATCTGTTTTGGAGGGGGATGACCGCAGGTGTCCCCTGCACTACCTTCCTTCCACTGCTCTTCCTGCTGGTCACCCATTTCCTATTTGGCTGTGTAACCTTTAGCTGCGGTGTGTCCAACTCACTAAATGTGCGATTCACGACATCCTCAGCATCGCGGATGCTCCAGAGTGAATCCATGTGCAGCTTCAGTGCCGCAATGCGGTCTGTCAGGTGCTGCAGCAGGAAACACTTCCTGCACACTGGAAGTGTACCTGAGTTCCCACATAGCATGACACATGTCCAAGCTTTCCTGCCATGACTTAACCCTTAGATTAACTTAATTTAATTTGGCAGCAATGATAAAGGTTACCTACTGATAAAGGAAAAGAAAAAAAAGAAAAACTACTCAACAATCATCAGCCAATCACTTACCCCCTTGGCTATAACCTCACCTTTGATTTCTTTCTACTTTTTTGCCTTCTCATTCTCGACGAACTCCCGCCGCTCCGACCGATGGGCCTTTAATAGGCCTCCCTCCGATCTCCTGTGCCTCCTTGATGAACTCCCGCTGCTCCAACTGATGGGCCTTTTATAGGCCTCCCTCCGATCTCCTGCGCCTCCTCGACTATGGACATGGTCCCAAATGGCTTGCTGGCACTGTCATAGCCAAAGAAGGGAGTAGGGTGTTTCAGGTCAAACTCGCAAATGGACTAACTTGCGGAAAGCATTTGGACCAAACCAAACTGCGATTCACAGACAGCCACGAGCATCCTGAAGACGACACTGTTATGTATGGAGAAAGAGTCAGATTGAACACTATGAGCTCAAAGTAAAGTGTGACCGTAGTCTTTTATTGCAGGTCTCCAGAGTTCCCCTCCAACCTGTGAAGCCTTCTTAAATATCTGTGCCCCCAAGGGATTACGGGATCCGTTGGGACTCCAGGGGATGAGCCCTCTGATGGCTCTACAGAGTAAATAAAAGTCCACATATATAACAACACTCCCCCCCAAAGTCAATAGTGTAACTATTTACAATGTGAGTCGATTTAGGGCCCTTCTTGCCCTGGTTGATCGTCTCGGTGTGAAAGCTGGCATTGTTGAATCATTTGTTGGGCCCTCGCTGGGCTGCTGTGCAGCTGGCCTTGCTGGGCTGCCTGGTGTGTTTGGTCCTGCTGGGCTGCTGTGAATGATGGGTTCTGCTTCGTGGTCAACTGGTTGTGGTGCCGGTTGCCACAGGTGCGTATTTTGGCGGATCAAAAAAGGTAGGGTCCGAGGTGGGTTGCTCAGGATAGTCCGTAAATCTGAGTTTGATTTGGTTCAAGTGTTTCTGGTGAATGCGTCCATTTGAAAGTTTGACCCGAAACATGCTGCTCCTCTCGTTGGCCACGACAGTGCCGGGAAGCCACTTGGGACCTTGTCCATAATTCAATACATATACAGGATCATTGATTTCAATCTCACATTTGCGCTATCATGGTATGCACTTTGTTGAAGCCGCCTGCTCTCTATCTGTTCATGTAGATCAGGGTGAACTAACGAGAGCCTTGTCTTAAGTACTCTTTTCATGAGCAGTTCAGCAGGTGGGATCCTAGTGAGCGAGTGGGGTCTCGTGCGGTAGTAGCTAAGCAGGACTCGGTATAGACGAGTCTGCAGTGAGCCTTCAGTTACCCTCTTCAAGCTTTGCTTGATGGTTTGCACTGCTCTCTCTGCCTGACCATTGGACACTGGTTTAAACGGGGCAGATGTGACATGTTTGATCCTGTTGCGGGTCATGAATTCTTTGAACTCAACACTGGTAAAACATGGCCCATTGTCGCTCACCAGGACATCGGGTAAGCACTGAGTGGCAAACATGGCCCGCAGGGTTTCAGTAGTGGCAGCAGACATGCTAGCCGACATTATCTCTCATTCAATCCATTTGGAATACACATCTACAACCACAAGGAACATTTTACCCAAGAATGGGCCTGCAGAGTCGACGTGTACCCGAGACCATGGTTTGGAGGGCCAAGACCATAAACTTAGCGGCACCTCCCTGGGTACATTGCTTAACTGCGAGCTTGTATTACATCTGTGAACGCAGGACTCTAAGTCCACATCGATACCGGGCCACCACACGTGGGATCTGGCTATCGCTTTCATCATTACGATGCCTAGGTGGGTACTGTTGATGAAGGTGTCTCTGCCCTTCTTGGGGACCACTACTCGATTGCCCCACAGAAGGCAGTTTGCTTGCATAGACATTTCATCTTTGCGCCGCTGGAACGGCTTTATCTCTTACTGCATTTCCACTGGGACACTGGACAAGCTCCTGTGAAGCACACAGCTTTTGACTAAAGATAATAAGGGATCTTCGCTTTTCCAGATTTTGATCTGCCGGGCAGTGACGGGTGATTGCTCACTCTCAAATGCTTCCATAACCATGGCTAGATCCGTGGTGGGCAATGGCAGCCTACTGAGAGCATCAGCGCAGTTTTCTGTGCCTGGCCTGTGGTGGATGGCGTAGTTGTATGCGGACAACGTGAGCACTCAATTCAAATGCGGGCCGATGCATTGCTATTTATTCCTTTACTCTCGGAAAACAGGGATATAAGTGGCCTATGGTCAGTTTCCAATTCGAATTTTAGCCCAAACAGGTGTTGATGCATTTTCTTTACCCCATAGACACACGTTAACGCTTCTTTCTCAATCATGCTGTAGGCTTTCTCAGCTTTAGACAGACTCCTGGATGCATAAGCAACCGGTTGCAGTTTCCCAAAATCATTAGATTGTTGCAATACACACCCGACGCCATATGACGATGAATCACATGCTAGTACGAAACCTTACATGGATCATACAACACAAGCAATTTATTTGAGCATAACAATTTTCTCGCTTTTACAAAGGCATTTTCTTGGGTTTTGCCCCAAACCCATTCGTCCCCTTTTTGTAGTAAGACATGCAGTGGTTTTAACAGTGTGCTGAGACCCGGTAAGAAGTTACCAAAGTAGTTCCGGAGTCCCAGCAACGACCACAGCTCCGTTACGTTCAGTGGCCTCGGGGCGTTCTCGATTGCCTTCGTCTTCGCGTTGGTGGGCCTGATGCCGTCCACCGCAAACCTCCTTCCCAAGAACTCCACTTCAGGCGCCAGAAAAATGCACATTGAGCATTTTAACCTGAGCCCCACATGGCTGAGTCGACTAAGAACCTCCTCCAGGTTCTGCAGATGCTCGACTGTGACCAAGATGTCGTCCTGGAAGACCACGTTGTGCCAGACCGACTTCAGTAAGCTTTCCATGTTTCTCTGGAATATCGCCGCCGCTGATCGGATTCCAAACGGGCATCTGTTATAAACAAAAAGACCTTTGAGCGTGTTGATGCAGGTAAGGGCCTTCGATGATTCCTCCAGTTCCTGCGTCATGTAGGCTGAAGTCAGATCCAACTTCGTGAACGTCTTTCCTCCTGCCAGCGTTGCAACGAGCTCGTTGGCCTTTAGTGGTGGATATTGGTCCTGCAGGGAGAAACGATTGATAGTTACTTTGTAATCGCCACGGTGATTCTGACGGTGCCATCTCCCTTGAGGACAGGAACGATAGGACTGGCCCATTCGCTGAACTCGATCGGTGAAATGATGCCTTCTCTTTGCAGCCGGTCTAGCTTGATCTCTAACCTTTCTCTCATCATGTACGGTACTGCTCTCGCCTTGTGATGGATGGGTCGCCCCCCCGGAATTAGGTGGATCTGCAATTATGCTTCTTGGAATTTCCCGATGCCTGGTTCGAACAGCGAAGTAAATTTGTTTAAGACCTGGGCACACGAAGTGTCATCAGCGGGCGATACCGCTCGGACGTCGTCCCAGTTCCAGCGTATCTTTCCCAGCCAGCTCCTGCCGAGCAGCGTGGGACCATCACCCGGTACCACCCAGAGTGGTAGCTTGTGCATCGCTCCATCGTAGGAGACCTTTACGGTAGCACTGCCGATTACAGGAATCAGTTCTTTTGTGTAAGTTCTTAGTTGTGTGTGAACTGGAGTTAAGACTGGCCTTGAGGCCTTGTTGCACAACAATCTTTTGAAAGTCTTTTTGCCCATGTCTGGCTTGCACCCGTGTCCAGCTCCATTGACACCGGGAGTCCATTTAATTCAACATTCAGCATTATCGGGGGACAATTTGTGGTGAATGTGTGCACGCCATGTACCTCTGCCTCCTCGGTCTGAGGCTCTGGTTCGTCATGATCCTCCGTGGATCTGTCCTCCTCTGCAACATGGTGGTTTGCAGGTTTAACAGGATTTGCAGCTCGCCTGCACACTCGTTGGAGGTGTCCCATTGTTCCACAGCCCTTGCAAATGTATCCTTTGAATCAGCGTGAATGGAAATGATGATCACCCCCGCAGCGCCAACAAGGTGTTAATGGCGTTGCATTCATCACCCTTGATGGTGGACTCTGAGACATCTGCGGCCTGCAGCTGAAGGTATGTGTGACCTGCCCTGTACATTACGATTCGAAAACAACATCACTATGTTCACAGTACTTGTAGCAGCACTTGTGCATGGAAAGATTTGCTTCTTATTGTCACTGGTGGCAATGAACGCCTGGGCTATTACTATGGCCTTACTCAAGGTTGGGGTCTCGACAGTCAAAAGTTTGCGAAGTATGGTTTCATGGCCAATGCCAAGTACGAAAAGTCTCTGAGCATCTGCTCCAAATGTCCTTCAAACTTGCAATGTCCTGCAAGGCGTCTTAGCTCGGCGACATAACTCGCCACTTCCTGGCCCTTTAGACCTTTTGTAGGTGTAGAACCGGTACCTCGCCATCAGAACGCTTTCCTTCGGGTTCAAATGCTCTCGGTCCAATGTGTACAAATTGCGTATGGTTTCTCCGTGGGTTTCGCTGGAGTGAGCAGATTCTATATGAGGCCGTACGTTTGTGCCCCACAGACGGTGAGGAAGATTGCCCTTCATTTGGCAGCGTTCTCTTCCCCATCTACCTCATTGGCTACGAAGTATTGGTCGAGTCGCTCCACAAAAGTTTCCCAATCATCTCCCTCCGAGAATTTCTCCAGGATGCCCACTGTTCTCTGCATCTTTGGGTTTGCTATCTGTATCTCGCCGCCAGTTGTTATGTATGGAGAAAAAGTCAGACTGAACACTGAGCTCAAAGTAAAGTGTGACCTTAGTCTTTTATTGCAGGTCTCCAGAGTGCCTCTTCACCCCTGAGGCCTCCTTAAATACCTGTGCTCCCAAGGGATCATGGGATCCTTTGGGACTCCAGGAGATGAGCCCTCTGGTGGCTGTACAGGGTAAGTACAAGTCCACATATATAACAGACACCACCAACTTTGACCCTCCGACACACACACACAAGTGGCAACCGACGTCACAGTTGACCACGAAGCTGAACTCACCATTCCCAGCAGCCCAGCAAGGCCAGCTGCACAGCAGCACAGCGAAGAATCAACTATCTCACCTGTATTTGTACCGAGACGATCGATTAGGGAGCAAAAGGCCCCAGATCGTCCCACCCTGTAAATAAGTGTATTTTTGACCTTGGGAGGGAGTGATGTTATGTATGCAACCCTATGTAACCAGTATTATACCGCCACCAGGGCGTACTTGTTGGAGTCCCAAGGGATCCCAACATCCCTTGGGAGCACTGTATATGAGCAGGCCTCCCATGCTGTACCAGAACTCTGGAGTTAGAATAAAGGAACTAAGGTCACACTTACTCACGTCTACAGTACTCAGTTACTTTGAGACATAACAGTTAATGTGGCTCAGGAAGTGAGACAATTTTTAAAGCATTGACACATACTCCATCGAGAAACTATCTAATTAATGAAACAATCAGTGAGAGTTAAACACATTGGTACTTGCAAGAGGGATTGAAATTGAAGTTGAAGTGGAGAGTTAAATGGAATTTGGATTGGGAAAATTGTAGGCGAGGGAAAAATATATTTTGCAAGAATTATCCACAAGATGGATATGAGTAGAAGTGAGAAGTGAGATCTTGAGACTCTTTTAAGTCCATGTCTTGTTGATTAGATGTTAAACTGTAATGTCCCTTGAAATGATTATAAGACTGAATTTAACTGTGACTGTAGTAATTGTGTTTGTGGGAAACTGAGCATGGGAACAGCCAATACGAATCCAGTATGAGGTGGTTTTGATGGCGTTTTCTATGTCACTACTACTGCAACTATCATGCTTTATGGGTCTAACAGGACCTGTCAAATAAATAGCCCCAGTTTCTACATTACACTCCATCTGTTTTGGAGCAAGGCAACTCGAGAATAGATATTGAAATTGATAGCATAGGGAACGACTCACATTGGTAATTAGCAGCGCAGCAGTAAAAGTCTCCTATGATGGAGCAGTGCACTAACTCCCTCTATGGATTGCACTGGGAGATGGTTCCACACTGTTCGGCAGAAGCTGGCTGGGAAAGCTCTGCTGGAACTGGGACGACATCCAAGCACTTTCGTCCGTCGACGATGCCTCATGTGCCCAGGTTCTGAGCAACTTTCTGTCGTTATTTGAGCCAGGCATCGGAAGTTTCTCGGGGACGAAGGTGCAGATCCACCTGGTTCCCGGTACACGACCCATCCACCACAAGGCATATGATGCGAGAGAAAGCGGAGATCAAGCTGGACAGGCTGCAACGAGAAGGCATCATCGCGTCGGTGGAGTTCAACGAGTGGGCCAGTCCAATTGTTCCGGTCCTCAAGGGCAATGGCACGGTCAGAATTTGTGAGGACTATAAAGTAACGATTAGCCATTTTTAATTGCAGGACCAGTACCGGCTACCCAAGGCAGACGGCTTATTTGCGACGTTGGCAGGAGGAAAGACATTCACCAAGTTGGACCTGACCTCAGCCTACGTGACACAGGAGCTGGCGGAATCTTCGAAAGGCCTCACCTGCATCAACATGCATAAAGGTCTGTTCATCTACAATAGATGCCCGTTTGGGATTCGATCGGCCACGGCTATTTTTCAAAAGAACATGGAGATTCTGCTAAAGTCGGTTCCGCGCACCGTGATTTTCCAGGACGACATATTGATCACAGGTCGGGACATCATCGAACACTTGAAGAACCTGGAAGAGATTCTAAGTTGGCTAGATCGTGTGGGACTCAGGTTGAAACACTCGAAGTGTGTTTTCCTGGCGCCAGAGGTCGAGTTCTTAGGTAGAAGAATCGCGGCATCAGACCCACCAATGCCAAGACGGAGGCCATCAAGAATGCACCGAGACCACAGAACGCGATGGAGCTGCGGTCATTCCTGGGACTCCTCAATTATTTTGGTAATTTCCTACCCGGGTTAAGCACCTTGCTAGAACCTCTACATGTGTTGCTATGCAAAGGAGAAGACTGGGTATGGGGGAAATCACAAGAGGCTGCTTTTGAGAAAGCCAGAAATCTGTTATGTTCCAACAAACTGCTTGTTCTGTATGACCCATGTAAACATTTAGTGCTAGCTTGCGATGCGTCTTCATACGGGGTCGGGCGTGTGTTGCAACAAGCAAATGAATCGGAAACATTGCAACTGGTCGCCTATGCATCCAGGAGTTTATCCAAGGCCGGAAGGGCCTACAGCATGATTAAAAAAGAAGCTCTGGCATGCGTTTAGGGGGTAAAAAAAATGCACCAGTATCTGTTTGGTCTGAAATCTGAGTTAAAAACTGACCATAAGCCGCTCATATCGCTATTCTCAGAGAGCTAGGGATTAATACCAATGCCTCTGCTCTCATCCAAAGATGGGCGCTCACAGTGTCTGCATATAACTATGTAATCCGCCACAGAGCAGGCACAGAGAACTGCGCTGATGCTCTCAGTCGGCTACCATTGCCCACCACTGGGCTGGAAATGGCGCAGCCTGCAGACTTGCTCTTGGTGATGGATGCATTTCAAAACGAAAAGTCACCTGTTACGGCCTGCCAGATCAGGACCTGGACCAGTCAGGATCCTTTACTGCCCCTTGTTAAAAACTGTGTCCTCTATGGGAGCTGGTCCAGCATCCCAGCGGAGATGCATGAAGAGATCAAGCCATTCCAGTGGCGCAAAAACGAAATGTCCAAACAGGCGGACTCTCTTTTGTGGGGTAATCACGTGATTTTGCCTAAGAAAGGCCGGGAAATGTTCATACACGACCTACACAGTACCCACCCAGGCATAGTAATGAGGAAAGCTATAGCCAGATCCCATGTGTGGTGGCCCGGCATGGACTCAGATTTGGAATCTTGCGTGCGCCAATGCAACACTTGCTCTCAACTGAGCAATGCACCCAGGGAAGCACCGCAAAGTTTGTGGTTATGGCCCTCCAAACCGTGGTTTAGGATCCATGTTGACTTTGCTGACCCGTTTCTAGGCAAAATGTTTTTGGTTGTTGTGGATGCTTAATCGAAATGGATTGAATGTGTAATAATGTGTGTAAGCATGTCCACTGCCACCATCGAAAGCCTACGAGCCATGTTTGCCACGCACGGCCTGCCTGATGTCCTTGTCAGCGACAATGGGCTGTGCTTCACCAGTGCTGAGTTCAAGGAATTCATGACCCACAATGGGATCAAACATGTCACATCTGTCCCGTTCAAGCCCGCATCTAACGGCCAGGCAGAACAGGCAGTCCAAACCATCAAGCAAAGCTTGAAACACGTGTCGGAAGGTTCCCTGCAGACCCGTCTATCCCGAGTCCTGCTCAGCTACCACACCAGACCCCACTCGTTCACTAGGGTTCCCCCAGCCGAGCTGCTCATGAAAAGGGCGCACAAAACAAGGCTCTCTCTTATCCACCCTGATCTCCATGATCACGTCGAGGACAGGCAGCATAACAAAGCATGTACCATGATTGCACAAATTTGTCACATGATATTGAAGTCAATGACCCTGTATTTGTACTCAACTATGGACATGGTCCCAAATGGCTTGCTGGCACTGTCATAGCCAAAGAAGGGAGTAGGGTATTTCAGGTCAAACTCTCAAATGGACTAATGTGCAGAAAGCATTTGGACCAAACCAAACTGCGATTCACTGACAGCCACAAGCAACCCGAAGAGGACACCACCAACTTCGACCCTCCAACACACACACAAAAGTAGCAGCCGACATCACGGTTGACCACGAAGCTGCACTCACCATCCCCAGCAACCCAGCAAGGCCAGCTGCACAGCAGCCCAGCGAAGAACCAACTAACTCACCTGCATTTGTACCAAGACGATCGACTAGGGAGCGAAAGGCCCCAGATTGTATCACCCTATAAATAAGTGTTCTATTGACTTTGGGCGGGAGTGATGTTATATATGCAACCCTATGTAACCAGTATTATACCAATACCAGAAGGCGTACCTGTTGAAGTCCCAAGGGATCCCAGCATCCCTTGGGAGCACTGTGTATGAGCAGGCCTCCCATGCTGTACCAGAACTCTGGAGTTAGAATAAAGGAACTAAGGTCATACTTACTCACGTCTACAGTACTCAGTTACATTACTTTATTTAAGACATAACAGCTAATGTGGCTCAGGAAGTGAGACAATTTTTAAAGCATTGACACATACTCCATCGAGAAGCTATTTAATTGATGAAACAATCAACGAGAGTTAAACACACTGGTACCTGCTAGAGGGATTGAAATTAAAGTTGAAGTGGAGAGTTACATGGAATTTGGATTGGAAAAATTGTAGGCGAGGGAGAAATACATTTCGCAAGAATTATCCACAAGATGGATATGAGTAGAAGTGAGATCTGGAGAATCTTTTAAGTCCATGTCTTGTTGATTAGATGTTAAACTGTAATGTCGCTTGAAATGATTGTGAGACTAAATTTAACTGTGACTGTAAAAATTGTGATGGTAGGAAACTGAGCGTGGGAAAAGCTAGTACGAATCTAATATGATGTGGTTTTGGTAGTGTTTTCTGTGTCACTACTACTGCAAACTATCATGCTTTACGGGTTTAACAGGACCTGTCCTATAAATAGCCCCAGTTTCTGCATTACACTACATCTGTTTTGGAGCAAGAGAACTCGAGAATAGATATTGAAATTGATACCACAGGGAACGACTCACAATTTTTATAGTCACAGTTAAATTCAGTCTTACATTCAGTTTAACATCTAATCAACCGACATGGGCTTAAAAGATTCTCCAGATCTCACTTCTACTCATATCCATCTTGTGGATAATTCTTGCGAAATGTATTTCTCCTTCGCCTACAATTTTCCCAATCCAAATTCC
This sequence comes from Pristiophorus japonicus, assembly GCF_044704955.1. Classification (NCBI taxonomy): domain Eukaryota; kingdom Metazoa; phylum Chordata; class Chondrichthyes; family Pristiophoridae; genus Pristiophorus; species Pristiophorus japonicus. Next base: position 120,367,696 of record NC_091980.1, read on the forward strand.
ATGTAACTCTCCACTTCAACTTTAATTTCAATCCCTCTAGCAGGTACCAGGTGTTTAACTCTCGTTGATTGGTGGGATTGGTGGGATTTTGGACTTAATATATCAGCATACCCTTAGGTTTGTATTATTTCACATGCTCTGGTAGTTCTCCAACTTGTAATGATAGTGTATTAAATGTATGTACCCATTATGTAGCAAGACTTTGATACATAAGCCAATTGTGTACTCACATTTATGACTAACCAGCACTAAAAAAAATTTAATTAAGCACTCCGAAAGAGAAGATCTGAAGCAACGTAAAGGAGACCCCAAGCGAGGTAAGATCAGGAAAGATTAAAGAAACAGAGGATACCCCAGGCGGGGCAGAATTGGAACACTGGAACAGTGAATTGAACCCGAGTAAGAGGTCAGAGGTTGCTCCTCCCCCTCAAAGGAATGGAGTGCAAGAAAGGGGGAAATCTTCATTTCTGAGTCTCCCAACTAACACCCAAGTTGAGAAAGCAATAACCTAGAAGTAGCAATAACTAAAAGCTGATTGTGAGAAGCCAATAAAGATATTTCCTTCTCAAAGTAGGGAATTGTAAGAAATCTTTAAACCCAAAGAAATTGTGAATTATAAAATAAATAATGATTTTATAAAAGAAATACTTGTGCCAGCTCAGCAAATACAGAGAGCTAAGATCACAGCAAGACATGACAGAAAAAACAAGCCTTCAAGGCCTAGCTAGGGCCATAAGGGATTTAGCAAGGAGCCTTAAAGATAAACAAGCTGTCTCTTGAAAGGGCAACCAGACATTCAGAGAGATATAAAGAAGAAAATGACCTTATAATTAAAGTTTCCCCTGTAATTGAACTATCGAATTGATAAAAGATGATTGACACCCAGTATCCATCAGCCCATTGAAATAATGTATAAAAATGGATTCTGGGTAACATGATGTAATTTGGCAATGTTGCACTATGAACTGTGCTATCCAAATTTCCACAGAAATTTGCCTCAGAAATTAAAATATCTATAGTAGGCCCTAAAATATGTGCAGTCATAGACACATATGTCAGCCATGGCTCAGTGATAGTTCTCTCACCTCTGAGTCAGTAGTTTTGTGGGTTTAAGCCACTTTCCAGGGACCTGAGCACAAAATCGAGGCTGATGCTTCAGTGCAGTGCTGAGGGAGTGCTGCATTGTCAGAAGTGCCATCTTTCAGATGGAACGTTAAACCGAGGCCCCATCTGCTCTCTCAGATGAACTTTTGTGACTGGAAGGCTGAATCCAGTGTGGTTCCGCAGGGCTCAGTGTTGGTCCCTTGCTTTTTGTGGTGTACATCAATTACTTTGACTTGAATGTTGGGGGTATGATTAAGACGTTTGCAGATGACACTAAAATTGGCTGCGTGGTTGATAATGAAGAAGAAATCTGCCGACTGCAGGAAGATATCAATATACTGGTCAGGTGGGTAGAACAGAGGCAAATGGAAATCAATCTGGATAAGTGTGAGGTAATGCATTTGGAGAGGTCTAACAAGGCAAGGAAATACACATAAATGGTACGACACTGAAAAGTGTAGAGGAACAAAGGGACCTTGGAGTGCAGGTCCACAGATCTCTGAAGGTAACAGGTGGTTAAGAAGGCATATAGAATACTTGCTTTATTAGCCGAGGCATGGAGTACAAGAGCAAGGAGGTTATGCTAGAACTGTGTAAAACACTGGTTAGGCCGCAGTTGGAGAAATGTGTGCAGTTCTGGTCACCACATGACAGGAAAGGTGTGATTGCACTGGAAGGGTGAAGTGGAGATTTACAAGAATGTTGCTTGGACTGGAGAATTTAGGCTATGAGTAAAGATTGGAGATGCTAAGTCTGTTTTCTTTAGAACAGAGGAGGTTAAGGGGAGACCTGTTTCAGGTGTATACAATTATGAGGGGCCTGGATAGAGTGGATAGGAAGGACCTGTTTCCCTTGGCGGAGGGTCAACAACCAGGGGGCATAGATTTAAAGTAATTGGGGGAAGGTTTAGAAGAGATATGAAGGGAAATTTCTTCACCCAGAGGGTGGTGGGCGTCTGGAATTTACTGCCTAAACATAGAAACATAGAAACATTGAAAATAGATGCAGGAGTAGGCCATTCGGCCCTTCGAGCCTGCACCATGATTCAATAAGATCATGGCTGATCATTCACCTCAGTACCCCTTTCCTGCTTTCTCTCCATACCCCTTGATCCCTTTAGCCGTAAGGGCCATATCTAACTCCCTCTTCAATATATCCAATGAACTGGCATCACCAACTCTCTGCGATAGGGAATTCCACAGGTTAACAACTCTCTGAGTGAAGAAGTTTCTCCTCATCTCAGTCCTAAATGGCTTACCACTTATCCTTAGACTATGTCCCCTGATCCTGGATTTCCCCAACATCGGGAACATTCTTCCTGCATCTAACCTGTCCAGTCCCGTCAGAATTTTATATGTTTCTATGAGATCCCCTCTCATCCTTCTAAACTCCAGTGAATATAGGCCCAGTTGATTCAATCTCTCCTCATATGTTGTCCAACCATCCCAGGAATCCGTCTGGTGAACCTTCACTGCACTCCCTCAATAGCAAGAATGTCCTTCCTCAGATTATGAGACCAAAACTGAACACAATATTCCAGGTGAGGCCTCACTAAGAGCCTGTACAACTGCAGTAGGACCTCCCTGCTCCTATACTCAAATCCCCTAGCTATGAAGGCCAACATACCATTTGCCTTCTTCACCGCCTGCTGTACTTGCATGCCAACTTTCAATGACTGATATACCATGACATCCAGGTCTTGTTGCACCTCCCCTTTTCCTAATCTGCTGCCATTCAGATAATATTCTGCATTCATGTTTTTGTCACCAAAGTGGATAACCTCACATTTATCCACATTATACTGCATCTGCCACTCATTTGGCCGCTCACCTAATCTGTCCAAGTCACACTGCAGCCTTTTAGCGTCCTCCTCACAGCTCACACCACCACCCAGCTTAGTGCCATCTGCAAACTTGGAGATATTACACTCAATTCCCTCATCCAAATCATTAATGTATATTGTAAATAGCTGGGGTCCCAGCACTGAGCCCTGCGGCACCCCACTAGTCATTGCCTGCCATTCTGAAAAGGACCCGTTTATCCTGATTCTCTGCTTCCTGTCTGCCAACCAGTTCTCTATCCACGTCAATATATTACCCCCAATACCACGTGCTTTAATTTTGCACACCAATCTCTTGTGTGGGACTTTGTCAAAAGCCTTTTGAAAGTCCAAATACACCACACCCTTGTCCACTCTACCAGTTACATCCTCAAAAAATACTTGAAGGTTTGTCAAGCAGGATTTCCCTTTCATAAATCTATGCTGACTTGGACCGATCCCGTCACTGCTTTCCAAATGTGCTGCTATTTTATCTTTAATAATTGATTCCAACATTTTCTCCACTACTGATGTCAGGCTAACCAGTCTATAATTACCTGCTTTCTCTCTCCCTCCTTTCTTAAAAAGTGGTATTACATTAGCTACCCTCCAGTCCACAGGAACCGATCCAGAGTCGATAGACTGTTGGAAAATGATCACCAATGCATCCAATATTTCTAGGGCTACTTCCTTAAATACTCTGGGATGCAGACTATTAGGCCCCGGGGATTTATTGGCCTTCAATCCCATCAATTTCCCAACACAATTTCCCGCCTAATAAGGATTTCCTTCAGTTCCTCCTTCCCACTAGACCCTCGGTCCCCTAGTATTTCTGGAAGGTTATTCGTGTCTTCCTTCGTGAAGACAGAACCAAAGTATTTGTTTAACTGGTCTGCCATTTCTTTGTTCCCCATTATAAATTCACCTGAATCTGACTGCAAGGGACTTATGTTTGTTTTCACTAATCTTTTTCTCTTCACATATCTATAGAAGCTTTTGAAGTCAGTTTTTATATTGCCAGCAAGCTTCCTCTCATACTCTATTTTCCCCCTCCTAATTAAACCCTTTGTCCTCCTCTGCTGTATTACAAAATTCTCCCAGTCCTAAGGCTTGCTGCTTTTTTTGGCCAATTTATATGCCTCTTCCTTGGCTTTAACACTATCCTTAATTTCCCTTGTTAGCCAAGGTTGAGCCAACTTCCCCGTTTTATTTTTATTCCAGACAGGGATGTACAATTGTTGAAGTCCATCCATGTGATCTTTAAATATCTGCCACTGCCTATCCACCGTCAACCCTTTAAGTATCATTCGCCAGTCTATTCTAGCCAATTCACGTCTCATACCATCGAAGTTACCTTTCCTTAAGTTCAGGACCCTCGTCTCTGAATTAACTGTCACTCTCCATCTTAATAAAGAATTCTACCATATTATGGTCACTCTTCCCAAGGGCCCTCGCACAACAAGATTGTTAATTAGTCCTTTCTCATTACACATCAACCAGTCTAGGATGGCCAGCCCTCTAGTTGGTTCCTCGAAATATTGGTCTAGGAAACCATCCCTAATACACGCCAGGAAATTCTCCTCCACCGCATTGCTACCAGCTTGGTTCGTCCAATCTATATGTAGATTAAAGTCGCCCATGATAACTGCTGTACCTTTATTGCACGCATCCCTAATTTCTTGTTTGATGCTGTCCCCAACCTCACTACTACTGTTTGGTGGTCTGTACACAACTCCCACTAGCGTTTTCTGCCCTTTTGTATTCCATAGCTTCACCCATACCGATTCCACATCATCCAAGCTAATGTCCTTCCGTTCTAGTGCATTAATTTCCTCATTAACCAGCAACGCCACCCCACCTCCTTTAAAAGGGTGGTAGAGGCAGGAACCCTCACCACATTTAAAAGATACTTGGATGTGCACTTAAAGTGTCGTAACCTACAGGGCTACAGAGCAAAAGCTGAAAAGTGGGATTCGACTGGATTGCTCTTTGTCGGCCGGCGCGGACACAATGGGCCGAAATGGCCTCCTTCCGTGCTGTAAATATCTATGATTCTATGACAAAAGACATCCCATGGCATTATTTCAAAGAAGTACAGAGGAGTTCTCTCTAGAATCCAGACCAATATTTATCCCTCAACCAACATCATTAAAACAGATTATGTGGTCATTATCATATTGCTGTTTGTGGGACCTTGCCTTGTGCAAATTGGCTGCCCTGTTTCCTACATTACAACAGTAACTACACTTCAAAAGTACTTAATTGGCTATAAAATGATTTGCGCCATTCTGAAGTGGTATAAATAGAAGTCTTTCTTTCTTTGATGTAAGTGTTCTCTATATTTATGGCAACTTTTTGTTATCAATGAAGATGAACAAAACATAACCCAGTGTCGTAGAAATTTGTGAACACCACAAAAGCTGCCGGTGCCACCCCCGGCGGGTGTACTGCCAGCACCACGATTTTTGGAGACTGGTGAATGGCAGGAGCGAAAAATTGGCACTGGGGACTAATTAACAGTCGCCCAATGCTAAACTCACCGTGCAATGCTTGCCTGGTGGCGTTCCTCCTGGCAGGAGGCCCCAATGTAGCTTGGCTGAAGCGTATTCCAGCTAGAACAACCTGTTCTGAAAGCAAGGCTTTCATTTCAGAAAGCATTGTTGGTCTCTTAAAGGGGCAATGCCCTCACGAAAATGGTGGCCGCTGAGTCCCGAGCCAGAGAAGGCCGCTAGAGTGGCAGCCGCCATTTTTTGCCAGGACAGTGGCGCAAACAGGTGGTGGTAAGTTGCTCAATTTCGAGGCCAACTTGTTGAATTCAAGCATGCGGCACTGAGTTGAAACCAAATTCTTCCTTATGTCATTCTTTCAACACTTTTCAGCATGCTTGCTACTCCCAGAGCCAAAAGCAATGTCCAGTGTCAATGCAAATACCAACACTACGGTAATATAATGCCAAAATTGTCATGTATTCAACTATCATTGTAACCCATGTATAAGCTGAACTAAGTTGTACACCTTGAGAACATTGACCACAAGGGGCGAACTTGTGGGGGACACTCCTAACCTAGACTTTCAGGTGTAAAAGGGGAAGCTCCACCCACCTTCTTCACATGAGGTCTTGGTAATAAAGGTAACTGGTCACAGAGTGACCTTCTCTCAAGTATGGGCCTCGTGTGCATCTATGCTGTATAGTAAGGACATATCATTGGCGACGAGAAACTGGGATTTAAACCACGCGAGCATGGCCACTAGCAGCACAGATGAGAGGTACTGTGTTGGTGATGATTGGGACGACTTTATTGAGAGACTACAGCAAAGTTTTGTCACTAAGGAATGGTTGGGACAGGATTCGACCGACAAACGTAGGGCTCATCTCCTGACGGTTTGTGGATCCAGGACGTACTCCCTGATGAAGGACCTTCTAGCGCCAGAGAAGCCGACAGACAAGACGTTCGAAGAACTCAGTAAGTTGATCGGGGAACACCTTAAACCGGCGAGCAGCATGCACGTGGCGTGACATCGGTTTTATACGCGGCGGCGGCGAGAAGGGCAAAGCGTTCCAGACTTCGTGGCAGATCTCCGGCAACTGGCGAATCTATGTAAGTTCCCAAATGCAAGCAGAGTGGAGATGCTGCGAGACTTTTTTTATTGAGGGCATCAGACACGCTGGGGTTTTCAGGAAACTGATTGAGACCAAAGACTTGACCTTGGAAGCGGCGGCTCTGGTAGCCCAGACATTTATCTTAGGGGAGGAAAAGACCAGAATGATGTATGACAAAAATCTTGGCTCAAATTCGGCAAACGACCAGGGAGTCAATATTGTTAATGCAGCACACAGTTCTCTAGGCAGACTAGGACAATCGGACATGCCCCAGCATGTAGTCGAACCCAAAGGGGGAATTCAACAGAGACAATGGCTAGCTGAACGGCGATTCATGCCATTGCAATGGACAATGCGGCCAGTAATGGGGCCATCAACACCTGTTAATGGTGGACTTAAGGACAGTTACAGAGACAGTCAGAGACAATTGACTGGTAATGGACCTTTTGTTTCCAACAGCGGGGCCTCCAGCTCAAGCTGGACGTGTGGAGGCAAACACCCAGCCAGAGCTTGCAGGTATCAGCAATATACCTGCAGAAACTGCAACGTCAGCAGTCACTTGGCGCATATGTGCAGGAAGCCTGATGTACAAGGAGGACGGGCCCGATGTAAGCCCTAAGAGGCCAAATGAATACTGGGGGAAATCGCTAGAAGCTGAAGTTCAGCGAGTTCATCTGGAGCACATATACAGTTCATATACCAGGATGCCACCGATAATGATGAAAGTGCTCCTCAATGGCATCCCAGTATTAATGGAGCTGGACACGGGGGTCAGCCAGTCCCTGATGAGTATCAAACAGTTTGAAAGGTTGTGGGTGTCCAAGGCCACGAGGCCAAAATTATTGCCGATTGACGCACAGCTACGGACATATGCAAAGGAGATCATTCCGGTGCTAGGCAGCGCCACGGTAGTCGTGATCCACAAAGAGTCGGAGAACAGGTTGCCACTCTGGATTGTCCCGGGGGATGGTCCCGCACTACTGGGGAAGAGTTGGCTTGCTGTCATGAACTGGAAATGGGGCGATGTCAATGCAATTTCTTCTGTGGAGCAAGTATAATGCTCACAGGTCCTGGACAAATTTGACTCATTATTTCAACCCAGCATCGGCACTTTCATGGGGACCAAGGTAGTGATTCACATAAACCCGGACACCAGGCCAGTACACCACAAGGCCAGAGCGGTGCCGTACGTGGTGCGGGAAAAGATAGAATGTGAATTGGACCGCCTGCGGAGGGAAGGCATCATCTTGGCAATCGAATTCAGTGACTGGGCGAGCCCGATTGTGCCGGTGCTCAAGGCGGATGTGTCCGTCAGGATATGTGGCGATTACAAGGCCACCATCAATCGGGTGTCATTCCAAGACCAGTATCCGCTACCGAGAGCGGAAGACCTCTTTGCGACGCTATCCGGTGGCAAACTATTTTCAAAATTGGATCTGACCTCAGCTTACATGACCCAGGAGCTGGCGAGTGAGTCGAAGAAGCTGACCACCATCACAACACACAAGGGGTTGTTTGAGTATAACAGATGTCCGTTCGGGATTCGTTCGGCCGCCACGAACTTTCAGCAAAATATGGAAAGCCTCCTCAAGTTGATTCCAAGGACAGTGGTTTTTCAAGACGACATCCTCATCACGGGTCGCAATACTGAAGAACACTCCATAACCTGGAGGAGGTGCTATGCAGACTGGACCGGGTAGGGCTGTGACTGAAAAAGACGAAGTGCATCTTCCTAGCTCCAGAGGTAGAATTCCTGGGGAGGAGGGTAGCAGCAGATGGATCAGACCTATTGCTTCCAAAACAGAAGCGATCTAGAGAGCATTCAGACCCCGTAACACGACGGAGCTGCATTCGTTCCTGGGGCTCCTGAACTATTTTGGTAACTTTCTTCCCAAATTGAGCATGCTGTTAGAGCCGCTACATATGCTCCTATGCAAAGGTTGCGATTTGGTCTGGGGGGACAGCCAGGAAAGGGCTTTTGATAGAGCACGCAACTTGTTATGCTCCAACAAACTTAACATTATATGACCCGTGTAAGAAACTTGTTTTAATGTGCAATGCGTCGTCCTATGGGGTCGGGTGTGTGTTGCAGCATGTGAATGCCAATAGTCAGTTACAGCCGGTAGCTTATGCCTCCAGAAGTCTGTCCCAGGCAGTAAGGGGCTACGGGATGGTAGAAAAGGAAGTGCTTGCATGTGTATATGCAGTAAAAAAAATGCACCACTACCTGTTTGGCAGGAAATTTGAGTTGGAGACAGATCACAAACCCCTAACGTCCCTTTTAGCCGACAACAAGACCATAAATGCGAATGCATCGGCCCGCATACAGAGGTGGGCACTCACGTTAGCCGCCTATGACTATACAATTCGGCACAGACCGGGCACTGAAAACTGCGCCGATGCACTCAGCAGGCTCCCACTGGCCTCCACTGAGGGGGCAACTGAGCATGATGCTGAGATGGTCACGGCTGTTGAAGCTTTCGAAAGTGAAGGCTCACCTGTGACAGCCTGTCTGATTAAAGTCTGGACAAATAAAGACCCGCTATTGTCTTTAGTTAAGAAATGTGTCCTGAATGGGGACTGGGCAGCCACGTACGGGGCATGCCCTGAGGAATTTAAACCGTTTCATAGGCGCAAGGATGAACTCTCGATTCAGGCCGATTGCCTACGGTGGGGAAACTGAGAAGTCATGCCCCCAGATGGGCAGAGAGATGTTTATCAGAGAACTTCACAATGAGCACCCGGGCATTGTCATGATGAAGGCAATTGCCAAGTCACACGTTTGGTGGCCAGGGATAGATGCAGACCTGGATCTTTGTGTTCGCAGGTGCAACACGTGTGCTCAGCTGGGCAACGCACCCAGGGAAACCCCCCTTAGCCCCTGGTCCTGGCCCGCCAAGCCATGGTCACACATCCATGTGGACTACGCAGGTCCTTTCATGGGAAAAATGTTTTTGGTTGTAGTAGACGCCTACTCCAAATGGATTGAGTGTGCCATTTTAAATTCAAGCACATCCTCTGCCACGGTAGAAAGTCTACGGGTAATGTTCGCCGCCCATGGTCTACCGGATGTCTTGGTCAGCGACAAGCACTGAATTCCAGGACTTCATGGCAGGCAATGGAATCAACCATGTCAGAATGGCGCCGTTTTAGCCGGTCTCAAACGGCCAGGCAGAACGAGCAGTGCAGATAATCAAACAGGGGGTGCTCAGAATCCAAGGGGGTTCCCTACAAAGCAGCTGATCACGCCTCCTGTTGGCCAATAGATCCCAACCACACTCGCTCACAGGGGCTCCACCCACAGAGCTGCTAATGAAAAGGATGCTCAAAACCAGGTTATACATCCTACTATGAAAGAAATTGTTGAGAGCAGGCATCAGTCACAATGTGACTACCATGACAGGAAAGCGAGGGCGCGATGTATTGATGTCAATGACCCTGTTTTTGTCCTTAATTATGCTGCAGGGCCCAAAATGCTTGCAGGTACTGTGATTGCCCAAGGGTGGAATAGGGTTTTGGTAGTTAAACTTACCAATGGACAAATCTGCTGCAAACACGTGGATCAAACTAAAAGGAGGTTCAGCAACCCCATAGAAGAAGCAAAGGAAGAACACGACGTAGAGTTTACTCCACCACAGGTGACCGAACACTGGAACCAAGTGGAGGAGAGCCCAGTCACTGTAGGCAGTCCGGACAGGCCTGAGGCACCACAAACAGCAGACACTCAGGCCAGTGCCCAACAACCGGAGCCCCAACTCAGGTGCTCTACAAGGGAGACTTAACCTGTGATCCCAATAAGACTTTGCGGGGGAGGTGATGTCATGTATTCAACTATCATTGTAACCCATGTATAAGCTGACCTAAGTTGTACACTTTGAAAACATTGACCACAAGGGGGCGAACTTGTGGGAGACACTCCTAACCTGGACTTTCAGGTATAAAAGGGGAAGCTCCACCCACCTTCTTCACTTGAGGTCTTGGTAATAAAGGTAACTGGTCACAGAGTGACCTTCTCTCAAATATGGGCCTCGTGTGCATCTATACTGTGTAGTAAGGACATATCAAAAATCAACCCTGAAATTAATGTCACACCAATGTGGATGTAAGCCCTGCAGTACCAACGTGATTCCCATTTTTCACACTATGTAATTACTTTCAATAAATCTGAATAATTGGTTCCAATTAGTGCAAAATGAATCTCTTGAATGTTGGGAAAGATTGAAGCACTTAGCCTCATTTAGTGAGCTACAGTGACAAGAGACCTTTCAGACACTTATTTGTGTGATTGAAGAAACATTTTTTCAGCCAAAATGTAAATGAATTACTGATCATGACATGTGGAAGTAAAACAAATTGACATTAGGATTACTTAATGGTAATGATTGGCACACTGGAATCAGCACCGTGTCTCAGATGGCCAATTTAAAGACTGCATTTCCGGATTATCAGTGATTGACACAGCTAATATTCTTTATTGTAAAAACCCACACTACAGATTGCCAAATGCTGCATTAAGCTGCACTTTGGCTCAGTTCCTTTCTATTCTCTTCACAGCTGAGAACGTTGCTAGGCCACAGGTATTGTCTACCCTCTGGTGTCTTTCTCAAGAGGCCACTCATCTTGCATGAGCCCCTACCATAGGTGCTGGCTATTTGGCTGGGATTGCTTCACTGTGAAGCCGAATCTTGTCTTCATTCAACAGCTGTACAGTTGCATTTTCTTGCAGAATCTGACAATCATTGTCCAGGACTGCGAGTGCAACTATACTCCATATACAGGAGTGGCGTTTGACTCTGCAAAGGTATGGTTTGGGGCTCCTATATTTTACTAGATTATGATACTAAATACGACTATCTTAATATGGATACGCTCGGGGTCCCTGATTGGCTCAGGGCAACGTGCAATCATGGTTTATATGGGGTCAAGGGAGTCCCCAGCCCATATGACACTCCCATCAGGAGGGAAAGGATTTTTCACATTGCCTGCGGAGATGTAGTTTGTGATATCATTAGCAAATACACATCTATATTCTCTGTCATTGGGGCATTTTACTCATAAATGCCCCTCCCGGTAGAGAGGGCCATCTTAATCTTTCGTAATGTGAATACAGGTGAAGCTTCTCATCAGTTTTATCTTGCGGAATTTTTTTCAATTAAGGTGACATTACCATTTCCACACCACCTAGCTTTGTGGTCTTGCTCAGTGAGATGGGGCAGTTTCCTAACTTATTTCACTAAGGATCCTTGCAGCCATTTGAGTCAGTGGGCCATCAGTCTGGGTTGGATTTGAGCCAGCTGCTAGCAGTAGCTGCTAACCTACTGCACCTTCCAATCTCTGTACTTGCACACATGGCTCGTCTTCAATATTCTCTCTGAGTGCTCACAGCAAAGCAAAAGTAACATCCCAAAGCAACTTATTTCTGTTTGATGTTTTGACAAATCTTTATTAAGAGCAATTTCCAACATGAGGTGTCACTATTACAAACTGCGCCGTCTGTGAAGCATTTATTCACAAAGGGATAGATATTTTCCAAACTCCAATTGGCACTACGAAGTGTGCTCCGGTCAAAAATAATATGAATTAGATGCAATGCACCTTCTACATGGCCCCATTGATATAGCTCCTTCTGTTTCACTGCGACATTTCCATGATATGTGAGTCAATAACTGGCACAGTCCTGCCTTTCACCAGCTGTTCCAACATTTCAGACCAACTAGGATACCAATCCTGCGCCAATTGTTTGCTGCAACAATGCCAAGTTGGTGACATTATAGTTCCCATTCTGCACTGGTCTATGAGACACTGCAGTAACACTATGCTTGAGGTGTGTTGACATTATATAAGAACATAAGAAATAGGAGCAGGAGTAGGCCATTTGGCCCCTCGAGCCTGCTCTGCCATTCAATAAGATCATGACTGATCTGATCTTAGTCTCAACTCCACTTCCCTGCCCGCTCCCCATAACCCTTGACTCCCTAATCATTCAAAAATCTGTCTATCTCCACCTTAAATATTCAATGAGCCAGCATCCACAGCTCTCTGGGGTAGAGAATTCCAAAGATTCACGACCCTCTGAGAGAAGAAATTCCGCCTGATTTCCATTTTAAATGGTCGGCCCCTTATTCTGAAACCATGCCCCCTAGTTCTAGTATCCCCACGAAGGGAAACATCCTCTCTGCATCTACCCTGTCAAGTCCCCTCAGAAACTTTTATGTTTCAATAAGATCACCTCTCATTCTTCTAAACTCGACTGAGTATAGGCCCAACCTGCTCAACCTTTCTTGATAAAACAACCCCTCATCTCAGAAATCAACCTCATGAACCTTCTCTGAACTGCCTCCAATGTTAGTATATCCCTCCTTAAATAAGGAGACCAAAACAGTACGCAGTACTCCAGGTGTGGTCTCAACTGTACAGTTGTAGCAGGACTTCCCTTCTTTTATACTACATCCCCCTTGCAATAAAGACCAACATTCTATTTACCTTCCTGATTACTTGCTGTACCTGCATGTTAACTTTTTGTGTTTCATGTACAAGGACACCCAGACCCCTCTGTACTGCTGCATTTTGTAATCTCTCTTTTTTTGTAATTTGTTTTTTTATTTTTCCTGCCAAAGTAGATAACCTCACAGTTTCCCACATTATACTCCATCTGCCAAACTTTTGCCCACTCACTTAGCCTGTCTATATCCCTTTGCAGATTCTTTGCGATCTCCTCACAATTTGCTTTCCCACCTATCTTTGTATCATCAGCAAATTTGGTGACATTACACTCGGTCCCTTCATCCAAGTCATTAATATAGATTGTAAATAGTTGGGGCCCCAGCACTGATCCCTGTGGCACCCCACTAGTTACAGTTTGCCAACCTGAAAATGACCCATTTATCCCAACTCTCTGTTTTCTGTTATTAGCCAATCCTCTAGCCACGATAATATATTACCCCCAACCCGTGAGCCCTTATCTTGTGCAGCAACCTTTTATGTGGCACCTTATCGAATGCCTTCTGGAAATTAAAATACATGACATCTACTGGTTCCCCTTTATCCACCCTGTAGCACCAGCTTTCTGGCCATTTTTATGAACAATACTTTAAATCCTTAAATCAAAACCCCAAGAAAGAACTGTACTGTTTGGCAAGCTTGTGGGGGTGGCACTAAGATGCATTCATATGCAAACGGACATTTCACACTGATAGACTGGGTAGAAGGGAACCCAGGCCAATTGATGTCATCATCAGCTAAAGTGATTACTGGAACAATACCCTGAGAGGTAACTCAGAGACACTATGCCTTCGCATTATTAAAACACAGTGATGACTCAGTCCCAACCGAAACTGGCGCAAGGCAGGAAATGGCCAGGCCATTGTCTTCCAGGAGATAAGCCAGTTAAGCAAGATCGGTTTGAGATCGAAAACCATTCCCTGCTAATGGGGGCCAGACATCCAGTAATCAACACTTCAGATGCAAGGCCTGAGAGCGGGAAAATGAAATATCATTTTTCACAAAGATTTCAAAGGCTATGAGCCACTCCAGGCCACAGTGGGGGTGGGGTGGTGGTGGGGGATGGGGAGGGTGTAGGTCCAGGCAGATCACCTGAGTCAATCCATCGGTCAGTTTTGGTGGGAGGAAAGGTGATGGTTTTGAGGATATAAGGAGCCATTTTACAACAAGCTGCAGCTCAGGAAAAAGCTCAAGTTTGAAGCTCTCTTTATTTCAATGAAACACTGCCAGAAGCTGAGCGCTGCTCTTCAACCCCTCACCAATGTACCTCGACTCAAACCGGAACTTGGATACTGCATCAGCGGTATGGAACCAGGAGCGAGATGTACAGAAAGAAGCTGCAAGCAAGACAACAGGCAATCAGGGTGAGCATATTGCCTGCGCCTACACATCTGCAAGACCACTTAGCTGTGTGAGGGGGTGATTGTAAGTCCCAACCAAACCCAAGGGGTTTGGTGCTGGGAGGGGTCCTGTGTTTGTTTATTTCACGGGAGGGTTCTTTTATTAAGCCGTGGTAACTTAGCACAGCAGGGCTTATTGGATAAACCAGGATTGTACTGTTTTGCACTGTTTATGAGTGGTGTTGTTAATCTTATTAAACACAATACGGTTGAACCTGAAAAACATGTGTCTGAGTCTGATCTGTCCAGAACTTGTAGTCAGAGGTGTGTTTTTGGTATGCCTGAGAAAATCAGCTTATCATCATCATAGGCAGTCCCTCGAAACGAGGATGACTTGCTTCCATGCCAAAAAAGGATGAGTTCACAGGTGTTTCAATGAAGGACCTAATATTCCAGGTCCTGAACTACATCCTGAAGGGTGGAAGATGCCTGTGTGTGGCTTTTTTTAACGTGTGGTGACCATTACACATCAGCCACCACAGGGGCTTGACAGAGCTAGGTCTTGGTCCAATGGCAAGGGTTATCCAAGATGACTGGAGACCTGCTCTGCTGCACGGACCTGGTGCGCACACATATCGCAGTGTGGGCTGGCCCGTCCTGCCCCTGGGTCCCTGGCCCCGATCACATCCCTCCACAGTCTCTCGCCGCTCCTGCTGTATCTGCTCATGCTCCAATCACCGACCTGGACCTTGATGACATCACTCTTCGCTGCTATTGCCCTCCTGCACCAGCTCGTACTGCTCCCTGAAGTAGTATGCCTCCACGCTGCCCCCAGACTGCTGCACCTCCGCACCTGCCGCTGGTGCTCTCATGCAGTTCGGGGCCTCCACACTGCTGAAAACCACCTACAACCCTGCTTGTTACATCCTCAAAACTCAGCAAATTTGTTAAACATGACTTCCCTTTCATAAAACCATGCTGACTCTGCTTGACTGTATTATGATTTTCTAAATGTCCTGCTATTACTTCCTTAATAATGGACTGCAGCATTTTCCCAGCGACAGATGTTGGGCTAACTGGTCTATAGTTTCCTCCTTTCTGTCTCCCAACTTTCTTAAAGAGGGGCGTTATATTTGCGGTTTTTCAATCCGCTGGGACCTCTTCAGAATCCAGGGAATGTTGGGAGATTACAACCAATGCATTCACTATCTCTGCAGCCACTTCTTTTAAGATTCTTGGATGCAGGCGATCGGGTCCAGGGGACTTTTTAGTCCCATTAGTTTGCCTAGTACTTTTTCTCCAGTGATAGTGATTGTTTTAAGATCCCACCCTCCCAATAGCCCCATGATTATCAATTATTGGGATGCTTTTAGCATCTTCTACCATGAAGACTGATACAAAATATTTGTTCAAAGTCTCTGCCATTTCCCTGTTTCCCATTATTAATTCCCCAGTCTCATCCTCTGAGGGACCGAAATTTATTTTAGCTACTCTCTTCCTTTTTAGAAGAAGCTCTTACTGTCTGTTTTTATGGGGCTAGACTTTCCACTTGGTGGCTAAGGCCGGAAAAAATGGACCTTGTTCCAGCAATGTGGGATGTATCGCCCGTGCTGATCACCGGCTCAAGGCCCATTTTTTTATTTTGCGATTTTCCACTCAGCCTTACCCCAGCGATGTCAAGTGGGCAATGTGATTTCTCGGCGATTTCACGATCGCCCAAAGAAAACAGAAGTGAATGAAAAAAAAAGCTTCCCTAACAACGCATTACTGCGCATGTGCAGGTTGATTTTTTTTTCAGGTTGATGCGCTTTCCCGCGTTTTGAGAGGTCAGGGGTCTTCACACATGTTCAGAAGCTCTGTGTGGGTCTGGGAGAGAGAGAGAGGAGAAAGGAAGCAGGGACTTGACAAAGCACTTATAAGAGAAAAATACTACCCTTAATTCAATTCAATTTAAACAATTGAGGGATCAATAGAAAGGCGAAGGGCCAAGCCCTTCAGCGAGGAGGCCAATGAGGCCCTTGTTAACATTGTTAGCGTGAGGTGGGAGGATCTGACACGGGGTGAGCATGGGAAACCTCCAACCCGTGCATATCGGAGGATTTGGGCAGAGATTGCCGACGTGGTCACGTCGGCATCTAATGAAGCACAGACACCGGACCAGTGCCGCAAAAGATGGAACAGCCTACTGGTGGCTGCAAGAGTAAGTTGAAATTTATATTTGAAATCATCTATATTTATTATTTAATGATGTATGGAAATTCTAATTAGAATCTGCAATGTTATCTCGTAATCTTTAAACATAACTAAATAACTAAATTAGGATTAAATTATGATTACATTTATGCACCGCAACATAAATTTGAATGTTACAGTATGAAATATCTTATTCCTATGTAATGTAGTGCAAATTTGTAATTGCACTTATAAATCTGTCAGTCCTAAATGTTTATTGCCAAATCCATTTGCTTATGCCGTGCAATGTTACCTTACCTATTGCAGAAGAAGATATCCATCAACCAGCGAGAGCAACGCAGGACGGGCGGGGGCTGTGCCATGCTGCAGTCGCTCACCGCCTACGAAGAGCTTGCAGTGGCCTTGGTGGACCAGAAAGCCGTTCGGTCACAACCCGTGGTGTGGCCGAACCCACCCTAGAGTCACGTGAGTAATGAGAACTATGCATTGTGTAATGTGTGAATCAATAGTAAATATTTGTTATGCGGGTAATCCTATGCAATGATACTTTAATTTGATTTATAATTGAGTTATACTATTGAGATGTACCATTGATCTTCAAATGAGGTCATGTTAGGCCTGGTGAGCGCTTGTGCATATGGGCTAATGGTAATGTTTTGAGTTCTTGAAAAATTGAGATGAATTGATTTGAATTGTTAAATGTTGTTTATAAATTTCATTTGTCTTTCAAAGGTCAACAAGTATCAGTGGAGTCGGTGGACACGTCCACTGAACCTTCAGGAACCTCCCAGGAGGAAGAGCCAGAGGAGGAACCAGTGCAGACTCCTGCTGCTGCTGTGCGTGAGCAGGGGGAGGAGGAGGAGGAAGAACAGGAGATTTTTTTTGTGGGGGGGGGAGCAACCTGCGGCCATCTCTTTTGAGACAGATGAGGCACCGGGACCAAGCGATGTGCAGGTGGTGACGCCAAGGCACGTGACATTGCAGACGCCGACCCCACGGCGGTCCGGTCAGTGTGATATGCACTAGCCTGCCACGGAGGACAAGATGGAGAGCTTACTTTCCCTGTGCAGGGAGACGGTCGCGATCGGTCGCCACCTTATCCAGGGGTTCGCGGGTTTCTCAGCCAATTGGAGCCAGTTCTCCACTACCTGGAGCGAGTTCTGCTCGCGCTTCTCCAGCTGGTCTCCTGAGCAGTCACAGACTGCTTGGGAGACGTTGGAGGCGATCAGGGAGCAGACAGCCGCAACAAATGCCCTACGGCATGCGTTGCTGGCTGGAGACGGCGCTGCACCCCAAGGTGTCGTGTCCACTTACAGTGAGACCTCAAGCACACAAGCGAGTACAGAGGACACAGTTCCTCCTGACTCGGCAGTAAAGCCTGAGGCTTCTGCTTCTGCTCCGTTACCTCCACCAAGGCAGGAAGTCTTGACATCCCACTCTGCACAACGTCTTGATATCGGTCTGCGTAGACCAAAACGGGCGGGTGGGGTGCGAACATGGGATGGGACAGGATCTGGAGGGAAACGTGGCCGCAGGTAGGGAGGGGGGAGTGCTTCTCAATAGTTCCGTTGGTACATAAATGTTCACTTGTTATTATCACTTTATTATTCTCTTGTTATTCTTACTAAATTGGGCACTTGTATTTAATACTTAAATGGTCACTTGTTATCATGACTGAAATGGTCACTTGACATTCTTACTAAAATGGTCACTTGTTATCGTTATTGAAATGGTCACTTGTTATTATTGCCTAAATGGTCACTTGTTATCATCACTGAAATGGTCACTTGTCATTCTTACTAAAATGGTCACTTGTTATCGTTACTGAAATGGTCACTTGTTATTATTGCCTAAATGGTCACTTGTTATCATCACTGAAATGGTCATTTGTTATTATTACTTAGAAGTTCACTTGGTATTATTACTTAAATGGTCACTTGTTATTATTACTTAAATGATCACTTGTTATCATTACTTAAATGGACACTTGTTATTAATACTTAAATGTTCAATTTCTTCTTCTTCTAACGTTTTGGGGATTTGAGGGAAGGGTGGGTTGGTGCAGGGGGTGGGGGTTTGGAGGGAGGGTGTTGTTCATTAGTTCATACAAAAAATTTTGCTTCTTCATTAAAAAAAAAGTTTTTCTACAATTTTTGTACCTTCTCTCTTAGTTACATTAGTTTTACAACGTACAATTTTTCATGCATATTTGTTTGGTTATTCTGTTTCCCCATGAAATGAAACTTTTGATTAACCATAACTGTGATTGAACGCTTGAATATCAACAATAGTAGTTCATGCGAAGCGTTCATTAATGAGCTGCTGACGCAAAAGCTTAGCGGCCGTGTAACTGCCACTGGCTACTGATCTTCGGGAGAGGTGTGGTGGTACCGGTGCTAGATCGCCATGCTGATTAAGCTCCCCTATGTCCTCTCCCGCCTGTTCCTCCTCTTCATCCTCGCTGGCTGCCTCTTCTGTCTCATCTCCTTCTGGAGGTGGACCTGCAGCATGATCTGGCATTATTTGTCCTCTCTTTATAGCTAGGTTATGCAGCATGCAACACACCACAATAAACTCTGCTACCTGATCAGGGTGGTACTGGAGGCTGCCTCCGGAATAATCCAGGCATCTGAAGCGCTGCTTTAGGACTCCAATTGTCTTTTCAAAGATGTTGCGAGTCGCTATGTGACTTTTATTATACTGTTTCTGTGCTTCAGTGACAGGATTACGCAGAGGGGTCATCAGCCAACTGGCAAGGCCATATCCTTTATCCCCCAGCATCCAACCATGACCTTCTGGCTGATTGGCAAACAGGTCAGGGATAGCACTTTCACGTAAGATGTGCGCATCATGGATGCTGCCAGGAAATGTAGCATTTACTGTCATAATTGTTTGATTGTGGTCGACAACAAGCTGCACATTTAGTGAGTGGAACCCCTTTCTGTTACGAAACACCTCCGCGTTCTTTAAGAGTGCTTTCAGGGCAATGTGCGTGCAATCTATTGCTCCCTGCACCTTGGGGAAGTCTGTTATTCTCGAGAAACCCAAAGCTCTCTCGGTCAGTGCCTCCCTGGTCATTGGGAAGCTTATGAAGTCCATCCTGCGAGTGTAAAGGGCTTCAGTCACCTGGTGAATGCAGCAGTGTGTAGCGTGCTGAGAGATATGGCAGATGTTGCTAGCTGAAGCCTGAAAAGATCCCGATGCGTAAAAAGCTAGGGCAGCAGTAACCTTCACCTCAACGGACAGTGTGGTTCTGATGGTACTGGAAGGCTGCAGATCATCCTTGACAAGTTGACATATCTCATTGATGACCTCCTTCCGGAATCGCAGCCTCTTAAGACAAACATTTTCAGACAAGTTCAGGTAGGATTGCTTCTCCAAGTACCTTCGTTGGCTGTACGGTCTCCTCCTCTGTCTTCGTCTCCATTTACGCATTACTGTGCCACCTCTTCGATTGATCCTTTCAGTAACCAGTGTGTGAACAGTTGCAATTAAAGGCAGGGAAAGCATGGGCCGCATCACTATCGATAATTACTTTCACTAATTTTAATAATCTCTCAAATCTATACCTAGATCAAATCTGTAGTCTGCACTCTCTGTACTCTCTAAGCTGTATACCAGTCAGTTTGATAGGCTCTAACAATATCATTAAATAACTTCACTATGTAAAAGCTATTTACAAAATAATTCCAATATATGAAAACTATTTAGCATAAATAAGTTGATAATACCTATTTATATTCCCTATCCCAAATTTCTGAGTATAATTTTCTTCAATTTTACTCTCTAAATGACTCACAACTAATCCTCCACCCTTCCTCCGAAGTTCAAAATGGCGTCCATAGTGCCCATTTCCTTCTCTTAGGCCCTGAAAAGCAACTATTTTTCAGCACTCTTTTGGGCCTTACATCAGCCCAGCGAAGTGCATGCTAGGTGCCGAAACTTGGGATGGGCCTTGTGTGGGCGATCATTTGGGCGATCATCTCGGCGATCAAAGTGGAAACTTAGGCACCTGTTTTTCCGGCGATATTTAGGACCTAGTTTCCACTTTTTGCTCAAAATGGGCAATAGAGGTCCGTTTTGGGTGATAGATGGTCCATAGATGGGCGATATGAAGTGAAAGGTCTAGCCCTATATTTCTTGCTAGTTTTTATCTCATAAACTATCTTCTCTCATTATTTTTTTAGTTGTCCTTTGCTGGTTTCTAAAAATTTCCCAATCCTTTGACCTTCCACTATTCTTTGCAACATTGTATGCCTTTGTTTTCAATGTGATACTTCCTTAGTTAGCCTCGGATGGTTTATCTTTCTCTTTGCCAGGTGCAGACTGGCAAAGTGCCGTAACTCTTTTGTAGAGCAAGGGCAGCTAACCACCTCCCTCAATATTGGCTCTGAGGTTGCTCCTTGGAAAAGCAGTAGAATAGGTGACAGAAAGGGCATGTGTAAGCACTCAGGTGAAACATGGAGTTAGTGAGGAGTAGGTTGGCTTGTGCTCACTGTGTATTAAAACAGAATTTTGCATTGTTATCGCTTCTTTGGTTTTCATGGAAGTTAGCGTCACACAGGAAAGGTTGCACTTATTTAGTGCTACTTTTTTCACTCAGATGATAATCATTGGTATGCTCATGTAGGGACAAAGAGGGCTGATGTGTTGTCATGTAGGATGCGTAGTGAATTGGCGGAATGTCCCTTTTTTGGAAAATGGTGCAGAAGGAGGTTTGGTAATGGTCTCACATGTAGACTACGTTACACAGAAGAAAATACTTTAATTGATGAGATGTGCCCTAATGCTCTTTGCGGAAGTTACTGAGAAGTCCTCGGAGTGCAGGTTATCATGGTGCTCTCCTACATTTAGTTCTGGTTCCAATGCCAGCAATGCCCAAGTCTAGCTCTTTTTGAATGGAGAAGCTGTGAAGGGAACAGCAGGCTATAACTGTTGATGACACACCATCTGGAGCACACTCCAAGGCCCCTCCCGACCTGCCCAGCCAGCCAAAGCATGCCTTTAGGGCTCTGGTAGTACTTTTGATAACCAATCTATTAGAAGCATGTACCTTGCTGTAACAGCTCCTCTGCTGCTATCCAGGCTACTTTTACTTGGATCATTATCCATGGGGGCAGGGTTGAGCTTTGTCACATAGAAGTTCGTCCATCAACCTGATTTTTTTCCCTGAAGAGGTCAGGGAGGACTGAATTTCGAGGGATAAATGCACCGTGACAACTTCCAGCATACTGGGCATTGGGAAGGAGGATCTTCTGCATGTGATCACACATCACCTGTGCACTGAAGGAGTGGAAGCCGCACCTGTTGAGGTAGTTGAGGGAGTGTTCTGTGGGAGCTCGATTGCACCTTAGACCTTAGGAAGCCAGTACAACGACCCCTTAAAACTGAACAGCTCTAGCTCTCTGCTGCCGTGATGTGATGGCAAAGGTAATGAATTCCCCAGCTGATCTGACAAAATGCATGCCCATACTGCAGCCTGGCTGATAATGCAGAAGTCACAGCTGGCTGCCTGAAATCAGCCCGTGCCAGAAACGTTGAGTGCAGTGATGACCTTCATAGTCACAGAGAGGGCATAAAGCTTTTCTTGTGTTTTTTAGTACATTGTTACTATGCCCAAAACAGCATGGAAGTTCAGCCCACAATCTATTCTGTCACCTATACCTCAAGAAATGTTGGTGGACTTCACCATTCATTGCTGTTTGTGATCATCAAGAAGCCCTGATGCAGTCAATAAAAAAATCCCTTCCTGATAGGACTGGGTGTCACAGTGGTTACAAGCTTAGGGGCCGAAAATGCCACTTCCTGTAAGACCTGTTACTGCCAGAAATCAGCGGCTACGCAGCGGAGTGGAATGGCCGCCAATTTTTTGTCGAATGGCCGCCATTTTGAAAATTGCCCTCCTGCGGTATCCCGGCGATGACCTGCACCCCCCACTCCCGCTCCACCGCTGTCCATCCATCTGGGATGTGCGGGCCCATTCTGAGGACTGATACGGTGTGCGTATGCCGTCAGAAGCCCTGTAACATCTGGGACAATATTTCTCAGTGTCTCACTGGAATTTCAGTGTAGCATAGCTTTTAGTGGGAGCTTGCTGTGCACAAATTGGCTGCTGAGTTTCCTACATTACAAAGTGATTACACTTCAAAAAGTACTTCATTAGTTATAAAGCGCTTTGGGACGTCTTGGCATCATGAAAAGTGTTATATAAATGTGAGTATTTTTTTTTAGATCAGTTGCTCCGTTACTGGAATGGGTCTTGAATCCATAACCTTCTGACTGAAAGTGTTCCTAATTAAGCCATGGTGATACTTTTTTCCAGATATTGTTTCTCTTACCTCTCAGTTCTCGAGACACCTTAAATTTATCTGTGTGAGCACTGCTGGGTCAGAAAGATGAGGGAAGTATAAGAGATATTCTATAGTGGAAGGCTCTCGTGGCTGTGAGCTGAGGTGACATGCTCTTGATCAGTTCTGGAAAAAATTTGTGAGTAGATCACAGGTGAGGACAGAATGGTACACTAAGCCGATGCCTCTTGGTCAAATGGCCTGCCCACACTCATTATCCAGACTCGCATGAAGAATGGGTCCCCTGGGCAAGATATTGAAGGATGAAAATAGTGGCTACTGTGTATGAACTATATTATTTCCTTCGAGGGTTAAGGTTCTTTGTGCTTCTATATCCCTCTGGAAAAGCAAAATGAGGTCTCAGAATATGGTGAGAACAGTCACAGTTGGACATTTCAATACTAATAATCAAAATGCATATCCGTACCCCAGGAGGAGTCAGCAACTCAGGAGTGGCGAAAACGATTGAGACAACAAAGGCATTGCTCTGATTTCCCATAGCGTAGTGGTGGTATGTGGGTGGGGCATCTGGTGTGTGTTCTGTGTTACAGAGTTGCTGAACCATGGCACTGTAATAAAGCAGTCAATGAGTTCACTGAGGTAGGGTTGGGGTGGGGAGATGGCTGGGGGGTAGAGTGGGATTTGACTGGTGCATGCACAGTGGAGTTGGTAGAAAATATCAGGCAGATTTTTGAAAAACGTAACAATCTTTAGGGAACCAAAATTGCAAGTGATATTAATCAATGGGAATGAGAGGGCAGGGAGGAGGCTTGTGTGAGCATAATCCATCATATGTGTCATGTATCTCACACTACTGTACATAACTGTATCTTACCATGCTATACATGACTGTAACTAGAAATGACCTGTAACCACAAGCTTACCTTACCACCAGGGGTGCACTTGCAGGAGACACTGGATACCTGTCCCAGACAGGTATATAAGGACAGGTCTCAGGCAAGTGTGGCATTCGAGAGCTGTGTAATAAAGGTGCAGGTCCTGAGTGACCTTGACTTCAGCATGTGCCTTGTGTGAGTCTGTACTGCAGGGACAGGACTTTACAGTGGCGACGAGTTACGGGATTACAGAATCCACAGAATGGCGACCAACGGCTCAGATGAAAAATAAATGCTGGAGATAATTGGGAGGACTTTATAGAAAGGCTCCAGCAAAGCTTCGTAACCAAAGACTGGTTAGGTGACGATAAGGCAGACAAGAGAAGAGCCCATCTCTTGAAGAGCTGTGGTTCAAAAATATACGCCTTAATGAAGGACCTGCTGGCACCCGAGAAACCAGCAAGCAAGTTGTTGAAGAGTTGAGCACACTGGTAAGAGACGACCTGAAGCCAGCGAGCAGCCTACCCATGGCCAGACACAGGTTCTACAACTACAGACGCTGTGTGGGCCAGAGCATACCCGACTTTGTGGCGGAACTTCGGAGGTTGGCTAGCTTATGTGAGTGCTCCGATGAACTAAGAAGAGAAGTACTGAGAGACTTTTTTATTGAAGGAATAGGCCACGCAGGCATATTCCGAAAGCTCATAGAGACCAAGAACTTGACCCAAGAGGCAGCAGTACTGGTCGCACAGACATTCTTGGCAGGAGAAGAAGAAACGAGGTTGATCTACACTGTGGGTACGACAACTAACGAAACATTGGAACAAGGGGTTCACAGCGTGAAACATGCCGCTACCCCCACACACAGACAAAGGCAGAAGAGCAGGCTCTCAACAGCAGGCAGTGGCGCCAGAAGCCATCAAGGGCCACATGAACGGCCGTTCACACCTCATCAACCCACAATGCGAGCAATCAACTACAAACTAAGAGAAGCTCAAGAGAGATCAGCCAGACGCAGCTCATCCTTTGGAAACAATGGAAGTGGTCTGTGCTGGAGATGTGAGGGAAGGCACTCATCAAGGGGGTGTCGATTTCAGTATGCTGTTTGCAGAAACTGCGACTATACAGGGCATCTGGCCTGCATGTGCAGAAAAACGGCAGCTCGGCTGGTAAACGAATCGGAAGGGTCAGAAAGCGAACCAGAAGATGGTGGGGACAGTACCCAGGACACCGAGGTACAGCGGGTCAACACGATCAATGGCCACTGCTCGTACAACAAGACGCCTCCAATAATGATGAGGGTCCTACTCAACGGGATACCCGCCAACATGGAGCTGGATACAGGAGCGAGTCAATCTCTCATGAGCGCTCAACAATTTGAACAACTGTGGCCGCACAAAAGAAGCAGACCAAAACTCACAAGGGTCGACACCAAACTAAGGACCTATACCAAAGAAATCGTCCCAGTCCTTGGCAGCGCCATGCTCTCAGTCATACACAAAGGGACAGTGAACCGACTTCCCCTGTGGATTGTCCCCGGAGATCTCCCAGCACTGGGAGAAGCTGAGAGAAGCTGGCTGGCAAAACTAAACTGGAAATGGGATGATGTTCACGCCATGTCATCAGAGAAATGGACCTCCTGCTCAACAGTTCTAAGTCGATTTGAACATCTCTTTCAGCCAGGTGTGGACACCTTCAAAGGGGCTAAAGTCAAAATCTACATCACACAGGATGCTAGACCGGTCCATCACAAGGCCAGAGCTGTGCCCTATGTGATGAGGGAAAAGATTGAGCATGAACTGGACAGGCTTCTGCGGGGAGGCATTATCTCACCTGTGGAATTTAGCGACTGGACAAGTCCCATCGTCTCAGTCATGAAGCCTGATGGATCCGTACGAATCTGTGGGGACCACAAATCTACCACAAACAGAGTCTCCCTACAGGACCAATACCCGCTGCCCAGAGTGGAGGACTTATTTCCCACATTGGCTGGAGGAAAACTTTTCTCAAAACTAGATCTCACACCTGCGTATATGACGCAAGAATTGACCGACGAGTCTAAGCTACTCACCACCATCAACACACATCGAGGCCTTTTCATGTACAATCGATGCCCATTCGGCATCAGGTCGGCAGCTGCTATATTCCAGCGCAACATGGAGAGTCTGCTCAAGTCCATCCCGGGGACGGTTGTGTTTCAAGACGACATACTCATCATGGGCAGGGACACCGACCCCCATTTCCGCAATTTGGAGGAAGTACTGAAGCGGTTGGATTGGGTAGGCCTAAGAGTTAAGAAATCCAAGTGCCTGTTTCTCGCACCCGAGGTTGAATTTTTGGGCAGAAGGATTGCCGCTGATAGAATCCGCCCAACAGAGTCCAAAACAGAAGCAATTCGCATGGCACCCATGTCCCGGAATGTCTCAGAACTGCGCGCCTTTCTCGGGCTACTCAATTACTTTGGGAACTTTATGCAGAACTTAAACACGCTGCTGGAGCCTCTCCACGTACTACTCAGAAAGGGGTGCGATTGGTTTTGGGGGTCGCCCAGGAACGCGCCTTCAATAAGACACGTGACCTTCTGTGTTCCAACAGTGTTTTGGCTTTCTTTGATCCAAGTAAAAAGCTAGTTCTCACATGTGATGCGTCAGCGTACGGGGTCAGGTGCGTTTTACAACATGTCAATAGTGCGGGTAAATTACAACCCATAGCTTATGCCTCCAGGTCACTTTCGCGGGTGGAGCCTGGGTACGGAATGGTAGAGAAGAAGGCGCTCGTGTGCGTGTACGGTGTCAAAAAGATGCACCACTACCTTTTTGGGGCCAAGTTCACATTCGAAACCGACCACAAGCCCCTCACGTCCCTCCTATCCGAGAGCAAGGCAATAAATGCCAACACCTCGGCGCGCATTCAATGGTGGGCACTCATGCTGGCGTCTTACGACTACACCATAAGGCACAGACAATTGTGCCGACGCGCTTAGCAGGCTACCCCTGGCGACCACGGAAGGGTCTGACGAACAGGACTGTGAGATAGTCATGGCAATCAATGCCTTTGAGTCCACAGGTTCGCAAATCAGAGCCTGGACGACCAGCGGCCCCACGTTATCCCTAGTAAAAAGATGTGTCTTAACTGGTTACTGGGCAGAGGCTCGCGTTGCCTGCCCCGAGGAGATCAAACCTTTCCATAGGCGTGTGCATGAGCTGTCACTACAAGCAGACTGCCTGATGTGGGGCAGCCGATAGTTATGCCTCTGTGAGGCAGCGAGGCATTTGTCCGGGAGGTCCACCGCGAGCACCCGGGGATCGTTCTCATGAAGGCTATAACCAGATCCCACGTCTGGTGGCCTGGCATTGACACGGACTTGGAACTCTGCGTCCGACGGTGCACCATTTGTGCCAACTCAGTAATGCCCCCAGGGAGGCCCCCCTAAGCCCCTGGCCCTGGCCCACCAAACCGTGGTCGCGGGTGCACATAGACTATGCGGGCCCATTCATGGGAAAAATGTTTCTCGTAGTTGTAGATGCATTTTCAAAATGGATTGAATGCACCATTTTAAACTCGAGCACCACCTCCACCACTGTGGAGAGCCTTGGAACCATGTTCGCAGTGCACGGCAGTCCCGACATATTGGTCAGTGATAATGGTCCGTGCTTCACCAGCAGAGAATTCCAAGATTTTATGAGTGACCACAGCATAAATCATGTTAAGACGGTACCGTTCAAGCCGGTCTCCAACGGCCAGGCGGAGCGAGCAGTGCAGATCATTAAACAAGGCATGCTCAAAATCCAAGGTCCCACGCTGCAGAGCCGCCTGTCGTGACTGCTGCTGGCATACAGATCTCATCCACATTCATTAACTGGAGTTCCCCTGCGCAACTATTGATGAAACAGACCTTAAAGACAAGGCTCTCATTAATCCTCCCAGACATGCATGAAATCGTTGAGGCAAAGCGCCGTAAGCTAACTGAGTACCATGACCGAAATTCGAGGGGGTGGTGGAATGAGATAGGGGACAAAGTGTTTGTGCTAAACAATGGCAGGGATCCCAAATGGCTTGCAGGGACAGTAACAGGCAAGGAAGGAAACAGGCTACTGGTGGTACAAATGGACAATGGCCAAACCTGCCGGAGGCATGTAGACCAAGTGAAAAGTAGATTTACTAACAACACTGCTGAACCAGAAGCAGACTACAATGTGGAACTCACACCACACCTGGTGGACAGACAGAGGGAACAACCTGAGGAAAGGGCAATCCCAACAGACAGCCCAGGCGAGACACCAACAATCATACTGAACGAAACAGACAGCTCAGGCGAGATACCAGCAATCACACCAAAAGAAAAACAGGCACCAAGGCAAACAACTGAACCACAACTAAGAAGCTCCATGCAAGAGCGTAGACCACTGAGAGACTGAACCTATAAAGACAAGAAGACCTTGGGGGAGGGTGATGTCATGTATCTCACATTATTGTACATAACTGTATCTTATCATGCTATACATGACTGTAACTCGAGATGACCTGTAACCACAAGCTTACCTTACCACCAGGGGTGCACTTGCAGGAGACACTGGATACCTGTCCCAGACAGGTATATAAGGACAGGTCTCAGGCAAGTGTGGCATTCGAGAACTGTGTAATAAAGGTGCAGGTCCTGAGTGACCTTGACTTCAGCATGTGCCTCGTGTGAGTCTGTACTGCAGGGACAGGACTTTACAATATGATTTTGTGAATCAAAACAATTGACATTTTCAGAAATGAAAGGATTCTTGACAACCAAAATATCAATCTTGACTTCACACTACACCAGTGATTTAAATGTCATTGCTACAGTATGATTTGTGCTGTGCACAACTTTAACATTCCACATATGGACGAACCATGGAACCATTGAAGTTCACAGTACAGAAGGAGGCCATTCAGCCCATTGTGGTGCAGGTCAATCTAAAACTAATCCCTCTGTCCTACTCTCTTCTGTAACCCTGTATTTATCTACTTTTCCCTTAAAATACAGGGACTAATGATTTGCACTGCACTTTTTTGACAGACAGCCATCCGTCAAGCCCTGCCCCCGCCCCCCCCCCCACCCCACTGCCCATACTGCACTTTTTTGATCAACAGGTGATAAGCCCCGCCCCCTGTGAAGGACTGGGGTACAGTACTTTGGCTGTCCCTTGCTGTCTTTTGGGAAGTTCTGTCCTCTGTCGTTTCAGAAAGTCCCCAAGTGGATCGAGTTGCAATTTGCAAAGTCAGTGAGACCTTGGGATGGACGCTTCCAGTGTCACATTCCTGTGAAACTTCAGGGTGTGGCTTATCCTCCAAGGGGATCAATCAGAAACAAAGGGTGGAGCATGTTGGCCATTTTGGCAGTGCAAATAAATGAATCCTTAAATTAATGACCCCTTGTTACTGACTTCCAAACAGAGAAAATATTCTTTCCCTATTCTGCCTGTCAAAACGCCCATAAAATCTCTTTTTAGTCTTTTCTGCTCCAGTGTCGCTTGTCTCTCCTTCATAATTATAGATTCCCAATCTGGTACCATGGGGTGACCATACATCCCCGTTTTCCAGGGACAGTCTCCGGATGAGGTACTGTGTCCCTGGGCAAACTATTCCCTGAAAGAGTCCCTGGTTCACAGAACCCGCCACCGGATATGCACGGGTTCAAATCAGGGGTCACGTGACCCCGCCCTGTGGTCGGTCAATGAAGTGGGTGGGGTTGTGTGGCGGGGCGGGTTCTGATTGGTGGGAGGGATGTCAATCTCCTGTTTCAACCAGTAGAAAGATCAAGTGTAGTATCTGTTCTTATCAGTTTAATATCCCCTATGGGGACATGATATTGAATTGATTTTTGGACAGGGAGCTGGATCAGGGGCATGCCCCGTCCACTCCATGCACCGACCTGGTATTGCAATATTTCCAGGAACGGTGCAACTTCGCCTCTCGGCCTTTTGGCCTAAGATCAAACACATTGGCGCAAAGTGATCTTTGGCGTAAGAGTTGATCTGGAACGAAATTGGATAAAAAAAAACAGTAGAAGGAGTGGGCTCACTGAGGAACTTATGTATAGACGTGCACTGTGGCCAAAGAGTGCATGCTCTGCCCCTCCCCTCCCACCGAATCCCCTGATAGTCCCAGGATCGCGTGCAGTTTTCCTGTTAAAATATACGCTGCTAAAAGAATTGTCTTGCAACATTGCACAACCTTCATTTTCCATCCTGGCTACCTGCGCTCCCACCTTGTGTGTGTCTTTGGATTTGGTTTAGAAAAAATGGTCACCCAATGGTACCATCCCGATGGATCTATGCTGTGATGAGAGGTTACATAATGTTCCCAAATAGATTACTCCGTAGGAGTGCTGATACAGGCGGAGAAATGTCGCTACTTTAGAGGGAATTTGAGCTGCTGTTTGGCTTGCAGTTTCTCAAAATGGCTGCCGACATTCTCAGGGACTCTGAGTGGTTGTGACATTTTTAATTATTCAATCATGAGGTGTTAGAGCTCTCACACTGAGCAGGTCTGTATGGAAGTTTATTTTCTTTCTGCAGGGAAAATGAGGATAGCTGGTAATCTTCCTGGAAATGGGAGAGAGAGAAAAACAAATAGTGAGTTGGACAAAAATGTTAATACAATGATTGCAGGTGCTGGGGAATTGAATCCATCGCAGAGGTAAGAGTGCTACCAACTGAGCCACAGCTGACACCTGCATATCGCTGACATTGTAGTAATTTTACTGGCATTAAGGTTGCAATACCGATCTCCTTAATGGACAAGTTGCCTGCGTGCTCTAATTCTTTATTATTCTGCATTTTAAAATCCGGTTACATTTTTCCATTTTATGTTGCTGGAAACCTGACCATTTTACAACTAAAGGGATCAGCTGCTCACCCACTTTAGGCCAAGCCGGTCGCATTAGTTCCGTTCTATTATATTTGACTCTGGTTGACAAGCGATAGAAATGTCGAGCAGTCGGGAGATGTCCCGATGTTTGCCGTTCGCGTGAAAACCGGAAAATCTGCCGACCCGTTTAACAACTGGATTCCACGATTCGCCGAGCGCAGCTGCCATTTCCTGCTGGCCGGTCTGAATGTCCAAGTTCGACACTTCGCGGTCACAGTACGTCGAGGGTTTCCCGGAATCCTCACGGCCGAAATGACAAATAAGCAAGTCTCCAACATTAGGAGGACAAACCGGAAGAATTCCTGCACCTGGCTCGTGGAGCGCAAGTTACTGTGTGATCGCCACAACTGTGAAAGTGATCGGAGAGATATCAAGTAATTTAGTGCAACAAACAATCTCCCATATCATCTGATTGTTTATTAAAGTAGTCAACAGTAAACAGAGTCTTCATATAACTCGGGTTTATTTCACTGTAATATAATGTGGCATTTGTTGTAGCCCTGGACCAGGTTGCAGAGTGCATGTCTAATATATTATTTGAGGTAGAAGCACTCCCTCTAGTGGCTCAATATTTTTCCCTTACAATCGCAGCAGTGGAACTTTAAGTTTTAATTCCGCCCCCTGACCCCCTTTGATAGCCAGGCTTTTTAAAAACAAAGATTTATTTAGTGTATGCAGACTCGGCATATATTTCCAGCCATTTTAGAGCATTGTCATCATCACAAATGCCCCATCGGTGAAAATTTGAAGCGCTGAACTCTCCCTTCCCTTAGGCGGTCCCTCGTATCGAGGATGATTTGCTGCCACACCAGAAAGGGATGAGTTCACAGGTGTTTTGATGAGGACCTGATACACTAGGTCGCGAACTGCATATTGAAGGTGGAAGATGCCTGTGCGTGATTTTTTTAACGTGTGGTGGCCGTTACACACCAGCCACCACATGGGCAAGACAGAGCTAGGTCTTGGTTCACTGGCAAGGGTTAATCAAGACGACTGGAGACCAGCTCTGCTGCATGGACCTTGTTAAGTATGGAAGAACTCCGCAAGATTGAGTACTGTGAGCGAAAACTGATGTGACTTTAGTCTCTTTAATACAACTCCAGAGTGCCTAAGCAGCATGGGAGACAACCTTTTATACTCCCTTGCATGAGGTGTGCAGGTCACTCTTGGGCCTCCAACAGTTGCGCCCTCTGGTGGCAAGTCTTACACAGTTACAATGCTTACATACATAACATCACTCCCCCCAAAAGTCTTTCATAAAATTATTTACAAGTTGAGACGATCCGGGGCTCTACGCTCCCTGGTTGATCGTCTGAGTTCAAACTCTAGCATGGGTGAGTTTGTCGGACTATTGCTGCACTGCAGCGCAGTGGTTTGACAGAACTGTTGGGAATGGTGGGTTCATCCTCTTGATTGACAACAAGGTCGATTGCTGGTTGGGTGTGTGTTGGTGGATCGATGATGCTGATGTCCTCTTCAGGTTGTTCCTGGTTGTCGGTGAACTGCAGTTTAGTCTGATCCATGTTTCTGCATGTTTGTCCAATCAATAGTTTGACTATAAACACTCTATTCTCCTACTTAGCCAAGACAGTGCCAGCGACCCATTTAGGACCATGGCTGTAATTAAGGACAAACACAGGGTCGTTAACATCAATGTCACGCGATACAGCCGCGCGATCGTGGTACATGTTTTGCCGGTGACGCCGGGTTTCCACATGATCATTTAGATCCGGGTGGACTAGGGAGAGCCTGTTTATGAGTGCTCTCTTCATTAACAATTTTGTAGGGGGAACTGTGAGTGAGTGGGGTCGCGTCCGGTAGCTGAGCAGAACCCGAGATAAGTGGGTATGCAAGGAGTCTTCCGTCACGCGTTTCAAGCTCTGCTTGATAGCTTGGACTGCCCATTCCGCTTGACCGTTGGATGCGGGCTTAAACGGGGCAGACCTGACATGCTTGATGCCATTGCGGGTCATAAACGCGTTGAATTCCGAGCTGGTGAAACACGGTCCATTGTCACTGACAAGGATGTCGGGCAAACCATGGGTGGTGAACATAGCCCGGAGGCTTTCAATGGTGGCAGTGGATGTGCTGGATGACATGATTACGCATTCAATCCATTTAGAGTAAGCGTTCACTACAACTAAAAAGATCTTTCTGAGAATGGGGCCAGCAAAATTTACGTGGATCCTGGACCACGGTTTGGAGGGCCATTACCACAGACTCAATGGAGCCTCCCTTCGTGTATTGCTCAGTTGTGAGCACGTGTTGCACTGATGTACGCATGACTCTACGTCCGAGTCAATGCCGGGCCACCAAACATGCGACCTGGCTGTAGCCTTCATCATGACTATGCCTGGGTGGGTACTGTGTATGAATGTTTCCCTGCCTTTTTTTGGCGAGACCACACGATTACCCCATAAGAGACAATCCGACTGGATGGACATTTCATCTTTGCGACGGTGAAACGGCTTAATTTCATCTTGCATTTCCCCAGGAACGGCCGACCAGTTCCCATTGAGGAAGCAACTTTTTACAAGTGATAGCACGGGATCCTGGCTGGTCCAGATCCTGATCTGGCGAGCAGTGACAGGTGACCCCTTGCTCTCAAAAACATCTATGACCAGAAGCAAGTCTGCGGGCTGCGCCATTTCCACCCCGGTAGTGGACAACGGTAGCCAACTGAGGGCATCAGCACAGTTCTCCATGCCTGGTCTATGCGGATAACATAGTCATAAGTGGACAATGTTAGTGCCCATCTTTGGATGCGGGATGAAGCATTGGTGTTTATACCTTTGCTTTCTGAAAACAGCGAAATGAGCGGTTTGTGGTCGGTTTCAAGCTCAACCGAAGTCCAAATAAGTATTGGTGCATTTTCTTAACCTCAGATACATATGCTAACACCTCTTTCTCGACCATACTGTAGGCTCTCTTTCAGCCTTAGACAGACTTCTAGACACATATGCAACTGGTTGAAGTTTGCCCGATACATTGGTTTGCTGTAACACACAGCCGGCCCCGTACGAAGATGCATCACAAGCTAGCACTAATCGTTTACATGGGTTACACAGTACAAGTAACTTATTTGAACAAAGTAGGTTTCTGGCCTTCTCAAAGGCTATCTCTTGAGATTTACCCCAAACCCAGTCATCACCCTTATGCAGCAACATGTGCAACAGTTCCAGCAAAGTGCTTAGCCCGGGTAGAAAGTTAACAAAATAGTTGAGGAGTCCCAGGAACAAATGCAGCTCCGTCACATTCTGTGGTCTCGGAGCATTCTTGATGGCCTCTGTCTTTGAGTCCGTGGGCCTGATGCCGTCTGCTGCAATCTTTCTCCCCAAAAATTCGACCTCTGGCACCAGGACAACACACTTGTAGTGTTTCAGCCTGAGTCCCACTCTGTCTAGTCGACTTAGAACCTCTTCCAGGTTGTGCAGGTGTCCGATGGTGTCACGACCGGTGATCAGGATGTTGTCTTGAAACACAACGGTGCATGGAACCAATTTTAGCAAACTCTTCATGTTCCTCTGGAAGATGGCAGCGGCCGAGCGAATCCCAAAAGGGCACCTGTGGTATATAAACAATCCTTTGTGCGTGTTGATGCACGTCAATCTTTTCAAAGATTCAGCCAGCTCCTGTGTCATAAAGGCGGAGGTTAGGTCCAACTTGATAAACGACTTCCCCACTGCTAACATTGCGAACAGGTCATCCACCTTGGATAGCGGGTACTGGTCTTGTAACGAGACTCGGTTGATCGGTACCTTGTAGTCTCCGCAGATTCTGACTGCGCCATCACTTTTCAACACTGACCCACTCATTGAACTCAACTGGCGATATGAGTCCCTCTTGTTGAAATCTGTCCAGTTCGATCTCGACTTTCTCCCTCATCGTATATGGAACTGTTTGAGCCTTGTGATAGAAACATAGAAACATAGAAAATAGTTGCAGGAGCAGGCCATTCAGCCCTTCTAGCCTGCACCGCCATTCAATGAGTTCATGGCTGAACATGAAACTTCAGTACCCCCTTCCTGCTTTCACGCCATACCCCTTGATCCCCCGAGTAGTAAGGACTTCATCTAACTCCCTTTTGAATATATTTAGTGAATTGGCCTCAACTACTTTCTGTGGTAGAGAATTCCACAGGTTCACCACTCTCTGGGTGAAGAAGTTTCTCCTCATCTTGGTCCTAAATGGCTTACCCCTTATCCTTAGACTGTGACCCCTGGTTCTGGACTTCCCCAACATTGGGAACATTCTTCCTGCATCCAACCTGTCCAAACCCGTCAGAATTTTAAACGTTTCTATGAGGTCCCCTCTCACTCTTCTGAACTCCAGTGAATACAAGCCCAGTTGATCCAGTCTTTCTTGATAGGTCAGTCCCACCATCCCAGGAATCAGTCTGGTGAATCTTCGCTGCACTCCCTCAATAGCAAGAATGTCCTTCCTCAAGTTAGGAGACCAAAACTGTACACAATACTCCAAGTGTGGCCTCACCAAGGCCCTGTACAACTGTAGCAACACCTCCCTGCCCCTGTACTCAAATCCCCTCGCTATGAAGGCCAACATGCCATTTGCTTTCTTAACCGCTTGCTGTACCTGCATGCCAACCTTCAATGACTGATGTACCATGACACCCAGGTCTTGTTGCACCTTCCCTTTTCCTAATCTGTCACCATTCAGATAATAATCTGTCTCTCTGTTTTTACCACCAAAGTGGATAACCTCACATTTATCCACATTATACTTCATCTGCCATGCATTTGCCCACTCACCTAACCTATCCAAGTCACTCTGCAGCCTCATAGCATCCTCCTCGCAGCTCACACTGCCACCCAACTTAGTGTCATCCGCAAATTTGGAGATACTACATTTAATCCCCTCGTCTAAATCATTAATGTATAATGTAAACAGCAGGGGCCCCAGCACAGAACCTTGCGGTACCCCACTAGTCACTGCCTGCCATTCTGAAAAGTACCCATTTACTCCTACTCTTTGCTTCCTGTCTGACAACCAGTTCTCAATCCACGTCAGCACACTACCCCCAATCCCATGTGCTTTAACTTTGCACATTAATCTCCTGTGTGGGACCTTGTCGAAAGCCTTCTGAAAGTCCAAATATACCACATCAACTGGTTCTCCTTTGTCCACTTTACTGGAAACATCCTCAAAAAATTCCAGAAGATTTGTCAAGTGATGAACGGGCGTTGCATCGGGGACTAGATGGATCTGCACCTTGGTGCCTGTGAAGTTGCCGATGCCTGGTTCAAATAGCGACAGAAACTTGCTCAGCATGAGGTATCATCCACTGAAGACAGTGCTTTGATGTCGGCCCAGTTCCATTGAATCTTTCCCAGCCAGCTTCTGCCGAATAGTGTTGGGCAATCGCCTGGTACAATCCACAGGGATAAATCATGCACAGCTTCATCGTACGATACCTTAACTGCCGCACTGCCAATGACTGGTATGAGCTCTTTGTTGTAGGTGTGCAGCTTTGTCTCAATCGGGCTCAGTTTGGGCCTTAGTGCCTTGTTGCCCCACAGTTTTTCAAAAGCCTTCTGGCTCATAATTGACTGACTCGCCCCTGTGTCCAACTCCATTGATACTGGAATACCGTTCAATTTGACTTTCAGCATGATAGGAGGGCTCTTGGTGGTGAAGGTGTGTATCCCATACACTTCTTCCTTGGGTTGAGTTGCCTCTCTTGTTTGTTCTGTGTGATCCGCGCCGGATCGATCATCCT
Source organism: Pristiophorus japonicus (assembly GCF_044704955.1). NCBI lineage: Eukaryota > Metazoa > Chordata > Chondrichthyes > Pristiophoridae > Pristiophorus > Pristiophorus japonicus. Next base: position 120,404,077 of record NC_091980.1, read on the forward strand.
CTGCCGACTCTGCCACGTGGTGAGTCGCAGCTCTCTTGCACATTCGCTGGAGGTGCCCCATTGTTTTGCAGCCTTTGCACACGTAGTGCTAAAATCAACATTGATGGGCTCGATGATTACCCTGCAGCGCCAACATGGTGCGAATGGATTTGTATTCATGCCTGATCGCTTTATCGCCCCATCCAGCTCGTTGGCCACGAAGTACTGGTTGAGAATCTCAATGAAAGCTTCCCAATTATCACCCTCTACAAATCTCTCTAAAATACCAACGGCAGCCATGACCGCGTGAAAGTTCATAATCTGTTACTCGTCGCCAATTGTTAAGTATGGAAGAACTCCACAAGACTGAGCTAAAATAGATGTGACCTTCGTCTCTTTAATACAACTCCAGGGTGCCTAAGCAGCATGGCAGACAACTTTTTATATTTCCTTGTACGAGGTGTGCAAGTGACCCTTGGGCCTCCAAGAGTTGCATCCTCTAGTGACAAGTCTTACACAGTTACAATGTTTACATACATAACAGATCTAATGCACACACATACCACAATGTGGGCTGGCCTGTGCTGCCCCTGGGCCGCTGAACTATGATGTGATTGGTTGAGTCCTGGTTGACGGTCTGTTGCGGTGAAGATGATATGGTGATTTATAGGAGCATCTGCTGTCCAGCGAGCAGATAACGAAATATCATCGACCATGCTGACCTAATTGCAATATATGCATCGTCCCTCTCTTTTGTGAAAATAGACAAAAAGTATTTATTAAGAACCATACCCACGTCTTCCGCCTCCACACACACAGTTTACCCTTATGGTCCTTTATGGGCCCTACTCATTCTTTAGTTATCCTCTTGCTCTGTGAAATATTAGATTAAATAAACATAATGAGAGAGGAATTATTAAGGGGTTTAGCATCTTTGAAAGTGGATAAGTCCCCAGACTGTTAAGAGAAGCAAGAGAGGAAATAGCAGAGGCTCTGACCATCATTTTCCAATCCTGTCTGGCTACAGATGTGGTACCGGAGGACTGGAGGACTGCTAACATTTTACGTTTGTTTAAAAAGAGATGAAGGGATAGACCGAGTGATTACAGGCCAGTCAGCCTAACCTCAGCAGTGGGAAAATTATTGGAAAAAATTCTGAGGAAAAGAAGAAATCAAGAACAGTCAGCAAGGAATTTGTTAAGAAAGGTTGTGTCTGACTAACTTGATTGAATTTTTTGAGGAGATAATATGGAGGGTTGATGAGGGTAGTACCTTTGATGTAGTGTATATGGATTTTAATAAGGCATTTGATAAGGTCCCACATGGCAGACTGGTCAAGAAAATAAAAGCCCATGGGATTCAAGGCAAAGTGGCAAGTTGGATCCAAAATTGGCTCAGAGGCAGGAAGCAAAGGGTAATAGTTGATGGGTGTTTTTGTGACTGGAAGGCTGTTTCCAGTGGGGTTCTGCAGGGCTCTTGCTGTTTGTGGTATAAATCAATGATTGGGACTTGAACACAGGGGATATGATTAAGAAGTTTGCAGATGATACAAAAATTGGCTGTGTGGTTGATAATGAAGAAGAAAGCTGCAGGGAGATATCAATGGACTGGTCACGTGGGCAGAACAGTGGCAAATGGAGTTCAATTTGGAGAAATGTGAGGTAATGCATTTGGGGAGGGCTAACAAGCCAAGGGAATACACATTAAGTGGTAGGACACTGAGAAGAGTAGAGGAACAGAGGGACCTTTGCGTGCATGTCCACAGATCCCTGAAGGTAGCAGGACAGCTAGATAAGGTGGTTACAGAGGCATACACCTTTATTAGCCAAGGCATAGAATAGAACAGCAGGGAGATTATGGTTGAACTTTATAAAACACTGGTTAGGCCACAGCTAGAATACTGCATGCAGTTCTGGTCACCTCATTACAGGAAAGATGTGATTGCACTAGAAAGGGTACAGAGAAGATTTACGAGGATGTTGCCTGGACTGGAGAATTTTAGCTATGAGGAAAGATTGGATTGGAACAGAGGAGGCTGAGGGGAGATCTAATTGAGGTGTATAAAGTTATGAGGGACCTAGATAAACTGGATAGGAAGGCAGATGGGTCAATAACCAGGGGGTATAGATTTAAAGAAATTGGTAGGAGTTTTAGAGGGGATTTGAGGAGAAATCTTTTCATCCAGAGGGTGGTGGAACACACTGTCTGAAAGGGTGGTAGAGGCAGAAACCATCACCACATTTAAAAGATACTTAGATGTGCACTTAAAGTGCCGTAACCTACAAGGCTACGGACCAAGAGCTGGAAAGTGGGATTAGGCTGGATAGCTCTTTGTTGGCCAGCATGGACATGATGGGCCGAATGGCCTCCTTCTGTGTTGTAAATTTCTCGGATTCTATGATTCTATGTTGGTTGTCTTGACGAGACCAGCGCTATTGGTGGATAAAACAATTCAGATTGAATTGGCAACATGTTTTTGTCACTAAGTCGTTTCACCAAATTTGCTACTGCATCTGATCGATGATGATATGGAGAAGCTCAGTTGGAGATGACTGATGCCAATGGGAGGGAAGTAGGGTGTGATGAAGCTGGCACATTGTAGCATACAGCTGAATCCAGTGAGCCCAAATGGGAGCGTAATATTCTGCAACGGAATAGCAGAGGGTGAGATCAGACGAGCCTAAAGTGGAGGCGTTTGCTATCCAGGTAGAGCCTGCCAAATCACCTGATAACTACTTTCCAATTTACCTCATCCTTCCTTGCTCTTTGCAGGGGTGGGAACGCCTACTTACAGTAGAGCAAAGGCCGGAAGCTCTGAAGCAAAATAATATTTTTAAGGACCACTTTAATGACAACTCGCTTGTGTAACATCCTGGACAATGACTATGGCTCGGAATTAGATTAGGCCTGAAAACGAGTGGTGCCAAGTGCCGGTGCGATTTGCCTGAACCCATTGAAAGTGGTCCAAGCAGCAAGCAAAATTCGTGCTGCCTGCTTATGTTAATGATTGCAGCGTTGATCTCAGCTCTAAATGCGCTGCTGATTGGCTTAGTGCTGAACAGGTGGGCCAATATCGGGTGCAGTCCAATGGCCAGTAATATTAGGCGTAGGCCCTCTGCACTACATAAAGGGAAGGTGCTTTGTTGCAGCAGCACCTCATTGACAGACAGGCTGAAGACATGGCTCAGCAGCTTAGGGAGTGAGCACGATGTTTCTCGGATGCTGCGCTGGAGGTCTTGGTCATGGCCATTCAAAGAAGGCGGGCTGTCCTGTCCCCATAGGGTGGGAGGAAGCCATCCATGGCCACTAGCAGAAGGCTCTGGGTGGAGATAGCTAACTCCATCACAGCCAGCAGTGTGGCTCCAAGGAAGTGGATCCCATGCTGAAAAAAATGTAATGGCCTCTCTCGCCAGGTCAAGGTGAGTGAAGGCTTCAGCAAATGCATATTCCAACATCACTCACCTCCCAACAATCTCTATCTGTTACCACTCATACCTCACAATCATGGCTTCACTTCACCCTAACCTTACCAGTGCTGTGACACTCACAACCACATCTCATACCATGCTCACACTGACAAATATTCAACTAGGGCAAACACATCACCTAAATAGACACTCTTCTCTCTCTCTCTTGCAGGACAAGATGGCAGCAAGAGCTAACCGGAGGGGGTCAGGTGCGCCTGCATGCTCTAACCACTACACTCACTCACACACTTCCCTTTCTCTTGCAGGCAAAGGTGGCACAGAACAGGAGGGAGTAACAGCAGAAGGGAGGTGGACAAGCCCTGATACAGAACCTCAGTGAACTGGATGAATGCATACTCGAAATCATTGGAGGGTAGTAACCGAGGCCGTGGCAATGGAAGAAGCTGAAGCTCTTGCTAATAATGATGATTATGGACATTCCTAATCCTTCTTCTCACATCCCACTTCCCCCTCAGCCCACAATCTCTTCATACTTACAAGCTGCTGATGTTGTATGCATGGATATCGTGCTTTCCCCCCTTCCCTCACCACAACCTGAACCTTGTGCCTTTTTGCTTTCAGATACCCAGGAAGTGCTACCAGCATAGACTGTTTTTGACGTTGTGGATGTGAGTGATGCAGGAGAAGAAGAAGTCACACTATCGCTGCATTTGATAAATGGCAGGTAGTATAGAGGCGGGCTCTACACAGGGTAAGGCACCGGGCACATGTGGGCTGCAGTAAGGCCGGGGGAATGGATAATTCATGAGCCAGCTCCTCGGAGGGCGAGTTCGCGCATGAGTTCTGCTGCATGGGACTCAAGTGATGACCTCAATGGGGCAGCCTTCAGAAGAAGGGCGATGATCATGCACACCAATGGCAAGCCTGCCAGAGAACCCCTTGTCAATTGCAAGGAGCAAGGAACAATCCAGCTCCAATATTGCACGAGGCTTTACGTAGAGCTTGGAGGCAATGATTTCCAGGATGGGAATGATGGAGAACTCCAGGAGAAACCAGCTATGATGCTGCATTCATGAGCAATGTCATGCCTTACATTGTCACGCAGGCAGGAGTGACCCAGCGTCTCAGTGCTGCAATGGAAGCGCAGACTGCTGTCCTGCTGTCCCAGCTTGTTGTCATCGCCGCTGGGTTTACCAGTGTCGAAAGGGGCTTGCAGGGTATCACAGCAGTCCAGCAAACTGTCCTCCAACAGATTGCTAGGAAGGCTGAGGTGCCTCCCCAGGGGAGTTACAGTGGGTTTATGGAGTAAGAACCTGCTGTCGTCTCTCAGGATGACAGCATTCCTATTCCCACCACTGCCACTCCTTCATTGCCCTTGCCGCTGCCTATCAGCCAGCTAGCCCAGACTGCTGCCATCCATGCTGATGTGGTACAGTCCACAGCCAAGCATGCTAGGCCCACAGCTGTGGAGGTCATCTTGCAAGACTGTCTGTAATCTCCCCCACTGAAAGTCAGCGGCCTTCCACCAGCCATACTGCAGCCACTGGGGGAGCACTGCATAGGCTTCGAGGAGCCAAAATCCAAGTCGTTGATCGGAGCATGGGCAGGACCATCAGCAGGGTTGGGACCAGGTGCAGGAGGAGAGGCGGCAAGCAGCAGAGCAGCGGCAAGGTCAGGGCTGAGGTGAAACGAGAGTTCGGGCCCAGGAGCGGTGGAGTGGAGGAGCGGCGAGGCCGTGGCCCAGGAACAGCGGGGTCGTGACCCAGGAGGGGTGGAGTCGAGGAGTGGCAGGGTCGTGAACCAGGAGCGGTGGGATTGTGGCCCAGGATTGGCGGAGTCATGATCCAGGAGCGGCAGGGTCGTGGCCCAGGAGAGGCGGAGTCATGATCCAGGAGTGGCGGAGTCGAGGAGCGCGGGGTCGTGATCCAGGAGTGGCAGGGTCGTGATCCAGGAGCGGCGGGATCGTGGCCCAGGATTGGCGGAGTCATGATCCAGGAGCGGCAGGGTCATGGCCCAGGAACGGCGGAGTCGTGATCCAGGAGTGGCGGAGTCGAGAAGCGGCGGAGTCGTGATCCAGGAGCGGCGGGTTCTTGATCCAGGAGTGGCGGTGTTGTGATCCAGGAGCGGCAGCGTCGTGATCCAGGAGTGGCGGGGTCGTGATCCAGGAGTGGCGGAGTCGTGATCCAGGAGCGGTGGAGTCAAGGAGCGGCAGCGTCATGATCCAGGAATGGCGGGGTCGTGATCCAGGAGCGGCGGGTCGTGATCCAGGAGCGGCGGAGTCGTGATCCAGGAGCGGCGGAGTCGTGATCCAGGAGCGGCGGGATCGTGGCCCAGGATTGGCGGAGTCATGATCCAGGAGCGGCAGGGTCGTGGCCCAGGAACGGCGGAGTCGTGATCCAGGAGCGGCGGGGTCGTGATCCAGGAGCGGCGGGGTCGTGATCCAGGAGCGGCAGCGTCGTGATCCAGGAGTGGCGGAGTCAAAGAGCAGCAGCGTCGTGATCCAGGAGTGGCGGGGTCGTGATCCAGGAGCGGCGGAGTCAAGGAGCGGCAGCGTCATGATCCAGGAGCGGCCGGGTCGTGATCCAGGAGTGGCAGCGTCGTGATCCAGGAGTGGCGGAGTCGTGATCCAGGAGTGGCGGGGTCGTGATCCAGGAGTGGCGGAGTCGTGATCCAGGAGTGGCGGGGTCGTGATCCAGGAGTGGCGGAGTCGTGATCCAGGAGCGGCGGAGTCGAGAAGCGGCGGAGTCGTGATCCAGGAGCGGCGGGTTCTTGATCCAGGAGTGGCGGGGTCGTGATCCAGGAGAGGCGGGGTCGTGATCCAGGAGTGGCGGGGTCGTGATCCAGGAGTGGCGGGGTCGTGATCCAGGAGTGGCGGGGTCGTGATCCAGGAGTGGCGGGGTCGTGATCCAGGAGCGGCGGAGTCGTGATCCAGGAGCGGCGGAGTCGTGATCCAGGAGCAGCGGGATCGTGGCCCAGGATTGGCGGAGTCATGATCCAGGAGCGGCAGGGTCGTGGCCCAGGAACGGCGGAGTCGTGATCCAGGAGCGGCGGGGTCGTGATCCAGGAGCGGCAGCGTCGTGATCCAGGAGCGGCGGAGTCAAAGAGCAGCAGCGTCGTGATCCAGGAGTGGCGGGGTCGTGATCCAGGAGCGGCGGAGTCAAGGAGCGGCAGCGTCATGATCCAGGAGCGGCCGGGTCGTGATCCAGGAGTGGCAGCGTCGTGATCCAGGAGCGGCGGAGTCGTGATCCAGGAGTGGCGGAGTCGTGATCCAGGAGTGGCGGGTTCGTGATCCAGGAGTGGCGGAGTCGTGATCCAGGAGTGGCTGAGTCGTGATCCAGGAGCGGCGGAGTCGAGAAGCGGTGGAGTCGTGATCCAGGAGCGGCGGGTTCTTGATCCAGGAGTGGCGGGGTCGTGATCCAGGAGCGGCGGGGTCGTGATCCAGGAGCGGCGGGGTCGTGATCCAGGAGCGGCGGGGTCGTGATCCAGGAGCGGCGGGGTCGTGATCCAGGAGCGGCGGGGTCGTGATCCAGGAGCGGCGGGGTCGTGATCCAGGAGCGGCGGAGTCGTGATCCAGGAACGGCGGAGTCGTGATCCAGGAGCGGCGGCGTCGTGATCCAGGAGCGGCAGGGTCGTGATCCAGGTGCGGCAGGGTCGTGGTCCAGGAGCGGCAGGGTCGTGATCCAGGAGAGGCAGGGTCGTGATCCAGGAACGGCAGGGCCGTGATCCACGAGCGGCAGGGTCGTGATCCACGAGCGGCAGGGTCGTGATCCAGGAGAGGCAGGGTCGTGATCCAGGAGCGGCAGGGTCGTGATCCAGGAGCGGCAGGGTCGTGATCCAGGAGAGGCAGGGTCGTGATCCAGGAGAGGCAGGGTCGTGATCCAGGAGAGGCAGGGTCGTGATCCAGGAACGGCAGGGTCGTGATCCAGGAACGGCAGGGTCGTGATCCAGGAGCGGCAGGGTCGTGGTCCAGGAGCGGCAGGGTCGAGGAGCAGCGGGGTCATGGCCCAGGAGCGGTGCAGCAGAGTTTGGTCTCCAGTCATCTTGGTTAATCCTTGGCACTGGACCAACCTTGCTCTATCAAGCCTGTGTGGTGGCTGGTGTGCAACAGCCACTCCACATTAAAAGAATTCGCGCACAGGCATCTTCCACCCTTCAATATGTAGTTCGGGACCTAGAATGTCAGGTCCCTCATTGAAATACCTGTGAACTCATCTTTTTTTGGTGTGGAAGTGGGTCATTCTCGACACGAGGGACTGCCTAATACTATACTGCGTAGGAGCACTCGAGTAGGTAAAGGCACACGAATGACACTAAGGGATTGCACAAGAGTGATTAGTTAATATTGTAATATTGATTGGATTCTGAATGATTTTTGTTTGTAATGCGTGTTTTGAGGTGGCTCTCATTTCAGCTTTGTGCCCAGGAGGACGCCGTGATGTTCCGTGACAGAGGGATGGTATGATGGGGAAGTGGTGAGCAATGGGAATCAGAGGTTTCAGTCACTGGAATCAGAGTCTGTTGAGGTGTTCACAGAAAGCCCGTGGGGATTTGCTGCCTGCCTCCTCCCTCTTTTCTCGTCCTTGTCCTCTAACGCTTCTTTTTCCTCCTCCCCCTCCTCCTCCCCCTGAGGTGGTCCCACAATCCCTGCTGGCAAGGGCTGCGGCCTCCTGATAGCCAAGTTGTGCGGCATGTAGCAGACCACCACGAAATGACACCCGCTCCAGCGAGGACTGGAAGGCTCCTCCCGTGGGGTCAAGGCAGTAGAACTGTTGCTTCAGCATAGGATGAAGACATTGTGGACGACGGCGTAGCTAAGGCGTATGCCGGTGACATCTGAAGAAAATCCGCACTTACATCGTGCGAAACCTCCTTCGAGAACTTACTTTCAAACACTGCAGAGTTGTACACAGCAAAGTGCCCCATGGAGCCCAGGGACGCACCCTGTGAGTATGCGAACCTGGGATCCCGTCGGGTGGTGCTCCTTTCATTTCCTGACTCTCAGCCAATCAGGAAACAGTGGAGATTGCTAATTGCTCACAATTCATTTTAGAAGGCTATTAAAACATGCCTGCCTTTCAGTTACAGAAATGTACATGAACAAATGTTCATTGTACAAATAGAATAGAAATGACATATTTCATTTAAAGTTTATAAAACGTAGCAGTAATATTAGTCCCATTCATATTTCTCAAGCTATTTTCCACCAAATAATCAAGATACGAAGTTTCTAAAAGCAAAATACAGCTGGGAAAATGGACACAATCCCTTTCCTTCAGTATGAATAACCTAATACTGGAAACAAATTTGCTATGTTTTTATCAACTTTAATCATCTAATGGACAAAGAGAGTACCCTCGATATAACGTCAACGGAAGAGAATTTGCGATTAAATATAAATTGGCCTTTTTGTGTGACAGCAGCAATGTTTGGAACAGGTGTGTATGTGTAACACGCTTCCTGCACTTAATTATCACGCAGTAGGTGGGAATTTAGCCCAACCTTTCACCAGCACGGTCATTTGTATGAAGAGGTGAAATGTGCAAGCGCATGCGGAAATCCCGAACTTGCAGTCAATTTTAATTGGGTATGACAGCGTCCTCTGAGGCCACGATTTCCCCTACCTTGGCGAGCCCATGGCGGGTGATGTTGGTGGCAGGTCCTGACCTCACTGCTGGCTCCAGCCCGCTGTGTGGAATGATTTTCTCCTGAATAGGGTTTGTTACGTCCGCCCAGCGTGTTTTCCAGCCAATTGAAGGAAGTGAGTCTGGTGACATCATTTGATGACGTGTCATCAGCTGGTTTCCTTAAAGGGACCATGCGCAAATTTAGTTTGACTGTTGTGCTGTCAGTGTTCTCCAGCATTGAACTGCTGCAAACACTGACAGAGGTGCACGGCTGGACCCAGGTTCCCCCAGCTACTTATGGAGGGAGTCACAGCACGGAAGGAGGTTGTCTTCCCTTCCCATGGGTGGAAGAGACCTGCCCAGGACACCAACGCAGCCTGGTTGCACATTGCACAGGAGGGCATAAGCAGGGATGTCATCAGGAGGAGCTGGCTGCAGTGACACAAACCTTTCAATGATCTCAGTAGATCACAAAACATTATTGCCAAGCCACACTCAACCTCATCCTGCTGTGCCACTCATGACATCCCCATCACTCTGCCTTCCTTACCCTATTCCTGCACATTCTTGCTCGCACCAACTTACCTTGCACCTGTTAGTAACTAAGGATGTCTAAAAATGTATAAAACTATTACGAATGTATAAAACAGATACATTTAAATAGTTGTTTTGGACTGGAGATGAGGTGTCTGCTTAGAATGATAGAGAAATGCTGAGAAATGCTAATTATTTGTGGTTTTCAAGTTAAAGCTTCAGTTTGTTTACGTATCTTAAGACAATTTGTATGGAAAGGCTTAGAATCGAAGGATGTTTGTCGCAATTAGTGTAAGCACAGGCATTTTGCTATGTTGTAAAGACTGGTTGAGGTGACAAAGCTCTGGTTTTGGCCTCATAGTTCAAAGGACTAGGCTTTGTATTGAGGGAATAAGGACAAGATAGATGAAACATTTTCCACAGGAAGAAGCCCTGGGTTAGTATAAACAGAGAGGGATGAAAGGAATTCTACAGAAAAGCGACTTTGATAAGGTAGAAATGATGGCATGTGACCAAAATTGTAAGACATCTTTAGGGTGGGCCTTGTTTCTAGAATTAAGACAAAGAACTAGAAGTTTTATTGGATATCAAGTTTTTAGGGGAGACTCTATAGGTCAAAATGTCTGGTCAATATTCAGGTTCAGGGCCACCCCTAAAAATAGGTTAAAAGTGACCTCCTGGAAGCTTGTAGTCACAGGTGGATGAGAGAGAAAGAGGCACACAGACGGAAGGAGAGAAAGAGAGAGAGAGAGAGAGAGAGAGTGAAAGAATCCCTAGACAATAGGAAGAACAGAATTGCTCACGTGTGTCAACCATTTGTCCAATTGGATCGAGTTCGACTATTGTTACAGTTGTATGTTTTTACTGTATAACTAATGTGTTATATTCCGTCTTAAACTCTGATTAAACACAACTATCCACCATATTGGTTTGCACTCGAGCCTGATTATTAAAGCGACCAGAAATAGCTGTAAAGAGGCAATTTCTAACAAATTGTCGAGCCCAGCCAGGAGTGCAAAAGGATTATTGTGGCTGAAAAGAGTTGACAACGGTTTCGGTTTATAGAAATACTAGGCATTGTTATCCGGATGGCAGCTGCATATTTTAGTGACAAAGTTGCGAACAGTCTCTGGGATAAGTTAGGGGTTCAAGCGGTAATCGAGATAGTGCAGGGTGACGAGAAGAGCGGGAAGAGTTACTGAGATTTGGAGTGAGATAGCGTCCCAGGTAGATGCGAAGAAATGTAAAGTTAAAGAAGCCAGAAATCGCCTGGCATGCGCAGCCCACTTAAGTGCCGCTCGCTTGAGAGGCGAAGTTGTACTTCTGGAAGAGAGAAATGCACAACTTGAAAGCGAGTTACAGGACTGGCTTTTATATCAAGAGCAAGCTTCGGCAGATGAAGCACAACTTGCTTCGAGATGTCACCATCAGGTCTATGAGGATAACAAGGCTTTAGAAATTAAAAATGAATCCCTGATCTCATAACTTGAGGACGCTAGGGGAGTCCTGAGAGAATTATTCGAGAAACCCCCTGTGGCGTACGCTGACCATACTCAATGCGAATTACAAATCATAGAACTGAGGGAAAACTGGGGAGACAAGCGGCGGCTGTTGCAGCCATCAGTCGCCTTAAACCCGGGAATCTTATTATTAATTGGGACAACCTAATAAGAAAAGCCCAGTGCAATAATAACCCCATCGTCCAAAATAGTCCCTCAATCTCTGCACATCCTCCTACCTATCCAGGACAAATTGTCCCAGTCGAAACCAAGCAGGATAATCTAGTCATTATACCCACTGCCCCGGTTAATATAATCACTACTCCCACACGATTTTGTGACCCTACACTTTGGACGATGAATCTGTAGCCTACAACCTTCCTCCAAATGAGGAAATATCTACGACCAGTAGAAGTTTGACCCCACTGGAGTGCAAAGCACTGGCCGAAGACTTGGGGCCAATAAACTGGAGGACGGACCCTAACAAGTGACTGGGGTGGTTTCCATCGCTGTCACCCCGAGTTAGAATTTAAAGACTTAAAACAAATTCTGTTGGCAAGTGCCTCACGGCAACTGAAGGCATCACTCCCACGAGAATAAAAGTAAAGGTTGGTGGAATGTTATGGATGAAATTTGTAACCATTTGGGCATGAAATCAGTCAAATATACCCACACAGCTGGGGAAGCCCAGCAAGAGGCGAATGAACATCCCATGGCCTTTGCAAATCGATTGTATGATTTGTACAACCAGTCCCAGGAAAATCGTGATGGTCAAGAGTTGTGGGAAACTGAGGGATTTAAACTGATATTCATCAGTGCTCTCTTACCCCGTAAGGGGCATTCTTGGTATTAATGTCCCATCATGGGCTGACCTGTTGGACTCTTGCACTCCAGCTTGGGACCGAGGTAAATCGCCCCTTGCCCCTACTGAGTCCAAGGTTTTGATGGTGGGGGGTCTTCCGATTTCACAGACCCCTCCTCAGCTGGGAGACAGACACAACTTAATTTGTTATAACTGTTTTAAGCCTAGACATTATGCTCGGGAATGCCGCTATAGTCGATGTCCGAATAATGGCCCACGTTACCAACCCACAATCCGTGAAAGTAATGGGACTGATTTGAATACTATGCAGCAGCAGCTAGAAAGCCATTTGGTTGCAGTTGCGGCCATGAAACGCAATGAGACAAGGGGGCAAAACGTTTTGTCTGTTACTTGCAGTAGAAATACACTCCCAGGCTCACAGCCCCAGTGATGGTAACAGGCCTCCGTGGTGACCAAGTCTTCTTCGGCCTGGTACAGGTTGAGCATCCGAAATCCGGAGTTCCAAAATGCGGAATGTTCCGGAATCTGGACACTGGGCCGATCAGTGGCGGGGTTGTCCGGAAACTGGAAAATGTTCCAAAATCCGGACTCCCCTGCCTCGGCGGCCCGACCTCGCCCAGGCCCAACCTCGCCCGTCTCTCGGCGGCCCGACCTCGCCCCGGCCCTCGGCGTCCCGACCTCGCCCCGGCCCTCAGCGGCCTGATCTCACTTCCCCCCTTACCTCGGTTGCCCTCCCCCTCCCGAGACTCCCCCTGACCCCACCTACCTTGACCCAGGCAAAGATGTTCCGAAATCCGGAAATACCCGGAACCTGGAACGGCCTCGGTCCTGGGGTTTCCGGATTTCGGACGTCACACCTGTACAGGGAGGATGAACGACTCTTTGTCAAGGACACTGATCATGGAGGCTGCCACCATGTTTTGCTGGTGGATTCTGGTTACAGAAAGGGACTCAGTAGGAAACATCAGAAATTGAAAATTGGCTTATGGGAGAAAGGATAGAATAGTTATGATATATGAAGAGGAAAGATCCTGTCTCTTTCTGATGTTCTACAGATTTTTTAGTGTGAATGTTAATGTCCTTTTGCAAAGCATGTATGAATGTTTAAAAAGCTACAGTATTCCTTTTGTCTGGACGCTGTCTTTAAAAAAAAAAGGCATCTGTTACTTTGCTTCAGCTCCACCCACTTTTCTTTACAGAGAGCTGAAGCTGTTAACTATTTGAGTGCTATTAAGTAAAATTCTGGTTATTTTAAATTTTAAAAAGATTGGTGGTATTTGAATTGGAATTTTGAGACATTTTGAGGTGATTTTTCCTTGTTAAATATTTTGTTTGTACTGGAAAATCTTGGGTTTGGAAACCTTTAAAAAAGAAATGATATTAAAAAGTTTAGACACAATCTAAAATGCTGTTTTCTCTGATGAGAGACTAAACGTGCTCGAGGTGGGGAGTCGATAAGATATGGAAGTTACCTTGTAAATAAATGGCGAGCACTTTTGTCTCTAATGCTTAAGTAACCATGTGAACTATCAAGCTTGGCAAAAACTTGTTTCTGAAATTGGAGTTAGTAAGATGAATTGATGAAGATAAAGTGATACGAGTTGCTGTTTCAAGCACTTGAGAAAGGAAAATCTAACTGAAGTTTAAAGGGATAATTTTTCATTAAAAGAAGCTGATTGATTACAATCTAGGTGGTCCTACTAAATGCTGTGTATCAAGAAGAAATGTTTGTGGGAAAATAAAATTGAACATGGACAAAATCTGTCACTGCAAGACAATACGGTTGTTTGGATTTGTGAAAAGTTTGAAATAATAAAATGGATTAGGGCACAATATAGTTGGTTATAAAGAATTTAAAATAAAAAGTTAATCTTTAATATTATTTTGGATAGTAAGGTTTCTCCAGAGCTTATAAATATAAATAGTAATTAATGGGATGCCAACTTAAGATACAAGATAGAAACAGAAGAATTACACCACCAATTGGGAATTTTTCGAATAACTCTAGTGAAAGTCAGGAAAGTGTAGTGTAAGGGGTGGTTTTCAGGGGGTCAGCTTTCCCTTCTGACCTTATATGAGCGGTTCCAAATCGCTCCCACACCCTTGGTTCTAGACACTGGAATTATGAAGGGACTATGACAGACTTGGACAGACAATCGGTTTCAAGGTAGGAAGCAGGTATGGCTTTATTGTGTTTAAAAAGAAGTAAAAGGCACACCTTTAATAACACACACAGACCAATACACACTGAGGAGTACAACACATTGAATAAAATGTCAAATTACAGCCTGTGGGGAAAAGAATACAGCTTAAACTCTAAATGGGGTAAAGAGGAGAATGCAGATACATTTACACAAGTTATCCCAGCCTCCCCCCCCCTCCCAATTCCCCTAACTAAATAAGTTATAGCTCTGAGGGTTCAGGGGCTATGCTCACCAATCCCTTTAGACAGTTGCCGGTGAATCACGGTTTCGGGGTTCGCTGTACTTGGCCTTCTAGGCGAGCCGCACCCCGGACGGAGGAGAGGACTTCGGACTGCGTAGTCTTCCGTTGGGGTGCGTCCGTTGATGCGGTAAGTTGCGTTTCGGATGTATGGGATAAGTACCCACTTTCTTTGGTTTTAGTTAGTCCTTTTAGGTAATTTCTTACCCGTTGGCTGTTCAGAAGTAGATTGTAGAGTGGTTGTCAATTTGGTTGCTGACAACCTTCCGTTTCGTGGGCCTCGTGCTCGGTCAGTTCCTGATGAGTTCTAGTAGTTTCCTTCACTATTCCATTTCTTCACTGTAGAGCAAGCAGGCTGCTTGTCTGTGTCTGTGTTCCAGTCTGTGCTCTGCTTCTTTCCTGTCTTCTGCTAGTTTCTGTGTTCTGCTAGTTTTCCTTGTTCTGCTAGTCTGCGTGCTGCTCCTTTCCTTGTAAAAACTGGGGAATAGATATATCCCCCAAAAAAGGCTCTGTTATCTCCCATTAAATCTCTTGGGCTCTGTTTAAACTGTTCTGTCCATTGATATTCAAATGTCTCCTTTGTCAGCAGTAACTCGATTAGGGTGTGCGAATGTGCTATCACTGGTTTTGCATTGTTTTAGGATTGTCCAGTTTCTTGCCCATGATTTCCATTGTGCTTGATTGGGTAATTCGATTATCTCTTAGAGGGTGAATAGTTCCCCCAGACAGTCTGGGGTCCTTAATACACGAATTTGCTTCAGACGTTGGCTCCACCTCCTGTATTTGGTAACACTTTTTCGCAGCCAAAATGTTGTAGAATCTTAAAATTGATATGCTCCTTCCCATAGATGTTTAGGGGATCTCAAGCTTCTGTAATTTTGGTCCATTTTGAATTCCCTTTCCTATGAGTCTAAACACTGGGGGGGGGGGGGAGTCTCCATGAATGCATCCACTTTTATCTCCCGCTGGCTTCGTCTGCCCCTTTAAACTCATTTTAAAAGCCCAGACAGAGATTTTTCTCCCCTGTAGGGGAAAGGTACCTGGAATCTTTGCGAGATATTGGTAAATTCTACATTCCCCCCTGTGATACCATATCACTTATGGTATCATTCTTCGAGGTGAGCAAAGTTCCTGACTCCCAAGAGATAACCTTCTCTGTAAATTAGCTAAACTAATACCCAAAATGCATTACACTTATGCAACATCACCATAGATGCACACTTTTCCCTTTACAGGTACAAACTTTTTACATTTATACCCTCCCAGCTTGGAGGGGGTTCAATCACTACAATTGCATTTCAGCACAGTTACATTTCATTTCAGTTACATTATATTCACCAGCATATAGGCAACATACATCCACATTACAGAAGGAAAAAAAACATAGATTAAAATTAAACAACATCAATTGGTCTCCTGAGGTTTGTCCATCACCCGGTAACGTCTGGATCCTGCCCTTGAGAACTGCTCTCAGGCTGGCTGACGCACAAGACAAACTCAAAATAATCAACAAAACATTACTGCAACATTACCCTCCATTCTAAACTAAACCTTAAAATATAAAATGGTGCAGTGCTGTCTTAAACTAAAATTAGAGCTATGTACAACCACCACCCATCTCTGGGTGGCCTGGTTAATCCCTGTCAGGCCCATGCCTTGTGCGGCCTGATAGCCGCCTGGATGCTAGGGTTTCCCCGCAGCCGGTGAGCTGGAGACCCTTGTCTCTGGGACAGCTCGTTGCTACTGCTCCTGTGAGACCCTCACCGCTGGAGGCGGCTGGCTGGTGGTCCTTACTCTGAGTGGCCTCTGTTCTTCTGACCTTCGGCCTTTCCTGTCGGGCTGCTCTTCTCCTCGGGTAGAATCGCTGAGGCTCAGATGCCGGTGACCATGGTATCTTTGGCCGTGGTGTGCGGAGGGTCCTTCTCAGGGCTTGGGTTACTGGGGGTGCGTCCGAATCCCAAACGATGTGTGGGATAGCCCCTCCAGTAGTGCAATTTACCGCCCCTATAGGCATGGTTTCTGAGCCTGCCACATTCCCTGTGGGCCGGCCAAAGGAGGGTCCCTGTCCTGAGGACGGTTCACCCCTCCCGACTGCTCTCTGTGCTTAGCTGACCCTGGGTTGTACAGCTTGCACTGGTTGATGTGGAACCACTTAGTACGGCGGGGCAGCTTTATGGCATAGACCATCGGGCTTGCCTTGTCCACAATGCTGTATGGCCCCATATATAATGCTTCAAAAACCCCGACCCGAGCATAGTTCCTCACCATGACCTGGTCCCCTATCTCCCATTCGTGGTGTTTGCTGGGTTCTAGCAGCAATCGGTTTCCCTGATGCTGTCTGCCCATGTTATTAGCAGCCTGCCAGTGAATCTGTTTGAGGTGTTCAAACAGGTTCCTGACAAACCGGTCCCGGTTCACCTCTCTGAGCTGACCTTCTGTAAGCACCGGGGTAGGACATGGGTGGGGGTCCGCATGATCCGGCCAGTCATGAGCCCGTATGGGGAATACCCGGTGCTCTTTGACTGGCTGGCTCGGATCCCCATTAGGACCAACGGTAAGACCTCCACCCACTTTTGGGGTGAATCTCCCGTTTCCTTCCACAGCCTTTCCTTAATGATGCGGTTTAAACGCTCCACAATACCAGATGACTGTGGATTGTGGGCAATGTGCCATTTCCCCTCAATGCGGGGAACCTTAAGGGTTGCCTGCATTACTTGCTCGGTGAAATGGCTCCCCTGGTCCGACTCCACATACTGTGGGAGACCCCACCAAGAGAACACTTCCCTCACTAGAATCTTAGCTGTCCCTAGTGCGGTGGCTGTTCGGCAGGGGAAGGCTTCAACCCATTTTGAGAACACATCCACCAGGACTAGGCAGTACTTGTAGCCTCCCTGGGCATTGGGTAGGGGCCCGATGTAGTCAATTTGGATTGACTGCCATGGTCCCTCTACCCTCCTGACGTGTCCTAGGGACACCTTCCTTTTCTGGGGATCAGCGTTGTTCGCAGCTCACACCAGGCAGTTCACACAGAACTTGCGGATGTCCTCCCTGAGTCCCGGCCACCATCCTGCCTGTTCCACCCGTTGCAAGGTGGTCTCAGGCCTGGGGTGTCCCGCTCTTGGACCCTCATGGGCCAGTTTTAGTCATTCCCTCTGGTGCTGCTGCAGCACGACCCATTGTCCCTCTTTAAACAGCATGCCTTCCTTAACGGTAATGGCTGCTGTGCCGTACGGACCTTCTACTCTCTCTCCTCTAGCTAGCGCGTTCAGGACAGCTTTCAGGACCGGGTCCTGTGCCTGAACTGTTTTTAAGTCCGGGGCCAAAGCTATCCCTGTACTCTCTGCTGCCCTGTTCTTATTCTTGACCGCTGCTATGCAGCCGGTGTCATAGGGGTCCCAGAACTTTCCCGTGCAGGCACCTTCTTTAGCCAGTTTGTCAGCTTATGTATGTGGACCTTTCCTTCTTCCCCCAACGCTGTCATGATTTTCTCCAGCAGGGGCTTGATTGCCAGAGGTCTCCCGTCAGCGGACTTGTATCCGTGATGAGACCAGATAGCCAGGTACTCCGTACATGAATTGCAGGTGAACATACTGTCCGAGCAAATCGTGTACGGGGTAGGGAATTCCTCGGGGTGGGTCACCACGTACATTACAGCGGACAGTTCAGCATGCTGGGCGCTCATGGTGCTGGGGAGTTTGATTGCCAGGGCAATACCTGCCCTTGGGTCGTAGACTCTGCACCCAGTGAGTCGTTCGCCAGCAGATACCGTGCTGGACCCGTCCACGTAGATGTCCAGGCCTATAGGGTGTAACCCAGCTCGAAGGCCAATGTTTACCTCCCATACCCCTTCTATGGAGCACCTGTGGGCTTTCCCTGGGTAGATTAGGTTGGCTGCAAGCCTTGGCTCGCGGGGACCTTCTACCCTGGGAGAGGAGCAGTGTCCAGCGAGCAATGCGGGCACTGCTCACCATCCCGTCCTTAATCCTCCCATCTAGGAGCATCTGAGTAGGTGTGTGGTGGGTTAGGAGTGTTAGAGGAGACCCTCCCGTGAAGATCAAGGATCTTTTCACTGCCCAATGTGTGGCTAGGAGGTGTCTCTCACAGTTGGAGTATCCCTTCTCCACATCTGTGAAGATCCTGGAGGAGTAAACCACCGGCCTCAGCTGGCCGTGCCGCTCTTGAAGCAGCACTGAGCTCAAACTGTCCCCGCTGGCTGCCACCTCCAGGAAAAACTCCTTTCCTACATCTACTGCTGCAAGTCCTTCTTGAGCTGATTAAATGCTGCCTCGCAACCCTCATCCCAGTCCCACTCTACACTCTTGTGTAGGAGCTTGAGCAGAGGGGCTGCGGTGGCTGCATAATCCTCAATGAAGTCTCTGCAGTACCCGGTAAGCCCCAGAAAGGATCTTACCCCTGTCACTGTGTTGGGGGCTGGTAACTCCTGTACTGCCTCCCTTCTAGCCTTGTCTATGGCCCTTTCCCAAGCCCCAGGAATTTGACTTCCTTCTGGCCGATCTGTGCCTTCTTGGGGTTTACTTTAAACCCTTCTTCTTTTAGCAGCTCCAGCAGCTCAGCCAGCAGTGGGCCATGCTCCTCCCCCTGATCGGTGAACAGGAGCAGGTCATCCACATACTGCACCAACTGCTGGGGTCTGCTAAAGCCCTTTAAACAGTTCGCCATGCATTGGTGAAAAATGCTGGGACTATTGTGGAAGCCTTGGGGAAGACAGTTCCACGTGTATTGTTGGCCCTTAAAGGTAAAGGCGAACTTGTACTGGTCCTCCCATTTTAAAGGAATGGACCAGAACCCATTTGAAATGTCCAGCACCGTGAAAGTGGTCGCGGATGCTGGAATACTCCCTATGAGATCTGCTACGGCTGCTACAGTGGGTGCACAGGCAGGGATATTCTTATTTAGTACTCAATCGTCCACGGTGGCCCTCCATGAGTTGTCCGGTTTTTTAACCGGCCACAGTGGAGAGTTCACATGGGTTGCTATCGGTCTTAACACCCCTTGCTCTACCAGTGATCCCAGCGCCGTTGTCAGGTCTGCCTCTGCCTCCCTGGGGAAGTTATATTGCTTTTGTGGTCGGGTCATGGGGTCCCCTTCTGTACTAACTTCCACCCCCGTTACCCTACCACAGTCACGTTTGTGGGTGGCAAATGCTGCAAGATGTGCCCGTACATATGCCTGGTACTCCACTGGGGTGTTACTGACCAGTAATTCCAAGTCGTAACCCTCCTTTGGCTTCACGGTACACAATGTTCCCTTGGCCCCTTTTTCTGGGATCACCACCACCTCACCTTCCCTGTCAGTCACTATGGCTCCCCATAGACAGTGGTTCCTGAGATCCACTAGGATCTGGTGGCCAATGATAAAATCAGCCCCCAGGATCCCTTTTCCCTTCTGCTCCCATTTCATCAGGACACACTTCCATTTGGTTTTGAGTGTCCCTCACTGAATGGTGAGCGGGATGGAAAACGAACCAGTTTGCTCATTGCCTATGTGCAGGACCCCGTTCAATAGAGGTGAGGTAGCTGGGTTATCTGCATATACAAGGGTGCTGGAAGCACCAGTATCTAGCAGGTAGGTCACTTTCACTTTCTCCACCTCCATCGTAACGCACGGTCTCTTCCAGGCATCGTACTCTAGGGAACACAGGTACACAGGCTGCGCTGGCTCTAGTCATGCATTTGGGTGGGTTGGAGCAGAGGGTTTTACCGGACCGGCTACTGCACCAGTTGCGATAGCTATTGCTCCCTGTCATTTATGAGTGTCTGTCGGGCGGCTACGAGTATCTCATATGAGTCGGGTGTTCCTGCCCCCGCCTTACGGGCTGGGGCTGAAGTGGCCTTTCCCTTAGTCTCTTTCCAAGGGTTCCTACAGTCCTTCCTCCAGTGCCCACTTTTCCCACACCCAAAACACTCGCCCCCTTTGTGGTGAGGGTTCCCACCCTCCTGATGCCACTTTCTCTTGCCTTGGCTGGGTTTAATCTCATGGACTCTCCCTTTAGAGGAGGGCTCCTCTGTCCCTCTACTGTTCCGGTAAGCCAGTGTCAACTGCCTGACCACTGTCCACTCGGTGGTTCTGGGATCTCTTGGATCGAACCAGACCTCGGCTTTTGCCTTTACTCCAGGTAGGCTGTTTGCCACCAGGCTGCGGAGCCAGTGAGCCAGCTCATTAGGGTTCAGGTGGGCCCGGTCAAGAACCCCACTACAGGCCCTTTCGAAGACCGGCCACAACCTATCGGCGAAAGCCTGTGGAGTCTCCCCATTGAGCTGCACTGTTTTCTCCACTCGGGAGAAAGGACTCCCGTCGTTCATACCCATGGCCTCTAGAACCTCCTCCTTAACCGTAGCGTACATGTTTCGCCCCTTTCTTCTGTTTGCAGAGAGGGAATGGCACAGCTTGGTGTCTAGTGAGAAGAGCAACAGCTTAGCCTGCTCTGAATCATCGCATCCGTTAATATCCCCTGTGTATTCCACTTCCAGGGATCCCCCTGTTGGGTGAGCTTACTTAGGTGGCCTATCATAGCCCTCAGTTTTTGGGTGTCGTGGGGGACTACGAAGTTGCTTTCTAGGGGTCCTGCTGCCCCATTGGCATCAGGTGGGCCAAACTTCTGCTGCCGTACCAGGTGCATTGGCCCTGGTTCCAGCCCTTCTTGTATTGGCTCGCCCTCTTCCCCCTGCTGCCAAGCCGAGTTAAAACTCGGGGCTGCCGGTGTTGGTCGTTCGCAATCCTTGCCTGCCCCGCACTCTGGTTGACACCCCTGCTGTCCCGGGCCATTCCTGGGAGCTGCAGGCGGTGACTGAGGGGTTTCTCCTTGCCCAACCAGGTGTTCCTGGGCTAAACCCGGGTTTATCAGGCACACCATGCCTTTAGCCCGGGATAGAGCAAGGTTCAAGCTTTGGACCTGCTGCTGGCAGGGGCCGTGGTCTCCTGCATCAAATTCCCTGGTACTGGCTACCTTATAGGCTGCCTGAATGTCTCTCACCCTCTCCCCGTACTCTTTAACTTGCTTGGCGAGGCGGGAATTCTCTTCCCGCAATGCCAGTTCGCTAATCTTGGCTTCAATAATCTGACACTGTAAAAAGTCCAGTTGGGTTTTGTACCTTTCTTTAGTGAGCTCTCTACTTTCCTTTAACTGTCCCACCTCTGTCCACAGCCTTTCCCCGACTGTGGCCCTTGCGCTGGACCTCTCTTCTGCCTGTCTCAATACTCCCTTTAATTTCTCATTCTCCTCATCCAGAAGCTGGATCTGTTGCTGAAGGCAAATTAGCCAAATGGCCTTCTCTATCGACCTTTTATGGTCCTTGCTCTCGGTCCATTGAGCTGCAGCATCTTCTGGACGCTCAGCATACAATAGATCGAGTACCCACTCCTTCACCACATTTACCCTCTTAAACACATACGAGGAAATCCCCTCTTCCATTTTGCTTTGTTTCCTGAAACCAGTCTCTCTCTTATCACGTCCCTTGTACCAGTGTCCCATCTGGGTCGCCATGTGTAAGGGGTGGTTTTCAGGGGGTCAGCTTTCCCTTCTGACCTTATATGAGCGGTTCTGAATCGCTCCCACACCCTTGGTTCTCGACACTGGAATTATGAAGGGACTGTGACAGACTTGGACAGACAATCGGTTTCAAGGTAGGAAGCAGGTATGGCTTTATTGTGTTTAAAAAGAAGTAAAAGGCACACCTTTAATAAGACACACAGACCAATACACACTGAGGGGTACAACACCTTGAATAATATGTCAAATTACAGCCTGTGGGGAAAAGAATACAGCTTAAACTCTAAATGGGGTAAAGAGGAGAATGCAGATACATTTGCACAAGATGGAAAACGAACCAGTTTGCTCGTTGCCTGTGAATCCCACTAGACTGTACAGGACCCCATTCAATAGAGGTGAGGTAGCTGGGTTATCTGCATATACAAGGGTGCTGGAAGCACCAGTATCTAGCAGGTAGGTTCCTTTCACTTTCTCCACCTCCATCGTAACGCACGGTCTCTTCCAGGCATCGTACTCTAGGGAACACAGGTACACAGGCTGCGCTGGCTCTAGTCATGCATTTGGGTGGGTTGGAATCTTTGTGAGATATTGGTAAATTCTACAGTAGTTAAGAATTGTGAATCGATAGCTTTCTCTTGGAGAAATTTGTGCCCTTGCCTAAGAAAGTTGCATTGATAACCTGGCCATTACCTGAAACATGCAGTGGAAGATGAGCAAAAATCTTGAGACAATTTTTTGATAAGATTACCTGAAAGCCTGAGATGGCGTGTATCGAATGGCATAGAGATACTGGTGTAAGAGTGCAAACATGATTTGTTACGGATGAGGCAACGAGCGTGAGGAAATGCATGGTGAATTTGCACTGAAGAACGGGTCTCAAGACATGCTCAGTTATTTGATGACAGAAGATGTGGAATGGTTAATGTGGCCCAGGGTAGTGAGACAATTTTTAAAGCATTGATACATACTCCATCGAGAAGCTATTTAATTAATGAAAAAAAAAGGATTGAAGGCGTGTTTAAGTAAAAAATGATATAGAATTTAGATTTGAGACAATTGAAGGCTAGGGAGAAATAGATTTAGTGAGAATTATCCACAATGAATGGATATGAGTAAAAAAAGAGATTTGGAGAATCTTTTAAGTCCATGACTTGGTGATTAAATGTCAAACTCTACAGCTTTCTTTACAATGTCTGTTTTCTTTACTTGCATCATTTTTGCTTGAAATGTATATACTTAGTCGACATGCTAGTGACTAAGATTGGATTCTAACTATAATAATTATGTTTTGTCGTTAACAGAGCGTGGGAAAAGCAAGTACGAATCCAGAATGAGGGTTTTGGTGGTGCCTCCTGTAACATGTTTTACGGGTCTTACAGAACCTGTCTCAATACCTATGCTGAAGTGAAACCGACAGTAACTGAGGTCCTTAAGTATAAGCTACACAATTATGGGGCACAATTGGTACAACATTCATAATGGTGGGACATTGGGCTTAATATATCAGCACATTCTTAGGTTCAAATTATTTCACACGCTCTGGTAGTTTCCCAACTTGTAATGATAGTGTATTTGATATTTAATTAACTGAACACATCGAAAAAGAAGATCCAAAGAAACGTAGAGGAGACCCCAGGTGGGGTAAGATCAGGAAAGATACAAGAAACAGAGGATACCCCAGGCAGGGCAGAATTGGAACACTGGAACAGTGAATTGAATTTGAGTAAGGGGTCAGAGGTTGCTCCTCTCCCTCAAAGGAATGGACTGTAAGAAGGGGGAAATCTTCATTTCTGCGTTCTCCCTTATCGAAATTTAGAGTTGGCATGGTTAGTAGAGGATCGTAAATGAGAGATCGAAATAGAGTTTTCTCTCTCTCAAGGTGGGACTGTTAGTAACTAAGTATGCCTAAAAATGTATAAAACTATTACGAATGTATAAAACAGATACGAATGCTGTGTTTAAATCGTTGTTTTGGACAGGAGACGAGGTGTCTGCTTAGAATGATTGAGAAATGCTAATTATCTGTGATTTTCAAGTTAAAGCTTCAGTTTGTTTACGTATCTTAAGACAATTTGTATGGAAAGGTTTAGAATCGAAAGATGTTTGTAGCAATTAGTGTAAACAGAGGCATTTTGCTATGTTGTAAAGACTGGTTGAGGTGACAAAAGCTCGGGTTTGGGCCTCAGAGTTCAAAGGACTAGGCTTTATATTGAGGGAATAGGGACAGATAGATGAAACATTTTCCACAGGAAGAAACCTTGGGTTAGTATAAACAGAGAGAGATAAAAGGAATTCTACAGAAAAGCGACTTTGATAAGGTATTAATGATGACATGTGAGCAAAATTGTAGATATCCTTAGGGTGGGCCTTGTTTCTAGAATCAAGACAAAGAACTAGAAGCCTTATTGGATATCAAGTTTTTAAGAGAACCTCCATATGTCAAAAGGTCTTGTCAATATTCAGGTTCAGGCCCACCCCTAAAAATAGGTTAAAAGTGACCTCCTGGGAGCTTGTAGACACAGTCGGATGAAAGAGAGAGAGAGAAGGTGTAGGGGGATTTTTGCTCTGCCCAATTACGGGGGTCTTTGGTGGCTGTTGGTGTATTGGGCCTCTTTGTCCCTTCTAGGGGACGGTCCAGCAGCTTATGGCTCGCTGACCACTAAACAGGCGGTTGCGAAGCGCCCTCGCACCCCTATCTGGTTCCAAGCTTTGAATTTTGGTGGATTATGAGCTTCCACAAGGGAAAACAAAACACTCAGAGACAAGTGGTCCTTGGAAAAAAAAACGGGTGAGTCCAATTTATTAACCACGGTAAG
This sequence comes from Pristiophorus japonicus, assembly GCF_044704955.1. NCBI lineage: Eukaryota > Metazoa > Chordata > Chondrichthyes > Pristiophoridae > Pristiophorus > Pristiophorus japonicus. The sequence continues at coordinate 120,428,732 of NC_091980.1, forward strand.
TTTCCAACAAACTTCATCAAAACACATATCTGACACACGCTTATAAACTATGAAAATCTATGGGAAGAAACGGACACAACGAAAACCTTACACAATTTTATCTTTACGAGACATTTCCAACACCGCCCCCAACCCCCTTTTTACCTGACTGACCGAGGCTGACAGTTGGGAAAAGAAACCCCAGGATAATACTTACGATCCCTTTTGACAGTTATTTTTTTTGGCCTTAGGATGGTTGGTTTACGGGGTAGCTGGAGTGAATGTTGCTTCTCCCAGTTACTTCGGTCTCCGGTTCTTCAGCTGGTTGGCCTCGGAGCGTTGTTCGGTGTGCGGCTCGGCTTCTTGAGATGATGTTGGGCCTCTCGGTAGTTGGGTTGTATATTCTGCACACAAGTCGAGTCCGGGGCCCGTTCGATGGTAGGTTTCCCAGCCGGTAACAGTCCGTCTCTGTTCTCTCTTGGTTTCTGTCTGTCTGTGACTGCTACTGCTCCTCAACTCCTTCTCCTACTGCTCCAGCTGCTTCTCTTTCCTCAGTGGTTCCGTAGGTCCCATATTTGTATCCAATTTAGTTCTGGCCTTTTCGAGCCCAAACTCACTTGGTGGTCCATTGTGTAAGTTTGGACGGGGAGATAGCTTTGAATATTTAATCAGAAGATGTCACAGGTACAGGTAAGTGTGAGGACAGGGGTATTGTTTCAGTGCACATGGGTGCCTCAAAGTCTGCTGGTCCATTGTAACAGTCCTGGGAGTCAATCGGTTTGGGCCTCCCCTTTGATGGGCCATCACCACAGTGATCTCAGGACTATTGTCCACTGACCATATTAATTAGGTAGATGATGGTCCACATTCATAATTTGATTAGGGGTGAGTCATATTTTCAAACTGGGCCGGGTAGTCCCCATTGGTTGAGGATTTCTCCGCTTCAGGCCCGACTCGACCCCTGATTGGCCTGCCAGAATGCACTTTTCCCCCATTGGCCAGTGCCTCTGTCTCGCTTGTGAGCCAGACTCCACAATGTCTGTATCTGCCCACACGTTTCCCAGCCTGCCTGGTCTGAGGATTTTACTTGGCCAAAAATGTTCATTTAAAATGTATAGGACGATCCCATTCTTAGTTTTCTTGTCCTTAGGGTGTTCCAATAAAATGCGGCCGTGGATTTTCAAACCTTACACTCTCCCATCTTGACACACCTGGATATAGACGGAATGTGTCAAAAGGTTTTCAAGAAAATCCTAGAGCTCCCCAAGTGTCAGCCATCCCCATAATTACTCTAAACTATAGACCCGCATAAACCAATGTGCACAAACAATAATATTTCTATCCATAATTGGTGCACTACCCATGCTCCTTTACAGGTAAACTACAAACAAGGTACCATTTTTGCTTTTAGTTACGTAGAGTTAAGTACATAATTGTAGTACATCATGTCGCGTGTTCCTTGCATTCCTTGAAAGATTTTTCCGACATCACAGCATATCGACCAGATGTATTTACACTGTACAAATATATATCTGTGATAAGTAAGTCCGTATTGTGTTCTGTCATGGATAGTTTTAACAGCTTACGTAGTTGACAGTGCCAGTCAGTTTCCAGGTACGGGCTTTCGCGGTGCTATGGTAAACCAGAATGTTCCCTTTTGTTTTAAAAAAAAACACCTCGTTCTGTGCAGCCTGATCCGAGGCCAGAGGGTCCTCCTTGATCAAGGTGTTTATTGTCCGGGCGTGAGCCTCTAGCTGGGCAATAATTTATTTCAAATGCACAGTCATAGCCACCCCGTCGTGAAGCATGGAACCCAACACATTATTCTCTTTCCCTAGGATGCTGCACAGCTGTGACTTTAACCCATTGATCTGTAGGGCCAGCTGCACATCATCCAGGCTGTTCATGACGGATGCCCCAGTGTTAAATCCGGTGAAAACGTCATTCATGACCCCCCCCCCGACCCCCCCCCACCCCGCGTTGTCTGCCCCGCTCGGTTGTATCTTCTTGTCTATAAAGGTCTGCCACATTAACGTCCCCAAAGTCCAGCTCGTAGAAGCTCCTGAACATTTCCTTCAGTAGAGCTTGGTACAACAACTCAGTTTCTCTGGGGCAGCAAACAGGTAGGTGAACTTCTGTCAGGTTTAGAATTACTGAAGCAGCAGCATAAGATACTCCCTGGTATACTAACTTATCTGTCGGTACTAACAGTAACCCATTCCCAGGTCCCCTAGTGGTGGGCGAACATCCATAACTGTCAATGGGCTTGGGCGCGGGCAGGGGTTTCTTCACCTGAGCCAGCAGCTCAGTGGCGTTGACTGGTACCCGGAAGCGAGAGAGCACACAGTCTTCCCTGCTGCGATCCCATTCCATCCCCTTCCCCGAGTGCTTCCACCATCTGGCAAAGGCAATGGACAAACCCGCTGGGCACGCCTGGGCCGACCCCCATGTATAGATCCACTGATCATAGGCCCACTATTTCTCCCAACACACAGTGACCCCCCCGGTGACCCTGTGAGCATCCGGTAGGTGACATTACTCAGACGTTCCCAGTCTGAGCTGCTGTCCTCGACGTCTGCGCTCAGTTTCCTGAGCCACCACCAGCGTCCCAAAGGTATGTCCCCAACACACATTAAACACACTCTCCTTCCTTCTATTACCCTAACCCGGGACGTGGCCATCTCGATTTCGGAGCAAGGGATGGAGGCCTCCCCATAGGTAAAACTCTCGTGGCTCGAATACCGGGTGGAATTCGAACCCAACCACCCAGGCCATCTCCCCTTGTGGAAGTAGGTGGCCTGGCCTTCTGCCTCCATGATCCCTTCTCCCGTTGTCACGATTGGCGCCCTGCCCCTGGAGCACCCGTATGTCAAAGACATCTCGATGTCGAGTTTCTGTCCAGTGCAGGTCCCCAGGTAGGTAAATAACATCGCGACGGTCCGGAGCATCTTCTGGAACACAAGATTGAACACAGTCTTGCCTGAGACTTCTTCAGGCTCGACTGGAGTAACATCACAAAATAAAAACACCTTCCCCTCACTTTAAAATCTTCTTAAACTATATACAGAACACAGGGATATATACAATGCCACCCGTCTCCGGGTGGCCAGGCCAGTCTCTGATACTGACTTGGCTTTGTCGGCCATCTTGCTGACCTTGCCCCAGGAGCCGGACTGCCCCCTTTTGTAGGGCTTGCAGGAGGACTTCTTTTAAGTGTCCTGCTTCCATTTCTGTGAGCCCTTTGGTGTCTGGGATCTTTCCCGGGTCTTTCGATGGTGTCCCTTTTACCGCACAGTCTACCACTCTTGTGCTTCTTTTCTCATTTGACTCTGGGACGGGCGGGAAGGTATATGGGGGACCAAGGCTTCCTAGGCTGCCTCACTCTGGAACGACGCCTAACCAGGGGCGCGGAGACCCATGTTACGGGCTGCACCCCTTGGTCCTCCCACTGGTCTATCCCTTCCTCTATCTGCCCTGTCGTTATACTGCACAGGACTCCCTTCTCCTGTGCTAAGTCCCTTTCCTGCCTATCAGACTGTGCCACTTCACTCTGCTGTGTGATGGTCCTACTGTGGCAGTGGACTATTCCGGGTTGTGGGACTTCAGGGCCGGTGTTGACCTCTGTTACAGCCTCCACATCCACCGGAATGTCCTCTACCTCCCGTGATGTTTCTTTACCTGTGGGAGCCTTCCTTTTTCCTGCCCTAGTAGGGTCAAACCGCTTGCATTGGTTTATGTGGTACCACTTTACCCGGCGGGGTAATTGGACCGCATAAACCATAGGGCTTGCCTTGTCCACTATACTGTAGGGCTCCATGTACAGTGGCTCGAAAACCCCCACCCTGGCGAAGCTGCGTACCATGACCTGGTCGCCTATTTCCCAGTCGTGGTGGCTGCGGGGCTCCAGCAGCAGCTTGTTATTAAAGTGCTGTTTTCCTATGTTGGTGGCTGCCTGCCAGTGAACCTGCTGCAGCTGTTCCAGCAGATTCCTAGCCAAGCGGTCTCGGTTAGCTTCCTGAAGCTGTCCTTTGGTGAGACCCGGCACCAATGTGTGTACTGGGATCCTCATGGGTCTCCCAGTCATCAGCTCGTGGGGTGAATACCCTGTGCTTTTCGACTGACTGGCCCGGATCCCCATAAGGACCAGTGGCAAGACCTCTATCCATCTGTTGGGTGAATTCCCTGACTTCTTGCGGAGCCTTTCCTTGATGGTGCGGTTGAGACGCTCTACAGGGCCTGAGGACTGGGGGTTGTATGCCACATGCCACCGTGCTTTAATCTCCAGTACCTTTAAGGTGGCCTGCATCACCTGGCCGGTGAAGTGGCTTCCCTGGTCGGACTCCACAAACTGCGGCAGACCCCTTGAGAACACTTCCCTGACCAGGATTTTGGCCGTCCCCAATGCAGTAGCTGTTCAGCAAGGGAAGGCTTCCACCCATTTGGAGAATACATCCACCAGCACTAGACAATACTTGTACCCCCTCCGGGCGGTTGGTAGGGGCCCTATGTAGTCGATTTGGATCGACTGCCATGGTCCCTCTACCCGCCTGATGTGTCCCATGGATGCCTTTCTCTTCTGGGGGTCTGGGTTGTTGGCTGCACACACCAGACAGGCTGCGCAGAAATCACGGATGTCGTTCCGGAGATCTGGCCACCATGCTGCCTGTTCCACCTTCTGCCAGGTGGACTCTGGCCCGGGGTGTCCCGCACCTGGACCCTCATGGGCCAGTTGTAGGAACTCCCGCTGGTGTTGTGCTGGAACCACCTACTTATCCCCTTTAAGCAGCATCCCTTCCTTGCCAGTTATATCTGCGGCACTGTATGGGCTCTCTGCCTTTCCTCCGCTTAGGATGGTTGCTATGGCAGCCTTGTGGATGGGGTCCTGCGCCTGAACCGTTCTCAGGTCCGGGGCCACTGCTACCCCTGCACTCCCTTGTTTCCCTGGCTTGCCTCTAGCTGCTATCACCCTGCCTTTCTCATATGGGTCCCAGAAGCGACCTGTCTTGGCTCCTTCTCTGGCCAGGAGATTTGCCCGCTGGTTACCCTCTGCCCTGGGCTCTATCTTAGAATGTGCCTTAACCTTGTGGATGTAGACGTCTCTATTGTTCCCTAGGGCTGCCACTATCCTTACTAGCAGGGGTTTGGTTACCAGGGGCTTCCCATCTGCAGATGTGTACCCCCTGCGTGACCAAATAGCCAGATACTCTGTGCACGAATTGCAAGTAAACATACTGTCCGAACAAATCGTGTACAGGGTGGGGAATTCCTCGGGGTTTGTCACCATGTACATCACCGCTGACAGTTCAGTCTGCTGGGTGCTCAGGGTGCTGGGGAGCTTAAGCGCCAAGGCTATGCCTGCCTCGGGGTCCCAAACTCCGTAGCCCATAAGTCTTGTACCCGCGGACACCGAACTGGATCCATCAACGTAGATCTCGCAGTCTGTGGGATGTACCCCTGCCTTAAATCCAAAGTCGGTGTCCCAAACTCCTTCTACTGAGCATCTGTGTGGCTCCCCTGCATATATGAGGTTAGCTGCGAGCCTGGGCTCGCAGAGGCCCCTGGCCCTGATGGCCATTTGGGAGAGGAGGAGGGTCCAGCGAGTGATCCTGGCACTGTTGACTGTTCCATCCTTTATTCTCCCATCTAACAACATCTGGATCGGGGTGTGATAGGTGAGGAGTGTGATAGGGGATACTCCTGTGAAAACCTGTGCTCTTTTCATAGCCCAGTGAGTGGCTAACAGATGCCTTTCACAGTTGGAGTACCCCTTCTCCACCTCTGCAAGGACTCTAGAGGAGTACACCACCAGTCTCAGCTGCCCGTGCCTTTCCTGTAAAATCACTGCACTCAGACTGTCCCCGCTGGCTGCTACTTCTAAATAGAAATCCTTTCCCCCATCAATAGCCCCCAGTGCAGGTGCCTTCTGCAGGTTCTGTTTCAACTGAAGAAATGCAGCTTGGCAGCCTTGGTCCCACTCCCACTCGACCCCTTTGTGTAGGAGCCTGAGTAGAGGGGCTGCGGTTGCTGCATAATCTTCTATGAAATCTCTGCAGTAGCCTGTGATCCCTAAAAAAGATCTGACTCCGGATACGGTGGTCGGTACCGGGAGTTCCTGCACGGCTTGCCTTCGGGCCTCATCTATACCTCGTTCCCCTGCTCTGAGTGTTAGACCCAGGAATTTTACTTCCTTTAACCCTATCTGGGCCTTCTTGGGGTTGACCTTAAAACCCCTCTTCTTGAGCACAGCCAACAGTCCTGCCAGCAGGAGACCATGCTCTTTACTGTTGTCAGTGAAAAGGAGCAGGTCGTCCACATACTGCACCAACTGTTGCGGCTGGCTGAAGCTCTTTAAACAGTTCGGTGTTGTTAAATCCTTGAGGGAGGCAGCTCCAAGTATATTGCTGTTCCTTAAAGGTGAAAACAAACTTGTACTGGTCCTCTCTCCTCACAGGGATAGACCAGAAACCATTTGAAATGTCTAGGACTGTGAAGGTGGTTGCAGACGCAGGGATTTCCCTGATCAGGTCTGCTACTGCTGCCACTGTAGGAGCACAAGCCGGGATGTTTCTGTTGAGCACCCGGTAGTCCACGATGGCCCTCCACGGGTTGACTTATTTTCTGACCGGCCACAGGGGAGAGTTCACGTGCGTAGCTATGGGTCTCAACACACCCTGCTCCACCAGTGAGCTCAGTACCACTTCCAAGTCGGCTTCTGCCTCTCTCGGGAAGTTATACTGCCTCTGAGGTCGGGACATGGGATCCCCATCTATCCTGACCTCTACTCCGGTGACTCTCTCACAGTCGTGTTTGTGGGTGACAAATGCTGCGAGACTGGCTCGCACATAGGCGAGGAGACCGGGTCCTCCGTGTGGACAAGGGTGCTTGAAGCCCCCGTGTCCAACAAGTAAGTTCCCTGGTTCCCCTCCACCTCCATTTTCACCCATGGTCTTCCCCACGAGTCATAGTCCAGCGGACACAGGTAGGCAGGCTTGGTGGGTGCTAGTCATGGTTCCTGCCGTATGGGAGCTGTGGGGATCTCTCTACCCACCGCTACATTGATCCGGCCGAGACCTGTCAGCAGCTGCCTGAGGGTTTCTACAGCGGTGTCAAACACTGTTGTGGCACCCGCTTTCTCATTACCCGGTTTCACCTCCGTGGGTGTTTTTACTTCTTTCACGCGGTAGGGGTTGGCCCTGCAGTTGTTGCGGTAGTGACCAGGATTACCGCACCCGTAACACACCCCCTTCTATCAGGAGGATGTCCACCCTCCTGATGCCACTCTCTCTTGGGGGTTTGGTTGGGTTGCACCGTGTGCACCCGGCCTTTTACTGTTTTCTCTGGCTTCCCCTCTTCCTCCCCATCCCGCCGCCGTGTGGCAGCCAGTCTGCCTATCACGATGGCTTCGGTGAGATTGGGGTCTCCCGGGATGAACCAGAGATCTGCCCTTTCCTTGACACTGGGCAGGCTGTTCACAATTATGGTGTGAAACCATGCTTCCCTTTGTTCCGCTGTAAGGTTGTTTCTGACAAGCAGGCCACCACATGCTGTGCTGTAGACCAGCCATAACCTTTCCACGTATATCTGTGGGGCCTCTCCTGCTAACTGGCGTGTTTTTGCAATCCTTTCAAAGGGACTCCCTTCATTCCACCTCATGGCCTCTAGGATAGTCCTTTGTAGTGCTGCGAGGGTGCTTTGTCCCCCGCGACAATCTGGGGGAAGAGTCTGGTAGATCTTCCCGTCAATGGAAAAAAGGAGCACTTTAACTGCTTCCGCGTTATCGCATGTGTTCATGTCCACTGCCTGCGCTATCTCCAGGAAGTGAGCATACGGATCTCCCAGTCTGGTGAGCTTTGGGATATGTGACACCATGGCCTTTAATGCAGCAACTGAATGCGGAATGATAAAATCGCTATCCAGCGGCCCTTGGGGTTGTGCACCTTGTGGGGGACTGTACTTCCTCTGCACAGCTGGGCACATCGGTCCCGCGGCAGACACCACCACTGGCTCCCCCCTTTCCTCAGCCTCAACTGTCTCTGAATTTAAATCTGCAGACTCGACCCTTTCTGCGGGTGTCCCATACCCCTTTGGCTGGACCAGCTCGACCTGGCACCCTCTGATCCTCCAGTAAGGCCTGCCGGACACACTGCCGGCACCTCAGGAGGCGGTCGACTGTCCTCTGCCGCCGGATCCTCTTCCACTCCCCAATACCCTGACTTGTTGGTTGTCTCCCTGGGCCCCAACAGACAGACTGCCCCCTTTACCTGGGACAGAGCCTGAAGGAGGGATTGGATCCGCTTATGGCAGGGCACATGATCTGCCTTCTCATGGCTTATTTCGGTGTTAACTTTATAGGCTGTGCGCAAATCCCTTAATTGGACCTGAAGCTCTTGGACCTGCTGGGCATAAGCTGCACTCTGCTCTCTGTACTTCTGTTCCGTAGCCCGTGACACCGTAACCTGACTCTGCAGGTACTCCTGATGGTTGCGGAACGTTTCCTCTAACTGTGCCCTTCTATTCCTTTCCTCGATTAACTCTTCTGTGACCTTAGTACCCGCGGCCCCCCTGGCCACTGAGGTGATAACGGCATCCTTTAATTCCTCCTGTAATTTTCCTACTTGGAGGTCTAACTCCTGAACCTGCCGAGTTAAACATATCAGCCAAATTGCCTTTTCTACCCTTTTGTTATGTGTAGGCCCTTCTGTCCACTGGGCTGCCGTGTCCGCTGGACGTGGTGCCCTGGTCAGGTTCTGACCCATGTTTTGCCAAAATTGACCTTGGAGAAAACATATTCCGTGATTTTCTCCTCCATTTTAGATTTTTCCAGTACCACCCTCTCTGAGGTAGTAAGCTGATTCTCCCACTGAGCTCCTACCTGGCTCGCCATGAGTGTAGGTGGTTTTTGCTCTGCCCAATTACGGGGGTCTTTGGTGGCTGTTGGTGTATTGGGCCTTTCTGTCCCTTCTAGGGGACGGTCCAGCAGCTTATGGCTCGCTGACCACTAAACTGGTGGTTTCGAAGTGCCCTAGCACCCCTATCTGGTTCTAAACTCAGAATTTTGGTGGATTATGAGCTTCCACAAGGGAAAACAAAACACTCAGAGACAAGTGGTCCTTGGAACGAAAAAAAAACGGATAAGTCCAATTTATTAACCACTGTAAGTTTCCAACAAGGTCAAACTTCATCAAAACACATATCTGACACATACTTATAAACTATGAAAATCTATGGGAAGAAACGGACACAACGAAAACCTTACACAATTTTATCTTTACAAGACATTTCCAACACCACCCTCACCCTCCTTTTTACCTGACTGACCGAGGCTGACAGTTGGGAAAAGAAACCCCAGGATAATACTTACCATCTCTTTTGACAGTTATTTTTTTTAGCCTTAGAATGGTTGGTTTACGGGGTAGCTGGAGTGAATGTTGCTTCTCCCAGTTACTTCGATCACTGGTTCTTCAGCTGGTTGGCCTCAGAGCGTTGTTCAGTGTGCGGCTCGGCTTCTTGAGACGATGTTGGGCCGCTCGGTAGTTGGGTTGTATATTCTGCACACAAGTCGAGTCCAGGGCCCATTCGATGGTAGGTTTCCCAGCCGGTAACAGTCCGTCTCTGTTCTCTCTCGGTTTCTGTCTGTCTGTGACTGCTACTGCTCCTCGACTCCTTCTCCTGCCGCTCCAGCTGCTTCTTCCCCCTCGGTGGTTCCGTAGGTCCTATATTTGTATCCAATTTAGTTCTGGCCTTTTCGCACCCAAACTCACTTGGTGATCCATTGTGTAAGTTTGGGCGGGGAGATAGCTTTGAATATTTAATCAGAAGATGTCACAGGTACAGGTAGGTGTGAGGACAGGGGTATTGTTTCAGTGCACATTGGTGCCTCAAAGTCTGCTGGTCCATTGTAACAGTCCTGGGAGTCAATCGGTTTGGGCCTCCCCTTTGATGGGCCATCACCGCAGTGATCTCAGGACTATTGTCCACTGACCATATTAATTAGGTAGATGATGGTGCACATTCATAATTTGATTAGGGGTGAGTCATATTTTCGAACTGGGCCGGGTAGTCCCCATTGGTTGAGGATTTCCCCACTTCAGGCCCGACTCGACCCCTGATTGGCCTGCCAGAATGCACTTTTCCCCCATTGGCCAGTGCCTCTGAATCGCTTGTGAGCCAGACTCCACAATGTCTGTATCCGCCCACACGTTTCCCAGCCTGCCTGGTCTGAGGATTTTACTTGGCCAAAAATGTACATTTAAAATGTATAGGACGATCCCATTCTTAGTTTTCTTGTCCTTAGGGTGTTCCAATAAAATGCGGCTGTGGATTTTTGAACCTTACAAAGGAGGCACACAGATGGAAGGAGAGAAAGAGAAAGAGAGTGAAGGAAGCCCTCGACAATACGAAGAACAGAATTGTTCACGTGTATCAACCATCTGTCCGATCGGATCGAGTCCAACTATTGTTACGGTCGTATGTTTTTACTGTATAACTAATATGTTATATTCCATCTTAAACTCTGATTAAACACAATTATCCACCATATTAGTTTGCACTCTAACCTGATTATTAAAGTGAACAGAAATAGCCAAAAAGAGGCAATTTCTAACACATTTCCACCCATCCCTCTGTCTCTATCTATATTATCACATGTAGGCATCGGCTCCCCAAGGATTGTTGGACATTATCTGGACATTGCGTTTTAATATTTCTCACTGCAGAAAAAGCTGGAAGCCTGTTGTGGGAGGGGCCAAGATACCTTTCCATGTTGTACTCGAAATCCACATCTGATGGGTGGGGGTGGTCTGGGAAGTTACAATGGCCAGGATAAGGCAACTCATCACAGGTAATGGGCATGGAAGATCCATTGTTAATCAATGTGAACTCGTCAGAGATAGATCAGATATGAACTGGTCAGTGATCAAGCCATTATCTGGAAGAGATAACCCTGAGAGGCGGGAAACCAGAACAATAGGAAGCCATTAAGCCCCAGACCAGTTGGAAGCGAAACCCAATCAACCAGCCATCAATGGAATACACAGAAGCCACACAAACAGGAAGCCACGAAACAAGAAAAAAATTGATTTGGCCAGAAAAGGAAAACAGTGTTGGGATATAAAAGGTGGACCTGTGGCCACAGCTCCCTCTCTCTTGCTCTCGCTTGCTCTACCTCTACAAGAACCGGGCACTCCATCTGGTACGGAACCAGAAGAGACACGTTTTCACCAGGAGAAGCAGCGAGTAAGCCAACAAATCGATGAGCATCATCCCTGCTCACTCATCTTTAAGATCACAGCCACTGTGTTGTGTATTCTCCCAACCAAGCCTTAGAAGGGTTTTAGTGGGGAGAACCATAGGGGTACGCCCAGCCGGGTCAGTATAGATTCGGGGGTACACTGTGGATCCGAGCAGAGGGTTTAGACGTTGCATACTTCATGATAGGGGCAGTTTAGACACGCCAGGGTATTGGATTGGACTACATCGTCACTGTGTTTACTTGTAGTTTTGCTGTGTTAAGGTAGCTTTAATAAAGCATTGACGGTTGAGACCGAGGTATTTGTCCGTGACTATTCATCTGTTCAGTACAGGAATCACTCCCAGGTCGAGAACTATTGTAACATGGGGATGTGTCGAAAACAACTAAAGGAAACCACATACACACATCCCTATCTCACTAGTCACCTCTCACACTCACCCTCGTCCAACCATACCAACTAACAACACACCAGGGAGGTACTTACGTGTTTTATGCAATGTTCATGTAGAGTTTCTGTTAATGTGCTGTCAAACGTTAAAACCTTTATTTTCAACACTTTGCTTCTTGGACAGATCTATGTACACCTTTGGAAGTGGCTTAGTGAGCTGCAGTGAATGGTGAGACATAACAGTACCTCCCGCAATGGTGGTGAGTGTGAAAGGAATGGCTTGGGCATTGTAGGGATGCTTTATGGTGTTGGTGTGGGGTGGTGCCAACCTGGCACATCATGTGGTACAGCATCAAGTGAAGTAAATCTGGTCTTGATGAGGCCATCCCTGGCATCCCGGGCAGCAATGTGGTTGGGTGTTGATGCCCCTGCGTCCTATGCAGCATCCGTTGATTGCAGAGAAGATTGGTGTTTTTATTAGTGCTGCTGGTGTTGTGGTTCATTGCGGTCAGATTCTGAGGGCCAAGGTGAAAAAGTGTCAATAGTTCTCATCCTGTCTATACCAGTTGTAGGTGAGATGACAGAAGCACTCTATCAAAGGTGAGAGAGGATGCTGCAATGAGGTTAGCCTGGCTGGAGAGTTTGCTACAAAGATTTATATAAAGCACAATCTGTCTTCCAAGGGGAGAAACCAGAGTTTCTGGGTTTGGAAAGTGTGCAGGTATTAACTGTGAGGTTTTATACAAGTTTTAACGCTGTCACCAATCATCTGCTTCAATGGCCGCTCAACCTCAGCCTCAGATGAAGAGACGGGGTCCAGGAACAGCATGAGATCCATGCGTGTCCTGGTACAGTTAAAAGCTGAGTATAATATCATTGTTAAGGGCTTCTAAACAAGCCAATAATTGGCTCAATTTCCTCCCCTGTCTGCTCAGTGCTGACAGACCTGGCATTTGGGAAAGGTGCATAGTGGCGGGTTGACAGCAGGGTCCAGACCCGCTGTCAAAAAAAAACATATTCCCACCCGACCTGCCACTAAACGCACCAGCTGACCCCCTGAAAAATTCTCTCCTGAGAGTGTGCCTTCATACTGACCACGAATTAATGGCCATTATCACTGTGGCCAGGATAATGGGCATTCACCATTATGATGCACTGGTCGCACAACAACTGCACATTAAGTGAGTGGAAGCCTTTGTGGTTACATAACATCACAGGATTGGTATACGGTGCCGCAAAGCCACATGTATGCAGTCGATGCATAGGGGAATCCCACTATCCTGCCAAAGCCACATGCAGAGAGAAGACAACATAATCTCTTCTTCTGGTGTACAGAGCCTCTGTGACCTCTCAGATGCAGCAATAGATGCAAACTTGGAAATTTTAGCTATGTCCCCTGCTTTTTAAAAAATTTGTTCCTGCAATGTGGGCGTCGCTGGAAAAGCCAGTATTTATTGCCAATCCCTAATTGCCCTTGAGAAGGTGGTGATGAGCTGCCTTCTTGAACTGCTGCAGTCCGTATGGTGAAGATATTCCCATTGTACTGTTAGGGAGGATGTTCCAGGATTTTAACCCAGCAACAATGAAGGAACAACGATATATTTCCAAGTCAGGATGGTGTGTAACTTAGAGGGGAATTTGCAGATGCTGCTCTTGTCCTTCAAGGTGGTAGAGGTCATGGGTTTGAGAGGTGCTGTCAGAGAAGCAGCGGTGAGTTGCTACAGTCCATCTTGTAGATGGTGCACACTTCAGCCACGGTGTGCCAGTGGTGGAGTGAGTGAATGTTTAAGGCTGTGGATGGGGTGCCAATCAAGCGGGCTGCTTTGTCGTTCAGTGTTGTTGGAGCTGCACTCATCCATGCAAGTGGAGAGTATTCCATCACCATTCTGACCTGTGCCTTGTAGATGGGGAAAGGCTTTGGGGAGTCAGGAGGTGAAACACTCGCCACAGAATACCCAGCCTCTGACCAACTCTTGTTACCACATTATTTATGTGGCTGGTCAATGGTGACCCACAGGATGTTGATGGTGAGGATTCGGCAATTGTACTGCCGCTGAATATCAAGGGGTGGTGGTTAGACTCTCTTGTTGGAGATAGTCATTGCCTAGCACCTTCTTGGCATGAATGTCACTTGCCACTTATCAGCCCAAGCCTGAGTGTTGTCCAGGTCTTGCTGCATACGGGCACAAACTGCTTCATCTAAGGAGTTGTGAATAGAACTGAACATTGCAATCAACAATGAACATCCCCATTTCTGCCCTTATGATAGAGGGGAGATCATTGATGAAGCAGCTGAAGGTGGTTGGGCCTAGGTCACTGCCCTGAGGAACTTTTTGCTTTATTAATTTACGAGATGTGGTCATCGCCAGTAAAGCCAGCATTTATTAAGAACATAAGAACATAAAAACATAAGAAATAGGAGCAGGAGTAGGCCATTTGGCCCCTCGAGCCTGCTCCGCCATTCAATAAGATCATGGACTCAGCTCCACTTCCCTGCCCGCTCCCCATAACCCTTATCGCTCAAAAATCTGTCTAACTCCGCCTTAAGTATATTCAATGACCCAGCCTCCACAGCTCTCTGGGGCAGGGAATTCCACAGATTTACAACCCTCTGAGAGAAGAAATTTCTCCTCATCTCAGTTTTAAATGGGCAGCCCTTTATTCTAAGACTATGTCCCCTAATTTTAGTTTCCCCTATTAGTGGAAATATTCTCTCTGCATCCACAATGTTGAGCCCCATCATTATCTTATAAGTTTCAATAAGATCACCTCTTATTCTTCTGAACTCCAATGTGTATAGGCCCAACCTAATCAACCTATCCTCATAAGTCAACCCCCTCATCTCCGGAACCAACTTAGTGAACCTTCTCTGAACAGCCTCCAATGCAAGTATATCCTTCCTTAAATATGGAGCCCAAAACTGAACGCAGTACTCCAGGTGTGGCCTCACCAATACCCTGTACAGTTGTAGCAGGACTTCTTTGCTTTTATACTCTATCCCCCTTGCAATAAAGGCCAAGGGCAATATTGCCCATCCCTAATTCCCCTTGAGAAGGTGGTGGTGAGCCGCCTTATACAACTGAGTGGCTTGCTAGGCCATTTCAGAGGGCTGTGTCTGGAGTCATGTCTACAGATTTCCTACTCTACTCTGAACCAGATGGGTTTTTACGACAATCTGGTAGTTTCGTGGTCACCATTACTGATATTAGCTTTTTATTCCAGATTTACTTAATTAACTGAATTAAAATTCCCCAGCTGCCGTGGTGGAATTTGAACTTGTCTCCAGATTATTAGTCCAGGCCTCTGGATTACTAGTCCAGTAACATAACCACTATGCTATCGTTGCCCTGCAGTGATGTTCTGGGGCTGGGATGATTGGCCTCCTACAACCACAACCATCTTCCTTTGTGCTAGGTATGACTGCAGCCAGTGGAGAGTTTTGCCCCTAATTCCCATTGAGTGGAAGGTTCCGCTGGTGAAGAAAATGAGGGCCATGTTAATCTTGAGGGCCACTGGGAGTGCTATAGTCACCCTGCTCTGAGGCTACAGGTTTGGTTACAGGAAGTGGCAGGATTCTGTGATCTCCTCCTTGGTGAAGCGGATCCTCATAATACACTGCTCCTGGCTTAAGCGGAGGTAGGAGAAGTGCTCTCGGAAGATCCTAGGTGGGTAAAGCTTCCTTTTGCGAGCCCTCCTCCTCCTCCCTCTGCATGCATCTTCTCTTCTCGCTACCTCCGCTCCATCTCCTGAAAGTACTTGAGCACAAGGGAGATTTCAAGTACAGCCTCCATGACTGGGAGAACGTGATGTTTGCAGAAGCCTTTAAATGAGAATGAACGCATTTTCCACTTGCACCAACACTCCCTGTCACTTCAGGAACTTGAGACAAGTTTAGAAAGCTGCAGGAGTTGCAGAAAGTTACACAGAACCAGTCAAACTGATAACTATGTCAGCTGCAAGTTTGTGATGATGAGCCCTTTCAATATCGCTGCTGGAGGCTCCCTCCTGCTGGTGAACACTTGGTCAGCTGGTTGATTAACACAGGCCAATAAGTGGAGCAACAAACGTGCAAATGGCAGATCAGGCATCAAGAGAGCATTGCACACTCATTGACATCACAATCTGCCTCATTTCCATTTCTACAGCCAGCGCAGAACGGCAGCACTGCAGACCTGCCCAAAATGGCGACCACTGCGGGACCTGGCGGAAGCCATTTTTCTTCAAAATGGGCCTTAATGGCCGGTGCTAAACCCCAAAATTTCTAGACCAAAGTTGAAAAAAAAAACCTTTGTCCAGTTTTGGCTTTGTGGTTGTCCCTTTAAACCAGTCAGGATACAAAGGGGACTAGGTTTTCTGATCAATAGGCATTGTTAATGTGACAGGAATTCCTGATGGTGGTCTGACCTTGGAGTATTCTATATGTGGGAGCCCTCTGCCAGGGAGGTGCACTAGTCTGGGAGAAGAGGTGAGGGGGGATACGGGGAAATAAATCAGCAGTGATAGGCCCCGGGGGTCCGAGTGTGACAGTGTCAGTAACCTCAGAGCTGCTAATCAAGAGTGACAAAATTAATCAAATACTAATTACCTGTTTCTGGGGCCTGAAGCGCCGTTTCACAGGCCCTGGCTGCCGACAACGTTTTGATAGTCCCTCCGCCAACCGTTCAATGCTCGAGGCCAGGGCCTATTGTTCAAAGCGGGGCAAATACAGGAAACACAGTGGAGGCTGCGTTTCTCTCATTATCCACATATGGGCAGGTGCATCTCATTGCCACCAGAACTGGCCTCTAGAAAAGGGGCTGGGTTGAGCTGGTGTGGTGGAGTGGATCAGTCCTCGTCTGTTCATGATCCACCGGAGAACATAACATAAGAACATAGGAATTAGGAGCAGGAGTAGGCTATTCGGCCCTTCGATCCTGCTCCACCATTCAATAAGATCATGGCTGATCTTCTACCTCAACTCCACTTTCCTGCACTATCCCCATATCCCTTGAATCCCTTAATATCCAAAAATCTATCAATCTCTGTCTTGAATATACTCAACGACTAAGCCCCCATAGCCCTCTGGGGTAGAGAATTCCAAAGATTCACCACCCTCTGAGCGAAGAAGTTTCTCCTCATCTCAGTCTTAAATGGCCAACCCCTTATTCTGAGATGTGGTTCGAGACTCCCCAGCCAGAGGAAACATCCTCCCTGCATCTACCCTGTCAAGCCCTGTAAGAATTTTGTATGTTTCAATGAGATCACCTCTCATTCTTCTAAACTCTAGAGAATATAGGCCTAGTCTACTCAATCTCTCCTCATAGGACAATCCTTCCATCCCAGGAATCAGTCTGGTGAACCTTTGTTACAATCCCTCTATGGCAAATATATCCTTCCTTAGGTAAGGAGACAGAGGGCCCGAATTTGCTGAAGGTCTCCGCCCACCCAAGTGCTGCCCAAAGGACCGCCGATGGCAGCCGAGATACCCGATGGTACTTTGGGCGGGGTTAGCATTGGAAAGGTCCCTTGAAGGTTGGCAGGCGGCAAATGAGTGACTTATATTGCCAAACTGGGCAGCAGCCGGCAGGAGCTCTCATTCTCAGCGGCAAAGGTACATATAGGTACAAGCGATATAGGTAAAAAAGGGATGAGGTCCTACAAGCTGAATTTAGGGAGCTAGGAATTAAATTAAAAAGTAGGACCTCAAAGGTAGTAATCTCAGGATTGCTACCAGTGCCACGTGCTAGTCAGAGTAGAAATAGCAAGATAGTTAAGATGAATATGTGGCTTGAGGAATGGTGCAAGAGGGAGGGATTCAAATTCCTGGGACATTGGAACCAGTTCTCGGGGAGGTGGAACCAATAGAAAACTAGTTTGCACCTGGGCAGGACTGGAACCAATGTCCTAGGGGGGAGTGTTTGCCAGTGCTGTTGGGGAGGTGTTAAACTAATATGGCAGGGGGATGGGAATCTATGCAGTGGGACAGAGGGAAATAAAATGGGGGCAGAAGCAAAAGATAGAAAGGAGAAAAGTAAAAGTGGAGGGCAAAGAAATCCAAGGCAAAAATCAAAAAGGGCCACATTACAGCATAATTCTAAAGGGACAAAGGGTGTTAAAAAGACAAGCCTGAAGACTCTGTGTCTCAATGAAAGGAGTATTCGTAATAAGGTGGAATGAATTAACTGCGCAGGCAAAGATTAATGAATATGTTATAATTGGGATTACCAAAGCTGGGAACTCAACATCCAGGGGTATTCAACATTTAGGAAGGATAGACAGAAAGGAAAAGGAGATGGGGTAGTATTGCTGGTTAAAGAGGAAATTAACGCAATAGTAAGGAAGGACATTAGCTTGGATGCTGTGGAATCTGTATGGGTAGAGCTGTGGAATACCAAAGGGCAGAAAACGCTAGTGTGAGTTGTGTACAGACCACCAAACAGTAGTAGTGTAACACCACTTTTTAAAAAAGGAGGCAGAGAGAAAATATGGAATTATAGACCGGTTAGCCTGACATTGGTGGTGGGGAAAATGTTGGAATCAATTATTAAAGATGACATAGCAGATCATTTGGAAAGCAGTGACAGGATTGGTCTAAATCAGCATGGATTTATGAAAGGAAAATCATGCTTGACAAATCTTCCAGAATTTTTTGAGGATATAATTAATAGAGTGGACAAGAGAGAACCAGTGGATGTGGTGTATTTGGACTTTCAAAAGGCTTTTGACAAGGTCCCACACAAGAGATTAAAGCACATGGTATTGGGGGTAATATATTGACGTGGATAGAGAACTGGTTAGCAGTCAGGAAGCAGATAGTTGGAATAAATGGGTCCTTTTCAGAAAGGCAGGCAGTGAATAGTGGGGTGCTACAGGGTTCAGTGCTGGGACCCCAGCTATTTACAATATACATTAATAATTTGGATGAAGGAATTGAACGTAATATCTCCAAGTTTACAGATGACACTAAGCTGGGTGGCGGTGTGAGCTGTGAGGAGGATGCTAAGAGGCTGCAGGGTGACTTGGACAGGTTAGGTGAGTGGGCAAATGCATGGCAGATATAGTATAATGTGGATAAATGTGAGATTATCCACTTTGGTGGCAAAAACAGGAAGGCAGAATATTATCTGAATGGTGACAGATTAGGAAAAAGGGAGGTGCAACGAGACCTGGGTGTCATGGTACATTAGTCATTGAAAGTTGGCAAGCAGGTACAGCAGCCGATGAAGAAGGCAAATGGAATGTTGGTCTTCATAGCTAGAGGATTTGAGTATAGGAGCAGGGAGGTCTTACTGAAGTTGTACAGGGCCTTGGTGTGGCCACACCTAAAATATTGTGTTCAGTTTTGGTCTCTTAATCTGAGGAAGGACATCCTTGTTATTGAGGGAGTGCAGCGAAGATTCACCAGACTGATTCCCGGGTTGGCAGGACTGACATATGAGGAGAGATTGGATCGATTGGCCCTGTATTCACTGGAGCTTAGAAGAATGAGAGGGGATCGCATAGAAACATACAAAATTCTGACGGGATTGGACAGGTTAGAGGCAGGAAGAATATTCCTGATGTTGGAGAATTCCAGAACCAGGGGTCACAGTCTAAGGATAAGGGGTAAACCATTTAGGACTGAGATGAGGAGAAACTTCTTCACTCAGAGAGTTGTTAACCTTTGGAATTCTCTACTGCAGAAAGTTGTTTAGGCCAGTTTGTTAGATATATTCAAAAGGGAGTTAGATATGGCCCTTACGGCTAAAGGGATCAAGGTGTAAGGGGGTGATCCCGGGGGTCAGGTTCACCTCTGACCAACTTGAGCAATTCGAATCGCTCCCACTCCCTTGGATTCTGGACTCTGGATTTATTTGGGGGATGTGATAAAGTGCAAAAGACAACTGGTTTGGTGCAAAAGAACTTTGATTTTATTAAAGACAAGAAAATACAATGTTAAACTTATAATCAATCTAATAAAGAACATTCACACATTCAAAGGGGGTTACAGTAAAATTACACCTCCCACCTCCCAATACCTAATTCTAGCTAGGTTAGACTCCAGGGCAGGCAGGAACTATCCTTTCCAGTCAGTTAGCAATAGTTTGCGATTTTGGGGTTCATTGAATTCTGCAGGTTCTGCTTGCCGTACCCCGAACGTCGGAGAAGACTTCTAGCTGCGCAATCTTCAAATGGGTTGAGTCCGCTGATGCGGTAAGGCGCGTTTTGGATCTATGGGGTAAGTACCAGTTTTTTTTCGTTAGAAATATGTTCAAAGTCTCTTTAGGTAATGTTTTCACCTGTTGGTAGTCAGGCCTTGGATTGTAGAGTGGAAACTTTCCAATTCTTCGGTTTCTTCCCGTTGGAGTTTTGTTTCGAGTTTGGTCGATCGCGGTGGTTTTTCGTTGATACCACGTTGGCTGTGGTCGGTTGCTGCTGCGATGATAATGTTCTTCCTTCCTTCAGGGCTTCAGGACTTCGAGGCTGGAAAAGTTAGTTTACAACTGTCGCGTTGGTTTCTCTCCTTGTCTTGATGACATAGTTGTAGTATAGCACGAGCAATATGGCAGAGTGTGTCATCCCCTCTGTTGAAACAGGGGGCCAGTTATATGGTTTGAGTTGTTCTAATCTTGGCGCCAAGTCAGTTCAGAATTCTTTGTTTAAATTTGGCGGGCTTGACTTCTTTGTAATATTTTGGCTGGCTTGTTAAAGGTTAATATGTTTTGGATAGGATGATGTTCAAAACTGTTTCCTGATGGAAATATTAGCTTGGTAATTGCAATGTCCTTTTGTGCTTAGTTTTCGCATACAGGCTGGATTGGGCCTCTTTGTGATGTATATGCTGAAATGCTTTTCCAGATTCAGGTTGATGGTTGGCTATCTCTGGGTTATTTGTTGTAATGTTAATGTCTCTTATGGAGAAGGATTCTCGAATACCCATTTTCCCAGACAAGTTAACTTAATCCCAACATCAGACAATTCCAATAATCAAGTTGTGTCCTGTTAGTTCTTTAGGCCCGCCCACAGTCTTGAATTTGTCTTTTTAAAATCTAAAATTCGGTTAAAGTTCGTAGTTTCTTCCATAAGCGCTTTAGGGTTCCAAACTTTCCGGTAGATAGTCCCAAATTAAATTTCCTTTCGAATGAGCCCAAACACTGGGGGGTGGGGTTCTTGTGAATTTTTCATCCTTTCAAAGGGTATGGAGAGAAAGCAAGAAAGGGGTACTGAGGTTGAATGATCAGCCATGATCTTATTGAATGGTGATGCAGGCTCGAAGGGCCGAATGGCCTACTCCTGCACCTATTTTCTATTTTTCTATATTTCTATGTTGCCGCCCAAGTGCCACCAAGGATGGAGTTGGGCTCACGGAGGATCGAAGAGCTGAAAAGCAAAACATAAAAAAGAAATTAAAAACCATCTGAACACCTTTAGGGGATCCCATCCAGGTAAGTTGGTGTGAAAAAATTTTTTTAAAGTTCACTAACCTTTTTTTCAGGATCTTCCTACAACCGTCGGGGAAAGAGCAGCCTCCACGCAGCGGTCCACCGCTGTTCTGGCACCGGCTCCTGCCCGCACCAATTTGACAGCTCGGCAGGTGGAAGGTCACTTACGCCACTCAGCCGTCTGCTGACGTCAGCGGGCGGTTCCCGGCGGCTCTCCCCTCCCCCGTGCTCCAGCCCACCTCGAAAGTGGCACTGGGCGGATCTTCACGAAGAATGTCGGCGACAGTCGGCGGTAAGGTGATCAAATTCGGGCCTAAAAATTGTGCAGAGTACTCCAGGTGTTGTCTCACCAAGACCCTATATAATTGCAGTGAGATGGAACCGCAAAGCCTAGGCCTTCTACGTGGTGGAGGTCACAGGTTTGGGAGGTGCTGTCGAAGAAGCCTTGGCGAGTTGCTGCAGTGCATCCTGTAGATAGTACACACTGCAGCCACGGTGCACCAGTGGTGGAGGGAATGGATGATTAGAAAACCAAACTGCAAGATCTGTTCAGTTATCTGACTGCTATTTTTTAATGTATATCCCTTAATTTTTAAAAATATGTACTTTTGCTTTTCTCCAATAGTATAGTAGTATTAGGCAGTCCCTCGTGTCGAGGATGATCTGCTTCCACACCAATAAAAGATGAGTTCACAGGTGTTTCAATGAGGAACCAGACGTTCTAGATCCCGAGCTACATCTTGAAGGGTGGAAGATGCCTGTGCGTGAATTCATTTAACGTGGAGTGGCCGTTGCACACCAGCCACCACATGGGCTTGACAGAGCAAGGCTTTGGTCCAGTGACAAGGGTTAACCAAGACGACTGGAGATCAAGCTCTGCTGCGCCATCCCTGGGCCCCAGCCTTGCTGCTGTTATATATTGCGCCGCCCTTGCACCATGACCCCGCCACTCCCGCCTCCGACCCCCCTGCTCCTGGGCATCGACCCCGCCACTCCTGGGCCACGACCCCGCCGCTCCTCGCCTCCAACCCCGTCGCTCCTCACCTTCGACCCCGCCGCTCCTCACCTTCGACCCCGTCGCTCCTCACCTTCGGCCCTGCCGCTCCTCGCCTCTGACCCGTCGCTCCTGGGCCACAACCCCGCCGCTCCTGGGCCACGACCCCGCCGCTCCTCACCTCTGACCCACCGCTCCTGGGCCACGACCCCGCCGCTCCCGGGCCTCGATCCTGCTGCTCCTCACCTCTGACCCCGCCGCTCCTGGGCCTCGACCCCGCCGCTCCTGGGCCATGACCCCGCCGCTCCTCGCCTCTGACCCCGCCACTCCTGGGCCACGACCCCAACGCTCCTGGGCCACGACCCCGCTGCTCCTCGCCTACGACCCCGCCGCTCCTCCCCTCTGACCCCGCCGCTCCTTGCCTCCAATCCCGCCGCACCTGGGCCACGACCCCGCAGCTCCTCGCCTCTGACCCCGCCACTCCACACCTTCGACCCCGATGCTTCTGGACCACGACCCCGCCGCTCCTGGACCATGACCCCGCCGCTCCTCACCTTCGACCCCGCTGCTCCTCACCTTCGAACCCGCCGCATCTGGACCACGACCCCGCCGCTCCTGGACCATGACCCCGCCGCTCCTGGACCACGACCCGAGCCGCTCCTGGGCCACGACCCCGCCGCTCCTCGCCTCTGACCCCGCCGCTCCTGGGCCATGACCCCGCCGCTCCTGGACGACGACCCCGCTGCTCCTCACCTCCGACCCCGCCGCTCCTCACCTCCGACCCCGCCGATCCTCCCCTCTGACCCCGCCGCTCCTCCTCTCTGACCCCGCCGCTCCTCCCCTTCGACCCCGCCACTCCTCCCCTCTGACCCCGCCGCACCTGGGCCACGACTCCGCAGCTTCTCGCCTCTGACCCCGCCGCTCCACACCTTCGACCCCGATGCTTCTGGACCATGACCCCGCTGCTCCTGGGCCACGACCCCGCCGCTCCTCGCCTCTGACCCCGCCGCTCCTCACCTTCGAACCCGCCGCTTCTGGACCACGACCCCGCCGCTCCTGGACCATGACCCCGCCACTCCTGCACCATGACCCCGCCGCTTCTGGACCACGACCCCGCCACTCCTGGACCATGACCCCGCCACTCCTGGACCATGACCCCGCCGCTTCTGGACCACGACCCCGCCGCTTCTGGATCATGACCCCGCCACTCCTCACCTTCGATCCCGCCGCTCCTCACCTTTGACCCCGCCGCTTCTGGACCACGACCCCGCCGGTCCTGGACCATGATCCCGCCGCTCCTGGACCATGACCCCGCCGCTCCTGGACCATGACCCCGCCGCTCCTGGACCATGACCCCGCCGCTCCTGGACCCCGACCCCGCCGCTCCTGGACCATGACCCCGCCGCTCCTGGACCCCGACCCCGACGCTCCTGGACCCCGACCCCGTCGCTCCTCACCGCTGACCCCGCCGCTCCTGGGCCACGACACCGCCACTCCTCGCCTCCGACCCTGCTGCCCGTCGCCTCCGACCCTGCCGCTCCTTGCCTCTGACACCGCCGCTCCTCACTTCCACCACCACCGTTCCTCCCCTCTGATCCCGCCGCTCCTCACCTCCGACCCCGCCGCTCCTGGACCACGACCCCACTGCTCCTTGCCTCCGACCCTGCCGCTCCTCACCTCCGACCCTGCCGCTCTTCGCCTCTGACCCCACTGCTCCTCACCTCCGACCCCACCGCTCCTTGCCTCCGACCCTGCCGCTCCTCACCTCCGACCCTGCCGCTCTTTGCCTCCGACTCCACTGCTCCTCACCTCCGACCCTGCTGCTCCTTGCCTCCGACCCCACTGCTCCTCACCTCCGATCCTGCCGCTCCTCTCCTCCGACCCTGCCGCTCTTTGCCTCCGACCCCACTGCTCCTCACCTCTGACCCTGCCGCTCTTCGCCTCCGACCCCACTGCTCCTCGCCTCCGACCCCACTGCTCCTCGCCTCCGACCCCACTGCTCCTCGCCTCTGACCCCACCGCTCCTTGCCTCCGACCCTGCCGCTCTTTGCCTCCGACCCCACCGCTCCTTGCCTCCAACCCTGCCGATCCTCGCCTCCGACCCCACCGCTCCTCACCTCTGACCTAGCCGCTCTTCGCCTCCGACCCCGCTGCTCCTAGGCCTCGACCCGTCGCTCCTCACCTCCGACCCCGCCACTCCTGGACCTCGACCCCGCCATTCCTCCCCTCCGACCCCGCCGCTCCTTGCCTCCGACACCGCCACTCCTCCCCTCCGACCCCGCCACTCCTCCCCTCCGACCCCGCCGCTCCTTGCCTCCGACACCGCCGCTCCTTGCCTCCGACACCGCCACTCCTCCCCTCCGACACCGCCACTCCTCCCCTCCGACCCCGCCACTCCTCCCCTCCGACCCCGCCGCTCCTTGCCTCGACCCCGCCGCTACTGGGCCACAACCGACCTGTTCCTCACCTCCGACCCCACCGCTCCTCGACTCTGCCTATTTTCTCCAATAGTCTCCTGTGAGTTACCTGTAGCAAGAAATGCAAAAGAATGCTGCAGATACAAAAGTATTCTACAAAATAATAGCATACTAGAGCAGGTCAGACGATGGGTATTCTGCGGTGAGGGACTCACCTCCTGACTCCCTAAAGCCTCTCACCCACAAACAAGGCACAAGTCAGAAGTGTGATGGAATACTTGCTTGGATGAATGAACGGGACTATCGGGATGGTGTGAGTTAGGATATGGAGTTTTGGATGAGCTCATGTTTCTGTAGGATGGAAGATGGGAGGCCTCCCAACACAGATTAGCTGTTTATTTATCTCATTTGCTGTTTGTGTAACCTGTTGCACTAGCCCACATAGCAGCAATGACTACCCTTCAAAAGCAATTCTGTGGAATATCCCATTGGAATTGAAAGACATTGGGGATGGAATTCGGTAGCACCCCGTTTGGGGCACTAACTTTTACCTTTTTGAAAAGATCATGCATGGTAAGATGGGCTCCCAAATGCTGGATAATTGGGTGTTTTCACCTCAGGAAGGAAGTGGGGTGGAATCTGAGGCACTAATGGCCTCAGTCGGGTGTTGCTGCAGCACTATTGCCAGAGCTCTACCCAATTTCAGGTGACTTTCATTCAGCAATCAGCAGCCTCTAGCTCATTCCAGTTCTTAAAGGGGACGCCGTTTCAGGCAGTACCAGTTCATTTTTATCATTGCTGGACGTCACTCAGAGCTGGAAGCAACTTCTGACATGGCTGCTCCAAATCCTGCTACAAGGGCCACTCGCTTCAATGAGGTGACATTGGACACATTGGTGGGGACAGTGGGGAGAAGGAGGGAGGCACAGTTCCCTCCATCTGGGAGAAGGACAATGCTGCAGGTTTTTAGGGCCATGTGGGGATAGGTGGCCGGGGAAGTGTCAGCCAGCACAGTGGTCGACAGAACCCCAAAACTGCCGGAAAAAATTCAATGACCTCAGTCGGGTGGTCAAGGTGAGTACATGTTTACACAACTTTTACATACCAGCCTGTGAGCCTCTGTCTGTGCACCAGCACGTAACCAGCACTTAACCCAGCAGGCAACCACTAAGCATCTGTACCTGCTCCCATCACATCCTCATTTCATGCCCTGCCTACACTCACTGGTATTGAACCACAGCGGGCATATTTTCCACATAGATAGCTGGACTCTTACTCACAAAAGTTCCTTTCTTTTGCAGGCCAGGGTGGCACATAACAGACAGAAGCAGCAACGTGTGCTGAGTGAGCTGTA
The DNA here is from genome assembly GCF_044704955.1 of Pristiophorus japonicus. NCBI lineage: Eukaryota > Metazoa > Chordata > Chondrichthyes > Pristiophoridae > Pristiophorus > Pristiophorus japonicus. The sequence goes on from NC_091980.1 coordinate 120,454,516, forward strand.
GGAGTGAGTGCGGCGTTTCATTGGCCCACAGGTGGTGGGCTGTTATGTATGCATGCTTGTATTGTTATATGATACCTGTAACACTGAATGTACCTTTAGCCTGTACACACCTTACCTGTGCACCAGAGGGTGCTGCTGCTGAAGACCGAAGGGTTACCTGCACACTGCAGTTTGAGTACCATACCTCTGCCTCGTGGAGTCATTAACAAGGTGCCTACATATATAATAGGCGCCGTGACTGGCAGAGACGTCGAGCCCGCTGGGGAAAATTGTTATGTATGTAACTATGTATTATTTGCCACCAGAGGTCATAATGGTCACCTGCACACACGTGCAGGGCCAGTTTAAAAGGTTGGCTGCCATGTCGTTTAGGCACTCTGGAGTTGTAATAAAGAAGACTAAGGTCACTCTAAGTTTAGCTCACAGTACTCAGCCTCATGGAGTTCTTCTATACACAGCAACTGGCAATGAGTAACAGAATATGGACCTTCACGCAACCATGGCTGCCATTGGAATATTAGAGAGATTCGTAGAGGGTGATGATTGGAAAGCCTTCATCGAGCGTCTAGACCAGTACTTCATGGCCAATGAGCTGGAAGGAGACAATAATGCGGCCAAACACAGGACGGTTCTCCTCGCCGTCTGTGGGCCTGAAATATACAACCTCATTAAGAATCTGCTCTCACCGACAAAACCAACAGAGAAGGAATATACAGAGTTGTGCACGCTGGTTCAGGACCACCTCAAGCCGAAGGAGAGTATCCTCATGGCCAGATATTGTTTTTACTCGCACCATCGCTCCGGGGGCCAGGATGTGGCGGATTATGTCGCCAACCTGAGACGCCTCGCGGGACCTTGCGATTTTGCAGCTGCGTTGGGGCAAATGCTGCGGGACTTTTTCATGCTGGGCATCAGCCATGAGGTCATTCTTTGAAAGCTGCCGAAACCCGAGACTTGAGCAGGGTCATCACCATCGACCAGGCATGCATGGCCACAGACGATAACACTAAACAGATATCTTCTCAACATCGAAGCTCACTGGCAAGTACTGTGCATAAAATGACGTCGCTAGCAGGCTGAACTGCATATGGCAGGGCCTATACGTCTGCGACTGCAAGATCTGTGATGACTCAGAGTCCGCCATCGGGGGTGAACGTGAATCCATTAGCACGTGTTGGCACTGCGAGGGTAATCATCGGGCCCATCAATGTCGACTCAAGCACCATGTGTGCAAAGGCTGCGCAACGATGGGGCACCTCCAGCGAATGTGCAAACGTGCTGCGACATACCACATGGCAGAGGATGATCGATCCGGCACGGATCACGCAGCACAGGCAACTTAACCCGAGGAAGAAGTGTATGGGGTACATATCTTCACCACCAAGAGCTCTCCTATAATGCTGAAAGTCAAATTAAATGGAGTTCCAGTATCCATGGATTTGGACACGGGTGAGAGTCAGTCAATAATGAGCCAGAAGGCTTTCGAGAAACTGTGGGGCAATAAAGCACAAAGCCCCAAACTGAGCCCGATTAATGCAAAGCTGCATACCTACACCAAAGGGCTCATACCAGTCATTGGAAGTACGGCAGTGAAGGTATCGTATGATGGAGCTGTGCATGACCTTTCATTGTGGATTGTTCCAGGCAATGGCCCAATGCTGTTCGGCAGAAGCTGGCTAGAAAAGATTAGATGGAATTGGAATGATATCAAAGCACTATCTTCAGTGTATGACGCCTCGTGTGCTCAAGTGCTGAGCAAGTTTCCGTCACTATTCGAACCAGGCATCGGCAACTTCACAGGCGCCAAGGTACAGATCCATCTAGGCCCCGATGCATGGCCCATCCATCACAAGGCTCAGGCGGTTCCGTACATGATGAGGGAGAAAGTCGAGATCGAACTGGACAGACTTCAAAGCGAAGGAATCATATCACTAGTCGAGTTCAACGAGTGGGCCAGTCCAATTGTTCCGGTGTTGAAAAGCGATGGCACAGTCAGAAACTGCAGAGACTACAAGGTAACGATTAACCGAATCTCACTACAGGACCAGTACCCGCTGCCCAAAGCAGATGACCTGTTCGCAATGTTAGCGGGGGGGGGAAGTCATTCACCAAGTTGGACCTAACCGCCGCCTACATGACACAGGAGCAGGCTGAATCTTCGAAAAGACTGACGTGCATCAACACACACAAAGGGCTGTTTATATACCACAGGTGCCCTTTCGGGATTCGCTCAGCTGCAGCCATTTTCCAGAGAAACATGGAGAGTTTGCTGAAATCTGTTCCACGCACTGTGTTTTCCTGGTGCCAGAAGTCAAATTTTTGGGGAGAAAGATTGCAGCAGATTGCATCAGGCCCACGGACTCAAAGACAGAGGCCATCAAGAATGCACCCAGACCACAGAATGTGATGGAGCTGCATTCGTTCCTGGGACTCCTCAAAAATTTTGATAAGTTTTTACCCGGGTTGAGCACGTTGTTAGAGCCTTTGCACATGTTGCTACCTAAGGATGACGAGTGAGTTTAGGGCAAATCTCAAGACACAGCCTTTGAGAAAGCCAGGAACCTGCTATATTCAAATAAGTTTCTTGTACATTATGACTCATGTAAACGTTTAGTGCTAGCTTGTGATGCCACATCATATGGGTTCGGCTGTTTGTTACAGCAAGCCAATGTATTGGACAACCTCCAACCGGTTGCATACGCATCTAGAAGTCTGTCTAAGGCTGAGAGAGCCTATAGTATGGTTGAGAAAGAGGCGTTAGCATGTGTATATGGGGTTAAGAAAATGCAACAATACCTATTTGGACTTTGGTTTGAGCTTGAAACTGACCACAAGCCACTCATTTTGCTGTTTTCAGAGAGCAAAAGTATAAATACCAATGCTTCGTCCCACATCCAAAGATAGGCACTAACATTATCTGCTTATCCGCCACAGACCAGGCACTGAAAACTGTGCCGATGCTCTCAGCCGACTACCATTACCCACCACTGGGGTTGAAATGGCGCAGCCCGCAGACTTGCTACTGGTCATGGATGCTTTTGAGAACGAGGGGTGACCCATCACAGCTCACCAGATCAGGACCTGGACTAGCCAGGATCCTGTGCTATCATTAGTAAAGAATTGCGTCCTAAATGGGAACTGGTCGGCCGTTCCCAGGGAAATGCAAGATGAAATTAAGCCGTTGCACCGATGCAAAGATGAAATGTCTATCCAGTCGGATTGTCTTTTATGGGGTAATCACGTGGTTTTGCCAAAAAAAGGCAGGGAAACGTTTATACGCGACCTATACAGTACACACCCAGGTATTGTCATGATGAAGGCAATTGCCAGGTCGCATGTTTGGTGACCCGGCATTGACTCGGACTTGGAATCATGCGAGCATCAGTGCAACACTTGCTCGCAACTGAGCAATGCACCAAAGGAGGCTCCACTGTGCCTGTGGTCATGGCCCACCAAACCATGGTCCAGGATCCACGTAGATTTTGCCGGCCCCTTTCTCGGAAAGTTGTGGACGCTTACTCCAAATGGATTGAATGCGTAATCATGTCATCCAGCACGTCCACAGGCACCATTGAAAGCCTCCGGGCCATGTTCGTCACCCATGGCTTGCCTGACATCCTTGTCAGCGACAATGGACCGTGTTTCACCAGCTCGGAATTCAACACGTTTATGACCCGCAATGCCATCAAGCATGTCAGGTCTGCTCCGTTTAAGCCCGCATCTAACAGTCAAGTGGAGCAGGCAGTCTAAACAATCAAACAGAGCATGAAATGCATGACGGACGGCTCCTTGCAGACCCGCTTGTCTTGCATTCGGTTCAGTTACCGGACACGATCCCACTCGCTCACCGGGGTTCCCCTGGCAGAATTGTTAATGAAGAGAGCCCTCAAAACCAGGCTCTCCCTAGTCCACCCGGATCTTAATGATCACGTGGAAACCCGGCGACACCGGCAGAACATGTACCACGATCGCGCGGCTGTTTCACGTGAAATTGATGTTAACGACCGTGTGTTTGTCCTGAATTACGGTCATGATCCCAAGTGGGTTGCTGGCACTGTTTTGGCCAAGGAAGGGAATAGGGTGTTTATAATCAAACTGTTAAATGATCAAACGTGCAGAAAGCATTTAGATCAGACCAAATTTCAATTTACAGACAACCAGGAACGACTTGAAGAGGACATCACCATCGACGATCCACCAACACACACCCAACCAGCAATCGACCTCGCTGTCAATCACGAGGATGAACCCACCGTTCCTGACAGTCCGGGCAGACCAGCCGCGGTGCAGTGCAGCAATGGTCCGGCCAACTCACACACGCCAGGGTTTGGACTTAGACAATCAACCAGGGAGCGAAGGGCTCTGGATTGCCTCCACTTGTAAATAAGCAGCATGGTGAGTCGGGAATTCGGAGGAGAGGCCTATAAAAGGCCCAGCGTCATTGCTGAGGCCAGCGGGGAGCAGCGTGGTGAGTCGGGAGGTCGGAGGAGAGGCCTATAAAGGCCAGCTGGTGCAGCTGCAGCAGGGTGAGAAGGCAAAAAAGAAGTAGAAAGAAATCGAAAGGTGACGTCACAGCCCAGGGGGTAAGTGATTGGCTGGAGATTGGTAAGTAGTTTTTCTTTTTCTTTTCTTTATCAGTAAGTAACCTTTTAGCCTTGTTGTTGCCAAATTAAGTTGATCTAGGGGTTAAGACATGGTAGGAGAGCTCGGAAACGTGTTATGCTTCTCCTGTATTATGGGGGAAGTCAGGGACGCTGAGAATGACGTGAATAGCATGTTTAGTGAGTTGGTCTTATTGCAGGTAAAGGTTGCACAGCCAGATAGGGAATGGGTGACCAACAGGAAGAGCAGTGCAAGGAAGGTAGCGCAGGGGTCCCCTGTGGTCATCCCTCTGCAAAACAGATACACCGCTTTGGGTACTGTTGGGGGGAATGACTCACCAGGGGAGGACAGCAGCAGCTAAGTTCATGGAACGTGGCTGGATCTGCTGCACAGGAGGGCAGGAAAAAGAGTGGGAGAGCTACAGTGATAGGGGATTCAATTTAAGGGGAATAGATAGACATTTCTGCGGCTGCATCCGAGATTCCAAGATTGTATGTTGCCTCCCGGGTGCAAGGTTCAAGGATGTCTCGGAGCGGATGCAGGGCATTCTGAAAAGGGAGCGTGAACAGCCAGTTGTCGTGGTGCATATAGGTACCAACGATATAGGTAAAAAACGGGATGAGGTCCTACAAGATGAATTTAGGGAGCTAGGAGCTAAATTAAAAAGTAGTATCTCAAAAGTAGTAATCTCAGGATTGCTACCAGTGCCACGTGCTAGTTAGAGTAGGAATCGCAGAATAGCTCAGATGAATACGTGGCTTGAGAAGTGGTTCCGTCAGGAGGGATTCAAATTCCTGGGACATTGGAACCGTTGATGGGGGAGGTGGGACCAGTACAAACCGGACTGTCTGCACCTGGGCAGGACCGGAACCAATGTTGGAGGGGGAGTGTTTGCTAGAGGAGTTAAACTAATATGGCAGGGGGATGGGAACCTATGCAGGGAGACAGAGGGAAGTAGAATGGGGGCAGAAGCAAAAGATAGAAAGAAGAAAAGTAAAGTGAAGGGCAGAGAAATCTAAGGCACAAAGCAAAAGGGGCCACATTACACCAAAATTCTAAAGGGGCAAAGTGTGTTAGAAAGACAAGCCTGAAGGCTCTGTGCCTCAATGCGAGGAGTATTCAGAATAAGGTGGACGAATTAACTGTGCAGATAACAATTAACGGGTATGATGTAATTGGCATCATGGAGACATGGCTCCAGGGTGACCAAGGCTGGGAACTCAACCTCCAGGGGTATTCAACATTTAGGAAGGATAGACAGAAAGGAAAAGGAGGCGGGGTAGCATTGCTGGTTAAAGAGAAAATTAATGCAATAGTAAGATAGGACATTAGCTTGGATGATGTGGAATCGGTATGGGTAGAGCTGCGAAATACCAAGGGGCAGAAAACGCTGGTGGGAGTTGTGTACAGACCACCAAACAGTAGTAGTAAGGTTGGGGACAGCATCAAACACGAAATTAGGGCCGCATGCAATAAAGGTACAGCAGTTATCGTGGTTGACTTTAATCTACATATTGGTTGGGCGAACCAAACTGGTAGCAATGCGCTGCAGGAGGATTTCCTGGAGTGTATTAGGGATGATTTTCTAGACCAATATGTCAAGGAACCAACCAGGGAGCTGGCCATCCTAGACTGGGTGATGTATAATGAGAAAGGACTGATTAGCAATCTTGTTGTGCGAGACCCCTTGTGGAAGAGTGAACATAATATAGTAGAATTCTTTATTAGGATGGAGAGTGACACAGTTAATTCAGAAACTACGGTCCTGAACTTAAGGAAAGGTAACTTCGATGGTTTGAGGCGTGAATTGGCTAGAATAGACTGACAAATGATACTTAAAGGGTTGACGGTGGATAGGCACTGGCAAACATTTAAAGATCACATGGATGAACTTCAGCAATTGTACATCCCTGTCTGGAGTAAAAATAAAACGGGGAAGGTGGCTCAACCATGGCTAACAAGGGATATTAAGGATAGTGTTAAATCCAAGGAAGAGGCATATAAATTGGCCAGAAAAAGCAGCAAACCTGAGCACTGGGAGAAATTTAGAATTCAGCAGAGGAGGACAAAGGATTTAATTAAGAGGGGGGAAATAGAGCACGAGAAGAAGCTTGCCGGGAACATAAAAACTGACTGCAAAAACTTCCATAGATATGTGAAGAGAAAAAGATTAGTGAAGACAAACGTAGGTCCCTTGCAGTCGGATTCAGGTGAATTTATAATGGTGAACAAAGAAATGGCAGACCAATTGAACAAATACTTTGGTTCTGTCTTCACAAAGGAAGACACAAATAACCTTCCGAAAGTACTAGAGGACCGAGGGTCTAGTGAGAAGGAGGAACTGAAGGATATCCTTATTAGGCGGGAAATTGTGTTAAGGAAATTGATGGGATTGAAGGCCGATAAATCCCCGGGGCCTGATAGTCTGCATCCCAGAGTACTTAAGGAAGTTGCCCTAGAAATAGTGGATGCATTGGTGATCATTTTCACAGTCTAACGACTCTGGATCAGTTCCTATGGAGGGTAGCTAATGTAACACCACTTTTTAAAAAGGGACGAAGAGAGAAAGCGGTTAATTATAGACCGGTTAGCCTGACATCAGTGGTGGGGAAAATGTTGGAATCAATTATTAAGGATGAAATAGCCGTTCATTTGGAAAGCAGTGACAGGATCGGTCCAAGTCAGCATGGATTTATGAAGGGGAAATCATGCTTGACAAATCTTCTGGAGTTTTTTGAGGATGTAACTAGTAGAGTGGACAAGGGAGAACCAGTGGATGTGGTGTATTTGGACTTTCAAAAGGCTTTTGACAAGGTCCCACACAAGAGATTGGTGTGCAAAATCAAAGCACATGGTATGGGGGGTAATATACTGACGTGGATAGAGAACTGCTTGGCAGACAGGAAGCAGAGAGTCGGGATAAATGGTCCTTTTCAGAATGGCAGGCAGTGACCAGTGGAGTGCCGCAGGGCTCAGTGCTAGGACCCCAGCTCTTCACAATATACATCAATGATTTGGATGAAGGAATTGTGTGTAATATCTCCAAGTTTGCAGATGACACTAAACTGGGTGGCGGTGTGAGCTGTGAGGGAGACGCTAAGAGGCTGCAGGGTGATTTGGACAGGTGAGGTGAGTGGGCAAATGCATGGCAGATGCAGTATAATGTGGATAAATGTGAGGTTGTCCACTTTGGGGGCAAAATTGCGAAGACAGAATATTATCTGAATGGCGGCAGATTAGGAGAAGGGGAGGTGCAACGAGACCTGGGTGTCATGGTTCATCAGTCATTGAAAGTTGGCATATAGGTACAGCAAGTGGTAAAGAAGGCAAATGGTATGTTAGCCTTCATAGCTAGGGGATTTGAGTATAGGAGCAGGGAGGTCTTACTGCAGTTGTACAGGCCCTTGGTGAGGCCTCACCTGGAATATTGTGTTCAGTTTTGGTCTCCTAATCTGAGGAAGGACATTCTTGCTATTGAGGGAGTGCAGCGAAGGTTCACCAGACTGATTCCCAGGATGGCTGGACTGACATATGAGGAGAGAATTGATCAACTGGGCCTTTATACATTGGAGAGGGGATCTCATAGAAACAGATAAGATTCTGACGGGACGGGACAGGTTAGATGCGGGTAGATTGTTCCCGATGTTGGGGAAGTCCAGAACCAGGGAACAAAGTCTTAGGATAAGGGGTAGGCCATTTAGGACGGAGATGAGGAGAAACTTCTTCACTCAGAGAGTTGTTAACTTGTGGAATTCCCTGCCGCAGAAATGCCAGTTCATTGGATATATTCAAGAGGGAGTTAAATATGGCCCTTACGGCTAAGGGGATCAAGAGGTATGGAGAGAAAGCAGGAAAGGGGTACTGAGGGAATGATCAGCCATGATCTTATTGAATGGTGGTCCAGGCTCGAAGGGCCAAATGGCCTACTCCTGCACCTATTTTCTATGTTTCTATGTTTCTATAACTTGAACCGAAGACTTTGGCGGGGAGTGATGTTATGTATGTATCTATGTAATACTTGCCACCAGAGGGTGCGACAGTTGGAGTCCTAATGGTCACCTGCACACATGTGCAGGGCCAGTATAAAACGTTGGCTGCCATGTTGTTTAGGCACTCTGGAGTTGTAATAAATAAGACTACGGTCACACTAAGTTTAGCTCACAGTACTCAGCCTCGTGGAGTTCTTCTATACACAACAGAGACAATGGTATCTTTATCCCCTCTTCTCATCCCACTTCCCCATTAAACCAGCAGGCCTTATCACTTTCCAGCTCCTCATAATGTCTGCCTTCCTGCTCCATTCCTGCCCACCTGCCCTCACCTTGACGCGACACTTGTGCTATTTATACTTTCAGATAAGCAGCCAGCAGATGACGAGCCTGTCTCTCAGCCCCCCCAACTGAGTCACGAGGGAGAAGAGGGGGATGAGGAGGTGGAAGGGGAGGAGAAGGAGGTGCCAAGTACTGCATCACTGCTTCTCTCACCCACAGGCACCAGCTCAGATAGTGGGACTACACGGTCCTTAGAGGTTAGGAGAGGGGTCTGCACTGGGTGATGCATTGGGTGCTAGCGGGCTACAGTACAGTCGAGGAGAAAGGGAACCTCGGGTGCCATCTCCCCAGAGGACGAGTTCGCACACATGTTCTGCTGCACAGGACTCAGCTATGGACCTTGGTGCGGAGACATTCACACAAAGAATGATGGCCATGCACTTCGACATGATAGGTGAAATAGCAAGGGTGCCCGAGAGCCTCTCGGCAGTGGTAAGGAGTGTGGAAGAGTCCGCCTCCAATATTGCAGAGAGCTCTGCGCACACCATGGAGCCCATCATTGCCAGTTTGCAGGCAATAGTGGACTCCCAGAGAGACCGTGCAGATCCAGACCTCATGATGCGTGTCATGGGCGATGTGACAGCTTCCATTGCAGCACAGGTGGAGGCAACACAACATATTGGTGCTGTAGTGCAGCCAGTGATTGGTGGCATGGAAGCTCATACTGCTCTCAATTGCGGTTACTGCCCCTCAGATCAGTGGCGTGCAATCTCACATGCTCCACTTCCTCTTGGGGTGGGTCCCGAGCAATTCTGGGGCGTGAAGTGCTCCGTGTGGCACTGACGCGGTTCAACACCCCTCCTCTTCGCCTAAAGGGGAGGGCCACTGCACACTCTGCTGGGCCTCTGATGGCCTCCACTGGGCCACCAGAGCAGTGTGGTGCCGAGGCTGCAGCCTGGTACCCAAGGAGGAGTGCCGGGCTGCACAATGGTGGCCTGGACCACGCAAGGGGGGGGGGAAGAAGTTGGGCTGACCGGTGAGTTGACAAAACCACCAAGATGGCAGCGCGGGACGCTCGCGACCTCCCCTTTAACTTCCGCCCCGCGAGCGGATGTCGGCACGGTTCACAACCCGCGAAGCTGCCGCGGACACCATTGATGGCAGCCTCGCGGGGCGCAGCGCCAAATCCGCCGCGGGCTTGGCACTAAGAGGAGTGCTACCGGGGAGGCACGGCGTTACCGTGGCAGTACCTCTGCTGACTCTCACGCAATTTCACCGGAGCCAGTCGCGTCCCCTCCCCCAATGTTTTGTGCCCTAATGGGCATCGCAAAAAGATGCCATTTCAAGCCCAGTGTTCGTTCATTCTCTATGGAACAATACTTCAGCTCTTACATCTGCTAATGGATAAGAGGGAGTTTGTTTTAAAGGAGCCAGCCACAAATTGCATGAAATGTTAACCCAAAACAGGTGGTGGTCTCATCAGACTGTTGCCAGGGATCGGATACAGCTGTAAAATTTTCAAACTAACATCCTTCAAATTGATAAAATGAATCAAATTGAAGCTATTTCCTTCGATATCACAATAAATATGGGTTGGTTGAATTCAGCTTAAATAATAAAATGTGTTTGAAAAGTTCTAACTAAACTCTACCAACAGTTTTAAAACCCAAAATATGCTGGGTAGTTTTAAATTGTTGATAGAATTATGAATTCCCTCAATCAAGTCCCCTTAGTTCAAAAAACACTGCACCATGCCAGATAAAGGAACAACAGCCAACTAGAAAAACAATACAACTCCCCGCTCTGGGCTGCAAACAGCACATCAAAGGTGTTGAGGGATATGGGGCAAAGCGGGTTTATGGAATTAGGTCGCAGATCAGCCATGATCTCATTGATGGGCAGGCTTGAGGAGCTAAATGGCCTACTCCTGTTTCTGCACTGTGGGCCATGACCCATTACCTTGGTTTCCCAATTTAAAAAAAAGTCTCCTCTCCCGTCCTGAAGACACTAGCTCCTTGCTGGGTACTGCTCTCACTGAGCAGGGTGGATACAACAATGCTATTCTTAGTATAAAGCTCACTCCCCTTTAACCTCTAGAGGGGGCAGGAGACAAAGAGTAAAGAGAAGCAAAGCAAGAAAAAAAGAATATAGAAAGTACTTCACACACAGGGAAGCAAACCCCACTATAACCCTTTAGCTAAATCCTAGTAACAACAACAGCCTGTATTTATATAGCGCCTTTAATGTAAAACACACAGGAGCGCTATTAAAAAAAATTTACACCGAGCCATATAAGGAGATATTAGGGCAGATGACCAAAAGGTTGGTCAAAGAGCGTCTTAAAGGTGGAACATAAGAACATAAGAAATAAGAGCAGGAGTAGGCTATTTGGCCCCTTGAGCCTGCTCTGCCATTCAATAAGATCATGGCTGATCTGATCTTGGCCTCAACTTCACATTCCTGCCTGTTCCCAATAATCTCTGACTCCCCTGTAGTTCAAAAATCTGTTTATCTCCACCTTGAATATATTCAATGACTCAGCCGCTACAACTCTCTGGGGTAGAGAATTCCAAAGATTCACGACCCTCTGAGAGGTAGAGAGGCGGAGGGATTTCAGGAGGGAATTCCAAAGCTTAGAGCCTTAGCAGCTGAAAGCATGACTGCCAATGGTACAATGATTAAAATTGGGCATGCTCAAGAGGCCAGAATTTAGAAACAATGGAAGGGTTGAGAGAAGTGGTGGTGGTGAAGTAGAGCTCGGTCTCATTAGCGTACATGTGGTAAATGAGAGCAGGACCCGTTATTGCTCTATGTGGTCCAGCCAAATCTGGCTAAACCAGTTGTCCACCATATCCATTCAAGTCTGCATCCCTTGGACCTAAGGGAGCAGAGATGAGGGCTATACATGGGGTAATGGCCAGGCTGAGAGAGAATCATGCTTTTAATAGGGACTAGGGCATCAAAGGTAGAGGTGAGAGTATGGTTAGAAACATAGAAAATAGGTGCAGGAGCAGGCCATTCGGCCCTTCTAGCCTGCACTGCCATTCAATGAGTTCATGGCTGAACATGCAACTTCAGGACCCCATTCCTGCTTACTCGCCATACCCCTTGATCCCCCTAGTAGTAAGGACTACATCGAACTCCTTTTTGAATATATTTAGTGAATTGTCCTCAACAACTTTCTGGGGTAGAAATTTCCACAGGTTCACCAATCTCTGTGTGAAGAAACATAGAAACATAGAAACATAGAAAATAGATGCAGGAGTAGGCCATTCGGCCCTTCGAGCCTGCACCGGCATTCAATGAGTTCATGGCTGAACATGCAACCTCAGTACCCCATTCCTGCTTTCTCGCCATACCCCTTGATCCCCCTATACTGATCACAGGTCGGGACACCATCAAACACTTGAAGAACCTGGAAGTTTCTCCTCAGCTCGGTCCTAAATGGCTTACCCCTAATCCTTAGACTGTGGCCCCTGGTTCTGGACTTCCCCAACATTGGGAACATTCTTCCTGCATCTAACTTGTCTAGACCCGTCAGAATTTTAAACGTTTCTATGAGATCCCCTCTCATTCTTCTGAACTCCAGTGAATACAAGCCCAGTCTTTCTTGATATGTCAGTCCCGCCATCCCGGGAATCAGTCTGGTGAACCTTCGCTGCACTCCCTCAATAGCAAGAATGTCCTTCCTCATGTTAGGAGACCAAAACTGTTCATAATACTCCAGGTGTGGCCTCACCAAGGCCCTGTACAACTGTAGTAACACCTCCCTGCCCCTGTACTCAAATCCCCTCGCTATGAAGGCCAACATGCCATTTGCTTTCTTAACCGCCTGCTGTACCTGCATGCCAACCTTCAATGACTGATGTACCATGACACCCAGGTCTCGTTGCACCTCCCCTTTTCCTAATCTCTCACCATTCAGATAATAGTCTGTCTCTCTGTTTTTACCACCAAAGTGGATAACCTCACATTTATCCACATTATACTTCATCTGCCATGCATTTGTCCACTCACCTAACCTATCCAAGTCACTCTGCAGCCTCATAGCATCCTCCTTGCAGCTCACACTGCCACCCAACTTAGTGTCATCCACAAATTTGGAGATATTACATTTAATCCCCTCGTCTAAATCATTAATGTACAATGTAAACAGCTGGGGCTCCAGCACAAAACCTTGCAGTACCCCACTAGTCACTGCCTGCCATTCTGAAAAGTACCCATTTACTCCTACTCTTTGCTTCCTGTCTGACAACCAGTTCTCAATCCATGTCAGCACACTACCCCCAATCCCATGTGCTTTAACTTTGCACATTAATCTCTTGTGTGGGACCTTGTCGAAAGCCTTCTGAAAGTCCAAATATACCACATCAACTGGTTCTCCCTTGTCCACTCAAAAAATTCCAGAAGATTTGTCAAGTATGATTTCCCTTTCACAAATCCATGCTGACTTGGACCTATCATGTCACCTCTTTCCAAATGCGCTGCTATGACATCCTTAATGGTTGAGCAGGTCGGTAGCTGCAGAGATGTCGTGGTGAATGGAAGGCCAAAGGCTGGACAGTTGGGATTTTGAAAGTGCAGCTGTAAGTGAATTGGGAGAGAGTTTTTTTCCAGGGGAGGGCACAGAAGCAAGTAGGGTTGGGAGGGGGATGGGGATGTGGGTGGAGTGCAATACAGGCAACAACTATGAATGTTAAACCAATCAGCGACACAGCACATCAGGGCATCAGTCCTCGACCCAGCGTCACCTTTGACCCGTGCTTCTTAAAAAATATAGCTTGGCTCACTATCTTGTTCCCCCCCTCTCCTTTGTGCTCCTTCATCAGAAGAGCCGCTGGCAGCCCTCTGGCAATGTAGCCAGCGAATCAGTCACTGGCCAAGCAGCCTGTGCAGCGTTGTCCATACTCCAGACTGATTTTCTGACCATTTCTCTCACCCTATGTAGAATTTACCAATATTTTGCAAAGATTCCTGGTACCTTTCCCCTGCAGAGGAGAAGGATCCTTTTCTGGACTTTTAAAATGGAAGGAAAAACTTCGGGACACAAATGAGTTTTAAAGGGGGAGACGAGGCCTGCAGGGGATAAAAGGGGATGCATTCATGGAGAGCCCCCCACAAATGTTTGGACTCATAGGAAAGGGAATTTAATTTGGAACTATCTACCAGAAAGTTTGAAATCCTAAAGTGAACATGGAAGAAACTATGAACTTTAATCGAATTTGGGATTTTTAAAAGATGAATGTTGGGTCGGCAAGAAAAGGGGTGGGGTCAATCTCTAAAGGGCCAGTTTGGACATTGGAGCTAATCAAATTGTCTGGCAACCGTTTATCCACCCCACCCAGAGGACCCAAATGTCACACACATATTCCAACACCTTTTCAACAGGCATAGAAATATCTGGCTCAGGCCAGACAAGCACAATGGACGAGAGCTCACCAACTTCGAAAAGCCTATTAACACCAGATTAAAACCACTTCATCAAGTTTCAACTAGCTGGGCTGCAAAATCTAAACAAAGAGCTGAGCTAGTTTTGATGGAAGATAAGGAAGCCTGTTTTAGTATCATTGAAGCCTGTTCTGGCAGTTAGGTGTGCTTCTAGAGACACTATTAAGTTAGCAGTCTCGTTGCATAAGTTCTACACCAGCCTCGAAAAGTGGGACCCCGAAACATCAGCAAAAGGAATCTCTAAAACCCAGAAGGACAGCACCATGACAGCAAACAGACTTTCAAAACGACTGTCGGAAAGTTGCGGGCCATCGCGACCAACCAAACAGTCAACCGGAACCAACCCGACAAAACCGAAGAAAAACCGAAGATTTTTCCACTCTACAAGCTGGTCCTACGCTACCAAGGGGTACAGACTACAGAACGTGGACAACTAAGGCGAACCCCAGGGACAACTAAGGCGAACCCTGGAGTTGGAACTGTCAAAAGGGGATTGGTGAGCATAGCCCCTGAACCCCCCAGAGCTATAACTTAGTTAGTTCGGGGAATTGGGAGGGGGATGCTGGGATAACTTGTGTAAATGTATCTGCATTCTCCTCTTTACCTCATTTAGAGTTTAAGCTGTATTCTTTTCCCCACAGGCTGTAATTTGACATTTTATTCAATGTGTTGTACCCCTCAGTGTGTATTGGTATTAATATTCTGTGTGTGTTATTATAGATGTGCCTTTTTTACTTCCTTTTAAACACAATAAAGCCATACCTGCTTCCTACCTTGACACCGATTATCTGTCCAAGTCTGTCACAGTCCCTTCCGGTGTCGAGAACCAAGGGTGTGGGAGCGATTCGGAACCGCTCATAAAAGGTCAGAAGGGAAAGCTGACCCCCTGAAAACCACCCCTTACAACTAACAGGGGAGCGTATCAGTTCATCTTGCTGTCTCTCACAGCTGGATTGGCCCTGTGTGGGTGACTACAGTATAAGAGGTGCTGGGCCCATTCTTTGTGTTGTGTTAGCAAGATTGTGTAAGTGTCAGGGCAGGTACCATACTGTGGGGTGACATAGAATTTACAACACAGAAACAGGCCATTTTGCCCAATAGTTCTCTTTCAGTGTTTATACTCCACTTGAACTTCATCCCATCTTAATTTATCTCACCCTATTGACATATCCTTCTATTCCATTTTCGCTCATGTACTTATCTAGCTTCCCCTTAATGGCATCTATGCTGTTTGCCTCAACGACTCCTTGTGGTAACACGTTCCACATTCTAACCGCTCGCTAACTAAGGAAGGCAACAGTGCAATCGTCTACCAATCAGATTTGACTGATTTGATCATAAAACGCATGTCCTCTGCGTGAGGTCCTACTTGGTCTAGTTACATGGTTATGGAGGCAGCACCACCCTATCCTATCTGCACGCACACATGCACTCCCACAGCGGACACTGGACAGTGAGTCAGGAACAGGGGCCAACCCTGGCTGACTTTCTTCCTCCATAGGCTAGGCGTGCTGAAGCCAATTACCCTCCAACTCAAACCTGCTATCTCTCTCACTTCTGCTGATAGATGGCGCCCTCTTCACGGAGGGGACGGAAGGGGCTATGCTCTTGAAAAAAATACAATAAATAAGAGAAATGCCACTGTCTGTTCTGATTAAATTAGCGATCTCATGCTGTCTGTCCCAGTTACACAACCTGCTGTAGTGCAAATTGGAGACAGATGAGTCTGGGAGACAAAGGGAAGCACACTGTTTCTCATTCAGATTTGAATGAAAAATTAAAATCATTGCAACATTCTGTTAATCTACAGATCCTGACCTTCAGGGCTTGCGAAATGCAAGAGAAAAAAAAGACAAGAATGATTTGTGCTGTCACACTCAATAAAACCTCCATCCTGTTAGCATTTTACTGACTGCTCTGAGCATTTTTCACAAATTAATCTTAAAAGCCTCCAGCTTCTACCATTCAAGTGATTAAATGCACTGGATATGTGAATACATGTTAAAATTATAAATGTAAAAACAGTGTCACTGTTTATTACATTTGAAATGCCAGCTTGGAGTTCCTAATGACTTAAGCTTTCTGAGGGTAAAGCTTGATGGGATCCAGGAGACAGAGAGAGTGCCAGATTCTTGACCCTGTTGGGGGTGGCTGATGTCTCCCTTCTTTCCCTGTTTATGAATCAGAGTAAAAATCCTTTCTCTTTTCTCTCTTTTGCTCTTCCTGGTTTCTTTCTGCATGCACTGCAAAAGATGCCTGAAGAGACTGTGCAACTTGGTCCTTTTTAATCCATTCCAACCCGGCCGTTGCAAAATGGAACCTTGCGTGTGAGATGAAAGTCTCTCTGTCTCCGCAATCTGTAACGGTTCGATGTGAGGTATGCTTGGACGATCTGGAGAGAGTGGTCCATTGCACGAATCTGTCTGCAATCCAGCACAAATTGGCAACAGAGCTCCTCAGAGGACAGAAAGACAGCTGGCTTGCAAAATGGAAATGTCAAAAATGCTGTAAAACAAGGGTCATAGAATCATAGAAGTTTGCAGCTGGGAAGGAGGCCATTTCGGCCCAATGTGTCCTCGCCGGCCAACAAGAGCTATCCAACCTAATCCTATTTTCCAGCTCTAGGTCCGTAACCTTGCAGGTTACAGTACTTCAGGTGCACATCCAAGTACTTTTTAAATGTGGTAAGGGTTTCTGCCTCTATCACCCTTTCAGGCAGTGAGCTCCAGACTCCCGCAACCCTCTGCATGAAGAAATTTCCCCTCAAATCCCCTCTAAACCATCTGCCAATTATTTTAAATTTATGCCGCCTGGTTGTTGACCCCTCTACTAAGGGAAATAGGCTCTTTCTATCCACTCAATGTAGGCCCCTCATAATTTTATACACCTCAATGAGATTTCCCCTCAGCCTCCTCTGTTGCAAGGAAAACATACCTAGCCTATCCAATCTGTCCATATAGCTATGATTCTCCACTCCCAGAAACATCCCCGTAAATCTCCTCTGTACCCTCTCCAGTGCAATTACGTCTTTCCTGTAATGCGGTGACCAGAACTGGGGTGTCCAAGTTCATTGGCCACAAAGATGTGTACCACGGAGCTTCAGGTGCCACATTCAAAGTTGGGAGACTGTGCAGTTAGTGGGTCGTGGGTTCAAGTCCCATTCCAGGGGCTTGAGCACACAATCTATCCTGACACTCCACTGCTGTACTGGGGAAGTGCTGCACCCATGGCACATTTTCAAAGAAGGGCAGGGGAGTTCTCCCTGGTACCCTGCCTAATATTTATTCCTCAAGAATGCCTAAAACATTATCGGTCATTATTCCATTGCTGTTTGTGGGAACTTGCTGTGCGCAAATTAGCTGCCACGTTTCAACAGTGACTACACTTCAAAAATAGTTTATTGACTGTAAATCACTTTGGAATGTCCTGAGGCCATGAAAGGCGTGATAGAAATGCAAGTCTTTATTATGACTTCCCCGATCTCATTATTTTGTACATTTCAAGCTGAAGATACGAACAACCCTTAAGTGTTCTGATTTAGAATTTATTCACCAAATGAGCCAAAGGTGATTACACCAGGTTAAATGCAGAACAAAGCTCCCTGAGCTTGGCATATCATTGCAGGAGAATTTCCTCTGATCACTATTTGTGGTTAGGCAAGAGTACAATGAACACATTTATATCAAGTTGAGGAAATCTTCCCCCAACAGTCCTTAACCCAACTTCAGAGGAGAATCACCTCCGGCAAGTCTGTCCAAACTGCGTTGCACGGGCCACAAGCCCTGGCAATTGGGCCCACTATGCTCAGGCAAATCAGTTCGATTGGTGCTTATATTTCTCATTCACTCTTTGTATGTTGTAGGCTTGGAGGTTTGGAAAGGATAGGTTGATGAATAAATTCTAAATCAGGCCCACACTCCCCCTTTAACTTGCACCCCCCGAGCAGCCAGCCACCCCATATGCTTTCCCTGAAGCTATCGCTGTCACCGCCCGGCACAACCTCAGGGAACGATACCCAATTTAGGGTCTGTAGCGCCAACGGGGTGTTGTGTACGGTGATGACGTTGTCATTGCCGGTGCAGCGGAGGAGGCACTATGGGTTACCGCCGGGGCGGGGGCGGGGCGCTAACAGGAGATACAAACGACCCGAATTTCTAGGCCTTTATGTCAGGTTGATACTAGCCCATGAAGCTTTCAATTCTGTGTTGATGGAACAAGATCTACTCAAGTTATTTTATTGCTTGGCAAGGAGCTTCCCCAGAGATAAAATACATCAAACGCTTTCCTTCATAATTAAATAAAGTGGGCAATAACCCTTAGAATTCAACACAGGGATTGACTGCTGCAACAGACTTGTCATGTCAGCAACCCTAAATGGTGAACTTTATCTACTTCCTGTGATCAGATTTAACAGTTGCCATTACTTAGATGAATTGTGAGTCTGCTCTTGCTTGCTGAACAATAAGATGATCCCGCAAATAGGTATTAAAAATGTAGAGACTTATACAGGCATGAATCAGCTTCCATATATATGACAACCAGCTCTACATCTCCACGACCTGCCTTGACCCCTCAATGCCGCTTTGCTGTCAGGCTGCTTGTACAACATCCAGTCCTGAATGAGTCATAACTTCCTTCAGTGCAACATTGAGAAGATCAAAGCAACAGTCTGTGCACCCAGCCCCCTCCTCCGCAAATTCCGTTCCGTTGCCACTGATTCCATCCCCTCCGTGGCCACTGTCTCAGGCTGAACCAGATTGTTTGTAAGCTTAGCGTCCTGCTTCACCTCAAGCTAAGCTTCAGATCTCATGTCACCTCCATCACAAAGGCGACTGTTTCACCTCTGTTCCTATGTCAGCCACTTTGCCGCTGAAACCCTCATATATGCCTTTATTGCCTCCAGATTTGAATATTCCCCAACACTTTTCTTGCGAGCTTCCCGTCATGAACCCTCCATAAATTTCAACTTGTTCAAACACTGCCGCACGTCTCCTGTTCTACATTCTGTCCTGCTCGCCAACTGCACTGACCTTGTTGGCCTACGTTGGTTCCTCATCCCCAGGCATTACATTTAAATTCCTCATCCTTAAATCCCTACATGGCCTTGCCCCATCCGATCTCTGCAAACACCTTTTAGCTCGACATGCCCCACCCCAACATCCCATTCCTTTCACTCTGGCATTTTGTACATCCCCAGCTCCCTTTGCCAAACCATTCTTGACAGAACCTTCAGCTACTGAGTTTTGCTGTCGGAATTCTTGTAAAGTCCTGTCCCCTCAGTACAGATTCACACGAGGCATGTAGTGAAGTCAAGGTCACTCTGGACCTGCACCTTTATTTCACAGCTCTGGAATGCTGCACTTGCCTGAGACCTGTCCTTAAAAGCTGTCTCTTGCAAATACACCCCTGGTGGTAAGGTATGCTGGTGGTTACAGGTCATCTCTTATTACAGTCATGTATAGCATGTTAGGATACAGTTATATATAATAATGTAAGATACATGACATCACCCTCCCCCAAGGTCTTATTGTCTTTATAGGTTCAGTCTCTCAGGTGGTCTACGCTCTCGCGTGGAGCGTCTGAGTTGTGGTTCAGTTGTTTGCCTTGGTGTCTGTTTTCCTTTGGGTGTGGTTGCTGGTATCTCGCCTGGGCAGTCTGTTTCGATTGATGTGAGTTTTGTTGACTCGCCTGGGCTGTCTGTTGGGATTGCCCTTTCCTCAGGTTGTTCCCTCTGTCTGTCCACCAGGTGTGGTGCGTGTTCCACATTGTAATCTGCCTCTGGTTCAGCAGTGTTGTTGGTAAATCTGCTTTTGACTTGATCTACATGCCTCCAGCAGGTTTTGCCACTGTCCATTTGTACTACCAGTAGCCTGTTTCCTTCCTTGCCCGTTACTGTCCCTGCAAGCCATTTGGGACCCCTGCCATAGTTTAGTACAAACACTTTGTCCCTTATCTCATTCCATCTCCTCCTCAAATTTCTGTCATGGTACTCAGTCAGCTTACGGCGCTTTGCCTCAACGATTTCGTGCATGTCTGAGAGGATTAATGAGAGCCTTGTTTTTAAAGTCCTTTTCATCAACAGTTGCGCGGGGGGGATCCCAGTCAGTGAGTGCGGACGAGATCTATATGCCAGCAGCAGTCGCAACAGGCGACCCTGCAGCATGGGACCTTGGATTTTAAGCATGCCTTGTTTAATGATTTGCACTGCTCTCTCCGCCTGGCCGTTGGAGGCCGGCTTGAATGGTGCCGTCTTGACGTGATTTATGCCGTGGTCAATTATAAAGTCTTGGAATTCTGCGCTGGTGAAGCACGGACCATTGTCACTAACCAATATGTCAGGGATTTTGTGCGTTGCAAACATGGTTGCGAGGCTCTCCACAGTGGTGGAGGTTGTGCTCGAGTTTAAAATGGTGCATTCGATCAACTTTGAAAATGCATCTACAACTACGAGGGACATTTTGCCCATGAATGGGCCCACATAGTCTACGTGCACCCGCGACCATGGTTTGGTAGGCCAGGGCCAGGGGCTCCCTGGGGGCATTGCTGAGTTGGGCACAAATGGTGCACCTTCGGACGCAGAGCTCCAAGTCCGCGTCAATACCAGGCCACCAGATGTGGGATCTGGCTGTGGCCTTCATGAGAACGATCCTCGCGGTGGAGTTCCCGGACAAATGCCTCTCTGCCTCGCAGAGGCATGACTACTCGGCTGCCCCACATCAGGCAGTCTGCTTGTCGTGATAGCTCATGCATATGCCTGTGAAAGGGTTCTAATTCCTCGGGGCAGGCATCGCGAGCCTCTGCCCTGTCACCGGTTAGGACACATCTTTTTACTAAGGATAACGTCGGGTCGCTGGCCGTCCAGGCTCTGATTTGGCGAGCCATCATGGGCGAACCTGTGGACTCAAAGGCATTGATTGCAATGACTATCTCACAGTCCTGTTCGTCAGACCCTTCCGTGGTCGCCAGGGATAGCTTGCTGAGTGCGTCGGCACAGTTGTCTGTACCTGGTCTGTGCCTTATTGTGTAGTCGTAAGACACCAGCATGAGTGCCCACCGTTGAATTCGCGCCGAGGCGTTGGCGTTTATTGCCTTGCTCTCGGATAGGAGGGACGTGAGGGGCTTGTGGTCAGTTTCTAACGCGAACTTGGCCCCGAAAAGGTATTGGTGCATCTTTTTGACACCGTACACGCACGCGAGCGCCTCCTTCTCTACCATTCCGTACCTGCGCTCTGCCCGCGAAAGTGACCTAGAGGCATAAGCTATGGGTTGTAATTTGCCCGCACTAGTGACACGTTGCAAAATGCACCCGACCCCATACACTGACGCATCGCATGTGAGAACTAGCTTTTTACCTGGGTCAAAGAAAGTCAAAACACTGTTGGAACACAGAAGGTTGCATGCCTTATTGAAGGCGCGTTCCTGGGCATCCCCCCAAAACCAATCGCACCCCTTCCTGAGTAGCATGTGGAGAGGCTCCAGCAGCGTGCTTAAGTTCTGCATAAAGTTCCCAAAGTAATTGAGTAGCCCGAGAAAGGCGCGCAGTTCTGAGACATTCCGGGGCCTGGGTGCCAGGCGAATTGCTTCTGTTTTGGACTCTGTTGGGCGGATTCCATCAGCGGCAATCCTTCTGCCCAAAAATTCAACCTTGGGTGCGAGAAACACGCACTTGGATTTCTTGACTCGTAGGCCTACCCGATCCAACTGCTTTAGTACTTCCTCCAAGTTGTGGAGATGGGAGTCGGTGTCCCTGCCCGTGATAAGTATGTCGTCTTGAAATACAACTCTCCATGTTGCGCTGGAATATGGCAGCTGCCGACCTGATGCCGAATGGGCATCGATTGTACATGAAAAGGCCTCGATGTGTGTTGATGGTGGTGAGTAGCTTGGATTCCTCGGTGAATTCTTGCGTCATATACGCAGATGTGAGGTCTAGTTTTGAGAAAAGTTTCCCTCCAGCCAATGTGGCAAATAAGTCCTCCGCTCTGGGCAGCGGGTACTGGTCCTGTAGGGAGACTCTGTTTATGGTAGATTTGTAGTCCCCACAGATTCGTACGGATCCATCAGGCTTCATGACTGGGACGATGGGACTTGCCCAGTCGCTAAATTCCACAGATGATATAATGCCTTCCTGCAGAAGCCTATCTAGTTCGTGTTCAATGTTTTCCCTCATCACATAGAGTACAGCTCTGGCCTTGTGATGGACCGGTCTAGCATCCTGTGTGATGTAGATTTTGACTTTGGCCCCTTTGAAAGTGCCCACACCTGGCTGAAAGAGATGTTCAAATTGTTTTATAACTGTTGAGTAGGAGGTCCATTCCTCTAATGACATGGCATGGACATCATCCCATTTCCAGTTTAGTTTTGCCAGCCAGCTTCTCTCCAGCAGTGCTAGGGGGTCTCCGGGGACAATCCACAGGGGAAGTCGGTTCACTGTCCCTTTGTGTGTGACAGTGAGCATGGCGCTGCCGAGGGCTGGTACGATTTCTTTGGTATAGGTCCTTAGTGTGGTGTCGACCCTTGTGAGTTTTGGTCTGTCTCTTTTATGCGGCCACAGTTGTTCAAATTGTTGAGCGCCCATGAGAGATTGACTCGCTCCCGTATCCAGCTCCATGTTGACAGATATCCCGTTGAGTAGGACCTTCATCATTATGGGAGGTGTCCTATTGTAGGAGCAACGGCCATTGATCGTGTTGACCTGCTGTACATCACTGTCCCGGGTACTGTCCCCACCATCTTCTGGTCCGCTTTCCGACCCATCCGATTCGTATACCAGCCGAGCTACCGTTTTTTTGCACATGCGGGCCAAATGCCCTGTATATTCACAATTTCTGCAAACAGCCTGCTGAAATCGACATCCCCTTGACGAGTGCCCACACCTCCAGCACAGACCTGTTCCATTGTTCAAAGTGTTCCCAAAGAATGAGCTGCGTCTGGCTGATCTCTCTTGAGCTTCTCTCAGTTTGTAGTTGATTGCTCGCATTGTGGGTTGATGTGGTGTGAGCGGCCGTTCCTGTGGCCCTTGATGGCTTCTGCCTGCTGTCGAGAGCCTGTTCTCCCGGTTTTGTCTATGTGTGGGGGTAGCAGCTTGTTTAGTGCTGTGAACTTCTTGTTCCGATATTTCGTTAGTTGTCGTACCTGAATTGTAAATCAACCTCGTTTCTTCTTCCCCTACCAAGAATGTCTGTGCAACCAGTGCTGCTGCCTCTAAGGTCAGGTTCTTGGTCTCTATGAGCTTTCGGAATATGCCTGCGTGGCCTATTCCTTCAATGAAAAAGTCTCTCAGCATTTCTCTCTTCAGTTTATCGGAGAACTCACATAAACTAGCCAACCTCCGAAGTTCCGCCACGAAGTCAGGTATGCTCTGGCCCACACAACGTCTGTAGTTGTAGAACCTGTGTCTGGCCATGTGTAGGCTGCTCACTGGCTTCAGGTGGTCTCTTACCAGTGTGCTCAATTCTTCAAACGACTTGCTTGCTGGTTTCTCAGGTGCCAACAGATCCTTCATTAAAGCGTATGTTTTCGAGCCACAGCTGGTCAAGAGATGGGCTCTTCTCTTGTCTGCCTTATCGTCGCCTAACCAGTCTTTGGTTACAAAGCTTTGCTGGAGCCTTTCTATAAAGTCCTCCCAATTGTCTCCCACATTGTACTTTTCATCTGATCCATTGTTCGCCATTCTGTGAATTCTGTAATCCCGTAACTCGTCACCACTGTAAAGTCCTGTCCCCTCAGTACAGATTCACACGAGGCATGTAGTGAAGTCAAGGTCACTCTGGACCTGCACCTTTATTTCACAGCTCTGGAATGCTGCACTTGCCTGAGACTTGTCTTTATATACCTGTCTCTTGCAAGTGCACCCCTGGTGATAAGGTATGCTGGTGGTTACAGGTCATATCTTATTACAGTCATGTATAGCATGTTAGGACACAGTTATATATAATAATGTAAGATACATGACAATTCTCTCTCTAAATCTCTTCGCCTCGCTCAATTCTTGAAAAGTTTCTCAAAACCTATCTCCAACACAGCTTTTTGTTATCCCTCCTAATCTATCCCTTTATATCTTGGTGTCCATTTCCTTGTACCTCTCTGTGAAACACCTTGGGATTTAATTTTTGTTAAAGGTGCTATATTAATGTTGTTGTTGTTTATGATTTGAAATATGACAGATAAGAATATAAGAAATAGGAGCAGGAGTAGGCCATATGTCCCCTCGAGCTTGCTCTGCCGTTCAATAAGATCATGGCTAATCTGATCTTGGCCTCAACTCCACTTTCCTGCCTGTTCCCCATAACCCTGGACTCTCCGATAGTTCAAGAATCTGTCTATCTCAGCCTTGAATATATTCAATGACTCAGACTTCACAGCTCTCTGGGGTAGAGAATTCTTAAGATTCACGACCCTCTGAGAGAAGAAATTCTTCCTCATCTCTGTCTTAATTTGGTGACCCCTTATTCTGAAACTATGCCCCCTAGTTCTAAATTTCCCCCACAAGGGGAAACATCCTCTCAGCATCTACCCTGTCAAGCCCCCTCAGAATTTTATATGTTTCAATAAGATCACCTCTCATTCTTCTAAACTCCAATGAGTACAGTCCAACCTGCTCAATCTTTCCTCATAAGACAACTCCTTCATCCCAAGAATCAACTGAGTGAACCTTCTCTGAACTGCCGCCAATGCAAGTATATCCCTCCTAAAATAAGGAGACCACGCCTGTGCTTGTTATAATGAGACTGACATTACATCTTGTTCTTCCCATGTTACATGCCATAGAGTGCTGAGAGTGTGGGGTTAACCAGCGCTGAAATTCTTTCCAACTGTTTTCCAACTGGATACTGAGATTGCACAAGAATGGTTGCGGGAGAATATCCATGTGATAGCTCTTTGCATGAACATAGCTGTAATTGGTAACTTGGTATGTGGTGGATTGCGGCTGCAAGTTCCAGGAGTCAAAATGTTGGTGCTTTACAGCTCTATGACCCTGCTTCTACATCAGAGCTCTATTAAGTAACAATTAGAATCATAGATTCACGAGTACTTCAGCTAGTCCCACTCCCTGCCCTTGCTTCGTAGCCCTGCATAAATCTTTTTCCTTCAGATACTTATCTAACTCCCTTTTGAAAGCCACAATTGAGTCTGCCTCCACCACCCTTTCAGGCAGTGCATTCCAGATCCTAACCACTTGCTGCGTAAAAACGTTTTCCCTCATGTTGCCTTTGGTTCTTCTGCCAATCACCTTAAATCTGTGTCTGTTTCTTGACCCTTCCGCTAATAAGAATGGGAGCAATTTCTCTCTATCTACTCTGTCTAGACCCCTCATGATTTTGAAAACCTCTATCAAATCTCCTCTCAACCTTCGCTGCTCTGAGGAGAACAACCCCAGCTTCTCTAGTCTGTCCACGTAACTGAAGCTCCTCATTCCTGGAACCATTCTCGTAAATCATTTCTGCACCCTCTCTAACGCCTTCACATCCTTCCTAAAGTGCAGTGCCCAGAATTGGACACATTACTCCAGTTGAGGCTGAACCAGAGTTTTATAAAAGTTCATCATAACTTCCTTGAATTTTGTACTCTATGCCTCTATTTATGAAGCCCAGGATTTTGTATGCTTTTGTAACCACTTATGCTTTTCTAATTACTGAAGACTTAGATTCCTCCCATGGTGTAAAGTGTTGATTGTCTATGTAAGGAAACAAAAGCTGAAGCGCCTCTAGTGGCTCAATTGATAAATGCTGTCAGGCAGCCTGGAACTAAGCTGTGCAGCCCAGGAAGTTCCCATGTTCAATTGTTAGTTTGTGCCGAGTGAGCAGATCTACTTGTGACAATGGCAACAGACACTGTAATTAGCCTCAATATCCAGAGTTAGGGAGGGGAAACGAACAGTGTACCTACATTTGCAGTGTATGCTCACACTTGAAGAACAGTTAGTTGGTGAGGGACATGAGGATCATTGGTCACTTGTGGAATTGTACCACAGCAGAAGTCAGCATCTTCAGGAGAGATTGGGAAAATAGAAGAGAATAATATTTGTCATTTACCTCCAGTCCACTGGATGGCAGTAGAGTGTAGAGACAGTAGAGTGTAGACCCACTGAACGCACAATGCCAAGATCTGATCAACTTTGAAAAGTTAACAAACAGTTCATCTAACATCTGGAATGTGGGTGCTCAATGGTCAACAGCTCGTTGGCTATTTGACATTTAAAAGTTATTGAACTTTGGAAAAGAGATGAGGAGAAACAATGTAGACTGGAATTAATAATGTGTCTCTGTTAATTTGCTCTGAGCTGACATTCCCCGTTGAACTGTCTGTCATTGTGTAATAAATATAGGGTCACCATCATGGGCATAAACAAGATGATTGGTCAGAGTGCATTAATCCTCGATACAACACATTAACCTACTGGACTTTCTTCTAAATATACCTCCACAAAAGAAGATAGGAAGCACAGAGCTCCCACCGGCTGCTAATGAATGACAGTGCTGAAAATGGAGATAGACTTGGTTAGAGAGTAATAGGGTTTTTTTTGTGCACGATTCTCCCCTCCTCTGCTGAAGGCACTTGCTTCTGCTGGGATATGGCTCCACATACACCAGCAGCTCTCTGGTGCCAAGTTGATATTTACTTGTGAAAGGTGCTATATAAATACAAGTTCTTTCTTTATATGTAAACGTAGTTATTAAATATGTTTGACTGCAGAGGATATCACCACTAGCTCCATCCTGGTGTCCACACACATCCCAGTGTCCACACATCCTGGTGTACACACATCCCGGTGTACAAACACATTCCGGTGTACAAACACATCCCGGTGTACAAACACATCCCGGTGTCCACACATCCTGGTGTCCACACACATCCCGGTATCCACACACATCCCGGTGTACACACACATCCCGGTGTGTACATCCCAGTATCCACACACATCCCGGTGTCCACACACATCCCGGTGTACACACACATCCCGGTATCCACACATCCCGGTGTACACACACATCCCGGTGTGTACATCCCAGTGTCCACACACATCCCAGTGTCCACACATCCCGGTGTCCACACACAACCCGGTGTAGACACACATCACGGTGTCCACACACAACCCGGTGTAGACACACATCCCGGTGTCCACACACATCCCAGTGTACACACACATTCCGGTGTACACACACATCCCAGTGTCCACAGATCCCGGTGTCCACAGATCCCGGTGTACATACATCCTGGTGTCCACACACATCCCGGTGTCATAGAAACATAGAAAATAGGTACAGGAGTCGGCCATTCAGCCCTTCGAGCTTGCACCGCTATTCAATGAGTTCATGGCTGAACATACAACCTCAGTACCCCATTCCTGCTTTCTTGCCATATCCCTTGATCCCCCTAGTAGTAAGGACTACATCTAACTCCTTTTTGAATATATTTAGTGAATTGGCCACAACAACTTTCTGTGGTAGAGAATTCCACAGGTTCACCACTCTCTGAGTGAAGAAGTTTCTCCTCATCTCGGTCCTAAATGGCTTACCCCTTATCCTTCGACTGTGACCCCTGGGAACATTGGGAACATTCTTCCTGCATCTAACCTGTCTAAACCCGTCAGAATTTTAAACGTTTCTATGAGATCCCCTCTCATTCTTCTGAACTCCAGTGAATACAAGCCCAGTTGATCCAGTCTTTCTTGATATGTCAGTCCCGCCATCCCAGTGTACACCCACATCCCGGTGTCCACACATCCCGGTGTACACACACATCCCGGTGTACACACTCATCCTGGTGTCCACACACATCCCGGTGTTCACACATCCCGGTGTCCACACACACCCCGGTGTGCACACACATCCCGGTGTGCACACACATCCCGGTGTACACACATCCCGGTCTCCCGGTGCCCACACACTGCACAATCCCGGTGTCCGCACACATCATTGTCAGCAGGTGTCACTGGACAGCCAGGCTGATTTCTTTCCTTACTCCCCAGCCAGGTGTCAATTGTAGCATTCCAACTGCTGCCCTTGTGTGGCTTAACTTTTAAATACAAGTAAACATCTTCATTTAAATAAACATCGTTTTTAATATTCAATTATTTAATTAAAGGTACATCATTTTGATGCAGCAAGTAAAAATTCACGGGCTGGATTTTTAAATGACTGGCTCACTATAAATGTCATTTTTGAATCAAATTGGCTTTCAATTTCGTTGTTGGATAGTGGCATTTTATATTGTGCAAGACAGCAGTTACTCTGTAGAGCCATAGGTGGGCAGCAGCGCTGATTTATAATTTAAAAAGACTGAGGGGTTAAATTGGGATGCTTGCCACCTTTTTTTGGCACTACGCAGTGAACTAAGACTCAAAAATAGGGTCCAAGAGATGCGGTCTACTTCCTATTGAAAGTGCGCAGGACGCCATCTTGGTAAAGGAGATTGCGCGCACACAGCTAATGACCGCCGGCAGCATTTAGAGTAGTGAGATTATATAGGATTACATAGGATATACGGCACAGAAACAGGCCAATCAGCTCAACCAGTCCATGCCGCGTTTATGCTCCACTCGAGGCTCCTCCTGTATTTCCTCATCTAACCCTCGATTCCCTTCTTCCTCATAAGCTTGTCTCACCTCCTCTTAAATGCATCTATACTATTCACTTCAACCACTCCCTCTGGTGGCGAGTTCCACATTCTCACCACCCTCTGGATAAAGACGTTTCTTCTGAATTGCCTATTTGATTTGTTGGTGACTATCCTATATTGATAGCCTCTAGTTATGCTCTTCCCCACAAATGGAACACTCCCTCCGTATCTATTCTATGAAAACCTTTGATAATTTTAAAGACCTCTATTAGGTCACTACTCAGCGTTCTTTTTTCATGAGGAAAGAGACACAGCCTGTTCGTCCTTTCCTGATAGGTATACCCTCGCATTTCTGGTATCATCCCTGTAAATCTTCTCTGTACCTTCTCCAGTGCCTCTGTTTCCTTTCTATAAAATTGTGACCAGAATTGTACGTAGTACTCCAAGTGTGATCCAACCAAGGGTCGATACAAGTTTGGAGATGATGATGTGAATCAGTGTGCAATGCTGATTTGAAGTCACCATTGCCATTTTGGAACTCCACACTCCAGCCAACGCCCTACCTTAACCTCTCACAGTTGAACGCGACATTAAATGGCATGATGGACCCCCCAAACAGTGCTAGTTAAAGGCATCATGAAGTACTTGCATGTTACTTGCTGGATTATTTATTCTGGCTGCTGGTGCAATTGTATGTGTTTTTGGAGGTTTCATATACTTAGCTAAAGTCTTAGTACTCTACACGGAGTGGTTCTTTCCTTCTGTCTCCTGTTATGCACCACCTTCTCCTGCAGGAAAGCAGGTTGTGGGTCAGTGAGGGTCCTGCAATATGGTTGGGTGATGTGGCTGTCTTGGTTGAATAGCTGCCAGTGTGTGTAAGCTGTGATTTATTAGTATGCTTGCAACAGTGCTAAGTGTGTGAGGGTGAGGTAAAGCATGTGAATTTAAGGGTTGAGTACTGATTAAAAGAGATTGTTGGTAGATGGGTGATGGGGGTGTAGTGAAGTGAGCAGTGGATGAGAGTAGTGGTGAGGTTATTAGCATATGCCATTTGCAAATTGAACACACTCATCTTAACAATATGTGTCAGATTATTAAACTTCTTCCTGCCCTGCATCCATGTTCTTGGAGCTACTCTCCTGGCATTGACCTGCGCTGCTGCTTCCTCCCACTGCCTTCTGAGCATGTGTCTGGAGGACCTCCTGTTCCCCTCCCCCACCCCCCCACCCATGGGTAGAGAATGTCTCTCCTCTGCACCTTTTGCACCAAGGCCCCAGTGCATTGTCAGAAATCCTTGGTGCTCGCTCACCTGCATGTTCAGCCATTGCTCAAAATATCACAACACAGGTTCAGTTTTGAAATGACTTCCCGCACTTCTTACAGCCACAATGCAGCTCCCCTTTAAGAGGTGCAGGCTGCCTTTGAGTAGCGCTGGACACTTGCGATATTGAGCCCCCTGCTGATGCATGCAGCCATTGAACAGCGCTGGATGCACACAGCAATCACGTAAAACAGCAGGCAGCACCAATTTAACAGGCTGTTGGCAACGCAATGAACGGGCGCAGGCTAATCGCGGACCGTGATCCCACGCCTGTTTTCAGGGGTTATCCAATTTAAAACCCCAAGCCTTTTGTAAAGAGCTGACACCCTTCATATACCCGCCAGGCTGTATATTATTGCTCTGAAATGAGCCCAGAATTATAACTGTAGATTTTGTTTTCTTAAATTACAACACACTGTTTCAATATTTAATGTGTTTAAGAGTTTACAGATTTAGTAAGCTGTGCCTAGTGTTTTTGTTGGCGCTTGAGATAAAGGCAACCTATCAATTCTGTGTAAGTCTGTGGGGCCTAAAGGGCTGAAATGGTGCAACAAATAATTTCTTGCAGTGCTCAGAATAATAGTCAACTCCTGTTAGGGGCAAGTTCAGTTTACCAAAAAATAACTTAATTACACTATGAAATCCCCCCTTTAGGGTTGGCAACTCTGATTGGACATATTCTTGGAGGTTTCATCACAGGACCTCCTGCCTCCAATGCCCCATGCCCACAGTCCTGCCATTTATTCATCCAACATATCCGTACTCGTGGTACACCACCTTCCCAAGCCAATTGCAATGCAAATAGATTCTTTACTGCCCGATTGGGTGATTCTTCACTGTCTATCAAACAGCCATTTTTCCCCACGTCCAATATTTTTGTAACTTGCAAACAAAATTGTTCAAAGAACATTCTTTAAATGGGCATTGCTGTCTCAATGGACAGTATTTGTCAACAGTCAGACTCCTCTGAAAGATGCCATAGTGGATACTATGGTTGAAGCGTAAGACTGGTTTTGATAGGGTGACATTACCAGCAAAGTATCTTGCGAAGAAATTGTCCTCCCTATCTCTGTAATCTCCTCCAGCCCCACAAACCACCCCCTCCCCTCCCCCCCGAGATGTCTGCTCTCCTGAGCATCCCTGATTATAATCGCTCAACAATTGGTGGCCGTGCCTTCTGTTGCCTAGACCCCAAACTGTGGAACTCTCTGCCTAAACCTCTCCATCTCTCTACCTCTCTTTCCTCCTTCAAGACGTTCCTTAAAACATATCTCTTTGACCAAGCTTTTGGTCACCTGCGCTAATTTCTGCTTATGCGGCTCGGTGTCACATTGTTAGCGCATAATACTCCTGTGAAGCTCCTTGGGAGGTTTCACTACGTTAAAGGTACTATATAAATACAAGTTGTTGTTGTTGTTATAGACGAGCAATTGGGACTCTCACTGAACTAACCACCTCAAGTTCCGGTGGTACCAACATTCAATATGGCCACACCAAATGGCGTGAAGAGGGCCACTTCATTTCCCACTCTCCCCACTGTGGCTTTCTCTGGCTGTTACTTGCATAGATTTTAGGGAACGGTGCAGCGAGCTTTCACAGTTTTTGTTCACGGAGACGTAAGAGTGCGGTTGATCAGTGGAGATATTGACAAGGCTCTTGAATAAGTCAATGCAGGAGAAACATCCGTTGGGAATTTCCTCGGGTGGGGGGCTTCTCCCGATCGGCCCACTGCCGCCTAATTTCAGCGGAAATCCCATTTGTACTATGTAAATTGAGTTTCTGAGGAAGCTAATGGTAGTCGATAGCCCTCACACCCCCACGCGCCCCCCCCCCCCACCCCCGCTCCCCTATCAATTCCCCAAGAGAAATGCCTGGCGACCACCTTGTGAGATTTAAATGGATCACTGATCTGTGGCAAGATCTGTCCACTCCTGACTGCTATCCAGTGATCCCTGCTGACTGACGTGACCCCTGCTGGATGAAAGTGTAGTATGTGGACATCTGGTAAGAATAGGGCAAGGGTCAGCTGGGTTAAAAGAAAGATTTGCATTTATATTGTCCTTTTCACTTCCTCAGGATGCTCCAAAGTGCTTTACAGCCAATTAAGTGCTTTGGAAGTTAGTCACATAGGGCTCAATTTTGCCCAACCCCTTTTATCGGTGCACTTACCTTAAGTACGCCGACTTTGCACACTGGAAACGGCGCCGGAAAACAGTTGCCCCACCCTGGCCGCTCTTCTGATTCTCTGGTATCCCATTGTGGCGTGCATTGTGAAGTGGGGGGGCGGAGCAACAGGTCAGCGCAGAAAGCACTGCCGGCAGCTGCACGCATGCGCAGTGAAGTCTGCGCGCATGCTCCTGCCCTCCCAGCGTGTCCTGCGGGCTGTGAGCAGGACCCGATGCTTGCAGCCCCTATCCCCGGCCAAAGGGACGCCCTGATCTCGCTGCACCCTATCCCCGGCCGAGTGGCCTCCCGCACCAGCCGGCCCGCTGACTTCCTGGGCCGAGGTAGGACTTCAGTTTTATTTTTTATTCATTGATGGTTGTGCTTGAGAGTTTTGATTGATTTGCGGGGGGCGGAGGAGGAGAGTTTTTTTTGCGGGGGAGGGGGGGGAGAGAAAAAGAGTGTTTTGATGGAGGAGGGGGGGGGGGACTTTAAAAAAAACTTGAGTCTGGCATAAAGGTAGGACTTTTTTTTATTTGTTATTGATTGATTGCTTATTACTTTTTGTGGTTTGTTTAGTGCTTTGTAAGTCTTGGTGCTTTAAATATACTAACCTGCGCCGATTTCTTAACTGCCCGCAATGTTTTTCAGAGCTGGCCACATACGCTGACCTAAGTGGATTTGGAGTAAGTTTTAGCTGGCCAAAGTGGCATAAATGGCCAAAACTGGCATAGGTGTCTGGGAACGCCCCCTTTTGAAAAAAAAAATGAACTAAAAAAAATCGTACTTAACTGACTTACTCTGGAGCAAATTTTGGGGGGAAAATGGCATTTTTTAACTTACGCCAGAAAAAACAACTTACTCCAAAAAAATTGATGCCAGTTGTCATGTGTCTTACATTATTATATATAACTGTATCCTAACATGCTATACATGACTGCAATAAGATATGACCTGTAACCACCAGCATACCTTACCACCAGGGGTGCACTTGCAAGAGACAGGTATATAAGGACAGGTCTCAGGCAAGTGCAGCATTCCTGAGCTGTGAAATAAAGGTGCAGGTCCAGAGTGACCTTGACTTCACTACATGCCTCGTGTGAATCTCTACTGAGGGGACAGGACTTTACACCAGTCATGGCCAAAATTGGGCCCATAGGAACAGGAGGAAGCCATTCAGCCCCTTGAGCCTATTCCGCCATTCAAGGAGATCATGGCTGATCTGTATTTTAACTCTATTCACCTTCCTTGGCTCCATTTTCTTTTATACCCTTGCCTCGCAAAAATATATCGATTTCAGATTTAATATGGCATCGACTGCTTTTTGTGGGAGAGTGTTCGGGTTTCCAAACTTCTTTCCTGAATGGCCTGGCTCTGATTTTAAGGTTAAGTCCCCTTGTCCTAGACTCCCCTCACCAGAGGAAAATGTTTCTTTCGATCTACCGTATGAATTCCTTTCAAAATCCAAAAAATCTCAATCAACTCACCACTTAACCTTCTATATTCCAGAGAATGAAATCCTGGTTTAGGTAATCTCTCCTCACAATCTAATCTACCCCATCAATTCCTTTCACTGTTGTAATGCAGGAAATGCGGCAGCCGCTTTGGGCACAGCAAGGTCCCACATACAGCAATTAAATAAACCAGATATAAAACCAGAAAATGCTGGAAATACTCAGCAGGTCAGGCAGCATTTGTGGAGAGAGAAGCAGAGTTAACGTTTCAGGTTTGTGACCCTTCGTCAGAACTGGAAAAAGTTAGAGATGTAACTGATTTTAAGCAGGCGTAGAGGCAGGGAAAGGGGGGGGGGAGGGGAGGAAAGAATAAAATGGACATTCTGTGATAGGGTGGAAGGCAAGAGTGATTAAATACTGCAAATGGGAATTGCAGAATCATCAGCCGTTGCCATCTGAAAAAAAGAGGCAGAGATTATGGTCTGAAACTGTTGAACTCGATGTTGAGCCCAGAAGGTTGTGAAGTGCCTAATTGTAAAGATGAGGTCCTGTTCCTCAAGCTTACATTGAGCTTCATTGGAACAGTGCAAGAGGCTGAGGACAGAGAGGTCAGAGTGGCAGTGGAGCGGGGAATTAAAGTGACAGGTGACCGGAAGCTCGGGGTCACCTTTACGGACTGAACGGAGGTGTTCCGCAAAGTGATCACCCAATCTGCGTTTGGTCTCCCCAGTGTAGGGGAGACCGCATCATGAGCAGTGAATACAGTATACTAAATTGCAAAAAGTACAAGTAAATCGCTGTTTCACCTGGAAGGAGTGTTTGAGACCATGGACAGTGGGAAAGGGGAAGGTAAGAGGGCAGATGTTGCATTTCCTGCGCTTGCATGGGAAGGTGCCGTGGGGAGGGGAGGGGTTATTGGGGGTGATTGAGGAGTGGACTAGCGTGTCGTGGAGGGAGCAGTCCCTTCAGAATGCTGAAAGGAGAGTGGAGGGGAAGATGTGTTTGGTGGTGGAATCAGAGGAAATGGCAGAGGATGACCCGTTGAACGTGGAGGCTGTTGGGGTGAAAGGCGAGGACAAGTGGAACCCTATCGTGGTTCGGGGAGGGAGGGAAGGAGTGAGAGCAGAAGTATGGGACACATCGAGGACCATGTCAACCATGGTAGATGGGAATCCTCGGTTGACGATAAAGGAAGACATATCGGAAGCACTAATATGGAAGGTGACATCGTCAGAACAGATGTGGCGGAGATGGAAGAAACTGTGAGAATGGATTAGAGTCCTTATAGGAAACGGGGTGCGAGGAAGTGTAGTCCAGGTAGCTGTGGGAGTCTGTGGGCTTATAGTGGATGTGTGTCGATAGAAATGGAGACAACGAAGTCGAGGAAGGGAAGGGAAGAGTCAGAGATGGATCATGTGAAGGTGAGAGAAGGATGGAAATTGGAAGCAAAGTTCAGGTGCCCCTGCACCTGCTTAAAATCTGTTACATCTCTAACTTTTTCCAGTTCTGACGAAGGGTCACAGACATGAAACTTTAACTCTATTTCTGTCTCCACAGATGCTGTCTGACCTGCTGAGTATTTCCAGTATTTTCTGTTTTTATTTCAGATTCCAGTATCCACAACACTTTCCTATTGAAATATAATAGGAACCAGATAATCTGTTTTAATGATGTTGGTTGAGGGATAAATGTAGGCCAGGACACCGGAGAGAACTCCCTGGCTCCTCTTCGAATAATGCCACGGGGTATTCTACGTCCACTCAAGATGACTGGCGGTTTAATGTCTCATCCAAAAGATAGCATCTCTGAACATGACAGCACTCCCCTGCATTGCACTCAAGTGTCGGCCTAGATTTTGTGCTCAAGTCTCTGGAGTGGGACTTGAACCCACAACCTTCTGATTCAGAGGCAGCGTGCTACCACCGAACCATTTGAAGAGAGCAGGGATATAAACTAAGTGACAGGCAGAAATAAAAAATATTTTTTGAATACAATCTCCACAGGCCCATAAGAACCACTTTGCCAAAGTCCATTATTTCATCCACTGTGTGAATTATCCCAGCAGTAGGCTGCAACAGCAACTCAGCCTTATATGAACATCCACCAGTATAAATTGATACTGATGATGTGCAAGTTTTATATTGGGTCTTTATGAATCCAAGATTCCCACATTTATACTCCAATACCACTCTGCAGTTACATCATACCTCATCATCTTGAAAGTTCCAAAGCACTACAGACAAGCAATTACTTTGAAGTATGGTGACTGTTCGTGTGGAGGCAAGCACAGCAGCCATTTTGTACCAGCAACATCCAACCAGCGGCATTGAGATGAACCAGCGGTCTTTTCTATGCTTATCGGTGGTATTGGAAGAAAAAAAACATTTCCTGCTCTTCTCTGAATAGTACCAGGTAATCATTAAAATCCATCTGAAATCACCTATATAGTCAGGCATGATCTCAGTTTCATGTCCATCTGAATGTCATTGTGAGGGAAATAGAATTTTCATCCTATGAGACACACATGTATAACATTTTAAAGTTGTGTGCTTGTAACACTGGCTTGCTGCATCATCCCATAGAGGCTTTTAGAACACAAGAAAGGCCATTCTTCCATAGACCATATACCATCTGGACTTTAGCTAACATGTTCCATTTCTTGAGGGAAGGTTCTGCAAGGTTTCTCTCTAGTCCCAAAGGCAATGAAACAAAATTCCAGGATAACTGTCCAACCATATTATTTATCTTTGAACAGATCCTTTCTATAGAACGAAGTTTCCACAGTCTTGGCTGCTGAGGAACAATTGCAACTCATGTGGCAGCTGCTTAACTCTATCTATATTTATCCCTATTAACCTTTTATCCAGATATCAATCCACTTCATTTATGCAGAACTTAATCAATGTAGCATTAACTGTTTTTGCTCGTGGTCAGTTGTGCATACGCTATACTCTGCGGGGCAGGTGGAAGGGAAAAAAATCTTTGTCCGATTTTTAGGAAGTGGACGCCTGTTAGTTTTGTTTCTAACTTTTCCCAGCCCAAGTTATGCAACTTGCCCATGTACACTGTCCATGCCTCTCAAAATCCTAAGCATCTGTATATTTGTACAGCTTCTTGCACTAATGCTTCTCAAACACTGTAATTTATTGTCTGTGTCTGGCTCTCTCCTTTATACAAATGGATATATGGTTAGAGGAATGCTGAGATATCTAAAACCAACACAGCCTTATCAGTAAAGGACCTAAAATAAATCCTCAGAAAACCATGTGTCGGTGATGGGGGAGGGAGGGGGATTCGGTGGGGGGCTTCTGAAGGGGCTCCTGCAGTAAACTGGTGATAACCATCTCACGTCACTTTTATTTTACTATGTTTGTCTTCTGACTTCATAAACAGAGTGAAAAATCCTCAAAGCTCTGCAGACACACTTGAGTTAAAAAAAACAGACTGCTCGGATCAATGTGAGGACAGAATGAAGGTTCTGCAACTGGTGGGAACAAGGCCAGAATCCAGGACATGTATACTGTCACTGAGGTTGACCTTGTTCACTGAACAAATGACAAATTATTACAGTCCACAAAGATCTGTGAAAATGTGACAATTACTATCAAACTGAACACACCAAGGGACAGGAAGTCAAAATTCACAGATCTTACCACTAGAAGTAATGTCTGCTCAAAAGTAAGATTGAAAAAAACCCTCTACATTTCAAAATCTATCCATTATCTTTCAACTTCTCTTCCCATTGAGAATGCACTTCTCTCAGTCTTTCCTTATTCTATAATCTTCAGGTTTTTGTAACTCAAGTTCGATGCCATCACTATTTCTTGATTTATCTCATCTTCTCTCCAACTCATTGCAACCTGGGTGGTGACCTGCACTATGGGCTTTTACCTTTGTTTTTCAATGAAAGAAGTCAGCAATCCCCTCACTGGTAGGCAGACTGGAACAGCGGGAGCAGCGAGCAATCGGAGAGCCGGAACAACTCAACGCAGGAATGTACACAGGTCAGAAACCAAAAGTGATGTGGGCACAAGGGAAGGAGCTGTTTGGTGAGTAGCCTGTGAGTGGGTTTTTTGTCTTCTATTGTTCAGTTTATTTCATAGTTTAGTTTAGAATCAATTAACTAGAGGCATGGCGGGGCAGCTTAGTTCCATGGAGTGCACGTCCTGTGCCATGTGGGAGGTCCTGAACGCTTCGCGTAGCCTGGATGACCACATGTGCAGGAAGTGTCACCAGTTACAGCAACTCGAGCTCTGGGTTTCGGAGCTTGAGCGGCGGCTTGAGTCACTGCGGTGCATCCACGAGGCTGGGAGCTACGTGGATAACACATTTCAAGAGGTGGTCACCCCGCAGCTAAAGAGTGTGCAGGCAGAGAAGGAGTGGGTGACTGCCAGACAGAAGAGGAGGACAAGGCAGGCAGTGCAGGAGTCCCCTGAGTGCATTGCGCTCTCCAACCAGTATTCTGTTCTGAGATGGTTTTTCTGGGGAGTACAGCCAGAGCCAAGACCACGACACCATGGGTGGCTCAGCTGCATGGGGGGAGGAAGAAGAGTGGAAGAGCAATAGTGGTAGGTGATTCGATAATTAGAGGAACAGACAGGCATTTCTGCGGCCGTAGACATGACTCCAGAATGGTCTGTTGCCTCCCTGGTGCCACGGTCAAGGATGTCACTGAGCGGCTGCAGGGAATTCTGGGGGCTAGAGATCTAGGTACTAATGACATAGGTAAAAAGAGGGATGAGGTCCTGCAGACATAGTATAGGGAGCTAGGAGAGAGATTAAAAGCAGGACCTCAAAGGTAGTAATCTCCAGATTACTCCTGATGCCATGTGCTAGTGAGTACAGAAATAGGAGGATAGGACAGATGAATGTGCAGGAGTCAGGGCCTTAGATTCCTGAGGCATTGGGACCAGTTCTGGGGGAGGTGGGACCTGTACAAGCCGAACGGATTGCACCTCAACAGAGCTGGGACTAATATCCCCACGGGGGTGTTTGCTAGTGCTGTTGGGCAGGGTTTAAACTAGCTTGGCAGGTGGATGGGAACCTGAGAATAGATTCAATAGGGAGAGAAGCAAAGCTTAAATTGGAAAGCAGAAAAGTAGAAAGTAAATTTCAAAGACAGAGGAAACAAGGGCTAGAAAACAGACAACAAGGAAGTTTGGCAGTGCAGTGCTAAATGGTATATACTTCAATGCAAGGAGTATAGGGAATAAGCCCAGCCTGGCATGAGGTAGTAAAGGCCATCCATCAGCTGAAGAACAACAAAGCAACACGAGCAGATGGAATTCCCGCCGAAGCACTAAAGTATGGTGGAGAAGCACTACTGGCATGACTACATGACCTCATTTTTCTTATCTGAAAGGAGGAGAGCATGCCAGGAGATCTCAGAGACGCCGAGATCATGACCATCTTCAAGAAAGGGGACAAGTCCGACTGCGGCAACTACAGAAAAATCTCCCCGTTGTTGGCCACAGGGAAAGTCATCGCAAGAATCCTCCTCAATCGTCTTCTCCCTGTGGCTAAAGAGCTCCTCCCAGAGTCGCAATGCAGATTCCGTCTACAAAAGAGTACAACGGACATGATCTTCACCACGCGACAACTACAAGAGAACAACTAGGGAACAGCACCAACCCCTGTACATGGCCTTCTTTGGCCTCACAAAGGACTTTGACGCTGTCAACCGTGAGGGATTATGGAGCGCCCTCCTCCGTTTCGGCTTTCCTCAATAGTTTATCCGGGACCGGCATTGAACTGGCTGAAGGGACTCCGGGGCCGGTGTTCAACCGGCCGAAGGGACTCCGGGACCGGCATTGAACTGGCTGAAGGGACTCCGGGACCGGCGTTAAACCAGCCAAAGGGGCTTTGGGACCGGCGTTCAACCAGCCAAAGGGGCTTAGGGACCGGCGTTCAACCAGCCAAAGGGGCTTTGGGACCGGCGTTCAACCAGCCAAAGGGGCTTAGGGACCGGCGTTCAACCAGCCAAAGGGGCTTTGGGACCGGCGTTCAACCAGCCAAAGGGGCTTTGGGACTGGCGTTCAACCGGCCGAAGTGACTTTGGGACCGGCGTTCAACCGGCCGAAGGGACTTTGGGACCGGCGTTCAACCGGCCGAAGGGACTTTGGGACCGGCGATCAACCGGTCGAAGGGACTTTGGGACCGGCGTTCAACCGGCCGAAGGGACTTTGGGACCGGCGATCAACCGGCCGAAGGGACTTTGGGACTGGCGTTCAACCGGCCGAAGGGACTTTGGGACCGGCGATCAACCGGCCGAAGGGACTTTGGGACCGGCGTTCAACCGGCCGAAGGGACTTTGGGACCGGCGATCAACCGGCCGAAGGGACTTTGGGACCGGCGATCAACCGGCCGAAGGGACTTTGGGACTGGCGTTCAACCGGCCGAAGGGACTTTGGGACCGGCGATCAACCGGCCGAAGGGACTTTGGGACCGGCGATCAACCGGTCGAAGGGACTTTGGGACCGGCGATCAACCGGCCGAAGGGACTTTGGGACCGGCGATCAACCGGCCGAAGGGACTTTGGGACCGGCGTTCAACCGGCCGAAGGGAATCGAGGGCCGGCGTTCAACCGGCCGAAGGGACCAAGCTGCCATAATTTCTGCGAGGGGCCGGAATTCCTACTACTGACTTACATCTTAAACTTTTAATCAACTTTTAATCAACTTTTAAACTTTTAAACAATTTGGGAAAACTTTTATAACCTACTACTGATTTACATTTTAGACTTTTTATCAACTTTTAACCAACTCTGAATCTATTTTTTAAACTTTTAATCAACCTGAGTAACTTTTTAAACAATTTGGAAATACTTTAAACTTGTAAACTTTTAAACAACT
Source organism: Pristiophorus japonicus (assembly GCF_044704955.1). Taxonomy (NCBI): domain Eukaryota; kingdom Metazoa; phylum Chordata; class Chondrichthyes; family Pristiophoridae; genus Pristiophorus; species Pristiophorus japonicus. Next base: position 120,495,188 of record NC_091980.1, read on the forward strand.
TGGAAATCTTTGGAGAAATTTTGAATAACTTTGGAAACCTTGGAAGAAACTTTTTAAAACATCCTTCGGATCCCCAATGGACAGCTGACCTTCCTAATGCCTGTCCCCAACCAAGCCTCGGGCCACCTACCATCACTGGCGCGACTCAGCGCTGAGCTTGCGGCCAACACCTCGCCGTAGGCAATTAGGCTCATACAGCAGTGCCTGGTCTCCAGTCGTCTTTGACCCCCTTGCCACTGGATCAGCTAAGCCCATGTGGTTGCGGCCACCCCACATTAAAAGAACTCACTCACAGGCATCTTCCACTCCGTTAATATAAAGTTCAGGCCCTGGAACATCAGGACCCTCATGGACAATCCCAACAGCAACAGGCCGGAACTCCGCACCGCCATGGTTGCCCGGGAACTTAGGCGTTTTGACATTGTCATCGCCGCCCTAAGCGAGACCCGGCGGGCAGGGGAAGGCCAGTTGAAGGAACATGGTGGAGGTTATATCTTTTTCTGCAAAGGAAAACCAGAGGAAGAACGCCGCCTTCATGGCGTCGGCTTTGCCATCAAAAATGAGCTGGTCGACCGCCTCAAAGACTCCCCCTGCGTGGTTAACGAACGCCTCCTGACTCTTCCTATCCCGGAACCAATCCCGGAACCAATGTGCCACAGTCATCAGTGTGTACGCCCCAACATTCAATGCAATGGATGAGGCTAAAGAGGGTTTTTATTCCAAACTCGAGACATCCCTATCCCACGTCCCCACGGGTGACAAATTTATCCTCCTAGGTGACTTTAATGTCAGGGTCGGCAAAGACACAGACCTCTGGGGTGGCGTGATTGGCAGAGAGCGGGTAGGGAAAGCCAACTCCAGCGGTACCCTACTCCTGACAAAATGTCTAGAACATGAACTCCTCATCACCAACATCCTCTTCCACCAGAGGAACAAATAAAAGGCATCATGGCAACAACCTCGCTCCAAACACTGGCACCTGCTCGACTATGTCATCATCCGAGCCAGGGATTGCAAGGATGTGAGCATCACCCGCGCCACAATAGGAGCTGACGACTGCTGGATGGACCACCGCCTAATCCGATCCATCATCAACATTAACATAGCCCCAAAACAGAGAGGACAGCAGAAGCAGTGCCACAAAAATGTTAATGACGGGGCACTTAAAGACCCAGCTAAGAGAGCCCTATACAGCCAGCGCCTCACAGCCAATCTAGCGTGCTTTGATGACCCTGAGATGCTGAATGCCCATAGCGCTTGCTTTGCTCTCCAGGCCTCTATAACCAGTGCCTGTGAAGAGATACTTTGTCACTCAACCAGAAAACACCAGGACTGGTTTGATGAGAATGATCAGGAGATCCAAGAACTAATCAATTGCATTTCTGAGCCTCAAGCAACAACCCAACTCGGGAGCAGCAAAGCAACGTTACAGACTGCTCAAGGCTGAGGTCCAACAAAAAACCCGGGACCTAAAGAACAAGTGGTGGATGGAGAAAGCACAGGAGATACAACAACTGGCCGACAGTCACGTATGCGAGGATTCTTCATTGCAGTCAAGGCCACCTACGGTCCAAACACTTAAGGTCCCACCCCACTCCTGGCCAAGAACAGGGAAATACTCATCAAGGACACTGAGGCGGTCAGGGCCTGTTGGAAGATCTCCTCAATCGAGACTCTACCTTTGAATCAAATGTTCTCGACTCCATCCCACAGCATGCGACCCGCCACCACCTCAGTGTAACCCCAATGTTGCATGAGGTAGGCAAAGCCATAAAACAGCTCAAGAATTACAAGGCTACGGGTGCGGATGGAATCCCTGCTGAGGCGCTAAAGTATGGCGGAGAGGCACTGTTGGCGCGGATACATGATCTCATCTCTCTCATCTGGAGGGAGGAGAGCATGCCGGGAGATCTCAGAGATGCAGAGATCGTGATCATCTTTAAAAAAGGGGACAAATCGGACTGCAGCAACGACAGGGGAATCTCACTGCTATCATCCACTGCGAAAGTTCAAGCTAGAGTTCTCCTCAACCATCTTCTCCCTGTGGCCAACTCCTCCCGGAATCACAGTGCGGATTTCGTCCCCTATGGGGCACAATGGACATGATCTTTGCAGCGCGACAGCTGCAGGAAAAATGCAGGGTACAGCGTCAGCCCTTATACATGGCCTTTTTCGATATTACAAAGGCCTTTGACACTGTCAACCGTGAGGGTCTATGGAGTGTCCTCTTCCATTTCGGATGCCCCCAAAAGTTTGTCAACATCCTTCGCCTGCTCCACGGCGACATGCAGGCCATGAACCTTACCAACGGATCCATTACAGACCCAATCCATGTCCAGACCGGGGTCAAACAGGGCTGCGTCATCGCTCCAACCCTCTTCTCAATCTTCCTCGCTGCCATGCTCCACCTCACAGTCAACAAGCTCCCTGCTGGAGTGGAACTAAACTACAGAACCAGTGAGAAGCTGCTTAACCTACGCCGCCTCCAGGCCAGGTCCAAGATCACCCCAACCTCTGTCGTTGAGCTACAGTACGCAGACGATGCCTGTGTCTGTGCACATTCAGAGGCTGAACTCCAGGATATAGTCAATGTATTCACTGAGGGATATGAAATCATGGACCTTATGCTTAACATCCATAAGACAAAGGTCCTCCACCAGCCTGTCCTTGCTGCACAGCACTGCTCTCAAGTCATCAAGATTCACGGAGCGGCCCTCGCCAACGTAGACTATTTCCCATGCCTCGGGATCCTCTTATCAACAAAAGTAGACATTGATGCGGAGATTCAACATCGCCTCCAGTGCGCCAGTACATCCTTCGGCTGCCTGAGGAAAAGAGTGTTCGAAGATCAAGCCCTCAAATCTATCAGCAAGTTCATGGTCTACAGAGCTGTAGTAATACCCGCCCTTCTGTATGGATCTGAGACATGGACGATGTACAGAAGACATCTCAAGTCGCTGGAGATATATCACCAACGATGTCTCCGCAAGATCCTGCAAATCGCCTGGGAGGACAGGCACACCAACATCAGTGTCCTCATCCAGGCTAACATCCCCAGTATTGAAGCACTGACCACACTTGATCAGCTTCGCTGGGCAGGCCACATAGTTCGCATGCCAGACACGAGACTCCCTCAGCAAATGCTCTATGCGGAGTTCCTTCATGGCAAATGAGCCAAAGGAGGACAGCGGAAACGGTACAAGGACATCCTCAAAGCCTCCCTGATAAAGTGCAACATCACTACTGATACCTGGGAGTCCCTGGTCGAAGACCGCCCTAAGTGGAGAAAGTGTATCCGGGAGGGCGTTGAGCTCTTCGAATCTCAACAGCGAGAGCATGAAGAGGTCAAGCGCAGGCAGCCGGAAGGAGCGTGCAGCAAACCAGCCCCACCCACTCCTTCCCTCGAAAAATGTCTGTCTCACCTGTGACAGGGTCTGTGGCTCTCGTATTGGACTGTTCAGCCACCAAAGAACTCACTTCAGGAGTGGAAGCAAGTCTTCCTCGATTCCGAGGGACTGCCGATGATGATGATGATCACCATCCTCTGCCTGCTCCATGATGACATGCAAGCCGTGATCCTGACCAATGGATCTACCACAGACCCAATCCACGTCCAGACCGGGGTCAAGCAAGGCTGCGTCATCGCACCAACGCTGTTCTCGATCTTTCTTGCTGCAATGCTTCATCCCACCCTCCGCAAGCTCCCCGCTGGAGTGGAGCTAAATTATAGAACAAATGGGAATCTGTTCAACCCCCACCACCTCCAGGCCAGATCCAAGGTCGTCCCATTCTCTGTCATTGAACTACAGTACGCAGACGATGCTTACGTCTGCGCACACTCGGAGGCCAAACTCCAAGCCATCATCAACACCTTCACCAAGGTGTACAAGAGCATGGGCCTTAAATTAAACATCCGTAAGACAAACGTTCTCTACCAACCTGACCCCGCCACACAGCACTGCCCCCCAGTTATCAAAAACCACGTCGAGGCCTTGGACAACGTGGACCATTTTCCATTCCTCGGGAGCCTACTGTCAGCAAGGGCAGACATCAATGACGATGTCCAACACTGCCTTCAGTGTGCCAGTGCAGCCTTCGGTTGCCTGAGGAAGAGTATGTTTAAAGACCAGGACTTCAAATATGGCACCAAGCTTATAGTCTACAGGGCAGTAGTGATACCTGCTCTTCTATATGGCTCAGAGATGTGGACTATATACAGTAGACACCTCAAAGCGATGGAGAAGTACCACCGGTGCTGCCTCCGCAAGATCCTGCAAATCCACTGGGAGGATGTCAGTGTTCTTGTTCAGGCCACCATCCCCAGCATTGAGCGTGGTCAATGCTTCGATCAGCACCGTTGGGCGGGCCACATCATCTGCATGCCCGACACGAGACTCCCAACCGCTCTACTCGGAGATTCGACACGGCAAGCAAGCCCCAGGTGGGCAGAGAAAACACTTGAAGGACACTCTCAAAGCCTCCTTGATAAAGTGCAACATCCCCACCGACACCTGGGAATCCCTGGCCAAAGACCACCCAAGATGAAGGAAGAGCATCCGGACAGGCGCTGAGTACCTCAAGTCTCATTGCCGAGAGCAAACAGAAACTAAACGTAGACAGCGGAAGGAGCGTGCATCAACCCAGGCTCCCCACCGCCTTTCCTTCAACCACTGTCTACCCCACCTGTGACAGAGACTGTAGGTCCCGCATTGTCCTCAGTCACCCGAGAGCTCACTTTTAGACTGGAAGCAAGTCATCCTCGACTCTGAGGGACTGCCTATGATGATGATAAGGAATAAGGCAGATGAGCTGAGAGCACAGATAGACACTTGGGAGTATGATTTTATAGCTATTACAGAAACATGGCTGAAAGAAGGGCAGGTACATGAGCTCAACATTCCTGGTTACAGGGTTTTCAGACGGGATAGAGAGGAGGGTAAAAAGAAAGAAGGGGTGTCACAGTATTGATTAAAGAAACAATTAAAGCTGTGAGGAGGGATTATATTTTGGAAGGATCATCAAATGAGGCCCTATGGATCGAACTGAAAAACAGAAAAGGGGTGATCACACTCTTCAGGAGTTCCAAGAGTGCGTGAGTTCCGCGAGTTTGAGAGGTCGGGAGCTCTGAGGAGCAGGAGGCCCGAAGGTCGGTGAGGATTTCAATTCTGACGAGTTGGGAGGTCGGTAAGTCGGGAGGTCAGCGAGTCGTTAATGCCCTGAGGTCAGCGAGTCGGTAATGCCCTGTGGTTGGCGAGTCTGGAGGTCGGCGAGTCGGTAAGGCCCTGAGGTCGGTGAGTCGGGAGGTCAGTGAGTCGGGAGGTCGGCGAGTCGGTAGTGCCCTGTGGTTGGCGAGTCTGGAGGTCGGAATGTTGGTAAAGCCCTGAGGTCGGTGAGTCAGGAGGTCAGTGAGTCGGGAGGTCGGCGAGTCGGTAAGGCCCTGAGGTCGGTGAGTCGGGAGGTCAGTGAGTCGGGAGGTCGGCGAGTCGGTAAGGCCCTGAGGTCGGTGAGTCGGGAGGTCAGTGAGTCGGGAGGTCGGCGAGTCGGTAAGGCCCTGAGGTCGGTGAGTCGGGAGGTCAGTGAGTCGGGAGGTCGGCGAGTCGGTGAGGCCCTGAGGTCGGCAAGTCGGTAATGCCCTGAGGTCGGCGAGTCTGGAGGTCGGCGAGTCGGTAAGGCTCTGAGGTCGGTGGGTCGGGAGGTCAGTGAGTCGGGAGGTCGGCGAGTCGGTGAGGCCCTGAGGTCGGCGAGTGGGTAATGCCCTGAGGTCGGCGAGTCTGGAGGTCGGCGAGTCGGTAAGGTCCTGAGGTCGGTGGGTCGGGAGGTCAGTGAGTCGGGAGGTCGGCGAGTCGGTAAGGTCCTGAGGTCAGTGAGTCGGGAGGTCAGTGAGTCGGGAGGTCGGCGAGTCGGTAAGGTCCTGAGGTTGGCGAGTCGGGAGGTCAGTGAGTCGGGAGGTCGGCGAGTCGGTAAGGCCCTGAGGTCGGTGGGTCGGGAGGTCGGCGAGTCGGTAAGGCCCTGAGGTCGGTGGGTCGGGAGGTCAGTGAGTCGGGAGGTCGGCGAGTCGGTAAGGCCCTGAGGTCGGTGAGTCGGGAGGTCAGTGAGTCGGGAGGTCGGCGAGTCGGTGAGGCCCTGAGGTCGGCGAGATGGCAAGGCCCTGAGGTCGGCAAGTCGGGAGGTCGGCGAGTCGGTAAGGCCCTGAGGTCGGCAAGTCGGGAGGTCGGCGAGTCGGTAAGGCCCTGAGGTCGGCAAGTCGGGAGGTCGGCGAGTCGGTAAGGCCCTGAGGTCGGCAAGTCGGGAGGTCGGCGAGTCGGTAAGGCCCTGAGGTCGGCAAGTCGGGAGGTCGGCGAGTCGGTAAGGCCCTGAGGTCGGCGAGTCTGGAGGTCAGCGAGTCGGTAAGGCTCTGAGGTCGGTGGGTCGTGAGGTCAGTGAGTCGGTAAGGCCCTGAGGTCGGGAAGTCGGGAGGTCGGCGAGTGGGTAATGCCCTGAGGTCGGCGAGTCTGGAGGTCAGCGAGTCGGTAAGGCCCTGAGGTCGGTGGGTCGGGAGGTCAGTGAGTCGGGAGGTCGGCGAGTCGGTGAGGCCCTGAGGTCGGCGAGTGGGTAATGCCCTGAGGTCGGCGAGTCTGGAGGTCGGCGAGTCGGTAAGGTCCTGAGGTCGGTGGGTCGGGAGGTCAGTGAGTCGGGAGGTCGGCGAGTCGGTAAGGTCCTGAGCTTGGCGAGTCGGGAGGTCAGTGAGTCGGGAGGTCGGCGAGTCGGTAAGGCCCTGAGGTCAGTGGGTCGGGAGGTCAGTGAGTCGGGAGGTCGGCGAGTCGGTAAGGCCCTGAGGTCAGTGGGTCGGGAGGTCGGTGAGTCGGGAGGTCGGCGAGTCGGTAAGGCCCTGAGGTCGGTGAGTCGGGAGGTCGGCGAGTCGGTAAGGCCCTGAGGTCGGTGAGTCGGGAGGTCAGTGAGTCGGGAGGTCGGCGAGTCGGTGAGGCCCTGAGGTCGGCGAGATGGCAAGGCCCTGAGGTCGGCAAGTCGGGAGGTCGGCGAGTCGGTAAGGCCCTGAGGTTGGCAAGTCGGGAGGTCGGCGAGTCGGTAAGGCCCTGAGGTCGGCAAGTTGGGAGGTCGGCGAGTCGGTAAGGCCCTGAGGTCGGCAAGTCGGGAGGTCGGCGAGTCGGTAAGGCCCTGAGGTCGGCAAGTCGGGAGGTCGGCGAGTCGGTAAGGCCCTGAGGTCGGCAAGTCGGGAGGTCGGCGAGTCGGTAAGGCCCTGAGGTCGGCAAGTCGGGAGGTCGGCGAGTCGGTAAGGCCCTGAGGTCGGCAAGTCGGGAGGTCGGCGAGTCGGTAAGGCCCTGAGGTCGGCAAGTCGGGAGGTCGGCGAGTCGGTAAGGCCCTGAGGTCGGCAAGTCGGGAGGTCGGCGAGTCGGTAAGGCCCTGAGGTCGGCAAGTCGGGAGGTCGGCGAGTCGGTAAGGCCCTGAGGTCGGCAAGTCGGCAAGTCGGTAAGGCCCTGAGGTCGGCAAGTCGGCGAGTCGGTAAGGCCCTGAGGTCAGCGAGTCAGTGAGTCAGGAAGTCGATGAGTCGGACTTGTCATGTATTCTACCGTCATTGTAATCCATGTATAAACTGACCTAAGTTGTACACCATGAAAACACTGACCACTAGGTGGTGAACTTGTGGGATACACTCCTAACCTGGACTCTCAGGTATAAAAGGGGAAGCTCCACCCATCTTCTCCACTTCAGTGCTGGCGAATAAAGGTTACTGGTCACAGAGTGACCTTCTCTCAAGTATGGGCCTTGTGTGCATTTATACTGTATAGCAAGGACATATTAGGTAGGCCCTGTGAGGTTGGTGAATAGGTAGGCCTTGTGAGATCAGCGAGTCTGGAGTTCGGAGACCGGGAGTTCGGAGGCCTCGGAGGTCGGTGAGATGAGTTGGTAAGTAGCTCTCTTTTCTCTATTTCTTTTAGGTTGGGAGTTCTGACGCCGAGAGGTTGGGAGGCCACAGAGGTCAGTGAGCTCGGGGGGCCACAGAGATCGGTGAGGTGAGTTGGTAAGTAGCTCTCTTTTCTCTATTTCTTTTTAAGTCGATTTTAAACTAGACAAGGCTAACTAGAGGGATGGCAGTGCAGCTCAGTCCTGTGGAGTGCACATCCGACGGCATGTGGGAAGTCCTGGATACTTCGCGCAGCCTAGACAACTGTAAGAGAAATTTGGCATTAGGGGTACCAGCGGGACAAGGGTTAAAGTGCTGGTTCCTGCAATGGCCCATAAGGAGGTAAAAGGCCCCTCGTCGGCCTTGTACCAAGGCTCCAGAAGTTATCAGTTCAATAATATTCCGACAGGATACGATGTGAGAACCTAAACAGACATTGATAAGACCTTGTGAAGAGGCTCGAGGTGACTCACAGGCACCAAGGAAATGTATAACAAATTCCGACCTAATGAAGTCATTCTAGTCACGGCCTAAAGCGGTCACGAGGGTCTTGGCCTGTCAATCCAAAGTAGCACTAATAAGGTAGTCCAATTAGAGAAGTAGCACTGATAAGGTAGTTCAATTAGAAATCGAGGGAGGTCTTGTCCGGGAACAGAGGGGTTTTGAAATGTATAAGAGTTGTATGATTGTGCTGTTCGGAGAGCATCTCCACTCACAGGCTACTGTGATAAGATGTGTTCCCGGACATTCGTAATAAAGATCGTTATACTTTGCCATCCGTCTCTGTCTGCTAACTTTGAGAATTGCTACGTGGGCTGGGGCGAGCATCGACCCTCTATATCAGTGGGCCCGCTCGTGGGAGTGGAAGCCTTCCCATCTCCCCCTCACATTTGGCGCTGCGAGCAGGGTACGGACTTCCCGAATGGAACAATGACCCAGCTGTTGGGGTGAGTATGTTTTAATTTACCACCTTCAAGTTAGAGCTGTGGCATTGTAAACCGCAAGGGAAGGACATCCGTACAAAAGAACCATCTGTAGTGAGTCCCACAGGGACGGAGACGGAGGACAAGGACGATCTAGGGGTAAAAGGGGGTCAAAAGATGCATCCTAAAATGCGCGCGTGGAGGTAGCATGGCAGTGCGTTCAGGGTACGACGCAAGGGAACATATAGAGGGAGAGAGAGGTCTATTGACCCAAAGCGGTACAAGCGCACGGTGCTAGGACGAGAGAGAGAGAGGCAATAGAGACAACGTCCCTGAGCAGTGACGGGATATATTGACCCAAAGCGTGCAGTGGTACGAGTGCACGGCACCAAGGGAAGACATATAAATAGCGTCCTGCATACCTGACACGAATTTAAGGGAGTATCCAAGACCCTCATAGCCCGAAGAAGATGGGTAACACGGCTAGTAAAAAGGCGAATAAAACCAATCAGTAATTGTAACTTGCGTAATTACGTAAGGCCATAAAAAAGCTGATAATGACTATCTTAAGTGACAAATGGATCCAAAAATAGAACCGGCCAACCAATTAATAAGCTTTGTTGAATGAATGTCTGTCGTTGAGTGAGAGTCCCTGTGTGATTTTTTGACTGCGGAATGAACTTTTCATGTTTTCCAAACAAGAGTGAAAGTTTTTTTAACCCTTTGTAGTGCTGTCCTGTATGTGGGAAGTTTTAAGACATTTTAAGTTAGAAACGCAGGTGTGGATTTATTCGGTAAGTTATGGAGCTAGGAAATGCACAAAGGATAGGTTTGTTGAGCAGAAAACAGCAAGCTTTAGCAGAGACTTTGTAACGACCTTGAAACTGGAATTTGAGATAACGAAAAGCAGCCCTCCGTGTAAAAAACAAAACCAAATTTGAAGAAAGGAGATCTGAAAAAAAAGACGTAACGTACTAAATAGGTGCTGACAAAAAAAAAAGGGTGTTTGCGATGGAAAAAGACATACTAGTTGATATCGGCTGTGAAAAGAATTGGTTTAATTGGGGGGAAAAAAGAATTTGAAGAGGTAAAAGACACTCTCCATTGATGGACGTTGTTTATCAAGAAAAGTCCCGAACAGTCTAAACAAAATAGCTATTAAAAATGTGTGGTCTCGTTTTAAATCAATTTTTAAAAAAAAGAGAATTTTTCGGATGATTACTTGAAGTCACGTAATTACATCAGGCTTTCTTACAACAACCATGTGTGCAGGAGGTGTCTCCAGCTTCAACTGCTTGAGCTCCGCATTTCGGAGCTGGAGCAGCGGGTGGAGTCGATAAGGTGCATCCGCGAGGCTGAGAACTACATGGATAGCACGTTTCAGGAGGTGGTCACCCCGCAGCTTAAAGGCGTGCAGGTAGAGGGGAAGTGGGTGACCACCAGACATAGTAAGTGAGCTAGGCAGGTATCGCAGGAGTCCCCCCTTGAGTCCATCTCACTTTCAAACCAATATTCACTTCTGAGTATCAGTAAGGACGATGGTGCCTCTGGGGAGTGCAGCCAGAGCCAATTCCAAGGTACCACGGGTGGCTCAGCTGCACAGGTGGGAGAGACGAAGAACAAAAGAGCCCTAGTGATAGGGGATTCTACAGTTAGGGGAACAGACAGGCGTTTCTGCGGCCGTAGATGTGACTCCCGAATGGTTTTGTGCCTCTCTGGTGCCAGAGTCAAGAATGTCACAGAGAGGATGCAGGGCATCCTTCGGGGTGGTGGGGGGGGAACGGGGTAAATAGCTAGAGGTTGTGGTTCATATCGGGACCAATTGACATAGGTAAAATAAAGGATGAGGTCCTACAGGAAGAATTCAGGGAGCTAGGAAGAAAATTAAAGGGTAAGACCTCAAAGGTAGTAATCTCCGGGTTACTACTAGTGCCACGTGCTAATGAGTATAAGAATAGAAGGATAGAGAGGATGAACACATGGCTGGAAAGTTGATGTAGGAGGGAGGGCTTTACATTCTTGAGGCATTGGGACTGCTTCTGAGGGAGATAGGACCTGGACAAACCGGACGGGTTGCACCTCAACAGCACCGGGACCAATATCCTCGCGGGGAGTTTTGCTAGTGCTGCTGGAGAGAGTTTAAACTAGCTTGGCAAGTGGATAGGAACCTGAGAACGAATTCAAAAGGGAAGGAAGTAAAGCTGAAATTGGATAGCAAGAATCTAGAAAGCGAATCTGTAAGACAGAGGAAACAGAGTTTAGTATGTAGTAAGCAAGGAGGTCTTCCTGTGCTGAATGGTATATATTTTAATGCAAGGAGTATAGCAAATAAGGTGGATGAGCGAAGAGCACAGGTAGACACTTGGGAGTATGACGTTATAGCCATTACAGGGACATGGCTGAAAGAAGTGTGGTTTGACAGATCAATATTCCTGGCTACAGGATTTTTAGACAAGATAGAGAGGGGGGGCAAAAAGGGGGGGAGGGTTGCGATACTGATTAAAGAAACTATTACAGCGGTGAGGAGGGATGATATGTTCGCGGGATCATCAAATGAGGCCATACGGGTCGAACTGAAAAATAAAAAAGGGGCGATCACACTGCTAGGCGTGTATTATAGACCCTCAAACAATGGGAGGGAGATAGAGAAGCAAATATGTAGGCAAATTGCTGTGAAGTCCAAAAATCATAGGGTAGTAATATTAGGGGATTTTAACTATCCAAATATTGATTGGGACAAATTTAGTGTGAAGGGTATAGTGGGTGCGGAATTCTTGAAATGCATTCAAGAGAACTTTTTTAGTCAGTACGTAGCTAGGCCAACACGAGAGGGGTCAGTCTTGGATTTAGTTTTGGGAAATGAAGCTGGGCAGGTTGAAGGGGTATTAGTGGGAGAGAACTTGGGTGCCAGTGACCATAATTCAGTCAGATTCAAGTTGGTTATGGATAAGGACAAGAATAGGCCTGGAATAAAAGTTCTGAATTGGGGAAAAGCTAACTTTGCTAGATTGAGGAGTGATTTGGCCATGGTGGACTGGAAACAGCTACTTGTGGGTAAATCAGTGTCGGAACAGTGGGAGGCATTCAAGGAGGTGATCCAGAAGGCTCAGGCCAAACATGTGCCCTTAAAGAAAAAGGTTGGGAATAATAACTCTAGAGCCCCCTGGATGTCGAGAGACTTACAGGGGAGGATTAAGAAAAAAAGGGGCGCTTATGTCATATATCAAAGGCTAAGTACTATAGAATCTTTAGAGGAATATAGAAAGTTAAGAGGCAAAAATAAAAAGGATATTAGGAATGCTAAGAGAGAGCACGAGAAATTCTTGGCCAGTAAAATTAAGGAAAAACCTAATATGTTCGATAAATATATTAAGAGTAAGAGGGTAACTAAAGAAAGGGTAGGGCCTATTAGAGACCATGAGGGTAGTCTTTGTGTGGAGGTGGAAGATGTTGGGAGGGTTCTTAACAAATACTTTGCATCTGATTTCACAAAGGAAAGGGGCAATGCAGATACTGCTATCAAGGAGGAATGTGAAATTCTGGATGAAATAAATATAATGAGAGAGAAAGTATTATGGGGTTTAGCAGCTTTGAATGTAAATAAGTCCCCAGACCCAGATGAAATGCATCCCAAGCTGTTGAGTGAAGTAAAAGAGGAAATAGCAGAGGCCTTGACCATCATTTTCCAGTCCTCTTTCGATCTGGGCATGGTGCCGGAGGATTGGAGGACTGCTAATGTAGTACCCTTGTTTAAGAAGGGAGAAATAGATAGGCTAAGTAATTACAGGCCTGTCAGCCTAACCTCAGTGGTGGGAAAATGATTGGAAAAAATCCTGAAAGACAGGATAAATCTGCATTTGGAAAGGCACGGATTAATTAGGGACAGTCAGCACGGATTTGTTAAGGGAAGATCGTGTCTGACTAACCTGCTTGAATTTTTTGAGGAGGTAACCAAGAGGGTCGATGAGGGTAGTGCGTACGATGCAATATATGTGGACTTTAGCAAAGCTTTTGATAAGGTCCCACATGGTAGACTGGTCATGAAGGTTAAAGCCCATGGGATACAGGGCAAAGTGTCAAGTTGGATCCAAAATTGGCTTGGATGTAGGAAGCAAAGGGTAATGATTGATGGATGTTTTTGTGACTGGAAGGATGTTTCCAGTGAGGTTCCACAGGGCTCAGTACTGGGTCCTTTGCTTTTTGTGTTATATATCAATGGTTTAGATTTGAATATAGGGAGTATGATTAGTTTGCAGACGACACTAAAATTGGCTGTGTGGTTGATAATGAAGAGGAAAGTCATGGGCTGCAGGAGGATATCAATCTACTGGTCAGGTGGGCAGAACAGTGGCAAATGGAATTTAATTCAGAGAAGTGTGAGGTGATGCACTTTGGGAGGGCTAATAAGGAAAGGGTATACACATTAAGCGGTAGGCCACTTAATAGTGTAGCTGAACAAAGGGACCTTGGAGTGCTTGTCCACAGATTCCTGAAAGTAGCAGGCCAGGTGGATAAAGTGGTGAAGAAGGCATACGGAATGCTTGCCTTTATTGGCCGAAGCATAGAATATAAGAGCAGGGAGGTTATGCTTAAATTGTATAATACATAGGTTAGGCCACAGCTGGAGTTCTGGGTGCCATATTATAGGAAGGACGTGATTGCACCAGAGAGGGTGCAGAGGAAATTTACTAGTATGCTGCCTAGAATGGAGAATTTTAGTTATGAGGACAGATTGAATAGGCTGGGTTTGTTCTCATTGGAACAGAGGAGGTTGAGAGGAGACCTCACTGAGGTGTACAAAATATTGAGGGGCCTGGACATAGTGGATAGTAAGGGTCTATTTCCATTGGTGGAGGAGTCTATTACGAGAGGGCATAGTTTTAAGGTGGTTGATGGAAGGTTTAGACGGGATTTGAGGGGGTGCTTCTTTACGCAGAGGGTTGTGGGGATCTGGAACTTGTTGCCTGGAAGAGTGGCAGAAACTCTCACCACTTTAAGAGATGGTTGGATGGGCACTTAAAGTGCAGTAACCTGCAGGGTTACGGTCCTAGACCTGGTAATTGGGATTAGACTAGATGACATTTTGTTGGACGAAGCAAATATAATGGTAAGTACTGCAGGGAATAGAATATGGCCAGGGTGATCTACTGGACTAGTTTCGATTGCCTGGATGGTTCAGAGAGGAATTTTCCCAGATTTTTTCTCCCTAAATTGGCCTGGGTTTTTATCTGGTTTTTGCCTCTCCCAGGAGATCACATGGCTCCAGTTGGGGTGGAGTGTAGAATGTTTTAGTATAAGGGGTGTTGCATTTGTGGTGAGGCGGACTGGTTGGGCTGGGTGCTCTTTGCCTTTCCGTCATTGTTCAGAGGTTTATATTTAACCTTTAGGGTTGCTGACCAAGGGCCGTGTGACTCTTTGTCGGCCGGCGCAGATATGATGGACCGGAATGGCCTCCTTCTGCGCTGTAAACATCTATGTTTCTATGTTTCTATGCTGGGAGTGTACTATAGGCCCCCAAACAGTCAGAAGGAGATAGAAGAGCAAATATGTGTCAAATTTATGAGAAGTGCTAAAACTACAGAGCAGTAATAGTAGGGGATATCAACTATCCTAATATTAACTGGGATAAAATGAGTGTGAAAGGTATAGAGGGTGCGAAATTCCTGAAATGCATTCAGGAGAACTTTTTAGCCAGTATGTAACAAGTTCATCAAGGGAGCAGGCGGTTCTGGACTTAGTTTTAGGGAATGACGCTGTGCACATGGGGCGGGTAGCATTGGGAGAGCATTTTGATGCTAATGATCACAGTTCAGTTAAATTTCAGGTTGTTATGGAAAAGGACAAAGATAAACCAGGAATAAAAGTTCTCAATTGGGGAAAAGCCAATTTTGCTAAGTTGAGAGATGGTTTAGCCAAAGTGGACTGCAAACAGCTACTTGATGATAAATCAGTGTCAGAGCAGTGGGAGGCATTCAAGGAGGAGATCCTGAGGGTACAAAGCAAGTATGTTCTCTTAAAGAAAAAAGGTTAAACTAACAAATCTGGAGCCCCCGGATGTCAAGAAACATATAGGGTAGGATAAATAATAATGATAATAATTAATAACTTTTATTTTCATTGCGCATTTAACGTAGTAAAATGTCCCAAAGTGCTTCACAACAGTGTTACACACAAACAGATAAATTTGACACTGAGCGACAGAAGAAATTAAGACAGATGATCAAAAGCTTGTTTAAAGAGGTAGGATTTAACGAGCGCCTTAAAGGAGGAAAGAGAGGTAGCGAGGCGTGTAGAGGTTTAAGGAGGGAGTTACAGAGCTTAGGGCCCAGGCAGCTGAAGGCACATCCCCCACCGATGGTTGAACAGTTATAATGAGGGATGTTCAAGAGGCCAGAATTTGAGGAGCGCAGACATCGTGTGAGATTGTGAGGCTGAAAAAGATTCATCATCATCATCATCATCATCATAGGCAGTCCTTCGGAATCGAGGAAGACTTGCTTCCATTCCTGAAGTGAGTTCTTTGGTGGTTGAACAGTCCAATACGAGAGCCACAGACTCTGTCACAGGGGAGACAGATAGTCGTTGAGAGAAGGGATGGATGGGACTGGTTTGCCGCACGCTTTTTCCGTTGCGTGCGCTTGATTTCTGCACGCTCTCGGCGTTGAGACTCGAGGTGCTCAGCGCTCTCCCGGATGCACTTCCTCCACTTCAGGGGGGTCTTTGGCCAGGGACTCCTAGGTGTCAGTGGGGATGTTGCACTTTATCAGAGAGGCTTTGAGGGTGTCCTTGTAAAGTTTCCACTGCCCACCTTTGGTTCGTTTGCCGTGAAGGAGCTCCGCATAAAGCACTTGCTTTGGGTGTCTCATGTTTGGCATGCGAACTATGTGGCCTGCCCAGCGGAGCTGATCGAGTGTGGTCAGTGCTTCAATGCTGGGGATGTTAGCCTGGATGAGGACGCTGATGTTGGTGCGCCTGTCATCCCAGGTGATTTGTAGGATCTTGCGGAGACATCGTTGGTGATATTTCTCCAGAGACTTGAGGTGTCTACTATACATGGTCCATGTCTCTGAGCCACACAGGAGGGCAAGTGTTATTACAGTCCTGTCGACCATGAGCTTGGTGGCAGTTTTGAGGGCCTGCTCTTCAAACACTCTTTCCCTCAGGCGGCCGAAGGCTGCACTGGCGCACTGGAGGCGGTGTTGGATCTCGTCGTCGATGTAAGATTTTTGAGATAGGGAGTGGGAAGTCCATGGAGTGATTTGTAAACAAGGAGGAGAATTTTGAAATCGAGATATTTTTTAACTTGGAGCCAATTTAGGTCAGAAAGCACAGGGGTAATAGGTGATCTTGACTTGGTGTGAGTTAGTACACGGGCTGGTAAATTTTGGATCACTTCAAGTTTAAGCAATGTGGAATGTGGAAGGCCGGCCAGGAGTGAATTGGAGTAGTGAAGTCTAGAATTAACAAAAGCATTAATGAGAGTTTCAGCAGCAGAAGAGCTGAGGCAGGGGCAGAGGCGAGCAATGTTACGGAGGTGGTAAAAGGCAGTTTTAGTTATACCATGGATTTCAAGGTCAAATATGACATCTAGGTTGCGAACAGAATTGTTCACCCTCGGATTGATGCTAGGGAGAGGGATGGAGTCAGTGTTTAGGGAACTCAGTTTGTGGTGGGGACCAAAGATAATGGCTTTGGTCTTCCCAATATTTAATTGGGGAAAATGTCTGCTCATCCAGTACTGGATGTCGGATAAGCAATCTGACAACTTAAATACCAAGCAAGGACCGACAGAAGTGGTGGAGAGGTAAAGCTGGATGTCGTCAGCGTACATGTGAAAACTGACTCCATGTTTTTGGATGAAATCACCAAGGAACAGCAAATAGATGAGAAATAAGAGGGGACCAAGGACAGATCCTTGGGGGACACCAGAGGTAATGATGTGGGAGTGGGAAGAGAAGCCATTGCTGGAGATTTTCTGGCTACGATTAGATAGATAAGAATGGAACCAGGCGAGTGCAGTCCCACCTAGCTGGACAAGTGGAGAAGTGTTGGAGAAGGATGGAGTGGTCAACTGTGTCAGAGGCTGCAGACAGGTCCACAAGAATAAGGAGGGATAGTTTATGTTATGTATGCAAATCTGTAATTACCATGTCTAACCACCAGGCAAAGGATCCCACAATCCTTTGGGAGCACCTGTACATAAGGAGGCCTCACAGGCTGGAGAGGCATTCTGAGATCTGCAATAAAGGACTACGGTCACACTTACTTTGAGTATCTAGTCTGACTCTTTATCCAAGACATAACAACTAGTGATGAGATACAGAAACCGAACCCAACGCAACAATGCAGAGAACTGTGGGCATCCTGGAGAAATTTTCAGAGGGAGATGATTGGGAACCCTTCGTGGAGCGACTTGACGAATACTTCGTGGCCAACGAGCTGGAAGGAGAAGCGAACGCTGCCAAACAAAGGGCGATCCTCCTCACCGTTTGCAGGGCATCAACGTATGGCCTCATGAAAAACTTGCTTGCTTCAGCAAAACCCACAGACAAGTCGTATGATGATTTGTGCACACTGGTCCGGGAGCATCTAAACCCGAAGGAAAGCCTTCTGATGGTGAGGTATAGGTTCTACACGTACAAGAGGTCCGAAGGCCAGGAAGTAGTGAGCTACGTCACCGAGCTAAGGCGCCTTGCATGACATTGCGAATTTGAAGGACTTTTGGAGCATATGCTCAGGGACTTCTTTGTACTTGGCATTGGCCATGAAGTATTACTTCGCAAACTTTTGATTGTAGAAACCCTAACCTTGAGTAAAGTCATAGCGATAGCCCAGGCGTTTAACTCCACCAGTGACAATACCAAACAAATTTCCCAGCACACCAGTGCTGCTGCAAGTACTGTGAGCAAAGTAATGTTGTTTTCGAATCGAAATGTACATGGCAGAGCTTACACGCCTGTAACTGCACGTCCGCAGATGACTCAGAGTCCGCCATCAAGGGTGGTGAATACAAGGCAATTAACACCTTGTTGGCGCTGTGGGGGTGATCATCGATTCCATTCATGCCGCTTCAAAGGATACGTTTGCAAGGGCTGTGGAACAATGGGACACCTCCAACATATGTGCAGGCGAGCTGCAAACCTTGCTAATTTTGCCAACCACCATGTTGCAGAGGAGGACAGATCCATGGTGGATCATGACGAACCAGAGCCTCAAACCGAGGAGGCAGAAGTATATGGGGTGCACACATTTACCACAAAGTGTCACCCGATAATACTGAAGGTTTAATTAAATGAACTTCCATTGTCAATGGAGCTGGACACGGGCGCAAGCTAGTCCATAATGAGTAAAAAGACTTTCGATAAGTTGTGGTGCAACAAGGCTTCAAGGCCAGTCCTGACTCCCATTCGTACCAAACTTAGAACATACACAAAGGAACTGATTCCCGTAATTGGCAGTGCTACCGTAAAGATCTCCTATGATGGAGCGGTGCACGATTTACCACTCTGGGTGGTACCGGGTGATGGCCCCACGCTGTTCGGCAGGAGCTGGCTGGGAAATGTACGTTGGAACTGGGATGACGTCCGAGCGCTTTCGCCCGTCGACGACACCTCATGTGCCCAAGTCTTAAGCAAGTTCTCCTTGCTATTCGAACCAGGCATCAGGAAGTTCCAAGGAGCAAAAGTGCAGATCCATTTGATTCTGGGGGCGCGATCCATCCATCACATGATGAGAGAGAGGGTGTAGATTGAGCTGGACAGGCTGCAATGAGAGGGCATCATTTTGCTGATCGAATTCAATGAGTGGGCCCGTCCGATTGTTCCAGTCCTCAATGGAGATGGCACCATCAGAATCTGTGATGATTACAAAGTAATCGTTTCTCGCTGCAGGATCAATACCTGCTACCAAAGGTAGACGACCTATTTGTGATGCTGGTGGGAGGGAAAACGTTCACGAAGCTGGACTTGACCTCGGCCAACATGACGCAGGAGCTGGAGGAATTTTCGAAAGGCCTTGCCTGCATCAACACACACAAGGGTCTTTTCATTTACAACAGATGCCCGTTTGGGATTCGATCGGCCGCAGCGATATTCCAGAGGAGCATGGAAAGCTTACTGAAGTCAGTCCCGCACACTGTGGTCTTCCAGGACGACATCTTGGTTACAGGTCGGGACACCGGCAAGCACCTGCAGAATCTGGAGGAGGTTCTTAGTCGGCTTAATCGTGTGGAGCTCAGGCTAAAATGCTCAAAATGCATTTTCCTGGCACCTGAAGTGGAGTTCCTGGGGAGAAGAATCGTGGCGGGCGGCCCACCGATTCGAAGACGGAGGAAATCAAGAATGCACCGAGACCACAGAACGTGATGGAGCTGCGGTCGTTTCTAGGATTCTTGAACTATTTTGGGAACTTCTTTCCGAGCCTTAGCACATTGTTAGAACCCCTGCACACTTTACTGCGTAAGGGAAATGAATAGGTATGGGACAAAAGCCAAGAAAATGCCTTTGAGAAAGCTAGGAAGCTGTTATGTTGAAACAAATTGCTTGTGTTGTACGATCCATGTAAGCGTTTGGTACTAGCATGTGATGCGTCATCGTACGGGGTCGGGTGTATTGCAATAAGCTAATGAATTTGTGAAATTGCAACCGGTTGCTTATGCATCAAGACGTCTGTCTAAGGCCAAGAGGGCCGACAGTATGATCGAAAAAGAAGCGTTATCGTGTGTTTATGGGGTAAAGAAAATGCATCAATATCTGTTCGGGCTCAAATTTGAACTTGAAACCGACCATAAGCTGCTTATATCCCTCTTTTCTGAAAATAAGAGGATAAATACGAATGCATTGGCCCACATCCAGAGATGGGCGCTCACGTTGTCCGCATACAACTACGCCATCCGCCACAGGCCAGGCACAGAAATCTATGCCAATGCTCTCAGTAGGCTACCATTGCCCACCACCAGGGTGGAGATGGCACAGCCCACAGAGTTAGTTATGGTAATGGAAGCATTCGAGAATGAGCAATCACCTGTTACCGCCCGACAGACGAGCCAGGACCCCATACTGTCCTTAGTAATAAAACTGTGTGCTCCATGGGAGTTGGTCTAGTGTCCCATTGGAGATGCAGGAAGAAATAAAACTGTACCAGTGGCGCAAAGATGAAATGTCTATACAAGCAGACTGCCTCCTATGGGGTAATTGGGTAGTTGTGCCAAAAAAGAGCAGGGACACTTTCATTAGTGATCTCCACAGTACCCACCCAGGCATCATAATGATGAAAGCAATAGCCAGATCCCACATGTGGTGACCCGTATCGATGCAGACTTAGAGTCCTGTGTGCACAAATTAAATACATGTTCCCTGTTAAGCAATGCACACAGAGAGGCGCCACTAAGTTTATGGTTTTGGCCCTCCAAACCGTGGTCTAGGGTTCATGTCGACTATGCAGGCCCATTCTTGGGAAAAATGTTTTTAGTACTCCAAATGAATTGAATGTGTGATAATGTCGGCAAGCACGTCTGCTGCCACCATTGAAAGCCTACGAGCCATGTTTGCCACGCATGGCCTGCCTGATATCCTTGTACGTGACAATGGGCCGTGCTTTACCAGTGCCGAATTCAAGGAATTCATGACCCGCAATGGGGTCAAACATGTCACGTCTACCCCATTTAAGCCAGCGTCCAACAGTCAGGCAGAACGAGCAATTCAAACAATCAAGCAGAGCTTGAAAAGGATAACTGAAGGCTCGCTGCAGACTCGCTTATCCCGAGTCCTGCTTAGTTACTGCACAAGACCCCACTCGCTCACCGGGATCCCTCCCGCTGAACTGCTCATGAAAAAGGCACTTAAGACAAGGCTCTCATTAGTCCACCCTGATCTACACGAACAGGTAGAGAGCAGGCGGCTTCAACAGAATACATATCATGATCGCGCAAATGTGTCACGCGAAATTGAAGTAAATGATCCTGTATTTGTGTTGAACTATGGACAAGGTCCCAAGTGGATTTCTGGCACTGTTCTGGCCAAAGATGGGAGTTTGGGGTCAAACTCGCAAATGGACTCACCTGCAGAAAACACTTGGACCAAACCAAACTCAGATTTACGGTCTATTCAGAACAACCCACAATAGACTCCACCTTTTTCGACCCTCCAACACACACACAAGTGGCAACCGCCCCAGCAGTTGACCACGAAGAAGAACCTATCACCCGCAACAGCCCAGCAAGGCTCACCACCCCCAGCAGCCCAGCAAGGCCAGCTGCGCAGCAGCCCAGCGAAGGCCCAACAAATGACTCACCAACACCAGCATTTGCATTGAGCCGATCAACCAGGGAAAGGAAGGGCCCAGATTGACTCACATTGTAAATAGTTACATTATTAACTTTGGGGGCGGAGTGTTGTTATGTATGTAAACCTGTAATTACCATGTTTAACCACCAGAGGGCTTATCCCTTGGAGTCCCAAGGGATCCCACAATCCCTTGGGAGCACCTGTACATAAGGAGGCCTCACAGGCTGGAGAGGCACTCTGGAGACCTGTAATAAAGGACTACGGTCACACTTACTTTGAGCTTGCAGTATCTAGTCTGACTCTTTATCCAAGACATAACAGTTTAGCTTTGTCACAGTCACAAAGGATGTCATTTGTGACTTTGATGGGAGCAGTTTCGGTACTGTGACAGAGATGAAAGCCAGATAGAAGGGATTCAAACATTGAATTCATGGAAAGATGATCACGGATTTGGGAGGCAACAATATATTCAAGTACCTTAGACAGGAAAAGGAGGTTGGAGATGGGGCGATAGCTAGCAAGCAAAGTGGAGTCAAGGGTTAATTTTTTGAGGAGAGGGGTGATGACAGCATATTTGAAGGAGAGTGGACCAGTACCTGAGGGCAGAGAACCATTAACAATGTTGGCTAACATGAGAGTCAGAAAAGGAAGTTAGATGGTCAGCAGTTTAGTGAGAATAGGGTCAAGAGAGCAGGAAGTGGGTCTTATGGATAAGATGAGTTTGGAAAGATTAAGAAGGGAGATCAAAGAGACACAAAAAAGTTATGAGTTTAGGGCTTGGGCAGGTGGGAGCGTCAGATGAAGTTTGGCCCTGTGGGTTAGGTGAAGGAAGAGAACTCAGAGATGCAGCTGATCGGATGGTCTCAATCTTTGAGACAAAGAAGTCCATGAGCTCCTCACACTTGTTGTTGGAGGTGAGTGTGGTGGAGAGAGGGGAAAGGGGTTTATGGAGACGGCTAGCAGTACAGAATAGTAGCCTGGGGTTATTTTTGCTATCCAGAATGATCCTGGAATAGTGAGCAGTTTTTATAGACAAGAGTAAGAACCGATAGTGTTTTATGAAAAGAAGGAAGGCTTATGACAGATACCGAGGGCTCAACACGGCTGAAAATCTAGAGCAGTTTAGAAAGTTCAGGGGTGCAATTAAAAAGGACATTAGGAATGTAAAGAGAGAGCATGAAAAAATGTTGGCAAGTAAAATCAAGAAAAACCCAAAGATGTTTTATAAATACATTAATAACAAGAGGATAAATGGAGAAAGAGTGGGGCCTATTAGAGATCAAAAAGGTAACCTATGTGTGGAGGCAGAAGATGTGGGTATGGTTCTGAATGAATACTTTGCATCTGTTTTCACAAAAGAGAGGGACGATGCAGACATTGCAATCAGGGAGGAGGAGTGTGAAATGTTGGATTAAATAGATATAGTGAGAGAGGAGGTATTAAGGGCTTTAGTAGCTTTGAAAGTGAATAAATCCCCAGGCCCGGTGAATGTATATCAGGCTGTTAAGAGAAGCAAAGGAGGAAATAGAGGCTTTGACCATCATTTTCCAATCCTCTCTGGCTACAGGTGTGGTGCCAGAGGACTGGAGGACTGCTAATGTTGTACCATTGTTTAAAAAGGGAGAAAGGGATAGACTGAGTAATTACAGGCCAGTCAGCCTAATCTCGGTGGTGGGAATATTATTGGAAAAATTCCTGAGGGACAGGATAAACCTTCATTTATAAAGACACAGATTAATCAAGGACAGCCAGCACGCATTTGTTAAGGGAAGATCGTGTCTGACTAACTTGATTGAATTTTTTGAAGAGGTAACATGGAGGGTCGATGAGACTAGTGCATTTAATGTGGTGTATATGGATTTTAGCAAGGCTTTTGATAAGGTACCACATGGCAGACTGGTAGTGAAAGTAAAAGCCCATGGGATCCAGAGAAAAGCAGCAAGTTGGATCCAAAATTGGCTCAGAGGCCAGAAGCAAAAGATAATGGTTGATGGGTGTTTTTTTGACTGGAAGGATGCTTCCAGTGGGGTTCCACAGAGATCAGTACTAGGTCCCTTGCTTTTTGTGGTATATATCAATGATTTGGACTTGAATGTAGGGGGTATGGAGTTTGCAGATGATATAAAAATCGGCTGTCTAGTTGATAATGAAGAAGAAAGCTGCAGCTTGCAGAAGGATATCAATGAACTGGTCAGGTGGGCAAAACAGTGGCAAATGGAATTCAATCCGGAGAAGTGTAAGGTAATGCATTTGGGGAGGGCTAACAAGGCAAGGGAATACATTAAATGGTAGGACACTGAGAAGTGTAGAGGAACAAAGGGACCTTGGAGTGCAGGTTCACAGATCCCTGAAGGTAGCAGGCCAGGTAGATAAGGTGGTGAAGAAGGCATACGGAATACTTGCCTTTATTAGTTGAGGCATAGAATACAAGAGCAGGGAGGTTTTTCTTCAACTCTATAAAACACTAGTTAGGCCACAGCTCGAATACTGTGTGCAGTTCTGGTCACCGCATTACAGGAAAGATGTAATTGCACTGCAGAGGATACAGAGGGATTTACGAGGATGTTGCCTGGTCTGGAGAATGTTAGCTATGAGGAAAGATTGAATAGGCTGGGTTTGTTTTCTGTGGAACAGAGGAGGCCGAGGGGTGAACTTATTGAGGTTTATAAAATTATGAGGGGCCTAGATAGAGTGGATAGGAAAAGCAGAGGGGTCAACAACCAGGGTATATCG
Source organism: Pristiophorus japonicus (assembly GCF_044704955.1). Taxonomy (NCBI): domain Eukaryota; kingdom Metazoa; phylum Chordata; class Chondrichthyes; family Pristiophoridae; genus Pristiophorus; species Pristiophorus japonicus. Next base: position 120,519,031 of record NC_091980.1, read on the forward strand.
ATTTAAAGTAATTGCTAAGAGGTTTAGTGGAGACATGAGGGGACATTTCTTCACCCGAGGGTGGTGAGGGTCTGGAACTTAGTGCCTGAAAGGGTGGTAGAGGCAGAAACCTTCATCGCATTTAAGGGGTGCTTGGATGTACACTTGAAGTGCCGTAACTTGCAGGGCTATGGACCAAGAGCTGGAAAGTGGGATTAGGCTGGATAGCCGTTTGTTGGCCAGCACGGACACGATGGGCCAAAATGACCTCCTTCCGTGCCGTGAATTTCTATGATTCCTCTATGATTCTATGGTACTTGCTCCACCCTTGCCTGTTTTTTTAAATTATGAGCCATCTCCATCTCTGTCATCCTTTAGAGCTCATTGAGGCGCTTCCTGCAGGTTAGCTCATCCCTCTAGATTTTCTTTACTTCTCGCTGTTTTCATCCACTATTTGCTGGTAACTTGCCTTTTCCTTAATTAAATTGTTTCATTCATATAAAGCTCCCACTCATTGAAACAGGCCTGCATTGGAACATGGGTGCTCAAGCTTTTGGCTTCGTGGGCTATATACAGCGAAACCTGTAAATTACCGTCACCATAGGGACTGGAATCAGCTGTCCCTTTTCTTTGCAGGTGTCCTTAGTTTCAAAATTGTCATTGTATGTACTGTAAAGATTTTCGATGGATTGAGGAATTCTTTACCCAGATTCCATAGCGGCAGAGAAACCACTCTATCCCTGGGATAGAGCCGTGCAAGCAGTCAATCCCAGAGATAGAGTGGTTTCTCTGCTGCGGTGCATGCTGGGTATAGAGTTCCGCATTCCACAAACTATGCTTCTATCAACAAATCTGCTGCCGCCTGGCGCTGACCTGCATGCACTGACCTCACAAGAATTTGGGGGCAGAAAGGAAGCAAGCTGCAAGGGGAGACTCCAGTGATCCCGACTCAGCGAAAGTTCCAGATGCCGCAGCTTTGCAGCAGGCTGTGTCTCGTGTTTTAAGTTGTAAAAGGGCTTGGTGCATTGAAGGCTACCCGTAGTTCGTACTTTGTGGGTGTCTGTGGTTTCAGAGTGCCTGTTGTATATTTTATCATGTAAGGCATTTGGGTCTCTCAATAAGTGTCCATTTTTTGCAGGTGTCCGTTTATACAGGTTTCACTGCAGATGAATATCATGGAATCTCAAGGCCACATATACAGTTTAACTCTATGTTCCCATTAATTTGCACATGATACTTTTTACGTTCCAATTTAGGATTAATCCGCCAATGAGGCAACAATGCTAAAATCAATTGTTTTCAACTCTTGCGCACCATAAAATTCAAACAGGTCAAAGCAGTGACAAAGAAATATAAGCACAAGCAGGAT